>NW_027555958.1:250148985-251443576 GCF_003287225.1 Phascolarctos cinereus | reverse complement strand
GAGAGAGAGCTGGAAGGGAAATGAAGGTGGGAGAGGAGGTGGCTCTGCAAATGAAATTATAGCTCTAAAAAGAAAGAGGTAGACAGAAGGATGGCATTAATGAAAGAAAGGACAGAGGGAAAATAGAAACATAGAAGTCAAGGGTCCCAAAGAGGCACTTACATGGTGTGGTAGTTGATGGTGTGGTGACTGGAACAGTTGTGAAAGAAAGAGTGGTGAGAGGTTTTGTGGTGGCAGCCAGTGTGGTCCCTCTAGTGGTGCTGCTTGGCCTGGTGGTACCCTTAGTTGTTGGGCCAGGTGAATCAGTGGTTGCTGTTGTCAGTGGGAGGAAGTGAGAGCCAGGGTGGTCCAAAGGGTTGTGCTGTCCTGCTCAGAGTTACTCTGAGGTGTTGGGATGGTCTGAGTGTATCCAGGAAATGCAGTGGCTATTGCTGAGGTTCCTGGGAAACTCGTGACTGCTTCTGTTGTCCCTAGGGTGGAGGTGATAGCCTGGGTTGTCACAGTGATAGTACTCTCAGACTGAGTGGTACTCTGATCTGTGTGGCTGGTTGAAGTGGAGGCAGGGGAAGGTGTCACTGTCCGTGAGGTCCCTGGGAAAATAGAGTCAGCTGCTGTTGTCCCCTGGGTATTGGTGATAGCCTGGGTTGTCAGAGTCGTAATACTTTCAGACTGGGTGGTACTGCGATCTGTGGGCTGATGGAGGTGGAACTAGGGGAAGTTATGGCTATTGCTGAGGTCCCTGGGAAAGTAGTAGGAGCTGCTGTTGTCCCCGGGGTGGAGGTGACAGCCTCGGTCATCAGAGTCGTTGTGCTGTCAGTCTTCGATGTACTGTGATCTGTGGGGCTTGTGGAGGTGGAACCAGGGGAAGTTGTGGCTGTTGCTGAGGTCCCTGGGAAAGTAGTAGGAGCTGCTGTTGTCCCCGGGGTGGAGGTGACAGCCTCGGTCATCAGAGTCGTTGTGGTGTCAGGGTTGCTTGTACTCTGATCTGTGGGGGTGGTGGAGGTGGAACCAGGGGAAGTTGTGGCTGTTGCTGATGTTCCTGGGAAAGCAGAGGCAGCTGCTGTTGTCCCTGCAGTAGTGGTGATAGCCTGGGTTGTCATAGTTATAGTAGTATCAGAATGAGTAGTACTCTGATCTGTGGGGCTGGTGGAGGTGGAACCTGCAGAACTTGTGGCTGTTGCTGAGGTCCCTTGGAAAGTAGTAGGAGCTGCTGTTGTCCCTAGTGTGGAGGTGATAGCCTGAGTTATCAGAGACGTTGTGCTGTCAGTCTTCGTTGTACTGTGATCTGTGGGGCTGGTGAAGGTGGAACCAGGAGAAGTTGTGTCTGTTGTTGAGATCCCTGGGAAAGTAGAGGCATCTGCTGTTGTCCCCTGGGTATTGGTGACGGCCTGGGTTGTCACAGTGGTAGTACTCTCAGACTGAGTGGTACTCTGATCAGTGGGGCTGGTTGAGGTGTAGGCAAGAGAAGATGGGGCTGTTGCTGAGGTGTCTGGTAAAGGAATAGCAGATGTTATTGTCCCTGGGTGGAGATGATAGCCTGGGTTATCAGCGAAGTTGTGCTGTCAGACTTGGTGGTACTCTGATCTGTGCTGCTGGTGGAGGTGGAGGCAAGGGAATATGCTGCTGTTGTTGAGGTCCCTGGGAATGTAGATGCAACGGCTGTTGTCCACTGGGTATTAGTGACAGCCTGGGTTGTCAGAGTCGTAGTACTCTCAGACTGGGTGGTAGTCTGGTTTCTGGTGCTGGTAGAGGTGGAGCCAGGGGAAGTTGTGGCTATTGGTGAGGTCCGTGGGAAAGTAGTAGGAGCTGCTGTTGTCCCCGGGGTGGAGGTGACAGCCTCGGTCATCAGAGTCGTTGTGCTGTCAGAGTTGGTTGTACTCTTATGAGTGGGGCTGGTGGAGGTGGAACCGGGGAAGTTGTGGCTGTTGCTGAGGTCGCTTGGAAAGTGGAGGCAGCTGGTGTTGTCCCTTTGGTAGGGGTGACACCCAGGGTTGTCACAGTCGTAGTACTTTCAGACTGGGTGGTAGTCTGACCTCCAGGACTGGTGGAGGTGGAGCTAGGGGAAGTTGTGGCTGTTGCTGCAGTGCCTGGGAAAGTAGAGGCAGCTGCTGTGGTCCCTTCTGTAGCGGTGACAGCCTGGGTTCTGACAGTCATAGTACTTTCAAACTGAGTGGTACTCTCATCTTTGGGGCTGGTAGAGGTGTGACTAGGGGAAGTTGTGGCTTTTGATGAGGTCCCTGGGAAAGTAGTAGTAGCAGCTGCTGTTGTCCCTTGGGTATTAGCAAGAGCCTGGGTTGTCAGAGTTGTAGTACTGTGAAAGTGGGAGGTAGTCTGAGTTGTGGGGCTGGTTAAGGTGTAGGCAAGGGTAGATGGGGCTGTTGCTGAGATGCCTGGTAAAGTAGTAGCAGCTGCTATTGTCCCTGTGGTGGAGATGATTGCCTGGGTTATCAGAGAAGTTGTGCCGTCAGACTTGGTGGTACTCTGGTATGTGGGGCTGGTGGAGGTAGAACCAGGGAAAGTTGTGTCTCTTGCCGAGGTGCCTGGGACAGTAGAGGCAGCTGCTGTTGTCCCTGCAGTAGTGGTGACAGACTGGGTTGTCACAGTCAGAGTAGTATCAGACTGGGTGGTACTCTGATTTGTGGGGCTGGTTGAAGTGGAGACAGCGGAAGCTGTGACTCTGTCTGAGGCCCCTGAAAGTAGTGTCAGGTGCTGTTGTCCCTTGGGTAGCGCTGATAGCCTGTGTTGTCACAGTCGTAGTACTTTCAGATTGAGTGTTACTCTGATCTGTGAGACTGGTGGAGGTGGAACCTGCGGAACTTGTGGCTGTTGCTGAGGTCCGTGGGAAAGTAGTAGGAGCTGCTGTTGTCCCTAGTGTGGAGGTGATAGCCTGAGTTATCAGAGACGTTGTGCTGTCAGTCTTCGTGTACTGTGATCTGTGGGCTGGTGAAGGTGGAACCAGGGAAGTTGTGTCTGTTGTTGAGATCCCTGGGAAAGTAGAGGCATCTGCTGTTGTCCCCTGGGTATTGGTGACAGCCTGGGTTGTCACAGTGGTAGTACTCTCAGACTGAGTGGTACTCTGATCAGTGGGGCTGGTTGAGGTGTAGGCAAGAGAAGATGGGGCTGTTGCTGAGGTGTCTGGTAAAGGAATAGCAGATGTTATTGTCCCTGGGGTGGAGTGATAGCCTGGGTTATCAGCGAAGTTGTGCTGTCAGAGTTGGTGTACTCTGATCTGTGCTGCTGGTGGAGGTGGAGGCAAGGGAATATGTGCTGTTGTTGAGGTCCCTGGGAAGTAGATGCACGGCTGTTGTCCCTGGTATTAGTGACAGCCTGGGTTGTCAGAGTAGTAGTACTCTGAGATGATAGTAGTCTGGTTTCTGGTGCTGGTAGAGGTGGACCAGGGGAAGTTGTGGCTGTTGTTGAGGTCCTGGGAAAGTAGTAGGAGCTTCTGTTGTCCCTGGGGTGGAGGTGACAGCCTCGGTCATCAGAGTCGTTGTGCTGTCAGAGTTGGTTGTACTCTATGAGTGGGGCTGGTGGAGGTGGAACCGGGGGAAGTTGTGGCTGTTGCTGAGGTCGCTTGGAAAGTGGAGGCAGCTGCTGTTGTCCCTTTGGTAGGGGTGACACCCAGGGTTGTCACAGTCATCGTAGTATCAGACAGGGTGGTAGTCTGATCTGTGAGGCTGGTGAAGTGGAGCAGGGGAAGTTGTGCTGTTTGCTGAGGCCTGGGAAAGTAGGCAGCTGCTGTGGTCTCTTTGTAGCGGTGACAGCCTGGGTTTCACAGTCGTAGTACTTTCAAACTGAGTGGTACTCTCATCTTTGGGGCTGGTGGAGGTGTGCTAGGGGAAGTTGTGGCTTTTGATGAGGTCCCTGGGAAAGTAGTAGTAGCAGCTGCTGTTGTCCCTTGGGTATTAGCAAGAGCCTGGGTTGTCAGAGTTGTAGTACTGTGAAAGTGGGAGGTAGTCTGAGTTGTGGGGCTGGTTAAGGTGTAGGCAAGGGTAGATGGGGCTGTTGCTGAGATGCCTGGTAAAGTAGTAGCAGCTGCTATTGTCCCTGTGGTGGAGATGATTGCCTGGGTTATCAGAGAAGTTGTGCCGTCAGACTTGGTGGTACTCTGGTATGTGGGGCTGGTGGAGGTAGAACCAGGGAAAGTTGTGTCTCTTGCCGAGGTGCCTGGGACAGTAGAGGCAGCTGCTGTTGTCCTGCAGTAGTGGTGACAGACTGGGTTGTCACAGTCAGAGTAGTATCAGACTGGGTGGTACTCTGATTTGTGGGGCTGGTTGAAGTGGAGACAGCGGAAGCTGTGACTCTGTCTGAGGCCCCTGAGAAAGTAGTGTCAGGTGCTGTTGTCCCTTGGGTAGCGCTGATAGCCTGTGTTGTCACAGTCGTAGTACTTTCAGATTGAGTGTTACTCTGATCTGTGAGACTGGTGGAGGTGGAACCAGTGGAACTTGCGGCTGTTGAGGAGGTCCCTGGGAAAGTAGTAGGATGTGCTGCTGTCCTCTGGGTATTAGTGACAGCCTGTGTTGTCAGAGTCATAGTACTCTCAGACTGGGTGGTAGTCTGGTTTCTGGTGCTGGTAGAGGTGGAGCCAGGGGAAGTTGTGGCTATTGGTGAGGTCCGTGGGAAAGTAGTAGGAGCTGCTGTTGTCCCGGGGTGGAGGTTTCAGCCTCGGTCATCAGAGTCGTTGTGCTGTCAGAGTTGGTTGTACTCTGATCAGTGGGGCTGGTGGAGGTGGAACCGGGGGAAGTTGTGGCTGTTGCTGAGGTCCCTTGGAAAGTGGAGGCAGCTGTGTTGTCCCTTTGGTAGGGGTGACACCCAGGGTTGTCACAGTCATGATAGTATCAGACTGGGTGGTACTCTGATCTGTGGGGCTGGTTGAAGTGGAGTCAGGGGAAGCTGTGACTGTTTCTGAGGCCCCTGGGAAAGTAGTGTCAGCTGCTGTTGTCTCTTTGGTAGCGGTGACAGCCTGGATCTTCACAGTCGTAGTACTTTCAGACTGGGTGGTAGTCTGACCTCCAGGACTGGTGGAGGTGGAGCTGGGGGAAGTTGTGGCTGTTGCTGCAGTGCCTGGGAAAGTAGAGGCAGCTGCTGTGGTCCCTTCTGTAGCGGTGACAGCCTTGGTTGTCACAGTCATAGTACTTTCAGCCTGAGTGGTACTGTGATCTGTGTGGCTGGTTGAAGTGGAGGCAGGGGACGGTGTCACTGTCGCTGAGGTCCCTGGTAAAATAGAGTCAGCTGCTGTTGTCCCCTGGGTATTGGTGACAGCCTGGGTTGTCAGAGTCGTAATACTTTGAGAGTGAGTGGTACTGCGATCTGTGGGGCTGATGGAGGTGGAAGTAGGGGAAGTTGTGGCTGTTGCTGAGGTCCCTGGGAAAGTAGTAGGAGCTGCTGTTGTCCCCGGGGTGGAGGTGACAGCCTCGGTCATCAGAGTCGTTGTGGTGTCAGAGTTGCTTGTACTCTGATCTGTGGGAGTGGTGGAGGTGGAACCAGGGTAAGTTGTGGCTGTTGCTGATGTTCCTGGGAAAGCAGAGGCAGCTGCTGTTGTCCCTGCAGTAGTGGTGATAGCCTGGGTTGTCATAGTTATAGTAGTATCAGAATGAGTAGTACTCTGATGTGTGGGCTGGTGGAGGTGGAACCTGCAGAACTTGTGGCTGTTGAGGAGGTCCCTGGGAAAGTAGTAGCAGCTTCTGTTGTCCCTGGGGTGGAGGTGACAGCCTCGGTCATCAGAGTCGTTGTGCTGTCAGAGTTGGTTGTACTCTGATCAGTGGGGCTGGTGGCGGTGGAACCGGGGGAAGTTGTGGCTGTTGCTGAGGTCGCTTGGAAAGTGGAGGCAGCTGGTGTTGTCCCTTTGGTAGGGGTGACACCCAGGGTTGTCACAGTCGTAGTACTTTCAGACTGGGTGGTAGTCTGACCTCCAGGACTGGTGGAGGTGGAGCTAGGGGAAGTTGTGGCTGTTGCTGCAGTGCCTGGGAAAGTAGAGGCAGCTGCTGTGGTCCCTTCTGTAGCGGTGACAGCCTGGGTTCTGACAGTGATAGTACTTTCAAACTGAGTGGTACTCTCATCTTTGGGCTGGTAGAGGTGTGACTAGGGGAAGTTGTGGCTTTTGATGAGGTCCCTGGGAAAGTAGTAGTAGCAGCTGCTGTTGTCCCTTGGGTATTAGCAAGAGCCTGGGTTGTCAGAGTTGTAGTACTGTGAAAGTGGGAGGTAGTCTGAGTTGTGGGGCTGGTTAAGGTGTAGGCAAGGGTAGATGGGGCTGTTGCTGAGATGCCTGGTAAAGTAGTAGCAGCTGCTATTGTCCCTGTGGTGGAGATGATTGCCTGGGTTATCAGAGAAGTTGTGCCGTCAGACTTGGTGGTACTCTGGTATGTGGGGCTGGTGGAGGTAGAACCAGGGAAAGTTGTGTCTCTTGCCGAGGTGCCTGGGACAGTAGAGGCAGCTGCTGTTGTCCCTGCAGTAGTGGTGACAGACTGGGTTGTCACAGTCAGAGTAGTATCAGACTGGGTGGTACTCTGATTTGTGGGGCTGGTTGAAGTGGAGACAGCGGAAGCTGTGACTCTGTCTGAGGCCCCTGAGAAAGTAGTGTCAGGTGCTGTTGTCCCTTGGGTAGCGCTGATAGCCTGTGTTGTCACAGTCGTAGTACTTTCAGATTGAGTGTTACTCTGATCTGTGAGACTGGTGGAGGTGGAACCTGTGGAACTTGCGGCTGTTGAGGAGGTCCCTGGGAAAGTAGTAGGATGTGCTGCTGTCCTCTGGGTATTAGTGACAGCCTGTGTTGTCAGAGTCATAGTACTCTCAGACTGGGTGGTAGTCTGGTTTCTGGTGCTGGTAGAGGTGGAGCCAGGGGAAGTTGTGGCTATTGGTGAGGTCCGTGGGAAAGTAGTAGGAGCTGCTGTTGTCCCCGGGGTGGAGGTTTCAGCCTCGGTCATCAGAGTCGTTGTGCTGTCAGAGTTGGTTGTACTCTGATCAGTGGGGCTGGTGGAGGTGGAACCGGGGGAAGTTGTGGCTGTTGCTGAGGTCCCTTGGAAAGTGGAGGCAGCTGGTGTTGTCCCTTTGGTAGGGGTGACACCCAGGGTTGTCACAGTCATGATAGTATCAGACTGGGTGGTACTCTGATCTGTGGGGCTGGTTGAAGTGGAGTCAGGGGAAGCTGTGACTGTTTCTGAGGCCCCTGGGAAAGTAGTGTCAGCTGCTGTTGTCTCTTTGGTAGCGGTGACAGCCTGGATCTTCACAGTCGTAGTACTTTCAGACTGGGTGGTAGTCTGACCTCCAGGACTGGTGGAGGTGGAGCTAGGGGAAGTTGTGGCTGTTGCTGCAGTGCCTGGGAAAGTAGAGGCAGCTGCTGTGGTCCCTTCTGTAGCGGTGACAGCCTGGGTTCTGACAGTGATAGTACTTTCAAACTGAGTGGTACTCTCATCTTTGGGGCTGGTAGAGGTGTGACTAGGGGAAGTTGTGGCTTTTGATGAGGTCCCTGGGAAAGTAGTAGTAGCAGCTGCTGTTGTCCCTTGGGTATTAGCAAGAGCCTGGGTTGTCAGAGTTGTAGTACTGTGAAAGTGGGAGGTAGTCTGAGTTGTGGGGCTGGTTAAGGTGTAGGCAAGGGTAGATGGGGCTGTTGCTGAGATGCCTGGTAAAGTAGTAGCAGCTGCTATTGTCCCTGTGGTGGAGATGATTGCCTGGGTTATCAGAGAAGTTGTGCCGTCAGACTTGGTGGTACTCTGGTATGTGGGGCTGGTGGAGGTAGAACCAGGGAAAGTTGTGTCTCTTGCGAGGTGCCTGGGACAGTAGAGGCAGCTGCTGTTGTCCCTGCAGTAGTGGTGACAGACTGGGTTGTCACAGTCAGAGTAGTATCAGACTGGGTGGTACTCTGATTTGTGGGGCTGGTTGAAGTGGAGACAGCGGAAGCTGTGACTCTGTCTGAGGCCCCTGAGAAAGTAGTGTCAGGTGCTGTTGTCCCTTGGGTAGCGCTGATAGCCTGTGTTGTCACAGTCGTAGTACTTTCAGATTGAGTGTTACTCTGATCTGTGAGACTGGTGGAGGTGGAACCTGTGGAACTTGCGGCTGTTGAGGAGGTCCCTGGAAAGTAGTAGGATGTGCTGCTGTCCTCTGGGTATTAGTGACAGCCTGTGTTGTCAGAGTCATAGTACTCTCAGACTGGGTGGTAGTCTGGTTTCTGGTGCTGGTAGAGGTGGAGCCAGGGGAAGTTGTGGCTATTGGTGAGGTCCGTGGGAAAGTAGTAGGAGCTGCTGTTGTCCCCGGGGTGGAGGTTTCAGCCTCGGTCATCAGAGTCGTTGTGCTGTCAGAGTTGGTTGTACTCTGATCAGTGGGGCTGGTGGAGGTGGAACCGGGGAAGTTGTGGCTGTTGCTGAGGTCCCTTGGAAAGTGGAGGCAGCTGGTGTTGTCCCTTTGGTAGGGGTGACACCCAGGGTTGTCACAGTCATGATAGTATCAGACTGGGTGGTACTCTGATCTGTGGGGCTGGTTGAAGTGGAGTCAGGGGAAGCTGTGACTGTTTCTGAGGCCCCTGGGAAAGTAGTGTCAGCTGCTGTTGTCTCTTTGGTAGCGGTGACAGCCTGGATCTTCACAGTCGTAGTACTTTCAGACTGGGTGGTAGTCTGACCTCCAGGACTGGTGGAGGTGGAGCTGGGGGAAGTTGTGGCTGTTGCTGCAGTGCCTGGGAAAGTAGAGGCAGCTGCTGTGGTCCCTTCTGTAGCGGTGACAGCCTTGGTTGTCACAGTCATAGTACTTTCAGCCTGAGTGGTACTGTGATCTGTGTGGCTGGTTGAAGTGGAGGCAGGGGACGGTGTCACTGTCGCTGAGGTCCCTGGTAAAATAGAGTCAGCTGCTGTTGTCCCCTGGGTATTGGTGACAGCCTGGGTTGTCAGAGTCGTAATACTTTGAGAGTGAGTGGTACTGCGATCTGTGGGGCTGATGGAGGTGGAAGTAGGGGAAGTTGTGGCTGTTGCTGAGGTCCCTGGGAAAGTAGTAGGAGCTGCTGTTGTCCCCGGGGTGGAGGTGACAGCCTCGGTCATCAGAGTCGTTGTGGTGTCAGAGTTGCTTGTACTCTGATCTGTGGGATGGTGAGGTGGAACCAGGGTAAGTTGTGGCTGTTGCTGATGTTCCTGGGAAAGCAGAGGCAGCTGCTGTTGTCCCTGCAGTAGTGGTGATAGCCTGGGTTGTCATAGTTATAGTAGTATCAGAATGAGTAGTACTCTGATGTGTGGGCTGGTGGAGGTGGAACCTGCAGAACTTGTGGCTGTTGAGGAGGTCCTGGGAAAGTAGTAGCAGCTTCTGTTGTCCCTGGGGTGGAGGTGACAGCCTCGGTCATCAGAGTCGTTGTGCTGTCAGAGTTGGTTGTACTCTGATCAGTGGGGCTGGTGGCGGTGGAACCGGGGAAGTTGTGGCTGTTGCTGAGGTCGCTTGGAAAGTGGAGGCAGCTGGTGTTGTCCCTTTGGTAGGGGTGACACCCAGGGTTGTCACAGTCATGATAGTTTATCAGACTGGTGGTACTCTGATCTGTGGGCTGGTGAGTGGAGTCAGGGGAAGCTGTGGCTGTTGCTGAGGCCCTGGAAAGTAGGCAGCTGCTGTTGTCTCTTTGGTAGGTGACAGCCTGGTTTCACAGTCGTAGTACTTTCAGACTGGGTGGTAGTCTGACTCCGACTGGTGGAGGTGGAGCTAGGGAAGTTGTGGCTGTTGCTGCAGTGCTGGGAAAGTAGAGGCAGCTGCTGTGTCCCTTCTTAGCGGTGGACAGGCCTGGTTCTGACAGTCATAGTACTTTCAAACTGAGTGGTACTCTCATCTTTGGGGCTGGTAGATGGTGGACTAGGGAAGTTGTGGCTTTTTGATGAGGTCCCTGGGAAGTAGTAGTAGCAGCTGCTGTTGTCCCTTGGGTATTAGCAAGAGCCTGGGTTGTCAGAGTTGTAGTACTGTGAAAGTGGGAGGTAGTCTGAGTTGTGGGGCTGGTTAAGGTGTAGGCAAGGGTAGATGGGGCTGTTGCTGAGATGCCTGGTAAAGTAGTAGCAGCTGCTATTGTCCCTGTGGTGGAGATGATTGCCTGGGTTATCAGAGAAGTTGTGCCGTCAGACTTGGTGGTACTCTGGTATGTGGGGCTGGTGAGGTAGGAACAGGGAAGTTGTGTCTCTTGCCGAGGTGCCTGGGACAGTAGAGGCAGCTGCTGTTGTCCCTGCAGTAGTGGTGACAGACTGGGTTGTCACAGTCAGAGTAGTATCAGACTGGGTGGTACTCTGATTTGTGGGCTGGTTGAAGTGGAGACAGCGGAAGCTGTGACTCTGTCTGAGGCCCCTGAGAAAGTAGTGTCAGGTGCTGTTGTCCTTGGGTAGCGCTGATAGCCTGTGTTGTCACAGTCGTAGTACTTTCAGATTGAGTGTTACTCTGATCTGTGAGACTGGTGGAGGTGGAACCTGTGGAACTTGCGGCTGTTGAGGAGGTCCCTGGGAAAGTAGTAGGATGTGCTGCTGTCCTCTGGGTATTAGTGACAGCCTGTGTTGTCAGAGTCATAGTACTCTCAGACTGGGTGGTAGTCTGGTTTCTGGTGGCTGGTATGGTGGAGCCAGGGGAAGTTGTGGCTATTGGTGAGGTCCGTGGGAAAGTAGTAGGAGCTGCTGTTGTCCCCGGGGTGGAGGTTTCAGCCTCGGTCATCAGAGTCGTTGTGCTGTCAGAGTTGGTTGTACTCTGATCAGTGGGGCTGGTGGAGGTGGAACCGGGGGAAGTTGTGGCTGTTGCTGAGGTCCCTTGGAAAGTGGAGGCAGCTGGTGTTGTCCCTTTGGTAGGGGTGACACCCAGGGTTGTCACAGTCATGATAGTATCAGACTGGGTGGTACTCTGATCTGTGGGGCTGGTTGAAGTGGAGTCAGGGGAAGCTGTGAGTGTTTCTGAGGCCCCTGGGAAAGTAGTGTCAGCTGCTGTTGTCTCTTTGTAGCGGTGACAGCCTGGATCTTCACAGTCGTAGTACTTTCAGACTGGGTGGTAGTCTGACCTCCAGGACGTGGTGGAGGTGGAGCTGGGGGAAGTTGTGGCTGTTGCTGCAGTGCCTGGGAAAGTAGAGGCAGCTGCTGTGGTCCCTTCTGTAGCGGTGACAGCCTGGTTTGACAGTCATAGTACTTTCAGCCTGAGTGGTACTGTGATCTGTGTGGCTGGTTGAAGTGGAGGCAGGGGACGGTGTCACTGTCGCTGAGGTCCCTGGTAAAATAGAGTCAGCTGCTGTTGTCCCCTGGGTATTGGTGACAGCCTGGGTTGTCAGAGTCGTAATACTTTGAGAGTGAGTGGTACTGCGATCTGTGGGGCTGATGGAGGTGGAAGTAGGGGAAGTTGTGGCTGTTGCTGAGGTCCCTGGGAAAGTAGTAGGACTGTTGTCCCCGGGGTGGAGGTGACAGCCTCGGTCATCAGAGTCGTTGTGGTGTCAGAGTTGCTTGTACTCTGATCTGTGGGAGTGGTGGAGGTGGAACCAGGGTAAGTTGTGGCTGTTGCTGATGTTCCTGGGAAAGCAGAGGCAGCTGCTGTTGTCCCTGCAGTAGTGGTGATAGCCTGGGTTGTCATAGTTATAGTAGTATCAGAATGAGTAGTACTCTGATGTGTGGGGCTGGTGGAGGTGGAACCTGCAGAACTTGTGGCTGTTGAGGAGGTCCCTGGGAAAGTAGTAGCAGCTTCTGTTGTCCCTGGGTGGAGGTGACAGCCTCGGTCATCAGAGTCGTTGTGCTGTCAGAGTTGGTTGTACTCTGATCAGTGGGGCTGGTGGCGGTGGAACCGGGGGAAGTTGTGGCTGTTGCTGAGGTCGCTTGGAAAGTGGAGGCAGCTGCTGTTGTCCCTTTGGTGGGGTGACACCCAGGGTTGTCACAGTCGTAGTACTTTCAGACTGGGTGGTAGTCTGACCTCCAGGACTGGTGGAGGTGTGGGTAGGGGAAGTTGTGGCTGTTGCTGAGGTCCCTGGGAAAGTAGTAGGAGCTGCTGTTGTCCCCGGGGTGGAGGTGACAGCCTCGGTCATCAGAGTCGTTGTGCTGTCAGTCTTCGATGTACTGTGATCTGTGGGAGTGTGAGGTGGAACCAGGGGAAGTTGTGGCTGTTTGAGGTCCCTGGGAAAGTAGAGGCAGCTGCTGTTGTCTCTTTCGTAGCAGTGACAGCCTGGGTTGTCAGAGTCATAGCATTCTGAGACTGGGTGGTACTGTAGTATGTGCGGCTGGTAGAGGTGTAGCTAGGGGAAGTTGGGGCTGTTTCTGAGGTCCCTGAGAACGTAGAGGCAGCTGCTGTTGTCCCTTGGGTAGCGATGATAGCCTGGGTTGTCATAGTCATAGTACTCTGATACTGGCTGGTACTCTGGTCTGTCGGGCTGGTGGAGGTCGAAGTAGGAAAAGTTGTGGCTATTTCTGAGGTCCCTGGGAAAGTAGAGGCAGCTTCTGTTGTCCCTTTGGTAGCGGTGACAGCCTGGGTTGTCACAGTTATAGTAGTATCAGACTGGGTGGTACTCTGATCTGTGGGGCTGGTCAAAGTGGAGGCAGGGGAAGAAGGTGTGACTGTCGCTGAGGTCCCTGGGAAAATAGAGTCAACTTCTGTTGTCCCTTCGGTAGCGGTGACAGCCTGGGTTGTCACAGTCGTAGTACTTTCAGACTGGGTGGTACTCTGACCTCCAGGAGTGGTGGAGGTGGAGCTAGGGGGAGTTGTGGCTGTTGCTGAAGTCCCTGAGAAGGTAGAGGTAGCTGCTGTTGTCCCTTGGGTATTGGTGACAGCCTGGGTTGTCACCGTCGTAATACTTTGAGAATGAGTGGTACTGTGATCTGTGGGGCTGATGGAGGTGGAAGTAGGGGAAGTTGTGGCTGTTTCTGAGGTCCCTGGGAAAGTAGTAGGAGCTGCTGTTGTCCCCGGGGTGGAGGTGACAGCCTCGGTCATCAGAGTCATTGGGCTGTCAGACTTGCTTGTATTCTGATCTGTGGGGGTGATGGAGGTGGAACCAGGGGAAGTTGTAGCTGTTGCTGAGATCCCTGGGAAAGTAGAGGCAGGTGCTGTTGTCCCTTGGGTAGTGGTGACAGCCTGGGTTGTCATAGTCATAGTACTGTGATACTGGGTGGTACTCTGGTCTGTCGGGCTGGTGGAGGTGGAACTAGAAAACGTTGTGGCTATTGCTGAGGTCCCTGGGAAAGTAGAGGCAGCTTCTGTTGTCCCTTCTGCAGCGGTGACAGCCTTGGTTGTCGCAGTTATAGAAGTATCAGACTGGGTGGTACTCTGGTCTGTGGGGCTGGTTGAAGTGGAGGCAGGGGAAGGTGTCACTGTCGCTGAGGTCCTTGGGAAAATAGAGTCAGCTGCTGTTGTCCCCTGGGTATTGGTGAGAGCCTGTGTTGTCAGAGTCGTAATACTTTGAGAATGAGTGGTACTGCGATCTGTGGCTGATGGAGGTGGAACTAGGGGAAGTTGTGACTGTTGCTGAGGTCTCTGTGAAAGTAGTATTAGCTGCTCTTGTCTCTGGGGTGGAGCTGATAGCCTGAGTTATTAGAGTCGTTGTGCTGTCAGACTTGCTTGTACTCTGGTCTGTGGAGTGTTGGAGGTGGAACCAGGCGAAGTTGTGGCTGTTGCTGATCTTCCTGGAAAAGTAGAGGCAGCTGCTGTTGTCCTGCAGTAGTGGTGATACCCTGGGTTGTCACAGTCAGAGTAGTATCAGACTGGGTGGTAATCTGATTTGTGGGCCTGGTTGAAGTGGACACTGCGGAAGATGTGACTCTCTCTGAGGCCCCTGAGAAACTAGTGTCAGGTGCTGTTGTCCCTTGTGTAGTGGTAACAGTTTGTGTTGTCACAGTCATAGTACTTTCAGACTGAGTGGTACTCTGATTTCCAGGACTGTTGGAGGTAGAGCTAGGAGAATTTGTGGCTGTTGTTGAGGTCCCTGGGAAAGTAGTAGGATGTGCTGTTGTCCCTTGGGTGGAGGTTCTAACCTGGGTAATGAGAGACATTGTGCTGTCAAAGTTGGTTGTACTCTGATGTGTCGGGCTGGTGCAGGTGGAGCCAGCGGAATTTGTGGCTATTGCTGAGATCCCTTGGAAAGTAGAGGCAGCTGCTGTTGTTCCCCTGGGTATTGGTGACAGCCTGGGTTGTCACAGTCGTAGTACTTTCAGACTGAGTGTTTCTCTGATCTCCAGGACTGGTGGAGGTGGAGGAAGGAGAAGTTGTGGTTGTTGCTGTGGTGCCTGGGAACGTAGTAGGACCTGGTGTTATGCCTGGGGTGCAGTTGAGAACCTCGGTCATCAGAGATGTTGTGGTGTCAGAGTTGCTTGTACTCCGATCTGTGGGGCTGGTGGAGGTAGAACCAGGGGAAGATTTGTGTATTTCTGATATCCTAAGGATTAATGGGGCTGCTGTGGTTGTGCCTGGAACACTGGTGGTATTGGTTGTGGTGGTGGTGGTGGTGGAATCTGTTTCTTTTTTTATGTTCTCTTTGGCAGCAATAGGTAATGTTGTTTCTTGGGTAGTACTGAAATCCTCTCTGGCCCCAGTCTTCTCATTTCCAGTTTCTGCAGTACTGTCCTCTGTGGGTCTGTTCTCTGTGGAACCAAGAAAATCTGGATAAATTCATGCATCTGTCATCCTTGGTGCCTTTTTTCCTTCACCTCCTTTTATTTTTCTTCTTCCTATACTTAGTTTTTCCCGGCTAGTTTTACTCCAATATATATATTCCCTAGTTGCCTATATTTTTTCCTTTGGTGTTTCATACCTCAGATGTATAAGATGTTAGAGTTGAAGGGCATTTGAGAAATCATTTTGCTAAAATTCTAATTTTCAAAAGAAAGAAAATGAATCACAAGATCAGGTTATTTTAGGATCATAAATTCAACTTTTTGCATAAATGCGTTAAATACTGGGTTGACCCTCAAATAGAACAAGGTCTATTTTTATGTAAGAATTGAGTTAAACCACAGGTGATTAACACAACCCTACCTGGCTCCTCCTTGAGAATCAGCAAATAAACCAAACAGCCATGTAGGGATTCCCCTGAGGGGTCATAATGAAGCTATATACTTCAACTTCCCCTCCAGTATGGGCCTTTTATTCATTAAGGAAGCAGGGAAGCACATTGGGCTGCCTGAGCCCTTAAAGAACTTGGACAGCCGCCATTATCAGGTGTCTAGGCTTCTTCCTTCCTTCCTTTTTCTCTTCCCTCCTATCTTCCCTCATCCCTTCCTCCCTCCCTCCCTTCCCTTATATTTCCTTATTTCCCTTCCTCCCTCCACATAGGGAAGCATACACTTACCTGTGGGTGCGCACCTATACAGAAAGGAATATAAATGTCTTTAAATAGAGCCCTGTTTAAACCAGGCTTTGAGAAAGGCCATTTGAATTCCAATGGGCTACTCTACTGGGGCTTAAACTCAAATCAGTCTGGCTTTCACTGATTGGCCAGTAATGAGTCCCAGCCTGTTGGTCATTGTTTGGGTTTGATGGCACCCAGTGAATGTAAATAGCAATTGTTTCTGTTTGGGTCAGAAACCCTGAGGGTCTTCCCTCCCAGATTGGTTGGGTTTTTTTCTGAGTAGGTAAAAGAGTCATTTTTAGCCTCATTTCTTACTTAGCCTTAATCACTGAATGGGTATTCCCTCAGACAAACTGAGACCTGGGAAAGAGTGTTAACTTAAAAAGGCCAAGGTCTCCCCTTCACCTGGGGCCATCTCCAGTTGTCCTGATCTATGTCTTGCCACTGGACTCAGATGGCTCCAGAGGAAAGAGTCGACTAGTGACTTTGCACAGCCCTGTCTCACTTAAATCCAATTCACTTGCATGTCAAGACATCACACCTTCCTGATGTCATTGGTCGTCTTTGAGAATGAAGCACAAACAACAGCAGGTTACAACAGAAGGAGTATGGAATCAAGGCCTCACAGCTGGTAATTGCTCTCAGTTAGCTGTATAGCCAAGACTTGAAGGTAGGCCTTTTGCCTGATGGCCCTGGTACTGGAGCTGCTGTGCAGCTATACCCACTATGGTGCCAAGCCCTCCTCCCACCTTCCCACCTCTCATTCCTACCCTAGTCATTCTCTTATAGAGAACACTGGAGCTGGATCTAAGATCCAAAAATGCAAATTCCTCTACAGCAAACTGAAGTCTGTTCCCTCCTAACTTCTCTTTATCATAATTTTTGTCCCCTGGAGAAACAAAGATTTAATCTAAACCCTCCTCTGAGCTGTAGCAGTGAGAATATTTGGAGAGTTATCAGATCCACTTTCTAACCTACCTATTGTCCAGCCCAGTTGTCTGGGTCTTCCCTTTGTTAGGAAGAAGAGTGGGGACACTAATCCCATCTCATGATTATGTGCTGCAATCAAAATACCTCTGTCCTTCTGTGGAAGTTGCTTATGCCTGTCTCTAAAAAGAAGGGAGGCCAGTCTGCCTGATGCTTACTCCCTTGCTGTGTTGAATAAAATACTTTTAACTTACTCTTTCTGAGTTTGCCTTATTAATCAGGGAGAGGCCTGAACAAAGATTTCATATAACTGGTGGAATGCATGGGGTGTGTTCAGAGGACAGTCCATTTTAGCTAGAATGTAAAGTCGTAGGGGAGTGGTGTGAAATGAGATCAGAAGGTGGAAGTATGAAGGGCAACAAATACCAGGAAAAGGAGGTTGTGGTTTATTTGTTGTGCAATAGGGAGCCACTGAGGGACTTTGAGCAGAGGAGCAGTGACCAAATTTATGCATAAGGAAAGTTAATTGGGCAGTGGTATTGATGGGATTGAGATCTGGGCCTTGGGAAAGGAAAATCCCTGGAATTTTCCACCAGGCCAAATTTCTGGAGGTTCTGCCTGAAGGCTATAATCCCTTCAACTGGCCTTTCATTGTGGCTACACCCAATCTCCCCTCCATTGTCTTGCCTCCCTATGGTCCCAGGCCACTTCCCACCCTTGGTCCCATCTAGGCTCCCTTACCTCATAGACTACTTGGCCATTCCTAGATCCCTCCCACAGGCTTTCTGTATATAAGGTCCATCTTGTCTCCATTAAGCGGCTCAGATTCTTATAATCTTGCCAATAGTTTACTAATGTACAGAGTTCTTAAGAGTCTGCCCAATATGATGGATGTTCTAATAAACCTAGTCTTTGGCTGAAAGGCTTGGATTTAATTCTTTTGGACAAAACCCATGTGTTTTGACTTTGGGGTCCCAGGACATGTGAACCCCTAAACCGCATCATTTTGGCGGCCCATACGAGGAAACTGCCTAACACCAAGTCCTTCTCCAGCCAAAACTGGAAGGTATGTGAGCCTCCCCCCACCCCTCCATTCTTGCTGTGCAGTTGGGGGGTTGCTTTCCAAGGACCAAGGCTTGGAGGTGCTTTTCTGGCAGAGAATTACGAGGCTGTCTCGCACTCAGCCTGACACTCTCAGGCTCTCGGTCCACTGGGCCGGTTCGAAGCCAGGGACCTGGGTACAGCTTCCATAGCCTAGAGGACAAGGACTGATGCCCTACCTGGAAATGTATGCCCAATTCTGTCAGTTCTCTAGGCACTAGAGAATTGGGCAAAAACTGCAGTTGCTTTTTGGTTCCCTGAGACTTACTTACTCCCTTCCCTCTGTACCTTTGAATCCTCCTTTGTGGAGGTTACAGGGAAAGTTAGAACAGCTAAAAATGTCTTGGCAGATTCTGGAGGTTTTGTGATTACAAAACCTCCTAAGAGCCTGCCCAATATGACGGAAGTTCTAATAAACTTTGTCTTTGGCTGAAAGAAGGTTGGGGCGAATTCTTTTAGACAGGACCCATGTGTTGTGATATTGGGGTCCCAGCACCCCTGAACCCCTAAACTGCGTCAGTATCAGAAAGATCAAAGTGGGAGAGAGTAGAGGAGTAAGATCTGTTAGAAGGTTCCTATAGTAGCCTGACTACATGATAAGGAAGACCTATGCTAGTATGTAGCAGTGGGAATGATGGGGTATGGGCACAAGCCAACACCTTTGCCTCTCACCCCAAAAAGAATTTGTGTACCATTTGTCAGCAGGCCCTAATAAGCCCTACCAGGAACTCTCCTGGAATTCTTACTTGATCTAGGAAGTCTCTAGTTTGCCTGAGGCTATAATCCTATCAACTGGCCATTCATTATTGCCTAAGGCCAACCTCCCAATTCTCCTTTACCTTTAACCTAGCCCAACCCTCCATTGTCTATTACCTTCCAAAGGCCTGCCTGGCTACTTCATACCCTCTAGCTATCTAGACCCCATTCTTGACCTCCCAGTCATTCCTATCAAGATCCTTCCTAGACCTCTCCTCCAGTCACCTCAGTTTGCTGCCCACTCTCATCCAGATCCTCCAAATTGCCATAAACTACTTGGCCACTCCTAGATCCCCCACCCACAGTCTTTCTATGTGTAAGGTCCATCTTGTCTCCATTAAAATGCTGAGATTCTTTAGGACTGTAGCCTAGGGCTCAGATTCTTTAAAATGTTGTCTGCTTGCATTAGAGATACAAATGTTCAGATTCCTTAAGAGTCCAGCTAATGGCTGATAATTGTTCAAATCTGTTTATCATTACCAGAGTCACAAATGTTTAGATTCCTTAAGAGGCTGGACAATATGGAGGATCTTTAATAAGCCTTGTCTTTGCCTGAAAGAAGACTTGGGTTGAATTAATTCTGACAGGACCTGCGTCTTTTGCTCTCAATATTTTGGGATCTTAATGAAGTGGAAGACATACAGTGCCCTAAGGTTTAAGATAATATTAACGTTGCTTTTCCAGTACTTTGTGAAACCCCAGTTTATTTTGTAACTTGAAAGGCATCCTAAAGTCCTTTCCCCCTTATCTTGAACCAGTACCAAAAGAATTGCTTTTGTTTCCCTTAGCCTTAGACTCCCCCCCCCCAATCTTTAACCTGCCATAAGAATTCCCTTTAACTCCCTTATCCTATGTCATAATGATGGGGTGTGGCCCAAACCGAGATCTTAGCCTCTTGCCCCAAAGGGAATCTGACTCCCATTTGTCTACAGTCCCCAGCCCCTCATCTCCCTTTGAAAGCCTTAGCCCTATCTTTTAATCTTATTCAGATGCGCCTTTGCCCCTCCCCTAAAAAAGAATCTGGCTCCCATTTTAGGTTCCTTATGGACTCCCCTTGTCAACTTCCCTTATTTCCCTTTGAAAGCCCTAGCCCCACCTTTTTGATCTCATTATCTATTCCCATTGTCTATTCAATCTCTCAGACCTTCCTATCAGAATTCTCACCCATACCCTTCCCCCCCCCTCCGCTGGTCACCCAAAGTCACTTTAGTATATAAGATCTACCCTGGCCCCCATTCAGATGCTGAGAATCTCATGCCCACTGGTCCTTACAGGCGTCACCTGGCCTATATGATTTATCACTAATAAACTTTTCCTCTGGCTGAAAGATTTGTGTTGAATTCTTTTAGACAGGGCCTAGTATCGCGATCTCAGGGGTTCCCAGCAGCACCCCACAAATTTCTAGACCTCTTCAATAAGATCCTTTTGCCCCCCATAAAACTTCTAAAATTATCTTGTAAGCAATCATCTTCATCATCCTGTCCTTATAAAACTGTCTCAGTCCCTCTTTAAGTTGCTAGTCCTCCTTCCAGAACTAGCTCGCTGCTTTTGCATCAATAAAGGTCCCAATGGTTACAGAGAAGGTCTAAGTGAATTCTTTCACCCTTGAACCAGCTCTCCCAACTCTAAATCTCAACATAACATGGTGCCAAAACCCAGGAGTCCAAATATTAATTGGACTCTGCTGATCCTCTCCTGGCCACTGGGATAACAAGTAAGTGCCTTTTTCTTTGTTCTCTTCCCCAGATCTTTTCTGCTCCTACTGTGTCCCTGGCTGAGAGACCCCTGGAGTGCCCAGACACTGTCAGCAGCATCTGAAGCTCTACTGACCTCTGGGCGTTCAGTCAGACACCTTTGCGCTGAGTTGGTCACATTTTTTCCTCTCAAGTGTCTTGGGACGTTAAGACAAGAGAGAGGCTGCTAGGAGACTGTTAGGATGGAAAATTCAGGGAAGGAGACCTTAAAGAAAAGTGCCTAGTGTTCCATTGTAACACAGCCTGACCTCAATGTAATCTAGAAAAATAATTTGTAAAGGGGATTTCTAAACAAGACAAGCTTAGTAAGAAATTTGGTCTCCAAAACTTAAAGAAAAGGCACCTTGCTCTTCTTGAGTGGACTTTTATTCCCCTGCATCTTAGCTTACCCTGTATTATTCCTTCCCCTCTTCCATGGGACATTGGTGGTGGTGGGGGGTCTTTGTACCTGGTTTTCTTTGAGGGTCCCTTTGCCCCATTTCAGGGTGTCCAAGCCCTGTGGGCCTTCGTGCCTGGTTTTCTTTGAGTACATGCAGTACATGCAGCTTGAAATTCACAGGAGGATGGGAATGGAGAGCTGGAATGCTTAAGGCTTATCTGATAAGTCTCAGAGATAAAAGAGACCAGGAACTACAGCTCCTCTCCAGCCAAGACTGGAAGGTATATAAGCCTCCTGTCTCTCATCCCTTTTCTCACCCTGTAGCCACCCTGTGGCTCTCCAAGCACCTAGGAAGGCCTGACCTCTCAGGTCTGACCAGATGGTCAGACAGCTACAAGGCTCTCTCACACTCAGCCTGACCTCTCAGGCTCTCAGTGCAGTGGTTCGAGGCCATGGACCTGGACACACCTTCCTCAGCACAGAGGACAGACTCCCTATCCGGAAGCTATGTCTAACTCTGTCAATTCTTTCTGTTCTCTCAGTGATAGGGAATTGGGAAAATTGCAATTACTCCCTTCCCTCTATACCGCAAGATGCGTGGGAACTCCAGCTCAAGGAAGTAAAAGGTCATTTCGAGCTGGAAATTGTCACCATGTGTTTTTAAAAAAAAAAGTGCATTTATGGCTAACAATCTTTTCTTTTAAATTACTAAGAGTATTGGGCCTTAGAAATTAAAATGTTACCATTAGTGATTATGAATCTAGATCTTATTTGCTCATCCAACTAAATTTAAGGTGACCTGATTGGTAATTAACTGGTTCTATGTCAAGCTTTAAATACATGATAATTGCTTATGGTATGGTTATATTTCTAAATTTTCTTGTATTGTGTAATTTGGTTGACAATTGTAATGCAGGACATTATTTTACCATTTAGGTAGTAGAACCCTTTAGGCCATGGAAAACTCCAAATTCCTTAGCAAGACCCTTATCTGGCTGCTCAGGCCACAGCCCTCAGATCATGTCTCTGGAAGCCTCCATTGTGAGAAAGTTTGCAGAGCATTATCATATCTAGATAGAGGGAGAGGGTGTCCTTGACCAAAAAAAATCTTCCTCTTGCCAGACTTCAAAGATCCATCCCCTCCCTGTCCTGTATACTCCCTATATAAACCCTGCTCACCCCTGATGGGGCTGCTTGATTTGGATGTAAATATCCCTGGCAGCCGCAGGCGCTAATAAAGTCCACAATCTAAATCAAAATTAGTCTGGGTCAACTCGCTCATTTCTCGGTATAACATTTTGGAGGCCCCAGCGAGATAGCAGCGTACCGCGTCGCTGCAGAGACCCACCTGGAGAGGACATCGGCCTCGGGAGGGGGGAATTGTTCTGTTCTGACTTCTAGGGGAGCCGGCCCCTGATGATGTTCCAGGGCCCCAGGACTCAGGACTAGGAGAAGCCTCCCTCCCCGACTCCGACTGTACCTCATTTCGGCCCTCGTGGGCCTGATAACCCTCTGGAGGTAAATGTTTGCAAACCTGTTTTCTGGTGGGGAACGAGTGCCAGACGTGGCAGAGCACCTAATTAGTGCCTCAATCCCCCAGGCACCCCGAGACGTCGGGACTATGCCTGTATCTGGTTCCTGGTACCCGGTTTCTGGTTCCTGGTTTCTGTCTTAGTTCTGTTGGGCCCGTGTCTCGTTCCTGGTTTCTGTCTCAGTGTTGGTCTATTAGTTTATATGTGTAGAGATTGTGTTTTTAAGAGATTCTGTTTTGCAATCATCTGCCTGAAGCCACCTCTGTTTCATACTGAAAGACAGGTGTCAGACTGGATTGCAGACAGTTTTCTCCAGGGCAGTTCCTTTGACTTCATTGGGAGGATGTGTTAGTGTTCAGGCTCTTATTGTTTGTCTGTGTCTGTGTTCTGCAATAATGGGGGGATACGGCCAGTACATCATTTCCCTCCCTTTTGGGTTGTTTGCAGCCAGACAGCCAAAGGCTGCAGCAGGACTCTGAAAAGTTGCCTTCATTCTCCCCCTCTCCTCCCCAGGTAACAGCAGCTTCAAAGCAGTGCGTGGATGGGAGAGGGAAAGAGAGAAGAATACTTTATTATTTAGGTTATATGGTTGGTAGAGGGCAAGTTGGGAAGGATTTTTGAAGTGTCAGGTCAGAATTAGAAAGGAATGAGATATGTACAGGTTTTAAGGGGATTTTAAATCATTAGAAAGAAAGGCAAGGAAGTTTAAGCATGTAGGAGAGAGGAGTGTGTGTAGAAAATTTGAAGGGAATATGATTTAGTTGCATGGTGTGACTGGAGGTTTTGAAAGTGAGAAGGTTTTGGGACTTTTGCATGAGTAATAGTTTCTCTCTCTCTGCATTCTAACTCTGGCCAAGTTTGAGTGTGGAGACAAAGAGAAAAGTTCTTGTGTACCAGAACATAGACAAATGGTTTATATGCTGAGGACTACGGCTTGCTGGGTTTAGTTGATATTTTCCCACAGCCCCAGCTCATCCAAATTGGTAAATATGTGAGGTTTTCAATTTCAGCATTTGTTACACTGTTTTGCACTTAGGTACATTGAAGGAAACTCAGACGAGTGGATTGTTTTGAGTGCACAGTGAGGGCAGTTTGAGGAGAGATGGAGGGAATTATGTCCACCCACCTTTCAGGCTAGATCCCCGGGTGGGTTCTTTTAAAGACTGGTCATTATGGGAAAGAAAAAGCAATCAGAATACTGGTCCAGTACATTTCTAAGCTTAACAAGGGTATTGCATTTGGGAATATATTTTGTCTACCCCTCCAAAAACTAAATAAATAAATAGGGGAGAATGAATGGGTTAGAATAAACTTCCAAATTTTATGTGCTTTTAAGAGGAAGTTTCACCTATAATTCTTATCAAATCTGTGTAAACGTTTTCTGTGTTGTGAAATTCCTGAGTAAATGAGAATTCTTGAGAGATAAAAATTGAGTAAATTTTTAAAAGTTTGATAATATTTGTTATTGTGGTAATGTTCTTCACGCATTATAAAAACTGAATTTTTTTCTCTTTTTGACTAAGGAAATTTGATGTCTAGGAATTCTGTAACAACTAGGAATTTAGTTTGTTATGGTACTTTGGGAAGTTATTTATGTTACTTGAGGACATTTTACATCAACTTAGTTTTAATTTCCATTTTTAAAGGTTTATTTTTACTTTAAGGTAGAAAGGAAAGATATCTATCACCTTAAAAATTTCTAACAAATGTTCTTCATGAAAGTTTAGTGATTATTCCTTCTAACATCAGGATAAACTGTAAGCTTTTTTAGAAAGGGAAATACTTTTTACAAAGTAATGTTTTGCAAAATCTTTTTGTATGATTTTTAGAAGGCCTACTAAATTTCCATTTGCAAGCTAATTTGTTGCAATAATTTAATACTGATAACAATTATGTCTTAATCCACTGTGAATTTTCTAAGTTTCATTCCTATGTAAATGTGTCCTTGAATTGGCCTTAAATGGGTGCTTTCAGAGAAACAGAGTCAATGGTTCCTGCTTCAGGTAGCATAAGAAAGGGCACTGGTCTCAAGAATGTAGGTTTGAAAGTTCAATGCCCCACTCTAAGTTTTTAAGGGGTGGACGTAGAAGTGAAAAAGATAGGACAGCTAAAACATCTTAGCAGATTCTGGAAGTTTTTGAGATTGATCATTAAGGAGTTTTTAAACACCTCCTTACAATCTTGTCACTCCTTTCCCCCACTTCCTCCCCTTGAGTCAAGAGGGTATCTCTGTGTGGGGATCCCAAACAGCGCTGGGTTTCTCTATTAACCCCTTTCAGCCCAGATCAGATTAGGAAGAGAGTGTTTTACCCCCCTCTCCCCTGCCCGCAAATTCACCTTCCCCCACCTGGCTATAGGAAGGAAGGGGAGGGGTAGCAGCTACAGCCTGGAAGTATCTTCCAGCACACAGCCATGGGGAGTAAAAGGGGATGGGTCAAGGTAAAGAAGCCAGTCTATAGGGATGGAGTGGCCCCAGGAGACTGTTGGACCTGGTGAAAGGGTCTAGAAAGAAGAAAGATTTTTTTTTGGGTCAATTGTATTAGTTATGTTGCTGGAAGGGCAATTTCTTTTATAATCTAGAATGTTAAATTAATTGTGTCTTCAAAAAAAAAAGGAGTCAATTTGGCTGTTGGGGCATTTTATATGATCCTGTTTTGTAACATTTCCTTTTAAATATTGTAATTCAAGGAAGTATAAATTTTCAAATTTTGTCTCTATTGAAAGGGAATTTTCAGTTGAAATTGTTTGTTATAATTTATAAAATTTGTGAGATTGTTAACTAAGTTTTTGGGGTTATTGTTTTAATATCAAAACCTAAGATTGTTAATTGATTACTTGTGTGTGAAAAGGAGGGGCACATGGCAATTCCCCTTATTTTGTAAACTTGCCAGGATCCCTGGAAACTATGGGGGGGGGGCAAGGTCATCTGCCCTGAAAAAAAAAAATGCAGCCTCCATATGTTTGTTTGACATGTGGCATGGGAAGGAATTTTCTTAATTGAATGGGTTGTAAATTCAATAGAGCGGGAGGGTGTCAAAGTGTCAGTTGAAATTATAGACCAAGATATGTGTTTCTTTTACCATTAACATGACATAGCATAGTCTATGTCCATAAGATACCGAGATAAGAAAAGTCCCATTGTTCTGGAGAGTGTTTGGTCCCAGACATCTTGGGCTCAGTGATAACAAACAGAAAGAATGTTGGTCAGTTCTATCTGGTCCTGGAAAGGGGTGTTTTTGGTTCACTTGAAAAAAAAAAAAGAATTAGTTCAGGTTTTTGGCCCTTATTGGGGTTCAATTGATTATACTCACCTCAAGATGTTCCCATTGTTTAAAGGAATTATGAGAGCAGTAGTATTTTTCTGTGATCAGTCTCTTACTATTACCAATGTGAGATTAAATTCTTATTATCTAGGATTTGTGATTTTATGGGACAGACATTTACTATTGTTTTGAGCTTTGATTACCAGGGTACTTGTCTGAGTTGTCATAAAGCCAATAGTAGAATGGCATGTGCTGCAGGCTGATAACTGATAAAGGTGGAAGTCTGTGCCTGGGAAGACTTTTGAGGACAACCTTGGACACAGCCTAGATAGGATCTTCTGACTCTATTTCCCAATTGTGCTATTTCCTTTTGACAAGGGAAATCCCCACCTGATTAATCCCAGGCCCTGCTTTTAACATCCAGTGACTACGTGATTACCTATCAGATATGACTCATGCCTGGAATCAAATGGAGCTAAGGAAGTTCTTTCCTTCTGATATGATATATGACCCTGTCCCTCTGGAACATCCCTGTGTTACCGTAATAGGATGCAAGTACATTCATGGCCACATAATAATAATATAGGGATAACATCCCCTAAGGAGGAAATGTTTACACACAATAATAGGACAAAGGTGTAATGTGATAGATGTCTAATTAAATAGGATAGCAAATTTTGAGAAAAGCAATAGGATTAGACTGATATGATTGGCTTCCAAGATGTATCTATCATGCAATCCAAGCTTTAAGCATGTTTAGGTAGGAAGATCACAGTTTTGGATTTTTACACTAAGCCAGAGAAGCAGAGCTCCCTTTTTGAACTGCCTATGAATTAAACCGATTGTACATGAGCAAGGAACTTAATGTCAGTTAATATAGGTAATACTGATTGTATTGATTTGTATGATTCCTGTCTAAGGTTTTCTTTGTTACCCTGATTACATGTAAATCTCTCTTTTCCAAACTAGTCTATTGTGAGCTCTCTGATTGGTTTAATCTGTACCTGACTTAATGTAATTATGCAATTTTGCGAATTATGAGTAAACTTTGTTGTATTGTTTGAACCTAGTCCTGTGTGACTGGGAAAACTGAACTATCTCTATGTGCCTTTAACTAAAGACTTATGAGGGATTCTGGAATACTTAGGAATTCAGTTTCCTTAATACTACTCTGGAATTTGTGTTATTTAAGAACTTTTGTACCAATTTAGTGAGGTTTTATGAACAAGAGTAGAAATGCATGCAAGCTTTTTAGGGCTCATTTTGGAAATGTTCCTTAGGCAATGTGACATCTTAGGGTACTATAGAACTGGGACTTGTGTTCTGTGTGTGTTCCTATATGAGTTAAGTTCTTTACAATTAGGTCAGGGGTTTGTGAGAATGTTATTTTGTTATTTGGGTAATATCATACTTGTTTAAAGTTGTGTTACAATTAATAATGTTAAAAGGGAAATGGCTTGTGGTTTATCTTGTCCATGTCATCAGAGAAACATGGCATGACTGAAACATTTAAGATCCTATATGCACTGTGTTAAAATGGATTCTTTCATATATCTATGTATGTATTGGGGCCTGTGGATTAATGTAAGGTATGCATATTGTTGTTTGCTCTTGTTTACTATTTAGTGGGGGTTGGCAGTATGGGTCCGGCTCTTACGGCAGTCCTCTTCCTTGGATGATTCCTTTGCCAAAAACTAAAAGGGGGAGTAGGAACTCAGGGCGATGGCACTAATTCTTCCTTAACCAAGTTCCTGCAGGGACTCCAGAAAGAAAACACAGAGGCCACTACTGATCATACTTCTCTTGTGTTTGTTTGGTCCATGTTTACTAAATATTCTTGCCAGATTCCTTTCTTCTAGGGTCGGAGCCATCAACTTCCAGATGACTGTATACCAACCCAAGGTCTCTAGTCCACTGAACCTGGCATCAGCCAGGTTTTGAAGTTTGACCCCTCGAACGGGACCCAGAGAGGCAGGGACAGCTCTACGCCCCTTGCCAGCAGGAAGCAGTTTCAGAAGCAGAGACCTCCCCCTTTTCACCAAAAGAATTTGGTTCCTATTTGTTTGAGGGGGGATGATGGGGGCGGGGCCCAAACCAAGATCTTCGCTCTTTGCCTCAAAGGGAATCTGACTCACAGGCCCCAGACCCTCATCTCCCTTTGAAAGCCTTAGCCTTACCTTTTAATCTTATTCAGATCTGGCTCCCTCTTGTCTATAGGCCCCAGAAAGGCCTTCCTTTATCTCCTTTTGAAAGTCCTAGCCCCACCTTGATTTTGTGCAGATGCCTTTCAAACTTCTGCCTTCCTGTTCCCTCCATTATCTATTCCCATGTCTATTCAATCTCCCTTGACCCCCCTGCATTTCCCTATTCTCCACTACCCCTCCCTGTTTCACAATCCCCCACCTACTTGCCCATCCCCCCTTTTCCTTGGTTCTCCTTCCCTTTTCCTCTGGCTCCTAGTAGGACCCCTCAGGCAGATCCTCCTCACCCCGATTATGAGACTGCTCTGAGCCATCCATAGCATTGTCAACTCCACCCTGCCTGACCTAGGACCTAGCTGCTGGCTGTGTATGGATGCACAACCCCCATACTATGTGGGAGTGGCAGTTAATGGTTCTGTTTCCCATAGCCCAGACTCGGAAAATTGGTGGGAACAACCTAAGTTGACCCTGGGGGATGTCCAAGGAAAAGGTACCTGTCTTACCTCATCCACCACATCCCTGAAAACTTCTCCTTACTCTCCTGTCTGTAATAGTACTGTGGTTGTTCCCCCGTCCTCCTCTTTTTATTCAGCGCCATCCGGCACTTGGTGGGCCTGTCTGGATGGGATCACATAGTGTGTCTCCACTGTGGTGTTCCTAAGAGAATCTGAGCCTCTATGTATATTAGTCTCCATTATCCCCAGGGTCTCCCTTCTTCAGGGCCTGGAGGGTTGGGAGTACTTCAGTCATGAGGGCAGTGTGTCCTACTGAAGCAAGCGAGCCGTTCCCCTCCTCATCCCTATCCTCAGTGGGGTTGGGGTTAGTGGGATCAACCGCTGTGGGTACCGCTGCCCTAGTCCGAGGAGAGGCCAGTTACCAGGAACTTAGTGCTCAGGTCGACGCAGACCTCAGTCATCTGGAGCACTCTATATCCCAACTGGAGAGACAGGTCAACTCCTTGGCAGAGATGGTTCTGCAGAACCGGAGGGGTTTGGACTTATTGTTTCTCAGGCAAGGCGGCCTTTGTGCCGCCCTAGGGGAGGCCTGCTGTTTCTATGCCAATAACTCAGGTGTAGTTCAGGAGCACCTTTCCCTAGTATGGAAAAATATTGCAGACAGGCAGAGGGAACGAGAAGGGAATGAAAATTGGTACCAGAGCCTGTTTCAGACTTCCCCATGGTTAACCATTCTTATTTCTGCCTTAGCCGGGCCTTTGCTCCTCCTTACTATAGCCCTAATTCTTGACCCTTGTCTAGTTAATCGGCTCCTTGACTTTGTTAGATCCTGTATTAATTTAGTTAAGTTACTGTTGGTTAGAGGTCCCCGTTATCAGACCCTGGTGTCTGCCTTCTTTGCACCCTATAATGAGGCAGCCCCCACCACCTTGACGTGGTACACAAAAGAAGTGGGGAATGTAATGCAGAACATTATTTTACCATTTAGGTAGTAGAACCCTTTAGGCCATGGAAAACTCCAAATTCCTTAGCAAGACCCTTATCTGGCTGCTCAGGCCACAGCCCTCAGATCATATCTCTGGAAGCCTCCATTGTGAGAAAGTTTGCAGAGCATTATCATATCTAGATAGAGGGAGAGGGGTGTCCTTGAAAAAAAAACTCTTCCTCTTGCCAGACTTCAAAGATCCATCCCCCTTCCTGTCCTGTATACTCCCTATATAAACCCTGGCTCTACCCCTGATGAGGGCTGCTTGATTTGGATGTGAATATCCCTGGCAGCCACGGGCGCTAATAAAGTCCACAATCTAAATCAAAATTAATCTGGGTCAACTCGCTAATTTTCGGTATAACAGTATCACCTGTGTTGTTAGAAAAGCAATTTCTCTTATAATCTAGATAGTGTTGATGGGGTGCTTGGGTGCTTGTGTTTGGGTGCTTATGCTTGTACTTAGACCCCAATTTCTCCCTAGTCCCAGAAACACTGTCTCTGACAATCACTCTCCAGCCCAAGGACACTGCGCCTAGCAATTACTCATGCATGGGCCTCAGCACGATCCTTATCTCTCTTCCTGGTTCAGCTATACAAAACTGGATGAGAGAGTACCGGGCTGCTTGGGCCTCAGCCCTCAGATCATGTCTCTGGAAGCCTCCTAATTCCTTAGTAAGCTCCTGTCTTGTGACAAAGCTTTCCTTTGTTGCAGAGCATTCTCTCATCAAGACAGAGAGAGGGGTGCCTTGCCCAGCCCAAGGAGTTTTGTCCTTGGCTGGCCCAAGGACTCTTCCTCCTGCCAGACTCCCTCCCTGTGTCATCTCCCTCCCTGTCTGGTATGCTCCTATACTTTCCCATCCATAGCTCCAAAGACACCTGGACTTTTAGATTACCTAATCGGTATCCCTGGCATTCCTTTCCCATGCCCTTTTCCACATAAACCCTAGCTCCATCCTCAGTCTTTTGCAGGTTCCTTAAGAATTCTTGCCCGCTGAAAAGTGTAACAATAAATCTTTGCCACCTTGACTTAAAGAGTGCTGTGAATTCATTACAGATGACCCTGTCCTGTACTCCAGTCTTTGAGTGGTCTCAACCTCTCCAACCGCCACACTGTTAGATCAAGAATTGTACTGTCAGATTATGAAGTTGCTAACTAAGACAAGGATTGTTGGAACTATCTAGTCATAAATTCTTATCAACCCTGTGCAGTCTTCTATAGTGGAATTTCTACTGAACAAATTTTTAAAGGCCCGGTAAACTTTGTTATTGTGATATGGTTAATTTAATTGGGTATGTTCTTGCCTTAGGGAAAAAAAAACTGAACTTACCAAGGTAAACACCTTTTGGTACTTAGGGATTTGTGATTATTGAGAATTTTGATTTTACAGCACTTTGGGAATTTGTGATACTTAAAAGACATTTTGCACCAACTTGGTTTTAATAAAATTCCAATCTTCAAGGTTTCCAGCTAATTTACTTCATGAAAGTTTAGTGATTACTCCTTTTAACATCAGGATAAACTGTAAGCTTTTTTAAGAAAGGGAAATCCTTTTTACAAAGAAATGTTTTGCAAAATCTTTTTGTGTGATTTTTTAGAAGGACTACTAAATTTCCATTTGCAAGCTAATTAGTTGCAATAATTTGATACTGATGACAAGTCCAAATCTACTGTGAATTTTCTAAGTTTCATTCCTATGTTTGTTGTGTCCTTGGATCAGCCTTAAATGGATGCTTTCAGAGAAATAGAGTCAATAGTTCGTGCTTCAGGTACCATAAGAAAGGGCATAAGAAAGGGTGGGCGTAGAAGTGAAAAAGTTAAGGCAGCTAAAACATCTTAGCAGATTCCTGAAGTTTTGAGGTTGATCATTAAGGAGTTTTTAAATACCTCAGTACAATGGGTCATTCTCTTTCCTCTACTCCCTCCCCCTGAGTCAAGAGGGTTTCTCAGATTCCAAACAGCCCCAGGCTTTTTTCTGTTAAACTCTTTTATCCCAGATCAGGTTAGGAAGAGAGAATTTCACCCTTCCACCCCTACGGGCAAATTCACCTTTCCCCACCTGGCTATAGGAAGGAGGGGGAGGGGCAGCAGCTACAGCCTGAAAGTAGCTTCCTGCACACAGCCATGGGGGAGAAAGTGAAAGGGGATGGGTCAAGGTAAAGAAGCCAGTCTGCTTCTGTACTTGGTAAGCCAGCACATCCTTCTATCAATAATGTTTTTATGATCTGGAAATGTAATTGTCATCTGAAGTTTATTGTTTTGTGTTACAGCTTTGTTATCACTTTGGTTATCACTTACGAGAATTGTATTGTTTTAATGCTAAAACCTAAAGCTGGTAATTGATTACTGCTTGTGTTGAAAAAGAGCAGAGGACTGCACCTTTGGGGCTAGTCAAAAAGCACAGCCCATAGAAATTCTAAAGGTAGATGGGGTGGATAAGACGGCCCCTTAAGGAGGATCCCTGTTGATCCTCTTTAATTTTGTAAATTTTCCAAAGAGGTTGTTTGGATTGGGGAGTTCCTAAACCAGGAACTTGGCTTGCTGAGAATTTGCAAGTATATAGAAATGATCTCTAGTGGTTGCCTTTTGTACACGGACAAGTTTAAATTTGAGATGAGTCCTGGTAAATTTTTGATTAGTGAAACTTGGCGTCTGAGGTAAAAGCTCATGAGACCATAACAAATTGTTTTGAGTTGTCTGATGGATCATAAATATCCGTCTATAATCAATAGTCAATAATCCACCATCTGAGAGAAATGCCACAAGCTACTCAGAGAGAATGTGACTATTACAGGTGGAGGTCTGCGTCTGAAAAAGCTGAGAGGACAGTCTTAGCCTCAGGCTAAGATGGGATCCTCCTGGCTCAGTTTCCCCATTGTATTCCTTTGAAAAGGAATGTTTCCCACCTGACTATTCCTGAGTCTGGCTATGAGGTGGAATTGATACTGCATGGTTGGAAAACTGTGATGTCCTTGCTTTTCCTTTTTATGGCAAATTTCTGTAATCAAAGCAAGTGGTCAGTAAAACATGTGAGCACAATGCAAGAATGTAAAATCTTGCTGTTTTCAATCTCAATGTGTAACCATCCCATATCCTAAACAGTTGGGTAAATTAATATTCCTGCATAGTCACGTGAAAGATTAAATCCCTGTGTTAGAAATAGGCTTGACACCAAAAATTTAGTATCAAGAAAATTTATTACAGAGAAAGTCCAGAGGATTTAGACGTTTCTGGCCAGAAGCGGGCTCCACCCCTCTTCAGGAGGGGTGGGCCCTGAGTGCAAAGGCAAGTGAGCTTTTATGCAGTTGAATTCGGCAGGAAACCTCCCAGGCCTGGATTGGTCCATCCCTTCCCAGGTTACACCTTTCCTTACATGTTTCCCTTTGATATGCTCAAGTATGTTCCCCCTCCCTTGGTCATACGTCCCATGACTCGTTAATGAGGCTCTAATTTTATTCTGAGTGTGTCAGATAATAGTAATGAAGTTCATTAAGCAGGCTAACATTTTTCAGGTGTCCTCAGGTTGACCCTAACTGGTCTGAGCTGGCTTGACCCTTGTCTTGATTTTGGGGTCTTTTCGGAACAATCCACTTACTTTTTATTGGCTAAACCCGAGCCCACCTGCAGAGTACTACTCCCTGGAGCTGTTGTTCTTTAAATCTCTGCATTATTCTACATGTGGAAAGGTAAGCCCTTCTAACTCTTAACACCTGGAATAAAACATTCTTTCTGAATGATATGGGAATAATTGGACAAAGGGGAAAAGTTTGTGAAACAGAGGTACAAACACAATGTTGAATCATTATCCCACAGACTAAGGCTAGGATACATCCGAGTTACTATATTAAAGTGTGTGTTTAAGATCTGAGCTATTCAACCCTAAGATTATATTCCTTTCTATTTCTTAAGCAACTTAGGAAATGGGTGTTTGGCCTAGATATCTGCCTATTACTGGACATATGTCTGTGTGGAATAAGTGTGAGAAATGAAAGAGTTAAGTTTCCACATAAGTAGATAAGAAATCAGCACAGACAGGCTAACTTGGGGGGGGGGGAGTAATAACACAATTCTAGGGACATAATGTATGTTAGGGGTGGGGGTATATAAGGAAGATTGTAACCCATAAGGATTAGGACCAAGCCTGATCGAGAAGGGAGGAGTTAGGAAATTGCTAACTATAAAGCTTGCCCTGGCTTCTTTTACCGAGTGCACCTGTTTCTCAAGAATCGAAATGACACACTTCAACCTCTTTAATAAAAAGTCTTTGAGACACCAGTCTTTGGAACTGAGTCTGGGGTCATCTTTATGACAATAAGGTCCTTAAATGTTTCAAAATGATGTAAGAATGATTGGGTATTGGTACAACTGATTGAGGGACCTAGCTGTTATTCTATTAACTACTGAAACTAAATCAGAGACATCTTCAGTTTGGGGAAAAGAATTTCAGAGGGATTTTCTTAGAGAGAGGTAACTTATGAAATATTTTTGCATTAATGGAAAAGTTAATTTCATTTAAAGTTTACTACTGTTGTGGAAATAATACCTGTTTATTCTGTGTCTCCTGTGATACAAACATGTTTTATTGTAAACAACTTAGTGATATGAACTATTTTGGAATTAATTACTTAGAGATCTTCCCAAGTCTTTTATGATAACTGGAGTAAAAGTCAGTCTCTTATAAGCAAATTTATTTATATAACTACTGAATTCAAGGGTAGAAAGCCTTCTACCTGCAAAAGTGTTGTTACTTATAATTTCATGTATAAAGTTGGACCCTCAATAGCATCTGATCCTCCTAAAAGAATTGCAATCAGAGTGGAAACTTTGGAGGAAACACAAAGATCAGATACTCCTGTATGTCAAAAGTAAATAATAGCATCACAGGGCTCTTGGTTTCTTTCTCTGTTTTCCTCTTTTCTGACACAGTTTTTAATGCTCCTTCTGTTTGGGCCCTGCATATTGAAACTTGTTTGTCAGTTTTATATCTCCTAGACTATTGGCTGTCCACCTGCAGATGATAATATTATGTGACCTGTTCCACACTCTCCTTATCCCCCAGAAGCTGCTTCAACCTCATTTTACTCCCCTCCCCACCCGTACTCAGGCAAGGACAGCTCCTTTGTCCCTCTCCCAAAAGCATTTGGGTGAATGAGGAGGCAGACAGGAGTGCTGGAGGCAGATGGAGCAAGCAGGATGTGAGATATGGGATAAGATGCAGGGTGTGACCAGCCAGAAAAGTGATCAAAGAAGACTATATGAAGCCCCTGGTTGTCAGGGGGAATTTGCCTGTGTGCTTTCTAGCTGTACTGTGTTCTGGGCCCCGCCTTGAACCACTTCTGCTGTTACCTATTCCTGATTCCCACCTTGTGCCTAAGGTCAGGCCTGCTTTCCCGGGACTGGGAATCAAATGCTTTAATTCAAATAGGGAACTCTCGGGGCAGGGCATTGTATATGATTTCTGGGTGTGTCAATTAGCTTATGGCCCCATAGCTCTCCCCCAATTCCCTGAAAACCCTGAATGCAATTTATCCTTTGAGCACTTGAAGGATTGTACAGGCAGCTTCTTGCATGCCAGACATCCACTCCAGCCTGATGTCTCCCCCTACCTCCTCCTGGGGGTCATGGTTCCTCCATCATTTTACTCCCTCTTATATTTGGTCTGTGTTTGTTTAACCTACTGGTCCAATTTGTGTCTTCTTGCCTGCAGAAATTCCACTTTCAACTCTTAGGATACCAGCCCCTACCTTTGGTGTCCCCCAGTGGTTTGCCTCTCTCCACCCTGGACTCAGGTGGCACTGCATTCCACACCCTCACCATCCCCCCTCGACCTCTTCTTGACCCTTGAAATGGACTCTTGCCCTCGTTCTGCAGGAAGCAGCTACTGAAGACAATGACCTTCTCCCTTCCCCCCCCCCCCAAGATTTCTCTTACCTAGTGTTTGAGTGGGGAATGAAGTGGAAGACATAAAATGCCCTAAGGTTTAAGAGAATAATAATGTTGCTTTTCCAGTACTTTGTGAAACCCCACTTTATTTTGTAACTTGAAAGGCATCCTAAAGCCCTTTCCCCCTTATCTTGAACCACAATTGTTTTTGTTTCCCTTAGCCTTAGTTAGGCTCCCCCTGTCCTCTAATCTTTAACCTGTCATAAGAATTCCCTTATCTCCCTTGTCTTATGTCATAAGATCCTTTTAACCCCCATAAAACTTCTAAAATTATCTTGTAAACAATCATCTTCCTCATCCTCTCCTTGTAAAACTGTTCCAGTCCCTCTTTAAATTGCTAGCCCTCTTTCCAGAACTAGCCCACTGCTTTTGCATCACTAAAGCTCCCAATGGTTACCGAGGTCTAAGTGAATTCTTTCACACCTGAACCAGCTCTCCCAACTCTAAACCTCGACATTAGCACTCCTGAACCTCAACAGAAATAGAGAAGGTTGGATGGCAAGAAACATTGGAGAGATAGAATTGGAGGTCCCAAAGTGGTTTTTCCCAAAATTCACTAAGAGAAACACTAATAGAAAGTATAACTCCTTAATTACAGTATTGGCTTTCTTTGAAGGATTAATAAACTTTAATCCACTTAAGAGGAAAAGCTTCTCAAATTGAATGGAGAGGTATCTAGTATAGCAGATCGAGGGCCAGCTTTGGAGCCTCATTTTAACCAAGTCCTACTTCCAACATATCCTAGCTGTGTTACCATGAGCAAATTATTTACCCTCTCAGTTCTCCAGGCAACTCTCCAAGATAGTAAATGTATAGATCGTTACTACTGAGGGACTTTCCTCACTAGGAGTTTTCCACACTGAGGAAATCACCAATTCTGACCCCCTTCCTAGAAAAAAATTAACTAGGAGATTGGGGCATCTTTCCTGAGCAGCTTTCCTGACTGGAATGTAGTGGCTATAATCTACTCAGTTACACTGAGACATGGCCAAGACCAAAGGCTCCCTCACACTCAGGAAGACCTGAGACAAGTCCCTCTTCTGTGACCCTGGGCAGTGCCCTGGGCAGCCCTCTAAGGCAGAGAGGTGCCAGTCTGTGTTAGGAGAGGGAATGTCTGCCTCAATTTCCCTATGTCAAGGAACAGGTCCAATCCAAAATAAAAAGTCGTGTTATTACCAAGTCACAGGTTTTGTAATTTGGTCTCCTACACACTAGGAGGGAGTGATTGAATCTTGGTTTCTCTGAGTTCCCATCCCTTGCCTGGAGAGAGTCCCATTCCCTCCAGGGATGCAGCTGGCCTCACCTGTGTAGTTGTAGGATGCATTCTGCCACTGGCACTCGGAGGCACTAAGGTTTGTAGAAAAGGTACACCCTCCTGAGTCCCAGATGGTTCCTTTCTCATCAAGCCCTGAAAGAAAGAGTAGAGACCTGTGAAGAAGAAGACCTGCTGGAGGCACTGTATGGGTACTATGTTGGGACTGCATTTGCACTATGCCTGATGAGGTCTAGTGTTTTAGGGGTGCTAGGATGCCAAGATACGCAGGTCTTGCCTGAAAGAATTCCACCCAAACCTTCTTTCACCCAAAAACAAGTTTTATTAAAGATCCGCCATATTAGCCAGACTCCTAAGGAATCTGTGAGCTATTAGCTAGATTGTAAAAATGTGAGCACCTTAAGGGAGACAAGATGGACCTTATATACAGAAAGACTATAGGAGGGATCTAAGAGTGGCCAAGTAGTCTATGAAGTAATAGAATTCCAGGGACCTGGACCACTAGGCCAAGGGAGAATGGAGCCTAGATAGGATTAAGGGTGGGAAGTGGACTGGGACCATAAGGAGGTAAGATAATGGAGAGCAAGGGTGACAGAACTGGGAGATTGGGTGTAGCCATAATAATAGGCCAATTGATGGAATTATGGCTTCAGGGGAACTCCAGAGATTTGGCCAGTGGGAAAGTCCAGGATTTTTCCTTTTTGTAGTCTAGATCCAATCCTCATCATACCCAGTGACATTCCCAGGTTAGGAGGGGCTTTGGGGGACATTTTCCTAGAGCTATAGCTAGCGATTCTAACACTAGTGACCAGCACCCAAAAGGAGGCCTTGAAATCAATTTTTCTAGGTAAATTCAGTGGAGCAGGGTTATTGGGGGTGGTGAAAAGCAACTCAGCACACAGAGCCTCTTGGGGAGGAGTCAGAGTCCCTGGGCTGCTGAGGAGGGAGGAGGAAGCAGGGCAGGCCATCCAGGAAAGAGATCCTTAGAATAAGGCTTGGGGATGAGGGCAGTGATAACATCCTAATTTAAAGTGATTGTTCTTGCTAAAGCACTAAAATGAATTAGTTCTTCCTATTGAAAACCCATGCTTGATGTCAGAACCCTCTAAATTTCAGACCTTTGTGGCAAACCCAGGTTATGGCTCTAGCTGATTGGGAGAGGCAGTAGAGATGAGCTGCACCTCTGGGGAAGTGCTCAGAACCGCCTAGCCTAGGATGGGTGTAAAATGTTTAATTGGACCTAGCTTGGCATGTCAGTCAATCAATAAACATTTATTAAGCTGCTACTTATAATTTTATGACCCTGGGCAAGTCATTTCTCCTCTCTAGGCTTATTTTGTCAGTGTTTTCTTGAATTAATCTAGGCTGATGCTAATGTTCTTTTCAAGGTCTGTTCTCTTGAAGCTTGGGTTTTTGGTTTTTTTGCCTTTATTTGCTAGTAAAATCTAACTTGTGCCTTGGATAGCTAAGAGAACCAAGGGAGCAACCAGGTAAAAGGAGGATTACTAGGGACAGCCAGCCACCACAGCAATGGGGGTGGGGGGGGTGGGGAAGGCAGCCACCACAGGGTGGGGCCGAGGTGGGGGGAGAAGCAGGGGGCAACAGAGTAAAGCAAAAAGGATCTGGTTAGGGGCAGCTAGGTGGCACAGTGGATAGAGCACTGGCCCTGAAGTCAGGAGGACCTGAGTTCAAATCCGGCCTCAGAGCAGACACTTAACACTTACTAGCTGTGTGACCCTGGGCAAGTCACTTAACCCCAATTGCCTTAAAAGAAAAAAAGAAGAAGATGGAGAGCCCCTTTGTCTCAAAGGCCATCTTCAAGTACTGGTACAAGGATGTCTGTTCACTGAGGATCAACCAAGTTGAATGTAGGATGATTAATTTTTCAGCTCCAGCAGCTCTTGAAGACCATCTATGAAGTCACAGGGGAATTTTGAGCTGTGCCAAAATGGGGAGTAGCCACCCTGACAAAATCTCAGATCCCTTCAGGGCACTCTGGCATAGGAGAAAGGGGTGGAGAAAGACCTGGGTTTGAATCTCAAGTTTAAAATTTACCACCTGTGATCTAGGGCAACATAATAAAACCTCTTTATGCCTTGGTTTCCTTGTCTATAAAATGGTTACACTGCCTAAGTCATGGGGTGGTGGTTGTCAAGCTCAAGATTTATAAATTGTAAATGCTGTATAGCCAACTTTTTATGAGATGCAAGAGACTTGCCCAAGGTCATACAACTGGTTTAATGGAAGACTTACTAATACTAGTAATTCACTGAGGTCAAGTTCCAGGAGGCAGAGTGCTGTTTCCAATATATCACACTGCAAAAACTCTGTTCCCCTCTATCAAGGAGGGTTTCTCAGAGGAGATAGGCTTTTGCAAGCAGAAAGAGGCAAGTCTGGGTAGGTAAGCAGTCAATTTCTTAGCCCCTAAGTAGGGGAAGAGAGGGAGGAAAGTGGGTGTTAAGGGAAAAACAAGAGTCATGGGAGAAAGTCCAGTTCTGTTTCCTTCATCCGTTACTGAGGCCCCTGAGCACTAAGACCACTAGCTCAGATGCTGGATGTCAAGAAGTCACTTAACATGGCTTGACTAGACTATAACTGGGTTGAGCAGGAAGACACCACAGACCTAAAGAGCAGCCAGAGGTCCTTGAGCTAATCCAGGGAGGACTGGGGAAAGAAAAGAGCATTTGACTCTGGTTCACCGCATTGTCAACACAGAACGCCAACCTTTTCCCTCTTGCTTTGATTCTTACTGCTTGTGATCTTGAGCAACACAAAAAATTAACTTTTCATACCTCAGTTTCCTTATCTGTAACGTGGAGCTGATAATACTCTAACTACCTAAAGCACAGGGTTGTTGGGAAGGTCCAATGAAATAACCAATGCCTCCCTTTAAGAGATGTGTGTGGGAGTGCTTTGTGAAAAGTAGAGTGTTACCCAGGTGTCTGACTCCCCTAAGCTCTTCCTGCTGAGTGTCACACCTTCTCTCTCTCTCCCCTGTTCACACCTTCAATCTTTCCCTACTACCATAATAGAAGACACTCATCTTCTATATTGGAAAGATTTGAGTTAGGAGACCTAGGTTCTACACCTGGCTCTGCCACTAATTCTGAATGAGTGTCTTCTATTGTGGAGAAGGAGATGGCAAACTACTTCAGTGTCTTTGCCAAGAAAACCCCAGATGGGGTCACAAAGAGTCAGACATGGCTCAACACCAACACGAATCTCTGTGGTCTTGGGAAAGTAACTTAACCTCTGGCTTAGACGAAATGAATTCTCTGGTCCCTTCCAGTGCCATACATTTGATCATAGCTATAATCCTTCCATCTTCCAGTGCTCACTGAAGCCCAGCTTTCTGCACATTTCCGGTTACCCTATCCAAAGTTGGCTTGTTCCTTTTCTCATATTCACTGACACGCAGGGCCAGGAACAAGAGTTGGCATGTTCCTTGCTCCCGAATGTTATTTTGAGACCCTCTTTCTGCCATCATTACTCAGCAGTGATTTATTTTCCTTTAAATTTTGATCCCTCCTGCCTGGATTCTTGTTACTATCACCTATGGACTTCCAGGTCTCTTTTCTCTCCCCTCCCTGCCCAGTAAGTTCAGGTCCTGACTCACAACTTCTCCACCTCAGCAGAGGCCCCATTCCCCTTCCAGTTCTTCAAATTCTCCAACCCTCATGATGTCTGCCTCCAATCTGCCTCAACCATGGACAAAAGTTGTCAAATCTTGGACACTTCTTCTTTTTCCTTACCCCCTTGTCAAATGAATTTGTCTCAGGTGCCAGAATTCCTATTCATGGCTCTGATGGTTATAGCCCATCCATCAATGAGACACCCTAGAGTAGAGTAGTAGAGACAATGTGGGATGACATGGGGACATTGGCATAGCTCCCTCCTATCTATCAAAATACTAGCAATTCTACCAACATAACACTCATTCTTTTGGCTCAAATAGACTGTCCAAGAGTCTATTGCTGTAATAGAAGTAACTCAAGTAGGGGACACATTACACCTGTAAGTTGGGACCCAGACAAAGTGGGCCCAAAAAAGTCATTGGACTTGAAGTCCAAAAGACCTGAGTTAGAGTCATAATTCTGCCAATAACTAGTCATGTGAATTTGGGCAAGTCATTTCCCCCTCTGTAAGCTTCAGTTTCTTCATCCCTCAAATGGGTCTGACATCATTTACCTTGACAAATGAGCATCACAAATGAGACAATGCAGGTAAGAGTGCTGTGTGCATGTGGGTAGTCAGGTCCCATTGGAAGTCTGTCTTTGGTGCCTTGATACTAGTTTTGTTAAAGTGGGAGGAAAGAAAACCAGTATATGTGTGATGGTCAGTGACCTTTCACCCCTGGGGTTGAATGAAGACAAATTCTAGTAGACCCCAAAACAAGTTTGTTCCATGCCTGCCTCACAGGCCTGGGGCTCTGGGTGGGTGCTGGGAAGGGGGAGGAATACTTGAGGCACACCCAACAATTCGTTTCTTCTCTATCTCACCAAGTTGGCCAAGGGCTAGGTAAAACTGTAGTCCAAGACAAATTCCGTAGAGTTACAGGACTGATAGCAACTCACCTGGAAGTGACTCTAGTTCTAGGAACGAAATATTACTCTGATCTTTACTTGTATTTTCCTGATTCTACCCTGCTCTTACCATATGGGTAGGCTTGGAGGTACCTAGGCTTGGAGGGGGCAACATCTTAGATAGAGGGTTTGATGAAACCAACTCCTACCTCTCAAAGCTGTATCCTCTCTCCCAGACCTCTTTTGATTATGTCACCCTCCTATTCCTTACCTTACTCCTTGATTCTTCTGCCTCTACCAAGAGGCAGCTTACTGGTGATGCAGTGGATAGAGCACTGACCTCAGACACTTCATAACTTGTGTGACCCTCGCAAATCATTTAATCTCACTTTACCTCAGTTTCCTCAACTGTAAAGTGGGGAAAATAACAACACCTCTCTCCCAGGGTTGTTGTGAGGATCAAAAGAGACTATTTGTAAAAAGCACTTAGCACAGTGACATAGTAGGTGTTGTGTTAAATTCTTATTCCTTTCCCCCTTCCCTTCAACCTCTGAGGCTGGTAGTCAAAAGGAAACTCCAAGAAAGATAGACTATGTGGGGGCGGGGGGGGGGGGATAGTGAAAGAAAAAAAATTAAACTCTCATGGGGCAAGGGGAATCACTCCATTCTACCCCCATTCTTTCTTGCCCTAGCCAAGACTGGTGCTGACCCTGAATCTGAGGTGTGACCCACTTGTTTTCTTTGGCTCCCCACTGAGATGGGCAACTGTGCTAAGGGGTGGTCCTAGAAGAGGCAGGGCATGACTCAGAAAGCAGAGGTCCAACATACCTTGACTGTCATTTTAAGGAGATTTCAGGTATAGAGAAGGAAAAAGGAGAAGAAGGGAGTAAAGAATGGGGATCAGATCACAAGAATCATAGCTCTGGAAGCAAAAGGGATCCCAGAGATCATCCAGTCTAATCTTATTTTACAGAGGAGAGAAGTGGGTGGTTAAATGTTTCACTAAGGCTAGGCAGATAGTAAGCACCAGAGGCAGGGTGTAGCATAGGACTACAAATTTAGGACTGGATGGGGACTGTTAGAGGTTTTCTAGCCCAAACCCTTCATTTTTATGAAGAGAAAACTGAGGACTAGAAGGAGTAAGTGATTCGTGCAAGGTCACACAGATAGGAAGCACCAGAAGTGGGAGTTGAACCCACATCCTGTGACTCCAAAGCTACTCTGTCATGAGCCCCAGGTCATGGCATCATTCTTTCCACATAATCTCAAACCCTTGTTCTTTGATCGCAGAGTTAGTGCTGATTCCACTGTACCAGAAAGGAACATGAAGGGGCAACTAAGAAGGAAACCACGGGTGGGGGAGAGGAGAGGGAAAATGGGAAAGGTGTGGGGGTGGGTGGGTGGAGGAAGTGCCTGGAAAGACTTAGAGAAAGAGGAGGTCTGAGAGTGAGAAAGAAGAGGGGCTTGGGACGGGAAGGAGAATGAGGGTGTCAAAATATTAAAACGGGGAGAGGGTAATGATGGAGAGGGAGGGAGAGAAGAGTAAGGGGAAAAAAGAGGGTCCTAAGAAGAAGTGTGCTGATTTGTAGGGAGAGGTCTCCAGCACTAATTTTTGCCTCACCAAAGACTGCACTTGTGGGGAGTGGAGACATCTGAGGCTTGGGAATTGAGGAAAGGAAGCCCACTCACCTGTCTGAGCAGCAATGAACTGGGAAAGTGGGAGCTGCAGTACAAGAGGCAGGAGCCAGAAGGCCAGCATCTCCTTCCCCAGTGATTCCAATTCTGCTTGGCCCTTGTGCACTTCAGTCTGGTCCCGTCACCCTCAGAAGTGTCTGGAAAAGTGAGCACTCCAGGAAAAGAAACCAGGAAATAAGTGGATGTTATGAGAAACCTTTGATCTCTGAAATTTTATGTCAGTCCTAAATCTACACCCGGACTAACCGAGGGTAACCATCTGCACTGATCAGGTTATGGTGAAAGACCTCCAGCTCCTTGGCTGAAGGGCAGTGAGTGGGGAGTGCTATCAGTTTGACCCCTTCCCCAGCCCCATTGGCAGACAAGTAAGGAGAAAGAGATGAGGAACTAGAATAATGATGCTGGGACTAGGAAGCAGGTGGCCTGCAAGGTGAAGCAGGGAGTAGAGATCATAGGGAATCCAAATACCAGAGCATGAGTACTAAAGCCTAGAAAACCATAGAACATCTGGGAAGGGGAAACTGAGGCCCAGGAAGTAGGGACTTTCACACAGATAGTGTCAATTTGACACATTACATTTTGAAATAAGAGACAGACCAAAGATAGGGTGGAGGGCAAAGGGAGCCAGTAAGAAAAAAAGAAGAGTGGGGAGATAAATAGAGAGAAATAGTAAATCCAGCTTCCTCTGGTCCTAAGATAACTCTGGGACTCTTAGTTCATCCTCTCTGGTCTGTCTCTGTACTTTTTTGCCTTATAATTATTTTGAGAATAACTCAAAACTCACAAAGTATATTACTTTTTTCTAGCCAAGTGCAAATTACTATTCTAAGCTTGATCGATGGGAGGACTGACTAGAGTTTTGTCCTTGGGTGTTGAAATTTAGAGGGTCACTGAAACTTAAAGGGCAGGTGGACACAATCGAGCTTGGCACCTAGGTAGCAAGAATCATAATCCTACAATATGTTGTTTATAAGAAACACATTTGAAGCAGAGGGATACACACAGAGTAAAGGTAAAATGCTGAAGTAGAATATATTATGCTTCAGCTGAAGTAAAAAAAAAAGCAGGAGTAGCAATCCTGATCTTCGACAAAGCAAAAGCAAAAATAGATCGAATTAAAAGAGATAAGGAAGGAAACTATATCCTGCTAAAAGGTACCATAGACAATGAAGTAATATCATTACTAAACATATATGCACCAAGTGGTATAGCATGCAAATTCTTAGAGTAAAGGTTAAGGGAATTACAGGAAGAAATAGGTAATAAAACTATATTAGTGGGGGACCTCAACCTCCCCCTCTCAGAACAAAATAAATCTAACCACAAAATAAACAAGAAAGAAGTAAAGGACATGGATAGAATTTTAGAAAAGTTAAATATGGTTGACCTCTGGAGAAAACTGAATGGGGATAGAAAAGAATATGCCTTTTTCTTGGTGATACATGGCACCTACAAAGAATTGACCACATATTAGGGCATAAAACCTCACAATCCAATGCAGAAAGGCAGAAATATTAAATGCCTCATTTTCAGACCATGGTGCAATAAAAATTACATGTAATAAAGGGCCATGGAAAGATAGGCTAAAAATTAATTGAAACCAAACAATCTAATCATAAAGAATGAGTAGGTCAAACAACAAATCATAGAAACAATCAATAACTTCATCCGAGAGAATGACAATAATGAGACAACATACCAAAACTTATGGGATCCAGCAAAAGTGGTCCTTAGGGGAAGTTTTATATCTCTAAATGCTTACTTGAATAAAATAGAGAAAGAAGAGATCAGTGAATTGGGCATGCAAAGAAAAAAGCTAGAAAAAGAACAAATGAAAAATCCCCAATTTAAAACCAAATTAGTAATTCTGAAAACCAATGGAAAGATTAATAAAATTGAAATTAAGAACTAATAAACAAAACTAAGAGTTCATTTTATGAAAAAACCAATAAAATAGATAAACCTTTGGTTAATTTGATTTTTTAAAAATGTATTTATTTTTAGTTTTCAACATTCACTTCCACAAGATTTTGAGTTCCAAATTTTCTCCCCATCTCATCCCTCCCCCAAACCCCAAGATGGCATGCATTCTGAATACCCCTTCCCCTAATCTGCCCTCCCTTCTGTCTCTCTCCCCTCTCTTCTCTTATCCCCTTCCCCTTCAATTTTCCTGTAGGGCAGAATAGATTTCTATACTCTATTTCCTGTATATCTTATTTCCCAGTTGGATGTGAAAACAATTTTTTTTAACATTTTTTTTTAAAACTTTGGGTTCCAAATTTTCTCCCTTCCTCCCTCCCCACCCACCTTCATTGAGAAGGCAAGCAAGTCGATACAGGTTATACATATGTAGTCATACAAAACACTTCCATAGTAGTCATGTTGTAAAAAACTAAGTATATTTCCCTTAATCTTATCCTGCCCCCCATTTATTCTATTCTCTCTTTTGACCCTCTCCCTCCTTAGAACTGTTTGCTTCTGATTACCCCCTCCCCCAATCTGCCCTCCCCTCTATCATCCTCTTGCTCTCTTATCCCCTTCCCCCCCATTTTCCTGTAGGGTAAGGTAGAATTTCCATACCCAACTGAGTGTGTAAGTTATTCCTTCCTTAAGGCAAATCCGATGAAAATAAGATTCACTCATTCCCTCTCACCTTCCCCCACTTCCCCTCCACTGTAAGAGCCTTTTCTTGTCTGTTTTATGTGAGATAATTTACTGCATTCTACATCTCCCTTTCTCCTCCCAGTATAATCCTCTCTTACACCTTAATTTTATTCTCCAGATATCATCCCTTCATCTTCAACTCACCTTATGCTCACTATCATATACATATATATTTTTTTCCCTCCAATTACTCTAATACTGACAGGACTCATGAGTTACAAATATCATCTTTCCATGCAGGAATGTAAACAGTTCAACCTTAATAAGTCTCTTATGATTTCTCTTTCCTGTTTACCTCTTCATGTTTCACTTGAGTCTTGTATTTGAAAGTCAAATTTTCCATTCAGCTCTGGTCTTTTCATCAAGAATGCTTGAAAATCCTCTATTTCACTGAATGTCTATTTTTTCCCCCAAAGGATTATACTGAGTTTTGCTGGGTAGGTGATTCTTGGCTGTAATCCTATCTCCAGCCCTCTGGTCCCTTAATGTAGAAGCTACTAAATCTTGTGTTATCCTGATTGTGTTTCCATAATACTTGAATTGTTTCTTTCTGGCTGCTTGCAATATTTACTTCTTGACCTGGGAACTCTGGAATTTGGCTACAATATTCCCAGGAGTTTTCCCTTGGGGATCTCTTTCAGGAGGTGATCAGTAGATTCTTTCAATTTCTTTTTTGCCTTCTGGTTCTAAAATATCAGGGCAGTTTTCCTTGATGATTTCTTGAAAGATGATGTCTAAGCTCTATTTTTGATCATGACTTTCAGATAGTCCAATAATTTTTAAATTTCTCTTCCTGGATCTATTTTCCAGGTCAGTTGTTTTTCCAATGAGATATTTCACATTTTTTCTATTTTTCATTCTTTTGGATTTGTTTACAGTGTCTTGATTTCTCATAAAGTCACTAGCTTCCAATTGCTCATTCTAATTTTTAAGGAAGTATTTTCTTCAGTAAGCTTGGACTTCCTTTTCCATTTGGCCAATTTTGCTTTTTAGGCATTCTTCTCCTCATTGGCTTTTTGGACCTCTTTTGCCATTTGGGTTAGGCTATTTTTTAAGGTTTTCTTCAGTATTTTCCTTTAGCAAGCTGTTGACTTGTTTTTCATGATTTTCTTGCATCACTTCATTTCTCTTCCAGTTTTTCCTCTGCTTCTCTTACTTGCTTCTCAAAATCCTTTTTGAGCTCTTCCATGGCCTGGAACCAATTCATATTTTTCTTGGAGGCTTTGGATGTAGGAGCTTTGACTTTGTTGTCTTCTTCTGGTTGTATGTTTTGATCTTCTTTGTCACCGAAGTAAGATTCTATGATCTGACTCTTTATATGCTGCTTGCTCATGATTCCAGCCAATTGCTTGAGTTATAAACTCTTTGTTAAGGTAGGGGTCTGCTTCCAATGTGGAGAATGTACTGTTCCAAGCTTTGGGGGTTTTGTGCAGCTGTTTTCAGAGATACTTCTAGGAACCTGTAAATTTTCAGTTCTTCCATGGTGGTATGATCAAGGTTGAGGTGTTTACTCCTTTCCTAGCCTGCGCTCTAGTCTGCTTTGGAATTGTGAGGAGGATTTCCTCTTCACCACCACTCTACAAGCTCCATCATGCCAGTGCTCCACCTCACCCCAGGACTGCCACCCAGAACTGTGACTCATATCCAAGCATGGGCAAAGGAAGAGAATCCTGCCTCAGTACCAGCAAAGAGATCCCTGCAATCCCCTTCTGATCAGTCCCTCGATTCCCCCTCAGTCAGTGGGCTGGAAACTCTGGAAGCAGCCGCTGCCCCTGGGCCACGCTTGGGGACTGGAGCTAGGACCACACCTCTTTCTCACCACAGTCACAGACTTTTCCCACTGACTTTCTAAGTTGTCTTTGGTGTTCATGGGTTGAGAAGTCTGGAAACCACCACAGCTGCCCATGATTCAGTCCTCTGAGGCCTGCTCCAGGTTAGCTGAGGCCTGGTTTGCCCGCATGCCTGCACCAAACAGCTCTCCTCTCCCTTCCCAGCACGATATACCTTTCTGATCAACCATCCAGGTTGTCTTGGGCTGGAAATTTGTTTCACTCTATCTTTTTATGAGTCCTGCTGCTTTAGAATTTGTCTAGAGCTATTTTTTACAGGTATTTGGAGGGGTTTGAGAGAGAGCTCAAGCAAGTCACTGCTTTTACTCCACCATCTTGGCTCTGCCCCAGTTAATTTGATTTTTAAAAAAGAAAGAAGAAAACCAAATTACCAGCATCAAAAATGAAAAAGGTGAATTCACCAGCAATGAAAAGGAAATCAAACCAATAATTAGGAGCTAATTTGCCCAACTATGTGCCAATAAATTTGAAAATCTTAGTGAAATGGATGAATATTTACAAAAATATAAATTGCTGAAATATGATATTCTGTAAGGCAAAGGAAGTTGGATTACAACCAAGGATCAACTACTCAGTGAAAATAAGCGTGATCTTTTCAGGGCAGAAGATGGATATTCAATGAAATAGGGGACTTCCAAACCTTCCTGATAAAAAGACCAGAGCTCAACAGCAAATTTGATCTTTAAATGCAAGACTCACGAGAGACATAAAAAGATAAATGAGACAGAAAGAAACAACATGTTATTAATAAGGGCAAATTGTTTACATCCCTACAAGGAAAGATGACACTTGTAACCCTTGAGAACTGTATTGTTATTATGCCATGTGAAGGGGGGTATACATAAAGAGGATGGGTATAAGTTGACTTTGATGTAATGATAAAAAAAAATCTGATCAAGTGGGTTAAATGGATCCAAGTAAGTGTATTAATATAATCTAACAAAATGTACTGAGAGAAAAGGAAAGGAGGTAGACAAGGGTAAATTACATTACAGGAAAAGGCACAAAAACCTATCTAATGAGATGAGCATTGTTTGAACCTTACTCTCATCAGTTTTGGCTCAAGAAGGGAATAACATAATCAGTTAGGTACTAATATTGATAGACTTAGCCCTTCTCAGCAATGCAAGGATCTAAGACATCTCCAAAGGCCTCATGATGGAAAATGCTATCCACATCCAAAGAAAGAACTATGGAGTTTGAATGCATATCAAAGCATACTTTTGCTATTTTTTTTTCTGTTGTGTTTTGTTTCCTCTTTTCTGGTGGTTCCTCCTATTCATTCTAATTCTTACTTACAAAATCACTAATGTGAAAATATGTTTAATAGGACTATATATACATGTACACGTATATATAGCTTATATCAGATTGCACGCCATCTTGGGGAGGAAGGGGGAGAAAAATGTAAAACTCAAAAGCTTATGGAAGTGATTGTTGATAAATCAAAATAAATTAATTAAAAATATATATAAATTGTTCAGATTAATGGAAGAGGAAATAAAATACTTAAATAACCTCATTTCAGAAAAATAAATTGAACAAGCCATTGATGAATTCCTAAGAAAAAATCTCCAGATCCAGGTGGATTTACAAGTGAATTCTGTCAAACATTTAAAGAACAACTAATTCCAATACTATATAGACTATTTGGGAAAATAGGCAAAGAGGGTGTCTTGCCAAATTCTTTTTATGATACAAATATGATGCTGATACATGAACCAGGAAGAGTCAAAACAGAGAAAGAAAATTATAGACCAATTTCCCTAATGAGTATAGATGCAAAAATGTTAAATAAAATTTTAGCAAAGAGATTATAGCAACTTATCTTGAGGATAATCCACTATGACCAGGTAGGATTTGGACCAGGAATGCAGGGCTGGCTCAATATTAGAAAAACTATCAAAATCATTCAACAACAAAACTAATAGAAATGATGTGGTCATCTCAATAGATGCAGAAAAAGCATTTGACAAAATACAACACCCATTCCTATTAAAAACACTAGAGAGTACAGGAATAAATGGAATCTTCCTTAAAATGATAGGTAGCATCTATCTAAAACCATCAGCAATCATATGTAATGGGGGTAAGCTAGAAGCATTTCCAATAAAATTGGGGGTGAAACAAAGATGTCCATTATCACCACTATTATTCAATATTGTACTAGAAATGTTAGCTCTAGCAATTAGAGAAGAAATTGAAGGAATTAGAATAGACAAAGAAGAAACAAAGCTATCCTTTCCAGATGATATGGTGGCATACTTAGAGAATCATAGAGAATCAAGTAAAAAATTATTTGAAATAAACAAATTTAGCAAAGTTGCAGGCTATAAAATAAACCCATAGAAATCATCGGCATTTCTATATATTACCAGCAAAGCACAACAGCAAGAGATAGAAAGAGAAATTCCATTTAAAGTTACTGTAGACATTATAAAATGTTTGAGAGTCTACCTACCAAAACAAACTCAGGAACTCTATGAACACAATTACAAAACACTTTTCACAAAAATAAAGTCAGATATAAATAATTGGAAAAATATCTATTGCTCATGGGTAGGCTGAGCAATAAAAATGACAATTCTTTCTAAATTAATTTACTTACTCAGTGCCATACCAATCAAACTACCAAAAAATATTTTATAGAGCTAGAAAATATAATAACAAAGTTAATCTGGAAGAGCAAAAGGTCCAGAATATCTAGGGAACTAACGAAAAGAAATGCAAGGAAAGGTGGCTTAGCTGTAGCAGATCTTAAATTGTATTATAAAGCAGCAATCATCAAAACTACTTGGTACTAGCTAAGAAATAGAGCGGTAGATCAGTGGAATAGGTTAGATATGGAAGACACAACAGTCTATGACTATAGTAATCTACTATTTGATAAACCCAAACACCCCAGCTTCTGGAATAAGAACTCACTAATTAACAAAAACTGCTGGGAAAACTGGAAAATAGTATGGCAAAAACTAGGCATAGACCAACATCTTACACCCTATACCAAGATAAAGTAAAAATGGGTACATGATTTAGATATAAAGACTTATACTATAAGCAAATTAGGAGAGCAAGGAATAGTTTACCTATCAGATCTACAGAGAAGGGAAGAATTTATGACCAAACAAGAGACAGAGGACATTAGGAAATGCAAAATGGATGACTTTGATTACATTAAATTAAAAAGGTTTTGCACAAACAAAGCCAATGCAACCAAGATTAGAAGGGAAGCAGAAAGCTGGGAAGTAGGTTTTACAGCCAATGTCTCTGATAAAGGCCTCATTTCTAAAATATGTAGAGAACTGAGTCAAATTTATAAGATTACAGGTCAATCCCCAATTGATAAATGGTCAAAGGATATGAACAGGCAGTTTTCAGAGGAAGAAATTAAAGCTATCTGTAGTCATATGAAAAAGTGCTCTAAATCACTATTGATTAGAGAACCACAAATCAAATGACTCTGAGGTATCACACCACACCTATCTGATTAGCTAACATGACAAAACAGGAAAATGATAAATGTTGGAGAAGATGTGGGAAAATTGGAACACTAATGCATTGTTGGTGGAGTTGTGAAATGATCCAACCATTCTGGAGAACAATTTGGAATTATGCTCAAAGGACTATAAAATTGTGCATACCCTTTGACCCAGCAATGCTTCTTTTCTTCTAGGGCTGTATCCCAAAGAGATCATAAAAATGAGAAAAGGACTTATTCGTACAAAAATATTTATAGCAGCTCTTATTGTGGTGGCAAAGACTTAGAAATTGAGGGGATGCCCATCAATTGGGGAATGACTGAGCAAGTTGTATGACGTGAAGGTGATGGAATACTACCGTGCTATAAGAAATGATGAGCAGGTGGGCTTCAGAAAAACCTGGAAAGACTTAAATGAACGATATTGAGTGAAATGAACAGAACCAGGAGAACATTGTATGCAGTAACAGCCACATTATGCGATGACTGACTTGGGTAGACTTAGTTCTTTTCAGCAATGCAAGGGTCTAAGACAAATCCAAATGACTCAAGATGGAAAATGCTGTCCCCATCCAGAGAAAGAAGTGTGGAGTCTGAATGCAGCTGGAAACATGCTATTTACTCTCCTTTTCTTTTGTCATTTTGTTTTGTTTCTTCTTTCTGGTGGTTCCTCCCATTAGTTCTAATTCTTCTTTACACCACAATTAACGTGAAAATATGCTTAATGTGAATATATAAGTAGAGCCTATATCAGATTGCACACCGTCTTGGGGAAGGTGGAGAAAATTTAAAATTCAAAATCTTATGGAAGTTAATTTTGAAAACAAAAAATAAATTAGTTAATTATATATTTTTTAAAAAATAAAATTGGCAAAAAAAAAAATTATACTTGGGTATGCTTCTCCCCAGCCTGCTCCACCCTGCTCCTTCATAATTCCCTGCCCCCACCCAGAAACAGTTTAGGGGGATCCCTGGATCTTTCTGTCTCCCAACCGCAGAACTATATCTAAAGTCCAAGATCTCTTCACTCCACCCCTAATTGACTTTGTTTTCAAAATGTAATTTGAAGGCACCTTGTAAGCTGCCTGCTCACAGATGTTAGAATGATTAGGTAATGGCCCTGGGCATAGAATTATGACAGGCATGTAGCGGGTGAGCACCCTGGTCGATCCACTGAGCCCTTTAGCAGCCCATTCTTCCCTAATACCTTTACCCTGCCAAGTGTAGGGGACTGTCTGGGGTTTGGGAGAGGCTGGGAGATTAAAGGAAACTGCTGAGGAAGAAGGAGGGGGCTTCTAACACCTCTTGAAATAAGAGGGAGACTGAAATAGAGTGGAGGGCAAATTTCCTGGCTACTTGGGTTCATTTGGGGGAGTCTGAGCTCTAACTCACTCAGCAATTGAACCACAGCATGCAATATTTTGGTAAGGATATTACAGACAAGATATAATATACAAATAAGGCTTTGTTCCTACCCTGTGATACTAGCCCAGAATATGGTGTACTGCTTGTGACTGGATTAACAAGATATATCTCCTATGCTAAAAAATCTCACAGACCTTCCTATCTACCCTCACCCTTCCTCCTCTGCCCCTCCCCCTTTCCTAAAATATTCAGCAGATAGAGGAATTCAAGACACTTCCCACTACAGCCTAGGCTCAACAGTTTGCCTTCCCCAATATAACACTTCCTCGATCCATCCATCCCTTTTGCCCCTCCCTGCCAGGGTCATAGGTAAACTCATATAAACGGTTCCAACCCAGAAATAAGAATTCCTGAGAGGTAACGCATTATTGGGTGGACCTTCTCTCTGGCTTTCTTACTCCCAACCCTCCAAGTCAATAATTTCTCCCCTATCTTCCACCTCTGACCTCATATAACACTTGGTTTGCGTCTCCTCTGAAAATAGCACAATAGTATTCCATTACATTTATATACCACAACTTGTTCAGCCATTGCCCAATTGATGGGCAACCCCTCAATTTCCAATTCTTTGCCACCACAAAAAGAGCTATTATTAATAATTTTGTACATGCATTTTCCTTTTTCTTTGCTCTCTTTGGGGTACAGACCTAGTAGTGGTATTACTAGGTCAAAGAGTATGCACAGTTTTTATAGTCCTTTGGATATAGTTCCAGATTGTACTCCAGAAGGGTTGGACCAATTCACTACTATACCAACAGTTCATTAATGTACTTGTTTTTCCTCATCCCTTCCAGCATTTTCATTTCTGATAACCATGAGGTGGTACCTCAGAGTTGTTTTAATTTACCTTTCTCTAATCAATAATGATTTAGAACATTTTTTTCATATGATTATAACTAGCTTTGATTTCTTCTGAAAACTGCCTATTTGTATCCTGTGACCATTTATCAATTGGTGAATGGCTCTTATGTTTATAAATTTGACTCACTTCTCTATATATTTGAGAAGTGAGACCTCTATCAGAGAAACTTACTGTAAATTTTTTTATTTTATTGTCTATGGTACCTTTAGCAAAATGTAGTTTTCCTGATTATCCCTTACTGGGTCTAATTTTGCTTTTGCTTTGTTTGAGATCAGATCTGAGAACCCCTGCCCTCTTCACTTTAGCTGAAGCATAATAGACTGATCCAGCTCTTTATTTTAACTCAGTGTATGTTTCAAGTGTGTCTCTTGTATACAATGTATTGTTGGATTCTGGTTTCTAATCCATTCTGCTACCTGCTTCTGTTTTATGAGTGAGCTTATCCCATTCATATTTATCTATTATATGTATTATCCATTATGAGCCATCCTATCTTCTGTTTATTCTTCTTTATTTATTTATCCTCTTTTTATCCTGTCCCTCCTCAAAAGTCTGTTTTGTATCTGACCACTACCTCCCTTAACCTACTCTCCTTTTTGTCATCTCCCTCCCCAATATCTCTTATCCCCTTCCCCTCCCATTTCCTTATTGGGTAAGATAGATTTCTATACTCAACTGAATGTGTGTGTGTGTGTGTGTGTATGTAAAACACATACTATGTGTGTGTGTGTGTGTGTGTGTGTGTATATATATATATTATATATTTATATACACACATATATATATATATCTTCCCTCTTTGAACCAATTCAAGCATTGCTTGCTATACCCCACCACCATTTTCCCTTTCACTATAAAAGCTCTTTCTTGCATGCCTCTTTTATGTAAGAAAAATTTCTCCATTCTATCTCTCCCTTCCCTTTTCTCCCAATGCATTCCTCTTTCTTACCCCTACTTTTTTTTTTTAACATCATCCCAACATAATTGATTCACATCAATGCCCTTATGTAGACTCCTTCCAACTGCCCTAATAATGATAAAGTTCTTAGGAGTTACATGTGTGATCTATATGGAAATATAGACACATAGGGAATATATTCCCCATATGAGAATATAGGAATGTAAATAGTTTAACTTTATTGAGTCCTTTATGATTATTCTTTCATGTTAACCTTTTTATGCTTCCTTGAGTCTTTTTTAATGTCAGATTTTCTATTCAACTCTGGTCTTTTCATCAGGAAGGCTTGGAAGTCTTCTATTTCATTATGTACCCATTTCTTTCTCTCTCTGCACCCCCCACCCCCACCCCTGAAGGATTATAGTGTTTTGCTGGGCAGATTATTTTTGGTTATGATCCTATTCCTTTGCCCTCTGGAATATCATATTCCAAGTTCACTCCTTTAACATGGAAGCTGCTAAATCTTCTGTAAGCATGAATGTGTCTCCACAGTATTGGAATTGTTTCTTTCTGGCTGCTGGCAATATTTTCTCCTTGACCTGGGAGCTCTAGAATTTGGCTATAATATTCCTTGGGAGTTTCCATTTTGGGATTTTTTTCAGGAGGTGATTGGCACATTCTTTTAATTTCTATTTTACCCTTGATATAATATATTGAGGCAGTTTCCCCTTACAATTTCTTGAAATATAATGTCTAGGCTCTTTTTTTGATCATGGCTTTCAGCTAGCCCAATAATTCTTAAATTATCTCTCCTTGATCTATTTTCCAGGATTATTTTTCCAATGAATTATTTCACATTTTCTTTTCTTTTTTTTTTCCATTCTTTTGACTTTGCTTTTATTCTTTCTTACAATCTCATGGACTTACTTATTTCCACTTGCCCAATTCTAATTTTTAAGGAATTATATTTTCTTCAGTGAGCTTTTGTATCTCTTCTTCCATTTGACCTGTTCTGCTTTTTAAGGAATTCTCTTCTTCAGTGAATTTTTATGCTTCTTTTACTGTTAGGTATATTCTGGTTTTTTAAGGTGATATTTTCTTCGGTATTTTTTGTGCCTCTTTTATTAAGCTGCTAATTCTTTTTTCATAATTTTCTTACATCACTCATTTCTTTTCCCAATTTTTGCTCTATCATTTTTCTCTTTTTTAAAACTTTCCAGGAATTCTTACTGGCCTTGGGTCCGATTAGCATTTTTCTTTGAGTCTTTGCTTGTAGCTGTTTTCACATTGTTGTCTTCTTCTGTTTATGTCTTGCTCTTCCCTGCCACCATAGTAGTTTCTATGGTCTGTTGTTGTTGTTGTTGTTGTTGTTGTTTTTGGGGGTGGGGCATTTGCTCATTTTTCCAGCCTGTTTCTTCACTTTGAACTTTATGTTAAAATTGGGCTCTGCTCAGCTGAGAAGCACTGTGCCAAGCAGCCCTGCAGCTGTAAGAACTAGTGTCCCTCTTGGTCCTAGAACTGTGACCAGGTCCCCTGCATAGCTGCAGCCACAAACACTATCACCCTTCTTGGCCCTGGAGCTATGACCAGGGCCCCTGCTCCCTTGTGACTGACCACCAGAACTCCTCTCTCCCCTGGAACTACAACCCAGAACTACTTACGGGCGATAAAGTTGCCAATCAGTGGCAGCTGCACCCAGTACCAGCAAAGGGTCTCTTTCTCTCTTACTGATTCTGGACTAAAAGCTCCTGAAGTTGCCACTGTTGCTGTCATAGCTGTCCCCAGAACTTATGGATGGTGCTTTTGTGCCTCTAGTGTTATAGACTTCTCCTGCCAACCACCTAAGTTGTCTTGGGCTAGAAAAATGTCTCCCTCTAAGCTTTTGTTGTCTCTGTGCTCCAAAATTTGATTTGAGTCATTTTAAAGTTGTTTGGAGGGGAATGTTGGGAGAGTTCAAGTGACTCTGGGTGTGTGCCCTGACATCTTGACTCCACCTCCTTTACATGAATGTCATAGAGAAGATTCTTTAGTGTTTACCACAATGCTCTCTGCACCCAGTTAGTAGTTTATAAATGTTATAAATCTCTGTCAGAGATTTCTCCCCACACCCATCCACAATTAATTTCCCAAGGAGCTGAAGGAAAGTTGACTTCATACCTTGGGTTCTCTCCTCTATTTTTCTGTTCCTCCATGCCAGTTTTTCTATGAGAAATAAAGGAGTACAGTGGATTGTTATCTGGATTTGAAGTCAGGAAGACACGAGTTCAAATAGAATGCTTATTGGGTGTGGGACCCTTGGCAAGTCACTTAACCACTTGTGGCCTCAGTTTCTCTAACCTACCCTAAATCCATGATCCTTTGAACCTTTTTAATAACATCTTGACTTTTTCCAGAATGTATTAGGACAATCCCATCTCAGTGTAGGGGGTTGGGGATTGGGGTAGGACAGTGAGGTGTTTCTCCACCATCTGTAGATATAAGGTGAGAAGGAGCAAGGCTTCACTTTCTTGCCACCCCCACAGGCTCACATACTCCAACACTGATGTGTGACTTTGGTCCAAAGTCACTTCTTCCCTGTGTCTCACTTTCTTCATCTCTAAAATGAGAGATGACCCTGAAGGTTCCTTCTAGCTTCTGCAGGAAACAGAGTTCCAGATTAGGTGGTTTGGCCAAAGTCACAAGGAGTTAGTGGCCTGAGCTTCTTATATAAAGTCAGCCCTTCCTGCTTGAGGTCAGCTCTTCATCACCTTGTCTCTAGTCCTTGAGTGATCTCCCCACCCCCCACCCCAGAGAGGAATATGCCTAATTAATTAATGTGCCTAATTAATACAGCCTTAGATCTATTTTGCCCGTGGCCGCTTCTGGCCCAAACTGGAGAATACAGAATCTGTAATAGAGGCAAGTGACCAAGATGGCTGGAGTTGTCCTGACTCTGCATTGGACGCCTCCCTAGATGATGGCCCATAATTGTGATAGGGGAATTTGGTGCAAGGTGGGCACACATAGGCTCAGTTGGAAGGCAGTGCTCTCCCCTCAAAAATTAGATAAAAGGGATTTCTTACCGATTTCCTAAAACTTGGAGATTATCTGATATGATCCCCTTGGGAGGAAACACTCTGGGGAGGAAGAATACGACATTTTGGGCACTGCTTAATCTCAGTTAAGTGTCCTCCATGTTTCCTGGCCTCTAGGGCTGCTCCGATCCCTCTAGCTTTCTTGGCCTAGGAGGAATTCTCTCCTCAGCTTTCCTGACTTCCCATGCTCTTCAAGGGCTCATACCTGCCCAAGTACCACATGTCTTCCTTCTGCTACTCCACTGGCAAGCTAAGGCACCAAAGATCAGCTCAACAAAGATACCAGTTAGTGTCTGTCACAGCGGGGTGGAGAACTGGGATGATGAGCTGCAAAGCTGCCAGAGGACGTCATGGGAGCCTAATGATCCTATGGGCAGGGTGTGCACATACTACTCTGAAAGATTCAGCCTTTTATTTTTTATAGCCATGAGTCAATCAGGAATCCCAACTCTTTTTTTTTTTTTAACAAAATGATGTTTAATTAGTCATAACATAGAAAGGATGCTCAATAAGAATGCAGTTGTCTTGTAAAAACAAGACATCCTATATCTTCATGTGGAAATAAGTCAGGGCAGGAGAAGATAGGGCGACTCCAGTGGCCTTGGGAGTCTAAAGAGCCAGATGCTACACAGATGTGCTTTTTTATGCGTTTAGGTAGAAAACAAACATTTATTAAGTGCCTGTTACATGCTGGGAACTGTGCTAAGTCCTTTATGACTATTATACCATTTTATCCTCACAATATCCCTGTGAGACAGGTGCTATTATTATTGTCTCCATTTTAGAAGGAAACTGAGGTTAAGCGACTTGTTTGTCCAGGATCACATAATTCTGTGAACAAGAGACCACCTCCACATGGTTTGTAACAAGGAGTTTTACCTGACTCACAACGTCATAGAGAAAACATTGGACACATAACAACATTATTTGTAATTTCAATAAAATTGGAAGCAATCTAAATTTCCAGCAATGGGAGATTTGTATTAATATAATGGAAAAACCGTAATTGTCTTTTGGCCTCATTCATATCTGTGTGGTACAGGGAATTCCTGGTCTTAGAAAACTCTCTTTACCAATGAAAATCAATAGAAAGTTGGTTGGGGGCACAGAGGAATCCCTCTGCCACTAGTTACCTGTGTAACTTTAGGCTGGTTCCTTAACCTCTCATCTGTATGAACTCTATCCCTTTCCAAACTTGATGGGGTACTGAATGCTGCATGTGAAACATGACTCCAGGTTAGTAGAGAGAGGGGGTGAATGGTGAGAAGGGGCCAAGCACCTGGTTACAAGCTCGGGGCTACTTTCCCTCTTTAGAGGCTAGCAAGTAGGGAAGTAATTTTGTTTTGAACATATTATACCATTAAATCAACAATACTTTGTGGGGTAGATATATTTTTATTCTATTCTAGTACCCCTCTAAGAGACTAGAGAAAAGAGTACCTAACCTCATGCCATTCTACTATTCCCCTCAAAGCAGGAATTATGGTCTTCCTTGGAAAGTGCTGGGCAAAATCCCAGTGATGTCTATCACTGCTTCACATGTGCAATATTTAGACAACCTAATATCTTACGTGGGCACATCTATTTTGCATGTAAAAGGAAGGGAATAGACTAGAAGCCCTCTGAGGTCCCTTTCATCTCTAGTGCTGTGTTCCAGTGATCCTATGATAAGTCTTAATGACTTACTCAAGAGTCTCTCAGCCAGTATATGTTAGAAGCAAAACTTGAACACAGATTTTCCTGACTCAGAGGTTGTGTCTTTATTCATTATATAGTGATACTAGGGATGAAAGGCTAAAAAATTGGCACAATTCCTGCCTTCCAGGAGATTATATTTTACTGTGGAGTGTGGAGGTGAAAAAAGAAGTCATGAGACAGGTGCATGATAGGGGCCATGGAGAGATTCTGACAGCTCTCTCTGAGGTCCTTTCCAACTTTAAGTCCTATGACCCTAGGAAATAATTCAGAGCAAAAAAACCCCAAAAAACAAGACTAGAAAAACAGAATAAACGCTATAGTAACTATGTCAAAGGAAGTATAAACAGCATTAAAATGGCCCAAAGAAAGCAGAAAGCTATGGAGAGGAAGTGACTGATGAAATGGTATGGAAATTCATTTATTCAAAAGAAAATAATTATAGGATAATTTTGTCAAAATCTTCAATCCAGTTTGTAATTATTTAATAAATTCATATGGAGAATATTAGACTGAGAGTCAGGAGGCTTATCTTCTAATTCGAACTCCTCTGGTAACTAGCTGTGATGTGGTTGGGCAAGTCCTGTTCCATCATGGGCCCTCGATTTCTTCAACTCTAAAATGAGGACATTGGAGCAGATGACTTCTAAGGACCCATCCTGCTCTAAATCTGGGATCCTATAATTCTAAGACTTCCCCTCTCAGGGTCTCAGTTTCCTCATTTGTATAAGGAGATGATTAGACTGAATGATCCTTCAGTGTCACGTGTTAATGACTTCCTTCTGTCATGGTAATATCGTTGTGAATCACTGACAGACAATAAAATTTAAAGTATGGAAAGAGAGCCAGGTAGTAACTTCCTTGGCATTAGTCTCTGCTTTCATTTCCCTGCCAAGAAGATAATAAAGGTCTGCCCTTTGAGGCATATCTAGTTAGGAGGAGAACAAGACCATTCATTGGTTTTTGCCTTTGTCCGTCCCACTTCCTTTTACAGGTGCACTGCCTTTGCACTGGATAGGCGGTTTTTGTATTCAGGGGAATGGGGACCTGGATAGTCCCTCTCAGGCTGCTCAAACTTTTTTTTTTATTGGTACTAGCTTTATTCTCAGTATTTGATGTTACAAATTTTGGGATCTTTCAGATAGGCAGGATCCTTGTAAGTAACTGGCATAAATCCCATTATCTGAGCCCGCTTAATAGCCTTTGTAATCTCTTTCTGTTTTTTCTCACATAAGCCTGTTATGTGTCTTCCATAAATGCATCCAGTGAATGGAGAAACAAACTGAGACAAAAACTGTACATTCTTATAATCTACAGGTTTTCCACACAAAATACATTTTTTGTTTGGTTCCTTGTAGGGATTTTCCATTGTACCTGGCAGGTCTTCATTAGTGGCCGCCTGTGTATACTGGGAACAACTTCTCCAAAGGACAGTCTGAACCCCGCGGCCAATGCATGCACTTCCCAAACGCATGATTAGCTTCTCCCTCCCAAGAGCAAGAGAACCCAGCAGACCCGCCATGGCGAGCCCAACAACCTTCCTTCCCTCACTCAAAAAAATCCAGGCTGCTCAAACTTAACAAAAATTGACTGAGGGAAATACCTGCCCCTGCTTCCTCAACCCTTCCTGGTCAGGGATCTAGGGGATTTTTTTGTGTGTGTGTTAAGTGATTTGCCCTGGGTTACACAGCTAGGAAGTGTCTGAGGCTGGAAAACTTTTTTTTTTTTTGGCAATTGGGGTTAAGTGACTTGCCCACAGTCACACAGCTAGTGAGTGTCTGAGGCTATATTTGGACTCAGGTCTTCCTGACTCCAGGGCTGGTGCTTTGTCCACTGCACCATCTAGCTGCCCTGATCTAGGGGATTTTCAAGGGAACTCAGACCACCCGTCTGCCACAGGTAGTCTGAAGAAACTACAGAATGCAAATCCTTGCTTCTTCCCTCCTTCCCTCCACCTCATCCTCCTGTAGTGATCCATCATACCCCTAGAACAGGCCTGCACAGTGTATAGCCCAGCAGCCACTACCAGCCAGCCAAAGGATTTTGAGTGGCCTGCCACTGAGCACTCTCTCCTGTTTGTCACGGGAGCCATGACAAACAGCCATCGTCAGTCCGTTTCTAGTTACCTTTACTTGGAAAGTGAGCCTTTAAAAACCTATCTTCGGCCAGCAGAAGTTTAGCCTATTTTAATTTTGGCCCCTACCTACTGCCAAGTTATGCAAGTCTGCCCTAGAACATCCTTCTACCCCATGGCCCCTTCTGCTAACTTGTCAGTTCTTCCCCAAACCTCCATTTTAAGGGAATTGTCCAGGCCAGCCACGTTCACTCCTTCACTCATCCTTGGCTGTGTTCCACTCTCAGGCTGTTTTCTCCACCTTCCCCTAACCCCTGCTTTTTCATTTCCTTTTATGTGTTTATCTTCCCCCATCAGAGTATAAGCTCCTTGAGGGCAGGGACTGGACTTTTTGCTTGTATTTGTATTTCCAGTGCTCAGCACTGTGCCAGTAAGTGCTTAATCAATGCTTCCGGGCTTGACTTGGCTGGAGTGCTCTAGAGAGGAGGCCTTCCGTAGTCCCAAGCCAGTCCTAGGGGCACACTGAAATGAGAAGAACCTAGTGACAAGGAATATGGTAGTGAAGTCCAGTAGGTCAGTTCTACGGCTTATAATTACTCTTATGTTATTTTCCTTCATATCCCTCTTCTACACACACTGCTTATGTCTGTTTTTTCTTCCCTGAGGGAACACCAAGCTGTCATCTAATTTTGAGTGATCAGCCTTACTTTTTTAAAAAACTAAATTCTATTTTATTTTCAGTTCTAAATTATCTTCCCTCCCTCATTGAGAAAGCAAGAAAAACAACCCATTTCATATATACATATATATGTGTGTGTGTGTGTGTGTGTATATATATATAATATATGTATAGTCACACAAAATACGTTTCTGCATTAGCAATGTTCCAAAAAAAGAAAGAAAAATCTGTACTCTGATTCCATTAGTCCTTTCTCTGAAGGTAGATAGCATCTTTTCATCAGGCTTACTTTGGTGGAAGTAGTGGGTTTGGGGGAGAGGAACAAAGTCCTTTTCATAATCCAATGATCTTTGGGGAGGGGGGCAGATTTCACAAAGAAAATAATGAGTTCTATTTTGGACATATTGAACTTGAGAGACCTTTAAGACATTTGAGGAGGAAATATCCAATAAGTAGTTGGTGGTGAGAGCCTGGAGCTTAGGAGAGAGAACCCAGGGCTAATATAGATCTGGGTACTATCTGCACACCTTCCTCAGTCTCACAGTTTACACTGAATGATGCTAGTGACTAGATAGGATTCAGCATTATTATAATTCACCATCTCTTTTTCCCAAGCTTTCTTGTAACCCTCTTTCTCCCAAGCTTTTTCCTTATCTCTCCACATCTTTCTGCCCATACTTAATGCAGAGAAACCATAACTAAGTCTAAAACTAGGGCAATGTTCAACCAAGTCCATAAATCTCCTTCCCTTCCCCACCTTCCTCTTTCCCTTACTTCCTCTGCTTCCCCATCAGGGAAAGGTAAGGCAGAAATAAAGGGTCTCTTCATCCTGTCTTGGGAGGTATGAAGCTTACTTGCACAGATAGCAACATGGACCAGCATCCTCTAGTCACTTGCTGTTTACATTCAAGATCTTGGTCTCTGTGATCCTGGTGAGGTGAGGTGAGGTCCTGGAGGTTTGGGATATAGTTGTCCCTCAGGCTGACTACTAAGATGTTGCGGTTGCTAAGATCAGTAGTCCAAATTGACCCATTAGGACAGTCAGCAGGCAGAAGTCTATAGCAGGAGTAGGGATTCTGAATGATAGACTGATTTTCTAGAAACTCTGACGTCACCTGAAGACACTTTAACTCACCCAACCTAAAATCTTGGGCTATGACAAAATATGCCTTAGCAAGTCCGCTTTCTCTATTCCAGCCACCAGACATAAAGAAACCCCCAGGAAGGACTGTTTTCACCTACATCTGAAGGAATGCACTCGACATTTTGTTCATTAAAAGGGCAAAAACTCAAAGTGAGGCTCGTCTATTTGAGAAACACTAGGAAAGCAGCTTGCAGAGACAAGGCATTTACTCAGAGTAATCTGATTTTCATATGACTGACAGGAGTGCTTTGGAGGTGATAGCTGGGCAACCCTGTACTCCAGAACTATTTATGATTATTGGACACATGTAATTGCAATGTTATGGTTTATCTGGCAGAAATAAGGATTTTGTTAATCACCATGAGCTAGATTTGAGATCTTTTTTTTTTTTTATCACTGAAAGGTGAAGAGATCCTGCTTTAGACTGGGAAGAGTCTTAAGAAAAGATTGGTGGGAAAGAGCTGTGGTAGAAGAGAGGCTGTAAATTCTCTTTCTCTGCACTTCCACCTGCTGTCAGTAAGAGATGATTAGTGCTAGAAGGGCTTTACTACCATAAGGGTGAGGTTGCTGCCCTTCCTTCCCCCTCCATTTTTTGCTCTGGTACCTTAACTAGATAAGAATATGTTTTGATTGAATCAAGCAATCAGAACTGCATACCTCTTGGAATCAGTCAAAGCCATTGTTGAAGACACCCAGTCATTCCCTCAGCAATTTGTATAAATGGAAAAGGCTATCTCAGAACCAGGAGGGAGAGATTCTGAGGGTCTGGGCTGTCAGGCTGGCGCAAGCATGGCATTTCCAGAGCACCTTTGAGGAACAAGGCAGAAATGGGAGACACCAAAGAGAGTCATTAACTCTACAGGACACTTGGAGTGGAGGACCCACTCCAAGAAAGGCCTCTTCCCCCAACTTCCCTTCCAAATGCATTATCTATCCACATGCATTATAAATATAACCTGCCATTTTCATTAACCAAACATTTCTAGTAAATTAAATTTTACCTCCATCACAAAGAGGCCAGGGGCCAATGAGGGATGGAGAGCGCAAACATCTGCCTGGACGTTAAGAATTTTCCTAGGGGCAGCTAGGTGGCTCAGTGGATAGAGCTCCGGACTTGGAGTCAGGAGGACCTGAGTTCAAATCCAAGCTCAGACACATAATACTCACTAGCTGTGTGGTGCTGGGCAAGTCACTTAACCCCATTGCCCCATTAAAAAAAAGCAAAAAAAAAAATTTCTTAACTTGGGGATTAGAGTGATTGTGACTGAATTCAATAATTTTCACCAAAAATAAACTCACTAAAGCTGAAAGCAAGGGAACCAAGTAAACCTTAGGGACCATTATATTATTCCCTAGGCTTAAAATGAATTATTATTGGAATAGAGTATTACACTACTGTAATCTGGGTGATAGAAACCCCTCATATCCCTGCCAAGGATGCAAAATTGGTAAAATTCTACAAATCCCAGGTTAAAGGTCTCTGTTCTTTCTCTGAAAGAATTTAGCACAGCATTAGCAGTACAAAAGAGTGACCTACCCTGAAAAGGAGCAGAGCACTCCCCAGAAAAGCAACCCAGTTTATGAGTGCTGATGTCATGTCTATCAATGGACCTCTGCACGGACTACTTCTGAGGAAAAGAAGAGACATCCAGGTCTGAAGTTCCTGGGCCATGAGTGGACCTTCACACGTGGGTTTCCTCACTTGTTTGTGTCTACTGCAGAGGCTTCCTGGATGTTTATGGACTGCATATTAATGTTATAATTATTCTTGCTTAACTTTCTATTTAGTAAATATTTGTATAACCTCTGTCCCAAAGTCCATAAGTACTCTCTCCTCCTTAGTGGAAATGAATGCCCTGCCCTGCATGGGGTGTCCATGTGTACCTGGTGAGTAGGGGAGAGTTGGCAAGAGGTGAGAGAGTTCCAGCCTTCTTTGTGTGTGTGTTGGGGTGGGGGGGCAATTGGGGTTAAGTGACTTGCCCTGAGTCACACACCTAGTAAGTTTTTTATGTGTCTGTAAGGGAAACTGAGGAGGATAGATTCTCCCCAGTCCCCTGTGTAACTGCCTCATAACCCGACATAAAGATAGATGGGAGTTACCATGCATGGACAGAGGTGACCATGGAGATGAAACATTAAATAACCAACAAACTATGTTACCTGGGAAAGCAAATTATCTCAAGGAACATTTTTCTTGAGAAAGGTGTGTAACTGTCCAAGGAATTGATCACTCCTTGGAGACTTACACAACAAACAGATATTTGGGGCTCTGATCAAGCCCCAACTTTTGTTAAAGATGTGTGCTGCGTCTGGACCTGAGTGCTCACCAAGGAGACATACACAAAACAAAACGCTAAGATTGTCTTTCCCTGGTTTACATAATTATAAAAAGGGTCATTTGAAAGGGAGATTTTGTAGTACTTTGATGCAGAGATTGGGACTTGGACTCTCTGCCGGAGGCAGATCGTGTGCACGGTTTCTGTTGCGTCCTAGGGTAGGACGCTCCGTTGCCTCCCTGACCAGACCTATTGGACCATCTCCAGTCTCCCCGGGTCTATGGGTATTTGAGCTCGCCTGGTCAGTGAGTGTGTATCCTTTCTTTTCTTATTCCTACTTTCCTTTATTTTGATTATTACTTATTGCATTAAATGTTATTCTTATCTTTATTGCTTGTGTGGTTTTTAATCATGAGTAATCAATGTAAATAAATGTGATTATTTGTTAAGTTTATCCTGAGTACGTGTCATTATATCATGAGATCTGAACCTAAATTGAATCTGCGCAGTATGTAATCCTTTCAATTACAGTGTCTGAGGCTGGATTTGAACTCAGATCTTCCTGATGCCAGAGCTGGTGCTCTATCCACTGTGCCACCTAGCTGCCCCAAATTCCAGCCTTCTTCCAGTCTTCTAGGGTTTTTGAGTTTTGAGTGGCTTTGGGCACTTTTGGCTTCCAGGTTTGAGAAAGAAGATGGAAGAGGCCAACTCCACACTGCAAGTTGCTTAAGGAAAAGACTCTGGAAAGAAGCCAGTTTGAGAGGAGCTGGTAGTCTCCATCATGTTCCTATTCCCAGCTAGTTACAGTAGAGACTTTGAGGAGTTCTCCTTAGGTGAGATCTAGAACTCTCTCTCTCTCTCTCTCTCTCTCTCTGTCGTTACCTCATTGCCAATAGAGGAGTATAGGTCTCTGATTTCTGTTTTGCTACAATGTGGATGAATGGGTTTCTTTGCTAAGTGTTGTGTGTATTCATTGCAGAACTGGTATTTGATGGGGAAGGGGGTCAAGCCATGGATAAAAGCTTGTGGTCTTCCTGTTTCCCTCATTAATGAAACAGCAATCAGAAGTTAGCTTGAATCTGAAAATCACATCCTCTAGACTAACAATATTTAAGGGAGCAGATAGATATAATTCTAGCCATGTATTCCTCCTCTAAGGAGAGCAGAGAGGTGGTCTCCGGCCCTAACCTCCTGCTCCTCTTTTAAAGTCTCCCTTGGAGAAGAGTGGTGGGAAGAAGATATCTATTCTGCCTCCCTTTGAACCACACAATGATACCCTCGTGCTATGGGCCTCACTATATGTGAGGCTCTCTATATTTGGATTAAGACTTAATGGAAGGACCAAAGAGCTGGAGATAAGGCCATGTTTCTTCTGGCTGGTCTGGCAGGCTCAGGTTTCAGAGAACCCCTGGCAGACTTTGCTGCTGACACTATGTCCTAACTGTAAGAGGAGAACCTTTTAAAAAGAAGGTGAACCCCTCACCAAAAAAAGCAAGCAACTCTTTAAAAATCATTTCAGAATGATTAATCATTTGAAATCAAGACGCTGGAAAAAGTCACTCATTAGAAGATCACCATTGAAGATACTGTTCCTCCTATGAAATATCTGGATGAAGTGCCCTGAACTGGAAGAGGAGACTCCACTCCCCTTAGAGGAGAATGAAAAGAGGGTGAGAGCTGCTCCCAGAATCTGAACTGCTCTACAAAGCATCATCTCAGGCAAGATGAAAGCCTGCTTCTCTTTGAAAGGAAAGGACCAACATCCCTCAGCAACCCCAAGTGACCAGGCTCCTTATGGGAAATATATCAGTAGAGTTGGAGTGAAAGATAGTCTGAGAGGAGATTGTCCTTCCAGCAGAGAGATACATATACCTTCTTGGCAGCCATTTGATGTCAGTGTGAACTCAGGGCTGATTCTGGCTGCCTTGACTTTTCATTGATGAGAGTGTGTGGAAAATAGAAGTTAATAATAACAGCTAACACTTATATGGCATTTATATGGGTTCTATATACATACTTATATTTACATGCCAGGCACTGTGCTAGGCACTTTACGAAGAGCATCTCATTTGATACTCACAACAACCCTGGAGGTGGGTGCTATTATTATTCTCATTTTACAAGTGAGGAAACTGAGGCAAAGAAAGGTTAAGTGACTTGCCCAGGGCCACAGAATATCTGGGACCAGATGTGAATGCAGATCTTCCAGACTCTAGGCCTGGTGTTCTATACACTGCACCATCCAGCTGCTTCCAGCACCACTCCCCACCAAAAAAGGAGCAGGGGAGGATTAATGGAATCAATTGGCTGATTTGTTCAATGGGAAGTAGTTGGCTCAGAAACTAAAAAGTAGCAGGAAAGTAGTACCTTCTCCTGAGCTTTTCCTAGAACCTTGAGAGAGTTTCTTAAAGCAGTAGCTGCCCCTTCTGGGAATCCCCCCTGCCTGTTAGCGTTTGAATGCCAAAAAAGAATAAGGAGAGATAGGTCCACGGGTTCCCTTCATACCCTGAGGCCGGGAGAGCTGGCCCTCGAGGACCCTACAGGCCTCGCTGGGGCCAATGACCACAGTGTGAAGAAGAGGGCTGCTGTTTCAGAAGACTTGAGGTAATGGCAGGTGAAGGATAAGTTAAATCTCATAGAGTGGTCTGAGGCTTGGATTGGGCGGGCCTGGGGAGACAGGAATGGGATAATTTCTTCACTTATGCTTTACCCAGAAGAAGAGGAAGTGGACAAAGCCACCTACCCTATAAACCTCCGTAGACAACTCAGCTTTATAATCTCCAGACTTCTGAACTGGCAGACTTGGCTGATCCAAAACCAAAGCAGACCCTGCATTCCTAGCTGTCTCCCCGTGCTATTTGCCCTGTGAAGTATCTCTTAGACCCCTCTTTTAGGCCTCTTACCTGGAACTAATCAAGAAACTTCTGGACAACAGCCATGAGCCAGAAGCCAGGAAGTGGCTAATGGACCACAGGGTCATAGACTCAGACCTCGAAGCCTCCTTAGTGGTCATGAAGTCCAACCCCTTCATTTTACAGCTGAAGAACTGGGGTTGAGATGGATTCAGTGGAATTGTCTAGGATCTCATACTTAGTAAGTGACTGAGGCAGTATTCACTGACTCTATCCATTGTGTCACCTGGCATGGGGCCTTTCTTTTTTTTTAATCTCTTTTTTATTAATTTTTTTTTATTAATTTATTTTGATTTATCAACAATCACTTCCATATACTCTTGAGTTTTAAATTTTTCTCCCCTTTCCTCCCCACCACCCTCCCCAAGATGGCGCACAATCTGATATAGGCTATACATTTACATTCCTATTAAACGTATTTTCACATTAGTGATATTGTAAGTAAAAATTAAAACCAATAGGAGGAACCATCAGAAAGAGGAAACATAACTCAATGGAAGAGAAAAAAAAGATAGCAATTCAACTTCCATATTTCTTTCTTTGGATGTGGGTAGCATTTTCCATCCCGAGGCCTCTGGAGATGTCTTAGATCCCTGTATTGCTGAAAAGGGTTGAGTCTATCAATATTAGTCATCCCACAACATGACTGTTACTGTGTACAACGTTCTCTCGGTTCTGCTCACTTCACTCAGCATCAGTCCATACAAGTCTGTCCAGGTTTTTCTGAAGTCAGCCTGTTCATCATTTCTTAGAGCACAATAGTATTCCATTACATTCATATACCACAACTTGGTCAGCCATTCCCCCGTTGGGAGCCCTTCTTACCTCTGCAAACATCATCTAAGAAAACCCATTTCTGCAGTGTCTCAGCAAGAGTCCTTGAGTTGGGATCCTAACTCCCGCTGCTTTTGTTTGCCCCCCCACCTTAGGTCTCAGAACTGCAGCACCTGAGAGTTGGAAAGGACATCCTCTCAGCAGCCCGTACACCAAAGGAACTTCCACAGTAACACACCTGACAAGTGGTTCTCCAGTTTCTACTTGAGGAACCTCAAGGAAAGGGAACCCAACATCTCCCATGACAAGCCATTCCACTTGGAGACAATTCTAATTGTTAATTATTGTGTTTCCTGACATCAAGAACAAGCATTTATTAAGCACCTGTCAGGTACTCTAAGTGCTAGAGATACAAATATGTATATGTGTATATGTGTGTATGTATGTATACAAACGTATACACACACAAATCCAGTCCTTGCTCTCTAAGAGCTCATAGTCAACTAGGAGAGACAACATACAAACAACTATGTACAAGCAAGATGTATATATTTATATTTATACACACACACACACACACACACACACACACACATGTATAGTAAATTGGGGAAAATAAACAAGCACTAAAGGGAATTTGAAAAGGCTTCTTGGTGAAGATGGGATTTTAGCTGGGACTCAAAGCCAGAAAACAAAGGGGTGTGTGTGTGTGTGTGTGTGTGTGTGTGTGTGTGTGTGTGTGTGTGTGAGAGAGAGAAAGAGAGAGAGAGAGAGAGAGAGAGAAAGAGAGAGAGAGAGAGAGAGAGAGAGAGAGAGAGAGAGAGAGAGAGAGAGAGAGAGAGAGAGAGAGAGAGAGAGAGAGAGAGAGAACTAGAGAGTTAGAGTTCCAGGCATGTAGGACAGCTAGTGAAAATACCTAGTTGAGAGAGCAAGTGTCTTGTGGCATGAATAGCAAAGAGACCAGTGTCTTTGGATTGCAGAATACGTGGGATAAAAGTAAGGTATAAGAAGTTAGCTTGACCATGAAAATCACAGAAATTAAGAAAGGAATGAGAAATGAATTAATGCAGAGTAAAGTAAGCAGAACAATTTATATGGTAACAACATGTAAAGTTTTGAAAGATTTAAGAACTCTGGTCAATGCAATGACCAGCCATGACTCCAGAGGACTAACGAAGAAGCATGCTGCTCAGCTCTTGACAGAAGGCGGATAGATCCAATATGCGGAACAGACATACATTTTTGGACATTTGCAAATGTGTGGATTTGTTTTTGCTTCACTATGCTTATTTTTTTTCCCATTGGAGGGATATCAGGGGGAGGAGGGGAACTATCAGTAGTTTCACCCAAAAAAGAGGTGAAAAAAATGACCTCATTGAAACATTATTTTAAAATGCACAGAAGAAAAACAGAAGAGAGTTCACAGACAAGTAAAACAACTTGGAAAGCAGCATGTTGAATTTCTTATATCCTTTCCCCCAAAAGCAAGCTATATGTAGTAAAGATTCATGGTTTCTCATTCAATCTCTTTTTTCTATTCTGCTTTGTATATAGAAATATTTTCTCTTTTTAGTGTTCATTAAATTCAGGAGAAGAAAAATCCTACTGTGGAGCAGAGCAGAAAGACACAGCCTTAACCTGAAGCCGAAGGCATATTGGTAGAGCAGTCTTCCTATGGAGAAAGCCTGAAAAAGTAGCCTGAGTGGTTCTCCAAAGTATCCTTGAGTGGTTCTCAAACTTTTTGGACTCAGGGCCCTTTATACTCTTAAAAATTACTGAGGACCACAAATAGCTTTGGTTCATGGGTTTATTTTTATCAATATTTACCATTAGAAATTAAAACATTATGAAAATAATTTTGACCTCATGTACTCCTTAAAAGGATCTGGAGGATCCTGGGGGGTCTCCAGATCACATTTTGATAACCACTGGCCTAAGAAAACCCCAAGAAAAGGGGCTGAGGGAGCAGCTTCCCAAATAAGCTATTGTTCAGCTAGAAGGCTTTGACTCTCCTGGGCCCTCTTTATTGCTGCTAAGCCTATAACTGAACCACTGTCATTGTTCTTGGAGCTGAAGGGCTCCTGGCCTTGCTCATGAGCTCCCCCTTGTGGTTTGACTTACATTGACTCGTTTCTCTTCCACCATCATTGCTCCTAGCTCTATCCTTAAGCGCTAACAGTCTCCAACCTTCCGGAAGCTATCCAAGCTCGCTAGACCTTCAGTTTTAGTCTCTGTAAATAGGAGAAAGGTTCCTAACTAGAAGGATGTGTGTGTGTCCCTAAGCCACGGTAAACCCTGAATAAGGAGAAATAAGAGGGACTTTGCATAGGACCCTTCTCACTTCTTCTCTTCTCCATCCTCAGTTCAGACAGACAATCCTCTTGGGTCACTGAGCGAGCTCTCAGGGAACCCTCCCAAAGGAGATTAAAGTGGCAAGTCCTCAACTCTGAGGCCCTGTGGACCTCCTCCTACCTTTCCCAGGAGCTGCAGGTATGATCCCACTCGCCATCTCTTCCTGAAATAAGGGTGGGGGTACCATCAGGGGGAGCCAGGATTAGTTCACATCAAGATGGGGCAGGTTTTTCAATCACCCTGCTTAGCAGCAACAACAGGAAAGGCAGAGACATGCAGTATCAAGGGTAGGAGCTAGGGCTCCAGCATCTTCTAACTTGAGGACCAGAGACCACAAGCAGCTGTTGTTTCTATCCTTAGGAGGAACTGGAGAAGTACATTTTTAAAAAACTCTTTAAATAGTTTTACTTAGGGTTTTTCTTGCAGGCTGTCTGCAAAATGACTTCCTTTGGAAAAGAAAAAAAATAGGATCTTCTGGTGTTTGTTCTACTAAGTTGAAAATGTGAGCCAAACTACTACATATGCCATACATGCTGAGAAGAAATTGAATACACACTTGTTCCTATGGGCACTCTGTGAGATAGGGGTTATCCAAACAGGGTCTTCAATGGACTGGACCAGTGTTTCCATGCAAATTCCAGCCCCAGAAAACTACATGGTTTTGATTTCACAGTATGAATTCCCCTGGAATCTGGGAAAAAGTAAATTGGTTAATTAAGATTCACCCTCAGCAGCTCTGTCCTTCAATATTCTGAGGCATCAGGAAAGATTGAACCACTTCTTCAGTGGACTGCAGGCTGGGGGGGACCCAGAGGGGGAACTTTCTAGAGAACTTTGACCCTAAATGGGACAGCACTCAGCCCTTGGGTAGTTGTGGTAGTGATGGTGGGTTGAAAGGAGAGAAGTGACCCACATTTCCCCTAACTAAAAGGGAACTTCTAACCCTCCAGTGCCACCCATTCTGAAACACCCCAAGATAGGTGACTTCCATCATACCACCTTACATAGTGACACAGAACAAGGGAACTCTGAGGTGTATGGTAGCAAGGAGAGAGACTTAAGATTGTGGCTAGGATGGTTACAAAGGCTGGAGGCATAAGGGAAAGTTAAGTCTGTAGAGTAGGGGCACAGCACAGAAAGGCCAATGTACAAAAGATTAGGCGCAAGACATGAAGAAATCTCTGAGTGAAGCTGTTCTCTCTTGTCCTCTATCCCTCAAGCCACCTCCCATTTTAGGCGACCATATCCCACAACCATCTTCACTCGGGATTCTTGATCCCTGTATTACTAGGAAAGTAGCCTGACAACCCCATCAATACCACCACCCTATTTCCACTGTGGGGCAGCTAGGTGTTGCAGTGGGTAGAATGCCAGGCCTAGAATCAGGAAGATTTGTTTTCCGGAGTTCAAATCCAGCCTCAGGTACTTACTAGCTATGTGACCCTGAGCATGTCACTTAACCTTATTTGCCTCAGTTCCTCATCTGTAAAATAAGTTGGAGAAGGAAATGGCAAACCACCCCAGTATCTTGGCCAAGAAAACCCCAAATGGGGTCACAAAGAGTCGGTCACAATCAAAACAACTGAACAACAAAAATACTATTCAATATACCTATGACTTTATAGACCTTGATCTATGTCCATTTCTAGCACAGGAGGTATATCTCTGTGCGTTGGGCCCAGGAATGTGACTGCCCACACCTTCCTCTTCTAGTGCTAAAGGTACCAAGAGGACTTTTCTTGCCCTTGATTCAGTCTTCCCACATACCCAGTGGAGGAAGATGTGACCTGGCCCTTCCCCATTTCTGACAGTCTTCTGGCATTTTAGACAAGTGGGGACAAGTGACATTGCTGGGATCTTTTGGGGAGGGAGGGAGGAGAGGCAAGTGCTAGGAGAAGTCAGTGCTGGCCTGAACCTGCTTCCATGGAGAAAAGAGGCAAGATGGTATGAGTCTCTAGCTTCAAATCCCATACCTGTCACTTATTACTGTGTGACGTGTTTCCTTATTTGTAAAACGAAGGGGTTGGATTATATATGATCTCTAATGTTCCTTCTAGCTTGTGCTTCCTTGCTTTGGTGACTGAAATTTCTATCATTAGAGTCCTTTGAGTTTTCAAAAATCCCCTGTTAGAATACATATTTTCCTGGGAGGTCTGTTACACTCTAAATTCTTATCAACTAACTCCTCAGGGATTAGTTGACAGCAAACTAGAGAGTATAATCCAGCTAGAAAGAAATGGGGGAGGGGCAGCTAGGTGGCACAGTGGATAGAATGCCAGGCCTGGATTTAGGAAAGCTCCTCTTACCAAGTTCAAATTCAGCCGCAGCCACTGTGAGACCCTGGGCAAGTCACTTTACCCTGTTTGCCTCAGTTTCCTCATCTGTAAAGTGAGCTAGAGAAGGAAATGGCAAACCACTCCAGTATCTTTGCCAAGAAAACCCCAAAAGGGCTCATAAAGAGTTGGATGTGACTGGAAAGAAAAAAAAACAAAAAAGGAGACTTCCATTAGATGACCTCTAAGCTATCTTCCAGCTCTACCTTTCCATGATCTTTTGGGATGGCATTAAAGGCAAACCTCAGTAAGTGCACAAGTCTGGTCTCATCTCCAGCCACACCCTAGATGCCACTGCCTACAACTCTCACCCTCCCGCTCACCTAGATGACAAACTTTCCCCAAAATGGAGAGTAGATCTACAGGTGAGGAGTAGAGGACCAGATTGGGTGGGGGACACAACTTCTCTGCCACAATAGAAATTTATATTTACTTGCCTTGACCTCTTTGAGATCTCTTAGAGTTGGGTTGGGATGCCCACCATTCTTCCTTAGAGTACTTGAGGCATATGGAATGGGTAGAGGGGGAAGTCACCCTCACCCAATACTTCTATTTCCCCTTCCCCAAAGACATCCTTTCTCAACTTACCTCCAGTCCCAGTGGGAGATTTATGACCTCCAGCCACAGAGGCCTCTTTCCCACAAGGGGTGCCTGTTCTTAACTCACACAAACTAGGTTCATCCTAAGGGCAGCCTGACCCCAATCAGGGTGGACCAGGCTTCTCTTTGTGACTCATTATGGCCCCACCATGAAGAAGAACTCCAGGGAAAAATTCTAAGCAAAGTTTAGGTATGGCTCATATCTATGGTCTCCCCATAAGGAATTAAGAGTGCTGCTCTTGGAATGGTACTCACTGTATGTATAACACCTCCCACAGAGACTATGGATATTATTACTATATATAACAATATGTTAGGAATGTAGGCTGGGTTTCCAACCAAGACTGGAGCATTTTCCGTAAGATTCTCCTAATTTGTGGAGAAAATGCCGATGTGATAGTATATGCCTGCAAAAGGGGTGGAGTTGGCTGGAAAGCTTTGGAGTGGGGAAACCTTCTTCAGGCCTTCTTTGAGAGAGTCACACACACTTCCAGCCTCTTTTCAAGACAGACTCCAGAGAGGAGAAGAAAAAATCTGAAGGAAGAAAAAAAATGTCTTGAAGACATGTAGAAAATCTGATCCCTCAACATAGCCCTGATTTCCATCTTGCCTCCCTACAAACTTTGGGGAATTTGCCTTTGCATGAGATCAGGACCTCTCTTGGATGAGTGAGATCTCATGTCATTTCCATATACAGAGTTCATCTACTCATGTTATTTTCTGTTCTATTCTAATCTAGAGGACATTACCGATTTCATTTTACTATTCACTTGCAGAAATAAGTTCACTTACTATTCACTGTGATGATCCTTTGGGTAACCAGCATTGATGGGAAGGGGCCAAGTTGGTGAGTTGTTAAGTGCTATCCTCCCCCTCCTCTAAGAGACAGTTGCTGAGAAAGAGGTTTTAAGTTCTTAACTATAATCGTATCCCTAGACCAGCATTGTTGGCCAGGGAAGGAGGGGGGAGGGAAGGGGGGAGGAGATAGATAAAATTCTAGTCTAGCATCCTCTCTCCCCAGAGAATATAGAGTGATCTGCTTTGTGACATCTTCTCCCATCAAGCCAGGAATCACGGTCTCCATTGGAGAAGGATGGGCAAGATTCCAGAGCTATCTCTCAATGCTGCTTGGAGCTGCCCATTTAGACAACAGTGTGGATAGACATAATCAACACAGGCAGCATACCCCTTATAAGAAAGAGGAAGGAAAATCTTGGGGAGCTAACAGTTAACTGTAATGTAGAAGGTCTTTGGAGGTTGTTTGTCTACCAGAACTGACCAAACCTACTGGAAACCTGAGGTTCAGAATTAAAACAATTGAGATCGGACTTCTACTCAATCTGATGGGGCGCTTGGGTGCTTGTGCTTGTACTTGGACCTCAATTTCTCCCTAGTCTCAGAAACCCTGTCTCTGACAACCACTCCCCAGCCCAAGGGCACTGTGCCTAGCAGTTATTCATGTGTGGGCACCAGCATGACCCTTATCTCTCTTCTTAGTCTAGCTACACAAAGCTGGGTGAGAGAGTGCTGGGCTGCTCAGTCCCCAGCCCCCAGATCATGTCCCTGGAAGCCTCCCAATTCCTTAATAACTTCCTGTCTTGTGACAAAGCTTTCCCTTGTTGCAGAACATTGTCTCATCAAGACAGAGGGAGAGGGGTGCCTTGCCCAGCCCAAGGAGTTTTGTCCTTGGCTGGCCCAAGGACTCTTCCTCCTGCCAGACTCATATCATACCTCTGTCATCTCCCTCCCTGCCTGGTATACTCCCTGTACTTTCCCATCCATAACTCCCAAACACACCTGGACCTTTAGATTACCTCATCAGTGTTCCTTTCCTGTGCCTTTTTCCATATAAACCCTGGCTCCATCCTCAGTCTTTTGCAGGTTCCTTAAGAATCCTTGCCCACTGAAAAGTGTAACAATAAATCTTTGCCACCTTAACTTAAAGAATGCTTGAGTCTGTGAATTCATTCCAGACGACCCCGTCCTGTACTCCAGTCTTTGAGGGTCTCAACCTCTCAGACTGCAACAAGTCCATCTAACTATCAGCGTAGGGGGTTACTAAGCCATAACAAGGGAAGGACATTCAGAGCAGGGAAGGGATGTTCACTGAGGAAAGTTGATTTAGCTGAGCACCTCTTTCCTATGCTGGGGCCACGTGTTATAGACAACGCTGACCAGTCTGGTCCATGTTCAACCAGAACAGTTGGATACTTAGGTTCAGGCTTGGAACAAAATGAGATGCTCATGGTTCATTTACTTGTCAACAAAAGGAAATTTACTTAGCCATAGCAGGGAATGGGCATTCAGAGCAGAGAAGGGATGTTCACTAAGGATAAAACTGATTGAACTGAGTTCAGCTTTCCTGCGCACCTTTGGGCATGCGGCTTATCTGAAGCCTGAGGGAAGAGCTCTTATCCTCTTGTGCCCTGACTGTCCCTTTACTCAGATGACAAATAAACAATGTTAACAGTCTGAGTTTTAGTACCCTCTGAGCCAATTACAGCTTGAGGAAAGTTTCAATACCTATTAAGGAGAAACTAATCTAACCTGCTTGGAGTTGGGACACTGCTCCCACCACAAAGATATTGTGAAAGAACTGAGTTTAAGATGCCATTTCTTTTCTTTTCTTTTTTTGAATGTAAATAGTATTGTGCTTTTTCCAATTACATGTAAAGACAATTTTCAACATTCATTTTTTATGAGATTTTGAGTTCCAAAATTTTCCCCTCCCTCCTTAGTCTCCTCCCTCCCCAAGACAGCAAGCAATATGATATAGGTTATACATGTGCAATCATGCAAAACACATTTCCACATTAGTCATCTTGTGAAAAAAGAAACAGAATAAAAGGAAAAAAACAAACAAACCACACACACACAAAAGAAAGTAAAAAATGGTGAGCTTCGATTTGCATTCAGGTTCTGTCACTCCTTTTTCTGGAGGTAAATAGCATTTTCTATCACGAGTCTTTTGGAATTGTCTTGGATCATGGTATTGCTGAGAATAGCTAAGTTATCCACAGTTGATCATCATACAATATTGCTGTTACTATACACAATGTTCTCCTGATTCTACTCACTTCATTTCACATCAGTTCTTGTATGCCTTCCCAGGTTTTCTCAAAGCATCCTGCTCCTCATTTCTTAAAGCACAATAATATTCCATCACAATCATATATCAAAATTTGTTCAGCCATTCTCTAACTGATGGGTATCCCCTCAATTTCTAATTCTTTACCACCACAAAAAAAGAACTGCTATAAATTTTTTGTACAAATAGGTCTTTTTCCTTTTAAAAAAATATCTCTTTGGGATATAAAGCTAGTAATAGTATCACTAGGTCAAAGGGTATGCATAGTTTAATAGCCCTTTGGGCATAGTTCCAAATTGCTCTCCAGCATGGTTGGATCAGTTCACAACTCCACCAACAGTGTCCCAATTTTCCCACAACCTCTCTAACATTTTTCATTTACCTTTTCTGTCATATTAGCCTGTCTGATAGGTATGAATTGGTACCTCAGAGCTATTTTAATTTGCATTTCTCCAATCAATAGTCATTTAGAGCATTTCTTCATATAGCTGTAGAAAGCTTTCATTTCTTCTTCTGAAAACTGCCTGTTCATATCCTTTGACCATTTATCAGTTGAGGAATGACATATTCTTATAAATTTGACTCAGTTTTCTATATATTTTAGAAATGAGGCCTTTATCAGAGATTCTTTCTATAAAAGCTTTCAGCTTTCTGCTTTCCTTCTAATCTTGGTTGCTTTAGTTTTCTTCGTGCAAAACCTTTTTAATTTAATATAATAAAAATTATCCATTTTATATTCTGTAATGCTCTTTATCTCTTGTTTGGTCATAAATTCTTCCCTTATCCATAAATCTGACAGGTAAACTATTCCATGCTGCCTTAATTTTCTTATGATATCACTCTTCATGTCTAAATCATGTACCCATTTTAACTTTATCTTGGTATATGGTGTGAGATGTTGGTCTATATCCAATCTCTGCCAAGATGCTTTCCAGTTTTCCCAGCACTTTTTGGGCTCTTATTTTTTAAGAGATATTTTGGCTAGAATTTCTCAGGATCCTAAATTACTATCCTTGACAGAACTGTGTTTTCCTTCCGGAATTGAGGAGTCATGGGCAGCATTGTTGAGAGAATTCTATTTCATGTCTGTCTTCCCTGCTTTTGAAGTGACTGAAGCTGTGAATTTTATTCACTGCCAATATACTATTAATATTTATTTATACCTTTGTATTAGTATTTGTGACTGTAATAAGTAATATAAGCAGTAACATCTATTTTGTTTAAGCCTAGGGCACCAGGGGGGTAGAGATTGAGAGTGAAGATTAAAATGTATGGGAAAAGAGGTTTCTCTCATTTACTTAATCAGCTCAGATTGGGGTGGGAATAGAGTTAGTTAGCCAGTCAATGATGTTTTAAAATTTCTATTAATTTATGAGGAGATAACAACATTTACAATTGGTGTCTCCCCTTTATCTCCTCTGCCATCTGGCTTTCAATGTCTTCATTCAACTGAAACTGCTCTCTCCCATGAGCTTGCCCTTTTCTCAGTCTTCATCCTCCTTAACCTCTCTGCAACCTTTAACACTATTGACCTGAGTTCAAATCCAGCCTCAGACACTTATTAGCTGTATGACCCTGGACAAGTTACTTAACTTCTATCTGCCTCACTTTCCTCAACTGTAAAATGAGAATAATAATAGCATCTACCTCTCAGGGTGATTGTGAGGATCAAATGAATTAATATTCATAATTTTTGTGGCACAATGCCTAGTACGCAGTACGTGATTAATAAATGCTTGTTTCCTTCCTTTCCTGTCTCCTCTCAGGTTTTCATTACATTGCTCTCTCCTGGTTCTTCTCCTACTTATTCTTTTAATCTCCTTTGCTGGTTCTTCGTCCAGGTCACCCTCACTAACTATGGGTATGAGTCCTCCAAGGCTCTGTCCTGGATCCTCTTCTCCTTCTATACCATTTCACTTGGTGATCTCAATCAGGTTCCATGGTTTCAATTATCATCTGTATGCAGATGATTCCTGGATCTGTATATCTAGCCCTAATTTCTTTCCTGAGATCCAGTCTCACGTTACCAATTGACTCTTGGACATCTCAAATTGGGTGTACCATAAGCATCTTAAATTCAACATGTCCAAAACAGGATTCATAGGGGCAGCTAGGTGGTACAGTGGATAGGGCTCTGGCCTTGGAGTCAGGAGGACCTGAGTTCAAATCCAGCCTCAAACTCTTGACACTTACTAGCTGTGTGAACCTGGGCAAGTCACTTAACCCCAATTGCCTCACCAAAAAGCAAAACACAAAACAGGATTCATTCTCTTTCCACCCAAACTCTCCTCTCTTCCAAACTTTCCTATAACTTTAGAGGGCACCACATTCTCCCAGTCACCCAGGCTCAGAATCTCAGTGTCAAACTCTACTCCTCTGTCACACTCTCACCATGTATCCAATCTGTTGCCAAGTCTTGTTTTTTCTACCTTCACTTATACAGGCAGCACTCTGGTGCAGGTTCTTATTGTTTCATATCTAAACTTTTGCAGTAGCCTTCTTTTTTTTTTTTAAGGCAATTGGGGTTAATTGGCTTGCCCAGGGTCACACAGCTAGTAAGTGTCTAGTGTTTGGTCCGAGGCTGGATTTGAACTCAGGTCCTTGTGACTTCAGGGCTGGTAGTCTATGCACTGCGCCACCAAGAGAACATCGTACACAACAACAGCCACATTGTGCAATGACTAATATTAATAAACTTAACCCTTCCCAGCAATACAAGGATCTAAGACATCTCTAAAGGCCTTGTGATGGAAAATGCTATCCACATCCAAAGAAAGAGCTATGGAATTTGAATGTAGAACGAAGTATACTGTTTGCTATTTTTTTTCTCTTCTGTTGAGTTTCGTTTCCTCTTTCTGGTGGTTCCTCCTATTGCTTCTAATTTTTGCTTACAACATCACTAATCTGAAAATATGTTTAATAAGAATGTATATATATAGCCTATATCACATTGTGCGCTGTCTTGGGGAGGGTGGTGGGGAGGAAGGGGGAGAAAAATTTTAAACTCAAAAGCATATGGAAGTGATTGTTGATAAATCAAAATAAATTAATTTAAAAAGAAACGAAAATGCCTGCTAGGAAAAATCTGGCAAAACTCTATCTTGATCTCTTTGCTTAGGGAAGATGGCCTTCTAGAGCTCCCTGAGAGATATTGCTCCCAGAGAAATAAGGCTTGCATACCTTCCAGAAGAGCTGCTCCCTTCTCCTGCCACCCACCTCTCTCACCCCTTAAAGCAGCAATGTTTTCTCTATGTAATCCAGGATACGGAATCCCCTTGTGCTTGTCACTCTGACAAGTCCTCTTTCAGCTTTGATGAGACATTATTGCGGTAAAGTGTTCATGCAAAGATAAAGCAAAGCAACTTTTTTTTAAAGAATGTTTTTATTTTTTTCTCAATTGCATGTAAAAGCAATTTTAATAGCATTTTATTTTTCCAATTACATGTAAAGACAATTTTTAACGTTCATTTTAAAAGATTTTTGAATTTCCAAATTTTTTCTCCCTCCTTCCCTCCCCATTCCCTTTTCTAAAATGGTAAGCAATTTGACACAGGTTATATATGTGCAATCACGCAAAACATTTTCACATTAGTCATGATATGAAAGAAGAAACAGTACAAAAGGGAAAAAAACCCAAATAACCAAAAAAAGTAAAAAATAGTATGCTTTGATCCGCATTCAGATTTCACCAGTTCTTTCTCTGGAAATGAATAGCATTTTCCATCATGAGTCTTTTGGAACTGTCTTGGATCATTGTTTTCCTGAGAATAGCTAAATCATTCACAGCTCATTATCATGCAATAGTGCTGTTGCTGAGTACGATGTTCTCCTGGTTCTGCTCAGGTCTTTCCAGGGTTTTCTGAAGTCTGCCTGCTCATCCTTTCTTACAGATAGTAATATCCCATTACATTCGTATACCACAACTTGTTCAGCTATTCCCCAATTGATGGGGATCCCCTCAATTTCCAATTTTTGCCACCACAAAAAGATACCACTGCTATAAATATTTTTGTACATGTGGGTTCTTTTCACTTTTTTGTGATCTCTTTGGCATACAAACCTAGTAGTGGTATTGCTTGATCAAAGGGTATGCATAGTTTGATTGCCTTGTGGGCATGGTTCAATATTGCCCTCCAGAATAGTTGGATCAGTCTATAACTCCACCAACAATGCATTAGAGCCCCAATCTTCCCATATCCTCACCAGCATTTATTATTTTCCTTTTCTGTTATATTAGCCAATATAATAGCTATGAGGTGACATCTCAGAGTTGTTTTAATTTGCATTTCTCTAATCAATGGTGATTTAGAGCATTTTTTCATATGATTATAGATAGCTTTGATTTCTTCATCTGAAAACTGCCTGTTCATATCCTTTGACCATTTGTCAATTGGAGAATGAACTATAGTCTTATAAATTTGACTCAGTTCTTTATATATTTTACATCTTTTTTATCAGAGACACTTGCTATAAAAATTGTTTTCCAGTTTTCTGCTTTCTTTCTAATCTTGGTGATATTGTATTTTAATTTAATGTAATCAAAACTATCCATTTTATATCCTCTATTTAGTCATAAATTCTTCCCTTATCCCTAGATCTGATAGGCAAACTATTCCATGATGCCCTAATTTACTTATGGTATCACTCTTTACGTCTAAATCACATGCCCATTTTGATTTTATCTTTGTATATAGTATAACATGTTGCTTTATATCTAATTTCTACCATACTGTTTTCCAGTTTTCCTAGCAGTTTTTGTCAAATTGTGAGTTCTTATCCAAGAAGTTGGGGTTTTGGGGTTCATCAAACAATAGATTACTATAGTCATTTACTACTGTGTCTTGTGTACCTAATCTGTTTCATTGGTCCATCACTGTATTTCTTAGCCAGTACCAGATTTGATGATTGCTGCTTTATAATATAGTTTGAGATCTAGCACAGCTACTCTGCCTTCCTATGCATTTTTTCATTAATTTCCTTGATATTCTTGACCAATGAATTTTGTTATTATTTTTTCTAGCTCTATAAAAATGTTCTTTTTGCATGAAAAGCAAAATGGACAATTTTGATTACATTAAATTGAAAAGTTTTTGCACAAACAAAGCCAATGCAACTAAGATTAGAAGGAAGGTAGAAAATTGGGAAAGAATTTTTACAACCAGTCTCTCTGATAAAGGCCTCATTTCTAAAATATAGAGAGAATTAAGACAAATTTATAAGAACACAAGCCATTCCCCAATTGATAAATGGTCAAAAGATATGAACAGACAGTTCTCAGATGAAGAAATTAAAGCCATCTATAGTCATATGAAAAAATGCTCTAAATCGTTATTGATTAGAGAAATGCAAATCAAAACAACTCTGAGGTACCACATCACACCTATCAGATTGGCCAACATGACAAAACAGGAAAATGATAAATGTTGGAGAAGATGTGGGAAAATTGGAACACTAATACATTGTTGGTGGAGTTGTGAAATGATCAAACCATTTTGGAGAACAATTTGGAACTATGCCCAAAGGGCTACAAAAATGTGCATACCCTTTGATCCAGCAATAGCACTTCTAGGGCTATATCCCAAAGAGATCATAGAAATGGGAAAAGGACCCACATGTACAAAAATATTTATAGCAGCTCTTTTTGTGGTGGCCAAGAATTGAAAATTGAGAGGATGCCCATCAATTGGGGAATGGCTGAGCAAGTTGTGGTATATGAATGTAATGGAATGCTATTGTGCTATAAGAAATGATGAACAGGCTGACTTCAGAAAAACCTGGAAAGACTTATATGGTCTGATGCTGAGTGAAGTGAGCAAAACCAAGAGGACTTTGTACACAATAACAGCCACGTTATGCAATGACTAAGATTGTTAAACTGAACCCTTCTCAGCATTACAAGAACCTAAGACATCTCCAGAGGCCTCGGGATGGAAAATGCTGTCCACATCCAAAGAAAGAACTATGGAAGTCGAATCGCTATCACTTATTTTTACCTTCTGTTGAGTTTTGTTTCATCTTTCTGATGGTTCCTCCTATTGGTTTTAATTTTTACGTACAACTTCACTAATGTAAAAAATATGTTTAATGGGTATGTAAATGAAAAGCCTATGTCAGGTTGTGCACCATCTTGGGGAGGATGGGGGAGAGGAAGGGGGGAGAAAAATTTTCAACTCAAAAGCATATGGAAGTGATTGTTGATAAATCAAAATAAATTAATAAAATTAAAAAATAATAAAAACAATCCCCTTTGGCAAAAAAAAAAATTTTTTTTTGGTAGTTTGATTGCTATGGCATTGAATAAATGAATTTAGGTAGAACTGTCATTTTTATTATATGGGCTCAGCCTACCCCATAAGCAACTGATATTTTCCCAATCTGACTTTATTTGTGTAAAAAGCGTTTTGTAATTGCGCAGATATTGTTCCTGGGTTTGTCATAGCGGGTAGACTCCCGAGTATTTTATATTATTTACAGTTATTTTAAATATCTCTAATCTATCTCTTGCTGCTGGACTTGTTGGTAACATATAGAAATGCTAATGATTTATGTGGGTTTATTTTACGTCCTTCAACTTTGCTAAAATTGTTAATTATTTCAATGTTTTTTAGTTGATTTTTTAGGATTCTCTAAGTATACCATCATATCATCCTCAAAGAGTGATAGTTTTGTTTCCTCATTGTCTATTCTAATTCCTTCTATTTCTTTTTCTTCTCTTATTACTATAGCTAACATTTTTAGTACAATGTTGAATAATAGTAGTGATAGTGGGCATCCTTGTTTCACCCCTGATCTTACTGGGAAGATTTCTAGTTTATCCCCATTACAGATAATGCTTGCTGATGGTTTTAGATAGACACTGCTTATCATTTTAAGGAAAGCTCCACTTATTCCTGTGCCCTCTAGCATTTTTAACAGGAAAAGGTGTATTTGTCAAAAGCTTTTTCTGCATCTATTGAGATAATCATATGATTTCTGTTGGTTTTATTGATATAGTCAGTTATACTGACAGTTTTCCTAATATCGAACCAGCTCTGCATTCCTGATATAAATCCCACCTGGTCATAGTGTATAATCCTGCTGCATAGTATATAGTTTATGATATTGCTGTAATCTCCTTGCTAGTATTTTAAAATTTTAGTATCAATATTCATTAGGGAAATTGGTCTATAATTTTCTTTCTCTGTTTTGGCTCTTCCTGGTTTAGTATCATGGTACCATGTTTGTGTCATAAAAGCGTCTGGTAGGACTCCTTCTTCACTTATTTTTCCAAATTGGAATTAGTTGTTCTTTAAATGTTTAGTAGAATTCACTTGTGAACACATCTGTCTCCTCTTAGGGAGTCCAATGATGACTTATTCAATTTCTTTTTCTAAAATAGAGTCATTTAAGTATTCTATTTCCTCTTCTGTTAATCTTAGCAATTTATTTTTTCATAAATATTCATCAATTTCACTCAGATGGTCAGATTTATTGGTATATAATTGGGCAAAATATGTCTTAATGACTGTTTTAATTTCCTCTTCATTGGTGGTAAATCTGCCCTTTTTATTTTTGATACTGGATATTTGGTTTTCTGCTTTTTTTAAAAAAATCAGATTAACTAATGATTCTTCTAGGGATTCTTTTTTGGCCTGAGACCAAATTACATTTTTCTTTGAGGCTTCACATGTAGCCATTTTGACACTATTGAACTCTTCTAAGTTTGTGCCTTGATCCTTCCTGTCACCATAGTAACTTTCTATAGTCAAGTTCTTCTTTTTTTTCCTGTCTATTTTGCGACTTGGTGTTTTTATGTGAGAGTTGGGCTCTAGTTCTACACTGTCCTAATCTTTTTGTGCTGGGGCTGAAGGTCTTACTGCTTGCTGGCTTTCACTGGGCTTTCACTGGCTGAACTGACTGAAATTTTCTGGGTTATATGACAACAGGAGGTTATCCCTAAGGAGTCAAGGTTGCCTCCATTGTCCATCTCTATAAAGGTAAAAGAAATAGGTTGTGCTGTGACAATCATGGGGCAGGGCAGGGGTGCAGGGTATGTCTCTCTGTTAGACATTGCCATCAAGATTCTTGCCAGAGTCTTCCTTAATAGCCTGATCCTTCACCTGGAAGATAGTCATCTACCTGAGAGCCAGTGTGGCTTAAGAAAGGGAACAGTCAATGTGGTGTTTGTTGCCCAACAACTCCAGGAGAAATGCCAGGAGCAGAATAGAAGTTTGTACACAACATTTATTGACCTAAGGCCTTTGATATTGTCAGTTGTGAGGGCTTGTGGACAATTATGACAAAATTTGAGTGCCCAGAGAAGTTTATCACAGTATTGTATGTCAGTTCCATGAGGGGATGCTTGGACAGGTTTTAGATAATGGACAGTGTTCTAGCACCAGTCATCAATGGAGTGAAACAGGGCTGTTTGCTTGCTCACATACTTTTTAGCATGATGTTTTCAGCAGTGTTGTCAGACGCCTTCAACAAGGATGAAAATTACATCAAGGCCAGCTACCACATTGATGGTAAATTATTTAACTTGAAAAGGCTACAAGCTAAGATGAAAGTGGAGGGAAAGTGCATGACTTTTTGTTCACAGGTAATTGTGTACTCAGTGCAGCCTCTGAGGCCAAGATGAAACAGAGTGTGGATAGATTCTCTGCTGCTTGTGTTAATTTGTATTGACAGTTAACACCAAGAAAACAGAGATTCTTCGCCAGCCAGCACCACACCATCCATACTTGGAACCACCAATTACAGCAAATGGAGAAATATTGAATGTTGTTGATAAGTTCGCTTACCTTGGCAATTACTTTCCAGAGATGTACACACAGATGTTGATGTTGACCCATGCATTACCAGAGCTAGCTCAGTGTTTGGAAGGCTTCAAAGGAAAGTGGGAGAGAGAAGAGCTATTACCTGCCTACCAGACTGAAGGTCTACAAAACCATCGTGCTCACTTCATTGCTGTATGCCTGTGAAATCTGGACAGTATACCAGTGCCAAGCCAGGAAACTGAATTGCTTCCATTTGAATTGTTTTAGGAAGATTCTGAAGATCAGCTGGCAAGGTAAGGTATCAGATAATGAGGTCCTTTGAGCTGAACTGCCAAGTATTCAAAGTGTGCTGCAGACAGTGCAACTCCAATGGGCTGGCCACATGGTTTAAATGCCAAACTTACATTTGTCTGAAAGACTATTTTTATGAAGAACTTACATAAGGCAAATGTTCGCATGGTGGTCAGAAGGAGCAATACAAGGACACTCTCAAGGTCTCTCTGAAGAACTTTGGAATCAATCATGAGACATGGGAGGTGCTGGCACAGGACCTCCCAGTATGGCATGCCCACATCAAAGAAGGTGCTGTGTTCTATGAACAAAGCAGAATTGTAGCAGCTCCAAGGAAATATGAGATGTGCAAATATAAAGTCATCTCCAAATCGTCATGTAGACTATTTGTGCCTAACTTGTGGTAGAGCCTTCTGAGCTCACATTGGTCTGATCAGCCACAATTGTACACATTGTACATTGACCCTGACATAGTGATGTCATTTTGGTCTTCTTCAAGCATGAAGGCAACCACCAGTCAGAGTGCTAAAGACTTTCTTTTTTTAATTTATTTTTTTCTCAATTATGCTATAAACAAAATTTTTACATTCATTTAAAAAAATTTTACATTTCAAATCCTCTCCCTTCCTCTCTCCCCTCCCTACCACTGAGAAGGCAAGCAATTTGATATGTTATATATGTGTAGTCATGCAAAATATTTCCATATTAGTCATGCTGTAAAAGAAAATACAGACAAAATAAAACAAGAATAATAAAGAAAATTTTTTAAAAGTATGCTTCAATTTGTATTCAGATGCCATCAGTTCTTTCTCTGGAGGTGCATAGCATTTTTCATCGAGTCCTTTGGAATTGTCTTGGATCATTGTATTGCTGCTAAGACATTCACAGTTGATCATCACACAATATTGCTATTGCTAAGTGCAATGTTCTCCTGGTTCTACTCACTTCGCATCGGTTCATGTACATCTTTCCAGATTTTCCAGCATCTTGCAATAGTATTCCATCACAATCATAAACTACAAACTGTTCAGCCATTCCCCAATTGATGGACTTTCCTTCAATTTCTAATTTTTTGCCACCACAAAAAGAGCTACTATAAATATTTTTGTACAAATAGGTTCTTTTCCTTTTTAAAAAAAACTCTTTGGGATTTAGACCTAGTAATATAGTCCCTGGTCAAAGTTTTATAGCCCTTTGGGCATAGTTCCAAATTGCTCTCCAGAATAGTTGGATCAGTTCACAACTCCACCAATGGTGCATTAGTGTCCCTATTTTTTCCATATCCCACCCACATTTGTCATTTTCCTTTTCTGTCATATTAGCTAATCTGATAGGTATTGGGTGGTACCTCAGAATTGTTTTAAGTTGCATTTCTCTAATCAATAGTGATTTAGAGCATTTTTCATATGTCTATAAATAGCTTTGATTTCTTCTTTTGAAAACTGCTTGTTCATATCCTTAGACCTTAATTAGGGAATGATTCATGTTATAAATTTGACTCCTAGAGGTAACAGGGAGCCTCTGGAGTTTATTGAGGAAGGTAGTGACATGGTCAGCACTACGCAGAATAGAATGAGAAGAGATGTGAAGCAAAGAGAATGGCTCCATTGCTCCCCCCCCCAACCAGAAGTGAACTGCACTCTGACATGTATAGCAACCATCTATGTATCATCTACATGAGTGAGTAGAGAGGGACCAAGTTCAATCTTGGAGGTGTTCCCAACAATTATAACTTTTCTGGCCAATTTTGATCCTGCTTAGGATTTCCTCTGGAAATTTCAAAATATGGCTCATTTCTAGCTCTCATCTAGCAGTCTTCTGTTATTTTGCAAGCATCATGCTTCCAGGAACTTAGAACAAAGAAGAAGTTTATTATATATAAGAGAGAAATGTATACACACACACCACACACATACACACACACACACACACACACACACACACACACACACACATATATATATTAACTGAGCCCCTAAGTACTAAATCTACCTTCCCTTTCTTGTCTAGTCAACCTCTGCCTGCCTTCCCCAGGGACCTAGGAAGTCACTTCAAACTTAGGGGATGTGGGGACCTCTAGCAGCCCCCTACTTGCTAGAGCAAGGAAAGTCTTGGAGGCAATGTCAAGTGAAGCAACCCACTCTTTTCATGGGCCCCACATTTACCAGTGACCTGCCATTTCAGATTTATAGTGGTATTCTGGGACATGCAGGAAAAGAATTCAGAGTCACTGGAGAGTTGACTGTCCTTCCCTAAAACCTCACATGAGACCTTCCCTAAGACATGCCTCACAGTCCTAGGGGAAGGCATGCTCTCTCTTCTACATTGTGCTGCTTTCCCACTATTCTGCTTCCCACAATTCTTGGCTTACCAACAGCTCCTTGCCTGGATACAGGAACTCCCCACTGCTCTATCTTCTGCTGCCACCATCACTGCCTCTGTCTCCACTGCTGCCATCCACTGAAAGCAATACAGGAAATGTGGTTAGAACAGTATAGTGAAAAGAGCACTGGATTCATGCAAGTCTGTGCTTGAATCTTGACTCTGAAACTCACCACTTCCTACTACCCCCTTCTCTGACCCTTAGTTTTCTTCTCTCTATCCACTGCATCTGGGACCGTCTCCATTCATACTGATAGTGTATCTGGCTACTGGATGCAGATGGCTCCAGAGGAGAAAGTGAGGCTGGTGACTACACAGCCCTCCCTCACTTAAATCCTATTCACTTGCATATCATGGAATCACCTCCCTGATGTCATGGTCCTCTTAGAGAAGGAAGGAAAAACCACAACAGGAATTCTTATCTCTAGACTAGGGATCATAATATCTGCAGTACCTACTTCACAGGTTTGTTGGGGGAATACTTTGCAACCCTTAAAGACATTATAGTTTGTTTGTTTTGTTTTGTTTTGTTTTTACAATGAGATAGCCAAGGTCAATATGCCTCCAACACTTAACATAACTAATTCTGTTTCTAGTCAGGACCACAGCCTTGCCCAGCCAGCATGAAAAAAGACAATTAGGGTGATTGAACCGACTTCATGGAGAAGGTTCTTTTGAGCTGAGCCTTGAAGGAAACTAGAGATTCTGAGAGGGGGAAAAACCAAAACTTAAGTAGAAAATCCAGGCTTAATACCTGAGTATGGAATTACCACATTGAAGGTAAATAGAGTACAGGATTTGGGTCTTTCAGACTTATTCCAAGACAAATATTGTAACTGCCATCCACCACAGTTACATAAGTCAATATCTGAATGAATAATGAATGGATAAAAAAGCATTTATCAAGAGTGTGATGTGCCAAGCACTGTGAAATGACTGGGGATATAAATACAAAATCAAAGACAGTCCCTGACCTGAAGAAGCAGACATTGCAATGGGGTTAACCCACATAGAGAGACACTTTGGAGGAGATTATTATCAGTTTATCTCATTTCGGCTAATTTTTTTTTTGAGAAATTTGTTCAAAATGTGATACTAGCCCCCACAGGTGGTCTTTTGGTAATGGAGTTCAAGTGCTACGTTCCTAAAGCCTAGGGAAAGATAGTGTGTATGTTAATTCTGCAGCAAGAGCAATTTAATAATTAAAAGGGTGCCTACTCTGAATTGCCCACCAGATAAAAATTCTATGTAAGCTACCAGTCCACAACTGTTCAGTCGAATAGCCCCATCCCAAGGGTCTGTAGTACCCCTGCTAGACACCAGAGGGCACCGAGACAGTGAATAATCAGGATGCTTTTTCAGAGTCAAGCCAGGGATGCAGAGATGGGGCCAGAGCAAGTCTGACTAACTTGCTGACCAGGTCTGACTGTAATCTAGGGTAGGATAGGGTTGGGTTTTTTTTATATTTTGACAACTGCATTTTTAATATAACTGGCTTCCTTGTAATCTTCTGTATTTTATATATTTGAAAACATTCTGAGAAAGGATCGAAATGCTTCAAAGAGATAACCAAAGGGATCAATGATACAAAGAAGAGTTTAAGAACTCCTGTTAGGAGAGACTAGCCATGATGGTGAAGTTGGAGGAAGCAGTACAGACCACATATCAGATCTAATCCTAATTGGGAAATCCACAGAAAAATCACAGTGTCATTTTCCCAGCCCAAATCAGCATAGGGAGAGGGTAATAATAGCTAATAGTTATGTAGCACATAGGGAAGATGTCAGAGTAGGTCAGAAAACTTCATGGTCTACAAATTTCCTCCACAAAAAAAGACAGAACATTGCCTCAGAGTGAACATAGAACAGCAGAAATAAACAAAAGTTGGGGTAAAGCAGTGTGGCATTTAAAAAGTCCAAGAGACAATTTCTGGGTAAATAGTCATTTTATTAATAATGATAGAATTTTAATAAAAAGAGGTCAGTGGCACTCTCAAATGCCATAGACAATCATGGGGTGGGCTCACAGCTTATATGCCCTGAGAAGGATGTGTGTTCCAGAGGGTGGCAGTCAACTCTGATTGGTTAACAAGTAATGAGAGAATGAATATTACAATGAGGGGCTGAACTTATTCTAATGAACTTTGATTATGTCATTTACTTCTAAGTAGTTCCCCTCCACACCTTGGGCAATGTATTTGAATAATTTATTCCCCTCCAAATCTTTGTAGAGCACAATGGCTACCCAACCTGGGTGGGGTTTAAACAAGGTTGCTAAGAAAGTTAATCCAGTCTCGTTATCAGCAATGTCCTTCTAGAGATGGAACTTAGAAATAGAATTAATCACTTAGCACAAGAGATATAAAGCTTTACCCAAACAACAGATTTCTTGAAAATTAGAATGGGTCAAACAGAAGTTAATGATGCCATAAAACAATAAGAAATATTAAAAATGAAGTCAAAAGTCTAAATTAAAAAAGAACAAGAAAATTTAAGGAATCTCATAATGAAGGCAATTAACCTGGCAAGTAGATCAAGTAGAGATCAAATACTATCTGAAAGTCATGATAACATGAACTATAACAGAGCCATGAAAGAACATTGCCCGAATCTCTGAAAACCTGACAGCAAAGTAAAAATAAGAAGAATCCACTATTTACTTTCTGAAAAAAAAAAAACCTCAAAGATGATCCCAGCAATATCCAGAGCTTTCAAATCAAAGGAAAAAAATACTGCAAGCAGCCAGAAAGTAACAAAGAGCCACAGCCAGGATCACACAAGATTTATCAACCACCACAAAAAGAAGAAGAGTTTGGAATGTGATATTCAAAAAGGCAAATAATCAAGAATAACTTACTCTGAGTAACTAAGTATAATCTTACAGGGAGCAGGAGGGAGGTATACTTTTAATGAAACAGAGAACTTCTAAGGATTCCACATGAAAATACCAGAGCTAAGTAGAAACTTTTAAATAAAAGCACAATACAAATACAGAATACAATACAAATCAAGAGAAACATAAAAAGATAAATATTAATGAGCAATCACAAGGGAATAAACAAGGGTGAAATAATTTCATTTTATTAGAGGGAGGTAATACAAGTGTCCCTTCAGAATAATAATATCATTGGGGTTTATAGAGGAAGTCAAGTAGAACAAAGTGTTTTTATTATGTCATAATAATCAAATAAGACAATGGGAGAAATGGTAGGAAAAATTATCTCACATAACCATAATACATGAATAGAAGACTATAGAAATAAAGAAGAGGGATGGGGTCACTGGGTGACACTTGAACCTCACTTTCATCTGAAATGTCAAAATACACACACACACATACACACACACACACACACACACATAAAGACAGTTAATACAAAACCTTCTCCTAAGAACCTAGTTCCCTCCTTCCTCCTTTTTAAAAATCATTTTTAAAAAAACTTTTCCAGGAACCCTTTTTGGGCCTGAGACCAATTTACATTTTTCTTTGAAGCTTTGGATATATCAGTTTTGATTTTGTTTTCTTCTTCTGAGTTTGTGTTTTAATCTTCTTTGTCACCATAGTAATTTTCTAGGTTAGGTTCTTTTTGGTTGTTTACTAATTTTTCATCCTACTTCTTGATTTTTAACTTTATGTTAAAGTTGGGATCTTCTCTTGAGGTGGAGGGGGCATTTTCCCAAGCTTCAGGTTTTAGAGCTAGTTCTTAGGGTCTGTAAGTTTTCAGTTCTTCCAAGGTGGTGTGATCTAAGGAGAGATGTGCTTACTACTCTCCTAGCCTGTGATCTGGCCTTGTGAGTGAACACAAACACTCTTTTCCACTCCCAGACATGGAAACTACATTATATTGAAAGGTGCCAAAGACAATGAAATAAGATAAATACTAAACATGTATCACAAAATAGCATATTTTTACTTAAAAGAAAAACTAAATGAAAATAGTGGGGGCCCTCAATGTACTCCTTTTAAGAACTAGAAAAATCTAACAAAAAAAAAGTTAAGAACCTGAATTAGATTTTAGAAAAGTTAGATATGACAATTATTAGTTATTACATATAATACATAATAATATATAATTATTAGTTATTATATATAATATGTATTATATTATATATAATTATTATTATTAACTAGTAATTATTGACTCAGAATAGAAAGAAGTATACTTATGTCTTCGCTGTGCATAGTACCATTACAAAAACTTGCCATATATTAAGGCATTAAAAAAACCTTACAAAAAATGCAGAAAATAGGGGCGGCTAGGTGGCACAGTGGATAGAGCACTGGCCCTGAAGTCAGGAGGACCTGAATTCAAATCTGGCCTCAGACCAAACACTTGACACTTACTAGCTGTGTGGCCCTGGGCAAGTCACTTAACCCCAATTGCCCCCCCGCCAAAAAATGCAAAAAATATTAAAAATCAAGTATATTGAACACAATGCAATAAAAGTCATATTCAGTAAAGGGTTACTGAAGAGATAATTAAAATTAATAGGAGACTCCCTATTTGCTGATGGTACAATGGTTTACTTTATAAATCCTAGAAAAGCAGCAAGGATACTAATTGAGACAACTGATAGCTTTTGCAAAGTTTCAGGCTACAAAATAAACCCTCGGAAATCAATAGCATTTCTATATAATAATGACAAAATCTGAAAGGTAATAGTAGAAAAGAAAATCTCATTTCAAATAATTACAAAATACAGAAAATATCTGATGATCACACAAGATCCTTAAAGAAATAAAGAAGAGGCAGGTAAGTGGCACAGTGAATACAGCACCTGCCCTGGAGTCAGGAGGACCTGAGTTCAAATCTAGCCTCACACACTTGACACTTACTAGCTATGTGACCCTAGGCAAGTCACTTAACCCCATTGCCTAGCCAAAAAAATTAATTAATTAATAAATAATAAAATAAAGTTCAATTTAAATAGCTGGAAGAATATTCAGTGCTCATGGTTAATAAATAATAAAATAAAGTTCAATTTAAATAGCTGGAAGAATATTCAGTGCTCATGGCTTGGCCATATCAACATAATAAAAATGACAATGTTTCCAAAGTTAATTTATACTATTAATGCTATCTCAATCAAATTATCAAAAGAATACTTTACAGAACTTTGTAAAATAATTACAAAATTCATTTTGAAAAATTAAAAATCTAAAGCATCAAGAGAAATAATGAAAAGAGATTGGAACAAAGGGGAAATAACACTTCCAGACACCAAATTATATTATAGTATATAATATAATAACATATATTATAGCAACAGTCATCAAAAGAATCTGGTATTAGTTAAGAAACGGAGACAGACTAGACAAGAAGAATCAGAAGCAATTAATTCAATAATAGGAACTGGAAAAGATGAATTGCTTAGGAAAGAACTATCCATTTGATAAAAACTTCTGGGAAAACCAGAAAGTAGTTCGACAGAAATTAGATCAAGACCTTACACTATGTTCCACAATATATACTAAATAGGCATTTAATCTTAATATTAAAGCTCATAATATGAAAAAAAATTAAAGAGAATAAGATCATACACCTTTCATATCTCTGGGTAGCAGAGCTACCTTATCTTAATTAAACATGGTATAAAGGCAATTACAGAAGATAAAATTGATCACTGATTACATGGAAACAAAAAGGGAAGCAATCAAATGGGAAAATTTTTGTATCAAATGTATCTGATAAGGATTTGATATCTAAGATACATAAAAAATTAAGTTATGTGTGTATATATATATATATATGTATATATATATACATATATATGATGAAAATTTTTAAATAAAATACTAGCCAGGAGACACCAACAATATATCACAAAAATTATACATGGTGACCAATTAGGATTTTACCAGGAGTACAGGGATGGTTTAACATAAGGGAAAACATTAATATAAATGATTATACCAATAACGAAAGTAACAAAAATCATATGATGATATTAATAGTTGCAGAAAAAACTTTCGAAAAAATATAAAACTCATTCCTATTAAAAACACTTGAAAGCAAACATATAAGTGAATTTTCCCTTAAAATGATTAAGAAGCATCTACCTAAAACTATTAGCAAGTATTATTTGTAATAGGGATAAGCTAGAAACCTTCCCAATAAGATCAGGGGTGAAGCAAGGATGTCCATTATCACAAATATTATTCAATACTATATTCAAAATACAACAGCAATAAGGGGAGGAAAAGAAATTGAAGAAATCAGAATAGACAATAAGGTAATAAAACATCTCTTTTTGCGACAATATGATGATAAACTCGGGAAATCTGAGATTCAACTAAAAAGTTAGTTGAAACAATTAAAAATTTTAGTAAAGTAGCAGCATATAAAATAACCCACATAAATCATTAGCATTTCTATGTATCACCAACAAAACCCTGCAGAGAGAGTAAGAGATACCTCATTTAAACAACTGCAAACTGTTTAAATGCCTGGGAGTATACCTACTAAGACTACATGAACAACATTATTTTTAAAAAAAAAACTTTTTATACAAATAAAATCAGATTTAAATAATTGGAGAAATATTAATTGTGCATAAGTGGGAAGAGACAATGTAATAAAAATGATAATTCTACCTAAATTACAAAAAAAACCATTTTATTGAGCTAGAAAAAATATTAATAACAATTCATTTGGAAGAATAAGAATGTCAAAGGAACTAAAGAAAAAAATTTAAAGAAAAGAGGTTTAGCAGTACCAGACCTTAAACTATATTATAATGCAGTAATTATCAAAATTAACTGGTACTGGCTAAGAAACAGAAAAGTGGATCAGTGGAACAGAGTAGACATACAATACACAGTAGTAAATGATTATAGTAACCTTGTGTTTGACAAATGTAAAGATTAAAGCTTTGGGGATAAGAATGCACTATTTGATAAAAAAAAATTATTGGGGAAAACTGGAAACCAGTCTGGCAGAAACTGGTTATAGATCAGTATCTTACACAATTTACCAAGATAAGGTCAAAATGGATACATGACCTAGATATCAAGGGAGATATAAAAAAAAAAGCCTAGAAGAATATGGAACACATGTTATCAGAATTATGATAGAAGATGAATTTATGAATAAACAAGAGAGAGAGCATTATGAGATATAAAATGGATAATTTTGACTACATTGAATTAAAAAGATTTTGTACAAATTAATGTAGCCAATATTAGAAGGAAAGCAGAAACTGGGAGGGGGAGAAGGAGATTTTATAGAGAGTTTCTTGGATGGTCTCATATCTCTAATATATAGAGAACTTTGTCACATTTACAAGCGTATAGGTCATTTCCCAATTGCTAAATGGTCAAAGGCTATGAATAGGCAGTTTTCAGAAGAAGAAATAAGAGCTATGTATATATATAAGAGCATATGAAGAAATGCTCTAAATTATTATTGATTAGAGAAATGCAAATTAAAACAACTTTGAGATACCATCTCATACCTATCAGATTAGCTAAAATGATAGAAAGGGAAAATGACAAACGTTGGAGGGGATGTGGAAAAATTGAAACATTAATATACTGTTGGTGGAACTGTGAATTGACCCAACCATTTTGGAGAGCAATCTGGAATTATGCTCAAAGGTTTATAAAACTGTGTATACACTTTGACCCAGCAAAACCATTATTAGATCTGTTTCCCAAGATAATCAGGGAAAAAGAAAATGAACCTATATGTTCGAAAATATTTATAGCAGCTCTCTTTGTGGTGGCAAAAATACTTGAAATTGAGGGGATGCCATCAATTGGGGAAAGGCTAAACAAGTTATGGTATATAATGGTGGTGGAAATCCTATGGTACTAAGAAATAGTGAGCTGATTGATTTTAGAAAAACATGCAAAAACTTGCAAGAAATAATGAAAAGTGAAATAAGCAGAACCAAGAGAACATTGTATACAGTAATTAGCAATATTTTTTGAAAAATAATTTTGAACAACCAAGGTATTCTGAATACTATAAATACTCAATTATAAAGGACCTATGAATGAAGATGCTATCTACCTCCAGAGAAAGAACTGATAAATACAAGAATGCATAGCATGGTTTTACATATATTGATAAATCTTTCTCAAATGGTGGCCTTCTCCAGTGCAGGATGGGGAAGGAGGGAGGGAGACAGTCTGGATATAACAAATGTAACCAAAAAAGTAACAAATGTAACTAGAAATAAATAATTTTATATATATATATATATACATACATATATGTGTATGTTTATGTATGTATAAGATCAAATTGATAAGTGGTTAAAGGATCTAAACAAACTAGGCTTAAAAGAAGAATTGCAAACTATTAACAACAATATGAAAGAAGGTCCCAAATCACTAATAATAAGAAAAATGACAATCAAAAAAACCCTGAGGTTTCACCTTACACTCTGCAAATTGGCAAAGATGACTAAAGATTGGCATAGTCAATGCTGGAGATGTTGTGAGAAGATAGGCACACTAGTGCATTGTTGGTAGAGCTGTGAATTGATACAACCACATAAGGTGACTAAAATGTCCATACTCTTTTGAACCAGAAGTTCCAGTACTGGGCTTATATCCCCAAGGAGACTGCTGATAAGAAGAAAGCCCACATTTACACCAAAATATTTATAGTCACTCTTTTTGTAATAGCAAGGAATTGAAAACAAAGTAGATGTTCATCGTTTGGGAAATAGCTAAACTAATTATGATAATAGGCATACCTCATTTTATTGTACTTCACTTTACTGCACTTTGCTGACAATGCAGTTTTTTTGTTTTTTGGTTTTTTTTACAAAAGGTTTGTGGCAACCCTGCATTGAACAAGTCTATCTGCACCATTTTTCCAACAGCATGTGCTCACATCATGCCTGAGTCACATTTTGGTAATTCTCACAATATTTCAAACTTTTTCATTATTATTATATCTGTTATGGTGTTCTGTGATCACTGCTCTCTGATGTTACCATAGTAATTGTTTTGGGGCACCACAAACTGCACCCATATAAGATGGTGAACTTAATCAATAAATATTATGTGTGTGCTGACTGCTCCATTGACCAGCCATTCCCCCATCTCTCTCTACCTCTCCTTGGACCTACCTCTTCCCTGAGACACAGCAATATTGAAAATGAGCCAGTTAATAACCCTATGATGGCCTCTAAGTGTTCAAGTGAAAGGAAGAGTCAATCCATGCAGCAAACTTCACTGTTGTCCTATTTTAGGAGATTGCTGCAGCCATCCAGCCTTCAGCAACCACCACCCTGGTCAGTCAGCAGCCTCAACATGGAGGCAAGACCCTCCACCAGCAAAAAGATTATACCTTACTGAAGGCTCATGTGATGGTTAGCATTTTTTAGCAATAAAGTATTTTTTATTAAAGTATATACATTTTTTAAGACATAATACTATTGCACAGTTAGTAGTACAAACATAACTTTTATATACACTGGGAAACCACAAAATTCACGTGACTCACTTTATTGTGATATTTGCTTTATTGAGGTCGTCTGGAACCAAACCCACAATATCTCTGAAGTATGCCTGTACATGAATATAATGGAAAATTATTGTGCTGTAAGAAATAATCTATGTGATAAACACAGAGAAGCATGAAAAGATCTAAAAGAACTGATGGAAAGTGATACAAGCAGAACCAAGAAACACTATAAATAATGGCTGCAACAATGTAAATGGCAAGAATGACTATACACACACAAAGTGAATGTTGTAAAATTACAAAGATCATGGCTCAAAAGAAGATATAGAAGACACCCCCACTCCACTCCTCTACAAAGGTAGGAAATCTACAAATGTTGTACATCGCACATATTTTCAGATTTTTTTTGATGTATTGATCAGTTTTGCTGATTTTTTCCCTCTGCTTTTTCTTTCTTTCTTCCTTTCTTTCTTTTTTTCCCCCCTTTAAAAATACTATTTGTTGTATGGGACAGATAGCTTGAGGGAGGGGAAGGTACTGGGGGAAACTGTGGTGTAAAAATCAAAAGACATTAACAAAAACTTATTTTGAAGAATTACTGAAGTCTAATTAACAAAACTAAAGAATAGGCAGGTCGAAAACAAATCAAAGAAACACAGATAATTTCCTTAAAGATAATGACAACACTGAGACAAGATAACAAAATTTAAGGGATATAGTCAAAATGGTCTTTAAGGGGAAATGTATATCTCTAAACATTTTCATCAACAAAAAAGTGAAAGAACAGTTCAGTAAATCGTTGAGTAAAACAGTTCAATAAAACAAACAAACTAGAAAACCCACAAATTGGAATATCCCAATTATAGAAAACTCCCAAAAAGAAATTTTAAAAATTAAAGAAGAGATTACCCAAAGAGATCAAACAAATGGGAAAAGCACCCACATGTACAAAAATATACATAGCAGCTCTTTTTGTGGTGGCCAAGAATTGGAAATTGAGAGGATGCCCATCAATTGGGGAATGGCTGAGCAAGTTGTGGTATATGAATGTAATGGAATGCTATTGTGCTATAAGAAATGATGAACAGGCTGACTTCAGAAAAACCTGGAAAGACTTATATGGTCTGATGCTGAGTGAAGTGAGCAAAACCAAGAGGACTTTGTACACAATAACAGCCACGTTATGCAATGACTAAGATTGTTAAACTGAACCCTTCTCAGCATTACAAGAACCTAAGACACCTCCAGAGGCCTCAGGATGGAAAATGCTGTCCACATCCAAAGAAAGAACTATGGAAGTCGAATCGCTATCACTTATTTTTACCTTCTGTTGAGTTTTGTTTCATCTTTCTGATGGTTCCTCCTATTGGTTTTAATTTTTACGTACAACTTCACTAATGTGAAAATATGTTTAATGGGTATGTAAATGTAAAGCCTATATCAGATTGTATGCCCTCTTGGAGAGGGTGGGGGAGAGGAAAAGGGAGAAAAATTTTCAACTCAAAAGCATATGGAAAAAATTTTTTTTTAAAACAATTTAAAAAATAAAATAAAGAAGAGATTAACAAAATTGAAAACAAAAGTAAATTGAATTAATAAAACTAGGAGCTAGGGTTTTGGAGACAATGAAATAGATAAACAATTAGCTAAATTAATTTACAGAAAGAAAGAGGAAAACCAAATTAACAGTAATATAAATCAAAAAAGTAAATTAACAACAAATTAAGAAGAAATCATTGGAAATTTTTTTTTGCCCAATGATATACCAGCAAAACTGACAGCCTAAATTAAATGGATCGATATTTACAAAAATATAAAATACCCAGATTAACTGAATAAGAAATAGAGGATTTACAAGATCTAGTTTTAAAAAAAATTAAATAAGCCATAAGTGAGTTCTCAAAGAAAAATGCCTCAGGACCACATGGATTTATAAATGAATTCTATCAAACCCTCAAAGAACAATTAATTCCAACATTATATGAACTGATAAAATGGGAAAAGGAGTCCTACCAAATTTGCTTTGTGATATAGAAATGTATATTAAAAGGAATAGAGAGTAAAGGAAATGTGGAGAGAAAAAGAACAGAAAGACATTTTAGAGGTCAGAGGGACCCAGGATTAAGTGCTGCCTCTGATCTATACTGGCTATGTAACCCTGGCTAACACACTTCATCTTTCTATGCACTAGGTAACTCTTAAGATTGTAAGCTGCAGAGAAGGCACCAGTCTGTACTGATAGAGGGAGTTTCCCCATCTGGTCATCCCCTGTACTAATGAAATCACAGGCCCAATCCCTATCCCTATTCTCATTGTTCTGTGTCAACTGTCTGCTTAAGAAAGGAACCTCTGATGCCTTATGACAGCCTGCTGTCAAGGACAGATTGGATTGTCCCATATTTGCAGGATTCTGAGTGGAGATTCTGAGCTGAAAGCAGTTAAGTATCACCCAGAGGAGGTCCAGGCCCTTGGGAACAACTCAAGGGTAATAGATTCTATTACTTAACTTCTCTAATTGAGCTCAATTCAATTAAACAAATATTTATTAAATATCTATCATTGCAAAGCATTATGCATGGCGCTGGGAAGATTCAAAGTGTACGAAGGTGGTAAGAATCTTCCTTTCTCTGATTGCAGGTCCTCCTTTCTCAAATGTGGAGAGCGTGTGACTCTTCCTACTCCCTCTTAAAGGGCTGCATAAAGCAACCTGGAATGATTTGCATAACCTTGCCTAGGAAGGTGGGAGGCAAATGGAGAGTGGGAGCACCTTTCCAAAATCCCAGAAGATTCATTGGGAGGTGCTGAATGAGTGGGAGGCAGACTGCCCAGGTACTGACAGGCTGAGAAAAATGAAAGGGATTTACCAAAAGTGGAAAAGCAGAGATTCAGAATGATCTAAGAAAGAGTGACATGACACCTTTGTGTGGGATCCTCCTTGTGCCACTGAAGGAGACCCCTTGTGTGAAAGGTGGAGCTGTGGATGCCATCAGGGTGAAAGACAAGCAAGATGGTCAGTGTCTGCTGCTGCTGCAGAGATGGCACTTTCTACTGGGGAGGAGAAATAAAGAGAGAGGCATCTGCAGAAGGCGAATTGAGTGGAAAGGCTCTTGCTAGGAGGCCCCATTCCTTCCTATTACTTTTAAGTCATCACTTAAAGTCATTATTGCTTTAAGTCATGTGAACTGTGAGGTCCCTGGGGGAGGGTTGACTCACCGAAAGACCTTTGAAGAATGTCTTCACTTGCCAGGAACTGAGGTGCACAAGCTTTCTAGTCCTTTACTGTGTAAATAAAATTTTTCTGCCTTTAGACCCTTTGTAAGCCTGAGGGCTTTCTTTTCTTTTTTATTATATCGCTGTCACTTGTCCATCACCCCTCCCCTCCCAAATAAACTAAGAACTAGCAAAGAAGCAGAGTTATGCAAAACAGACCAACACACTGGCCGTGTCTGACAATAGGGGTAGCTAGATGGCACAGTGGATAGAGTGCTAGTCTTGAAGTCCAGGCATTGGACAACAATGTTGTGACCCCATTTGGGGTTTTCTTGTACAAAGACACTGGATGGTTTTCAATTTCCTTCTCCAGCTCATTTTACAATTGAGGAAAGTGAAGCAAACAGGATTATTAAATGTTTTGTCCAGGGTCACATAGCTAGTTAAGTGTCTGAGGCCGGATTTAAACTCAAGAAGAGGTATCTCCCTGACTGCAGGCCTCGCACTCTATCCACTGTGCCACCCAGCTGTCCTCAGATACTTATAAGCTATAGAGGAGTAGTGACTTCATGCCTCAGTTTCCTCATCTATAAAATAGTGTTAAAAGTTGTGGTATATGAATGTAATGGAATACTGTTGTGCTATAAGAAGTGATGAGCCAGAAGACTTCAGAAAAACCTGGAAAGATTTGTATGGACTGATGCTGAATGAAGTGAGCAGAACCAGGAGAACATTGTACACAGTAACAGCCATGTTGTGTGATGACTAACTTTGATAGACTTAGCTCTTCTCAGCAATGCAAGAATCTTAGACATCTCCAAAAGTCTCATGATAGAAAATGTTATCCCCATCCAGAGAAAGAACTATGGAGTTTGAATGCAGATCGAAGCATACTGTTTGCTCTTTTTTTTTCTTCTATTTTGTTTTGTTTCCACTTTCTTCTGGTTCCTTCTATTGGTTCTAATTCTTCCTTACAGTGTGACTAATGTGAACATTCAGACAACTATCACAAATTACAGTCTCAGGAATTCTTACCTTAAATAGCAAAATTTTCATTAATCACAGGGCAGCTAGGTGGTGCTGTGGATAGAGCACCGGCCCTGAAGTCAGGAGCATCTGAGTTCAAATCCAGCCTCAGACCAAACACTTGACACCTACTAGCTGTGTGACCCTGGGTAAGTCATTTAACCCCAATTGCCAAAAAAATTTTTTTAAATTTTTAATTAATCATAACTTAAGAAAATAAGTACAACATGAAAGTGAAAGGGAAAAAAAACAGTCTCTAGGTGCCAAATGAGAACTACTGCATTAATTAATAGGTAGTCTTCATATAGTATGTGCCAGGCCCTGGGCTAAGCACTTTACAAACAGTATCTCATTTGGTCTTAATGACACTCCTGGGAGGTAAGTATAGTGGGCTGAGGTTTGCAGTTGCTCCCTCTATAAACTAAGCCTTTTTTCTCCTAGCTCCTGTCCCCTCAATCTCTTAGTGTTCATGGGTTTTTTTCTGGGACTGTTGACATGGAGACTTCTGAAGAAAGACATCAGAAAAAGGAGAGAAAGGAGACAGAGTTCATATCCACCATCTTGCTGTTATGTGAAGAGATGATGGTTGCCCAAGTGTTTTCTTCCTCTGCCTACCCCCTAGCTAGGGAAAAGATAAGGAATCACTGAACTGAAATTACTATCGGCTTCCTTGAGAATGACAATGTTTAGAGAGATAAACAGAGAGATTACCCTTTTCCCCTCCTTTTAAGTCAGGGAAATTTGTTACCCTTCTAACTGAGCAACTTCTCAAAGGTGCTTCTCTCTTTCCTTCCCACAAGGGGAAAGGAATTTAAACAGAAAGCCTATTTTTTCACTCCTGTTGACAGATGCACCTAGAAGATACTCCATCCTTTTGCTCTTTCCCACTGTGTTGTCTGCTACCCTTTATATAAAAGAAAGTAATGACTACTAACCTTTGTGTAATCAATGCTAGCCTCACAGATAGAGGTAGGGATACTGGTCAGTCTGGGAGACCCCACCCATCTCAGCAAGAGGAATGGGGGAAGGCAGCAGAGTAGTGATTTCTTCCCAGCATATCACAAACCTCTTGGGTCACTCTATGATTGTATCGTTAGCCAGCTTGAAGTTAGTTTGCAAGAGAGAGTAAACCAAGAATGATTAATAACCAGACTCAAAGAAAAATCCTGTAGATGAGAGAAGATAAGTCCCTGAGGGGAGGCACGAGTCAGCCTAGGATGAAGGGGCTGTCCATGGAGTTTTATTACTCCCTCAAGTAGACCTGGAGAAACATCTTATTATGCCTCATTACATATGGAGACCTAAACTCTAAACTAACTTGCATGGGCTTCATGTAGATTATTCTTCTGGTTCTGCTAACTTCGCTCTGCATCAGTTCATTCCAGTTTTCTCAAGGTTCTTTAAATTCTTCAAATTCATCTTTTCTTTTTTTTTTTTTTTAAGCTGGACCTGTGATTTCATCAGGGTAGACAACTCCCAGTGAGGTCCTTCCTCTACCAATGCAGATTAGCATCTTCTCTGCAGTTTAGATTTGTTCAGGGTCACACAGCTAGTATGTGTGAGAGCACAGATACAATATAGTAAAATATTGTTTCATTTCATTCCTATACCACAGTTTGTTCAACTGCTCTCAACACCCTTTTTGTTTCTAGTTCTAAGTCACCACAAAAAATATTGCTATAAATATTTTGGTATAGATGAGATTTTTTCCCCCTCCATCTTTGACTTCTTAGGCGTGTATGCCTCATAGTGGTATTACCAGGTCATTTAGATAATTTTTTTAGCACAATTCCAAATCATTTATGGTTGGACTGAAATATAGCTCTATCAACATTGCATAGCTTCATGTATAGTGACTATAATAACATGGTAAAGAAAAACAACTTGGAAAGCCTTAAGAGCTTTAACGTATTGGTAATGACCTTCCCGACAGAAAGGTGATAGACAGGGACAACTAGGTGGCACAGTAGATAGAGCACCAGCCCTGGAGTCAGGTAGGACCTGAGTTCAAATCCAGCCTCAGAAACACAACACTCACTAGCTGTGTGACTCTGGGCAAGTCACTTAACCCCAATTGCCTCACCAAAAAAAAAAAAGGTTATGGACTTAAGATGCAAAATAATATATATATATATATATATATATATATATATATATATATATATATATTTTTCATACATGGCCAATGTGTGAATTTGTCTTCTTTACTATGCTTATTTGTCACAAGGGAGGGTTTCCCCCCCTTTTAATGGGGTGAGTGGAATTTGAAGGGAAGTAAATTATGTGATGCCTTAAAAAAAGAAGAAAATTGAAATAAAGGTCATTAAAGCATTTATTAAAATGTATTAAAATGCCCAGGAGAAAAACAATTAGGATACAAGTTCTGAGTCAACAGCTGATCAGATGTCTACTTCAAATCTGGCACCAAAATGGTAAGCCACTGGGAGTGGAGGGGTCACCTGGTTGCCTAAAGAGGGGTGAATCGGTGTAGATTCTTGACCTTTTTCTTCCAGATAAAATTGGTTATTATTTTGTCTAATTCTATAAAGTAATTATTTGGTCATTTTATTGGCATAGCACTAAATCTAAAAATTAATTTAGGTTCTATGATCATTTTCATTATAGTTGTATGGCCCTAAGAAAGGCAGCATGCCAGGAAGCTGGCCAGAAAGACTTGGGTTCAAGTCCTGCCTCTGACACATAGTAGCTCTGTGACTCTGAGCAAGTCACTTAATCTCTCAGTGCTTTAATCAACTCTCTGAGTTGCAGAGAAGATGCTGACCTGCATGAATAAAACGAGTTTGCTCTTCTTGGAATTCCTATGTCAATAAAATTGCATTATTTCTGTAAGGAGCATTTTAAAATCATATTCTTGTGTCTCGATAGCTAATCTGTATGATATTGTTACTTAGAATGGTGTATCTCTTTCTACTATTTTTTGTTACTGTGTCTGAACACTTCTAAGTGGAAACCTTTTAAGGGGTCACCACTGGGTGAGTTGTTCCAGGCACCACCTGGGTGAAGATAAATAAATCAGATCAGTGAGATTAGTAATCTGATTCCACACTAAGGGCCATGTCTGAGACCTGATCTTCTCACCCATCATTGATCATCATCAGATATCATTATCACCTGGATGAGGATAATTAATTAAATTAATTAAAGAAGGGAGAAGTCCTAAGACTTTCATGTCAGGAAAAGTTAACAAGGGTAACAAAAGTTAATATAAAGCATGGTCTTTGCACTTTTAGAATTTATGAGCTAGTATGTAAAGCTAGATAGAGTGGGTAGAGTGCTGGGTCAGGAGTCAGGAAGACTTGAATTCAAATATGGCCTCATACACTTACTAGCTATGTGACCCTGGGCAAATCACTTATCCCTGTTTGCCTGTTTCCTCATTTGTAAAAATGAGCTGGAAAAGGAAATGGCAAACCACTCCAGTATAAAGATACTGAAGAAAACATCATATGGGGTCATGAAGAGTTGAACACTATTGAAAAACAACTTAATAACAAACTGAATGGGAATAAGAAATAAGTGCAGATAGTTATAATATAAAATATTTATGTTTATTAAAGAGGTGCAAAGTGTTACATATGGCCCAAGGGTAAAAAAAAAAATTACTGAATGTGGGGTCAGAAGTGGACAAGGGAAGAAAGAGTATTTTCAAGCAGGGAATAGTATGACCATGGGGCAAACCACATATGTGCAGAGCCCATTGAGGGGACAGACAGTAACCTAGTTTGCCTGGAGAGTAAGGTAATGGAAAAGAAGCAGTATGAGATAAGGCTGGAGAGCTGGAAGGAGGCCAAATTCTGAAGAGCCTTGAATGCTAAGTAGACTTTGACCTTTACTTAAGTAGGTAATAGGGAGCCATTAAAGAATTTTGATAATTAGGATTTTATGACTAAACATATCTATAAAAAAGATTTTGATAGTGATATGGATTGGCAAGGGGAAAGAGGAGAGTTGGGAAGACCTGCTTAGGTGGTAATGGGAAGAAAAGAGAGACAGATGAGGGATATTTCAGAGAAGGATTTACTAGGTCAAATCAATAAGCATTTATTAAGCCCCTATGCCTGTGCCTTGCACTATGCTAAATTCTAGTCTTACTAATATTAGAGGTGAGAAAGAGAAGAATTAAAGAAATAACTAAAGTTACTAATGTTCAAAGTCATCATCATGAAGTCAACAAAGTTAACCAAAAGAGGCAATAAAATGTTTTTTTAAAAATCATCCTTCCCCAGTTTTCTGGAGCACTCAAAAATATATGAGAATGTGAGAGAGACTGCCCAAGCTAGGTTGGGGACAACCCCATCTGCCATGTCCTGGACCCCCTAAAGTGGATATCAGCCCCAGGTCACTAAAGTCGCGTTCATTTACCCAGGCAGAATGCCTGGGAAGGGAACCTGGAGGTTCATCTAGTCCAACCTCTTTATTTTATAGAAGAGAAGACTGAGGCTGGGGAACTTGACTAAAGTCACACAACTAATTAACAGTGAGTCTGTGACCTCTTTCCCCTACACCCTTCTCATTTTTTCTCATTGTCAGTTTCTCAGTTCTCAATATTTTCTCATTCAGAATTTAGCTTTATCACCCAAGTAATGATAATTTCAATAACTGATCGAAATTATAATTATCATGTTCCTAAGGGGTGAAGCAGTCTCTGCTGCAGTAAAAAGAGGACCCTGGATTCCAATCCTGGCTCTGCCATTTACTACCTAGGAGACCCTAGACAAATCACTCAACTTCTCTGGGCCCCAGTTTCTTAATCTGTAAATCGACTGACTAGATGACCTCTAAATTCCTTCCCAACCTCTAAATCTTGTGATCTCTTTCCCTTCCGTTCAGCATCAGCCACTTGTCCCTCAGGAGGTGAGCGACAGCGAACAGGAGGAGAGGAGGAGATCGAACATTTAAGTCTTCGAGTCCCCCCCCACCAGACCCCCACCTCCAACACACCCAGCGTACTGTGAGTCCCTGGCGCCACCTGGAGGTCTCCACAGTCTTGCAAGGGAGGATGGGGAAATTCAGGGCTGGGAGTGAAGATGCATCTTTGAGCCCAAGGTGGGAGTTGGCGTGTGTGGGGCGGGGGTGCGCAGAGCTGAGCTGCGACTAATATCCTGCAACTGGGCATGTCCAGGAGGCGGACCCCAGGGTCGGACGCCTGGAAATGTTGGAGAAGGGATAGGATGTGATATCTAAGACGAAAAACAGTCACAGGCCTGGGTTAGCCCTCTGGAGAGTTGCCTGGACTCATTACCCGGAATTCCTAACTAGATTAGGCAAGGGCGGGGGTGGCAGGGAGCTCAGCCTAGAGCCAGAATGGCCAGGAAGGGAAGACAGGAAAGGAGGCTAGGGAGGAGGTCCCCACTTTTGAAGAAGCAAGAGGGACCAGCTTAGAGGGTTCTTGGGCTGGGAGGAGCAAGAGACAGAGAACAAGGAAGGCTTCCCTTAGACCCTTTTCCCCTGGTCCAGAGAGCCTTGCCTCCTTCCCCCGACTCCCGTTCTCCCCGCCCCCACTACATTCCCCTTGAGGGTACTGAGCTTGCCAAAGGGAAGACAGGCTGGGGCGGACTCGGGAGTGGCAGCCTAGGTGTGAAGTGACTGACAAAACCCCAGATACTTGCAGGGACACCTGCAGTATGTGTGAATGGATGACCGAGCCTACTCCAGTCCCATCCCAGAGCCTCTCGGGAACAAGTTGGACCCACAGGGACTAACCCGCCAATGTAGTCTCTCCCTCCAACACAAGTGGTCTGCGTGCTGCCCCATGCCGAGATATGTGGGGCGTTGGGTGTGGATTGGTGATGGCATGACTGATGAGAAGGCGTCACCTACATTCTAGTGGGACCCCCGGGGCGATAGGATGTTCCACCCCCACCCCCACCCCCCGGGACTTCGAATGGCTGCTATTGGTTGAAAGATGCGTGGAGGTTGGGGCGGGGGAGAGTCTGGGGGCGAGAGAGATGAACCGGTGAGGGAGGAGAAGTGGTCACGATCACGAAGGGACCGATCCCACCAACTGCCGGTGGCATTGGCCAATGACTACCCATTCTGGTGATGTCATGGACCAGCCGGTTTCTGATTGGTGACCAGGGTCCGAGAACATTCCCTCCCCTCCCCCAACGCACACGTTCTTGGGGAACCTAAGCCCTCAGTCTCAGAAGCCTCCGGAGATTTCCAATGTTGGGTGGGGTTGAGACCCCCCCAACCCCCACCCCAGTCCTACTAAGCAGTCCTCGTACCTCTTTTTCTGGTTCCCCCCCAGTGTCCATCCTCATCCCTCCTCCACCGGTTTCCTCAGCTCGGTCTTTCAAGAGTCTTCTCCGCCCTCAAGATATTCCAGCCCAAGGTCCCTCTTCTGCACATAGAGCCCATCTCATCCATCTCACCCTAGGGAAGCTGAGAATTAGGGGGTTAGGATAGAAAGGCCTGCACTCCTGCTGACCCAGCTAGGAGAATATAGGTTGTGTGGGTAGACAGAACGGATAGGCAGACGTCTCCCAGCTCTGAGTTTTTCCACTCTCTAGACTGGACTCAGTCTAGAGAAGCCCCAGTGTCAAGTGCCTGTGTATGTGTTGGGGTGGAACTGTCTAACACTATGTTTCGTTGTTTCTATTATTGTGTCTGCATCTCTGTCACACTGTGTGTCAATATGTGCATGGCTGACATACTGTGTGTCTTTCACTGTGTCAGTATGTGCCCATGTGAGTCTATCATTGAAAATTATCAGTGTATCTGGGTAATTGTGTTCTATCGTTTGTGTCTGTGTCACGTCTATCTCCATAACTGGGTCTACCCCTCCCTGTGTGTCAGTGTCTCTGTCACTGTAAGTAAGTGTGTCTAAGTATGTCTCTCGGAGTCTCGCAGAGGGGAGGGGAGGGGGGAGAGATGGGCGGGGGAGCCGGAGCCCAAGCGGCCCCGGAGGGGGTGTGTGTGTGCCAGAGGCTGGGGGCGGGGAGGAGGCGGCGGCGGCTGTCAGAGCCGGCTTAGCCTGCGTTGGGAAAGCTCCTCCGCCTCCTGCTCCCGGCCTGCCCGGCCCAGGTAAGACCCCGGCCTCCCCAGTCTGGTCATCCCCCTCATCTCCCATCCAGCGACTCTAAAACATCTGGGAAGGCGCAACTCGGGTGTGTGCGCGCATCCTCAGGCCCCCATAGCCCCCTCATACACCCCCCGCCAGCCCTCCACCTCAACACACAGCCCCCTCCCCCTCCAACACACACAACCCCTCCAACTCACACAAACCCCCACCCACCACTCCAGGCCTATAGTCCAAGACGCACCGGCCCTCACCTTGGGCAGAGGGGGAGTAAATTCAACGCCCCTCCCTGCCTCCCAAAGACCTGCACACACACTTCACCTTCGCTCCCCGGCGGACGCTCTAGTCTTTCCATTGCCCCTGCAATCCTTGAGAAGCCGCCACCTCCCAAGGCCAGAGCATTTTATCTCGTGTCTATTAGGTCCCTGGGGTGGGGCCGGGACTGCAATGAGGGCTCCCGGGACCCCCAACCCCAATATCTCCAGCTTCCTTTCCCCCAGTCTCCTGATCCCTTCAGGGTTCCCTGCGTCCCCGCCCCCAAGGGAAATCCATCCCTATTTTACTTACTGGGGGGGGGCTTAGGGAGGGGGGGAGTGTCAGCGGAAGCCCCGGGTTATAATTAGCCCCTTTCCTCGTGTTTCCTAGTTAATCCTCCTCTCCTGCTACCCCCTCCCCACCGCCGAGGCTCAGAACCTCACGGGGGATCCTGAAGGCTTCAGAGGAGAACCGCGGCGGGGGGCGGGGGGTGGGGTGGGATTTCCGTTCTGATCTGGGGAATTTTGATCCCTGGATGGAAATACCGGAACAGTAGCAGCTGCTGTCCCCAAAATAGAGGCCGGCTGGCGGTCCGTTCCTCTCTCCCAAACACCTACCCCCCCCCCGCTCCCCCGGATCTGGGGACCACTGGACTCCTTAGTAACCTGAGTGTCCCATGTCCTCTTCAGACTCCTAACCCTTGTGCCCTTGCCAAAAGCCGAGGATTCTCCCACCCCGCTGCTCCGCTCCTGGGTTGGAGATGGGGGGGCATGGAAGGGGGTGAGGAGAGATGTGGGGCGGGTAGGGGAAAAGTAGGAGGATGCACTTTTGTCAGTGGCTGCTGGCCCTCGCTGGCTGGATACTGGAACTGCAGTCCCAGGGCATAATATTGGGGAGGTGGGGAGGGCGGGGAAAGGGGGAGCGGGTCACCGAGGGCAGCTGGTTCTGGGGAAGAGCAGAACAGCGGAACAGGAACCGGCACAGAACTAGGCCTCTGTGCCAGGGGATGGGACCAGAACAGGTCAGGGTTAAGGATAGGGAGTGGGTTCCCAGCCCAACCCCAGAACTCCTGACCCAAGGACAATTCCATGAGAATCCTTTCTCTCTCTTCTTGGTCTCCAACTTCCCCAAACTCTCTGTGGCCCCACTCTGGGTGGACTGTAGCTTTGGGTGCCACATCACCCCTCCACAGCCTCATCTCAGTCTACACAACCCAAAGAGGACGGTATCTAGACCTTTGGAGCACCAAGCAAAGGGCTTTGTCTCTGGGACTTTCTCTGTCTCTATCAGCTTGCCCCTCCTCTTCTGTCTCTTCATGATAACTACTGCATCAAAGTCCTAATCTCCTTCTTGCTTTCTGTTTCTTCTCCCCCTCCCTCCTTGGCCATCTCGCCTTCTGTCCCTCTTTACCCTTGCAGGCACCAGGATGGCCATTGGACTGTCTCTACTGCTTCTCCATAGTCCTTCTTCACCCCTTCTCTTCCTCCTCTTCCTCCTGGGCAGGGGGATAGAGGCTGAAACCATTGAAGATCCTGACCTGCTGGTGACAGTAAAGGAGGGCAAGCTCCGTGGGATTCACCTTAGTGCCCCAGGGGGCCCTGTTTCTGCCTTTCTGGGTATCCCCTTTGCTGAGCCCCCAGTGGGACCTAGGCGATTCTTGCCTCCAGAACCCAAACGGGCATGGAAAGGGGTCTTGGATGCTACATCCTTCCAGCATGTCTGCTACCAATATGTGGACAACCTGTATCCAGGTTTCCAAGGGTCTGAGATGTGGAACCCTAACCGGGAGTTAAGTGAGGACTGCCTGTATCTCAATGTGTGGACACCCTCTCCCCGACCAGTAGTTCCTGCACCAGTCCTGGTCTGGATCTATGGGGGTGGCTTTTACAGTGGGGCCTCCTCCCTTGATGTTTATGACGGACGATTCCTAGCCAGGGTTGAGGGCACTGTGCTTGTTTCCATGAATTACCGAGTTGGTGCCTTTGGCTTCCTGGCACTGCCAGGGAGCCGGGAGGCACCAGGCAACATGGGGCTGCTGGACCAGCGTTTGGCAATGCAGTGGGTGCAGGACAATGTGGCAGCCTTCGGAGGGGACCCAAGGTCAGTGACACTCTTTGGGGAAAGCGCCGGAGCTGCCTCTGTAGGCATGCACCTGCTTTCACCTCCAAGTCGTGGCCTATTCCATCGGGCAGTGTTGCAGAGTGGGGCTCCCAATGGACCCTGGGCCACAGTGGGGGCAGGTGAGGCTCGTAGACGAGCCACCCTGTTGGCCCGGTTGGTGGGCTGTCCCACTGGCAGCAATGACACTGAGCTGGTGGTCTGCCTGAGGACCCGTCCAGCCCAGGACCTCGTGGACCAGGAATGGCAGGTGCTGCCCCAACAGAGTGTCTTCCGATTCTCCTTTGTTCCTGTTGTGGATGGAGACTTCCTCAGTGACACTCCTGAGGCTCTCATCAATGCTGGGGACTTTCATGGCCTGCAGGTAATTGTGGTTTCTGGCTCCTCATTCATTAAACCCCCAAATTCAGAAATCCTCTTTCACCTCTTATTTCACTTGGCCTACCCCTAAGCATACTTAGACCCAAAAACAGCTTAGTGGGGAAGGAAAAAAAAGGAATGAAAGTCAATGTATTTCTTTTCTCCCCAATCTTACCCATTCTTACAAATGTTTATCTTCTTTTTCTCCCCAATCTTACACAAATTTTCTCTTCCATTCTCTATATTTGTCCTGTATGCCTGTCTTGGACTCTCCATTGCTATCTGCCCTGATCTCTTTTCATCTTGGCTCCTGTTTTTCTGTGTAACTATCTCTCCGTACCTGATTTTTTTTTTGCCTCTACTCCCTTTGTCCTGTTTTTCCCAGGTGCTGGTAGGTGTAGTACAGGATGAAGGCTCCTATTTCCTGGTCTATGGGGCCCCAGGCTTCAGCAAAGATAATGAGTCTCTGATCAACAGGGCCCAGTTCCTGGCTGGAGTGCAGGTTGGGGTCCCTCAAGCAAGTGAGCTGGCAGCAGAAGCTGTGGTTCTGCATTACACTGACTGGCTACATCCCGATGACCCTGCACGGCTTCGTGAGGCCTTGGGTGATGTTGTGGGTGACCACAATGTGGTATGCCCTGTGGCCCAGCTAGCAGGAGGACTTGCTGCACAAGGTGCCCGAGTTTATGCCTACGTCTTTGACCATCGAGCCTCTACGTTGTCCTGGCCCCTCTGGATGGGTGTTCCCCATGGCTATGAGATTGAATTTATCTTTGGCCTTCCCCTTGAACCAACACTCAACTACACTGGCCCTGAAAGAATCCTTGCCCGGCGCCTGATGAGATACTGGGCCAACTTCGCCCGCACTGGGTCAGTGGGGTTGGGAGAGTGATGGAATATTTATAAGATTCAGATGAGGAACAGGCAAGGAGAGAGAAAAATAAGAAGACTGAGGGAAGAAGATTATTAATAATAAAGGGGCAATTGGGGATGAAGGAAGGTGAGGCAAAAAGATGAGAGGTGAAAAGGGGTGAAAGTAATGAAAGAGAAAGATGACTGTGAAACTGTGGAAAAGAGGGAAAAAGATGGCTGAGATGAGGGAGACAATGGGAGAAAGAGATGGGGAGACCAAAGATGGAACTGAAAGGTCCAATCACCTCATTTTAGAGATGAAGTAACTGAAGCCCAGGGGAGTTGCTCAAGCCCACACAGATGATAAGTGGCAGAAGTGGGATTTGAACACAGATCTTCCGATTGCAGATCCAAAGCATCTCTTTGGGGGGGGAGGGGAGAGGAGAGAAAAGGCAGCAGCAGTCAGTCAGTAAGCATTAGGAGCCTAATATGTGCCAGGCACCATAAAGGGGGAAATGAGGATGCTATGGGAAGAGACAGGGTCAAGTACAGACGGGAAGGGAGGAGGCGCAGCTCCTAGTAGACCTGGGTCTGATCCTGCCCTCGCCCTTCCCCCAGTGATCCCAACGAGCCCCGGGAGCGCGAAGCCCCGCGCTGGCCTCCCTACACGGCGGGGGCTCAGCAATACGTAAGCCTCAACCTGCGGCCACTAGAAGTACGGCGAGGGCTCCGCGCGCAGGCCTGCGCCTTCTGGAACCGATTCCTGCCCAAGTTGCTCAGCGCTACGGGTAAGCGGCTGCCTGGGAAGGGGGCTGGGGAGACCGCACGGGGGCGGGGCCTAGGGCGGGAGGCTGGAGGCAGGCGGGGCAGCAGGTTGGGTGGGCTGAGTGGTTGTTTGCAGGACCCTCGGGGGATGGTGGGTGCTGGGAAAGCTGCAGAGTCTCGGGGGGGGGGTGAGGGCCGTCCGGTTGCCCCACATCTCACCCCATCAGGGTGTAACCCACTCTCTTCTTCCCCCTCCCCTTCCTAGTCAGGGATGCCCCGTGCGCCAGCCCCAGCCCGGCCGGAGGTGGGACTGCCCCAGAGCGCAGGCTTGGCCGCTATGTCCTCCCCCCGCTCCTCCTCTTGTTGCTCCGATAACGTACCCGTCACCCCCTCCGCGGGTCCGGGTTACAGCGACTCGCCGGAGCGGCCCAAGGGAGGGGCCCCGGTGTCAGGGAGCTCCAGATTCAGAGCCCCTCCCGCCCCGCCCCGCCCCGCGAGAGTTCTCGGCGGAGGGAGAGCCCTAGATTGGACATTTCAGGGACGCCCCTCCCGGGGACACGCCCCTTCCCCAGTTTGTTGCTTACGTGAAAAAGGCAAATATTTTTTATAGAATAATCCTTCGTATCCTTCGCATGAATATAGAGGGGAGGCTGAGGGTCTCCAGAGCGTTTCAACTCCACCGCCCCACCCTTGACGGGACTGTTCTTTCTCAACTCTCTCTTTTTCTCCTCCCTTGTGTTCTGCCGCCCCTTGTCACCTCCATCACCGTCCCGGCCATTCGTTCTTCTGTTGCATCTCCTCCGCTTTCATCCTGTCTCCTGTTCCTTTCTGCCCCCCCCCAATGTTTTCCCGTGTGCCTGGGGACCCTCCGCCACGGCCGACGGCCGCCCCCACAGACAGCCTGGATGAGGCGGAACGCCAGTGGAAGGCAGAGTTCCACCGCTGGAGCTCCTACATGGTGCACTGGAAGAACCAGTTCGACCATTACAGCAAACAGGAGCGCTGCTCTGACCTGTGAAGGGGCTCGGGACCCTCGGATCTCCCTCGCCACTTAAGGAAGCCGGCCTCCCCCTCTCCCCAGCCCACAGCTGTATATACTATTTATTTCAGGGCCGGGATGTAACGCGGATAAAGCCGCAGGGCTGCCCCCCCCCCCCGCCAGGACTCTCTCCGCCCCCTGCATGCCCGGGGCCGAGTCCCCCCCCCCCCGCGGTGCCTTCGCCCCTCTGGGCCGCCAATAAACTTAGTCACAGAGCTTGTGTGAGCTTGGTGGGGTGAGGGGGAAAGCAGGGCTGGGCAAGGCCCGAGCTCAGCAGATAGGCGAGCGCAGCTTTGGTGCCCACATTACTGTGGGCACGTCTGGGGTAGCACCTAAAGGCTTAATGGAAGAGGTGGGACTGCTGCATTGTGGGAGCCCTTAGAATTCCGCTGTTTCCGGCCCGCTACAAGCTTCACACTCTCTTTTCCAGAGCTCCTACGAAGGAGAGGCAAGGGGTGGTATTAAGGGCTACCAAAGTAATTTCCAATCGGCCCTGGGAAGAGCTGCAAGCTGCAGCAGAGAGAAGATAAGCACCCTCCAGACTAAAAGGGCTGCGAGGTCCAGCTTCCCAAAATGTGCCTGTTGCCCCATCCCATTCATTTGTGCCCAACGCCCTCCAAACTGGAGTGTGCTAAATCAAATTTCTTCCTTTACACATAAAACTAGGCCCTGCTTCCCAATGCACACCTGAGCCTGGGCCCAACCTTAACACTTCTGGGATGGGTAACAAGGGTTGGACTCGTGGCTGTGGGTACAGGCCACTGCAACACTGTTCCTGGCCTGATAAATACGTTGCCGAAGTAGATTCTCCACCAGAAGGCCCAGTAGGCTGTGATGGACCAGAGATAAGCCTTCTGGCTTTCAAAGTTCTGAGAGACTATCTTTCCACTTAGTAGAAAAGTGTTAGGTGTTGGAGGAAGGGAGAGGAGGGCAAGGAAGGAAGCTCAGAGAATTGTGAGTGCAGGGGCCAAAGCAGTTGTTGGCACAAGTCTGTCTGGGGATAAAGCCAAAATGTGATAACTGGCTTTTCACTGCCAAGGAGGCTCCATGGAACCACAAATGGTCACAGGTTGGTTGGGTGAGCTGGCAAGAAATAGGCACAGCTTTTGATTCCCAATTCCTTCTACAATCTGTGTTTGAGAATTTAGGACTCCAGGGGAAAGGGGATAAAGCCTGACCTGAGAGGCTAATATAAAATGACTAAGCTTCCATCTTTATCTAGACTTAAGGATGGCTCTACATCTAGTAAACATTTGGAACCTGTGAAAACTAATGGCAGACACTAGACATTAAAGGAATCATCCTTTTACATCATCCCAACTTCAGAAGGATAGGTCAATAAATAAAAAAGGTCTTAGGCACCTGTGATACTTCCGTAGCTCATGTCTGCCACAGGCACTCTGTACACCCAGCTGCCCCAGTCATGTGGAAAGCTGTTTATTGGCAGTAGGGCTGAACATACAAAAAATTATTTTGGATTTGAAAGGGGGGAGGGAATTATGGATACGGCAGTTGGGGGAAAAACTTGTTCAGAAAAAATCAACATCTTCAGGGGCATCCAGGTCACGATATTCCACGATTGCCCTTGGGTCACCACGAACCATCCTGTGAAAGAAAGTAATCAGACAAGAGGTGAAGCCAGACTTATTTAAAGCTGGAGTGCAAAGGAGAGAATATGTGAAGTCCGGAAATCTCAGATCTTACCGGTTTCGGGGTTTCCCAGGATAACCACCCTGGCCCCGGAATGAGTCATAGTTGCCACGGCCAGCACCATATGGAGCATGGGGGCCACCATATGGGGGTCCTCCTGTCGGGACCGTGGGACGGACAGCAGCAGCTGTGAATGAAATATATGTTTAAGTAAGGACATCTATTGCATCTCCAATCTTCTCCCGCCTCCCCTAAATGATCCATTCATCCTTCCTTTACACTTACCTCCATAGCCAAGGATAGGTGGCCGAGGCTGCCCATAAGGCATGAGGCCCTGGGGTGTCTGGTGTGGGTAGGGGAGTCCTGTCAGGCCTGGGGGGAGTACAGCATGGACAGGAACATGAATTACTGGGTAAGGGGGAGGGGGGAGGGGAATAAGGGGAGGATGGATTCGTGGTACTGAGTGCCAAAAAAACAGAAAACCTGGGTCTTCATATTCTTGGAAGGCCTTGGGAAAGGGTAACAAATGACTACATCCTAAGAGCATAACAGATTGGGAAGAGCCAGGAGTCTCAAACTGCCCAGGAAGAGATAAATTAGAATCTCCATGAAGCACTTCTTACTTTGAGCAGGACCAGGTGGTTGAGCTGGCTTGACCTCAGGCAGCGCAGGCCGCTTGGCATCAGTGAGGAAGTTGTTGAAAAAGGCCACTTCCTTCTTAACTTCCTCAATTTTTTCAGCATGCTTGTTGAAGATGTGCTTACGTACAAATTCAGGGCCCTGGGCCAGAAAAGAAAAGAAGTTAAAATATGGCTTTATCCATGGTTCCCCAAAACATCTGGAAGGATAAAGTGCTGTTCAGTCTCTTTGTGACACTGTGGATCATGAACCCCCGCTCTGTGGGGTTTTACTGGCAAAGACATTAGAGTTTTCCCCACTTCCTTTGCCTTAAGGCAAATAGAGTTTAAGTGACTTGCCTAGGGTCACACAGCTTGCAAGTGTCTGAGGCCAGATTTGAACTTAGGTCTTCCTGACTCCAGGCCCAGTGCTCTATCTACTGAGTCATCTAGCTGCCCCTAGGAATGACAAAAACAGATCTACTTCCCCCTGACTCCTTTGTTCCTTGGAGTTTTAATTTTGAGATCTCTTCCAGGAGGTGATTAGTGGATTCTTTCAATTAATATTTTACCCTCTGGTTCTAGGATATCAGTGCAGTTTTCCTTGATAATTTCTTGAGAGATGCTGTCTGGGCTCTTTTTTTGATCATGGCTTTCAGGTAGTCCAATAATTCTTAAATCGTCTTTCTTGCTTGTTCCAGGTCTCTGTTATGCTACAATTTCTTCCCCCTTTCAAAATCCCGTAAGACACCCGGAACCCTTCACTTCCGTCATTCCTAACCTTGAATTTCTTGCCACTGAGGGGACATAGCCACTTGTCTTTGCCCAGCTCCTGGGTGTTGGAAGTGACAAATTTTTCCACCTCTTGCTCAGGATCTTTGCGTCCCATCTTCTGGGCTTCATCTTCTGACAAAGATTCCCGAACACTCAACAGGGGGGTCAGCTTTTCTTCAAATGTCTTCTGCCATTCTACCACTGTGATAAAAGCAGAATACTAGGGTGAAATATACAACTAGAGAAAAGGAGATAAGAAAAAAATCACAGATGAGAATAGTGAGAAGTAAATATGAAGATGAAATGGGAAAGTAGAGAAAGGAGGAACAAGGGCAGATACTGGATGTCTTGCCTTCTCCATGGCTGATGCGATTTGGAGGTACAGGCCCTCGAACGTGAATGATGCCACATCTGTTGGGCATTTCATCCTCGTTGGGATATTCACAGGTGTTGTAATAGTCCAAGGAGTGCACAATGCGTAAGTAAAGAAGGAGTTTGTCAAGAACCTGCAAAGACATGTGGTATCAAGAGATCCTTTACTCATACCACCTTGCCATTTTACCTGCCCAAGCCCCTGTTAATATCTCTCTCCCTAATACACATACAGGTAACTCCCCCTCACCTTGAGCAGTTTTTCATCTCGTTCCACGTTAATTTCAGCTGGATTCCCCTCCTTGGGAGGTTCTTCAGGGGGTCCCCCTCCGCTATTCCCCAGCAGCTCTTCCTCTTCAGCGCTCACTTCCTCAATCAGGTAATCAGTGATATTCTTCAGGATTGGATTCTGAGAGGGCAGACTCTGAATTGGGGGGGCAGGGAAGGGAGAGAAGGGGGTGCACATGGGTTATAAGAAAGGAATAAGGGCACCACCCCAGGTTGGCTGAAATGGGCTGCTTACCACATCTGGCTGTGATAGCTCAGAACTTCCCTATTCAGGAATGCAGAATTTGAAAGGTGAGGTGAGATTCTTACTATTAAACTGTGTGTGGGGATCACTGAGAGTGGTAGCTTTAGAATGGTAATGTCTTGACTTTTGTCCAGCCTACAATAGGCTCCAGCCCCACAGTGGGGAGGAGGACGACAGGAGGGCAATGATGACAGTAGAAGAGTCCCATAATATCAAAAAGGGAAAGCAGTTATGACCCAGATGCAATCACTGACCGTGGGCAAGGGAGGGGTCCCAGACTCAGCCCCCCAAAGTTGGGTCCTATCATCCAGAGTGTGAATCAGCTTGGCAGCCAGCTTGATGTCATTGCGAACAATCTGTTTGTGTTGAGTGATGCCATTGACATTACGGACCCGTCTAGTTAAGTCTCGATTCACACCAGGGCTCAGCTCACACTCCCGAAGCTACAGAAGAATAAATAATTAGAAAACTACTACCTTAAGGGCAACCCTGAAGGAAAAGAAAAGAATCCAGAACACCCTGCATATGGCCCATGGGTTTATACTACTACTAGGAACTGTAAAGTCTTTCAGAGAAGTGATTGGTGAAGCTTATTAAATGAAGACAGGTATGACCACATCCCTCAACAGATCTTGCCCAATCTCTTGGATATAATCCTATGTAATTTATTCCCTCCATGGCACTCACCCTGATATTCTGCAGGTTCCAGCAGATTTCTTTGATGTTAACACTTCGATCAAAAGTCACCCAACCTCGACGGAAAAATCTAGGCAAAGGTGGTGGTAGACATGTGAAAATTAAGAATAATCTTAATCAATCACACCCTACCTAGCCCATTCTCCTCAGGGTACCCAAAGATCTTGTTCTTTACAACTCACCTCCTCTCAGGCTGGGGTTCTGACAAAGCTACACGCATGAAGCCTGGGTATTTCTTACACAGCTGGGAGGAGAAAACGAAACAGGTATATTCAGAATTCACATTTGTCTTCTTCCAAGTCCCTAAGAACTCAGGGTTACCACCCCTTATCTTCTTCCCTTACTAGTTAGGGGGAAGATGGTGTTAATTGGCCCTCCATAATGAGCCCATGATATAAGAGGGGTAAAGGATAACTTGAGATAACAAACACCCGCCCTGACAAATAAGGTATCCCCATCTCACTCACAGAAATAATCTCAGCCCGAGGGATATTGGGCGCAATGTTGCGCATGAAGAGGGAGCAAGTCTTGTGTAAAGGTCGGGGTTTGAATTCTAGTCCAAGTGTTTCCTTGGGCTTCTCTTTAGGCTTTTCTCGGTCTTCCTCTTTAGGCTTCTCCTTCTCCTTGGCAGCTTCCTCTGTGAGTTGGGGATAAGGAGAGCAATAAATAATTAATCTTATACCCCTCCCTCCCAACTCTATCCAACTATCTACCCCCTCACAAAAAAAAAAAAAGGATCATCAACAGGAAGCTAAACCCACCAGACTCATCCTTCTCCTCCTCAGCCTGGACACTCTCTGACTCAGATTCAGACTCGGATACACTGCCTTCATCAAAGCTGTCATCCCCACTGTGCTTCCGGTTCCGCTTCTTACTGCTCTGTAAGGAATGACAGGTGGGGTTGGAAAAGTCAAAGGATGAACAGGAAATCAGGAACATCGCACCGCACCACCTTAAGGGTCAGTCCCTGCACCACAGGCCTACCACCTTCTTAGCTTCTTTCTCAGGCTCTTCTTTCTTCTCGTCTTTCTCCCCATCGCCATCAGGTTTTTTGGCTTTATCATCAGACATACTATCATTTTCAGTCTACAAGCAGAGAAAAAAAATGGAGGTTTATCTCCCTAACAACTCATATTGTAACCTTTTCTCCCTAAAAGTGGGTTCAGAATTTCTACCTGTACCACCCCACTCTTTCCACATCCTCGGGGCCCCAACATTCCCAACCTGTTTGCTGTCTTCTTTGTCATCCTTATCAGGTTTTCGTTCCCCATCAGCAAGCCCTAAGCCTCCTCGTCCATCTTCCTTCTTGCCAGGTTCTCCAGGTTTCCCTGACTGTTCTTCCTCCTCTTCCTGGTCCAGAATCCGGAGGTCATGTTCTGTGCCTCCTTCCATCTTAATCACAGCTGCAGACAAAAATTCTGAGGTTACAACCCAAACTTCCTAGTCATTCACTTTTGGCTTTCCAATTCAACAAGCAAAGTAAGTACACACTACGGGCAAGGCACTGTGCAAGGTGATGGGGACACAAAAACATAAGTCATTTCCCTTGGGAAGCTCATGTTGTATTTGAGAAATATAATATGCCATATGTATACATGAAAATTTGAGATGGAAAATAGTACAAACTACTAGGGGAAATCATATAAAACTTTACTTGGAGATGCATATACACTTGAGCCTTGAAAGAAGCTAAGAATTCCAAGGGGCAGAGGTGAGAAGGGAATACATTCCAGATAGGGGAACAGTTTTTCTGCAAAGGCACGATGATGAGCTGATTATCTAATTGGAGGAACAACAGGTAGGTTTAACTGGTACATTAAAGTACCATGAAGGAAAGTAATAGGGAATGAGTTCATAGGGAACAGGTTGTCTACTGACACGCTGCGCAATATTTTATCCTGGAGGCAACTCACAGCTACTAGAGCTTTTGAAAAGGGGAATGATATAGTCAGACCTGTATTTCAGAAATATATTTGGCATCTGTATAGATTGGAGAGGGGGTGAACCTGAAAGCTAGGAGTTCTATTGGAAGGCTGTAAGAGAAGTGATAAGAGCCTGAATTAGGGCTCTCATGTAAGTAAGAAAAGGGATGGATGGTGAGATCTGTTAGAGGCAGATGCAACAATATTTGGCAACTGAATGGATACAGAGGATGATGGAAAAGGAAGGGCTGATGACTAGACTATGGTCTCAAAGAACAGTGACTTAGGGAGGAAGGGAAAAAAGAATGAGTTCTGTTTTGAACACAGAATCACAGAATTTTAGAGCCTGAAGGAATCTTAGTGATCTTATTCAAGCCATACAATGCTGAATCTGAAATTAAGATAAAACAGCTAAAGATGTCCAATAAAGTGATATTATTTGGCAATAAGTGATGAGGAATTATAGTTTAGAAGCAGGTTAGGTAAACAGATCTAAGAGTTTATTGTAAGAAAATAAGAATTAAGTCCAAAGAATCAGAAGAGGGCCCAGGACACATCCTCGGAGGGAGTACATACAGATCAAAGAGTGGTCAGACAAGAGGAAAAGTAGAAGAGAAGAATCCCAAAAACTCCAGGAAGAAACAGTGGTCAACAGTGTCAAATGCTAGAGAGATTAAGGAAGAGAACTGAGAAAAAGGCCATTGCATTTATCAACTGAGAGAGCTAAGAAATTAGAAGAAAACATTTTCAGTTAAGAGTTTGGTCAGATGCCAAAATCCTTGGGGTTAAGAAGTGAATGGGAGGAAAATAGTGGAGAAGAGGCTTGCCTGGGCTCTCCCAAATTTCCTTCCAAACAACTTTAAAATACTCCCTCAAAACAAATTCTGGAGTGGCAGAACCAAGAAAAGAATGGGGTGAAACAATTTTCCAGCCCAAGACAACTTAGGTCAACAGAAAAGGTTTGTTTCAATGGAGTGAGAGTAAAGCACAGTCTAGCAGCAAGTGAATCAGCAGCAGGGGTTTCCATAGCTATCAGCCCTCAGAAGGTAAGGGGGTTAAACAGCTAGTCAGAAGGAGATAACAAGGGACTCTGCTGGCACTGGGTGTGGGACTCTGTTGCATTGCCCATACTTGGTTTCTGTTTATAGTCCCGGGGTGAGAAGCATTAGCACACTAGAGCATGTAATCACAGGGGAAGGGACTCTGGTCACAGTTCTAGGGCAGAAAAGAGTGCTTGTAGTCACAGGCCAGGCAAGTAGTAAATACACATGTCCTTAGATTATACTACTTGGAAGAACTGAAAACTTAACAGACCCTCAGAAGTAGCTCTGAGTAAGAAAGGCTTGAAGCTTGGGACACTGCCTCCTTGACCATGGGAGCAGAGCTCAACTTGAACATAAAGTTAAAAGTCAAGAAATAGGCTGGAAAAATGAGCAAACAAAAGAAGAACTTGACCACAGAAACGATCAAAATACAAACTCAGAAGACAAAGTCAAAGTAACTACATGCAAAGCCTCAAAGAAAAAATGTAAATTGGTCTCAGGTTCAAAAAGAATTCCTGGAAGAGCTCAAAAAGGAATTTAAAAAATCAAATAAGACAGGGAGAGGAAAAATTGGAAAAGAAATGAGAGTAATGAAAGAAGAGTCAACAACCTGGTAAAGCAGATAAAAATACTGAAGGAAAAAAACCTTAAAAAAAAACCCAACAAAATAAGCCAAACAGTAAAAGAGGCACAAAAATCCACTGAAGACAACTCCTTAAAAAGCAGAATTGGCCAAATGGAAAAGAAGGGGTACACAAGTTCATCGAAGAAAATGACATCTCCAAAAGTTTCATGCCGGAAAATGCTATCCACATCCAAAGAAAGAACTATGGAGTTTGAATGCAGATCGGAGCATACTATTTGCTCTTTTTTTTCTTGTTTCATTCCCTTATGATGAAAAATACTATCTCCAAAGAAAGAACTGATAGAAGTCTTTCACTTTTATTTTTTGTGTTTTCTTTCACAACATGACCAATATAGAAATATGTTTTGCATGATCATACATGTATAACCTGGAGCAAATTGCTTGCTTTCCCAATGTTGTTTGTCTTTTATTCTCAAACAGGACCAATGATATCAGGATGCTATCTTGACTTGCAAGTGAATTGAATTTGAGCAAGGCAGAACTGTACAAAAATCTGCCTTACTCTCTTCTCCAGAGTCCAGTGGCAAGACATAGGTCAGAATGACTGGCGATGGCCCCAGAAGCAGTAGGAGACCTTGGCAGTTTGTCTGAGGCAATACCCATTCAGTAATTGAAGGCTAGGTTAGAATGGAGACAAAAGATGGCCTAGTCTGCCTTCACAAAAGAAATCAATCTGGAGTTTCTAGCCAAAACAATTGCTATTTATGCTCACTCTAGAGATACCAAAAACTAAACAATAAGCAAGAGAGGCTTGGGCTGGGACATATTATTGGCCAATCAGTGAGAGCCAGAGTGATTTGGGTTTAAAGGCATAGTCATTTGAAGCCCAATGGGCTTTATCAAAGCCTGGTTTAACTAAGCTATATTTCAAGAAATCACAAATGAAAACCATCTGAGACAAAAGAGTCAACTGTCCCAGTTTTGTTTTTTTTTTTTGCGGGGGGGGGAATAATGATAGAATAAATAAGTAGGGAAGGGAAAAAAAATCTAGCTCGAAACCCCAAGACAGCTTGCAAAGTATAAGCAATCAAAATTTATATTCCTTTGGACAAAGCACCCACATGTAAGGTATGACTCCCCAGGTGGAGAGGGAGAACACAGAAAGAAGAGGAAGAGGAGGAAGAAGAACAGCAGCACTGCCTAACTGGATCTAGACAGCTGGATCCCCAGAGGGAGAACTACCACTATTCACACCTTCCCAATGAGGGGATGAGAGAATGAATTCAAGAACGCAAAATTTTTAAAAAGTCAAAAAATTCTTTTTACATGTAATTGGAAAAAAAATGTTAAAAAAAAAAGTGAGTGGTAGGAAATGAAAACAAAAAGCACCAGCACCTTTTTCTAGATTTTTTTTTTGGGGGGGGTAGGGAGTTCCTTCACTTTATTTCAGAGTGACAGAAATCCTAACCACTCCTGGAGCAGAGACCTATATTTATGGCTACCTAGGACAAGGCTTATCACTAGGCAGAGGAAGGAAAGATACTCTTTCCTAGCTTGAGAGGATGGTATGGTTGAATGTAGGTTTTCAAAGAATGGAGATCTGGGGCAGCTAGATGGCACAGTGGATAAAGCTCCAGACTTGGAGCACAGGAGGACCTGAGTTCAAATCCAGCCTCAAGACACTTGACATTTACTAGCTGTGTGACCCTGGGCAAGTCACTTAACCCCAATTGCCTCATCAAAAAACAAAGGGGGAAAAAAACAGTAAAGAATGGAGATCTAGGTACATTTGCAAGAAAGGAGAAAAAGTAAAGATTGGGGCAGGAGAGGAAAGGACACAATTACAGGGGTTGACTTTGGTAAGAAAAGCTACTTCTTTATCGCTGACTGGAACAATGACGAGAAAATGGGAATTGAGGTTGAGGAGTGACAAAGTGGAAAATGGGAAAACAGATGATCATAGATGGCCTCTATTTTTTCAGGAGGGTTTCTGCTCCCTACTCCCTACCCTTAAAACGTGGATATTATGGCCCCTTACTCTCTCCAGACCCCCGTCGCTCCTTTCTGGGACAAAGCTATCTGTACTGTGCAAACCCATACCTGCATCCAGCATCTTGACAATGGCATCAGCCTTGTCAATGTCCAAGAGGAGGTTATCAAACCAGCCACTATCCATTAGAGACAGGAACACCTGAAGTCTATTTTGTAGGGCTCCTCTGGCCTCCTGCCGACGTTTCCCCACCTCATCAGGGTGGTATTTGGACCGAAACCTGAGAAAGGAAATGGGAAGGGGAAAGACAAAATAGTCACAAGTAGCCAGGGCCATGGATGTGAGGGGGAGTCCAAGAGAGCCACAGTAGACCCCCACCCTCCTCATATACCCACAAAAGATGGTAAGAACAGGAGACCACGGGGAGGGCAACACAAAGAATTATCATGCCACCTCAAACGGGACAAAGAGATTGGCTTTAGGTGAGAAGATTTGGGAAAAGCTAGGATCAAGGAACTCTAGGTTCCAGAAAAATGGAGAGCCTAGAGGAGAATGGGGCAAATAAGGAAGGATCCCTTAATTCATTTCCCTAGATTTCTGGGGTACTAAAATAAATGGGGTCAGCACTGCCAGAGCCCCATAGATAAAAGAGGAAATATTACTATACCCCAAAAGATCTCCCTCTCCTCCCTTCAGTAATTAAAAGGACTATTACCCCCAATCCCTCTAGGCTTGGGGAAAGGGCCTGAGATACACCAAGTAGGTCAGGGCCAAGAAGGACCTGACACTTCTATCTCCCCTTGGGAAGACAGACAAAATGGTTATGGAGTAGAGAAAGGAAGTAGAAGAAATGACTGTCCCTTATAATTAAGACACTGCCTAGGGGGACAGAGAAAGCAAAGAGAAAAGGCGGGGGGGGGAGAGAAGGAAAACTAAGTCCTGGAAACAGAAAAAAAGAAATTTGAGATGGGGAGATTGAAGGGGTAGGGGGAGAGCATGAAAAGCTGAGGCAGATTAAAAGACACATAGATAGGAAAAGACAAAGGGCACAGACAGAGGTAAGGAAACATGGACCAGAGATGGGGAAAAAAGGACACACAGAAATATATGAAAAGGAGAAAAGAGAACCAAAAGTTCAGTGTGAGAGGGAAGGAAAAGCCGCAGGCGTCACCTCCAGGGACTTTACCTTGGCTGCTTGGTCAAACAGAGCTCAAGATTTAACTAGCCGGGCCGACCCGTGCTGGCTGGTGGGCCTGGGCCGGCTGGCTCCTGGCTGGGGCAGGCTCCCGGCCCGCCGCCCCGCCCCGCATGGCTTGGCGGTGGGGGCCCTGACTGACTAACTGCCTAAGCATTCACATTCATCTAAGCCACTGCATTGTGCACAGTGGTGCCCTTTCTCTCTGCCTGGCCGGGGGGGAGCACGGCTCGGCCCAGGGGGGCTGGTGTATGGGCTGGGTGTGGTGGGGGTGAGATGGGTTTGCTCCGAGCTCCGGCGATGGGTGGGTGTAGTTCCCGGTTCTGGCTCTTTTCAAAGAGGAGGAGCACGAGGAGGGGGGAAAAGATGGTTGATTAAAATCAAAACATCCACAAACAAAAAAAAAAAATCAAAGGGTTTTTTTTCAGGTTTGTTTTTCTTTAAAGATGACCCCAAAACCTCTGCTTTTCTTGTTTAGATTCACTTGTCACTTTTGGGAGACCATCAGTCACAAATGGTACAAAGATTGGGGGTGACACAGCCCATGGTTCTATCTGTGCCAGCAAAAGGGGAGAACAGCCTCTCTGCCACCCACAGGAGAAAATCAGTGCAGGAGGGCTCCAGCCAGCTCCCTGAAGGTATCTCATTCACTGAGGACAATGGTACTGGGGGAGTGGAGAAGGGGTGGAGGTAGAGGAACACAGGAGTCTTTATACCCAGGAGACCACAACAGCCAATGTTGGGCACTTCCCCAAACCCGCAGGAACTCCAGGGCACATAGGGCTTCGGGCTCCATCTCCTAGGCCAAGGGTGACATGCCAAGGGAAAGGAGTATGGGTAAGCAGGGGGCACTCACCACTCCTCATCTTTATGAGCCAGGAAGAAGTCCTGCATCTGCTGCCTCCGGAACTCCAGCTTGTAATCATTGTAGCGCTTAACAGCTTCTGTTTCATCCACAGAATCATCCAGTGACAGCAGAAACTCCTTAAAGGTCTTCATAACAGGTGGTGGAACACCCAAGTCGATTTCTGCGATGCTGCCCAGCCTGGGGGGGGCCCGGTCGGGGGGTCTTGGTTGGGGGGGAAGAGGGTGGGGGGATGGGGGGCTAAGGTAGCCAGCAGCCCCATTCCTCACCCAACATGGACATTAGTCCATGCACCAACTAGTGCCCATTTCCATTCCCCACACTATCAATCTAGTTCCCTATCAGCCCTTTTATCCAATCCAAGTACCTACATTCTTTTTAAAATAACTTCAACATTTCTACTTCCCACAGTTCTCTAATTTTCCCCTGAGTCTTTACCTGGCCTGGATGGGTAGTACATGATGTTGCATAATGTGGACGTCTGGATGGCCCCAGGGCTGAGGAGGGCCATAAGTTGGGCCTCCACCTCCCCCGGCATAAGGCATTTCATAGCCACTGTGGTATGGGTCAGAGCTGTGCTCATCCCTGAGAGTAAAGAACAAGAAAGTCAGAAAAGCAAGAACTTTGCAGGACAGAACAAAGGATGGGAAAGCTATAATGTTACAAGGTCTAAGGCAGAGGTGGGGAACCTGCAGCCTTGAGGCCACACGTGGCCCTCTAGGTCCTCAAGCTCGGCCCTTTGACTGAATCCAAACTTCGCAGAACAAAATCGCCTTAATAAAAGGATTTGTTCTATAAAACTTGGACTCAGTCAAAAGGCTGCACCCAAGGACCTAGAGGGCCAGGTTCTCCACCCCCAGAAGGGATATCTTTGTCTAAAGACAAAGAGATGATTTGGTTAGAAAGGGATGGAAAGGGCAGAAGAATGTCTTTGTCTAAAGACAAAGAGATGATTTGGTTAGAAAGGGATGGAAAGGGCAGAAGAGAAAGATTCCAAATGAAGTGGATAAAGATTTATAGATTTAGGGAAACAAGCTTCTCAGCTGGAGTTTGAAAGAATATGTTGGAAAACCTCTGGTATTGTTGGCAGAGTTATGAATTAGCCCAGGAATGCTCAAAAGCAATTTTGGAACTATGCTAGAAAAGTCACTAAACTATCCATGCCCAGACTGTACCCCACCAAAGAGATTTTTAAAAAAGCAAAAAAGAATCTGTATGTACAACAAAAATGTTTATAGCATGAATTTTTACAGTGGCAAAAAACTAAGAAGCTAAGGAGTTCCCACCAACTGGGAATAGCTGAACAAATTATGGTAATGGAGTACTATTGTCCCATAAGAAATGACAAATCTGTAAGAACTGGTACAAAGTGAAGTGAACAGAATTAAAAGCCCAATTTATACAACAACACTGTAAAGACAACTATGAACAACTTAAGAACTCTGATCAATATAATGACCAAACAAGATATCAGAAGACTAATAAAACATGCTAGCCACCTCCTGAGAAAGCTGATTGATTAAAGATATAGAACGAGATGCATTTATGGATATGGCCAATGAAGGAATCTATTTTGCTTGACTATGCATATTTTTTACAAGGGCTTTTTTTTTCTTCAGGAGGTGAAAGGAAGAAAAAAATGAATAAAATGTTAATTAAAAACAAACAAAGATAAAAGCAAGAAAAAGCAAAGCTAAGCTAAGCTCTGGCATTCTTACCAGTCTCGCCTCATTCGTTTTTGGGGAGGACTGAGTTCATGGCGTGGTGGAGAAAAGCGCTCACGTCGATTTCTATCATAGTCACGATACTCCCCTCGGCTTCTCCGATCTCGCCCGCGGTCCCACTCTCTAGGGTTGTAAAAATAAAGTTAATCAATCAATAAGCATTAGTAATATCAATAATCACCTACTATCTGCCAGGAACAGTGCTAGATGCAAGGAATAGACAAAAAAGACAAAAAAGGAAATAAACCATCCCTCTATGAATTTATATTGTATCAAGGAAGATAATGTTTAAGTAGATAACACAATGGATAGACTTGGAATCAGGAAAACCTGAATTCAGATCTGCAAATCATTTAATATCTGTTTGCCTCAGTTTCTCATCTGTAAAATAAGGATAGTAATTGCACTTACCTCCCATGGTAGTTATGAGGATAAAATGACATATTTATCAAGCACTATGAAAATACTATCTACTATATTATATAAATGCTAGCTAATATAACACAGCTGGACTTGGAGACAAGATATGGATTTGAGAACCAACTCCGATAAATACAAGTCTTTTCAGTATAGCAGGCAACCCTTTCAGACGATAAATTGCAGAGAAGATGCCAAAATGTATTGCTAGAAGAAGTTTCCTCATCCTAGAGTTCCCTATACCAATGAAATCACAAGTCTAGTCCTTATCCCTATACAAAATACAAGGCAGTATTGGTAAAGAGGGCATTTAGCATCCAGGAAGGGTGGGAGAGATTAGAAGGCTTCAAGAAAAAAGTGATGCTCGTGCTGAGTCTTAAAAGAAAAGAGATTCTGTGAGCCAGAGATGAGAAGAAAGTGAATTTCAGGTTTTGGGGAAAGACCAGCACAAAGGCACAGAGATTGGAGACGGTCTTTAAGGAACAAAAAATAGAGCAGTTTGGCTATAACATAAAGTACAAGGAAAGGAGGTCTAAAAACATAGGTTGGGCCCAGGATGTGAAAGGCTTTAGAAGCCGAACAAAGAATTAATATTTGATCCTAGAGGCACTAGGGAACCAGAAGAATTTAATGAGTAGGGGAATGATATGGTCAGAACTATGCTTAAAGAAAATCACTTTGGCAGGCGTATTGAGGATGGACTGTGAATACAGAGGAGAATGCAGGTAGTAGGGAGACCATTAGAGGACTAATGCAAAAGTATAGATGAGATGCGGTGAGGCTTGCCTAAGGTAGTGGTTGTGTTAGTGGAGAAAGGGAGATGCAAGAGCTACTGTATAGATAGAAAATAAATTATTTTCACTCAATTGGCAGTGATAGGATATGTAGAGTGAGAGAGAGTGAAGAGTTGAAGATAACTCTGAAGAAGACTAAAAGGATGGTGATACCCATAAGAGAACTAGTGAAATTTGGAAGCCAAACAAAGTTTGAGTGAAAAGATGAAACTAGATCACATGAGATTTAGCTGCCACTACATAAAGAAGGGGAGAGCTCGGAACAGTATATTCCAGAAGGCAAAAGATAGAATTACAACCAAGACTAACTTACCTAGCAAAAATAAGTGTAATCCTACTGGGGGGAGAAAAGATCTTTAATAAAACAGAATTTCTAAGTATTCCTAATGAAAAGATCAGAGCTAATTTGAAACTTTGAAATATAAAGAATGAAACATATTTTTTAAACATTTTTGTTGTAAAACATCTTATTGCAACATTTTCAATAGAAAAAAGTAAACGTGAGCAAGAAATCATAATGGACTAAACAAGGATAAACTACTTATATTCTAATATGGGGAGATGATGATGATACATATCATCAGGGGTCACAGAAAAAGTCTAATAAGCCAGAGAGCAAAGTAGAATAAATTAACTCACGTAATCTGATCTTCTACTGAAGACTATACAAACAAGGAGTAAGAGATGGAGGAAAACATATGACACTAGAACCTCATTCTCATCTTAACTCATCAAAGGAAGGAAGAACACACACACAGTTATGTACAGAAATACATTTAATTAAACAGGAAATAGGGAGGGAAAGGGGAGAGACAGCAATAAAAGAGAGGACATATTAAGGGAGGGATTAATTCTGGGGGTGCAGTTGCTTGGGACTGAACCAGAGAGTGAATTTAGAATAGAGGTTTAAAAGCAAAGAAAGGGTAGGGCCTATGATTGGGCTCTGAATAAGGGAAAGAATGAGGAGCTGGAGAGCAGGAATGAATTATACCAAACCTTTGTAGAACCAACCCAAATTTATAAGACTAAGAGTCATTCACCAAACAGACAGTCAAACAATATCAATAGGCAGTTTTCAAAGGAAAAATGCCAAGCCATCAACGATCATATAAATATGCTCCAAATCACTAATAATTAGAGAAATGCAAATTAAAGCTTCTTACAGTCATCAGGCAATGACAAATGAGAAAAATGACAAATGATGAAAGGGCTGTAGGAAAACAGCATACTAATGTATTACTGGTGGAGCTATGAATTTGTCTAGGCATTCTTAAGAACAATTTGAACTATGTCCAAAATGTTGCTACATCGCGCATATTCTCAGACCCGTGGATAAGACTATACTCCAAAAACAACAAAAGAGGAAAAAGATTCAAACACACAAAATAATATAGCTCCTCTTTTTACAGTAGTCAGAAAGTGGAAACCAAGGGAATGTCCACTAATTTCCCTCTAAACAACTTTAACTCATACCTCTAAAGAAATTCTGGATCAACAGAAGCCAAAAACAGACAGGAAGGAACAATTTCCCAACCCAAGATAACTTAGAAGGACTGCAGGAAAAGCTTGACTCGCTTGGGTAAAAGCAGAGCGTAGTGCAGCACAGGCAGTATGGAGCTAGCTGGAGGCCGCTACCCAGAGCACAGATCAGCAATTGAGACCCTGGGGGCCTTAGGACAAAAGGCCAGTGGCATATTGGACCAGCTGTGAGAAATTAACAAAGAAAATTGCCCCAAAGTTCTAGAACAAGAAGGCAAAGCAGAAACAGAAAAAATCTACCAATCACCACCTGAAAGAGATCCCAGGAGGAAAACTTACAGGAATATCAGAGCCAAGCTTCAAAGCTCCCGTGTTAAGGAGAAAACATTGGAAGCAACCAAAAAAATTATATATATATACACACCACTACAATAAGGATTACACAAGACCTAGCAACTACTACACTGAAGGACTACAGGTCTTAGAATACCATATTTTGTAGAGCAAAAGAGCTGGGATTACAACCAAGCGTAACAACCAGCAAAGTTAAGTATAATCCTGAATGAAAAAAAAAAAAAGAATATTTAATGAACTGAAAGATTTTCAGATACTTGTGACAAAAACAGCAGAACTTAAGGAAAAATCTGACTTATAACATCCAGGAGAAATATAAGGTAAACATTAAAGACCAATTATAAGAGACTCAATAAGGGCAAACTGTTTACTTCTTATATGTGAAAATATTATCAGTTCTTTTATGACTGTTATTATTTGAGTAGTTTAAAAGAAAGGCTTGGGCTGAGCTGAGTATGATGGGATGATTCTAAAAAACTATAGGAAGGAAAGAGTAATTATCTCATACAAATGAAGTATAAAATGAAAATCTGATACAGAAGAAGCTAGTAGGGGAGGGTGGGTAACATTAGAACCTTACTCTCATCAGAAATGCGTTAGAGAGGGAACAACATCTGTATCTAGCAGGATATAAGTCTTCTAAATTCAGAAAGAAATAAGAGGGCAAGGTGATAGGGTGGCGGGGGGGGGAGAGGATAAGGGAGAGAGTCTTGAAGGGGTGGGTAGGTTAAGGAATAGGAGGGCAAGGTAGCATGCAGAAGTACACGAATGAAGGACAGGGTGAGGGTAGTGAGGAAAAATAGGAAGGAGGAAAACACACAACAAGCAATTGTAGCTTAGAATGGAATGGGATGAATTTGCCCATAAAATGGAAATGGATAGCAGATTAAAAATTTGAATTCAACGATATGTTGCTTTCAGGAAACAGTAAAAATGACAGACACAATAAATAAACAAACAAACAAATAAATGAAGGGCAAGAGTAGAATTTATTAGGTAAAAAAGCAGGGGTAAGGGACAGCTAGGTGGTGCAGTGTATAGAGCACCAGCCTTATGGTCAGGAGGACCCCAGTTCAGATCTGGCCTAAGACACAGGACACTCACTAGCCCTGTGACCCTGGCCAAGTCACTTAACCCCAATCCCCCCCCCCCAAAAAAAACCCAGGAGTAGTAACCATGATCTCAGACAAAGTTAAAGCTTAAACAGAGTTAATTAAAAGAGAAAAATAGGGAAACTACACTATATGTGTCAGCAATATTATTCAATATTGTTTTAGACTCTTTAAAATATCTAGACAGTATAAAATACCTGAGAGTATACCTGCCAAAACAGACACAGGAACTATATGAACATAAACATAAAACACTTTTTATACAAATAAAGTTAGATCTAAATAACTGAAGTAATATTTATTGTTAATGGGTAGGTAAAAACAATAAAATTAAAAAATGCCAATTTTATCTTAACTAATCTGTTTCATGCCATCCCAATTAAATTACTAAAAAATTACTGAGTTAGAAAAAAATAATAAAGTTCAGTTGGAAGACCAAAAGGTCAGAAACTTCAAAGATACTAGGGAAAAAAAGACGTAAAGAAAGCAGCTTTAGTAGTATCAGACTTTAAACTATATTATGAGATGACAGCATTGCGGAAGCATAAAATGAATAATTCTGATTATTTTAAATTAAAATCTTGTATAAATAAAACCTATGCAACCAAGAACAGAAGGAATGCAGAAAATCAGGAAAAAAACTTTCACAGACAATCTCTCAGATAGGATGTGATTGGGTTGGAATGTCGCTATGGTGGTAAAACTGGTTGATTTAGAAAAAGATGGAAAGACTTGGACTTATGAAGGAAAATGCTTCAGAAAAACAGCTGGCAAGTGGAAATAAGTATAGTATGGTCTTACATATGTGTATATGTTCACAGATGGACATCTATGTATATGTCTCTATATCCACATTTAATTGTAGCCTTCTTTATGGTGGGGTGGGGGAATAAGGGAAGGGGAAAAATAAAGTAAAAATGTATAGCAGAGAATAAAACCTACAAGAAAGCAAAGAAAAGCCGGGCAACTTTGAAAACAAAGTATAGTATTTATTATATAAGTTTTATTGAAATGGAAATTTATTGTTTTATATTGAATCCTCTCTCATGTACTGCTATGTACATAGTAATGTTTTTTCTCTCCTCATTTTGTATTTAAAATAAATTTAAAAAATTTACCAAAAGAAGAAATTATCAAGGAAAACTGCCCTGACATCCTAGAACCAAAGAGCAATTGAAAGAATCCACTGATCACCTCCCTAAAAGACAGGCCAAAATGAAAACACCCAGGAATATTATAGCCAAATTTCAGTACTATCAGGTCAAGGAGAAAATAGTGCAAGCAGTCAAAAAGAAACAATTCAAATATCAAGGAGCCACAGTCAGGATTATGCAAGACTCCGAAGTTTCTACATTAAAAGACTGGAGAGATTAGAATATGATATTACAGAAGGCAAAGGACCTTGGATTACAACCTAGAATCAACTAACCAGCAAAACTGAGCATAATATTTCAAGGGGGGGAAAAAATGGACATTCAATGAAATAGGGGACTTTCAAACTCTCCTGATGAAAAGACCAGAGCTAGGGAGCAGCTAGGTGGTGCAGTGGATAGAGCATCAGCCCTAAAGTCAGGAGGACCTGAGTTCAAATCTGGCCTCAGACCAAACACTTGACACTACCTGTGTGACCCGGGAAAGTCACTTAACCCTGACTGCCTAAAAATTAAAAAAAAAGAAAAAGAGAAGACCAGAGCTGAATAGAAAATTTGATTTTCAAATACAAGATTGAAGAGAAGCATAAAAAGGTAAGCAGGAAAGAATAAAACATAAGTTATTCAATAAGATTAAACTGTATACATCACTACATGGGAAGATGAGACTTGCAATGCTTAAGTTCTATTAGGGCAGTTATGAGGAGTATATTATATAGAAGGTATAGGTACAAGTTGACTTTGATGGGGTGATATAAAAAAATAAGGGGTGAGACAGAGGACTGTACTAGGAGAAAGGAAGGGGAAAGCAGAATGGAGTAAATTATATCACACGAAGAGGCATAAAAGACCTGTTACAGTTGAGGAAAAGAAAGGAGGGAGGTGACCACTGCTTGAATCTTACTCTCATCAGAATGGCTCAAAGAGAGAATAACATACATACTTAGTTGGGTATAGAAATTTATCTTAACCTACAGGGAAGTAGGAGGGGAAAGGGGAAAGAAAAGGGGAAAGGGGGAAGGGGGACCTGAAAGAAAGGAGGGCAGATGCAGGAGGGGAAAGAGGAAAGAAAAGGGCCGGGGGGTTGGGGCCCCACTGCTGATAGAAAGGAGGGCAGTAGTCTCTGGCAGAGCTGAGTCTGGTCCACAGGTCCAGTGTTCTTTGTACCTCAAGCAGTAACATACGTGTGATGCTCAGACCCATCTGAGAGATATGCTCAGATCTAAAGCATGGAGCTAACCCTGCTCTTAGCAGAATATAGGGAGGAAAAACCAAAATACCCATTTTAAAGAATGCTCCAAATCACTAATAACAAGAGCAGTACCAATTAAAACATCTCAGATTTTTCACCACATACACATCATATTAGCAAAGATGACAAGACAAAAATGGCAAAGTGAGAGTGTGCTATTACTTCTTGGGTCCTGGAGGGATCTGCTATTAGATTTGTGAATCTGTCCAACTTTTCTGTAAAATAATTTAGAATCATGTCCTCAAGTCCCTTTGACCCCAATCATATCACTACAAGGCACATGCCCCCAAAGGGAGCATGAAGAAAAATGATCAATGTAAAAAAAATATATAACACCACTTTCTGTGGCAGAAAACAAGTGAAAACATTAACTGAGGAATAAATGAACTGCAGCAATAGCTGTGTAATGGTATATTATCACATAGTAAAAAAGTATAAAAATTCTAAAAACCACAGAAAGGCTTGTATGAGCAGACAGAGAGGGAAGTAAACAGAATCAGGAGAACAAAGATAATAACATTGTAAAGGTAAACAACAATAAAAATTCTAATCATTACAGTGACCAATCATGATTTCTGAGGACTGGCCACGAGCTAGAAGTTTGGACTTGGATATACACTTTCAGAGATGTCCAAAGCGTTGTTAGACTAGGCTTATGTTACAAGAAAGGGCTGGGGAAACTTTAATGTGAAGTGACAGGTATGTCCCCCAAAAGAAAGAAAATCAATCAATCAGAAAAAATACACAAAAGAAAATAAACTTCAGACAGTCCCTCCGAAAACACTAATTTGCTAAACATACTTTAAAAAAAAATCAACTACATAAGAAAAGTTTGGTTTAATATACAATCCTCTTTTTTGTCTTTTTGTGTTTGAAAGGTTTCTGATGATTAAATTCATAATGAAGAAAATATTTATTTAAGAGAATGGGACTATTTTACCGATCATTCCAGTCATCCCCTCTCCGTCTCTCATCTCTTTCCCTTGAACGATCGTAATCACTTCGTTCTCTTCGGAATTTGTCCCTTCGCCTTCGGTCATACTCATCATCGCTGTCACCCATGGTAGAGGCTGGAAAGTGAACAGAATCACAAGGTAGTAAACAAAGGGGCAGGAAATAAGCATTTATATAGCTCCTTCTATGTGCCAGGCACTATGCTAAGTATTTTACAAATATTATCTCAATTGATCCTTCCAACAACCCTTAGAGGTAAGTGCTATTATTACAGGTTTATACAACAGTGTCTGAGGCCAGATTTGAACTCTATTCCTGAATGCAGGCCAAGTATTCTATTCACTGAAAGCCACACTTATTTTGCCACTAGCCCCCCCATAAGGGTGTCACTGCTCCCCTATGCAGCTCGATAGCTCCTGGTCACCTTAGTTAAAAGGACAATTTCTCCTCCCTTTCCCTCCCTCCACCAAGAGGGTCCCTTATGTCTCTACTCTTCTAATGATATTCTCCCACATGTCCAAGAGAACCCACCATGGCCCTACTACCAACAAGCCACCCTTAGATTTCCAAGTCCTTCCCTCACCAGAACAACAACAACAAAAAAGACTTTATGTAAGCCTTTAAAGTTTGCAAAGTGCTTACCTTGATAAACAATGGCTAAAAAGGAAGGAACCAAGCTTTCAGAATTTTGGTCCAGTGCTGTTTTCAGTGTACCACATTACTCCCCAGACAATCCTAGCCTTCCTTCCCACCCCCACTATCCACAATCCTGGTAAAATCATTGATTTTGTCATCAATTTAGAGCTCAAAGGGACCCAGAGATAAAGGACTGTGGCGATTATTTAGCTCAACTCTAATAAAATCATTTTTTAATCACAGATTTAGAAATGAAAGGGACCCAATGATGAAAGGACCTTGGAGATTATCTAGCCCAATCCTCTTATAGATGAGTCTAAAACCAAATCATTCCTTATCGTGGCAGACACACCACTAAAATTCAGGTCTCTCAACTTCAAATCTAGCGTTCTGTTCACTTCACAATGACATCCATAACTAAGGCTCCTTAATTATCCCCCCCCTCAACACTCCAAACTAGCTCTTGATACCCTATTGCCCTCAGACATCTCTTTCCAAGATGAGCCCCACTCAGAGGTCTTCCAAGCTTTAAACTCTTCAGACCTCGAACGGATATAAAGACACACACAGACACACATTCCCCCCCCCCCCCAAGCTGTGCTCTCAGCTCCAGGACCTTATTCAGAACATACATCCCCAGTTCTGGGCCACCAACCATAAAAGACATTCATAAAATAGCCTTCAAAGTTTGCTCAGAGAACGCCCAGGAAGGAGATGAGGGAGCGGTGGGGGGGGAAGGGAATTAGGTCCTGAACTACCTCTCATCCTCTGGGGCCTCTAAAAGCTACATTCCTGCAGCAGAGTAGGAAACGGGGGCCCACGGGGAGGGGGGGGAGTGGAAAAGAGGGACGGAAACTCCCCACCCAACCCAGGAACCACTACGGCAACCCATCCCCTCCTCACCTCAGGCCCACCTCAAGCCTATCGGCCTCTGCCTTTACTATAAAAGCAAATGAAGGCGGGTCGGCTTAGTGGCAGCACGTCGAGTCTTTTATCCCTTCTACTGCTGAGGGAGTCGGGGTGGGGGTGGGGGGGCGGAATCCAAGGCTGGAGGGGAGTCTGTGTGAACGGAGCCGGGGGGTGCCGGGGAGGCGGTAAGGAGGACCGTAGAGTCACAACTCAGACGTGACGAAAACAGCTCTCCGCCGAGTCCGCGCGCGCCGTTCCTGCCACAGTGCCTGCTGGGAGCGACTGTGGCGTCGGCGTCGGCGTCAGCGCATGCACCGCTCTTGGGTCGAGTTCTGTTTTGCGTTCTCTCGGGGCCTGGGTGGAGAGTTCCCGAATGGACGGAAGCGGAAGTGTCTGGAGAAGGGCGAAGGGAAGTGGAGGCCCGTTGTTCCGTTTCATTCTCTCTTCGGTTCGGTTATACTACAGTTCATGTAGTGTACGCGGCTCGGTGCTAAACTTTTTTGGGAATCATAGATGAGAAATGACACAGTCATTGACTTCAAGGAGCTTATGATCTAATTGGAGGAGGGGAAGGAGCAAACCAAATAATAAAACTTATTAAACTGATTACTGGATGCCAGGCAGGGCAGCTAGGTGGCGCAGTGGCTAGAGCCCTGGGCCTGTGATCAGGAAGACTCTTCATGCCTTCAAATACGGCCTCAGACACTAGCCGTGTGACCCTGGGCAAGTCAGTCCTGTTTGCCTCAGTTTCCTCATCCCCAAAACGTGACTTTGCCAAGAAAATCCCAAATGAGATCACGAAGAGTCAGACAAACGGAACGACAGTAGATGCCAGACACTGGTTTTACAAATATTTCATTTATGGAATAGGAAAGGACTTATTTGCTGCCAATGATCTCTTAAAAATGAATTAAACTCATTACTTATAAGGTCCTTAAGGCCTCCACCCTCTTACAAAAGGAGGTGCATAGATTAGTTTGCCTGTATGGTATCATCTCTGGATCTGATGCATAATTCACAGTATTAATAATAGTTTCCCCAGACCTTAATGTAAATTATGTTACAATCCCCCAGTTGTTTGACCTATTCTTTCAGTGTCTTGGTAATGTCAATATTTTTAATATTGTGGCCTGCCTCTGAAATCAGGAGGTTCCCACAAGTTTTTAGTTCAAAAACATCACCATATTTTTCAAGCAAAGCATACCTTATCTGATCAATGGACTGATCCCGAATGGCAATATTTAAACGATTTTTCCCTTCACTAAAAAAAAGGGTATACAGAATAATTAGGTATGTTTTCCTCTTGATGGGAATGAATTTTCTATTGTTAATAGTCATCATTCCCTAATTACCTCAGTGAAGTCTATGGAAAGAAGTCCCCTCTAAAGATTTAAGGGAGTCATATCTTTGTATGAATGGGGAAAGAACTTTTGTTTTGAATGGCTTTTTGGAAATGACTAGAAAAAGCATTCTTCACTGAAATAATGAATTGTATATGGATGTTGAGGGACAACTGAGGGGTGGCATGAGGAACCTCAACAGCGAGAAAATGAAAATCAAGGCAAATCTCTGTAATTTTAGGATGGTTTAACAATTATGTTGAAGAAATTATTTGGATTTTGTCTTTGTTTTATTTTTTAAATTTGGCATTTGAGGAGAGGTTTCTAGGAAGATGGCAAAGAAGGTGAGAAAACTTTCAGCTCTCCAAATTTCCTCCACAAAAAAATGATAGAACATCACCTCAGAGGGAATGTAGAGCAGTGAAAAGAAACAAAAGTCAGGGTAAAGCAGTTGTTCTAAGAAAACTTAAGACACTGTGCCCACACCCTGCCAAAGACCCAGCCTCCAGGGTCAGAGGTTAGGCCTGAGTGAAGTACAAACACCTCCAAGCCAACTCTGCTGAATCCACAAATAAAAAGCCCTGGGGGCAGCTGAGGTTGGGAAGCAGCCTCAGCCTTAGAAACTTCCATCTCAACGTGGGGATCTGAAGGCTGAGTAAGAGAATATTGAAGGACCTTCCACTGTAGAGGGACACCAAACACTCCAAACTGACCAGGCACATCCCAGGCTGGTCCCGAACTGCTGCTGTGAGAGAGAAGGAGACAGCACACAGCTGGTGAGTACGGTAGCAGAGGGGTGGGGACCATGCTGGTTGTGGGAACAGAACCCCTAGTTTCAGTTCCAAGGCAAAGAGGGCAGAAGAGAGCAAGATCATTTGCAGGACAGCTGGGGGTTCTACTGTGGTGATTTAGGAGTGGAAAGGAGAATCCAGGATTAAGCCCTAGGACAGACCTCGGAGACTTGAGACATCATTACCCATACTTTGGGACTAGAACTTGATTACACTAATAGCTGTTAAAAAACAAAATAAAAATAAATAAATGAAAATGAGTAAGCAAAGGGGAAAGAATGAAGATCTGGGTTCATATTAAGGAGGAAGATAATGGAGCTAAAAAAGTCACTGCTTTTTCAATGAAAAATGTCAAATGGTCCCAAGCACAGAAAGAGTTCTTGGAAGAACTTAAAAAGCACATTAAAAATCAAATAAGAGAGATCAAAGAAAAATTAGAAGAAAAAAAAGTAAGAATAACCCAAGAAAATTATGGGAAAAAAAGCAGACGGACTTCAGAAAAACCTGGACTAATGCTGAGTGAAGTGAACAGAACCAGGAGAATTTTGTACAAGGCAACAGCCACGTTGTGTGACGACTAATTTTGGTGGACTTAGCCCTTTTCAGCAATGCAAGGATCTAAGACATCTCCAAAAGTCTCATGATGGAAAATGCTATCCACGTCCAAACAAAGAATTATGGAGTTTGAATGCAGAGTGAAGCACACTATTTGCTCTTTTTTTTTTCCTTCTGTTTTGTTTCATTTCCTCTTTCATGTGGTTTCCTTGTATTGGTTCTAATTCTTCCTTACAACATCACTAATGTGAAAATATGTTTAATAGGAATGTATACATATAGCCTATATCAGATTGTGCACTGTCTTGGGGAGGGAGGTAGGGCAAGAAAAATTTTAAACTCAAAAGCTTATGGCAGTGATTGTTGATGAATCAAAATAAATTAATAAAAATAAGGGACTCAGAAAGGTTAAATTGTTTACTTCTTATACATGCAAATATCAGTTTTTATGACTGTCATCATTATTTGGGTAATTTAAAAGAAAGGCTTGGACTGGGCTGAGTATGATGGGGTGATTCTAAAAAAGTGAAACTTCAGGGATACAGAAAAACGGATACAGAAGAAACTAGTAGGGGAGAATGGGTAGTGCTAGAACCTTAATCTCATCAGAAATGAGTTAAAGAGGGAACAACACATATCTAGAAGGGTGTAAAAATCTAACTTCAGAAAGAAATAAGAGAGTAAGGAGATAGGGGAGGAGTGGGGTGGGGAGGGGAGAGGATAAAGGAGGGAGTGTTGGAGGGGTGGGTGGGTTCAGGAATAGAAGGGCAAGGTAGCAGAAGTAAAGTAGATGAGTGAGGAGGGAGAGGGTAAATAGGGTGAGATGACTAGTGAGGAAAAATAGGAAGGAGGAAAACACAAGTAATTATAACTTAGAATGGAATGGGATGAATTTGCCCATAAAATGGAAATGGATAGCAGATTAAAATTTTGAATTCAACAATATGTTGCTTTCAGGAAACACAATAAAAATGAGATACACATAAAATAAAGAGCAGGCATAGAATTTATCATGTAAAAAAAAGCAGGAGTAGTAACCATGATCTCAGACAAAGTGAAAGCTAAAAGAGATTTAATCAAAAGAGAAAAAGAGGCGTGAAAAGAAAATGTTTGTGAAATTTTCTGTTTCCACCCAAGTTAACATAAAAACAGGATGCCTGTGTGTTAGTACCTGATCCGCAGGTACTCTTATCCACAAGTATTGGAAAAATAACCAACAGCTATTTTTGTGTCTGCCATGCTTAATTACCTTATCTGGCACATCTTAATTAGCTTATCTGATACTAAGGTGTAAGAGCTCACTCTCCCCTTCTGTATCAATTGTGTGCTCTTTGGGAGCAGCACACCCACTTATTGCAGAGGGAAACTACATTATATGTCAGCAATATTATTCAATATTGTTTTAGACCATATAAAATAACTAGACAAAAAAAAAAAACAGGACTTCAGCTTCCAGGAGCCAAGATGGCGGAGTAAGAAGTAAGTATCTCTAACCCTCTCTTATTAACCTCTGAAAGCCCAGGAAATATCACCCAGGAAAAACCCTTCTTCACATACTGGTAGTATCGGGGGAGGGGAGGGGAGAGAGAGATGGAGACAGAAACAGAGAAGAGAAAGGCAGAGACAGAGAGAGCAGGGAAGAGGGAGGGGAAGGGGAAGAGAGAGAGAGAGAGAGAGAGAGAGAGAGAGAGAGAGAGAGAGAGAGAGAGAGAGACATACGGAGAGAGACGAGCAAGGAAGTGAGGCATGACAAACAGAAAATCTCCTAGAGCCAAAGGCAAGTAAAGAAAAGCTGGTTCACAACATACTCTTTGCTTGAAACCCCAGAGACTACTTATATAATGAGATCATTCTCTCTGCAGTTGAACTGAGACTTCATCTCATTCTCAGGTCACAGAACTCCCTGACTCTTGTATATTCTATCACTTAAACTAATCTGTGTGACTCTCCTGATTACCGTTGCACTGCTTGCAATATATTTATTCACTCTCTGTCTTTCCTGTAATAAGTATTTGGTAAGAAAGCTAAACTGGCTTAAATTATGTTAACTTTTGTTCCTCAGGTCTAGAATGTTGGTTTAGAATTCTTCAGGTCTAGAATTGCCCGGCTCAGAGCAACCAGGGAAAATGGCTTTTATCCTAAATCCCAAAAGACCTATACCCAAAGACTTAATATCTGATGTGATAGCTGTAATTCCAGCCCAATAACCCCTTTTCAATATAGGAGTACAATAAAATAATCACCCGGCTATAGCCATCCTCCTACTTCCAATAAAGGCAGGAAAAAATACACATACATATACGCACACACATTCATACCTATACTCATATTATTCATGGGCTAGCCTTGTTCTTTGTTACATGGTCACATTTGTGTTACACACAAAAACTTGTCCACGAGAATTACACTTTCTTGCTTACTTGACTTGCAATGATTTTTTAAAACAATCTAAATAGTAGAATTTTAGTAATAATCATGAAGTAAAGGGCTTATCCAAACTAGCTTATCTTCATATTTCACCTAATATTTGTAAGGCACTTAGTACAGTGCCTGGCTTACGGTAGTCACTTCAGCAATGCTTAGGTGGCATAACTTTCTGAACTGTATGGAGATATATATATATATATATATATATATATATATATATATATATATATTTTAAATACTTGCTCTATGCATCATTGTGTAATATGTGTTAATACATGAAAAAATTATTGTTATATATGTTGATGCATGGGGGAAAAAACTCATGGTTTTGAGTTCATGCATGTTACTTTGAATTTTTGTCACACACAGTATTCCATGAAGTATTATTTGCTGCAGTAATATGAATTTATTATTTGCAGTGACATTTGGGTATTGATGTGTAATTGGGTATTGGTGTAATACGAAAAAAAAGGACTGCTGCATTTGAGTTTTATTATGACTCATTTACGTTTGAAAAGAATTTAAGACTCCAAATATCAGAAGTAGACCCAGATCTTAAGAATAAGAACATTTTAAGGATATAGTGCAGGAATGTGAAAATGCTTACAACGAAGGACACTAACTTTAAGGCAGGTGAGACAATTGAGGAAGTTTTCCTAGTTTTACTTGAAGATTTTGATCATGGAAATATACCTGAAGACGGGAACAGAGTCAAGATGATAGTGAAGCCAGCATTTTTCCAAACTCTCCCCACAACAACTTTTAAAAATGTACCAAACCAAATTCTGAGCAGGAAACCTATGAGGTTTTTTCCTGAGCCAATGAAAGTCACAGTGAGTCATTTCTCCAATCCAAGGCAGCTTAGGAAGACAGAAAGAGAAGTCTTTGGATACTGATGGGGACTGACTAGGAGATGGTTTGGCTAGAATTGGCATAGGCTACGTGCTGTGGCAATGGTGGCAGCAGGAGCCACCAGTCCCCAGGGAATGGTAAAAGGACTGAACACCTTGTCAGAAAGACAGGGCAGGGGAGTCCTATATTATTAGCACAGGGAACAGTTTTGGCTGGCCTGGGACTCCCTTCTTGAGTGTAGGCCACAGACACAGAGCAAGGGAATTACTCCTCCAATGTAAAGCCACAGGCACAAGTGTAATAATGGTTTAATAGTGAGAGAGGAAGGAGAGGACTAAAATCTTTCTCCTTAGAAAGACAAAGTACAGAGGGAATGGAGAGCCTGAGATAAGAATACTTCCAACAAGTAATAACCAAAGTAATAGACTTGCCATCTATTATAATTGTGAATCCAAGGCCATAAACATGTTGAATATACTAGAACAAGAAAGGCAGAGTTGTTTGTATAAAAGCTGATGCCTTCTTTTCCAGATTCAGAAAACTGAGGTGGGGATAGAGAGGGAGGTTACCACCTTGTCACAATGACTACTTCATCAATTCCACCTGGATTCATAAGACCTCATGGAAAGATAATGGTAATGATTGAGAATATGGGTTGCAATATTATCCCAGAGAGTAGGTCTCAAATTATCATCATTTCCCATTTTTATCATTTATTATCATCATTTATGATTATTTATTATCATCATTTCCATCATAATTTTCCTGTATTTTTATGACAGATATTTAAGAAAAATACTTATAAAACCTATGACAAGGTGCAAAGATAGCTACCTAAACAGGAGACAGGCTGCCCAGCTCCTCCACGCTGACTGCAACAAAGACAGAAGGAATCTGCTTGTCACTTCCTGAAAGGACCCCAAAAGGAAAGGCCCCAGTATTGCTGTGATCAAAATCCAGAGCTCCCCATGTCAAAGAAAAATTATTGCAAACATCCAGAAAGAAACAGTTAATTACCAAGGAACTATGGTCAAGATCACATAAGACCTGGAAACTTCTAAAAAAAAAAACATCTTGGAAAAACGATATTCCAAAAGGAAAAAGATATAGTCTTACAAGCACAGATAACTTACCCTGAAATTCCTACAGGGGAAAAGATGGATCTTTAATGGAATAGAAGACTTTTTTTTTCTTTTTCTTTTTCTAGGCAATTGGGGTTCAGTGAGTGTTTGGTCTGAGGCCACATTTTCTATCCACTGCGCCACCTAGCTGCCCTAAATAGAAGACTTTCAAGCATTTCTGATGAAAATACCAGAACTGACTATGCCCTTTGACATGTAGTAGTAGTAGCAGCAGCAGCAGCAGAAACAAACATACAATAATACAAATAACAAATAATACAATAATACAAAAAATATGCAGGAATCCAGAAAAACCTAGAAAGGCAAATTTGTTTAAGTAATTGGAAGAAGGAGGCAGAACTTACTCTAAGGCAGAAAGCAGTTAAGTCACTTGCTCAGGGCCACACAAATGAGGATGTATTAGGAAGCAAGATACTTCCTAATTGAAAGGTAAAGACAAGGTGTAGCGACATGCATATTTGAGTGTGGTTGCTGTGTGGACATCAACTATACTTTTTTATTATATAGATTATGCAGACCCAAGCAAACTTTTTGTTTTCCACATACATGCTAGCCTTGAAGGTTTGGAAACTGTTCTATTCTGATGGGGGAAGGGTCATTAGAGGCCAATTGCATTCACCAGCAGAAGTTTGATTGGAAGTTGGTTGTATTTCTTGTGTTGTGTTTATGATGAACAGTTAAATGTTTTGAGCTTATCCTCAGCTGATTTTGTGCAGTGAACCCACAAAAGGGGCCTAACAGAAGAATTTAAGCCTACCCCGAGGTGGTCTTGGTAGTCCCATAAAGGATAGCCTTGAGAAATTGTGTTTGTGCTCTTCTCACTGGCTAAGAGATTTCTATGAGAGAGGAAAAGACAGAGCAAGGGGAAGAGGAGTAGACTTTGAATTGTGAACATATCTCCTGAAGCCATAGTCAAGTGGAGAAAAAGCTAGCAACACAACATATCCCTTGATTCTCAGCATCTGTGACCCCAGAGACTCTGAGTGAACTCATAGGGTGAGGTTCTCTACCTGGTTGAGCTAAGATGTCATCTTGCTCCCACGTTGGAGAGCTGCCCAACTCTTGTGTATTCTATTGCCTAAACTGTATTACTTTCACTGCTTGTATTAATAAATGTTTGCTTGCTATTCATGACTGTGTTTCATGTGTCTGTGTGGGTTGTCTAAATGTATAGACGCAGCTTGTGGGTAGTGTGGACAGTTCTGATCTGAGTTCTGACCCACCTTTACAAGGAGTAGGAAAAGGGACAATGCACCATTGGCATTCTTGTCTTAGGGGCAGGGCAGGCAAGATCCAGAACTGTTACAAAAGAGAATTTCTCTTATTTCCAAGAGGGGTCCTGGGATGGAATTACATAACTCCATTCTAGGGGTATGAGTCTGAGTTCAGAAAGAAAGCTGATTTCCTGATCACTCTTAAAGGTCACACTTAGCATCTTAGCTTACACACTTGTCAGCTTAGTTCCTCCTCACCAATTGTTAGTTAAAGGATCATCATACAAAACACAAATAATAAGTCCATTTATTCAAGTAAAAGAGCAAACAAGTTGGAGAAGCTCTATAGATTAGATATACCAAAGAATATACAGAAATAAATGAACTCTTCATCTGGAAACAAGATATGATCTCAATTCAAATCAAGAGAGAGAAAACAATCTCACTTAGGGGGAGTTCTTTGTCAGCAATCTCTAGAAATTCCAACTCTGGAGTCAAGGAACTTGATGGGGCTGGCTTCCCATCTGTGTCCCTGGCTCCAATCCACCATTCAAATAGCTTTTTTTCTTGACCAGCTCCTCTCTCTGCGTACATCTCCAAAGAGTGTCTAGAACTAATTGAAGTAATTTTCTTAGAGTGATGTCATGCTCAGCATTCTCTCAAGCAAACAGGAGTCACCTCTCCCTCTGTGTATTCAGAATAACAGCCCAGAGATGAGTCTCCCCAACCCTGCCTAGGTTGGTGATGAGCATTTGGTGGAAGGGGAAGCTAAACCAGTCAAGATTAAGTTAACTCTTGCTTCAGATGAGGGATGTAACTACTTCCCCCAAGGGAATGGGGCTTTTATCCTGAACCCCAAAAGAACTGTGCTTTTGTTGTTGTTCAGTCGTGTTTAACTCCCTTCTGTCCTCCCCTAATTCCTGAAGTCTATCCAAGTTCATGTTGATTGTTTCCATGACATTATCCATCTTGTCCTCTACTGTCCATTTTTCCTTTTGCCTTCGATCTTTCCCAAAGTCAGTGTCTTTTCCAACGAGTCCTGTATTCTAATTACATGGTCAAAATTTTTAGGCTTCGGTTTCAGTATTTGACCTTCCAGTGAACAGTCTGAATGAATTTCTTTGAGTATTGACTGATTTGATCTCCTTGCTATCCAAGGGACTCTCAAAAACCTTCTCTACCACTGCAATTTGAAAGAACCATGCTATTAGCCTTCAAATATCTGATGTGTAACAGTAGACAGACACAATTTTAGCCCAATACCTCCTCTCGAAGATAGAAGAGCAAAGGAATGATTACCCAGCCATAGCCATCCCGCTTTCCAAAAAGGTAGAAATCCAGTGGGATAGCCCAGTTCTTTATTACATGGTCCATCTGTTACATTAATGTAATTATTTACCTTATCCCCTAGGATTTGTATATTTTGACCCACATATTATTTAGGATATCATTACTTAGCCTTCGTTTAGGTCTTCGTCTTTTGTTCATATTTTTCTAACTAAATATAATTTTTATGGTGTTATGGTCTATAACTTCCCCTAAAGTCCTACTCGGATGTCTCAGCATTATCAGGCAACGACTGTTCTAAAAGTCTGTGCCAGTGGTGTCAAGTTCTACTAAGCTGAAAAGGCTTCAAGTGTTTACTAGGCTCTTTTTCTTTTTAAATTCAGGTAGTCTCATCTTCTATATTATCAGTCTTTTGAATTTGTTTCAGTATTTCTTTTTGGGTTTTTTGTTTGTTTCAATATTTCTTGTTGCTTAATGGAATGGTTTTTTTTTTTACTTTTAAAAAATTTTTTATTAATTTCTTTTGATTTATCAACAATCACTTCCATATGCTTTTGAGTTGAAAATTTTTCTCCCCCTTCTTCCCCCCCCTCCCCAAGATGGTGCACAATCTGATATAGGCTTTGCATTTACATACCCATTAAGCATATTTTCATATTAGTGAAGTTGTAAGTAAAAATTAAAACCAATAGGAGGAACCATCAGAAAGATGAAACAAACTCAACAGAAGGTAAAAATAAGTGATAGCGATTCAACTTCCATAGTTCTTTCTTTGGATGTAGACAGCATTTTCCATCCCAAGGCCTCTGGAGATGTCTTAGATCCTTGTAATGCTGAGAAGGGTTCAGTTTAACAATATTAGTCATTGTATAACGTGGCTGTTATTGTGTACAAAGTCCTCTTGGTTCTGCTCACTTCACTCAGCATCAGAGCATGTAAGTCTTTCCAGGTTTTTCTGAATGCTTAATGGAATCTTTAGCTTCTTTTGGTCCATTCTAATTTTCAGGGAATCTATTGCTTAGTCAAGGTTTTGTGCCTCTTGTACTATGCTGTTAATTCTCTTTCCAGTTCCTTGGAAGTGGTGATTTTTTTCTTGCCCTTAGTAAATTCTGGCACTCCATCAATTTTTATTAAAGTGTCTTGTGAGGCAGCATTTGACAGGGGGTGGATATCTGAGTTTTAATCCCATGAACTTAATTTCTCCAGGACTCAGTTTCCTAATCTTTAAAATTACAGGGATGAACTAGATAGTCTTTTAAATTTTAAATCCATTATCAAAAAATTAATTGCTCTTTAATATCCTCATTGTATTGTTACCACAAATATATCAAATCAAGTTTTTCCTATATTCTGTTCCAATCCATAATCTTATTTAACTTTCTGTTAAATTTGTTACAGTAGGAAAGAATCGCATTAAAGTTGCCTATAATTCTTTTTTACATTTCAGTTAGCTTTTCCTTAAAGTACTTATAGATTATACAATTAGGTGCATATCCAAAGCATATTATCCTGTGTTTGCAACTCTTGCTGTTATGGATTCATCTCAAACACAATACATTTTATTCTGGTCCCTCACTTCATTTTTTTAAATGTGTCTTTATTACTGAAGTGTGTTTCTTATATGTTGCATATTGTTGGGCTCTGTTATCTAGTGCATTTTGCAACTCTCAATTTTTACAAGTGAATTTAGCCCATTAATACGTAAGGTTATAGTTCTTATGTTTGTTTTTTCTTCAATTAAATCCCGTTGGTTAATTTTACAAAAAAAAATCAACAATCAGTACTTGCAATTGGTTTTGCATGAAACAATCCAGTCCTAATTTATGCCATCAAATACAGTCATATACAATGCCCCTCCCTAGTCCAACCCAGAAAGCAGCAGAGTTTTATCTGTCACTGATTTTAGGAATAATAAATCACTTCTCTTCCACCTTTTCTGAGAAACTTTTGTCTAATCATCCTTCAAGTGACTGACCACTAAGTGTTTTTCCTTTGTTCCCTCAATGGCCCTCAGACAAAGTAGGACTTCGTATGTGAGGCAATTGGGGTTAAGTGACTTGCCCACAGTCACACAGCTAGAGAGCATTATGTGTCTGAGGTCACATTTGAACTCAGGTCCTCCTGACTCTAGGGCCAGTATCTCTATCCACTGCACCACCTAGCTGCCCCTTAAAGTAGGACTTCTAAGGGACAATAGTTTTGTCTCCTTCTGGTAGCTTGTAAACATTGTTACATTACATAGCTTTTTTGTTCTATTCAGAGTTTATTTGCTGAGTATGAAGTTCAAAGGCTCTGTTTATTTCTACTTTTCTTTGAATATATGCTTGAAAACTTTTCTTTCTGTTCAAGGTTCATCTTTTTTGCCCATAAAGGAGTATGTTCAGCTTTGTAGTATATATTATCCTGTGGTAGAAGTGATTTCCCTTTGCTACTTGGTATATCATATTCTAGGGATTTTTTTTTCATTTCTCATGATCAGTGAATAATTCTGTGCAATTAGAACTGTCTCCTTTTTCCTTGCAAAACTCTTTCTTAAACACGAAAGATTCTAAAAATTGACCACTCTAGTTTGGCTACCTCAGAGTTGGAGTTCTATTGTGACCCTGTCATATGGACTCTGTTGGGTTACAAGCTCAATTTTCCTTCTTTCTTCCTTTCTTTTTTTCCTTTTTTTTAAAATTATTTAAAATATTTTTAATTTATGCCTTTTGCCTTTACATCACATTCATTTCCAAATATATGCTTTTCGGGGCAGCTAGATGGCACAGCAGATAGAGGACCAGCCCTGAAGTCAGGAGGACCTGAGTTCAAATCCGGCCTCAGACCAAACACTTGACACTTACTAGCTGTGCGACCCTGGGCAAGTCACTTAACCCCAATTGCCTTAAAAAAGGGAAAAAAAAGTTTCAAAAAAACAAAAACAAATATATGCTTCTCCCCTCCCCTGCCCACTAAGCCATGCCTTTTCAATCAATCAAGAAACATTTATTAAAGACTTCTGGTTGGTATAGAACTATGAAAGGTCCTAAAGAAGCCTAGCTCTTCCACATAAACTCCCATGTTTAGCTAGAAACTGTCTCCAAAAGACCAATTATAAAGAAAACCAAAAAGAATCAAAGGTAAGCTTCTCCATCCAGTTCGGAGCTATGCAAAAGGTTGGCCAGAAGAGGGCAGAGGCTGGTATAGATGTCAAACTAGAGCAGCCAGTGCCAGCTCAGTTAAACACAGAAGCAGCAGAGGCAGGGATAATGTGCTAGGGAAATGAGAACAAATTTTAATAACTGAACTAGAAGCTAGTGGAGGCTGGAAAGAGACAGGTCACATTAATTCCTGTAGATAGATAAGAAGCCAGTTACATTTTGAATAGGGCCTTTACAAGTCAGTTATGATAAAGTTAAATGTTGTTTTGTCCTTGCCTTCATAGACTAAAACAGGAACCCATAGCAGACCACAAAAGCTCTGGGAGATCTCCACACACCTGTGTCCTTATCTAGCTGACAATTACTGAGGCACATGTATTTCTTTCTTTCTTTTTCTTTTTTTTTCTGAGTCTTGAAGGATTTTTTTTAAGGTTTTTAAAGATTTTTCTTTAATTTTCAATTTTTAAAATAAATTTCTTTTTCCTCCTCTCTTATTATTTTAATAATTAATTTATTTTTCGTTTTCAACAATCACTTCCACAAGATTTTGAGTTCCAAATTTTCTCCCCGTCTCTTCCTTACCCCACACCAAGACAGCATGCATTCTGAATACCCCTTCCCCCAATCTGCCTTCCCTTCTATCACCCCCCTCTTCTCTTATCCCCTTCCCCTTCTGTTTTCCTGTAGGGCAGGATAGATTTCTATACCCCTTTGCCTGTATATCTTATTTCCCAGTTGCATATAAAAACAGTTTTTAACATTTGTTCTTAAAACTTTGGATTCCAAATTCTCTCCCTTCCTTCCTCCCCACCCACCCTCATTGAGAAGGCAAGCAATTCGATATAGGTTATACATGTGTAGTCATGTAAAACACTTCTATAATAGTCATGCTGTGAAAGACTAACTATATTTCCCTTCATCCTATCCCACCCCCTATTTATTCTATTCTCTCCTTTGACCCTGTCCTTCCTCAAAAGTGTTTGCTTCTAATTACTCCCTCCTTCAATCTGCCCTTCCTTCTATCATCCCCCCCTCTCGTATCCCCTTCCCCCCCTATTTTCCTTTATGGTAAGATAGATTTCCATACCCAATTGAGTGTGTATATTATTCTCTCCCTAAGCCAAATCCAATGAGAGAAAGATTCACTCATTCTCTCTCACCTCCCCCTTCTTCCCTCCACTATAAAAGCTTTTTCTTGTCGAGATAATTTACCCCATTCTACCTCTCCCTTTCTCCTTCTCCTAGTACAATCCTCTCTCACCCCTTAATTTTCTTTTTTAAATATCATTCCTTCATATTCAACTCACCCTGTGCCCTCTGTCTATACATATATACATATATTCCCTCCAACTACCCTAATACTGAGAAGGGTCTCATGAGTTACAGATATCATCTTTCCATGTAAGAATGTAAGCAGTTCAACTTTAAAAAGTCCCTTACTATGTCTCTTTCCTATTTACCTTTTCATTCTTCTCTTGAGTCTTGTATTTGAAAGCCAAATTTTCTGTTCAGCTCTGGTCTTTTCATCAAGAATGCTTGAAAGTCCTCTATTTCATTGAATGACCATTTCCCCCCATCATGGATTATACTCAGTTTTCCTGGGTAGGTGATTCTTGGTTATAATCCTAGTTCCTTTGATTTCCAGAATATCATATTCCAAGACCTCTGATCCCTTAATGTAGAAGCTGCTAAATCTTGTGTTATCTTGATTGTGTTTCCACAATACTTGAATTGTGTCTTTCCGGCTGCTTGCAATATTTTCTCTTTGACCTGGGAACTCTGGAATTTGGCTACAATTTTCCTAGGAGTTTTCCTCTGGGGATCTCTTTTAGGAGGTGATCAGTGGATTCTTTCAATTTCTATTTCACTCTTAGGTTCTAGACTATCAGGGTAGTTTTCCTTAATAATTTCTTAAAAGATGATGTCTAGGCCCTTTTTTGGATCATGGCTTTCAGGTAGTCCAATAATTTTAAAATCATCTCTCTTGGATCTATTTTCCAGGTCAGTTGTTTTTCCAATGAGATATTTCACATTATCTTCAATTTTTTCATTCTTTTGGTTTTATTTTATAATTCCTTGATTTCTCATAGAGTCATTAGCTTCTATTTGCTCCATTCTAATTTTTAAGGAATTATTTTCTTCAGTGAGCTTCTGGATCTCCTTTTCCATTTGGCCAATTCTGCTTTTTAAGGCATTCTTCTCCTCATTGGCTTTTTGGACCTCTTTTGCCATTTGGGTTAGTCTATTTTTTAAGGTGTTATTTTCTTCAGTATTTTTTTGGGTCTCCTTTAGCAAGTTGTTGATTTGTTTTTCATTATTTTCTTGTAGCACTCTCATTTCTCTTCCCAATTTTTCCTCTACTTCTCTTACTTGCTTTTCAAAATCCTTTTTGGGGTCTTCCATGGCCTAAGACCAATTCATATTTTTCTTGGAGGCTTTGGAAGTAGGAGCTTTAACTTTGCTGGTTTTTTCTGAGTGTATATTTTGATCTTCCTTGTCACAAAATAATTTTCTATAGTCAGAGATTTTTTTCCGTTGTTGCTCATTTTCCCAACCTATTACTTGACTTTTTAACTCTTTATTAAGGTAGAACTCTGCTTCCAGTGTGGAGGGTGTACTGTTCCAAGCTTCAGGGGTTTTGTGCAGGTGTTTTCAGAGATACTTCTAGGAACTTGTAAATTTTCATTTCTTCCAAGGTGATATGATCAAAGGAGAGTTGTTTACTCCTTTCTTGGCCTGTGATCTGGTCTATGAGTAACCACAAGCACTCTTTTCTGCCTTGGAACTGTGAAGACAATTCCCTCTCCACTGCAGCCACAAGCTCTACCACACCAGCACTCCTCCTTACCCCAGGACTACAACCCAGATCCAAGCATGGGCAAAGCAAGAGAATCCTGCCTCAGTACCAGCAAAGAGATCCCTGCAATTCCTTTCTGATCAGCTGCTTGATCCCCCCACCGTCTGTGGGCTGAGAGCTCCTAAAGCAGCTGCTGCTGCTGTGGCCACCACCCTAGGACTGCACTAGGGCCAGGACTAGACTATGTTTCTCTCTCACCCAGGTGCAATAAACCTTTCCCACTGACTTTCTAAGTTGTCTTTGACGTTTATGGATTGAGAAGTCTAGAAACCACCACAGCTGCCCGCGATTTAGTCTCCTGAGCCTGCTCCAGGTTTGCTGGGGCTCAGTCTTTGCCTGTGAAGCCCATACTGAACTGTGCTCCTCTCTCAGCCCAGCACAACAGACCTTTCCTATCACCCATCCAGGTTGTCTTGGACTGGAAATGTGTTTGACTCTGTCTTTTTGTGGGTTCTGCTCCTCTAGAATTTGTTTAGAGTCATTTTTTACAGGCATTTGGAGGGGTTTGGGAAAGAGCTCAAGCAAGTCACTGCTTTTACTCCGCCTTCTTGGCTCCACCCCTAGCACATCTATTTCTAACCAGTAGTTTTCTATCCTACATATCTGTAACTGCTTTCCTGTAAACTTTACTCCTTTAATTGATGAAAGATGAGGTTTTTCTTACTCTGCACTATGCATGTAGTAAAGGATTTGTTTCCTAGATAATTCTCTGCTATGACTGTTCCTCACTCATTAGCAGAATCCTGTGGATTATTTCCTTGAAATTTTGGTATCATAAGTGAGATGATGGTATACAACCAAGGACTCCAAGAAATAATGAAATACTGGTGAGTACATTTGTAGAATTATGATTCCAATTGATTTCCCCTGTCTTGGTTCTTCCCTGTGGCCACAATCCATCAAACCTGTTTCTCTGTTTTAGTTGAATTTTTTGGGAACAACTCAGTAGCACCACCTGGTCTCTTCTATTTTTGAGGTCTTCTGTAGTTATGGGAAGAATTACCTCCAAGACCTCCTGTCTCTCTTTCTGAAAGGAACTTAACGTAAATTTTTCTGCACAATCATTATGAGATAAAATCCATTACGAGGACGGAGCCAAGATGGGAGAGTGAAAGCAGTGACTTGCTTGATCTCTCCCCCAAGCCCCTCCAAATACCTATTAAAAAATGGCTCTAAACACATTCTAAAGCAGCAGAACCCACAAAAAGACAGAGTGAAACAAATTTCTAGCCCAAGACAACCTGGGTGATTGATCAGAAAGGTATATCATGCTGGGCTGGGAGCAGAGCGCAGTGCAGCGTGGGTGCGCAGGCCTCAGCGAACCTGAAGCAGGCCCCAGAGGACTGATTCATGGGCAGCTGTGGCGGTTTCCAGACTTCTCAACCCATGAACACCAAAGACGACTTAGGAGATCAGTGGGAAAAGTTTGTTTCTGCGGTGCTGAGAGAGGAGCACGGGGTCTCAGATCCAGTTCCCCAAGAGCACAACCCTGGCGGGGCAGCTACCTCCTGAGCTTCCAGCCCACAGACTGAGGGGGAATCCAGTGGTTGATCAGAGAGGGATTGCAGGGATCTCTTTGCCAATGCTGAGGCAGGAATCTCTTGCTTTGCCTGTGCTTGGATCTGGGTCACAGTTCTGGATGGCAGTCCTGGGGTAAGAAGGAGCGCTGGTGTGGTGGAGCTTGTAATGGCTGTGGACAGGAAACCCTCCTCATAGTTCCAGGACAGAAAGGAGTGCTTGTGGTCACTAATAGACTAAAGCAGGAAAGGAATAAACACCTCACCCCTTATCATACCATCTTGGAAGAACTGAAAATTTACAGGTCCCTACAAGTATCTCTGAAAAGAGCTGTACAGACCCCCAAAGCTTGGGACAGTACATTCTCCACATTGGAAGCAGACTCTTACCTTAACAAAGAGTAAAACTCAAGTAATTGGCCAGGATCATGAGCAAGCAGAAAAAAATGAGTCAGACTATATTATCTTACTTTGGTGACAAAGAAGATCAAAATATACAACCAGAAGAAGACAACAAAGTCAAAGCTCCTACATCCAAAGCCTGCAAGAAAAATATGAATCAGTCCCAGGCCTTGGAAGAGCTCAAAAGGGATTTTGAGAAGCAAGTAAGAGAAGTAGAGGAAACACTAGGAAGAGAAATGAGAGTGATGCAAGAAAATCATGAAAAACAAGTCAACAGCTTGCTAAAGGAGACCCAAAAAAATACTGAAGAAAATAACACCTTAAAAAATAGCCTAACCCAAATGGCAAAAGAGGTCCAAAAAGCCAATGAGGAGAAGAATGCCCTAAAAAGAAAAATTGGCCAAATGGAAAAGGAAGTCCAAAAGATTACTGAAGAAAATACTTCCTTAAAAATTAGAATAGAGCAATTGGAAGCTAGTGACTTTATGAGAAATCAAGACACTGTAAACAAATCCAAAAGAATGAAAAAATTGAAGAAATGTGAAATATCTCATTGGAAAAACAACTGACCTGGAAAATAGATCCAGGAGAGAGAATTTAAAAATTATTGGACTATCTGAAAGCCATGATCAAAAAAAGAGCCTAGACATCATCTTTCAAGAAATTATCAAGGAAAACTGCCCTGATATAGTAGAACCAGAGGGCAAAATAGAAATGAAAGAATCCACAGATCTCTCCTGAAAGAGATCCCCAAAGGAAAACTCCTAGGAATATTGTAGCCAAATTCCAGAGTTCCCAGGTCAAGGAGAAAAAATTACAAGCTGCCAGAAAGAAACAATTCAAGTATTGTGGAAACACAATCAGGATAACACAAGATTTAGCAGCTTCTACATTAAGGACCACAGGGCATGGAATATAATATTCCGGAGGGCAAAGGAGATAGGATTACAACCAAGAATCACCTACCCAGCAAAACTGAGTATAATCCTTCAGGGGAAAAAATGGTCATTCAGTGAAATAGAGGACTTTCAAGCATTCTTGATGAAAAGACCAGAGCTGAATAGAAAATTTGACTTTCAAATACAAGACTCAAGTGGAACATGAAGAGGTAAACAGGAAAGAGAAATCATAAGAGACTTATTAAGGTTGAACTGTTTACATTCCTGCATGGAAAGATGATATTTATAACTCATGAGACCTTTGTCAGTATTAGGGTAGTTGGAGGGAAAAATTATATGTATGTATGTATGTATAGATAGATAGATAGATAGATAGATAGATAGATAGATAGATAGATAGATAGAGGGCACAGGGTGAGTTGAAGATTAAGGAGTCATATCTGGAGAATAAAATTAAGGGATGAGAGAGGATTATACTAGGAGAAGAAGAAAGGGAGAGGTAGAATGGGGTAAATTATCTCACAAAAAACAAAGAAAAGGCTTTACAGTGGAGGGGAAATGGGGAAGGGTGAGAGGGAATGAGTGAATCTTATTCTCATAGGATTTGGCTTAAGGAGGGAATAACATACACATCAATTGGGTATGGAAATCTGTCTTACCCTACAGGAAAATAGGGGAAAGGGGACAAGAGAGCAGGGGATAATAGAGAGGAGGGCAGATTGGGAAAGTGGGTAATCAGAAGCAAATACTTCTGAGGAGGGACAGGGTCAAAAGAAAGAATAGAATAAATGGTAGGTCAGGATAGTATTAAGGGAAATGGAGTTAGTTTTTCACAACATGTCTACTATGGAAGTGTTTTGCATAACTACACATGTATAACCTGTATCAAGATGTTTGCCTTTTCAATGAGGGTGGGTGGGGAGGGAGGAAGGGAGAAAATTTGGAACCCAAAGTTTTAAAAACATATGTTTTAAAAAAATGTTTTCACATGCAACTGGGAAATAAGAAATACAGGAAATGGGGTACAGAAGTCTGTCCTGCCCTACAGGAAAATAGAAGGGGAAAGGGATAAGAGAAGGGTGGGATAGATAGAAGAGAGGACAGACTAGGGGAAGGGATATTCATAGTATAGCCATCTTGGGGTGGGGGGAGGGGTGAGATGGGGTGAAAATTTGGAACTCAAAATCTTGCGGAAGTAAATATTGAAAACTAAAAATAAATATATTTATATTTTTAAAAAACCAAAAAAATAGAAAAAAAAACACAGGAATACCATTCAGGCAAAACAAGTAAATGAAATCACTTCATCTGAAAACATGTGCAATAATTTGTTATCCCAGTCTCTCACTTGTGTGATAAGATGAAGTCTTAGATTAACTGTTTTCTTGGATAAAGTCATTACAGATTTAAAAAAAAAATGTTTTCTGGGTTTGCAATTCTGCTAAAAATGCTCTTTTATGCATACTCAAAAAAAAAAAGAGATAAAATCCATTACATTATAACCAAATGGAATTTTCATCCTAGAGATATTCTTCAGCTGCAATTTCCCTTAGAAGAATTCTTTGATCATGAAATTCTTTTCTTTTCTTTTTTTGGCTAGGCAATGGGGTTAAGTGACTTGCCCAGGGTCACACAGCTAGTTAGTGTCAAGTGTCTGAGGCCAGATTTGAAATCAGGTCCTCCTGAGTCCAGGGCCAGTGCTCTATCCACTTCATCACCTGGCTGCCCCTGATCATGAAATTCTTAAACAGTTTTGTAAGAATTTGAAAATACACCACCTGGAGGCAGAGTGAAGATGGAAGAAAAAAGCCAGGTAGTTGCCTGAGTTCTCCCTAGTTTCCCTTGAAACAATGTTAAATCAAACCTTTAAATGAATTCTGGAGTGACCGAACCCACAAAAAGACAGGGTAAAATGATTTTCCAGCCCAGGATAACTTAGAAGGACTTCAGGAAAGGTCTGTTTCACTTGGGTAAAAAGAAAGCACAACCCAGCACAGGCAATGTCAGGGCAAACCAGCAGGAAACTCCTAGCCACAGCACAGCTCAGCAACCTAGACCCCATGGTCCTGGCTCAGCAGGCCAGCTGTGAGGCCTCCAACCCCAGTGCAGCAAGCAAACTGCCAGCCCTGGAAACCCCAGCACAATAGATGCCACTAGGCACACAGTAGGCAAGCTGCCAACCCAGAGACCCCAGCACAGAGGGCCAGCGAACAGGCCCCTGACACCCAGCACAAGAAGCTTGGGACAATGCCCCCTGTACTCCAGGATCAGAGCTCAACTTTAAAAGCTACAAAATAGGCTGGAAAAATGAGCAAAAACCACAAAAGAATCCTGACCACAGAAAACTACTGTGGTGACAGGGAAGATCAGAACACAAACTCAGAGGAAGACAATGATGTCAAAATGCCTACATGCAAAGAAACCTCAAAGAGGACTATGAATTGGTCTCAAGCCCATAAAGTCCTCTTGAAAGAATTCAAAAAAGATTTTAAAAACCAAATAAAAAAGATAGAAGAAAAATTGTGGAAAAGAAATGAGAGTGATACAAGAGAATCATAAAAAAAAGAGTCAGCAGCTTGGAAAAAGGAAACAGCTCTTTAAAAAGTAGAATTGGCCAAATGGAAAAGGAGGTTCAAAAATGCACTGAAGAAACAACTCCTTAAAAATTAGAATTGGGCAAGCGGAAGCTAATGACTCTACGAGACATCAAGAATCAATCAAACAAAACCAAAAGAATGAAAAAAAAAATAGAAGAAAATGTAAAATACACTTCATTGGAAAAACAACTGACCTGGAAAATAGATCCAGGAGAGATAATTTAAGAATTATTGGACTACCTGAAAGCCAAGATCAAAAAAAAAAAAGTCTGCACAGCGTCTTCAAGAAATTATCAAGGAGGGGCAGCTAAGTGGTGCAGTAGATAGAGCACTGGTCCTGAAGTCAGGAGGACCTGAGTTCAAATCCGGCCTCAGACCAAACACTTGACACTAGCTGTGTGACTCAGGACAAGTCACTTAACCCCAATAGACCAATATATACATACCTATATATATAAAGGAAAACTGCCTTGATGTCCTAGAGCGAGAGGGTAAAATAGTAATTGAAAGAATCTACTGATCACCTCCAGAAAGAGAACCCAAAATGAAAACTCCCAGGAATATTATAGCCAAATTCCCAAAATCTCAAGTCAAGGAGAAAGTACTGCAAGCAGCCAGAATAAAACAATTCAAATATCAAGAGCCACAGTCAATGACAATTCTACCTAAATTAACTTACTCATTTAATGTCATGCCAATCAAAATACCAAAAAACTATTTTATAGAGCTAGAAAAAATAATAACAAAATTCATTAGTCAAGAATATTAAGGGAATTAATGAAAAAAATGCAAAGGAAGATGACCTAGCCATATCTGATCTCAAACTATATTATGAAGCAGCAATCATCAAAACTACTTGGTACTGGCTAAGAAATAGAGTGGTGGCTCAGTGGAACAGATTAGCTACACAAGACACAACAGTCAATGACTATAGTAATCTACTGTTTAATAAACCTAAAGACCCCAGCTTCTTGGATAAGAACTCACTATTTGACAAAAACTGCTGGGAAAACTGGAAAACAGTATGGCAAAAACTAGGTATAGACCAATATCTCACACCATATACCAAGATAAGGTCAAAATGGGTACATGATTTAGATATAAAGGGTGATACCATAAGCAAATTGGGAGAGCAAGGAATAGTTTATCTGTCATATCTATGGAGAAGGGTAGAATTTATGACCAAACAAGAGATAACATTACAAAAGTAAAATGGATAATTTTTATGAATTTGAAAAAGTTTGATGAAATTTCATTTGATGAAATGAAAAAGTTTTTGCACAAACAGAACCAATGCAACCAAGATTAGAAAGAAAGAAGAAAATTGGAAACAATTTTTACAGTAAGTATCTTTATAAAGGCCTACTTTCTCAAATATACAGAGAACCGAGTCAAATTTATAAGAATACAAGTCATTCCCCAGTTAATAAATGGTCAAAGGTAGTTTTCAGATGAAGAAATCAGAGCTATCTATAGGCATATGAGAAAGTGTTCTAAATCACTTTTGATTAGAAAAATGTGAATTAAAACCACTCTGAAGTACCACCTCACACCTATCAGATTGGCTAATATGACAAAAAGGGAAAATGATAAATGTTGGAGAAGATGTGAGAAAATTGGGACACTAATACATTGTTGTTGGATTGTGAACCTGATCCAACCATTCTGGAGAGTAATTTGGAATTATGCCCAAAAGCAATCAAGCTGCATACCTTTTGATCCAGTAATACCACTATTAGTCCTGTATCCTAAAGAGATCATAAAAAAGAGAAGTGGAGCTAAATATACAATATAGCAGCTCTTTTAGTGGTGGCAAAGAACTGGAAATTGAAGGGACATTCCTCAAATGGGGAGTGGCTGAACAAACTGTGGTACATGAATGTAATGGAATTCTGTTGTGCTATAAGAAATGATGAGCAGGCCGACTTCAGAAAAACCTGGGAAGACTTACATGAACTGATGCTGACCGAATTGAGCAGAACCAAGAAAACATTATACACAGTAACAGTAACATTGTGCAATGATCAACTATGATTGACTTAGCTCTTCTCAGCAATACAATGATCCAAGACAATTCTAAAAGACTCATGATGGAAAATGATATCCACATCTAGTTCTTTTTTTTTTTTTTAAGGCAATTGGGGTTAAGTGACTTGCCCAGGGTGATACAGCTAATAAGTGTTAAATGTTTGGTCTGAGGCCGGATTTGAACTCAGGTCCTCTTTATTCACTGTGCCACCTAGCTGCCCCCCACATCCAGTTATTTAACCGATGGAGTCGGAATGCAGATCGAAGCATACTATCTTCACTTTTTTTGTTTTTTGTTTTTTCTTTCCCGTGGTTTTTCCCTTTTGTTCTGATTCTTCTTTTATAACTGTTTTACCTGACTACATATGTATAACCTTTATCAGATTGCTTGGAGTTTTGGGGAGAGAGAGAGGAGAGAAAGGGAGAAAAATTTGGAAAAATCTTTCAAAAAATGAATGTTGAAAATTGTCTTTATATGTAATTGGAAAAAAATAAAATACTATTAAAAAAAGAAAATACATAACTTGGTCTTATTCCTTTCCTACACTCTCAAATACATCTTTGCAGTATATCAAACCACTTAGGTAGATATAAATCAGCCTCTGTCAGACTTGTTGCCCCACGAACAATGATCGGTCTTCTGCACAACTGCAAATTAACCAAATGCTATATCCCACACTTGATTAGAACCTCCTGAAGTATGCCAGTATCTCCTTAATGCAGTTCTGTGAGCATGCTGTCCTTGCATTGACTGAAGCCAAAGACTAGCCTGTAAACACAAGTATGATGAATACTAGTATAACTACTGTAATCTACGGACTCCTGGCCCTTGCTATCTGCCTAGCCCTTGCATACTTACAAGACTTCTAGGCCTTCCCATTTGCTCTGGGGATGATTTTTTTTTATATGTTGTATCCTTCAATTACAGTGTGAGCTTCTGGAGAACAAGGACTATCTCAGTTTTTCTGTTTGTATTCCCAGCACTTAGCACACTGCTTGGTACATACAGTAAGGGCTTGATTTATACTTTTCCATCCATTCATATTTTAGCAGATTATTAGAGGTTTTTCTAGACACATTCTGGTATCCCAAACCCAGGCAATTCAATTCAACCAATTCTTTTTCAAAACTTAATCACTGGCATCCAAAAGACTATCTTTCAGGATGTTTGGAATACCCATGAGAGAATAAGACTCACACTTTATTGCTGAGATTATTAGAGCAACAGCAGTGCATTTTTACAATAAGCAAGCTGCAGGAAGGAAGGAAGCAAGCAAGCAAAGAAGGAACGAAGGAATGAAGGAAAACAAAAGAAAAAGAAAGTTCCTCCCATTTCAAATGCATGGCTCTGAAAAATAAAAATGAAAAGGCTTCCTTCCCAAAAGCATCTCTCCAAATCTGGCCATAATTCTAAAAGGCCATCATCATCTCTCTGTGAGGATGAGATTGGCAACTATTAAAAAAAAAATCCCCCCCCCCAAAAAAGCAAAGCTCCCCAGAGCAAAGCTTAGCTAAGATTTTTAGTTTAGGAGGGAGAAAGGATTAACCTGAAAGCTGCATAGGCCATCTAAAACAAAGCTGTATCTTTCTGCAATAGGAACAGCTCAAAAAAATCCCAAATTTACTACTTAGAGACTACCAAGGTCAATAGCGGAATGCTTGAAACAAACAAAAGATACCATTGCTTCTGCCTACTCCCTCTGAAGGATAGAATCAAATACGTCTGGGTTAGTTTTAACGTTTTACTTGTGAGGTTTTATTTTTGTGGGGGTAGATTGAGTGAATCTTGGTATTTGAGGAAATGAGGAGACTGAGACTTCCTGAGTAGAAAAGGTAAACAGCTACTAATTAAATTGGAATAATTTTAAAATTTAAACTTTAAAAAATTTTTCAGTAATTAAACTTCCCTAAATTATCTTACTGAACACTGGCCATATTTTTTCCTGCTTTTTAATCTGGCCAATCATGGGAAGAGGAAAAGAAAACTGGAAAAATAAAATATAAAAATTCTTTCTATTTTCTGCAACTTGCTGTGTTGAAAAAAAAAGGTTTAAAATGTGTGATTCAAAAGTGAGCCAGATACAATCTTTTTAAATTTGGATTTTCAAACTGTGATGGCAATGAATTTTAAATATTTTCGTATATTTAAATTATGAATGATGGGATTCTACACCCTTCCCTAGACCCCTATATACCTGATGCTATATCTGTGATATTGGGGAATTTTCTATTTGATACTAAAGCAACTATGTGTAATAGGCAACTAGCTAACGGAGGCCCAGTTCTCAACTCATGCACGGTATGCTGTGCTTGCTACCAAGCCATATGGGAATTTGGTGAACTGCTTATGGAAATGCACTATGATATATACTGGAGGAATCTTGTGCCCCAGTTCAGAACTTGCACAGGTTTGGTTTTTTTTTTCTGTAAACTATCTGCCTACTCCTTTGGCAAATTATCTCATGCAAGAATATAACCATGATCAATGCTGGGTTTGTGCCTGAATTCCCCTAATACAAGCTGAAAGGATACATCCTCGTAGACCCCAAACTTCTATTAGGTCCATGCTAGATTTGGTACAAATATTTCCTAGCACGAAGCTTTGGATTTTCATGAGATCCAAATAGTTAACGATAGAAAAGATGTCTGTACCTAAAGTATCATATATTGATGATTTCCATGGATGGCTGGGAACTGCTTTCACTTCTATGGTGTTGCAAAGGCTTTGTGCAAGGGAAGTAGGTGGATAGTGGATAAAAGTGCTGGGCGTGGAATCAGGAAGACCTGAGTTCAAATGCTGCCTCAAACATGTAGTAGCTGTGCGTCCCTGGGAATGTCACTTAACTGTTGTTGTGAAGAAAGAATGAGATCATATTTGTAAAATGCTTAGCACTGGTGTATTTAATAAGCGCTCCTTCTTTTCTTCATTCCTTCCTTTCTTAATGCCTTGAGTCCTCAAATACCAAGGAACTACAGTCAGGATCACACAAAACTTGGCAGCAAACACTTAAAGAAGAGAAACTCTTGAACTGCAATAGGCGAAAGATAAATGCCAAAGTGGTAAGGCATGTGATTTCCATCCCCTTTCCCTGAACCTAACTCAACTGATGTGATCACATATGATGAGGTTTTAATATGTAAACAAGACAGATAATCACCTCTGATCTCTTTTAAGAGAGAGATCAAAAATGGGAAGGAGATATTGACTGAACAAATAAGCTAGCTTACGCCTCATGAAGGTTTTTAATACAGTAGTTGGATGAATTTCAGTAAAAAGAGTAGTAACCGTCTAGTCTGGGATTTGGAGGTAGTTATGGAAAGGAGACTTTTGCACCTGAAATAGAGGGCAGCAAGGAGAGAGCAGATTTTCTTTCCTTGTCACTACCATCACCCCAATCCACTGGCTATATCATCAGAGTTACTGGACAATGTATCCAGCCAGAAGCAAAGACATACACCTGAGGACAGACATAGATATAGAGAGTCATCTAAGGGAAGAAGCATCTTCAAGGGTTATATACGTGTGTGTGTGTGTGTGTGTGTGTGTGTGTGTGTGTATATATATATATATATATATATAGTAGCAGAGTACTATGATGGATTCAAGAAAGGAGTAGATTCTAGGGGTCCAGCTGAGTTGCCCACCCAAAAAAGACACTACACCTAAGGGGAGCTGTGTATGAAGAAAGTACTTATAGGTCATTCAGTACCAGGCTTTGTGAATTACTTTTTGCCACATATGTATTCTACATGTGTGAGTTTGAAACCATTCTTCCCATGGACACTATCTGTATTTATGGTAGAGTGAATGAACTCCAAGTTTGGAAGGTGGGGAGGAAGGGTGATATTTTGTACCAACTGTTTTTATTAGTTAATGTCTTTAGTAAATCTTGGTAAACACCTTTGTTAAAAGTTAATTAAATAAACTGGCTGACTTAAGGGGAAGCGAAACAGTACAGGTTTATAAGCCACAGTATAAGTACCATGTACAGACACCCAATGGTTTATCCCTAGAACCCAAGGTAATAACCACTTTCTGGATACCCAACCCACAATTATAAGCACAAATTGGGGGAGTACTTTGAGAGGGTCTATTAAAAAACAAAAATAACTTACTCTGCAAAACTAAGAATAATCCTACAAGTTTTTAAAAAATGGATCTCTAATGGAATAGAGGACTTTCAAACATTCTGGATGACAAAACCAGAGCTGAGCTGAAACTTTAAAATACAAACATGAATCGGTGTAGAATGTGGCTAGGAAGCCAGCCTCAAACCTGGGAAAGACTAGGTTCAAGTCCTGTCCTTGAAACAATGACTATGTGACCCCAGGCAAGTCATTTAACCTCTTAGTGCTCTAAACAACTGTCTGAGACTATAGGTGACAGAGGTGATGACCTGAATCAGAAAAAGAGAGTTTCCTCATTCAATGAGGTTATCAATTAAATCATAGATCCAGTCCCTACTCAATAGAACTATGGAACCATTTGGTTTTTTTGTTTTGGCACTTAGGGTTAAGTGACTTGCCCAGAGTCACACAGCTAGTAAATGTCAAGTGTTTGGTCTGAGGCCATATTTGAACTCAAGTCCTCCTGACTTCAGGGCTGGTGCTCTATCCACTTCGCCACCTAGCTGCCCTTAGTAGAACTATGTACAAAATGGGATAGCATCCAAATACTTCAAGGAAAATTGATTTGAATTATAGGGAGAATCATACAGCAAAATTATAATAGGTAAATATCCTCCCCTTCCCCAGTCTGCTCCTTTGAGACCTAGAAAAACCTAATTTAAAAAAAAAAGATTTTTTAAAATTTAGGATCCAAATAGAATTGTAGGATACTTAGATAGGATAGATCTGGCAATTACAGAACATGAACAGAAAGCAGTATGCATATTTTTTAGTTGTATATGGCAACTTTACAAAAATTAACCATGTGTTAGGTCATAAAAGCCTCATAAACAAATGTAGAAAGTAGCAATATATTTTTTAAACCATGTACTGACCACAATGCAAGAAAAATCAAGATCAACAAAGGGCCTTTGAAGAAAAAAATTCAAACTTAAATGAAAACCAAATAATTTAATTATAAAGAATCAGTGGGTCAAATAACAAATCATAGAAACAATAAGTAATTTCATTAAGAAAATTGACAACAATGAGACAGCATTCTGCAACTTTTGGAATGAAGCCAAAACAGTACTTACGGGAAAATTATATGTTTAAACACATTCATTAACAAAAGAAAGAATTAACAGATCAATTACTTGAGTTTACAACTAAAATAACTAGAAAAGCAGTAACATTTTAAACTTAACTAAAACACAAAGGAAAAATTCAGAAAATCAAAAAAGAAATAATTTTTAAAAACTATTAAAATGGCAAACAAACCAGGAGTGAATTTTTTGAAGGAAAAAAAAAAACACAACAAAATAGAAGAACAATTATCTAATCTGATAAAAAAAAAGGAAAATCAAATTACCAAAATCAAAAATAAAGACAAAAACAAGTTACCACAAATGACGAGGAAAATGTAAAATTGATAGAAATTATTTTGCTCAATTATATGCTAGCAAAAATAGTCATTTAAATTAAATGGATGAACATTCACAAACAACAAAATAGATTATCAGGACAAGAAAGAGAATTAAAATAACCCAATTACCCAATCTCAGAAGAGGAAAGCTTTTCTATAACTATTGATATAATCACGTGATTTTTATTGTTTTGTAATTAATATGATATGTTTGTAGCTTTCCAATTCAGTTATTCGCTTATTTAAATTATCAATTTACTGTCTGATAAGAAGATTGGAAAGGTGAGAGTAAGGCCATATTATGAAGGGCTTTGAATGCAAAGCAAAGGATTTTATACTTGATCTTGGAGCTAATAAGGAGCCACTGGAGCTCTGAGAAGATTATAGAGACTTTTCAGTGTAAAGGAGGTATGAAGAAGTGTTTTATACTTTACTCCTTTTATTGATATCAAGTTCTTTAATCAATTTGAGACGATTATAGGGCCTTAGCATGAATGAATGCAACTGACACCATACTGGAAACTTCCAGTGATTGGTTTAGATCAAAGAGAAAAAGCATCCACATGTGCAAAAATATTTATAGCAGCTCTTTTTATGGTGGCAAAGAACTGGAAAATGAGGTGTGTCCTTCAGTTGTGCTATATGAATGTGATGGAATACTATCATTGTGTTGCAAGAAATGATAAAAGGATGGTTTCAAAGAAACTTGGGAAACTTGTTTGAACTGATGCTAAATGAAGTGAGCAGAACCAGAACAATTTACACACTGATAATAATACTGCAAAGACAAACAGTTTTGAAAGACTTAGGAACTCCGATCAACATAATGATCAACCACAGTTCCAAAGGACTCATTATGAAATATTCTACTCACATCCAGATAGAGAGGTCATGGATTTAAGAATACAGTTTGATAAACATGGCCAATACTGCAATTTGTTTACACATGTTTATAATGAATTTTACTCTTGCTTTCTTAATTGGGGGGAGGAAGAAGAGAATGTGGGAGAAAATGTGGACCTGAGAATAATTTTTTTTTCTCAAGACACAAAGAGATAATCTTGTAAAAACAAAAACAAACAACCAAAAACTCTCACAAGAGGGTTTTGTTACTCTCTCTAAAGGGAATGGTATGAATTTCAAAGGAGTAGATGAATGATGTTAGCAGAGCTGACAGAAAGTGGCAACTGGAATTAAGTATTCAGTTCCTCCTCCTGGGCCAATGAATTGATCAGCCAGCATTGGCAAAGGGTCATGAGGCACTTTCCTTATAGTAAAGACAAGCTTGTTAGCCATTAGCAGAGAGAAGCTTGTAGAATTAATAAATTCTAGGTTTTCAAAAATTCCTTCCTTACTTCTTCAAGTGACTCCTCTATATGGGAGGGGGATGGAAGAGCTCTCCGATGTAGACTTCCAGCTCAGAGGCCAAGGCTGGGTCTCACTCACTGCGAGCAAGTAATTTGATTTCCCTAAGGGTAGGTGGGAGTATGAATAAAAAAATGGAGCAGAGATTCTAATCAGCACCACCCTTAATACTTTGCCTGGGGACTTGGGTTAATACACAGCCGTGACTAGAACAAGACTGCATCCCATATGGGAAGCCATGGGGTAGCTAGATCCTCCTCACATGCCTCAACCCTCTCCCAATTCCAGGGAGGGGAATATAGGAAGCCAGCAAGACACATATGGAAGGGCAAGGCTCATAAATGGGGGCTAGGGAGAGCACTGTCTTGGAAATCCAGTTGAAAAGGAGGAAGCCTGGAACTCTTCAGCCAAGATTTCCCTTCTGCACTCCCACAGAATATCCTACACTTTACCTCTTGGATACTTTCTTGTAGATCTGTCCCCTTTCAGCTGATCTTCCCTTCTTCATGAAGTAGTTCCTCTCACCTACTCTTAGTCACCAAGGAAATCCAATATATGCCTATTTCTCATAGAACTTGTGGTCTTCATCCCCCTTCCCTTCAGTGCTTCTCTCCAGGATTTAATTTCTTTGGAAATACTCCCATCCCAATATAGTGGAATTGTTCCCCACACCCAGCAGAAGATACATGGGGTGGGGCAGGGCAGAGTGTTTGCAGCATTATCCTGCCTCAATCTTAAATACTGGCTGTGGCGTCTGGCCAAGATTTCCCCTATTGAAGGGAGGAAGGTGGGGCTGCCTGGCAATTGGAGATGGGGGCAGTGGGGGTGATGTGGGGGCATGCCACAACTATTAATAGTATCTCACCTTCCCACTACCATTTTATGCTACCATTGAACCAGCTGTCATCTCAATCACAAAATTTCTTTATTGGTTCCACAAAATCCCCCTGTATCTACCTGCACCCCCAAGGCCACACATCTCTCAACTCGCTTTTGAAGGTTATCCAATTTCTGCCTTACTCATAAAATTATGAATTAGGTAGGTACAAACTTATCCTCACCAGCATCTTGATATAGAGGATCCCTATATCCTGGGGGAGAAGGGCAATGACTGTGAGGAAAAGAGGGAAACATTGGCCCCAACCAGCAGGAAACCCTTGATTTCCCCCATGATTAAAATAACCCCCATTGTAAGTATGGGGAATCTCTTCCTCCCTCTGGAGGTAAATGTAAGCTAGAAGTAGAGGCTTAAGGAGAATGTACCAATTTATTAGGGTAACTTGGAGATGGAGAAGTTAGGTTTCAAAGAGAGTATGGCAGAGTGGGGGAGGGGGAACTTGGGGCCTCATATAAGGAGTTGAATTGGGGCTATGTAGCCAAAGAAGACAAGACAGGGCAATATGATTGCCTTCTTTAGCCTTAGGATAATGGATTTACAGTGCCAAGAGATCTTGAAGGCCATCTTGTTCAAGTGATTTATTTGCTCAAGGTCACAAAGTAAATGGTAAAACTAGAATTCAAACCCTGGTCCTCTGACTCCTAATTTAGCATTCTTTCCAAACTATTCTGCTTGGTCTTGGGGAGCAGAACTAAGAGCAAGGAATGGTAGCCCCAAAGAGGCAAATTGTGCCTGATATAAGGAAAAGCTTCCTCTCCCAAAGGGCTGGCATGAGAGAGAGTGGTTTCCTCCTTCACTGGAGGTCTTCAAGCAAAGGCTGGGTGGTCTCTTGTCACACATCAGTCAACCAGAAAACATTTATTAAGTATCTATTATGTGCCAGGTACTACTCTGCTATGGAGGAATTTTTCCTTCAGGACTATTACAATAGAACTTCTGATTGGTCTCTGCCTTAAGTCTCTCCCTATTCCAAACCTCCCTCCATTCAGCTGTCAAAGTGACCAACCATGTCACTCCTCTGCTCAATAAATTCCAGTGGCTCCCTATCACCCCCAAAATCAAATATGAGATCCTCTGGCAAAGCCTTTCACAGCCTAGCCTTCGCCTACCTTTCAATCTCCTTCTACCTTACTCACCCCAGGTATTCTGTGATCCAGTGACGATGGCCTCCTTGCTCTTCCTTGCACAAAACACTCCATTTCCCTTCTCAGTGCATGTTCACCAGCCATTCCCCATGCCTGCAAGTATTTCCCTCTTCATCGCCACTTCCTGGCTTCCCTGGATTTTTTGAAGTCCCAGGTATCCCACCTTCGACAAGAAGCCTTTCCTAATCCAAATTAATGCTAGTGCCTTCCCTCCGTTAGTTATCTCCAACTTAACCTGTATATAGTTTGGATGTGTCATTTTTATGTTGTTTCCCCTAATGCTCACCGCAATGTGTAGCATATAGTAGGTACTTAATAAATGCTTGTTGACCAGATGACTGACATAAAGGTTGGACTAGATGGTCTCTGAAATCCATTCTAACTCTGGGAGACTGTGATTAAGTGAAGTCATTGCAGCTTTCCCCATTCCTTCATGCTGCCAGACCTGGTGGAATTTGTAGCCTTGGAAGATTTACTTTAGAGAAGGCCCTCTGTTGCATAACGAATAGCTAAGAAGGCAGGCCTTTTCTATGGCCAAAAGGCTCAGATGAGCTTGGAGTCCAGGAAACACTTCCCTCTAGGTTAGCACTCTTCCCAAAACAGGACACTCTCAGGATCAGTTTCCCAGTTCTACCTCCTCCCAGAACCCAGGTGTCCAATAACCCTGGAAACCAAGCATTTAGCCCTTTGGTGGTTTCCCTCTATAGCCCAAAACACTGCACCACTAGCATCAGCCCAGCCTCCTCTGCACCTTTCTCCACTCTCCTCCCTGTAATCCAGCAATCCAGCTCCTTAGTTCAGCAATCCCTGCTTCCCTCACGGGCAGGGCAAGTAGTCCTGGGGCTCAGCAGTTATGTGATGAAGATTGGGGGTGAAGGGCATCTAACTGTAAATGGGAGCAAAATGGGTAGGGGGATGTTAAGAGGACATGCTGGCAGGGCATGATTGTGGAGAATCTCAGCAGTCGGTGGTAACGGTGGCCGAGAGCTCCTGGATTCGCCAGGCACTACAGGTCTTGCACAGGATATGACCATCCAAGGGGTAGCAGCCCTGACATTCTCCCTCTGATGATAGCAACAGTCCACACTCCTGGGAGGCAAGTGGGTAGAGAAAAGGAGGAAGAAAGGACAGGGAGACAAGACCTTGCCATCAGTACTCTGCTCCCCCTGCTCCCAGGACCCCCATACTGCCTCCAGCTATATCCTCCACTTCTTTCCCCAAACTCACTACCCTCCACCTGTCCCCCACCCCCTAACCTTCCAGTCCAGACTAGGTCCCCTGACCTCGCATTTGTAGCAACCGATGTGGAAGCTTCGATCGAGGGCAACAATCCTCACAGTTTCCTCCTGCCCAGGTTCAGGCATGATGGCACCACCACACACAGAGCATCGAGGGGCAAACTTCCTGAGGGGCAGAGTGGAGAAGGGTGTTGAGAGAGGGGAGAAGAGAAAAGGAACCTAAGGAGGTGGAACAGAGGATGGAGAAGTCAAATCCACAGGAAAATAGCATGGGTCTGTGGAAAACATTACTACAGACAGAAGAATGGTAGCCAGAGTGGAATAGTGGAATGTATGTGATTTCTATGATTCCTACGAATGGGGTAAAGATTTGGGGGAACTGGCATAGGTAGGGGAATGGAGATGTTGAGACCACAGAGAAGGAAAGGCTGAGAGAGAGGGGGGCACCATCAGGACCTGTGGAAGTCTTCAATACAGTGGATCTGGCTGGTGGCATCCACTGTGAAAGGAATGCCATCAAGGCCTTGGTGACACACAACACAAGTAAAGCAGCCAGGGTGATAGGCCTTCCCCATGGCCCGCAGAATCCGGTCCAGGATAGGCTGAGAGCACATGGAACACTTCTCCAGGGTAGCCTGTTAAAGAAGAGACAGGGCAGCCCCACAGTCAACTTTCCAGTGAAACTCCCTGTCAGAACCCAAATGTCTAAACTCCCAGCCTCTCATCACCTTGGCATTCAACCAAGTCTCATACCCTCTAGGGAATGACCTGAAGATATGTACCCTACCTGGCATAGACCACACTCAGACCCAACTTAAGTTATCTACTTCCCTAGCCTGGCAATTCTTTCTGACCCCAAATCTCCCTTCACTCTGAACCCTGGCTTCCTGTCACTTACCACATAGCAGCCTTCACAATATGCCTTCCTCTCCACTGCATAGAAGTGCTGGCCCCGGAGCTGAGCCCGGCACGTGGAGCAGACAAAGCAGCCCACGTGGAAGACACGGTCGAGGGCAATAACTCCAGCACCATCCCCTACCACGTCCTCCCCACAGCCCCCACATCGGCCTAAGGAGCAAGGCAGGGGTGGGGTGGGGAGAGAAGGGAAAGGAGAAGTGAGGTTCAATTTTAGTCTAGAGAATACCAGGACATCCCTGCACCGCCCTCAAAAAAAATGCAGATGTTCAGACCCTGGCTCACCAAAGTATTCTCCACTGGGTGGATGGTTCATGTCATGCACCAACTTCTTGGTTAGTCTCTCCAGCTCTTCCTCAGGGGGGGCTCTGCTGGGGGCAGCCTAGGGCATGGGAAGAAGGGACAAGAATGAGGCTCAATCCCCTCTGTCCCCAAACCCCCAAGAAGAAACAGCCACGGATTGCAGAGAGCCACATAATAATAAATAAAGTTCACGGTAATGGCACTTTGGAATTTCCTTAGGTGGATAAGGCAAGTATATTTATCTTCACTTTAAAGATGAGGAAGCTGGAGTGAAATGATTTGCATAATCACTCAGTAAGTGTTAAGAGTTGGAGCTCACACTTGGGTCCTTTAACCCCAAACCCAGTGTTCTTCCCACGAGAAGTGATTGCCAGGTCTCTCTCATCACTATAGCCAAGGAAAGGGGAAGAACCCAGGCAACCTTGGGATCTCAGGTTGCCTCTTCTCCCTCTCCCAGCCACCTACCTTTCCTTTAAGGGGTTTTTGCCACCTCTACTCTAGAATCACTCCCACCCATTGCCCATCAATGACATAAGCATTACTGTCTCCCTGGCTCACCTTCGGTACATATCCTCCTCCTGTTCTTCTTCCTCCTCTTGGACCAGAGGCTCCAACACTCTCCTCTTTAGCCCTGAGCTCTCTGTGCCCTTCATAGGAACCCCCCCAAGACTCAGCCCAACTGGTAGAAGGCAGGTAAGGAGCTGCGGGTGGGCTAGAGGCCTGAGGGACACCCCGCCAGGACTGACCATACCCCCTCACAGGCTGAGCCACCTTCACCTGGACCGGGAAGGCAGGGCCAACTGGAGTGCTGGCTGTGGTATAGGAGGCAGGGGTAGGGCCCCCATAAGATGGGGCTGTGACCCTTGGTGGAGTGGTCACTCCTCCACCTGGTTTCAGGAGACCCATGCGGTAGGGAGGGGGTCGAAGGGGTTCACATGCCTAAAAAGAAAGAAAGATAGCATGGGGTGAGTGGGATCTACCTTGACAACCTGTAAGTTCTTCCATGCTTATATATTATGACACAACCCAAAAGTTTTGGAATGGAAAAGGTTAGGGATTTGGCATCTTGTAGAAGAAAGAAAAGATCTTTCTGTTCTCCAAGGGCATGCTGTTGGAGAAGCAAAGGATGAGGATTCCGGGAGTTACCTGTCTGTCTGGACGACATGGAGCATGGCCCCTACTACTATCCAGGTCAGCTAACATGCTGGTCAGGGAATCTATTTCTGCATCCAGACTTCCTAGGTGTGTGGCTCCCCTGTCTTGCCGAAGCCCCTAAGGTTAAGAAATGAGGCAAGGGAGTCGGGAAATTTCTACACCCATTTCCTGGGAACCCCAAACATCAAGCCCCCTCCTCAAATTCCTTCTACTTCCCACCTGTATGCTTTGAGAAGCTCCAGGGGCATCTCCCCAAGACCGGTGGCAGTTCTTCTTGTCGGCCTGGGGCCTGATAACTTTGCTCTGCTGGGAGATGGTAGGAATTGACTAAACGTGAAGTGGGGTTAGGGCGCTGGTTACAGAGGAAGGAAGAAGAAAGAGGAAGAGAAAAGCAGGCTTCCAGGAACAAGGGAAGGAGTGGTGTGGGACCGATTCATTACTCCCGGAGGCTTCCTGTCTCTGCACAGCCCAGGTGTTAAGAGAAAGGAAGCTGGAAGAAGTGAGACCTGCACTGCGGGTGGGGTGCGGTGGGGTGGGGGTGGGGCACTGGGGTCTCCAGCAGGGAAGCAGGACAAGGAAGGAAGGTGGGGAGCCAGGGACCCAGAGGGAAGCGAGGGCTAGAGGGGCATTAGACACCCTCCACTCCCTGGGTCCTAGGCTGGACGTGCCTGTTACCTGCTCCGTGGCCTGAGGGGCCGGGAGTGCCCCGCAGGAGAGCTCTTCCCTGGGGGAGCCTGGTGGGCTCCGGCTGTTTCGGGGGGAGCCAGGTGGGGCCAGACATGGCAGGGAAGGAGGTTCTGGCCACGAGTGGAGGAGCGGGTGGGAACCCCACAGTGGTGTTCCTCCAGCGCCCACGGAGGTGGCCTCCTTCTCCGATCTCCGCCCGATTCTGGCTCCGGCTCCGGGAGGGAAGAAACTTTTTCTGCCTTCTCTTTTTTTCTTCTTCATCAATTTTGGGGAGAGCCACGCCCCCAGTGACATCACCGCATTCCTAAGTGATGAGGGTCACGTGGCGGCCCAAGACTCTGGGCTGTTCACGCCTCTCCCCCTCCCCCCACCCCCGTCCCCAGCCCCCCACCAACTTCCCCAGTGCCCCCTCCTCTAGCTCGACTTTGTCCCAGTTTACCGGGGAGCTGGGGGTGGAAGCGGGAGGAAGGTGGAGAGACGCGTAGGTAGGGGGCTGAGGTCCTGCGGGCTGGGGGCTGTGCCTGAGCTCAGAGTTGAAGAAAGGAAGGCGAGAGAGAAGGGCTGCGGATGGCTCGGAAGGCTCAGTGACCCCACACCTTTTTCTTTGGATTCAGCAAATCACCAACACGAGTGGCCCACGCCCCTAGCTCTCCTCTACCTCGCATCTCACAGAGCCCGCTACGCTTCAGCCTTCCATTCCCTCCCTTCCACTGGTGAAGGAAGAAAGGAGGACCAGCGCTTCCCCAGCCCTACTCTACTTTCTACTTCCTTTCTTAAAAAAAAAAATAGATTTTTGCATGCATACATATACACATACACATATATGCACATATATATATATATATATATATATACACATATACTTACATGCATTTGTAATCTGCCCTTCCCATTCTTTCCCTACTGAAGAAAAAAATAAAATAAAGCTGTCTTCATTCACATGCAAAACAAATTCACACATTGGCCATTCCTGAAAGTGTTTGTTTCTGCTTTTTAAAGTTGGCCGGTTCACCCGGTCTTTTTTTTCCCCCCTATGTTACTGTGTTTATTTTCTTCTGTGGGTTGTGTACCTAATCTGTTCCACTGTTTGATCTCTCCCATTTTAAACCATGACCAAATTATTTTAATGATTACTGCTTTGTAGCACAGTTTGAGATTCAGAGGTGAACCAGGGTGTTTAATCTTTGGGTCTTCTCTCTATAACATTGGCATTGTATAAATTGTTTTTCCGATTGTGCTCATTGCTCTGTCTGTTCATAGAGGTCATCCCAGTTTTTCACTGAAATTATCAAATTTATCATTTCTTATGGCATGATAATATTCTGTTACAGTCAAATACCATGATTTGTTTTCCCCATAAGAGGAAAGTTTCCAATATTTGGCTACTACAAAAGGATCCGCTCTTAATATCCTCGTATACTTAGGTCCCTTTCCTCTCTCTCTGACTTATTTAAGACATAGGCCTAGTGGTGGTATAGCTGGATTGTGGGATATGCAACCCCTTTGTAACTTTTTGGGCATCATTGCAAACTGCTTTCCAGAATGGCTGGACCAATTCACAGCTCAATTAAGAGTGCTAGTGGCTGTTTCCTTACAATTCCCCTCTCTAGGCTTTGTTATTTTCCTTTTATCATCTCCTGCTAGTCTGATGGGTGGAGTTGTTTTCATCTGCACTTCTTTAATTACTAGTGATTTACAGCATTTGTTAAATGGTTATTCGTAGTTTGAATTTCTTCCTCCAAAAAGCTTGTTTTTATCTTTTGATTATCAATAGGGAAATGGCTCTAATTCTTATAAATTTGAATCAATTCCTTCATTATCCAGGATATTAGATCTTTATTAGAGAAATTTGCTGCAAAGATATTTTTTCCTATTTACCAGATTCCCTTTTAATTTTAACCACATATTTGTGCAAAAACTTTTAAAATTTCAAATAATCAAAATTGTCCCATTCTATCTTGTGCAATCTTTATAATTTAACTCTGACCCATCCATAGATCTGAAAGATAATTTCTTCTTCAATCCTCTAATTTATTTACCTTTTACGTCTAGGTCATGTATCCATTCAGTGCTTATCTTGATATATACTGTAAAGTGTCGGTCTAAACCTAGTTTCTGCCAGACTGCTGTCCAGTTTTCCTAGTCGTTTTTTGTCAAATACTGAGTCCTTCCCCCCTGTAACTGGGGTCTTTGGGTTTTTCATAAATTATACTACCTTTTGTTTGCTTCTGCATATTGTATACCTAATCAGTTCCTCTGATTGATCTCTCTTCTTAAACCAGGACCAGATTATTTTGAAGACTGCTTTGTGGTAAAGTTTGAGATTTGGTACTGACAGATCCTCTTCCTTCACAGTTTTTTCATTATTACCTTTGAGATTCTTGAGCATTTGTTCTTCTATATGGATTTCTTTTTTATTTTTTTCTATCTCTATAAAATGTTCTTTTGGTAGTATGATTGGTACAGCACTGAATAAGTAGTTTAATTTAGGTAATATTGTCATTTTTATTATGCTGGCTAGACCTACAAACCAGCAATTAATGTTTCTTCAGTTTAGGCCTGTCTTTATTTTTGCAGAGTGTTTTATAATTGTTTTCAGGTTCATCTTGGTAGATACACTCCCAAATATTTAATAACTTTTGTAGTTATTTTCAATGAAATTTTTCTTTCAAGAACTTTCTGTTGTGTTTTGTTGATAACATATAAGAGTGCTGGTGATTTATATAGATCTATTTTATATCCTTCAACTGCTGAATTGTTTCAATGAACTTAAACTGGTTCACTCTTTAGGGTACTCTAAGTAAATCATCATATTATTAGTGAGAAAGCAATTTTGTTTCCTCTGTCTATTCTTATTCTCTCAGTTTCTCTTTCTGATCTCATTGGTACAGCTACCATTTCTAGGACTATATTAAATAATGGTGGTGATAATGAGCATCCTTACTCCATCTTATTGGAAAGACCTCTTTTTTCTTTACATACAATGTTTGCTTTTAGATTTAGATAGCTATTATTTACTCTATTAAAGAAAAGCCATTTTTTCCCTCCTATGCATCCTTGAGTTGTTCATAGAAGTTAATGTTGGATTTTGATAAAAGTCTTTTCACTATCTGTTGATAAAATCATATAGTTTTTATTATTTATATTATTATCATGATTAATATTATTTTTACTCTTTCTTATATGAAACAAATATGGCATTTCTCATTTTGAATCAATGTTCATTGAGATAGTGGCCTGCAATTTTCTTTCTTTTCTTCGTTTCTCCCCAGTTTGGTTGTTAAGACCATATTTGTATCATAGAAAGATATTTTTATTATTATTGCAGAAAGTTTTTGTAATATAGAGTTAATTGTTCTCTGAATGTTTGATAGAAGTACTTGTAAATCCATCTGGTTCTGTAATTCTCCCCTACTCCATCTGGAAGCTTTTAAAAAAAATAGTTTGTTCAATTTCTTTGTCTGGGTATTTTATATTCTTATAAATATTTATCTATTTCTTCTAAGTTATCAATTTTGTTAGTATATAACTGGGGAAATAGTTTCTTGTAATTTCTTTTATTTTTTCAATTGCTGAGTTCTTTTTCATTTTTGAGTTGAACAATTAGGTTTCCTTCTCTCTTTTAAAAAGATCTGATTAGTTAACTATTTTATTAAATTTTTCTTTAAAAAGTTCTAATTTTATTAATTTAATGTTCTATTTGCTTTCACTTTTATTAATCTTTTCTTTAATTTTCAGAATTTCTATTTTCTTGCTTAGTTGGGTTTTTTTATTTTGTTGTTCAAGTTTTGTTAGTTGTATACCCAAGCCATTGATTTGTTCTTTCTCATTTTTATCAGTGGAAGTGTTTAACAATATGTATTTTCCCCTAAGAACGGTTTTAGATGCATCCCATAAGTTTTGGTATGTTGTCACATTATTATTATTTTCTTTTGTGAGATTTTCTATTGTTCTTATAATTTGTTCACTGGCCCACAAGTTTTTTAAAGTTGTGTTATATAGTCTCTAATTTTTAAATATTCCCCGGGTTCCTTATTGAATGTAATTTTAGTACATTGTGATTAGTAAATTTATTATTATTGCTTTTCTATATTTTTTGGAGAAGTCACAATGCCCCAATACATTGTCAATTTTTGTAAAGATGCAATGTGCAGTTAACAGTATGTAATTCTTTTTCTCTTTCCATCTTACTGGCTAGAGGCCTATCATCTCTAATTTTTCTAAAGTTTTAATCAGATTTTTAAAAAAAGATTTAAAAAAATATTTTGGCTCAATTTATCTAGACCTAAAAGGGGTATATTAAGGTTCCCCATTGTTAAAGTTTTACTGTCTATTTCTCTCTTCCAATCAGATTAACTTTTCTTTCAAGTATTTAGATGCTATGCTGTTAAGTGCACATATATGTATATATGTATATATATATATATATATTCATTATCTATGGTGCCTTTAATACATTCATTATCTATGGTGCCTTTAAACATAATTTCCCTGCTTATTTTTTTATCTTGTCTATATTTACTACAGTTTTATCTGAAATTATGATTACTATGCCCCCTTTTTAATATTCAGCTGAAGCACAATGAATTTTGCTCTAGCACCTCATTTTAACCCTGTGAATCTTTCTGTTTCTATTGTTTCTTATAAACATGTCAAATTCTGTTTTCTAATCCATTCTATTTTCTTCCATTTTGTGGGTGAATTCATCCCATTCATATTCAAAGTTATAATCATTGTGTACTTCTCTCCATCCTATTGTCTCTTTGTTCCCATCCTCCTCTTTTTAAAAGTTTATTTATTTATTTTTAGTTTTCAACATCCACTTCCACAAGATTTTGAGTTCCAAATTTTCTCCTCATCTCTCCCCTCCCCCAACCCCAAGATGGCATGCATTCTGAATACCACTTCCCCCAATCTGCCCTCCATTCTATCACCCTTCCTTTTCTTATCTCCCTGTCCTATTTTCATGTAGGGCAGGATAGATTTCTATAACTCATTGCCTGTATATCTTATTTACCAGTTTCATGTAATAGTTATGTTGTGAAAAACTAACTATATTTCCCTTCATCCTATCCCACTGTCTGTTTATTCTGTTCTCTCCTTTGACCCTGTCCCTCCTCAAAAGTGTTTGCTTCTGATTACCCCCTCCCCCGATCTGTCCTTCCTCCCTTCTATCATCCCTCTTTATCCCCTTCCCCCTATTTTCCTTTATGGTAAGATAGATTTCCGTACCCAATTGAGTGTGTATGTTATTTCCTCCTTAAGCCAAATCTGATGAGAGTAAGATTCACTCATTCCCTTTCACCTCTCCCCACTTACCCTCCACTGTAAAAGCTTTTTCTTGTCTGTTTTATATGAGATAATTTACCCCATTCTACCTCTCTCTTTCTCCTTCTCCCAGTACAATCCTCTCTCACCCCTTTTCTTTTTTAGATATCATCCCTTCATATTCAACTCACCCTATACCCTCTGTCTATGTATCTCTCTCTCTGTCTCTCTCTCTGTGTCTCAGTCTCTGTCTCTCTCTATATATACATATATATATATATATACACACATATACACACACACATATATATATATATATATTCCCTCCAACTACCCTAATACTGAGAAAGTTCTCATGAGTTACAGCTATCATCTTTCCATGTAGGAATGTAAACAGTTCAACTTTAATAAGTCAATTACTATGTCTCTTTCCTATTTACCTTTTCATGCTTCTCTTGAGTCTTATATTTGAAAGTCAAATTTTCTATTCAGCTCTGGTCTTTTCATCAAGAATGCTTGAACGTCCTCTATTCACTGAATGTCCATTTTTCCCCCTTATGGATTATACTCAGTTTTGCTGGGTAGGTGATTCTTTGTTTTAATCCTAGCTCCTTTGACCTCTAGAATATCATATTCCAAGCCTTCTAATCCCTTAATGTAAAAGCTGCTAAATCTTGTGTTTATCTTGATTGTATTTCCACAATACTTGACTTGTTTCTTTTCTTTTCCTTTTTATTTTTTTTTAAGGCAATTGGGGTTAAGTGACTTGCCCAGGATAACACAGCTAGTGTCAAGTGTTTGGTCTGAGGCCAGATTTGAACTCAGGTCCTCCTGACTTCAGGGCCGTGACTCCATCCACTGTGCCACCCTAGCTGCCCCCTTGACTTATTTCTTTCCAGATGCTTGTGATATTTTCTCCTTGACCTGGGAACTCTGGAATTTGGCTACAATACTCCTAGGAGTTTTCCTTTTGGGATCTCTTTCAGGAGGTGATCAGTGGATTCTTTCAATTTCTATTTTACCCTCTGATTCTAGAATATCAGGACAATTTTCCTTGATAATTTCTTGAAAGATGATGTCTAGGCCCTTTTTTGGATCATGGCTTTCAGATAGTCCAATAATTTTAAAATTATCTCTCTTGGATCTATTTTCCAGGTCAGTTGTTTTTCCAATGAGATATTCCACATTCTCTTCTATTTTTTCATTCTTTTGGTTTTGTTTTATAATTTCTTGATTTCTCATAAAGTCATTAGCTTCCATTTGCTCCATTCTAATTTTTAAGGAATTATTTTCTTCAGTGAGCTTTTGGACTTCCTTTTCCATTTGGCCAATTCTGCTTTTTAAGGCATTCTTCTCCTCATTGGACCTCTTTTGCCATTTGGGTTAGTCTAGTTTTTAAGGTGTCATTTTCTTCGGTATTTTTTTTGGGGGGGAGGTCTCCTTTAGCAGGTTGTTGGCTTGTTTTTCATTATTTTCTTGCATCACTCTCATTTCTCTTCCTAGTTTTTCCTCTACTTCTCTTCCTTAATTTTCAAAATCCTTTTTGAGCTCTTCCACAGCCTGAGACCAATTCATATTTCTTGGAGGCTTTGAATGTAGGAGCTTTGACCTTGTTGTCTTCTTCTGGTTGTGTTTTGATATTCTTTGTCACTAAAGTAAGATTCTATGATCTGGGTTTGGTTTTTTTTGTTCACTGTTTGCTCATGTTCCCAGCCTTTTAAACTCTTTGTTAAGGTAGGGCTCTGCTTCCAGTGTAGAGGATGTACTGTTCCAAGCTTCAGGGGTTTTGTGCAGCTGTTTTCAGAGATACTTCTAGGAACTTGTAAATTTTCAGTTCTTCTAAGGTGGTATGATCTAAGGAGAGGTGTTTACTGCTTTCCTTACCTGTGCTCTGGTCTATGAGTGACCACAAGCACTCTTTTCTGCCTTGGAACTGTGAGGATTTTCTCTTCACCATGCCACAAGCTCCACCACACCATTGCACCTCCTCACCCCAAGACTACCACCCAGGACTGCAATCCAGACCAAAGCATGGGCAAAGCAAGAGAATCCTGCCTCAGTGCCAGCAATCTCCCTCTGATCAGCTGCTTAATCCCTCTCCCACCCCCCACCCCCCCGCCATCATCTGTGGGCCAAGAGCTGTGAAAGCAGCTGCCACCCCAGGGATGTGCCAGGATTGGGGCTGGACCATGCTTCTTTCTCACGTAGGCCCAACAGATCTTTCCTACTGACCTTCTAAGTTGTCTTTGGCATTTGTGGATTGAGAAGTCTGGAAACCGCTACAGCTGCTAGTGATTCAGTCCCCTTAGGCCTGCTCTAGGTTTGCTGAGGCCTGATCTTTGCCTGCTTGGCTTAAGCTGAACTGTGCTCCTCTCCCAGCCTGGTGCAACAGACCTTTCCTATCAACCATCCAGGTTGTCTTGGGCTGGAAATTTGTTTGACTCTGTCTTTTTGTGGGTTCTGCTGCTCTAGAATTTGTTTAGAGCCATTTTTTATGGGTATTTGGTGGGGTTTGGGGGAGAGCTCAAGTAAGTCACTGCTTTTACTCCACCATCTTCCCACCCCCCTCTTTATAAGACAGTGGTAAAAGAGAGTTGTTTGACACTTGTGATCTACAAATACCAGAATGGGTGTTGCCTTAGACAGTGAGACCTGGGAAAGACCTTACCTTAAAAAGGCTACTGTCTCCCACTGCACTGGGGGCCATTGCCAATCATCCTGACCTATGTCTTGCCTCTGGACTCCAAATGAAATGACTCTGAAGGAAAGAGAGTGAGGCTGATAACTTTGCACAGCCCTGCCTCACTTAAATCTAATTCACTTGCAAGCAAGACATCACCTTCCTGATGTCATTGATGAATAAGAACAAATAATACCATTATTTCCCTTTACTACCCAACCTTCCCCCAATCCCAAGTTCTCACTCTATTCTTTTTAATCCCCCTTCTCCAACACTGAAATTTGTTTTTGCTTATGACCATTCCATTTCATATTGTAGCCTCCTTCTTAGACTCTACCCTCCCCAACCGCTTTCACCATTTTATACTCTTTCCCTTTTGAATTTATTATATTGTATGCTAAAATTTCCAGGTAGGTGTGTGCAATTGTGTTGAACCTTTCTTTGTCTGGCTCTTCTTCTATGATTACTCCTCACTGTATTATGTATCACTCTATTATATCATTTCCCTCCTTTTCCACCTCCTTTCTTTTCTAGTACAGCCTCTGTCCTTCCCATTTTTGTCTTCTAAGATAATCAAAAAGAACTAAATCACCCACCAGCCCTCTGCTGTTTACCTTTTTCCATGACCCTTAAAGATATTAGGGTTATGAGACAAAACTTGTTTCTTATCCCATTATTAATGTGTAAAGAATTCATCCTCACATATTCCTTTCCAACTAAATAAATAAATACTTTGGCTCTTCCAATTCCATTTCAAAATGTCTAATCAGGTCTCACCTTTTCATCAGGAATTCTTGGAAATTCTGTATTCCTTTAAAGGTCCACTCCACCTTTTCTCTCCTCACCTCTTCCCTCCACCCCAGTCAGGATTATACTTAGTTTTTGTTGGATAAGTTATTCTTGATTGTAAACCTTTATTTTTTGCCTTTTAGAATATCATACTCCAACTTTTTTACTTTATGGTGGCAGCTGCCAAGTCTTGTGTGATCCTTACTACAACTCCTTTGTACTTGAACCCCTTTGGGTCACTTTTTTTTTCTTTGAACTGCAAGTTCTGGATTTTGGCTATGATCTTCCTGGGAATTTTTATTTTGGGGTACCTTTCAGGAGGTGACTGGTGGATTCTCTTTACTCCTTGTTTTAAGAATTCTAGGCAGTTTTCATTTTTAATTTCTTGAAACTTGATATTCAGACTTGTTTGTTTGGTAATGAATTTCAGACGGTCTGATAATTCTTAGATTGTTTCTCCTTGAAGTATTTTCCAGGGCAGTTGTTTCTTACATATTTTGTGGATTTTATTATTTTATTTTTTAATCATGCTTTAATGTTTCTTCTTGTTGAGTCATTGTTTTCTGATCAGCCTAATTTCATTTTTAAATTTTTGAATAAGGCTTTCCACTCTCTGTTCTAAGGCTTCAATTCTCCTTGCCATCCTTTGTTCCTTAGCTATTCCATGTTTTAATCTCCCCCCCCCAACTTTTAATTTCTTTTTTTTTTTTGATCAAGGCTATCTATTGATAAAGAAAGGTATCTGAAACAGGACATTTGATTGAACTGGCATAGGGAATCCCTTTTTTTTGGGGGGGTATTAAGTTCTTTTTTTTTTATATGCTTTTGAGTTGAAAATTTTTTCTCCCTTTTTCTCCCCCCCACCCTCCCCAAGACGGCGCACAATCTGACATAAGCTTTACATTTACATACCCATTAAACATATTTTCACATTAGTGAAGTTGCAAGTAAAAATTAAAACCAATAGGAGGAACCATCAGAAAGATGAAACAAAACTCAACTGAAGGTAAAAATAAGAGAGCAATTCGACTTCCATAGTTCTTTCTTTGGATGTGGACAGCATTTTCCATCCCAAAGCCTCTGGAGATGTCTTAGATCCTCGTAATGCTGAGAAGGGCTCAGTTTAACATTCTTAGTCATTGCATAACGTGGCTGCTATTGTATACAAAGTCCTCTTGGTTCTGCTCACTTCACTCAGCATCAGACCATATAAGTCTTCCCAGGTTTTTCTGAAGTCCCAACTTTTAATTTCTCCTAGGCACTCCTGTAATCATTGCAGCCAGAGTATTTTCCTTCCCGGAGGCTTCACCTGGATTTCTTCTGGGTTACAATCTACCTCAAGATTTATTCCTTGGATGTTCTCAAACCAAGGTGTTTTCTCATGGTATTTGGAGTTTTCCTTGCTTTGCTCATTAGCCCTAGTATTTTGGTTGAGGGAGGGAATTATATGCTTGGATCAAGCTTTGCTTGGGCCAAAAATGGCCTGGGCAGGGCCTGACTTGTTCTGAATATGGTGACTAAGTTCCTCCCTTAAGGGAGCGTACAGCTGCTTCTAAGTTGGGTTCTGCTTTGGATCTACCTGAGTTAGGCTGTGCCCGGGGTTCTTCTCCCTGCTAGTGGCCTCCTACTAAGGGTTTCTGGCAGACATCTCTGCCTAGTGCCTTTCTCCTAAATCTAAATTTGGCAATTCACATCACACAAGACTAACTCAAAGCCTCAAATGGTGGTCTATGCTCAGCTTCCTACCTTGTTAGTTTGTATATCTCAGGGTCTCCTCAGGATTTTATGTATCCCAGGCCTGAGTGAAGGAGTCTCCAGGCTTACCTACTTTCCAACCACTTACTTCCCCCACTCCCTAACCCCCATTCTCAGTTACTTACAGGTCAAAAGCCACCCTAAGAAAGAGAGGAATACCCTGACCTCCTTCCCTTCTCCAACTTTCACCAGGCAACAGCCAGACAATCCATAATATGTTGGTCTTTTATTCATGGCAAGCACAAAAGTTTAAAATACAAAAAGCCTTGGGAGGCTAGTGAGTGTCAGAAATGAGGGATCAGGGTGAGGTAGGCTAAACAACAGAAGCCCAAGGTGAGGAGAACCTGCCCCTCCTAACAAGGCACCAGTGAAGTGAAAGCAAAGTGGGTTTGAAGTGGGAAAGCTGAGTCCCCTTCCACACACATTCATAATTTAAAGGGGCACACTGCCCTCATCAGTGCAGAAGGGCTCTTCCCACAATGGAGACAGAAGTTAAGCCCCTTAAAATGACCCATTAATATCCTTACTGGGATTTTGGCCCTAGGAGACAAACCCAAATTAACCTCCTCTTTGAATCTCAGAGACCACATAATTGAGATGGGCAAGTAGACCTAACCATTCCCCTCTCAGTTCCTCCTAAGAAAGAGGAAGAAAGTCAAAGATCAGTGCAAGTGACTGGAGTGACCCCATGGATGAGCAATGTTGGACCTAAGTCCTGGCTCAGCATCTCCAACAGAGCTAAGTATCGGGTATAGCGGGCAGGGTCAGCAGGTGGCCGAGGCAAGTAGAGGAAGGTAAGGGCTGTAGTTGGCCCCTCCTTCCTAGGATCCCCTTCGGGCCCCCCTGGACCCTCACCCCTGCCACTGGCCTGCTGTGCCCGAACCAGGGCATTGGCACTGATGGCTACTGAATCAGCCTCAGCATCTCCACGGCTTCCATTCACAAAGTTCCCCTCATCTTCTTCCTCATCTGCTCTGGCTCCTTCACCCCAGACCACCTCTTGAACCTTTGCCCGGATCCGAAGCTGACTCAGCAACACCCGGAGCCTTGCTTCCCCAGTCCCAGGAGCTTCCTGAGGTCCTAGACACAGGAAGATTCGAAGCTTGGCACTTTGCCAAGCAGGTACCATGCTCAGAATCGTTGCCATCTGCAAGAGGAAGAGGCCACAGACATCCACATAACCAGGGCTCCCTTTTGGCCGCAACAAGTTAAGGGGCCATACATCCACATGGTGAGAGGGGGAGGAACCCCCAGAGCTCCGGGTTAGCCGTTCAAGTGGCAATGCCCAACACCCTCGAGCTAGCACAACATTTTTGTTCATCTTCAGGGCATCGACAACTGTGGCCACGTAGTCGTGGGGGGTGAGTGCCCGAGGACTTCCAGGGGCTCGTGGTGGAGGGAACAAAGAGTCCAGGGCAAGCCCCCCTCCCTCCACTGGCTCTGAGAAGGCTGGGTCTGTTAGGAAGTGGTCTTGAGGGGGTGCATCATCATAGAATCCTAGGACCAATGTGTTGGGCTTCATGCCACCTGGGGAGAGGAAGGCAGAGCAAGAAAGGGAAGGAAAAAATGCACACAAATCAGACAGACTCCTGCAAAGTCTCCTTTCAGCACTTCATTTCTTAGTTTGCGCTTAGTCAGTGGGCCCTAAGTATAGCTTGCTTTGCATCTTGTGGATCACTCAATGTGCTCATCCTCATGCCACCATCATACCTTTGGAAACCTACAAAGTGCTGTCAAATACATTATCTCACTTGACTGTACCTAATAACTGAAATCCCACCATGGATGAGCCCTACTTTAAAAAGTAAATATAATGCATAAAAGGAAATGATTACAAAATTAAAATGGTAATCTTGGGTTCTCAAAGGCCATGCCTGTGGAGTACAAGTTCTGACAAGTTCTACTTAGTTGGAAAGTCTTTGAACACAGCCCTGGCAACAGACTACAGTTTAAAAGCAAAAGTGTGCTAATGCATACAATTTTTTGAACCCTTACATCTCCTTAGAGAGGCAAATAAAAGACTTAAATAGTTTAGCTTCATTATCCACCTAAAGAAGAGAATAAATATTATTTCATGGGACCCTCTTTCAGGAGAGGAATTCTATCATCTTGGGTAGAGGGCTGCCTTGGAATCAAGAAGACCTGAGGACTCAAGTCTTGCCTCTGACACTCAGCTATGTGACTGTGGGCAAAATGATTTTTTTGTTGACTACTGAACTAGAGAGACAGACAAAAGACTCCCAAAGGGAAAATTTGTTCCCTCTTTCCTGCCTGGTTGATTCAAATGAGGAAGTCATGCCGTAAGCCTCTGGGTGGGAGGAAAGGGAGAGAGAGAAAAAGTGGAGGGGGGAGATGTACTAATTTGTACCTACATGTTTTATGACCAAAAAGAGCAAAACCAAGAAAATAAGATATCCTTCTCCTATGGAGGAGGCATGATTTTTTTTTTTTAGGGAAAACTGGGGGAGTTGTGACTTAAGTAAAAGGTGAGTCATTGAGAGTCATTTATGCCACTGAACAGACAGCGGCAAGACAATGAGGAAACTGAGAAGACACAGCAAGGGACCTGAAAAAGCTATTCTGTTGGAAGTGGGGCAGTTAGAAGCAGTCATCTGAGAGAAGGCTTCAGTTTAGCTTAGTGATTCCTGATGTCCCAGAAAGAAATTGACTTCACTGGGGGCGGCTAGGTGGCACAGTGGATAGAGCTCTCGCCCTGGAGTTGGTAGGACCCAAGTTCAAATCCGGTCTCAGACTCGTAACACTGTGTGACCTTGGGCAAGTCACTCAACCCCAACTGCAGGAAAAAAAAGAAAATTGACTTATTGGTCAACAACTCCAGGGACAGCCATTGCTCTCTGGTGCCACCTAGAGTTGGAGAAAGGTGAAGTTTTTCCTAAGGGTTTGTTGCTCTCTGCTGCCACCTCTGTACTGAGACAGAAAAGCAGAGGAGGCTTTGCAATTTGCTTTGGCATCCTGGTAGGGTTGTTTTAGAAGAGTCAACTTTAGCTATGAAGCTGTGAGATCCCTTCTGGGGATCAGAGAGACGCCATTCCTGGCCTGGCCTCTCTTCCTGCCAGCAGCGGATTAAGTAGATGCTATTTCATTTTTGTGTGCTGGTCCGCTGAGATGACCTCTTTCTACTTGCCTACAGGGACCATTCCTGCCTGCACGGGACAGATGCCATTCCTTCCTGCTCCCTCCAGCTATCTCCTGACCTGTCCTGGCTGAAGTGACTAGAGAGAAACACTATTCCATCAACACCTCTCACTAGCCCCCTCACCTAAGCTGTTGAACACCCTAAGAAGACACTAGGAGGCTGAATCACTAGTGATGTTAATAACTCTCCTGAACTCATTTGGCAATGATCAACAAACTCTCACAAGGTCATACCCTCCCCATTATAGTGATTCTGAGCAGACAACTGTCATGATACACATTCCATTCTCCATCCCTCACTATCCACCATCCCCCTCAACTCAGTCCCACCAATGTCTCACTCTAAAGTTACCTGCTCTTTGGAATAAGTGCTCCACAGGTAATAAATTTATTTTCATCTTAAATGTTTTCCTTTCCCATTCTTTTCATCTTCTGGCTGTCACAGAGACCTGGCTTCCCTTTCCAGCACTGGTTGTGCTTTCACTCATTCTCCTCAACTGACTGGTCAAGCTCAGGGAGCTGGAAACTCCTTGCTCCTCAGTTCATTTCCAGGCTCTCCCTCTACCTCCATCATTTGGTAACCTCTCCTTCTTTGAGGTTCACTCAACCCATATCTACTACCCAACTGAAATTCTAAGTAGCTGTTGTCCGTCCATTTCTAGGGCACTCTCCTGTCTCAAAGTCTTTCCTCCTCAATTCCTTCCCTCATAGTAGGGGACTTAAATGTACATATTGATATTCCCTCAAATGTTCTTACCTCCAGTTCCTCAACTTGCTCATTTCTCATGACCTACTCCTCCCCACCACAGCAGCTATACACAGAAGTCATATTCTTGGTCTCACCATCAGCCATAAACGTTCTACTTCCATGTTTATGAATTCTGAATTTCCCTTATCTGATCAATCTGTTAACATTCCATCTTTCTCTGCTTTGTGATGGCAATAACTACCAGAATATCAACACAATTTTAAAGGCATCAAGGTACCACTTTTCACAAGGTCAAACAGCTGAAGATAACAAAAAAACCCCCAGAAAATAGGAAAAAAAACCCCCACAGATGGTGTTATCACTACTAAGAACACAACTAAGACATTAGCAACTACTAAACTCACTTATCTATTTTTTCTTTACTTAAAAACATCATAATGAGATCTTGGATGAAAATATGGGAAGGAAATAGTATCTTCACTGCATCACAACTGATGGAAAGGTGTAGAAAATACAAGATCCCAATATATTTGTTTATTACCCCTCCCCCCCAAAAAAAGTCTGACTCCATAACGGATATGTTAAAAATCACAAAATTTCAGAGGTGGAAGAGACCTCAGAAGCCATAAAGTTTAACCACACTTGGATAAGAAATCTCCTCTACTATAGTCCCAAATGGGAGGCAAATCCAACCTTTTCTTGAAGACCTTAAGGGCAGGAACCCCAAAACCTCATTCCATTTTTGGGGAGCTCTGTGAAAAAGTTGCTTTGTACACTGGGTCTAATTCTGCTTCTCCACAACTTCTAGTTTAATTCAAGGAACTGTGATTGTAAGGATAACAACAAAATAACTCCTGTCTTTAAAGCGCTTATATTCTACTAGTCTTATGGAAAAAAAGTAGAACTAGCTCTTCTTCCACATGAGAACCTGTAGGAGGGAGATAACTATCATGTCCCCTCTCGAGTCTTTTTTTTTTGCCAAGCCAAACATTCCCAAATCCTTCAAAAGTCTCTATGTGCTATGATCTTAAGGCTGTCCACCATCTTGGTAATTCTTAGGGTGCTCTCCAGGTTAAAGATTTTTTTCCTAAAATTTGCCTCCCAGAGTCAATCTACCCAGCTAATTTTCAAGACTTCTTGTTGGTTAGTAGTTTCGGTCATGCTCAACCCTTTGTGACCCCAACTGGGTTTTTGTTTTCAGCAATGATACTAGAATGGTTTGCCATTTTCTTCTCCAGTGGAGCCAATGGATCCATTTTGTCATGCAATCAGAGGTTAAGTGATTTGCCCTGGGTCACACAGCCAGGAAGTATCTGAGGCTGGATCTGAAATCAGGTCTTCCTGACTCCAGGCCCAGTACCAATCCACTGAGCCACTGGCAGTCTCCAAACTCAAGACTTATGTAAATATAATTACAAAATACTTTGAAATAATGACAAATATATCAAATTAAATTATAACAAATGACAAATTAATTCGTTGCTCTTGGTTGGATAACAATATAATAAAAATTATATTGTCCAAAGTAGTGCATAGATGTCAAAATTTCCATGCCAAATTTCCAAGGGATATTTTAAAGAGAGCTAAGTAAAATAATATAATTCATGCTAAGGAATAAAAGGCCTAGAATCTCAAAGGAAATAATGGTGGGGGGGAAAGTAGCAAAAAAAGAGTAAAGAGCACCTCCTGAACAAAATTATATTATAAAATAGTAATCATCAAAAATATTTGTTATTGGTTAAAAAAACCAGAAAAGCAGATCAATGGAACTGTTTATACAATCATCCTAAAATGCCCACACTTGTCACCCATCTGTAATCCCCTAGGCTGTACCTTCACCCGCTCCACTTGTCTTCTGAGATGTAAATGTGGCCTCATGGGCCTCACACGGCTCAATGTCTCCACCTGCTATGATGTTGGATCTCAACAGGGGTCTTGAATAGTCTAATCATCTGTTTCCCTCAACAGACTACTCTCCAACTTAAACTCAAGAGATTAAGAGTAAGATATCCACATCCCAATCTAAACCCCTGGCTGTCACTGTACAGAAGACATTCTCAATCCCTACTGCCCACTTTGTTAATCCCACAGTCCTCAGCCCTACCCCTCAAATGTCCAACTCCAAATCTACTTTTCTATTGTGCTCTGTGAAATGACATTCACTGAGAGTTTCTTTTCCTCTCTTCCTCATCTCACATCACTCAGATGCATTCTGCTATACTATCTCCTTCTTCACCCCCATCTCTATCATGAAGAAGTGACCCTTCTCTTCACCAAGACCAGTCCCTTTATATGCACAAGTCATCCCATTTCATCTTCTCCCGCAGATCACCCCCTCTATCACACTCATTTTCTTATTAGTCTTCAATCTCTCCCTATCTATTGGTTGCTTCCCTGATGACTACAACATGCCCAGGTCTCCCCATCCTCAAAAAACCTCACTTGATCCATCCCCTATCATCCTATTTTGCTCTTCCCTTTTGTGACTAAATGCCTTGAGAAGGCCGTCTACAGTTGATGTCTTCACCAACTCTTGTCTCACTAGATTATCTTTCTGCAGTCTGGCTTCTGACCTCATCATACCACCAACACTGTTCTTTCCAAAGTTACCAATGATGTCTTAATTGCCAAATTTAATAATGGTCTTTTCTCAATCCTCATCTTTCTTGACTTTGACAAAGGAAATAGTTAATTACTGTTTCTGTTCCTCTATTCTCTTTTTCATCTTTCATCATCACTTTTCTTTTTTCTTCTTTTACTTCTCTTTCTTCTCTTCTCTTTTTGCTTTTTTTCTAACTAGCTTTCTCTCTTTTCTTCCCTTTACCCTCTTCTCTAGGTTTTCATGGCACAACGTGCTCCTGGTTCTCCTCCTACCCATCTGACTGTTCTTTCTCAGTCTCCTTTGCTGGATCTTCACCAAGTTGGGCCCATTAACTGTGGGCTCTGTCCTCAGTCTTTTTCTGTTCTCTTCCTATATGATTTCACTTGGTAGTCTCATCAGCTCCCACAGATTCAATTATCTCTAATGATTCTCAAATCTACTTATCCAGCAGTAATTTTTTTGTTCACCTCTGGTCTCACATCTCTAACTGGATGTCCCATAGATAACTTAAACACATGTTCAAAACTGAATTCAAAGGGCAGCTAGGTGGTGTAATTGATAGGACTCTGGCCTTGGAGTCAGGAGGACCTGAGTTCAAATGTGGCCTCCGACACTTGACACTTACTGTGTGACCCTGGGCAAGTCACTTAGCCCTGACTGCCTCACCAAAAAGCAAAAACAAAACAAAAAAACTGAATTCGTTATCTTGGAGTTAAGTGACTCGCCCCGGGGTCACACAGCTAGTAAGTGTTAAGTGTTTGGTCTGAGGCCAGATTTGAACTCAGGTCCTCCTGACTTTAGGACCAGTGCTCTATCCACTGCGCCATCTAGCTGCCCCCTTCCCTATGACTGTTGAGGGTACCACAATCCTCCCAGTCATCTAGGCTAGCAACCTAAGTGCCATTCTCAACTTACTATCTCTCAGGAGATCTGTTCATTTTACCTCTGTAACATCTCTCATATTCTTCTACTTTTCTCTACCCTCATGTAGGCCTTCTTCCTAGACTACTGAAACAGCCTGCTGGTTGCTCTGCGGTCCATCATCCACTCAGATGCTAAGATGATTGATATTCCTCAAGGACCGGTCCAAACATGTCAACCTTCTCCCACCCACCCCATTGCCATTTAATAAACTCCTTGGTTCCCAAATATCTCCAGGATTAAATATAAAATCTTCTGTTTGGTTTTTAAAGCCCTTCATACTCAGGTCCCATCCTACCTTTCCAGTCTGATTACACTTTACACCATTCCTACTCTACAGTCTAGGGATGCTGGCCTTTTTGCTAGTCTTTGCACAAGGCTCTCCATCTCCTTTACTCAATGTCTTTTCACTGGTTATCTCCCATGCTTTTCTCACCTCACACTCCTGACTTCCTGCAGCCTCGGCTAAAATCTCACCTGCCACAAAAAGTCTTTCCTAAACCCCCTTAATACTAGCACCTTCTCTCTGAGATTACTTCCAATTTACCCTCTACATATCTTGTTTATACATAGTGGTTTGCCTATAGTCCCTCTCCCCTATTAGATTGGAAGCTTCTTGAGAGAAGGGACTATTTTACCTTTCTTTGTATCCCCTATACTTAGCTCAGTGCTTGGCATATTTCTATGTGCCTTAATAAGTATTTGTTGACTGCCTCTGTTCTCTATATTCTTAGAGCGATTATCTGTATCATTCATCTGAAGCTTACCATATATTGCCTCATATTACTAATTATCTGCATCCGTACATGTGCATATTTTACTTCCCCAAATAGATTACAATCCCCACAACTGCAGGCACTGTGCCTCATACTCCTCCCACAATGCTTAGCCCAGTCCCTTACCCAAACTGGCATATTTATAAACATTTTCTGACTGACACAAATGAGAACACAAACTAGCAGCAGGCACCATGAGGAGAAGGTGGGGAGGGAACAAGGAACGGGCTGAGAAGACGTGGGGAGGAGAGTCTCACCAAGACCAGAAATACGCAGCAGATGTTGGGCCCCTTGACGCACGGAAGGTGAAAGAGTAAGGTCCACAAAAGCCTTCACTTGAGCACGATCTATGAGACTCAGCCATGCCCCATACTGGGGCTGCACGGGGTCCAAGGGCAGAGAATCTGAGTGGGGAGTTCGAGAATGGGAAACATCAGAAAATCTGCATCCTCTTCCTCAAAGTCTTATATGGAAACTTCCTTCCATCCCCCCAGAGGCCCAGAGGGAGGGGTGGCTAGGGAACATTAGTGATGTTTCAGAGGAACTAGGGAATCAAGAGACTTAGGAATGGGGGTTATCAGAGTACATTTGAGGTTGGGGAGAGGTCCTCACCAAGGTCTCCCAAGATGACATGGCCCAGCACATAGAGGCCGCCCTTTTTAAGCTGATTGGCCAGCCGCAGCAGGGGCAGTGCCCCTCGTGGGTTTCCCACCAACAGCAGTAGCTGTGGCCGCCAGAACTTTACATGGTCCTTCCGCACATCAAGCCGCAGCAGGTACTTTCGTACCTGAGTGGATAAGGATTAGGATGCAGCGTTATACAGCATTTCTCATCCCGCCACTTCCCCAGCCCACTTCTCTTCTCACATTAGGTACCAGTGCGAGTCTCTCTTGGGACAGCACTCCTCGACACCCCTCACAAGCTCCCTCCCAGGGTTGAGGACAAGGACAAGGAAGCCCCGTGGAACCCCTGCCAGCAGTTCCCTGACTCCCTTCCCCCGCTAACCTGGTGGAACAGCAGGGCTTGACTGACATAGCCCCAGCTGCTGGGCCCCCCTCGGGCAGTGAGCAGGGCAGAAAGCAGCCCCATGAGCAGCAGAGATCCGCCTGCGGCTCCTGGGCTGACAAGGAACATCATGAGGAGGCAGGAGGCCACCCCCGACAGGCAGGTGTGCCAGGAGAACAGGCTGAAAGTGGGGCTGACACACAAAGACAGACCGCGTAAGACAAGGGCTGACGGCCGAGGGACTCCCAGCTCTGTGCCCTCAGGCACAGGGTTAATTCACTCCAGGCCCCTTTCACCAGCCTCCAGAGACCCAACTCCAAATTCTCTTCTCTATCCCTACCCCTGCCCCCAGGCATAACACAGCAGAAAGAACACTGGGTAGAGGTTCCAGGTCTAGACCCGCCATTTACCAGGCATGTCGTTTGATTTTTCTAGGCCTATGTGAGACAGTCAAAAGAGCATGGGATTTGGAGTCAAAGGACCTGAATTCAAACCCCAACTGTGCTACTTATTACCTTGGGCAAGTCACATAACCTCCTTGGGCCTGAATTCCCTCCACTATAAAACGAGGGGATTGGATTCAAGAATCCTGAGGTTGCTTCCATCTCTAATTCTCTGAGCCTTCCAACTTAGAATTCCAGACTTCTAAAATGTCAGGGTTCCCTCCAGAGCCTAAGGTCACATGCCCCTCACCGGAAGTTGGGGGCCGATGCCCACTCAAGGCTCAGGCATGAAAGATCCACCGCTGCATAGGCTACCAGGTAGAACACTGTGACCACAGCTGCCAGGGTGTTGAGTTTTCCAACCAGAAGCATTACCTAAAGGAAAAAAGTGCTTAGGTCCCCTCGCCAAACCCAAACGCTGACCCCTGCCCTTGGCCGAAATCCACATGGTCCACATTTCCCTCAGAGCTGACTTCCCACCCTGCTTCCTGTCCATTTAGGGGAAGAAAGAGAGACAGTCTATGAGAGTTCCCCCAATTCACCTGCACTAGACACCAGGAGTACAACACAGCTCCCCAGGGGTTCCCCCCCTGGGATGCAACTTTTGCTGGAGCCAGAATTATCCCTGCAGGGGAAAGAGATAGGACAGGCAGAGGTTAAACAAGAAAACTTCAAAGGACAATGGCGGGGGCAACAAATGGTAAAGGGAGAATTCAAGAAAACCCAGAGAATTCAAGAAGGCCACAGAACTAGGGAAAGGAGTTGGGGGGGTAGGGGAGAGAATGAATACAGAGATATGCACTCGTTAAAACTGAGGACAATTAAGAGAGCATGGAATAATTTATCTGTCAGATTTATGGATAAGGGAAGAATTTAGGACCAAAGAAGACATGGAAGGCATTACAAAATGTAAAATAGATAATTTTGATTATACACAATTTAAAAGGTTTTGCACAAACAAAACCAATGCAACCAATATTACAAGGAAAGCAGAAAACTGGGGGGAAAATTTGCGACAAGTATCTCTGATAAAGGCTTCATTTCTCAAATATGTAGAGAACTGAGCCAAATTTATAAAATACAAGTCATTCCCCAATTGATAAATGGTCAAAGGATATGAACGAGCAGTTTTCAGACAAAGAAATCAAAGCTATCTATAGTTACATGAAAAAATGCTCTAAATCACCATTAATCACAGAAATGCAAATTAAAACAACTCTGAGGTACCACCTCACATCTATTAGATTGGCTAATATGACAAAAAAGGAAAATGCTGAATGCTGGAAGGGATGTGGGAAAACTGGGATACTAATGCACTAGTAGTGGAGTTGTGAAGTGATCCAACCATTCTGGAGAGCAAGTTGGAACTATGTCCAAAGGGCTATAAAACTGTGCATACACTCTGATCCAGCAATACCACTGCTAGGTCTGTATTTCAAAGACATCCAAAAAAAGGGAAAAGGAACCATTTGTACAAAAATATTTATAATACCTCTTTCTGTGGTGGCTGAGAATTGGAAATCAAAGGGATGCCCACCAATTGGGGAATGGCTAAACAAGCTGTGGTATATGATTGTAATGGAATATTATTGTGCTATGAGAAGTGACAAGCACGATGATTTCAGTAAAACCTAGAGAGACTTACACGAACTGATGCAAAGTGAAGTGAACAGAACCAGAACACTGTATACCCTAAAGCAATAGTGTTTGATGAAGAACTGTGAATGACTTGGCTATTCTCAGCAATACAATGATCCAAGAAAATCCCAAAGTACTAAAGATGAAGTAGATTATCTGCCTCCAAGGAAAGAACTGATATTGATTGACTACAGACTGAAGTATGCTATTTTTCACTTTCTTACTTTGAATTTTTTCTTTGAGTCTTCTTGTAGAAATGACTAATATGGAAATGTTTTACATAATTGCACACGTATAACCTATATCTGATTGCTTACCAGCTTCAGGGAAGGGGAAGGGGAGGGAGGGACAGCTAGAACTTGGAACTCAAAACTTTAAATAAAAATGTTAAAAAATTGGCGGGGGAAAAAACCAAGGACAAAAAATAGAAGTGAAAACCCACCAAAGAGGTCGTCCTGTGCCAGGGCATGGAGAATGCGTGAGGCACCAATGAGTGAGCTCATGGAGGCCGAGAGTGATGCAGCATACACCCCAATTAGCACCATTGGAGGCCACAGGCTGATGCCGCGAAAGAATCCATAGTCTTCCTGTAGCAATGTCCTTGAGAGAGCAAAACAAAGAAGATACTTGCTATCTAACTATTCTCATGCCTAGCCCTCACTCGTCCCAATCAGTGACATAGAGAGCCTGTTCTCTTGCCCATAATTCTCCTTTGAACCTTGCTTCCCTTAGGGACCTAGATATCCTCCCCCTGCCCCAGCCTATACCTCCCATGGAGACCTAAGTATCTAGTTCTCCTCCAAGTACTTCTTGTTCACGCCCACCCCCCAAAAGCTGGGGTCCGAGTTCCACCTCCTCACCCTCACCTGTCACAGGTAAAGCTGGAGAAGAAGAACAGCAGAGCATAGATGAAGAACGTATACACCACAGCAATAATAGTGCCCAGAGGGATAGCTCGGCTTGGGTCCTTCAGCTCCCCTGGGGAAAAGAGGGGTTGGGAAGGAAGAAAAGACATGTTAGATGACAGAGTGTGGGAAGTGTCAATTTTAGGATCCTTTGACCCCATCAAACCTCAAAGGTTTTCCTTTCCAAGGATGGAGTCTGGTCATACAAAGAAATCAGGATAATATGCAGGTAAGAACAAAGTTAGGGCCAAAGAACAATTACCCTTCTACAGAGTGCTAATTTATAAAGTACTTTCTTTAATAATCCTGCAAGGAAGATAGGCCAAGTATCATCATTCCCATTTGAAAACTGATGTAGAGAGATGAAGAGGTCACCCCGTTAAGAACTATCAGAGCTGAGCTATCAATCCAGGCCTCTTGATACTAAGTGGTATCTCCTAGAAATGAAGTCAATTGCTTGTCACTGCTTGACCCTTCACCATCTACTCAGGACCTGCACTTCCTTTGAGGAGGTCAAAGACAACACTGACTCACCTGACATGTTGGCCCCAGCCATGATGCCTGTGCAGCCATTGAAGAGGACGGCAAACACACTGGCAAAGGTCATAGTGGCCCCGGTGGTGTAGTCCTGGGCATAGCCCGCTGAGAAAGGAACACAGAGAGGAGGCATGGGCTATGGACATCTCTCCTGGAAACCCAGGCATCCTCTCCCCTTCTTCCCCACCCCCATCCTCGAGGATAGGATGCTTGTCTTTCTCTTCCAACGTTCCAGCTCTCATTTTCCCTCTTCCCCAACCAGCCTCTCTCTCTGCTCTAGCCAGACTAGTCTTTCTTACTCACCCATAAGTTTACCATGCCTTTTTGTTCTTTCATTCCTGCCTTGGCATGCCTTCCCTTCCCTTCTGAGCTGACCTGAAGCCTTCTCCCCAGCCTTCAAGACTAGGCTCAAGTCTCACTTCCTCCTGCCATTCCAGCCCATGGTGGCCGTCTTTGTTCACTCTACCACCTAGATTGTCTTTCATAATTTAATTATTCCTCAATGTATCTTATCTCTACATCTCCTTAAGAGCAGAAAGTCTCTCTAAGGCTTCTCTTGTGTTCCCCCCCCCCCCCCCCCCCGCAGTGCTGGCTGCAGAGTGGGAGGGTAAGCCACATTTGTTGATTTACTTACTGGGACTGGAGCTTCTCACTTTCTCAGTATCCCATACTCAAATGCTGTCTCCCTCAGTTCTCACCCTCATCTCGGGATTTTGATTGTCACTCTAGGCCCTTAATAGTCCTTCCCTTCTCCCCTTCTGCAGAGCCCCAAATTACAGCTTCTACTCACCATGCAAGTTGGCTTTCAGGGTGCTACTGTTGAAGCCAGTGAAGTGGCCCAGCTGGGGGACTGTCGAGGAACCGTTGGTGCCTGGCCTAAGAGGGAGGGTGACATCTCGGGGCCCCACAGCCATAAAGCTGATCAGGACCAAGGCCAAGGAGGCAGAGACCAGCAGGAATGTAAGGAAGGAGGCCTGCGCATAGAGGCCAGCTCCCAAGGTACAGACCCCACCCACCAGGCCCAACAACATTGTTCCATACAGAAGATTCCAGCCATAGCCTTGGGGAAGCACTCGTATCCCTGCTGGCCCTGATGTATCTGGGGGAGAGACAGGGATGGAATCATTTGGGGGAGAAAGTAGCACTCCAAAAAAACTATCCAAATCTGAGGTCACCTAAATTGAGGTATAGGGCCCTATGAAACATTCCCACATCTGAACAGGCCCTTATAAATATTCCAGTGATTCTCATGAATGTCATCAGACACCGTGAGTTCCAAGGCAAGGACCACATCTCTGAATTTAATGATTAACAAACATTTCAAAGGATAGTAAAATGTTAGAGCTGATAGGGGCCTTAGAGAGCATCTAAACCAAGAGCTCTTAACCTTTTTTGGTATCATGGACCCCTCTGGCAGTCTTGTGAAACCTACGAACTCCTTCTTAGAATAATATTTTTAAATGCATACAATAAAATACACAGGATTACAAAGGAAATCAATTATAATAAAAACAAGTCATGGACCCTATGTTAAGAATCTGTTAAAGTCAAAGTTGACTTAGACCAACTACCTTCAAGTAACAGTAATTTACCAGATTTGTCGAATTTGAGTTGAATTGAATTCTGGACAAACCCTTGGACAGGCAGCATGGCCCTGGGAAAACAACTCTGGATTTGGAATCAGAGGACCCGGATTCAATTCTTGGCTCTGCTATTATGACCTCTGACAAATCACTTCGACATTCTGGGCCTCATTTTATTCTGTGAGATGAGAGGGTTGGACTAGACAACTGTTGCCCCTTCCAGCTCTTTTCTAAATCTTTTTTTTTTGGTGCCTTTTTTTTTTTGGTGAGGCAATCAGAGTTAAGTGACTTGCCCAGGGTCATACAGCTAGTAAATGTCATGTGTCTGAGGCTAGATTTGAACTCAGGTCGTTCTGACTCCAGGGCCGGATCCACTGTGCCACCTAGCTGCCCCCTTCCTAATTCCTTCCTAAACATGCCAACCCTGGCTGATCTCTCTCTCTCTCACTTTCCTAGCAGGAATATCGTTAGGATTAAGACCTAAGAGGGACTATATGCTCCAGCCCCTGCATGACATAGAGAAGGAAACTGAATCTCTCAGAGTAAGTGATTTGCTTAAGGTCACATTGGGAAGTAAGTGGCAGAGTATGGATTAAAATATAGGCCCTCTTCTTCCAAATCCAGTGCTCCTTTCATGCGACTATACTGAGCACCTCACAACTCAGCATTTTTTTGCGTGTATGAGTGCAGTAGGGGCCCAGTCCTAGGAACATACAGGTATTTTGTAAGTCTGCTTTAAGACATGATGGGTGGGGGCTCCCGCTCTCAACTTCAGAGCACACCTGCAAAAACAGGCTCACCACACACCTCCAAGCTCCAGGAATAGGCCCTCAATGGCGCCCTTTGCATATTTATTTCATCCGCCCCTTCTCTCCTACTACAACATAAGCTCCTTGAAGGCAGGCATCATTTCTAAAACCCTTTATCCTGTGCTACTGCTGCATAGGGTTGAGCACATAGAAGATACTCAAGAAATACTCACTGATTAATTGGCTATCACCCCTTCCCCAGGGCATTCTCCTACCAAAAATAATCCCAACACCTCAGACTCCCCAAGACCTTAGAGTTTCCTGGCTCCTCCCCCACTCTGGAGACCCAGGGTTGGTAGAACGAACCAGCCCCAAAGACATCCAGTATGGCTTCCACCAGCCCCAGCACAGAGACAGCACAGCCACAGACGTTGGCCAGGAAGAACATAAGCCCAATACTTCCTCCAAACTCAGGACCCAATGTCCTGCTGATCATGACTGAAAGGGGGAAGCACAAGAGAAGGGAAAGTTAAAGAAAAATAAAGACTTGAAACCTAGGTGGGCCACTCATTGCAAAGAGCACTCACTCTAACACAGTGGCCAGTACCCTTCCACCAATCTACAAGTAGATTTCACAGTCCGTGCAGGTTATCTCTTCAAGCAGGTAACCAACCATTCCTTGACCAGACATCAGAATGAATCCCCAAACTCTGCCCCACCGACCCACTTTATCTGTACTGGAGAATACAACAAGTGCCCACCCCTTGCTCAGCCCTCATAGGAGGATACAGTAGGCTCCACCCCCACGCACAGCTCCGTTGGTGGCGATGGCACAAACAGAGAGGACAGTCAACACCAGGATGAAGTAGGCAATCAGCAGCATGGCCAAAGCTTGGATCAGCCCAGCATGCCCCACTACAAATCCTGTAAGGAAAGGAGGAAAATAAGATTATAAAGGAGTAAGGTTATAGGGTTGTACATGCTCCCACCCCACTAAGTGATCATGAACATGACAAGGGAAGAGAATCCTTTCCACCGATCTCTCTCAATTCAATGTGTCTCCCGAGTAAGTGTGCGGAGAATGGAGAAGTGAATAGGGACCACGGGGGCACCAACACACAGATCCTGCCCTGTGTAAAAGGGCAAAGGATAGAATGAGATTATATAGAATTGAGATTATAAGGGCCCTTAAAGAGACCATGTAGTCCAAGACTGTCCATAAACCACCTAGTCATTTTGTAGAGGAGGAAATTTAGGCCCAGAAGGGCTATGTGATTTGTACAAGGTCACCCAGCTAATAACTAACAGAACTGGAATTCAAATGTAGGCCCTCTGACCCCAAATCCAGTGTCTCTTTCCATTTTAGCAAGAGACTCCCCACTACTCAAGGCCTCCCCACACATCACACAACCGTCGTCCTCTCCCTTCTCGGAGGTCCCTTCTAAGCACTGAATCTCAGATATCTAGCTCTTTCCCCGGCTCCTCACCTATCCTCATGAAGACCACAATGCTGAACATGGAAAGGACCGTGGGCACTACAACACCGAGGAAGGTGGAGAGTTTCCGGAGGGCCCCGCCTCCTGGACCCCCCATCCCATACGGCAGAAACGTGGCTCCTTCTTCCCCGAGGAGCCGGTAAGCTAGTAGTGGAGAACTCTCACTTGCCATGGCTGGGGGTAGACAGATATATGAACAAGTAACAAAGCCTGGGGGAGAGACAGAAGCTGAATTGAAAACAGGGGCAGGGACGCTAACCCACCAAAGCACAGAACAGGGCAAAACTTGCCACTGATCCCCTGTAATTTCCTGTAGTACCACAAATAACCCACGACCCACCCCAAAAGTTCTCTCAAAAATCTGTTTTTCAGGGAATTATAACACTCTAAGCATATTAGCAAGAAAGGCCCAGGGTGGCAGATACACAACATAATCTGGAGCCCAGGGCAAAGTATCCCTCTAGAACTCATTAAACCCCACCCCCCTGCCCATTTTTTAAAAATCTTGGCAACAAATGCCCTAACTATCTCAGGAGAGGCCCCCCACAAAAGCCAGTCAAAACCCTTGATGACTAATGCTCTTACAATAGCCCTCATTCCCAAATCCTATGCTCAGTGTTTAGGGAAGGTGTATCTGGGCTCTGAGGAGGACAAGGATCTTAGAATCTGGTCACAGATTTTCCTCCCCACCCATCCCCTTTCTGAAAAGGAAGTCGACCTTGGGTACTGCTGCCCAAAAGAGGAAGTAAGACGACAAGCAGGAAACCCTTCTCCTTTCCAGCTCCACCTGAGTCCTAAAGCAGTAATATCTCCACCCTCTATGTCATCCCCTTCCTTTTACCACAAATCTCCAAAACCCCATATTTCCACATCACCCATACCCTATGCCAAGTCCCAACCACATGCATCTACTAGATCTTCTTCACACCCCTTGGTCTCCTGCTCTACCCTTAATCTCTTTCTTCACCACTACACAGGGAAGAAATTCTCTGATCTTATCCCTGAAGTGTGGGGAGGCAAATATTATTGTCCCATCCCCTTCACAGGTGGAAAAACTAAGGCAGCCTAGGAAGGTGAAAAGCAAAAATATAGTGATATGCAATATTAGGACTTCCAGACTAGAACTTTCTCCACTAACAATAACAATTGTAATAATAAAGGTGTTTGTGTGTGTGTGTGTGTGTGTGTGTGTGTGTGTGTGTGTACTGCATTCCCTCTCCCTAATCAGTCCCTACCACTCATCACAACACTTTTGAGCCCATACACACTCCTCAAACTGTGACCCTCACATGCCTCCCATTGTGGCTAAAGGAGGCTGTAGATAACAGTTAGTCTGGTTTGGTCGATCGTCTCACACAAGTTAACCTCACCCCAACTGGGAGCTGCGGCGGGGAGGAGTCGTGCACTCACCTGATCCCCAAAAGAAGCAGCTCCCGAGAAAGAACTCTGTTGAAGATGGCAGGCAGAATAAGTGCACCTAGGGGATGGGGCAGAGAAGAAGGGAAGAGGAGAAAAGGAAAGAAAGACACTCAAGTCCCCAGCAGCCTCGCTAGAGGCATCCAGCATCAACAGCCTTCCCTGTACCTTCCCCATTGGTTCGAAGGTCCCCAACTGCGCCCGCTCCCTATCCTCCATCCCCTCACCCCTTCCCACCGCTGCACCCGAACCAGCCTTTCCATTCCCCTTCCTTGTCCTTGCCTGTTGCTAAAGGTCCTGGACTCTCCTTCCCCTCCCTCATTTCCCCTGGCAAGTCCCAGTCTAGCCGGGCCCCGGCCCCTCGAGGGTACCTGCTGGCTTCCTTCACCTCCCCTACCCCGGGCCGACCAGGCTTCCTCTGGAGCTGGGAGGCCGGGGCAGGCGAGCTTTGCAATCACGGGGGAGGGGGGCAGGGCACACGGATGGCACAGATTGACCTGGGGCTGCCTGGGGCGTCGGGTACGCCGCCCGGGATTCCTTAGCTTGGCGAGGGCGAGCCCTTGGGGACCTCAGTCCTCGCTTCCACGCCCCCAGCTCCGCATTCCCAGCCCCAGGCTCCGCTGCGGGCCTCCCGGCTTCCCGGTCCTCCAAGCGCCCGCCCCTTCCCGGGCTGTCTCCCACGGTGCATTCTCCCGCGTGGACGTAAGGCGGCGCAGCTGGCGTGGGGGAGACTGCGAGAGCCGAGCCCGGCAGACTCAAAATTGAGCCTACTGGTTCTTGCTTATCTGATTCGCCAATTCCCCCTTTCCCCTCCCACTCTCCCGGAAAACTGCAGCCTTGGTTAATGATCCCTGGAAGGACAGGCAGGCATGGAATGCTGAATTTTTAGTCCTTCTTTCCGCGTCGGGGGCTTTGGGGACCCCGGCGGTAGAAAGCACCTAGGACTTTGCAGTGTCTCTTCCCTCTTCCCCAGATTGTGAGCTCCTCGAGGGCAGGAACTGGCTTGACCTTACTTGGGGCAGAAAGCAGGTGTTATCTTTACACTCCAGAGAGGCCGGAGGGCAGGGGCCGTTTTTTGTTTTTGTTCTTGTATCCCCAGCGCTAAACTCAGTACCTGGCACACAGTAGGCATTGATAAATGCGTGTCGACTTGACTTTGGATGTTCTGAGCACCTGGCCCTCGAGTCGCTTTTCCTTGCGTAGGGGAAGATAACGCGTACATAGCTGAGTCCATAGGTGCTAATTTGAGGAGGAAAGGAGGGAGAAACCAGACACTGAGGGCTTCTTGTAGGAAGCAGCCCCTGAGCTGAACCTAAGGCTTCCAGAAGCTAGAGGAAGAGGGAGTGCTTTCCAAGCAGGGGCTAGCTATGGAGATGGGATTTATTCTTCCTCGCGCATTTCCCTCCCCTTCCCCACGAACATAGAACTTTGTGAAGGAGGGAGGTCTGCTACAAGGGGACTAAAACCGAATTTGACAACACAGTGACCTTCAATTGTCATCTCTCCCAAAGGCAAAGAGACTTTTTCTTTTATTCCTCGGAAAATCGAGAACAAGCAAAAGGGGCGGCGGGGGTGTGTGTGAAGAAAAAGTGGTCCTTTGTCACGTGACAGAGGAAGCCGAAGTAGCTACTTGGGAGAAAAAAATGGCGGCTCTTGGGCGGGATTGAAAGAGAAGGACCAGGAACGACCGGAAAGCGAGAGGATAACAGTCGGCTGGCTGGAGCGTCGTTTCCGTCTCCTACGCGGTTGCGCGCGGGACAGTCTAGCTCGGCTGGGTGCTGCATCGAACTTCGGTCGACCTGTGACACTGCGCATGTGCCGCTTCATACCCTTCTCCCTTGTTCAGTTGACTCAAAAGCGCTGCACCGTCTTTAGGACAGTAGGGGCCGATGTGAGCTTTGCATTTTCAGTTCTCGCTCCATCCCTCAGCGAACCCACCCCAGCCCTGACACTTCGAATCCCAGCCTCGGCGTAGTGAAACGAGCGTGGGATTTGAAATTAAAGGTCCAGCGGATAAATCACGTGGACTCAGGCACCTCTGCAGAGGCGAAGCTGAAAGAGTGGTGGTGAAGGCAGGGGCAATCATCCCAAATTTTGCAGGCAGTTAATAAATGTTATTGATTGTATAAGTGAATGAATGCATGCATTTCAGGAGCGGAAAGGTGGTAGCTTTCAAATCTTAAAAAGAGTAGGTCCGACCATGTCACATACTCCTCCACAACTATTCAATAAATTCCATTGGCACCTACCTCTAGCATCAAATGTAAAATTCTCTGTTAGGCTTTTAGACCCCTTCACAACCGGGCTCCTTCCTACCTTTCCAGCATTTATACCTTACTCTCCTTTTATACTTTATAATACAGGGACACTGTCCTATGCCTCTTCGAACGTTCCTTGTAGGAGACATTCCATCTGTCCTCAGCGCCTGAAATTCTTTCCTTCCCCCCTCTGCCTCCTGGCTGTGCCCTCTTCTTTCAAGTCTCAGCTAAAAAATTCCACTTTGTGCAATAATCCTTTCCTGATTCCCCTTAATATTAGTACCTTCCCTCTGAAATTATTTCCAATTTATTCTGTATATATCTTGTCTGTACATAATTTTGGGTTCCCCCCTTATGTTGTCTCCCCAATTAAACTGTGAGATTCTTGACAGTAGGGACCTTTTTTTGCCTCTAGCGTCCCTAGTGGCTGGCATGTGGTAGGTGCTTAATAAATGGACTGCACATATAAAGCATTTAATAAATGCTTTTTATTTGTTCAGTCCTTTGCACTATGGTCTCAAGTTATCTTTCTGGTCTCATTGTACATTATTACTCCTCTTTCAGTACCCTGCAATCCAGCAAAGCTGACTTTCTGTGTTCCTCATATTCAACTCTCCATCTCCTCAGCCTCTGACTCCTGGCCTTTTTTTTTTTTAATTCTCATCCTTCTTGATCTCTTTGTAGCCTTTGACATATTTCAATTACTCTCTTCTTGATACCTCCTTTCTAGATTTGTAACTTCTCTTCTTGCTTTATCTTCTCAGTAAACATTCCTTTGTAAAAACTGATTGATAGTAATTACTTAAATGAAATGATAGGCACTGCAAGGTAGGTAACCTTGAAGAAAATACGCCAGAATAAGGACTTGAGCTATAGCATTAGAAAAGTCATCTCCAGCTTCTTAGGGCTAACCCTAGGGCTGTGAGGGGACCTGGCCAGCCTTGATCTGGGGACAGACTCGATCAGGGTGAATATAAATTGGGATAAACACACCCCAGCTGGTGCAACATATGGGGGGGTCATCTGAGCTAGCCATATGATCCTTAGCTTTATCAGGGACCTACTCTACACCCAGGCTTTTATTCTTGGATACCCTATATAGACCAGAAAAAGGGAAAAAAACCCAAACCAACTAATTCTTTTGTTTTAGACTGCAAATGCACAGTCAGTTTTTCTGGTGTGTTCTCCCTATTGTTAACATGTTGAAGCTCACAAAGTTATAGTCATTTCTAACATCCTTTCAACTAAGAGTGGGAAAAAACTAGACAACAGAGGCAATGGGAGGGCCATAAGGTGGAGGCTCAGGTGGGGAGATAAGCGCCTGAGGCATCTCTCCCCACACAGGGCTGGCCTCCTGACTCAAACAAAGCCAGGAAGGAAAAAGAAAATGCCTTGCCTGGTTAGGGCCTTTTGAATGCATCCTCTGTTCTAGCTGAGCAGCCAATCAAAAGATTCCTCTTCTTCACATGGTAAGCATACCAGAAATAATACTTGTGCATGTTCTGAATTGGGGAACAGGGCTCTGCCATTACATGTTATCACATCTTTGCTGAAATAACCTTCCCAGCTTCTTCCAACCGAGAAGTAAATCAGCTCAGCATGCTGCATATGCGCAAAGGGGCTGAGCTCGGGGCTTCCCTGGTTTACATATGGACTTGTCTCCCCATTTGAATATAAGGTCCTTGAGAACAGGAATTGTTTCATTCTTTGTATTTATATTCCCAGCACCTAGTAAAGGTTTTGGCAAATGGAAGATGCTTCATAAATGCTCATTGGATGAGTGATAGCCAATCAGTGGCCAAATCATGCCAATCCTGCCCCTGCTACATCTTTCTCTTCTATCCCCTTCTCTCTATTTACATGGTGACCTGTCTAGTTCTAGCCTGCATCATCTCTGACCTCAGCTAATTTAATGGTCTCTCTACTTTCAGTCTCTTTCCTTTCAACTCCCCCCTCCTCAGTACTGCCAAATAATCTCCCACAGATCTGACCGTGTCACTCCCCTGCTGTTCCATGCCTCTTTTATTAGCACTGGGGTAAAATTCAATCTTCTCCACCTGGCATCTAAACCCCTCTACAATCTTACTCCTAGGTACCTGTCTAGCCTTATCTCACACGACTCTTCTTCTAGGCACTTTACTTCTAAGACAAATTGTCCTATTTTAGCTGTTTCATAAATGCAACCAATATTCAGTCTCCCAGCTCTGTAAATTATCCCATGCCTCAAATTCACTTTTTCCTCTTTTCATGCTCAAGATCCTGCCTCCCTTGTAAAACTCAGCTCAGGTACCACCTTCTCTTTAAAGTCTTCCTTAGTCCCTCCAGTTGTTAGCTCCCCCTCTCTCCTCAAATTATCTTGTATTTATGCATATACAAACACACACACAAATGTGCCCATATAGCTGGGACTGCTGTTTTCAGTTTTTTCTTTACTCCCCCCCCAAAAAAAAGTGCCAGGTCCATAGTACCTTTAAAGTAGGAACTTTTAAAATGTTAAATTGAATTGGACTTTAAGGAACTAATGAAGCGCTATAGCAGTGAGGCTGGCTGGGTTCTTTAGTCCTTAGGACCCAAGCTTGCTGCATGCCACTGTGAGATCAATCCTGGCCCCACCTTAGGGGTCCAGGCATCCTTAATCCTTTTACCACCTCCAACCTACTCTAAGTATCTCCCCTGCTCCTGGGGAAATACAGACCTCCAACTCTCTGGGTGTTCCACCCTGGGGAAATAGTATAATAAAGTATAAGGAGGATTTGGAATTAGAGGACCTGGTTTGAAGCTTACTTCTGCCACATACTACCCTTTTGACCATGATCAAATCACTGCCTTCCTGGGCTTTAGTTTCTTATCTCTAAAACGAGGTTGTTAGACTAGATGACCTCTGAGATTTCTTTCATCTTTAAATCGATGAGCCTATGAGTTCCCCAATCATTACCTCGCCCCGGACCCCAGTTCCCCAGGCCTGAACATAGTGGCCCCTGACCCCCTAGGCACCAGAAGCAGATGAGTACTTGGCAGCTGCCCTGACAGTTTCCTGAAGCTCCAGAAAACAAAAGGGATGGAAAGAGAAGGGAGCCTTTCCTTTAGAATCACTGACAGAGCAATCTTGATTTGAAGGAAGGGGAGGCATAAGACCCCTAGGTCCCAGGAGAGCAACAAGAGATGGGAGGCAGGCCTCCTGTTTCCTGGAAGGGAGTGGGCCTAAGGGACAGGATGTCTAGGGTGCAAAAGGCAGGAAGGCTGAGAGGAGCAGTAGAAACTAGGAACAAGACACCTGGATTTACTCTATGGTGGGTCCCGATTACAAGTATGTGTGTGACGTCAGTCATAGAGGATGCTGGGGGGGGGCAAGAAGAGGTATGGAGTAGGAGGAGTGGAGCAGATGAATTTTCTGCCTTCAGGGACACAGAACAGGGTAGGAGGGAAAGCTACAAGAAGCCACAGACACTGCATTATCTTCAGTTTCAGTGGGGCCCAACTCTCCACCCCCTTTCCTAGCCAAACCTGACCCATTGCCCTCTTTCACTGGTCCCCACCCAGCTCTGTCTTCCTGCCCCTCCCTAGGCACTATGCTGGGAGAGATGAGAGAGAGCCTACTCTGCTGAATTCTATTGGCTAGCCCAGGACCAAGGCATCTTGTTCCTCCAATTCCTACTCTTCATCCAGGACCCGGGCATACCAGCTCCTAGTTAACACTTATGCTCAGATCCCCTCTTGGGACCCAGGTGTCCAGCACTCACCTTCTTCCATTGCTGTCAGTGACATAAGGGCAGGTTGGATGGGGGTGGGGGTGGGGGGGGTCTTGGCATGGTGGGGGAGAAGGGAGAGGGCTCAAACTCACATCCGGTTGGATTGCCAGGGGAAGAGAGGAAACAAAGGACTTCCCCCTGCTTGGACAATGAGCCTCCAATCTACCTCCCCCCACCCTGCTCAGCTCTTCCCCCACCCCCAACTCAACCCTTGCTCCATAGCTCTGCCTCTCAGGCACACAAACATCTGGGGGCTCTACCCCAGGCTCTATCCTTTCTGTTCCTATCCGCTTCTCCCCAAGCCCCAGCTGCCTAACAGCTAGGGCTCCCCAAGTCTCCTCCCTCCATTCCTCAGGTCCTCAGGCCCCTCCTCCACCCGCTGGACCAAGGTCAGTAGCAGAGTAGAGTGAGTTTCACAGAGTATCAGAGGGGTAATCACATTTCTCTCCTGTTGATTAAAGGAGGGAAATTCAAGAGGAAACCTCAGGAGAGACACACAAAGATTGAAAGAGACACAAAGGAGGGGCAGCTAGGTTTCAGTGGGCAGAGCACCCGCCTTGGAGTCAGGAGGATCTGAGTTCAAATCCAGCCTCAGACCAAATACTTGACACTTACTGGCTGTATGACCCTGGGCAAGTCACTTAATCCCAATTGCCTAATAAATAAACAAATAGATAGATAGATAGATAGATAGATAGATAGATAGATAGATAGATAGATAGATAAATGAGTGAATGAGAAAATAAATAGATAAATGAATGAATGAATGAATGAAAATAAATAAATAAAAAAGAGAGACACAGAGATGCTTCTAGTCTCACTTTGGTTCCACTAGGTCAGAGGAGGAATGTGTAGAATGAAGTGAAAGATTGATATATGGGGTACAATGGAAAGAGTGTCAGGTTTGGATTCAGAGGACCTGAGTTTGAGTTCCACATTAGTCACTTATTACCTATGTAATTTATTACCTTGACCTTGGACAAGAACTTTCTGGGTAAAATGATAAAGTTGGAATAGATCCCTCTAAATCTATAATACTAGATCCTTCCACAGGTCAGTCAACCAACAGCCAGTGCCTGCTATATGCCAGATGCTGTAATGAGCCCTGGGAATACAAAGAAAGACGAAAGACAGTCTCTCTTCCGAAGGAACTCACAGTTTAATGGGAGACAACATGAAAACAACTATGTATAAAGGAGGACTGAGAATGGATTCTTTCAGAAGATGGGACTAGCTGAGACTTGAAGGAGAAGCCAGGGAAACCCAGAGGAAGAGATGAGAAGGGAGAAAATTCCAGGCATGGGAGACAGCCAGTGAAAATGCCTAGAGTCAGCATCAAGTGTCTTGTTTGAGGAACAGCCAGGAGGCCAATGTCATCGGATCACAGAGTGTGTGGAAAAGAGTAAGGTGTAATGAGCCTGGAAAAGTAGGAGGGAGACAGCTTATGAAGAGCTTTGAAAGCCAAAGAAAGAATGTATGTGTGATCCGAGAGGTGATAGAGAGCCACTCAGGGAGTTTAATTGAATGGAGGGAGAGAGGGGACGTGATCAGATCTGTGCTTAAGGAAGATCAATTTGACAGCTGAGTGGAGGGTGGACAGGATTGGTGACAGACTTGAGGCTGAGACCAACCAGCAGGGTATGGGTCTTGCAATATCAGGTGTAAGGTGGTGAGGGCCTACTTCAGAGTGGAGACTGTGTTGGAGGAGAGAAGGGTTGTGTGTAAAAGATGTTCTGAAAGTTAAATTGGCAGAACTTGGGAACATTGCATATGGGGGTGAGAAGGAGTAAGGAACCATGCGTGGAATCTATATTGGGAGCCTGGGAGCCTGGGAGCCTGGGAGACTGGGATGATGGTGGTATCCTCAATAGAGAAGTTAGGAATGGAGGAGAGGGTGCTGGGGAGAAAGATAATGAGTTCAGTTTTGGTCATGGTCAGTTTGAAGTGTCTACAAGAAATCCATTTTTGAGCTGCCTAATAGGCAGTTGAAGATGTAAGACTGGAGGTCAGGAGAGAGGTTAGGGCTGGATAAATAGATCTGAGAATCATTAGCATAGAGATAGTAAATTAATCCATGGAATCTCCTTTAATACTAGTTCCTTCTCTCTGTTGATTATTCCCAGTCTGTATTGTATATATGTTTGTACATAGTTTTTTACATGTTGACTCCCCATTAAACTGTGAGTTTAATGTCTCCAGCACTTAGTACTGGAACATAGTAGGTATTTAATAAATACTTGTTAACTCACTGACTGTCAAGATCCTTTTAGAATCTGATTGTGTGCCATCCAGTGTGTTAGCTGTACCTCCCAGCTTTGTGTCAAGCCACAAATCTGATTAAGTCTGTCACCTATGCCTTTATCTACATCATCAATAAAAAATGTTAATCAGCATGGTAGGTGAGAGGAGAGAGATTATAGGAAGGTATCAGAGTGCTAGGTCATACAGCAATTTGTGACCAGTGCTTGTGACCTAGTATTTGTGACCCACCCTACCTCCAATCTAGATAGTTTGAGAAATATCTTGGTTTGAAAAATGCCCAGGAGGTAAACCCTGGAAAGGATAGACACCCACAACAAATCCATGTACAGCCTTAGAGGAAAAAAATGTGCTGACAAAAAGATTACAAAAGTACCCAGAATTAACCAAAGAAGATACAAATGGACTAGTCAGGGAGGAAAAAGGGTCAGGGGAATTGGTATCATACACCAAACAGTGGAAAATCTTACATAAGAACTACATCCTCTGAAAACTAGAATAGGTCAGACAGAAAGTCACTGGACCTAACAAGACAAGACGAAATATTAAAATGAACTCAAAAGACTGAAAAATGCAAAAGAAAATCTAAGAAATATATCAAAAAACAACTGACTTGGAAAACAGGTCAAGAGGTGATCAAAGAATAATCAGCCTTATGTATCATCATGGAAAAAAAAAAGTCTATACCATTTTAAAGAAATTATCAGTGAAAACTGCCCAGAACTCTTAAGACCAGGAAACAAAGTGAAAAACAGAAAGATTAGGACAGAAATAGAAAATTAAAGGTAGATAAGTGGCAGAATATCCAGATTGATGGAGCTGGAGTCAGAAAAACCTGAATTCAAATCCAGCTTCAGACACCAGTTTTATGACCCTGGTCAAGTCACCTAACTTCTGTCTGCCTTAATTTCCTCATCTGCAAAATGGGGGAAAAACAGCACCTACCTCTTAGGGTGGTTGTGAGGATCAAATGAGGTAATATTTGTGAAGCACTTTTGCACACCATAAAATGCTGTATAAATACTATTAGAATCTACCAATCAATTCCCAAAGGAAATTCCAAAATTAAAATTCCCAGAAAGATCTTATCAAAAATCCAAAGGTTGAAGTTAAAGAAAGGATACTATAAGCAGCCCAAAAGAAAGAATTCAAGTAACAAGAAGCCACAGCAAAGGTCATACAAGATTTGAAAGTTGCTTGCATAAAGGAAAGCTTGGAATCTAATATTCCAAAAGGCAAAAAAAAAGGTTTACAATCAAGGATAACCTATTTGGCAAAAATAAAAATAATCCCTACCGGAAGAAAAAATGGAACTTTAATGGACTAGAGCAGAAATGTCAAATATACTGGCCATGGCATACAGCTAAAACCAGATTAAAATGTAACTGGGTAATATTTAACAAAATGAATTAAAAATACAATACAACATAGATGAAATTCATTTTGAAACTGTCAATATGTGGCTCACAGAGATCCTTATGTATGGATTAGTGGCCCCCATTTCCATCCAAGTTTGACACAGATGGACTAGAGAATTTCCAAACTTTCCTAATGAAAAGGCCAGAACTGAGGAGATATTTTGAAATGGAAATTCAGGTATCAAGAGAAACATAGAAAAATGCACATATTTGTGAAATAAAAGAGGAAAATGTGGGTATAAATTGCCTATCCCCTCAAGGAGATAAAAAATCAAATGTTTTCTCAGAACCCCAACATCTTTAAAGGTCGTGGAGAAAGGTAAAAATGACAGAGGGCCTATGGATGATTTTGTTCTATTTTGATTGTCTTAGGAGAAGATGAAAACAGGAGGAAAAGGAGAAGAAGAAAAGAAGTAGAAAGGGAGGAAAATGACTATCATATAGTTGGTGTGAATAAGATGAAGAATATATAATCACGGAGGGAAGTGGAGAATATTGCCATCCTATGAACCTCAATTCCAATCAGACAAAAAAATTCAACACAATTACACACAAATATAGAGTCTATATAGAATTACACATATGTATAATCCATATAGAAATAAGTTAAATTCAGAAGAGACAAGGGAGAGGGAGAGAGGTGTTTAGGAGGGAGAGCAGGATAAGTAAGGATACAGTCATAAACAAAATAAATTGTAAATGTTGTAGAGAGAAATATGAAAGTGAGACATCGGGACAGGGCAAGAGAAAGAAAAGAGTTGTAAGAGAGAAGAACTGATTGAGCTAAAAAAATAAATTGGATTTAAATTTACTACAGAAGCTATAAAATATTTGGAAGTGTATAGTGCCCAGGAATCTAATGCTCTTTACAGAAATAAAGACAGAGCTAAATAATTAAGGAAATATTAGTTGCTTATGGTGAATTAAACCAATATAATAAAAAAGACAATACACCTAAATTAATTAACTTACTTAGTGCTGTGCCAAACTACCAAAGAGATATTTTATAGAGTTTGAAAAAAATAATGATGAAATTCACGTGGAGGCACAAAAAGCTAAGAATCTCAAGGATAATAATGGGGGGAAAAGTGGGAAGGAAGGAGATTTATCAGTACCAGGTCTCAAACTACTATAGAGTAGTAATTATTAAAACAATTTTGTACTGGTTAAAAAAGAGAGGTCAGTCAATAGAACTAATTAAGTACTCAACATATAGAAGCAAAGTAATACAGTGGTGTAGTATTTGATAAACCCCAAATTTTAGGTACCGAGGGAAAGACTCACTCTCTGACAGAAACTGAAGGGAATACTGGACAATAGTCTGTTGAATCCCTTGTGTTTTCTTTTCCCTTTTTATATGTTTGTGCTTCTCCTGGGTCTTGATATTGGAGGTCAAATTTTTGGTTTAGTTCTGTCTTCTCCTTGTGAAGGCTTGAAATCTTTCTATTTTGTTGAATGACCATTTTTTCCCCTTGAGGTATTATGCTTAATTTTGCTGGGTAAGTGATTATTGGTTGTAGTCCTAACTCCTTTGCCCTCTAGAATGTCATGTTCCATGACCTCCAATCCTTTAATGTTGCAGCTGCCAAGTCCTGTGCAATCCTGATTGTGACTCCTTGATATTTCAATTGTTCCTTTCTGGCCACTTGTAGTATTTCTTCCTTGACATGATAGTTCTGAAATTTGACTATAATGTTCCTTGGGGTTTTTAGTTTGGGATCTCTTTCCTAAAGTGATTGGTGGATTCTTTTAATGCCTATTTTGCCCTCTGTTTCCAGGACATCAGGGCAGTTTTCCTTGATAATTTCTTGAAAGATGCTGTCCAGGTCCTTCTTTTGATTATGGCTTTCAGGTAGTCCAATGATTCTGATATTGTCTCCTCTGGATCTATTTTCCAGATCAGTTGTTTTTCCCATAAGGCATTTTACATTTTCTTCCATTTTCTCATTCTTTTGAATTTGTCTAATTGATTCATGAAGTTTCATAAAGTCATTAGCTTCCACTTGCCCAATTCTAACTTTTAAGGTGTTGTTTTCCTCAATTTGCTTTTGTACTTTCTTTTCCATTTGGCCAATTGTATTTTTGAAGGAGTTGTTTTCTTCAGTGGATTTTTGTATCTTCTTTTCCTTTTGACCAATTCTACTTTTTAAGCAGTTTTCCAAACTGTTGAGTCTTTTTTCATAATTCTCTTGCATCACTCTCATTTCTTTTCCCCATTTTTCTTCTATCTCTCTTATATGATTTTTAAGGCTCCTTTTTGCGCTCTTCCATGAGTTCTTTCTGGGCTTGAGACCACTTCCTGTTTTTCTTTGGGGTTTTGCCCACAGATGTTTTGACATTGTCATCCTCTTCTGAGTTTGTGTCTTGACTTTCTATGGTCAGATTATTTTTTTTTCACTTGCTCATCTTTTTTTTTTTCCCTTTTCCCTTTCTTTTAAATTTTATCTCTGCTCCCAGGGTAGAATAGGTTCTGTCTCAGGCTTCTTGTGCTAGTGGCTGCAGGCCCTGGCTGTTTACCTGGTGCTGTACTGATGTTGCCCTGAAGCCCACGAGGGACTCTTGAGTCTGGTGCTGTGTTGAGGGATGGGGTGGGGTGCTGCTAGAGGCTGTAGGTGACTGGCAGCTTACCTGGTGCTGAGCTGGGGTCCTAGTGATGGTGTCTGGCATGTGCTGAAGCCAAGTGGGTGTTTCTGCATTTCTTCCACTTCGCATACACTGAAGCACATGGTGGATCCTGGTGTTGGCATTTGCCTGCTCCACCACACTGGAGCTTAGGATTTCCCACTGGTTTGCTGAGGTGGGGCTTGCTGCTGGCTTGTTGGGACACTTCCTGTCCTGGAATGCATATTTCCCTTTTACTCAAGTGAGACAGATCTTTCTTGCTGATCCTCCAAGTCTCCTGGGCTAAAAGAACACTCCAGCTGGTCTTTCTGCTGGCTGGGCTGTTCCAGAATTTGTTCTGGGGAGATATTTTATGGTTCTTTCGAGGTGAATATGAGAAAGCTACTGTTTGCTGCTTATTCCGCCATCTTGGCTTCTGGACAATAGTCTGGCAGAAATTAAGTGTAGACCAACATCTCACACCAGACTGTGAATGTATATGTTACCTAGATATAAAAGGTCCTATAAACAAATTAGAAGATCAAGGAAGAAATTGCCTTTCAAATCTATGAATAGGAAAGAACTCTTGACCAAACAAGATAGAGAGGATCATAGAAGATAAAAAGGATGATTTTGATCACGTAAAATTGAGAATTTTTGCACAAAAATTCTAATGTAATTAAAATTAGAACAGAAACAGCAATACAATGATCTAAGACAATTCCAAGACTCATGATGGAAAATGCTATCCACATCCAGAGAAAGAACTATAAAGTCTGAATGCAGATTGAAGCATACTGTTTTCTCTTTTTTGCTTGTTTTTTTCTTTCTCATGGTTTTCCCCTTTTGTTCTGATGCTTCTTTCACAACATGACTAATGTGGAAACATGTTTAATATGATTGAACATGAATAGCCTACATCAGATTTCATGTCGTCTTGGGCAGTGGTGAGGGGAGGGAGAAAAAAAATTGGAACTCAAAATCTTATAAAAGTGAATGCTGAAAGCTATCTTTACATGTAATTGGAAAAAATAAAATACTATTAAGTGGGAAGAAGATCGAAGAGAAACGGTAAATTGGAAACAATCTTGGCAGCAAGTGTCTCTGACAAAAGTCTCATGTCTAAAACATAATGGAACTGATTCAAATTTATAAGATTAAGAGCCATTCTCCATATAGATAAATAGTCAATGGGTACTTGAACAAGCTGTTTTTTAATTAAAAATTTGAAACAAAAATCCAACTTCTCTTCCTCTCACCTTCTCTGATCTCTCAGTGGAGAGAAAAAAAACCAACAAGAAAAGCAAGACCCTGTTATAAACACATATAGGCAAGCAAAACATATGTAAGTCAAGCAAGAGACTGGCCATCTCCAAACAAATTGTATCTCATTATACACTCTAAGTGTATCAGGAAGTGGATAGTATGTTTTGTGATAAGCTTTCTGGAATCATAATTGGTCATTATGATTTTCAGAGTTGTTTGTCTTTACAATATTGTTGTTATTGTATAAATTGTTCTCCTGGTTCTGTTCACTTCCCTCTGAGTTAGCTCATATAAATCTTCCCAGGTTTCTCTGAAACCATCCCCTTCATCACCTCTTGCAGCACAGTAGTATCCCATCACATTCACATACCATAACTTGTTCAGTCATTCCCCAATTGGTGAGCACCACCACACCTGACAGTTTCCAATTCTTTGCTACCATACACAGAAAATGAGCTGCTATAAATGTTTTTGTGCATATGGGTCTTTTTCCTCTTTCAGCTTCTTTGAGAATATAGACATACTAGTGATATCTCTAGGTATGCACTGTTAAGTAGCTTTTGGGGGCATAATTTTGGGTATAGTTCCAAATTGCTTTCCAGAACGGCTGAACTAATTCACAGCTCCACCAACAATGCATTATTGTACTTGTTTTCCCACCACCTCTTCAAAATTTGTCATTTTTGCCAACCTGTTGGGTGTAAAGTTGTTGTTCTAATTTTCATTTTTCTAATGATTGATTTAGGATTTTTTTTATATGGCCCTGTTGATAACTTGTATTTCTTCCTCTAAAACCTGTTGTTCAGTTGTTTTTCGGTCTTTGTGAACTCAGATGGGACTTTCTTGGCAAAGATACTGCAGTAGTTTGCCATTTCCTTTTCCAGCTCATTTTATAGATGAGGAAACTGAGGCAAATAGGGTTAAATAATTTGCCCAAGGTCACATAGCTAGTAAATGTGTGAGACCAGATTTGTACTCAGGAAGATGAGTCTGCCTAAAGGCCACAACATTCAGCCTTTAGATCTCATAGTATCTCCTGTTGGGGTATCTTATTCAACCATCTATTAAGAACCACAATTTGGCAGCAACAGAGCTACACGTCTTGATTTGGTCTTCCTCCTTCTGAATGATTTTCTCTTTAATTTTTGCTCTACTCTTTTTTCTTCTCTCAGCCAGGATCTTCTGATGGGAGGTATATCTCCATTCTCAGCTCAGTCCTCCCTTTTCTCAGAGGTGCGCTGAAACCTTAAGTTTGCTCTTTGCTGTATGCTTCTAGCACTTAGAATCTCAATATGTGGACCATGAAGATCCCTATGTATAAATTAGTGGCCCCCAAAATTTGAAGAAACAGTTCACATGCTTTAGGAAGTGATGCAGAATGAAGTGAATAGAACTAGGAGAAAAATTTCTACAATGACAACAACTTTATAGAGGGAAAAAAATGTAAAACTCTGATCAATGAAATTATATGACAAGACTCTCAAAGATGAAACACCTTACCCGACTGTTAACATGACTTCATCATCACCGCAGCTCTAAGATCCAGCTCCTTGTCACTGAGAGGTGATGAACCTAAAAGGCAGAGAGGCATTTATTTTCAGGCATAGCCAACGTGGGAATTTTTCCCCCCACAAACGTTTATTGTTTTCCCACAATTATTGTTATTGTCCAACTGGAATGGGGGCAATGGGAGGGATAGATCATAAACATGTGTGAAAATAAATAAGCATGGGGCAGCTAGGTGGTGCAGTGGATAGAACACCAGCCGTGGAGTCAGGAGGACCTGATTTCAAATCCCACCTCAGACACTTATTAGCTAGTTGTATGACCCTGGGCAAGTCATTTAACCCCTATTGCTTCAAAAATGAATAAGCAAACATTTATTTTTTAAAAATACACATTCCACTGGACACTTTCTGCTGCATTGACATTGAACCATGAACAATTACTCTTTGAGTCTATTCATACAACCATTTTTTCAATTATCTAAGACATATCTCTTCATCTTATACTATGAAGCATTTTATTAAAAATTTCTGCTATAATCTAGTAGATAAACTAAATCAATAACATTCTCTTCATCTACTAAAAATAGAAACTCAAGAAGAATTGAATTCTACCTTATTATCTCTGTGGTCAGTTATCATCTTCCCATCCATCTCAAGCAAAGATCTTCTTTCTTTGATCCTTCTTTTTCTTCCTTTATAGCTAAAAAAATGAGGTAAAACTTCTTCTTGTTCTCAGTTTGTCTCCACAGCCTCAACTCCTTCTGGAAGTTAGCATTCCTGGCACTGTTTTTATAGGACCATGACAAATTCTTACGTTCATCTTCTGTTAACTGGCCTTGTTTCCATCTTCTGTATATCTCTTTTAAAAATCTAAACTGGGTGCTGTTCCCCTGCGCGTTGCCATTGGTCTCTTTAGACAAATCCCATTTCTCTTCCTTACTTTAATTATTTCCTTTTATATCCTCAGACTTTGATTCTTTTTTTTTTTTTTGGTGAGGCAACTGGGGCTAAGTGGCTTGCCCAGAGTCACACACAGCTTAGTGATTGTTATGTGTTTGAGGCCGGATTTGAACCCAGGTCCTCCTGGCTCCAGGGCTGGTGCCTCATCCACTCTACCACTTAGCTGCCCTCTAGACTTTCATTCTTAACCTTTTCCCATCTTTTCTGGATGACTTTTAAGGAATCATTTTATTTTCTGGGATCCTACCTATCTTTCCTCTGAACTCTTTGAAATCTGCTTTCCCAAAATGGATGGTACATGTCCAACTGCATTCAGATTTCCTCCTCTTTATTACAAACCGTAGAAAGAAGTAGTCATATCTCCCCAAAATTCCCATCATTTCCAACCTACCAAGTTAATCAGATCCAGAATAGAATTTCCCTTTGTTGGTTCCCCTACCTTATGAAAGATGAAATTATGATGAAGGTGTAATAAGAAGTTATTAGCATGTTACTGCCTTTGATAGAGAGCTCCAGTAGATGTCTGGATAATTGAAGTCTTCCATTCCTTCTATTTCATGTTTTTGTGCCTGGCTTATGGTCTGTTTGCCAAATTCCTTATCTATTTCTTGTTTCTGCCTAGGTGATCTGTAGTATATTTCAATGACTAAATCACTTCTATTTCTTTCTCCTTTGACTTTTACCCAAACTCTCCCCATCATGCTTTTCCCTTCTGGTTCCTGGCTTTGATTACATGAGTATATCTTCTTAATATACAAGCTACCTTATCTTCCTTTCACCTATCTGGCTTCTTTTGAATCAAGTGTACCCATGTAGAGTAGTCCAATTATGCGTTTATATTCTACCAAGTCTCAATAATGCCTGTGAGGTTACATTTACTCTCTTGAATTAGAAAGGGAGAGACATAAGAATCGCATACAGTGGAATATGGGTCAGAATCCTATATTCAATATAATGAGAAAAGGCTTATAACCAGTGGTGTGCTGGTAAATGTTTTACAACTGACTCTCCAAAAGAAAAAAAGTGCATAGAACATATCTTTAAGTTTAATCTTCATTGTTAACATTTTATCCAACACTTTCTTAAGTCTAGACAATCAATGGAACAATAAATAAAACCCTGATTTGATAAATTTACTGATTTCTGAGGTATAAATATTAACACTGAAAATTTAGCAATCAGCCTTCTGGAGCTGAGAACAGCTGGCTCTAGCAACCCCCTACTTATAACACGAATATTATATGAGATAAGAGTTGCTCATTTTAAACAGTATATTGGTTTGATAGTGTATTGGCCCAGTGACAGGCCTCATGTCTCTTTGTCTTAGACTAGCCTAAGTTAGGAGAGGTTCAACATCATGAAATCAAATTCTTGATATTTTGAATTAATTGTGGAATTAAAAAGGGATGATTTTTTTTTTACTGTCTATAGGAAAGATAACGTTATTCAGTTGTTTCAGTCATGTCTAATTCTTCATGACCCCATTTGGGGTTTTCTTGGCAAAGATACTGGAGTGGTTTGCCATTTCCTTCTCCAAGTTCACAGCTAGTAATGTCTGAGGCCATATTTGAACTCAGAAAGATGAGTCTTCCTCACTCCAGGCCCTGTACTCTATCCACTTTGCCTTCCAGTGAAAACCTTAAATATGAGAGGTTTCAGAACAATTCTAATAACAATAACTGACATTTATATAATAGAACTTTACAAACATGATTTTACTTGATCCTCTAATGACCTCCAAAGGGCAGTATTTATCCCCATTTTACGATAAAAAAACCCCCCTAAGACCGAGGGTGACTTGTGACTTATCCAAGGTCATTCAGCAAGTGCAGATGTTTTGACCCCAGGTTCGGTGCTCTTCCACTACATCGCAGCTGCTTCTCTCACTGCTGTTTTGATTTTGATGCTGGAGCTAAAAATCACAGCCCCGGTTTTAAGATGTCCTGTTACAAGGCTTATTATAGGAAATGTATAATATGAGGGCAACTAGGTGGCGCTATAGTGCTCAGAGTGCTGGGGGCCTGGAGTTAGGAAGACTCATCTTTCTGGGTTCAAATCTGGCCTCAGATACTTAGTAGCTGTGTGTTCCCTGGGCAAGTCACTTAATCCCGTTTGCCTCAGTTTCCTCAACTGTAAAATGACCTGGAGAAGGAAATGGCAAACCACTCCAGTATCTCTGCCAAGAAAATGCCAAAGGGGGTCATGAAGAGTCAGATAAGACTGAAATGACCAAACAACTACATGCACCTAAGATGAAAAGGCATGGTTAGATTGCTGGATCTGCACCACTGGAAAGATCACCTACACTGAAACATCAGAGTAGGCTCCTGGAGATCAGGGACTGGGCCTTAAAGTTTGTATCCACTGCACGTGATTGGGACATGCACATCTGATGAAGGAATGAAACAAATTAATTGTATTTATTAATTATAATTATTACAATTATTAATTGTATTTAGGGAAGAGAAGAAACTGACCTCCTAACAGAAAGCATGATAATCTTACCTATATTTCAAGGTACTGCTGGGCAAAAATTTCATAGAACAGTATGATCTAGTTGAGAGCATGTTTCTTCCTAAAGAAGACAGTGTAGTTTAGTAGAATGAGTGCTGACCTTGGATTCAGGGATATCATAAGTTGGAATTCTACCCTTGACATTTACTAACTGTGTGACCATGGGCAAAATATGTAACTTCAGTTTCCACATCTGTAAAATGGGCATGAGACCTATGGTACCCACATCACTAGGTTACCAAGAGGAGGTAATATATATAAAGTGGTTTGTAAACCTGAAAATGCTATGTAAAAAAAAATGCTATGTAAAAGTTCAGCTAAAAGGGCAGCTAGGTGGTACAGTGGATAGAGCACTGGCCCTGGAGTCATGAGGACCTGAGCTCAAATCCAGTTTCAATCACATTTTTAAAAAGTTACTAGCTGTATGACTGTGGGCAAGTCACTTAACCCCAATTGCCTTACCAAAAAAAAAACCCAACAAAAAAACCACACTCACACAAAAAATTGGTCTGTTAATAAAACTGCTTTTTTCTAAATCTTTCTACCTTTCTACCTCATCTACTAGATTCCATCAGATCCCTGAGCTTACCATGCCCACATTTTGTTCACTTCTCTCCATCTCTAGTTACAGTCTCTTTCTTCCTTTTTTTTTTTTCTCCAGGAAAGATGCAAAGTATCCCTACTATATGAGAAACAGCTGTGCAGACATTCCAGCAATCAAGGGCCAGAGAGGACTTGGGGAGGGAGGGAGGTGAAAGAGAGCCAGGGAAGAAGACTGAAAAGTGGAAGTAGATGGGGAGTGGGAGGATGGAGGGAGAGAATGATTAGAGAAGTGAAAAATAGACATTCAGACCAGTAAGACATGTGGGAGATAGACCTTTTAGGGAGCTAGGAAAGGAGAAAGAAGAATCTAGAGGACTAGGGCAATGAGGCACAGACTTAGCTGGACTAGCCTGGAAGAAGAGCTTAGAGGTTGAGGGAAATTGTAGGATAGGGGTGGGAGTTGGTTGAGAATGGGATTCTCAGTCCTGTTCCATTCAGCTTCAGAAGAGAAGGCTGTTTCCTGCCCTCTATGTTCCCCACCCTGCCCTATCCTAGCTGGACCCAAGGACAGGGTGTGGGGGACATCCCTTGGGGTAGTAAGATAAGTTCAAGGGCTAAGTTCATTCCAGACCTGTCTACTCTGTTTGAGGCAGGGAATCAGCTTCCCAAATATTTCCAAGCTCCTCTCTTCTCTGTCCCACCCTAATCTGTCCTGCTACTTTTGTATCCTCTTCAACCAGTTCTCCTACAGGGCTCCTACACCCATTCTACAATTCTTTCAATTATTCCTCCAGACTTCTTCACCCCAAATGTGCTAAATGTTCCCCTTTTCTGATTCCTATTCCTCCTGACCCCAGCTCAGAAGCAGGAAAAGGAATAGTTGAAATTGGGGGTGGGGTGGGGATGGAAGAGGAGAGGGGGGCCCTTCTGGCTCCTCCCCCTCTTGCTAGCAGAGCAGATTAGAGGGGTGGGGTAGTGAGAGGAAGGGCCCCTCCCAAGGAGGTCCCAAGGGCCCCCAGGAGCCAGACAGGAAACAGCCTCAGGAAGGACAGAGGAAGTAGCTATGGTGACACTCCCCCCAAGGGTCAGAGCTTGGGAAAGGGGGGAGTTTCCTACTGTTAGGGAGAGTGGGATGGAGAGGCAGGGATTTAGAGACTGGAGATTCCTCAACTGGGTATCCTACTCAGTTCCTTTTTGTCTGTGCCTGCTTCACTGCAGGGCATGGGGGCGGTGAGGGAAGTGGGAGAGGCACCTCCTGCCTTTCACTTTTCAGTTCCCAACTTCCCGAGTTCTTTGTTTCAATTCCTGATGTATGATTCTTTAGCATAGTAAACACCAAATAAATGTTTATTGGATGAATAAATGTTGAACAACCTCTCTCAGTGCCTATGTAGGACCAATTTCTATTCCCTGCCATAGGTGTATGAGAGATCTCCACTCTTTGCTATCCACTCCTTTGTGCCTAAGCAACCCAACCACATGCCAAGTATGACAGAATAGTGAACACCTGAGACCACTAGACTCTTAAATTTGGGTAGATGGCAATGAGTCCATTTTTCTATGCGTGTTTTCTGCATTGCATGGAAGTTTGGTGTGTTTGCATCTCTGTGTAACCCTCGTACTCTGAGTACTTCCCGATTTCTTTGCCTCTACCAGGGGTGTCTCAGTGTTTTTGCCTCTTTCACGGCACACGGGCCCCCCCTTCCCCGCTTCCTCCTTTTCCCTCTCTCCCTCCCTCTCTCCTTCCTCTTTTCCAAACTTTCTTCTAACTTTCCGGCTCCTCCTCCATGTACCCCCCACCGCCTTTTAGTTCCCAACTCTACTTTCCTCATGAATTATTCAGTAATCCGCGGGCTCCAATCCGGGCAGTCCTGCCCCTTCTCTCCCTGGGGGCCCTGCCCAGCCAGTCCGCTCCTCCCTTGGTCGTCAGTCCCTCCTCTCTCCCTCCCTCCCCAACCGAGGCGCTGGCCCGGGCCCCAGTACCAGTCCCAGCCCCTGCCCCGGTTCAGGCCCCATCTTAGTGCTTGCTCCCCTCCCTCTCTTTCTCTCTCCCTCGCTGGCGGGAGCGGACTCTGGGGGCCCGGTGGGAGCAAAGTGATTGGAGAGAAGGGGTAGGGAGACCTAACTGCACCCTGATTCTTCCCGGAGAGGCCCCTGGACGAGATCCTGAGAATCCAGAGAGACCCCCAACTCCAGCCCTCCCTCTCTGACTGTGCCCCAATTTAAGAGAGTCTTATGGTCTCCACACTTTCTAGATTAAACTATTCAGAGAGAAGGATAGACTATACCCACACCTCGGGAGGAGAAGCAAAAACAGTTTTGGAGCTCTAATCTGGGGCGTCTTCTGGATCCTTGCGCTCCCCCCGTATGGTGGGGTACTGAAAGGACTGCGAGCAAAGAAAGCGGTGCGGGGGGCAAGAACTGTGCTCCTAATCAGAGGGTTTCAGACCTGGGGGGGCTCGCGCCCCCCAAACTCGGATCTAATTGGGAACCAGGTGGCGCCATGGAGTTTCGAGCGCTGCTCTGCTGGGCGTCCCTGGCTTCTGCGCTAGAAGGTGGGTGAGTTTGGGGGAACTTTCCCTTCCCAATTCCCAGTGGCTTTAAGTTTGGCTTAGGAGATAAGGGGTCTATTCTTTCCTCACCCCTTCCCTGGCCTTTCTGCCTTTGGGCTGGGGAAAAGGATCTGGATTGGAGTTTGTGGCTGGGGGTGGGTAGGAAGGGAAGGGGGGGGGGAAGGTAGGCTGCCCAGCAGGGAAGTGGGTTTTTCTTTTGTTTGCAAAGAAGAGGGAGTTGAATCCCTTGTCCTGGGACGTTTCCCCACCTCAGCTCCTCATACCTTTCTCCCAGGCTTCAAAATTTCCTCCCAAGCCCCTTTATTTCTCCCCCCACTAATAGCTTTCCCCAATAGCTTAAACTTTTCCCCAAACTCTTCCCTTCTGATCTCTCCTAAGCTTGCTGTACATACTCCCAAACTAATATAGTCCTTCCTCCCAAATGTGCCCCATCCTCAAATGAGACATTTGCCAATGAATTTACACCTTACCTCCACTACTACCATTATCCAAATAATGCCTTCCATAACTTTCCTCATCTCAGGAACAACCCCCTCCTCAAACCATATGGGTCTGCTCCCCAGTACCTAGGCCCCAGAACTTCAGCTCTCTTCACACTCTCCTTCTATACCTAGGCCCCAAAGCATCCCAAAACTTGAGCTCTATCCACATTCACACCCCTTAAGATGTCTGTAAACAGTTTAGCTCTCAAATGAAGGGATTTGACTGGAATTCTTCCCCTACACTGATACCTTTCTCAGAGTTGTATTCCATGTCACCAAACAGTACTCACCAATCAGTCTCTGGCACCCAAAAATCTACTATAGACCCTACCCCAGTCCCCACCCCAAACCCAAAAAACTCTTGCTAACTAACCCTGCCACCCAGGCACCAGCTCCTTAGTTATCCTGTAAGCATTTTTTTTCTCTTTCTTCAAATATGTTTGTCTTTCAGGCCCCCTCCCACCCTCCATTCTTTTGGAGGGGGAGACAAGAGCCCTGTAAATCCCATTCCTATTGCCTTGATCTCTTTCAATGAGCTCCCCCACCTCCTTTTGACTGCCTGGAATCAAAGGGGGTCTCTGGGGAGTGGGCCATAGAGGAGGTAAAGGGCAAGAATCAAAGGTATTTGGAAAATCCTGATTTCTCTTAGGGCTGAGCAACACAGAGCACTGGGCCATGGATCAAAGAGAAGTGGAGGCCAAAAAGCATGTGAGGAGGGAAGATAAACTCTCTATGCTCAAAAAGGCTGGGATGGAAAGGGAAAAAAGGCTTGTGGGGAAAATTGGGGGGAAAGAATGAGAGGAAGAGAAAGGGAGGGAGAGGGAAAGGGAAAAGAGAAGAAAAAAGGACTTGAGGAACCAGAAGAAAGAAACAGAAGAAAAAGGAATGTAGTTGTCAGCTGGTAGATGAAAGAAATACACAATATGAGGGAAACAGAATTGAGAATTGAGAGAGAGGAGTAAGACATAGGAAAGGGAAACAGAGAATGGGAGAGAGAGAGTAGTGAAGAGGGAGACAGAAATGACAGTTCCAATAGAGACTGAGGCATAGACAGAGACTCTGTTAGAGATGAGATACACAGAGATAGAGAAAATTACTGACAGAGATGATGCATAAATTAGAGACAGGAAAAACTCTTTCTGAGGGGAACAATGGAGGGAGGAGACCTCTACCTTCCTCCAATCCACTTCCCAGAACCTGTCCCTAGCTTTCTCTAATATTCCAATCACCCCTAGAGGGTTGCTAGGCGGCTTTGCCTTAGGATGGTTGGGCTCCCAAGTGACTCAGAGCCAGAGAGAGAAATCCCTTTTCTTGGTAGGAGAATCGAGTTGAGTGAAAGGGAAGAGGCTATCTCATTCACCTTTTCTGTCTCTCCTTCAGGCCCTGTCCTGCTCAAGTGGCTTGCCCTTCAAATTGACTAACTATCCTCTGCACCCTCTACTCTTCCCTGGGTCCTAGGAGGGATTTTGCTCCAACTAGCCAAGCAATTTAAAGGGGATTTCCCTCCCCTACCTTTCCTCCTTCCCCTCCCCAGCCTAGGGCTCTGCAGCTTCTATTAATCTCCTCCTTCCACCAGCCCCGCCTCCACCTCCTCTCCTAGCTGCAGAAGCAAAGCCAGGTGTGTGTGTGTGTGTGTGTGTGTGTGTGTGTGTGTGTGTGTGTGTGTGTGTGTGTGGTGTAGGGGGGGCTTTTCTCATCTCCTCCCCTTTTCCTTCCCATAACCAGATCCAGATGTGAGGCCCCAATAGGGGGGCCAGGGCATGAAACCCAAGTGTCTAGGCTCTACTTGGAGAATGAGAGTTGATCCTGATGGGGAAAGGGACTTTTTTTGTTGGGGGGGTGTCCCAGTGTGGGAGCAATAACTGAAAGGGAAGAACTACTGTCTGCAGGATGGAATGTCTATGTCTTCGGGGGGGGGGAGTAGGAGTTGAGGAGAGAGAAATGGAGGCTGTGAGAGTGGAACCTGGATCCTGAGAGAAGAGGGAGGGTGATGTTCCCTCTTCATCAGCCCTTTGCCCTTCAAAGGAGGGGTCAATGTCTTATGGGTCAGTGAATCAATTCGATTTAACTAAATTCAACAAACATTTGTTAAACATATTGTGCTGGACACTGGCAATATATTTAAAAGATTTTTTTTAATGACAGACCTTTCCCAGTCTCCAAGAGATTACATTTTACTGGTGAGATTGGGTGAAGGGTGCTTGATGGTCCTAACTGAACACCTTCCTAACCTGCTGCTTTCTAGACTTAAAGGCTCTCTTCCATGATCCACCAATGTAGGGAAGAAGGCCAGGATCTTGGGGATCCCTCAGGGGGTGAACCAGGCATTTGCCAGCTGTTAGGGGTGGAGCTGGCAGCCAAAGAGAGAAAAGAAGACCAGAGGGTGAGGAGGAAAAAAAACCAGGATTAATTCCCACCCCTACCTCTGGAACTTCGTTTCCTTTGTCTAATAGAACCCAACTAAATTAGAATTGTCAGGTTTCATCTCCCTCAGAACCTTTATCCCCCATAGAGATAAGTGGGTCCATCTGTCCCCCAAATTCCTTGACCTTGATTTTGCCTTTCTATCTTTCCTAGAGACCCTCCTGAACACAAAGCTGGAGACGGCAGATCTGAAATGGGTTACTTATCCTCAGGTGGAGGGACAGGTAAGAGCCAGGGCCAAGGACATGGAAGGAGGTAGGAAAAGGAGACTCCCCTATCATAGGTGTCCTTTTCTCTTCTTCCTCTGTGCTCTTTTGATTGGTAATCTCAGCCACTCACAGGAATTCATTTACCCTCTTTCTATGCAAATGATTCTCAGATCTGTCCAGCCCTAACCTCTCTCCTGACCTGTCACACCTCCAATTGCATATTGGACATCTCACATTAGGTTTCCTGTAGATATGCCAAGCTCAGCACATCTAAAATCAAACCTGGTTGCTGAGGCTTCCAACCTCAAAGCTGAGATGACATCTTCAAGTCATCACTCTCTTACCTTGCCACCCCCATTTCTAATATATTCCCATGTCTTGTTGATTCTATCTTCCCCGCATTTCTTGTATACATCCCCTTCTTTCTGCTCAAATAGCTGCCACCCTGGTGTAGGCCCTCATCACCAGATACCTGAACTATTTCAATATCTTTTTGGTTGATTTTCCGGCCTCAAGTCTTTCTCTACTCTAGTCCATCCTCTACCCAGCTGTCAAATTGAAGAAGAAAGGAAGGAAGGAAGGAAGGGAGGAAATAAGCATTTATTAGGCACCTACCATGTGTTAAGCACTGTGCTAAGTGCTTTACAATTATTTTTGTCATTTGTTCCTTTCAGCAACCTTGGAAGGTACGTGTTATTATTACACCTATTTTACAGTGGAGGAAACCAAAGCAAACCATGAGATTACGTGATTTGCTTGGGGTCACACAGCCAATAAGTGTCTAAGGTCAGATTTGAACTCCAATCTTCCTGACTCCAGACCTAGCACTCTATCTACCATGCCACCTTCATGCCTAAAGTACACATCTAATCATGTCACTTATTAGTCAACTCCAATGGCTCCCTATGACCTTTAGGACCAAATATAAAGTCCTCTGTTTGCCTTTTAACACCCTTCTATCTTTCCAGTCTTCTGGTACTTTATACCTCCCTTCCATGTACTCTGTGGTCCAGTGACACAGTCCTCCTTGCTGTTCCTCACACAAGACACTCCATCTCCTGACTCTCGGAATTTTACTGGCTGTTCCCATCCTTGGAATGCTCTCCTTCCTCACCTGCCTCCTGGCTTCCCTGGCTTTCTTCAAGTCTCAACTAAAATCCCACCTTCCTCAGGAAGCCTTTCCGGATTCCCTCTTAATGGCAGTGCCTTCCTTCTGATATTATCTCCAATTTATGCTGAATATATCTTGTTTGTACATAAACATTTTCATGTTATCTCCCCCATCAGACTATGAGCTCCTTGAGATCAGAGACCACTTTTTGCCTTTTTTTTTAATCCCTGAAGTTTAGCACAGCTCTTGGCCCATAGAAAGCACTTAATAAACTTCTTGACTTGATTTAAAGAAGGGATTATGGGATGGAGGAAGAAAACTTACAGGATAAAGACATATCCTACCACCTCAACCCTCCAAGTATTCATCTCCTAAGCCTTTCTACCATTAGTCTCCCTGTCCTAGTCCTTTGGCTCTCAGATCCTCAGATATCTCTTCTCTCCCAACTTTCGTAAGTTCAGGCGTCTTCATTCTCTCCTTAAAGGCTGACCCAACTTGCAGTGAATTGCAACTGTTGAGCCTTGGCCCTCTAACCTGTTACAGATGGACCTTTGATTTAAGCTTCTGCTACCATCTTCCCATGCATAGACCTTTGATCCAGATTCCCTACTAGATGGTCTGAGAGGCCCAGTCCTTTTTTTTTTTTGCTTTTTGGTGAGGCAGTTGGGGTTAAGTGACTTGCCCAGGGTCACAGAGCTAGTAAGTATCAAGTGTCTGAGACTAGATTTGAACTCAGGTCCTCCTGACTCCAAGGCTGGAGCTCTACCCATTGTGCCACCTAGCTGCCCCCCAATTCTCTTTGCTCCTTCTGTTCCCTTCCCTTTCCCACATTCCCATTGCTTCTACTTATAGCACCTCTTCTCTGAATAGTGGGAAGAGTTGAGCGGACTGGACGAAGAGCAGCATAGTGTTCGGACGTATGAAGTATGTGATGTACAGCGGCCACCTGGGCAGCCCCACTGGCTTCGAACAGGTTGGGTGCCCCGGAAAGGGGCAAGAACTGTCTATGCCACCTTACGGTTTACCATGCTGGAATGCCTATCCCTGCCCCGAGCTGGGCGTGCCTGCAAAGAGACTTTCACTGTTTTCTACTACGAAAGTGATGCTGACACTGCTACTGCCCTCTCACCCTCTTGGATGGAGAACCCCTATATCAAGGTATCTAGACCCTGCAGCATTGAATACGTAAAGGTTGGGGAGTGAGCTGACAAGTAGGGAATGAGGGAGAGGGAGGGGACTATATGAAATTAACAGATCTCTAATTTCTAAATAGAGCTTTATTTAGAGGAAAGCTAGGGGACTAGGGAAGCAGGGTGCCATGGTCTTGGGAAGGGAACAAAGACTTGGGTGGGAGGGGCTGAGTGAAGGGGATATTGAAGATGAAGCTAGAGTCTGGAAGGGGTATGAGAGAAAAACAATGCAGGACATGGACTCCAGAAGAAGAATGGGGTCCTAGGGAGAACTCAGAAAAGAACTGGGGCATTGGCAATAGTGTACATGGGTCCTGTGAGACAGTTACAGATGTAAACATTGCATCCCCCACAAACTTGGTTAGGTGGACACAGTTGCAGCAGAGCACCTGACTCGGAAGCGTCCAGGGGTTGAGGCAACTGGGAAGGTGAATGTGAAGACCCTGAGACTGGGCCCTCTCACCAAGGCTGGTTTCTACCTGGCCTTTCAAGACCAGGGTGCCTGCATGGCCCTGTTATCCCTCCACCTCTTCTATAAGAAATGCCCCCAGCTGACTGTCAACCTGACCCACTTCCCTGAGACTGTACCTCATGAACTAGTGGTGCCTGTAGCTGGGAGCTGTGTGGCAGATGCTGTCCCAGCCTCTGGCCCTGGTCCTAGCCTCTACTGCCGGGAAGATGGCCAGTGGGCGGAGCAACCAGTCACTGGGTGTACGTGTGCTTCAGGCCATGAAGCAGTTGAAGACAACACCAAGTGCCGAGGTGAGGGTTGTTCCCCTATCCTGTCCACCCCAACCCCTGACCCCACCTTTCTTTTATCCATAAGCAGACAGTGTGGTGTAGTATAAAGAGAATTGGACCTGAGTTTCAAGTCTTTTTTTTTTTTTGGCTAGACAGTGGAGTTAAGTGACTTACCCAGGGCCACACAGCTAGTAAGTGTTAGGTGTCTGAGGCTGAATTTGAAATCAAGTCCTCCTGAATCCAGGGCTGGCGCTCTATCCGCTGCACCATCTAGCTGCCCCTGAGTTTTGAGTCTTGACTGTGCTATTTATTAGCTATGGGAACCTGCAGAAGTTACTTTCCCATCTTTAAGATTAATAGGTTAGAACTTGTGATTTCTGAAGTCCCTGCAATCGTTAATCTAGGGTTCTTTGACTCCCAGAATTTGTCCCTCTTAGTTCCTACAGCTCTTTTTCTATATCTAATGGTCTCCCCTCTCTTGGGTTTTCTAGCCTTTCTTTTCAGGAAGTATCCCACAAAATCTACTCTCTTACCATAGCCTCAACTGGAGCAAATGGAATCCAGTAAATTCCTCTTCTTTTGGGACTTCCAATGTTTCCACAACTCATGAATTCATCAACCATAACCTCTCTTAATTAATTACATTACAATTAATTAACTACAATAATAATACATTTATGTAGCATGTTAAGATTTACAAAGCACTTTATGCATATTCTCTCCAATCATCTTCACAACAGCCCTCAAAATAGGTGCCATTATTATCCTCATTTTATAAATAAGGAAACTGAGACTCAGTGAATGAGTGCCCAGGGTCACACAGCTAATAAGTGGCTGAGGCCAGATTCAAAATTCATGACTCTAAGTCATCTCTAATCTTCCTCTAATCTTTCCCCTCTCCACTTTAGCCTCTTTCGCAAGCCTCAACCACATTCTTACATCCTTTTCCCTACCTCTGAGAATTTTAACCTAAGCACTAAGAATTCCATCAGGTCTTGATCAGGATTGGGGTCAGGGGACAAAAACCTCATGGACCTAACTTATTCAGTATGACCTCTGACTCCTTTTCTTCCTTTTTCTTCTGTATGTTTTCTCTTTGTAAGTGAACACCTTATCCCCTCTCTTTCTGGGTTCCTGACCCTCTCCCTTCTCTTCTCTACTATTGGATGGTATTCATGAAACTTTGGAATCAGATGAACTGTAATGGGGAGTAGAAAATAGTTTTGCTTCTCTTCCACAGCCTGTATGCAGGGAGCATTCAAGCCTCTTGCAGGAGAGGGGTCATGCCAGCTATGCCCAGCTAATAGCCAGTCCAACTCCTTTGGCTCGACCATTTGCCAGTGCCGCATTGGCTACTTTCGTGCTCCCAAAGACCCCCTGGGAGCTCCTTGTACCAGTAAGTAACCAGGGCCCAGAAATCTGATGATGCCTTGATATCATCTTGAAAATTGTTGTGTGTATCGGGGGGAAGGGGTTTGAGCAAGGTGATCTCTAACAGACCTCTTCAGGAGTCAAGCATTTCGTCCCTCAGTCATACAAAATTGAGCAACACACACCACCTATAGTTCCATTCAGTTCAACTCAACCCACATTTATTAAGCATTTACTATTTAAGGTTTTGTGCTTCATAAGAAAGCAAACTGACTTTTGTTTGTCTCTGCCCCTTTCTCCCTCTGTCTGTCTATCTGGTGGGATTATTTTGGTTTCTTTTTCTTTATGTATGTATATTTTTCTCTCTGTTCCTCTGTGTCTCTTCTGTGAGTTGTCTATTTGTCCCCACTGAATGTTACCTTTTGTCTTTGCCTCTGTTGTTACTTCTCTGTGTCTGTCCTCCCCGTGTCCCTCAGCACCGCCCTCAGCCCCACGGAGCGTAGTGGCCCGTCTCAACGGCTCATCTCTTCGCCTGGAGTGGAGTGCTCCTCTTGAATCAGGAGGCCGAGGGGACCTGACTTATGCCCTTCGTTGCCATGAGTGCCATCCACGGGGCTCTTGTGTACCATGTGGAAGAGATCTGATCTTTGATCCGGGTCCTGAAAACCTGGCAGAGCCCTGGGTAGGGGTTCAAGGGCTCCGTCCTGACTTTACCTATGCCTTTGAGGTCATGGCCATCAATGGGGTGTCTTCTGTGGCCCTTGGGCCCATTCCTGTGGAAGCAGTCAATGTCACCACAGACCGAGAGGGTAAGTTTGGGGATTTAGGGACTAGAGAATAGGGATAAATAAGCAGTGTGATGGGGCATGGAGAGCCCAGGAGGAATGTGGGAAACTAGCAATAGAAGACCGATAAGCAGGGCCAAATGGGCTGAGTAGATGGGAGACCAGCAGAGTCTAGTTGGGTTGAGGTTATAACGGAAAAAAGGAGAACAAAGGTGCTCAAGAGTGGAGATCTGTAGAGCTCAAGATTGGCCTGGGGCTGAAGGACACAGAAGAGAAATCATAGCACTAGGCAGAGCTGAGAAAGAGATTATAAGAACAATGGGGAGACTGAAGAGATTGGGAAGGGCAAGGAAAGCACTTGACAGATTAGGGGCAAGTTTGGAGTAACTTGTCTGACCTGTTTCTCTCTAGTACCACCTCCAGTATCAGATATCCAAGTGACAGGAGCATCCCCGAGCAGCTTAAGCCTGACTTGGTCTATTCCCCATCCATCCAGTGGGGCTGTGCTGGATTATGAGGTCAAGTACCACGAGAAGGTGAGAATTACTCAGATACTAAAGTCCTTGAGGTGGGGCAGAAGACCCCAGGGTTGAATTCCTGTGTTTTAAAGACAGAATCAGTCATTACTGGCTGAGTATCCTTTGTGTAGTAAGGAAGGGGTATGGTACATAGAAGGCATGAACTCCCCACCCTTCTTGAGACACATAAGACCCAAATTGTCAAAACAAGTTGTTCAATTCAGGATAAACAGTAAAAAATGCTTTAGGGGATGCCATCAATGGAAGAGATGAGAGTTAGCAGGGAGAGGGTTGGAAGCTGAAGCAAGGGGTTAAACAGAGAACCTGAAATCCTAACTCACAGCCACCCTTTCTCTCCCTCACTGAGGACAGGGTGTGGAAGGACCAAGTGGAGTACGCTTCCTAAAAACATCAGAAAATCAAGCAGAACTACAAGGGTTGAAGAGGGGGACCAGTTACCTTGTTCAAGTTCGGGCACGCTCTGAAGCTGGCTATGGGCCCTTTGGCCGTGAGCATGACAGCCAAACCAAACTGGATGGTAAGAGATTTACAGTGGGGTCAGGAACAGAGTAGGAAGAGGGTCTTCTGGGCTCTTGATTATTATCTCTATGGTGGATTTCTCCCTGATCACTTCTCCCTGACAGCCGCTTTTCCTTCTAACCCATCTCTGTCTTCATTTTCCATCTCAGATTTCTTGCTCTATTTCTGTCCTTCTCAGTCTCTGTTTCTGTCATACAGTCATACTGTGTGAAGAATGCTGGAGGGGAGGAGCACTGATGGCCAAACCCACAACCACCCTCCTTCTCTAGTTCAGTGCTGGGGAGGGGGAAGGAGGAAGAGAAAGGTCAATAAGCCAAATATTCCTTAATACCACTCTCCCAAGGGTCTTGCCCATTCTGACTCTCCAAACTTGTTCCCTCTGAAAATAGAGAATGAGAACTGGAGGGACCAGCTGGCACTGATCTCGGGCACAGCAGCTGTGGGTGTTATTCTGATTCTAGTGGTCATTGTCATCGCAGTCCTCTGCCTCAGGTGAGAACCAGCAGCTCCCATCCTCTGTGCCCTGAAACAATCACTTGTTTCCTGGATCCAGGGCAAGTCAGATGGCATTTCTAGTGAGTGGGAAAGAGAACATGGATTTTATATGGAGTTCCCTCTTTCTCCACCCTTGGGAAACTGAGATAAGCCTGAGTCTTGATCCCTTTGCCTTTCCCCATTGACTACAGGAAACAGAGCAGCGGGAGAGATGCTGAATATTCGGACAAGCATGGACAATATCTCATCGGGCATGGTGTGTGCATGGTATAACTAGATACCTGAGTTCTGGGCCCTGGCTTGGGAAGGAGACTGGGGTTTTGGGAGAAGAGGGGTAATAAGATTGTAGAGAAGATACCTGGAGTCCTGGAGGCATTATGTACTAGTGGAAAAGATTTAGAATGGGATTCTTACCTGTACTACTTCTTACCTGTGCATCCCTGGGCAAGTCAGTTATGTTTTCTGGGCCTCAGTTTCAATAGGGGTTGAACTAGCTTGTTTCTTCCAGCTCTAAAGCCTATAATTCTGTTATACTGTTACCAGAGTACTTGAGGGAAACAGTTGAGTAAGTGTATCCCTTACTGATGGCTCCCCACCCTGTTTCCCAGGCACAAAAGTTTATATTGACCCCTTCACTTATGAAGACCCCAATGAGGCTGTGAGAGAATTTGCAAAGGAGATCGATGTATCCTACGTCAAGATTGAGGAGGTGATTGGAGCAGGTAAGAGAGACAACAGTTCAGGGTGCAGGGTCCTTGGGTACTTGTTTGTGGAGTGGAAATATAGGGGAGAGATCACCATGTTGTGGGGCTTTAAGGCTGGATGCTTGGACCTCTGAGATTGAAGTCGAGAACTGGAGCTAGAGAAAGCAAAGGGTTATGTGTAGGAAGGCGAGGCGCTCGGTGGTGAGGAAAGTGAGACACCTAGCTTCCTTTTCTTCAGGAGAATTTGGAGAGGTGTGTCGGGGACGACTGAAAACCCCAGGAAAGAAGGAAAGCTATGTAGCCATCAAGACCCTGAAAGGTGGCTATACAGAGAGGCAGAGAAGGGAGTTCTTGAGTGAGGCCTCCATCATGGGCCAGTTTGAACATCCCAATATCATCCGACTAGAAGGCGTAGTCACCAATAGTGTGCCTGTCATGATCCTAACCGAATTCATGGAGAATGGGGCATTGGATTCCTTCCTTCGGGTAAGTCCTGCTTCCTTGCCCTCGTAGCCTCCCGGAGTTATACCCTCCTAACCCCCATGGCTTTTCTCCTGAAGCAGAATAAGATATTTCTTTTTGTTATGAGACATCAAAGGTAAGATACCTGGCTTCCTCTCTTCCATTTCTGGCTTCCTTATTCTCTTGAGATCATGAGACCCTAGATCTATAGCTGTAAAGGGCCTTAGTGATCCTCTACTTCAACTCACTCATTTTACAGATGAAGAAATTGAGGCCTAGAGAAGGGAATACTTTCCCAAAGGCACATAGTTAGTAAGTAGCAGGGCCAGGTCTAACCTTTTTTTCCCCCCTGCTATAGTTTCCTGCCCCTTTCATTATTCTTTCAGCAAAGGTCAAGGAATTATTATTCTTTGAATATTCCAAGGAAATATTATTATATGTGTTTATCCCAGAGCTTGTACCATCACCCTGTTACATATATCAGTTCAGTTTCTCTCCAGAGACAGCTAGAAGTACCTTTGTACTTCAGGGATGAAAAAGATGAAATAAGAATTTATTAAGCTCCTACCATGTGCCAGGCACCATGCTAAGTTCTTTGAAGATATTATCACATTTGAAAGAGATCTCATGTATTCTTGCCCTCTCCCACCTCCAACTACAGGGGACTGTTGTGACTCTGTTCTGGCCTCCTGGCTGAATGGCAGATGTGTTGTTATGTAACTGGTTAGTTTAGAAGCTCAAGACTCCCATTACTGAGGTCAAGGTCAGGATTTGAGTCCCTTGTTTGTCCTATTTTATGTCTTGGTCACAAACTGTGTCCTACTCCCTGCTAACGATCTTGTAAATGCTCAGGTAGTAGCAAGGCCCAGACCAACCTTAATGTTGGTTGCAAAATAGCCTGAGCTATAGTATTTTGGATTCATGCAAATCCATCAGCACAAAGGAAAAAACTTGGTGGGTCAGTAGTATTCAGGGTGCCCCAAAAGTCTTAGTGCACTTTTAAGCTTGTGTAGCTTGTTAGGGCTCTTAATGAAGCTTATTAATAAAACTTGTTAAACTTCAAACTACAATAAGACATCCTATATATAAAGAAGAGCCTATTAAAGGCACTATTAAATAAATAATTAATAACAATTAAATAATAGTATTATTAAAGAGAAGTTAACAGATACATTTATTGAGTATCTGTTGGGTGCAGAATATGTACTAAGGGGTAGAAAAAAATAGAAAATATAATCTTTGTCTGATAATCTAGCCTAAAGAGACAGGATGCATACACCCTCAGAGAATCTAGAACCAGATTATCCAGTCCAGCCCCTTCTTGGATGAGGAAACCAAGACTCAAAGTGATTAAGTGACCAGCCCAAGGTTAGTAAGCAATAAGGCTGGAATTCAAACCCAGGTCCTTCAAATCTAGGGCACTCCCCTGCTCTCACATTAGTAGAATTATGCAAGTCTGGAACCAAGCAACAAAGTATAGGTTGAAAGGGAATCAGAATAAGAAAGGGATCAGCCTGGAATCATCTGGGGAAAGATTCCAAAATGAGGTGGATTTTGAGGTGGGTCCCAAAGGAAGTTGAGAGGAAGATGGATTTTCAGGGTAAAGGAATGAGAACATTCCAAGAGTGGTGCCTAATGGGTGTCTTGTCAAGTCCTCCTGCCTCCTCTGATCCACTGCTCCCTTGTCTTGTTTCTCCCTCTCCCAATATCCGCCTTCCACTTGTCAGCTTAATGATGGACAGTTCACCGCCATCCAGCTGGTGGGCATGCTTCGGGGCATCGCTTCAGGCATGCGATACTTAGCAGAGATGAGCTATGTGCATCGAGATCTAGCTGCCCGAAACATTCTGGTCAACAGCAACTTGGTCTGCAAGGTTTCTGACTTCGGTCTCTCCCGATTCCTGGAGGAGAACTCCTCTGACCCCACCTACACCAGCTCCCTGGTAGGCAGAAGGAAGAGTCGAGGGAGGTGGGATGTCTGGGTATTTGGGGCAAGAAGGGGAGGGAATGAGGGCCAGGAAAAAGACATAGGGCCAAAGACTGAGGGATTTGATGTTTAGGTTTAGGGGAAGGGCTAGGAGCTGTGAGACACCTGGGAAGATGGAGAACAGATCACCTGGGTCTCTTGGTGAAGGAATACAGGCTGCCTGTGTAGATGTGGTTGGGGTTTAAAACTGGGGTTAGAATTGAAGTTAGGGAGCAGGTAACCTTGATGACAGGCAACAATTCACATTTTTGTAGTGTTAAAAGTTTACAGAGCACTTGCTTCATAACAACCCTGTAAGGTAACTAGTGTAAGTATTAGCAGCCCCATTTTGCAGATAAGAAAACTGAGGCTCAGAGAAGTGTCACACAGACATATGCCAGAGCCTGAATTTTAACCAAGGTTTCCAGGCTCCAAGTTCAGTTTTTTTTTCTCCCAAACTCTTCCACAATGTCTCTCTAAGAAGAAGCCTAGGACTGAAGTTGAATGTCTGGGTTGTAGAAAGTAGGTCAGGGTTAGGTAGTAAGAGCTGGGGTTGGAGCCATCTCTCACGTTGCCCTTCTCATTCTGTTATTCAGGGTGGCAAGATTCCCATCCGTTGGACAGCCCCTGAGGCCATTGCCTTCCGGAAATTCACATCAGCCAGTGATGCTTGGAGTTATGGAATTGTGATGTGGGAGGTCATGTCATTTGGGGAACGTCCATATTGGGACATGAGCAACCAGGATGTAAGTCCCTTTCCTCAAGATGTTCTCACTGGATATGTCTTACTTGCCCTAAAATACATTATACAGAATTCTTCCAAAGATTTTCAATGTGGTCTTTCCCTCCGTTCTGTAGCCATCTATCCACCATTATTAAGCTGGCAGGGAAGGGAATTTTCAGAGTGGTCTCCGCTGAAAAGAGGTGGGGTAGGTAGGAAGACATCTTTGGTATTAGGGATAGGATTGAATCTTCAGAGGTCCATAGGATTTAGAACTGAAAGGGACCTTAGCAATTATGTAATCCAACCCTCTCATTTTACAGATGAGTAAACTGAGCCCCAGAGAAGTTAAGCTACTTGCCTAAAGTCATAAAAGTAGTAACAGAACCAGAATTCAAACCCAGGGACTGAACTGCATGGCTCCAAATGCACCGCTCTTTCCTTTAGGGAAACAGAGGCTGGAGTGCAGGGTAAGAAAGGCTTTATATCTGGACCACAGTTCCAATGCCATAGGAGGCATTTGAAGGGTTTCTCTCTGTACCTATACCCATCCCAAACAGTGCACATAGGTTGCTCATACGTGGCCAGTCTGATTGTGTTCCCTCAATCTGGTGTAACAAATCTTCATTCAAAATATTCACTGTTCACCAGACCTCACTACTTCCTGACTATTTTTTTCCCCTCCTACCTGTCAGGTCATCAACGCCATTGAGCAAGACTACCGGCTACCCCCACCCTCGGACTGTCCCACCTCCTTGCACCAGCTCATGCTGGACTGCTGGCAGAAGGACCGAAATGCACGACCTCGCTTCCCCCAGGTGGTCAGTGCCCTTGACAAGCTGATTCGTAACCCTGCCAGCCTCAAAATTGTGGCCCGGGAGAATGGAGGGTGAGAACTCTGGTCTTCTATGGGTCTACCTTCTGACATTCTAGATGACTACTGGAGAACCTCCCTCCTCCAGAAAGATGCTTTGCTGATGTCGTGTGGAACCATTCTCTGCCTGCCTCCCAATACCTGGCCATTCGTCAATGCCCTGTCATGCTATCCTCTGCTCCTTCCTTTTCCTTACTCCCAGTGCTGATAATGCTCAGCCTTCCATACCTGTCCTTTGCCCCACAGGGCCTCCCATCCTCTCCTGGATCAGCGGTTGCCTCATTTCTCAGCCTTTGGCTCGGTGGGCGAATGGCTTCGGGCGATCAAGATGGGTCGATATGAAGAGAGTTTTGCAGCTGCTGGGTTTGGCTCCTTTGAGCTGGTCAGCCAGATCTCAGCAGAGTGAGTTGTGGGCCTGTGTGGGGAAGCAACAGCTAGGGGAAGCATGGGGGAATGGAGGCTTTGAAAACCAGAAGAGTGTCAGAGGATTTGGGTAGAGTCCTTTGGGATTGACCTGTATGTAGTATTAGCTTTCCTTTTTGAGTAGAGATGATTGCTTTAATAGCAAGAACGACTTGAGAGTAGCATTGATAAAATCAAGCATATTGATAGTTCCAGCAAAAAAAAAAGATTCCAAAATCCTTAAAATCTGAACATCTAAGAATCATGGAGGAAATAACTTGAAGTGATTCATGATTTTTCATCTCCTTTCTGTCTTGAGCTATTTTTGTTCCATTTAAATTTCTCCCCTGAATGTATGTTCTCCTTTTTCCTGGCTCCATCTTCCTTTTTCTCTTTTTTCCTCCTCCATGTCCCCTTTTCCCCCTGTTTCTCACCCTTTTCTTCTGTCCTTAGAGGAGGATGGTGAGGGGATTCAAACCCCAAGGCATTCAAAGAATGTTAGGGATATCTAGTCTTAAGAAGAGGAGACTTGTGGTGAGAGAGGTGGTATGATAGCAGCCTCCAAGTATTTGAAGGGCTGTCATGCAAAAGAGGATCTAGTTCAACTCGTTCTGCCTGGTCCCAGGTGGCAGGATTAGGATAAAAGGATGGAAGTTTCCAGGAGGGGCAGACTTGGAAGAACTTCTCAACAATTGGGGCTATCCTTGGTGGAATGGGAGGCAGTGAGTTTTCCATCCCTGGAGAAGCCAGAGCCATGAAGAGGATTCATATTTTGGAGAAAGATTGGACAGGATGACCTCTGAAGCCCTTCTTAAGTTTCTTAAGTACCCAGTACTCTCCTCCCTTTCTCTTTGCTCCCCATTTCTCCCTTCCCTTCCCCATTCCTTCTCCACAGTCTCTCTTCAGTTTAGGTCATAGAATAGGTCATAGGTCCAGCCCCCTTCGTTTTATAGATGAGAAAACAAATTGTCAGAGAGGGTCATATCACTACTGGAAGAGCTAGAACGAGAACCTGTCTCCACTTTCTTTTCCCTGGCTCTGCTTCACTCTTCTTCCCTATCTCTTGTCTCCTCTCTGGTTGGCTCTTTCATTTTCTATCTTAGCTTCAGTTCTCCCCTTCCATCTTCTCTCTCAGTCCCCAGTAGAAGCAGGCAAATCTGTCTTTGTTGGTCTTTGGTCAGTTAGTTACTCGGTCAGTGAGTATCTATTTATTTATTTATTTTTGGGGTAAGGCAATTGGGGTTAAGTGACTTATCCAGAGTCACCCAGCTAGTGAGTGTTATGTGTCTGAGGCTGGATTTGAACTCAGGTCCTCCTGACTCCAAGGCCAGTGCTTTATCCACTGTGCCACCTAGCTGCCCCAACAGTGAGCATTTATTAAGTGTTGCTCTGTGCCAGAGACCGTGTTAAGCACAGTTGATGTTCTTTTTCTATCTGTTCTCCTCTTCCTTCAGTTTTTTTTCCCCCACCAGCTCCTTCCTGTTGCCCCCTTCTCCTTCCACTACTTTATGTGTGTGTCTCTCTCTTCTTTACTTTGGCCATGAGAAGTTGTGGTATAATGGAAAGAACCCCAGATTTGGCATCAGAAGACTCTAGGTGAAAATACTAGTTCACCCACTCATTACCTCTTTGACAAGTCCCTTCCTCTCTCTAGGCCTCAGTTTCCTCATTTGTAAAATGAGGAGGTTGCATTGGATTATTATCCAGTATTTGCTCATGCAGTGCTTCCACCCATTCCACTTTTCTGGGAACCACCTCAGATACTGGACTTGTCTTTAACACCACCATCTCACCTCTGGAGTCAGGAAGACTGGAGTTCAAATCTAACTTGAGATATTTACCACTGTGTAGCCATGGGCTAGTCATGTAACTTCTGTGTGCCTCAGTTTCCTCAAGAGGAATAATAATAGGTAGTACCTACCTCCCAGGGTTGTGAGGATCAAATGAAATAATATTTGTAAAGCACTGAGCACAGTGCCTGGCACATAGTAGGCACTTAATAAATGCTTGTTTCCTTTCTTCTGTCCTTCTTCCCAGGCCAACCTGCTTGGATGCTTCCAGCCCCAAGAAGAAGTATAGTTGTAGTGAGAAACTAGGACTTTTAAAGAAGCATACTGTCAAATTAGAAAATTCTAGAGGGTCACAACCAGGATAGTGTGGGATCTCAAGATGGTGTCATATAAAGATTTGTTGAAGAAACTAGGGTTGTTTAGCCTGGAGAGAAAATGAGGGAGACATCATCACATGTTTGAAGGTCTGTCACTTGGAAAAGGAATTAGGTTTGTTTTGCTTGGCCCAAGAGAACTGAGCTAGGAGCAATTATGGAAAGTTGGATAAATAAATACTAAGTTCCTCCCTCACTCAACCTGTAATTGAAACTCCTATTAATCAGTACAAATCACCGGTAACTCTACAGGTTAGAGTAGGTATTTTTCAAATGGTTTTGATAACTGCATTTCAATATAATTGGTTTCCTTTATATTCCTTTGCATTTTGTTTTATGCACTATGGTGAGTAAAATGAAACTGAGGCCAAAAAAAATAAAGTTGGATAAATAGATTTCAACTTAATCCAAGGACACACTTTCTAATAATTAGAGCTGTCTCAGTGTGGAAAGGACTGCCCTCAGGGGAGAGTGGGCAGGTTAGAGGTCCTCAAACAGAGGCCAGAGAGTCATATGTCACTGTTGTGTAAAGGTTAGGTAAACTTTGAAGTCCCTTCTAATCTGAGATCTTATAAGAAATTACTAGAGAAGGTAGTATGAGGATTTCTGAGAGAGAATGCTTGTAATGACCTAATGACCTCTACTCCTCCTTTGCATAGAGATCTACTCCGGATTGGCGTCACTCTGGCTGGACACCAGAAGAAAATACTCTCAAGCGTCCAACACATGAGATCACAGGCCAAGCCTGCAGCTCCAGGAGGGGCAGGAGGACCAGCCCCCCAGTACTGATCCCCATTTCTTCTGCTGCTCCTCCCCAGGAGCTCACGTCCCTGGACCGATCCGAGGAACCCAGGACTCCTAACCTTTTCTTCCCCAGCAGAGTTGAGGTCCCACCACACTCCTTAACCTTGCGGGATTGCACTTTGAACCCATGGGGGATGGAATTTTGGAGAGACCAGATTTGGAGATTCAGTCACGTGGAAGTGTTTGAGGATAGTTTGTGGATCACAAATCCCCTTCTCCCAGGATCTCCCAGGCTTTCCTTCAGAACTGGTTATCACTTGAGGGAAAGGAAACAAAAGTTATCCAATCTCCTAACTCTTGCTCTCCACCTTGTGGTTGGGAGAGAGGGGTGAGCATAGCTCCCTCTCAGGGTCCTTCTCATCGTTGAACAGGACTCCTCAGGTGCTTCTCTCCCGCCCCTAAGGGGCTATACCCCACACAGACCAAAGAGAGGACAGAGGGACAGTCCTATGATATCAGAAGTGCAATGATGTCACAGGAGGTGGGGAGTCAACTGTGAACATGCTGGTGTGGCATATGACATCATTTTCCTGGCTGTTTTGTTATCCTCCTAGAAGTGATATTGTCACCCCACTTCATTTTTTTTACCCTGTAAATGCCCCTACCCCACATCTGCTGCCTTCATATTGAAGGTTTTTTGTTTTTTTGTTTCATCTTTCTGTTTCTTCCCAGTTCTTGTCACAACCTGATGTCTCAGGGGACCTGTCCCCCTTGTTGTTCTTCTTTTAATGCCCAGACTGGGATAGGAGGCCACAGTGTACCTGCTTGATCTCTTGAACAGTACATCTGTCATAGCCCATCCTCCCGAGATGGGGCATCCCATTCTGGCCCTGCCTTATAAAGGGATTACCAGAAGAGGACAATGGGGAAGGGCTGAAGGGAAGGGCCCTGGCTGACAGAAGTTCCTTGGAGGGGTTCTTAAATTATAAAGATGTTGAGGGTGGGTTTTTTTTGTATAAATAAAAGAAAACTAAGGAAATGGTGCACTCTGGGCTGACTTGGAATCACTGGATTCCAAGACGATTAGCATCGGGAAAGTGAATAAGAGTTGAATGAGGAACAGGGAAGAATTAGGGGCTAAACGTGGGTCCTTGAAGTTACTGGGCCAGAGAAGAAAGAACAGGAGCCTCATTTGTGAGCATTTGGGGCTGGGAATCTGCTAGGGAAGTAGAATGCTTGGGTTCCCAGCCCCAGGGTATTTGGGTTTGTGTGAATGAGTCATTGGCAGCTGCTCCTAAAGGCTCCAGTTGCTGCCAGGAGCCCTGGGCATCTCCGGGGTGGGGCTGTCTTTCCCTCCTCCCCAGGCTGCCCCTGTCTCAGCAGGAGTCCTGTGAGAGAACAGAGGAGAAATGCAAGGCCTAGCAGTCCAATTTAGCAGGCCCTGGGGGAAGGGGGAAGTGGAATTTGGGGGGGGGACCCAGGCTAGAGTGGGGGGTTCAGGCAGCGGGGAAGACAGCTGTAGTCCAGATGTTGACAGCTGGGCTTTGCTGCAGAAGGAGGAGCAAAAGCGGTGAAATGAGAGGGGTGGAATTTACAGTTATAAGGGAAGTGGGGGACTCTAAGGAGTGGGGGTGGTAGTAAAAGACCTTGATCCCTGTTCTATCTTCCTGAACTGTTCTTACCCTACCCGCTTGGGTCTGGGAACACGATTCTGTTCAGGAGGAAACCTTGGCTGATTCTCCTAACCAATGATGAAGAGAAGAGGAAGCCTGTCTGGAGGTTTCTTCTGTTTATTCTCCCCTCCCCCAGTTCTGCTCTGATCAGGCAGACCAAGGTGGGGGCCATTCCCACTTCAGCATTTTCTTTTTCTGTCTCTCCTCACTTCTACCCCCCGATACCTGACTTTCTTTGTTTCTCAATGTTTTCTCTCGTTCTGCCATTCTACCTTTGTCTCTGTCTCTCTCACCCCTTTCTGCATCCAGAGCCGCACTGACATTAGGGAATGGATCCCACTGATGAAGTAGGCCTCTGGAGAAGCCTGGGGAGGGGCAGGGCAGCAGCTATGAAGGTAAACGAGCTGTGGAGTCCCACTGCCATTTTTACATCAAAGATGCCCCCTTGTGGCGTGTTAGGGCAACCCTAAATGCCCTTCCCTCCCAGTAATACTGACTGCCCCACAATTTTCCTCTCCATATATACACGTTCATTCTTTCAACCCAGGTATCTTTCAGCTACCCTTCCCACAGCCCCATTTGCCCTCTACAAAGATAAAATAACATTTGAGTCCCTGGTGAAAAGTGAAAATCATACGTGAAGGAAAACACAAGATAGAGAAATTATCCACACAGGGCAGCTGGGCCCAGTGAAAGACAAGGTATCCTGGAAAAGTGGATGGAATGTAGGACTGGGCATCAAAAACAGCTGGGTTCAAGTCCTGATTCAGCCACTCACTAGCTGCTTTTAACTTTTCTGAGCCTCAGTTTCCTCAACTGAAAATGAAGATAATAATATCTGCTTCTTCGTGTTGTTGTGATGATCAAATACATGTTGTATGTGAAGCTCTTTGCAGTTTTCAAAGGGCTATATAAATGTGAGCTATTATTATTTATCCAAGCTGCTAGGAATTTGATGCTAGAGGCCTCTTCCCTTTCTCTTTTCCTCTGAGTATATAACACAGTCAGAAAGTCAAGGAGGAATCTAGAGGAGAAAGAAGGAACGAGGGGTTAGTGATCAGGGATAGGAAGGCAGAGCTGTAGCCCATGAATCAATCTCTTGTCTCATCAGTGATGGTGGTACAGTGGTAGGCGGGAGGAGAAGGTTCCCTTATGCTTCCTAGGCTTCTACATATATGCAGTCCAGTTTAATTCCAAAGTAACCTTCCTGCCTCTGCCTCAAAATGGGCCGCTTCCTGGGGCCAAAAAGGAGAGCCAAATAAAGGCTAGGTGGCTGGGCTGTGGGAACCCCATTCTCCCCATTCTCTATCAGACTCATCTTCACTGGGGAAGAAGGGTACTTCATCTAGGGCAGGGATTCGTAACTGGGGGTCCACAGCCCCAGAAAGTTCGATTTAAGGGAGTATATGAACTTAGATGGAAAAACAATTATATTCCTACTTTCACTAATCTCTAGCTGAACTTTATAATTTCCTTCAATTATGAATGAATGCAACAAAAGTTTTTCTGAGAAGGTGGTCCATGATCAGTTGGCTTCACTAGACTTCCAAAAGGGTCCATGACATTTAAAAAAAAAAAGGTTAAGAACCACTACCTTAAAGGCTTAGAATTGGTAGCTCTAGGAAAGGAATGTGGAGACTAAAGATGAAGGTATCTTCTAATATCCAGGTGTTTTGCCTCCCTCACATCCAGATTTCCTCTCTTCCCAAAGCCCCCTCCATTCTTGGCATAGCTAACCCAACCTGGATTTACCCAGGTGTACTTGAGGTTCCCAGAGACAGTCATAACTATCATGTCACTACTCTCAAGGTTCTAGAGACAACCTTAGTGAGTATGTGTGTGGGGACAGGACCTTTTACTATTCGACACAACATATGAGCCCCCAAGAAACTAGTCACCATGATGCTATTGTCTTAAACATGAAACATTTGCTGAACAATAAAGTAGAAACAAAAATAATAACAAACAATGGCTTGAAGTCAAAAGCAGGAATAATCAAGACGTCAACCCATCCATAAATTTGTTAAGTGACCATTAGAGCACTAGGGCAGCTAGGTGTCACAGTGGATAAGCACTAGCCTTGTAATCAGGAAGATTCATCTTTATGAGTTCAAATCTGGCCTCAGGCACTTACTAGCTGTGTGACCCTGGGCAAGTCATTTCACCCTATTTGCCTCAGTTCTTCTAGAAAATGAGCTGGAGAAGGAAATGGCAAACCACTGCAGTATCTTTGCTAATAAAACCCCAAATGGGGTCACAAAGAGTCAGGCATGATTCAATAACAAAGTGGTCATTATTATTTTTATTGTTTATGTTATATTTATATTTATTATAATATGCCAGGCACTGTGATAAGCACTGGAGATACAAAAAGAGGCAAGAGACAGTCTCTGCCCTCAAGGAGCTTATAACCTAACATACAAACAAATATATAAGAAGCAAGTGATATACAGGATAAATAGGAACTAACTGGAACTAAAGAATTGTAGAAGGCTTCTTGTAGGAGGTAGGATTTTAGTTATGAATGAAGACAACGAAAGGTTTTTGAGAAGGTGATCCATGGTCAATTGGCTTCATCAGATTTCCAAAGGAGTCCACAATGTGGAAAAAAAAAAAAAGGTTGAGGACCACTGCCCTAGAGGCTTGAGTGTTGGTAGGTCTAGGAAAGTAATATGGAGATTAAAGATGAAAATAACCTTCTAATACCCAATTGGCCCTTAGCTGGGACTTAAAGGAAGCCAGAGAGGTCAGTAGTCAGAGCAGGGGAGGGAGCACATTCCAGGCATGGGAAGCCTAGAGATGGAGTGTCATGCAATGTCTGCAAGGGAGAGTGGAAGCATTTAAAGAAACTTATCAGGGAGACCCAAGTGGGGAAATCCTGAGTGCTCAGGGCAACTCACAACTCTGGACTGCCAGCTTTGATTGTCTTTGGTCCCTTCAGAAACAACCTGCATGACACAAAGCTGGTTGGCTCCTAGCTGCTCCTGTTCTGTACTCATTCATTGCTCTCATGACAATTGGCAAGGCAGTTCCTCTCTGCCAATCAGAAAGTTCCCAGCAAAACCTCTGAAGCTGTCTCGGAAGTCTTCAATGTTTTTTGTACCTTTCTTTTTGTGACTTTTTACACTCCCCTTACTCTCCTGTATCTCTTCCTACAACGTCTTTTCTTGGATTCTTAACAGTTCCTAATGCCTCAGATCAGAGGCTCCTATGTAATGAATCATCTTTAGGAGGTGACACTCAAAAAAATCCTTCTGAGAAAAGAGGACACAGTGGATAGAGCACGGGAGCCTCAAGGTAGGAAGTTGTTGTATCCAACTCTTTGTGACCCCATTTGGGATTTTCTTGGCAAAGACACTGGAATGGTTTGCCATTTTCTTCTTCAGCTCATTATACAGATGAGCAAACTGAGGCAAACAGAGTTAAGTGACTTGCCCAGGGTCACAGAGCTGGTAAATATCTGAGGCCAGATTTGAACTCAGGAAGATGAATTTTCAGGCCCAGCACTCTATCCACTGTGCTACCTAGCTGCCCCTAGTGCCTTGCTGAATGAATGCTTTTTTCCCTGTAAGATATTAATTCAATAGCATTCTCCAAACACTTAATTGGTTTGTAATAGTTTCAGTTATAAACTTCAAAACTCTAAAATAGTCATATACAAATAAACTGATGGACCACAATGGCCTGCAGCCATCTTTACCTCAGTCCTTGGTCTGCATTCAAACAGGTCCTTTCTGTAGTTCACTTATGAAGGCAGTTCTCTGTCTGGTCTTCAGAACAATCAGTGTCTCCTCAACACTTAATCTGTTTCCTCACAAGCTGATTTTTGTCTTGTTTTCTTATACCAATGTTCTTTTTCTGGCTTTTTCGATGCTCATACTGTTCACATATGGAAGTGGGCAGCATCTTATGTCAGGATGCATATATTCTTCCTCTTAACCCTATTCCCAGCTCTCCCTTTCTATCCAAGAGCTCCCTCTTTATACCTGAATATGGGATGGCAGAGATCAGCAGAAGGATACAGAAAGCAAGGAGCTTCACGATTGTGAGATGGTGTGAGCTAAGGGCTAGTTCAGGACTTTGAGGTATGGCAGTAGGATGCCCAGGTCTGTAAAATTGGCAGAGCTGGTCTTGATACCCCTGAGTTGAGCTCAGGTTCTTTTCATCAAGGGCTTAGCTCCCAGCGTCCATAGTAACTAGCAAGGCTTTTAGAGCAATGGATGAGGGCAGAGGGATGAAGACACACAACAGAATTAGAAGCATGCTTTCCTACTGAGGGAGAGGGGGAAAATCTCGCTGCCCAGTACTCAATACTATCATCAGGGTGTTGAATTCAACCTTTGAGCCTTCTCCCCAGAATCACAGCTAACTACCCATGACTGAGGAGGTCAGGGATAGCTGGGTCAAATGGAAGGATCTGCTGAGGAAAGTTTATTGGGGTCTAGTGGTCTGGAGAAGAAGTAATAGTGTCCTTTCCCCCAAGTCTTAGAAGTTAGAGCTCCATCTCATGCTCCACCTTTCTTCTAGCATCTTCCCTCAACCCCCAATTTGATACCAAAGTTCCTAAATACATGTAAATCTCTCCATATACATATATGTATATATATATATATATATATATATATATATATGTACACATAGGCATATACACATGTATATGCAGACATATTTAGGAACTTTGGTATCAGGTATATGTATTGTGTATATATGTCCACATACCTATATACACATGTGTGTTCATATATACATGTATATATACATATAATATATATACATATCCTCAGATTACATATACACACATGTGTGTGTGTGTGTGTGTATATATATATATGCACACACACATATATATATATATACACATATATATATTTCTAGATGTAGAACTTTCTCCCCTAACACCCTAGACTTGAAATACATATTCACATCTCTCCCAGAATAATACAAAGAGCCATGTTTTATAAATAAATATTTTATTTTCCACACTCAAAACTTAATGATCTTGATAGTACACTTAGGAGCAATACACGAAGGAGGCACTAGCTACCCAACCTTTGGCCCCCTAACTCTGCTTAAGGACCTTCTAAGCCTAAATTTTGTCACTTTCATCACATGATTGGCTTTGTTTTTGATTGGAATTTCTTTCCTGGTAGAAAGTAGGGAATAGACACAAAGGTAAGTTGATAGGCCTTCTTATGACAAGCCCCTAGTTTCATTTCCTTGGTCCATCCTCGTCTCCCCAATTATCACCATGTTCTTCCTGTAGATACAGATACTGGCCACACCTAGTATGACCACTGTAACATACATCAGCATTCACCAGCAGGGTGATGAGTTTGGTTGATGTAGCCTGGAGATTGAGGGAGATTAATGTACACATAATTTTTACATAAAATTTACATAATTACAAAATTATATAAAATTATACATAAAATACATAAGACCATAGTACTCAGAGCTAGAAGGAAACTTAAATATCATCAGATCCAAACCCTTCATTTAACAGAGGAAATGAGGCCTGGCAAGGTAAAGTGACTTACCCAAAGTCATATAGGTTTATTAAAAAAAAATCCAAAAGTAGCAGTATTAGAATTCAAAGCCAGGTATTTTGACTGTAAATCCAGTGTTCTTTTCACTATATATCCCTACCTCTTTTTATCCCTTATTATATCATAAGCCTCTTGAAAGTGAAATGTTTTAACTATCTTTGTATCCTCAGCTCCTTGGAGCCCTTGATATAGTAGATATTTAATAAATATTTGTTGAACTGAACTGAATTGAAGGGTAGGAAGAATCAATAGGAGATGCTCTGTTCTGTTTATTCCTCTTGTTCCCAACCCACCAGGAAAACTTTTCCTATTAGCCTTTAGAAGCAGTTAGTTCTTTGTCCAGGGGAGAAATTAGTCCCAGCGGCTTGTGAAGAATTGAAGTTGTCGTGTGGTTTGGATTGAGAGGCTCTTCATGCTTCAGAACATGTAGTGTTTATAATATCATTGGTGGCCTCCTTATTCAGCTGATCCTCTGACCTGGGCTGTCATCTGGTAACTCATTGAAATTTTAGTCCTTAATAGGTAGAAATGGGAAAAGGAAGAATAGGAAGTCAGTGGATAGGTAATAGGGAATGGAACATGGCAGCAGTGGTGGGACATAAATTTCAACAGGGAAGTGGAGACTTAGTTGACAGTGGAAGACTGAACTAGGATTCTTTGATTTAGGAAAGGGAGAAGAGAGAAAGGGATTTGGTAAAGGGAAGAGAAAAGGGGTGTATGGAATTATAATTCCCATCATCCTCTTAAAGTTACCATCTGGTAGCTTATTGCTATCCCTAAAGTTCATGAGATATGTAGTTTTAAAGTTCCTGATAGGAATAAAGTTTGAGGGCTGGAAAATCTTGGGAAAATGTTCTTACCTGAGGGGATAGAGAAGAAGCTCTTCTTGATAACTAGGTTCACACTTGCAGGTGAAGTTGGGTAATATAAGGGTGATTCCTGCCTGGAGGGGAGCAAGAGAAGAAGTCACGAAACTGAACACTCTCTTCTCTGAATGAGAGAGGCAGATAGGACTAAAATTTTATCTATCTGCTCCTTTATATATTGCTGGTCCAAGGAAATGTTTATTTCCTTTGAAAGAGAAGGGGTTAACCCAAAATTATATCCTTAGACTCAACTCCTTCCTATCAAATGCCAGTCATACAAAAGACCATCACAAATAGTGAGTAGCTAGTAAATCCATTTGCCCAAGCAGATAGCAAACAGAAATTGAAGAAGTTATAGATTAGAATTAACCAGAAAATACAGAATGAATGAGCTTTCCCACTAGGAGTGAGATGTCTCAGCTCAACTGCGAGAGAAACTCTGATCCCACCCAAGGGGAAATTCTCTGAAGTATCTATGGAGGCAAACTGGAAATCAGTAACATGTTGAGACATAGGTATAAGTAGGCAGCATCAGTGAAGGAAAGGTTACTAAGACTGGAGTGGGACTAGATGGGAGAAGTAATAGTGTTCTTTGTCTGGAGTCTCAAGTCAGTTATATTCCCTCCTCCCCTTTCTTCCATCCCTTCATCCGTCGACTTGACATCAAGGTTTCCTACATGTCTTTTTTTCTCTATCTGGAGTCAGTCCCAAAGAAAGTCTGGAACCAAGTTTATCTCTTTCAATGAAGAAATGGAGAATTTCTTCAAACTCTCCAAAGTTCTTGCATCAGTTCTTTCCCTCACATAGACAGGCAATGTCTGGTATTCATTCTCTCCAACAAAAAGTATCTTATTCAAATGCTCCAGACTTCAAACTTGGGTTATACCTGAGGGGGACAGGAACTCCCTGGGACTCAGAGAAGACCTCCCTCCAGTAACCAATTTACATTTGCAGGTAAAGTTGTCTCTTTTCTGCTCCTGACACAATCCATCATTCTTGCAAAGATTCTACCAACTGAGGTTCTCTGAAGACATGAAGTCAGAGAATGACTAAGGCCATTTGGGTAGGAAATAATGGGAGCACTTAGGGGCCTTAGATTGAAGGAAAGATTGGATTGTAAAGGCCTCTTTTGAATGGAGATAGTGAGGAAGCCACTCTAGACACAGGGGATAAAAAAAATGGGCCTTTCCTGGAGAACTCTCAACCCAGAGGCCTCATTATCCTCTTCCCCATTCCTCTATTCTCCTTATTTGTCCCTGCCACGTGTACTCTCTCTCTCTCTCTCTCTCTCTCTCTCTCTCTCTCTCTCTCTCTCTCTCTTTTCTCTCTCTCTCACACACACACACACACACACACACACACAGCACATGTGTGCATGCCTCAGGGTAAACTTACCAGCAAAGTGAGGGACAAGGAAATATAAGGCTTTTAAAAAGCACCAAAAATTTCAAGAAAGAGAAAATTCAGTTAGAAGCCTACAGCACCAGCAGAAAAATCAACAGAGAAGATACTAAAATTATAAGGGAAGAGGAGTACCAAAATATCCAAAAGATTACAAACCTCTCTATCCATAATGTTGATCCATAATGTTTCAAGTGAGGAGTAAAAATCTTGAGATAAGGGATTTTTAGAAGGGAACAAATGGCAGAATTTAACAACTGCATAGCATAAATTATTAGCATAATAGAAAAACTTGATTCAAGTTTTTTTTTTTTTAGAACACCAGATGTGAGAATACAAATATTCTGAAATGAAGGACAATTTGGAAAAGGAAAATGAAAAAGGAAAGCAAAAAGGAATAATGTTAAAAGAATACATGATTTCCATATAAACAAAAGCCACTGATCTTGAAGACAGTTTGCATAGCTGTAGACTAAGAATCATAGTCTTCCAGAACATAAGTCAAAAAATCGGAACACTATGATGTAAGAAATAATACCTAATGTAAGAAAGTGCCTACTAATTCTGAATACAGAAAACAAAGCACAAATCAAAAGAATCCTCAGATGATCTCTAGGAAAAACAACAACTTACCTTATGTTTCAAAATCCAAGACATCTAGTGCTTAAATTTGACAATTTCAATGACAACAAATTTTGCAAATAACATAAAGGAAGACATTCACATATGAAGGAAAGGAAATTCAAATGGTCCAATGTGTGTGTGGGGGTGTGTGTGTGCATGTGTGCACACATGGGTATGCAGTTGTGCTCAATCTTCTTTTTTCTGGTTCAAATGAACATGACCTTCACTAGATACTTCTTCCCCCGCACTCCTTCCTCCATGACTATATTGTCTTCATTTTATACATCTTTTTTATGCAATAGTGTTTTTCTGTCCCTTCTTCCTCCTTTCTTTCCCAATGTAGTCTTTTGTCCATTTTTGTTTTCTCTTAAGACCATTAAAAAACCCCACAGACTCCCTGGCATTAGAACCTTTCTTCTTTATGACCTTTAATTAATTATATTAGAGTTGTTATATGTTAGCTATGATAAGGTAAAATATAATACAGCATAATATAATATATATTACACATATGTTAGATAAACACTTTATTCTCACATGTTCTTTTAAAATTACATTTTCAACTACTATTTCAGTTATATTGCACATTATATATTATTTATGTATTACATGTATAATATACTATGTAAGATATAATTATGTTGTGTTGTATTTGTATCATATTATATTACATTGCATTATACATTATTGAAGACATTTGTTCCTTATCTCTCATTAATATGTAAATAGTTAATTACCACATATTGTTGTTCAGTCATTTCAGTTTTATCCAACTCTTGGTAACCCTATTTGGGGTTTTCTTAGTAAAGATACTGGAGTGGTTTGCCATTTCCTTCTCCAGCTCATTTTACAGATGAGGAAATGGAAGCAAACAGGGTTAAGTGACTAGCCCAGGGTCACACAGCTACTAAGTGTCTGAGGCTGAATTTGTACTCAGGTGTTTCTGACTCCAGGCTCAGTGCTCTATCCACTATATCACCTAGCTTCCCTATATGTGGGAATCTCCACATAGTCCTTTTCATATATACAAATATATGTACCTTTTTTGTTTCCCTTGACGTCTGAATTCTTGTTTCCAAATGTCTACTCAATTCTAGTCATTTCCCCAGTAATGCTTGAAAATCCTCTATTCCATTTCCCCCCACAGTATTATACTGTTTTGTCAGATAGGTTATCCTTAGTTGCAATTCTTTATCTCTTGCCTTTTGGAATATTGTATTCCAAGCTCTCCTTTTATTTATGCTAGCATCAGCCAAGTTTTGTGGAATCCTTATTATGGCTCCTTGGTAGCTATTTCTTTTTGGTTGTTTGGAGTATTTTTTTTTTTACCTAGAAACTCTGGATTTTGGTTCCAATGTTCTTGGGAGTTTTCATTTAGGAGTGTCTTTCCAGAGGTAACTGGTGAATTCTTTCTGTTTTCATTTTGCCTTCTAGTTCAAAGAGTTCTAGGCAGTTTTCATTTATAATTTTCTGAAATATGCCATCTATATGTTCTTTTCTGATAATGATTTTTGTAGAGTCTGATAATTCTTAGGTTGTCTTTTCTTGACCTGCTTTCCAGGTCAGTTGATTTCAATATTACTTTTTAAGATTTTCTCTTTTTTTTGTTGTTTTGATAGTTCTTCTTGTATCACTGATATGTTGCTTTCTGTCTGGCTCTTTCTAATTTTCAAGGCATTCATTTCTTGAGTGAGGTTTCCTATCTTCTGTTCTAAGGCATCAATTTTCCTTAAATTTTCCATCTCTTGTTTCATTTTCTCCTGTATTCCTGCAGTACCTCTGGCCAACACACACACACACACAAATATATATATATTTTTTTGGCTAGGCAATGGGGTAAAGTGACTTGCCCAAAGTCACATGGCTAGTAAGTGTTAAGTGTCTGAGGTCAGAGTTGAACTCAGGTCCTCCTGAATCTAGGGCCAGTGTTCTATCCACTGCACCACCTAGCTGCCTCCCAATATATTTTTTTAAATTGAGCTTTACCTACACTTGCTGTGGGCTCACTGTTCTCTTCTAGGGTTAAAGGATCCCCTGAGTGTCTCTCAAAACAAGGTATTTCCTTATGCTATTCATGATTTTCCTTGGTTTGCTTATGGGGGTGGGGGTAGGAAATCTGTGTTTAAGTCAAGATCCAGAACTGAATGGTATGGGCATGGTCCATCCAATCAAGGATAGGGGCCCAGACTTGGCCCCTACTTAAAGGCACTCTGGGGCTGCTTTGGTGCTGGGCTGTACCTGGGTGCTCCCTCCTATCACATGACTCTAGGACCTCTCTCTACTGTAGCCTCTTACTGTGGTCCTTCTCCTTACTGCTGAATTCAGGGGTTATCCTCATGTTGGGCTCTCATCACGGGTTCCAGGGACTGTTCAGGCTGGATTTTAAGTAGGCCTTTTCTCCCGAAGTTTGGTTCAGGGCACTGGTGCCATGTTGGATCCTGCTTCTAATATCCCAAGGTTGATTTCATTGCTAAGATAGGGTTGAGTTCAAGCTTTTGGGACTAGCCTAGCCTCAGAATCTGTTTTTGAGAGTCCTGGGCTAGACCTGCTTAGAATACTCTGAGTATGCTTCTTCTGAAGCAGGCTCATGCATCCAGTCAAAAGTCTGGGTATGATACTCTGCAGCTTGGGCAATGAGTGCCATGCTTGACCCTCCAGTATAACCCAAAGTCACTTTCCTGAAACCCTGGCCTCAGGAAAGTCTTAGGCTTTTCTGTTCTTGGTCACTGTAAAGCTCAGGCCAGAAGTTCTGGAACTGCCCTGAAGGTTCCACAGTCAGCTGCTTGAGCCTGGATCTCTGCTTTTCTCTTTCAACCTGCTGTGGCTTGTCTATCCCAGTATCTCAAAAGACTCCAGGGTTTCCTTTGTGCATTCCTAGGTTGGGTGGGAGTGTCCAGAGGTGATCCTTTCTTTGATCTAGTAGAGTGGCATATTGCCAAGTAAGCCCAGGTAGAATGCTTGAGGGAAAGAGGGAGGATCTGGGTCTAATACAATGCCATCTCCTAATCCTAACTCTAATAACTTTAAATGGATTTAAAAGTTTTTTAAAAAATCCAATAAAATGAAAGAAGGTAATAGATTGGGTAAAAAAAAACCCCGCACAATCTATCGTTTACAAGAAATACACTAGAAAGCAAAGACATACATTATCTAAAAATGAGGAAATTACATAATGCTTAAAAGAATCCATAAAAGACAAACCATTACAAATATTAATCTCCTGACATGGCATCTAAATTCAAAAAATAAAAATTAAATAAATTTCAAAAAGATATACATAGTAATACAACAGTGGCAGAAGACTTTAATGTTTCTCTCAGAGTTGGACAAATCCGAAAGAAATATAAAGAAAGGAGGAAATATTTAAGTATAAATATATTGTAAAATTTGCAGCTAAAAGATTTATTGTACTTTATGATGTGATCACAAAAGAAAATACTTACAAAATACACATAGTGCTTTTATAAAAACGGTCCTTATCTGAGGTCACAGAAAAATGGCAAATAAATATGAAAAGGTGGAAATTTACATTATTACATTATTTACAGACCATAACATAACAAAAATATTAAATAATAAAGGTATCCTTTACTGATCACAATGTAATAAAATTATATTTAGCAAAGAACCTTTAGAGAAAGTGTTAAAATTAATTGGAGATTGAATAACTTAATCCTAAATAAGTGGTTAGTCAAAAAACAAATTATAGAACCAACAGATCATTTCACTAAAGAAATAACAAAAATCAGACCTAATCTACCGAAATTTGAGAGGTGCAGCTGAAGCAATCTTTAGGGGAAAATTTATATCACTAAACACCTTCATCATCAAAAGAAGGAAAAAACAGATCAACAAATTTGACCTGCAACTAAAAAAAAAAAAACAAATAAAAGGCAACAGTTTTTTAAAAATCTAGCTAAGCACCAAAATACAAATTCTGAAAATCAAACTAGAGATTAGCAAAATTGAAAGACAAAATAAAGTGAGAAAACTGGAATTTTATTTTTTTATCGGTAAAATAGATAAATGATGAGCTGGTATGATTGTAAGAAGAGAAAAAGGAAAACCAAATTACCAGCATAAAAAAAAGAAAAAGGAAAATTCATAGCAAAAGGAGAAGTAAATTATATTATTAGAAACTATTTTGGCCAATTATGTGCCAATAAAATTAACACTTTAAATAATCAGATGACTATCACAAAAATACAAAATGCAAAAACTGACAGAATAAGAAATAAAAAATTTAAATTACCCAATCTCAGAAAAAGAAACTCAAAAAGAAAGTAATCCCAGCACCAGAAGGATTTCCAAGCAAATTCTTTCAAACATTCAAAGAACAATTGATTCCAATATGATGTAAATGGTTTGCAAAAATAATAAAAGCAAAGATTTTATCAAATTCCTTCTAAGACACTAATTTGATTTTCATACCTAAAAGACAAAGAGACAAAACAGAGAAAGAAAATTTTAGACCAATATTCTTAATGAATGTTAATACAAATATTTAAAGTAAAATAATAGCAAAGTGCCTCCACCTATATATCAAAAAAGTATGACACAATGACCAAGTTGGATGTATACCAATGACATAGGATGGTAACATAACAAAAATGACATGATTGTATCACTAGATACAGAAAACCTTTTAACAAAATTCAACACCCATTTGTGTTAAACAAACAAACCCTAACAAGCAAAGGAAACAATGCGAAATTAAGAAATCAGTGTGGCAAATAGTATCTGTCTAAAACCAAGAGGAAGCACAATAAGTAATAGAAATAAATAAAAGGTCTTCTTAGTAATGTCAAAGGTAAAATAAAGAGGTCCATTATCACCACTATTATTTGATATATTGCTAGAGATGCTACTCATAGCAATAAGATAAGAAAAAGAAATTGAGTTGAATAGGTATAGGCAAAAAGGGGAAAATTTTTTTTTATTTTTAGTTTTCAACATTCCCTTTTTTTAAGGTTTTGAATTCCAAATTTTTTTCTTCCCCCCCTTTTCCCCAAGACAGCAAGCAATCTGATATAAGCTATACATGTATAATCATATTAAACATATTTCCACATTAGTCATGTTATAAAAGAAGAGTCTCAATAAAAGGGAAAAACCACAAGAAAAAAAAGAGAGAGAGAGAAAATAGTATGCTTCTATTTGCATTCAGACTTCTGTATGTGAATAATGTTGGACTCAGTTTTTTCTCTGGAGGTGGCTAGCATTTTTCATCATAAATCCTGTGGGATTGTCTTGGATCATTGTATGCTGAGAAGAGCTAAGTCATTCACAGTTGTTCCTCATGCAATATTGCTATTACTGTGTATAACGTTCTCCTGGTTCTGCTCACTTTACTCTGCATCAGTTCACACAAGTCTCTAGGTTTTTCTGAAATCTGTTTGCTCATCATTTCCTATAGCATTTCCATTACAATTATAAACCACAACTTGTTCAGTCATTCCTCAACTGATGGGCATCCTCTCAATCTCCAATTCTTTGCCACCACAAAAAAAGATACTATAAATACACTTGTACAAATAGGTCCTTCCTTCCCTTTCTTTTTTTTTTTTTTAAATCTTTGAGATACAGACCTAGTAGGGAATATTGCTGGATTAAAGGGTACATACACAGTTTTATAGCCCTTTGGGCATAGTTCCAAATTGTTTTCCAGAATGGTTGGATCAGTACACAACTCCACCAACAGTGGACCCAATTTTCCACATCCCTCCAACATTTATCATTTTCTTTTTCTGTCATATTAGCAAATCTGGTAGGTGTGAGGTGATACCTCAGAGCCTTTGGGCCTGGGCAGTCCTACCTCTTCTACCTTAATGAAGCACTATTCTACTTCAACTGCCAAGGCTTCCAATTTCCCCACCCTGGGGCTTTCTCATGGAAGACCTCCCCTCTGTTTTCCTCCAGTCTTACTTGGGCTAGGAGGCATTTATGATGACCAAGGATTTGGGGGTAGGTCTCTTGCCCATGGCTTGGGGGGGGGAGGGGGAATGGGAGGAAAGGGTTGATGAGCTGTTATAATTTTATTAATAGCCCATATTAAGAATCTGCATTGGACAGCTAGGTGGTGCAGTGGATAGAGCACCAGCCCTGGAGTTGGGAGGACCTGAGTTCAAATCCGGCCTCAGACACTTGACACTTCCTAGCTGTGTGACCCTGGGCAAGTCACTTAACCCCATTGTCTCACCAAAAAAAAAAAGAATCTGCATTAACAACAACAACAAAAAAACCCCTCTCCAAATTAGTAGAGAAAGGAATTTCAGTGGATTCAGGCCATTGCTTCTGAACATAACTAAGTCTTTGTTCCTCACTTCACCAAGAATATTGAACATGGACACCTGGGGGCTAATTTCCAGATAGAAGAAGAAAATGAAAAAAGAGATCTGTAGCTAGAGAAGAGGTCCACCAAAAGGCAAATCCCTAGGTGGAGACAAACATAGTTTGGGAGGATTTGGCTCCTCCTATTCCCAGAAAGGATGAGGTAAAAAGTATTGCTCAGCCAGCTACCCTTCATAGGAGGTTAAAAGAAGGGAGTCCAGGGCAGTGATAGTAGACTACAATTCAATCATATACTATCTTTTATTGTTAATTAATTTGCTCATATTAGTTTTTGCATGCCAACTAGGTTGTTAGCTACGTGAGGCAAGGATAACACCAAACATATGTCATTTGTATTATCCTGCTGATTCTATTAGATGGGGAAAAAAAAGCCAAAACCTGGAGTCAGAGTACTTAAATCCTGAGAGATGAAGTATAAGGAACTGGAAGGGTGGGTATCTGGGTTCTTAGGAGTGGAATAAAGACTAGGTGAGGAAACAATTGGCTGGAAGGCCCCTGAGTCCTGAAGGAGAAGAAGGATTTAGGTGACCAGGCATGGAATACCAGGTTTCAGTGTGGTTCCTGTATCTTCCCTCTTTGCCTCCATCTCTTAAGATTCCTATCTTCAAGATTCAGCTCAAATTCTATCTTAGTAGTGCAGGAAGCCTTCCCATCAAAGGTTACTTTGCATTATTATTAGTAGTAATAATTGCTTTGTACACTATATGTTTATATCTGTTGATGAGCATGTTATCTCCTTCACTCAACTGTAAGTTCTTTGAGGGCAGGGATTGTTTTTGATTTTTCTCTGTACTCCTAGTGCTTAGTATAGTGCCTGCCACATATAATAAAAGCTTATTTGACTAATTGATTGATTCCTATAACATTTCCCTACTGGGCCAGCAGAGGACAGCATTGCACAAGGGACTTGGGTAACCATCATGGGAATTCAAGACAGTATCCTTTTACTCCATTGTTTCATCTCCTGCATCCCATTTCCCATTTCATCTTAACCTCCTTCTTGGTGGATTTCTAAACATCTTTTCCACTTAGGTATTTGTAGGGCTGATCTCTTTCATTTTTGAAAAGAAAACAGGTACAGTTGACGAGTAGGGCAGTATATGTCCCCAAGTCCCAACACTTGAATGCAATTTGGTAATATTATCTGACTGGGTAGCTGAGAATATCACTTCTGGGTAGGGTTTCAAGAAAGATTACCCAAGGTTGAATGAAGTAAGAACCACGAATAAAGACATTTATCTCTCTTCTTTCTGCTGAAGGACTAAGGATGGGGGATGTTGCATTTACTGTCAGGCACAGTTCTTGTGTTAGTTGGTTTTTCTCACCTTTTTTTTCCTTTATCTTTGTTACAAGAGAAGATTCACTGGGTAGGGGAGCAGGGAAGGAAATATTCAGAAATAAATGTGATATAAGCACTGCAACAGTATAAATGGATAGAACAAAAAAGTTTATAAGAATCAAACTTAGCCTTCAGAGAAGAAACAAGAAAATACACTCCCCTCCCTTCTTTGCAGAGACTGGGGACTACAGGTGTGGAATAGTGTATTTATTGTCAGATATTGATGTGCTTATTAGTTCTACTGAATTGCTTTTTTTTCTCTTTACTGCTTGTCACAAGTGATGCCTTGGTGAGGAAGCAAAGGGGTAGAGAGCTATTTGGAAATGAAGGTGATATAAAAAGAAAAAATATCAATGAAGTTTAAAATTAAAAAGCATTCTTTTATATATATTATATAACAGCAAAAGGCATCAATACAGCTTTAAAAAAGAATACAGGGAATTTGAGGGGGGATAGTGGAGGAATGAATATGGAAGGAATTGGGATACTGAGGGGTTGTATTCCAAAGCTTCTTCTCCATCATGCCTGAGGGGAAAATTAGATGCTAGGTGGAGTAGAAATGGCAAAATCCTATTTTTCCCCCAGAGCAATGAGACCCCATCCTTTCCCTATATCCTGATTAGGCAACCCTTTCTCCTGTATTCTGAGCTCTATATGCTGAGCAGACAACTACTTCCCACATACACTGAATAGACAACCTCACCACTCCGTAGCCCACCTTATCACCAGCAACCTTGTGGTCAAGGGACTTTCCCAAGACCAAGGTAGCATAATGAGACTCCTCAAAGCCCAATAGTAACTTATGGGATGTCAAAGCCGCCATTAATATCTTATGAATATGATAATGAAGTGACTCTCGAGAGTGAAAGTATGGCTATTTCAAGATAGCCACCGGGAAGACCCAGAACAATGCAAGTGCTCATCTTTTTTTTGCTTGCATAGCACAAAGATTATGCCATAGCAAATTGCCAGAAGTTACTCCCCCTTCAGCTCTGATATAAGCAAGTCTCCATGCCCCTTCCACCCAACCAACCAGTATCCTGAGCTGCTGGGTTCCGTTTGCTTTTACGGAAAGCCCTGCTCGGAAAGACTGGCCTTGGTATTCTTACCAGCTCCCAGCCGGCTTTCCCACTGCATTAAGGAGCAAGAGAGATATTTCAGCTGGGAAATCAGATTCTGGATTAAATTAGACATTAGGAAACTGAGGTAGGTAGTGTAACTTGATACTGGGATGCTTGGGTCCTTGAATGGTGGCAGAGACTGGAGGTGGCCGAAATCTGGGGTCCAGGGAGAAGCAGTGAGGGAAGTGTCTAGTTGCTTTGAATTGGGAGCTGCCTCCCCCCCACCCACACACCCCCAGTGCAGTTAGTACTCTTCCCACCCCCTCATTGCCTTTAAAGGTTTCTCCTGTCAGAAATTGGCAGCAGCTGCCTGGGGGACAACCTTGAGTAGAGACAAGTTATTGACTAACAGTGGTTGAGTCTATGGCTTCAGGCCCAGTAGGGTCAAGAAGTCAGGCAGGCCGGATGAGGCAGCATGTAGGGCCTGACCCTTGTAACCTCCATGCTTCCCAGGACGGCAGGACAGGACCCAGAGAATGGAGGAGGGAGTACGGTTTATAAAAAAAAAAAAAAGTCAGGATCAAAGGGGAAAACAGAAAAGCCAAGACACATTTGGTGTTTTCAATTCTTGGCAGTTAGGTTCTTAAATATTAAAAAAAAAAAGACAAAAAAAAAAACTGGACACCAATGAGATCAGGGATATCCCTATCCGGGACCCCATTCTATTTCTGCTGTTCTTCCAGCCCTACATCAAACTATTAGTCTTTGGCTAGCAGGTGAATCAGCCAGGCCTAGGGAACAGGTTATTTGTCACCTAAGCTCCTGAATGTTTCTTCCCTGGTTGGTGGCTCCAGATAGGAGCAATTCTCCCCCCCAAACTTCTAGGTGGCATCATTGTGTTTTCAAGGTGAATTAAGGCATTTTCCTCTCATGGCTCAATTTAAAGCTGGATTCATCCAGTTCATAGTTCTCTGTCTTGGCATTATGATAGCCCTGGGACTCAAAGTTGAGTATCAGTTTCTCCTGCTCTTTAGGCATCTTCCTTTGCACTGGTGTGTCCATAAGCCAGCTGGCTCTGATTGCTTCATTCCCCTGGAGAGTGCTGGTAGCAGGGATGGCACAGGCAGACCCAAGCAGTATCATTGAGCAGGGTGGGGTGGTGGATGTGCCTAGGGTGGAGGTGGGGGGGGCAACTAATCACCTCTCCTCTTTTTGGCAGGCTTCCCTCAAAAACAACTTGAGCTTTCCCCGTAGGAAATTGGAGTAGATTCGAAAAAGTTTGTCCATGGTCCCAACCGTGAAGGTACGAAATGGAGCTGCTGTTGGGGCATCTGGAACATAGATAGCTTCTTCCTGGCAATGAAAGAGAAAAGGTTTAGTGAACTACCTGCATCCTAAAAATGAAAAACTTCCTGGGGGCAGAACTGGAGCTTTGGTCAACTCCTAAGAGCTCAACTGGGAGCAGAGATTTTCTCCCCATTTCATGAAGGGGAAGAAATAAAGGTCCAGAGGTGAGTTTTCCACATTTCATGGTTCCAATGAAGTTTGTTCCCAATTCTCCTGATTCCTGGTGGTTCCACCAAATTACTCTTACCTGTGCTCCCAGTCCTCGAAGCAGGAATCTGAGACTTCTCAAGCTGCTGACAGCTTTGTCCACAAAGAGCTTTAGCGCTACTGGTGTCTGAGAGGAGTTGGCCAGCAAGGCCTGCCCTTTTAGGACAGCTTCGGAGAGCAGGGTCAGCCCCTGCCAGACCTCCCCTGCCTTCTGCCCCACCTAAAGAGAAATAAGAGAGTCAGCCTAACCTAAGGTTATTTTCATCTCCTCCTCTATCAATAGCTTTGGCCTCCTCTCTGCCCTTGCCTTATCTCTGTCTCAGATGGCCAGCATTTTTTTTTCTTGGCCTCTCTTTTTCTCTTCTTTCCTTGTCAGCATCTTTAGCTCTTCTCTTTCATGTATCTTGAATCTCATCCTCTCCACCAGCTCCTTTATATCAGCAACCATTTAAGACTCTCAGTTATCATTCCATATCGCTCCTTCCCTTCATGGCTAAACTTCTTGAAAAAGTTGTTTACATAGAGTTCCTCTACTTCCTTAATACCTACTGTCTCTTCAATCCCCTGCAATCTCCTTTCTGCTCCCACTACTCTTCTAAACTGCCCTTTCAAAGGTCACCAATGACTTACTAATCACCAAATCCAAAGGTCTTTGTTGAGTCCTCATTCTGTTTGACTTCTTAGTTTTAGACCCGGTTGACTTCTACCAGATAATATTTCCTTACTTGGCTTCAGAGACACCACACTCTTGGTTCTCTTCCTAGCTTTCTCTCTCTCTTTCTCTCTCTCTCTCTCTCTCTCTCTCTCTCTCTCTCTCTCTCTCTCTCTCTCTCTCTCTCTCTCTTCATTTCAGTGGAAGGAGATACTCATCCTCTTCCTGACTCCTTAATGTGGATATTTTCCCAAGGATTTGTCCCCAGGTCTCTCCCTTCCCCTTCCTTACCTTCCCCATCCCTTCTTCTCTTTCCCTTGGTAGCTTCATTAAGTACCACAGGTTCAACTACCACCTCCATGCAGATGACTTCCCAATCGTTATCTCCAGCTCCAGATGAACATACTCGACTCCCTATAGGAGATCTCTACCTCAATGTCCCAGCAGTCTTTTAAACTCAACATATCCAAAATGGAACTTCTCTTTCTCCAAACCTTCTCTTTTTGACTTCAGGATTTCTTTCTGTAATATTATCTTTCACCCTTCCCATATTTGTAAGCTTGGAGTTATCCTTGACTCTTCATTCTCCCTCACCTCTCAGATCCAATCAAAGTCCTGAAAATTCCTCACTGACTCATTCACTACTGTAATTACAATTCCTTATTATCATTCCTCCTGGCCTACTCCAGCCCAATCCCTACACTACCCAACAGTGAATGAATAAACCCTTTCATGTCTCTACCATTGTTTCTTTTACCCTATGGCTACGTTCTTAAAAAAAAAAAACAACGAACAAATGAAACTCTGAGATCATTTCCCCAAGTCAACATGGAAGAAAGAAAGCACAGTCTTACCTCCATCTTCTTCCAGGTATGGAAGTTCACCCTGGTATCAGGGACTGTGATGTTCTCACCCAGGCTGCAATCTTCCATGCAGGCTACCTAAAATACCCCAACCCCACCCCGATGCAACAGGTCAGGATTTTCAGATTTTTATCTAGTCTAACAATGAGTCCCTGTCTCATCATAGGATCAGAGATCTGGAAGGAACCTTAGAGGTAATCTAGTCCAACTTCTTCATGTTACCAAGGAGAAAACTGAGATCCCAGGCAGATTAAATGACGAGGCACACAGTCACATGGGTCACACAGATCAGAGCTAAGAGTCAAACCCAGGTCCTGTTTGTCAAACTAAGTCCTTAGTCAAACTAAACTTCACATGTTTCATTGTACTGAGTTCTCTGCTTCCCTTCCCAGATTCCTCTCTACCTTTTGAAGGCTGGAATTATCATCAAGCCAAGTCAATAGATTATTAGCTGTTCTACTTTTGATGTCCAGTTGATGTCCAGACAACTGAAGTGCCCTATCACTACTCTCTAATTCCTCCATGCCTGGCTTATGATCTGTTTCCCCAGCTCCTCATCTGTTTCCTCTTGGAATCCAAGTAACTTGTAGTAAATTCCCACACTAAGGTGGATTCTTTTTCTGACTCAGTCTCCACCAAAATGGTCTCCACCATGCTCTCCACCTCCTGATTCCTATTTTTTTCTCACATGAGTATAAGAATATATAGTAGCTCTCTACCACTCTACAACTGCCCCCTCCCCATCCCCCACCCCCCACAGAAATACCCCCATTCCCATACACACTCTCCTTGCTTTATTCAACTGCTTCTCGGGAAGGAATCTGACCACCAGTTATAATGGTCTTGTCTAGCCTTGGGTGGAGGATAGGGAGGATTTCCAGGATTGGTGGGCTAAGAAGTGAACTTTGGGTTCAACAATTCAACAAATATTTATTAAGCAACTACTATTCGAAAGGGCTTGGACTGTGTTTCCCCTGGGGTGGGGCCTTACCGTTGTAGCATTCTGTGCTTCTTTGGCCTCAAGGATGTACCTCTCCAGGATGTGGCTATCACAGAAGGGGGACTGTGGAGAGCCCCACACCGGAACTCCAAGGTGAAGTAGCAGCAGCTGCAGCAGAACAAGAAATTCTGGAGGAGAGGAAAAACCAAGCTGAATGTGAGATAAAAAAGTGGCCCTGGGAGGAGGGATGAAGGAGAAAATCTTAGAGCTGGAAGGGACCATCAAGATCATTTAGTCTAACCCTTCATTTTATCGATGAGGAAACTGAGGGCAAGAAGGTTAAAGTGACATCAGAACTGGGATTTCATCCCCTGACTCTAGATCTGGTCTTTCCACTACATTAATGCTTCCTTCAATAAGGAATTGCTTTGAGGGAACAGTTTAACATCCAATGATATTGCTCCCTAACCCCCAAGTATATGCACACTGCCATCCAAAGACTCAGATGATCACTTCCCAGTCTTGCATCCATATACCTTCCCATTCACACCTCCCACTCCAGTGAACCCTAAGCATTCTGCTCTCCAGCCTGCTTTGGGATACCCTTTCAGCTAGATCCCAGCTCCAACTCTGCTGTGTTTCCTAGGAGCTGGCCACTTCCAGTCCTCTGCTTTCTCCCCGCGAACTGAAATGTCCTGCTCCCTCAGGCTAGGGGGTCACTGCACACGCCCTCCAGTGGAGATTCTCTTTCCTCTTTGTGGAGTCCTGCCTCCTCTGCTCCCACCCCCCTTGGGGTCCTTGGCAAATCCGTGGTCCTTGAACCCAGCCACCTTCCTGTCAATAGCCCAAGCACCAAATCCTTCCCCAAACAAGGGACCTAAAAGAGAATTGTAACCTGACCAGCCCATACTAGCCACTAGCCCACAGTGCCTGTTCCCCTGCTTCTGAGAGGTTGGGAGTACTCACCATGAACCCCCATCTCCATTCCTGTGAGCCACGACACCCTCAGAGACCAGGAGCCTGGCCTGTCCCCATGCAGGGACCCCTCATTTTACGGAGGGTCAGATCCCAACCCCAGCTCTTTAAAGGAGGCAGGTTACTCAGAAAGAATATGTGTCAGGTTGAAGCCTTATGGGAAGCCAGGAGTTTTAATAGGTGAACAAACCCAGAAGAGGTAAAGGAATCCCCCCTCCCCCCTCCAAAAAAAAAATAAAACGCTCCTGGGAGAGGAGAAAAACAGCCGCCTGGGGGCTAGCCCTTGAGACACTGCTGCTGCCTGCAGGCTGGGGGTCCGGGTTGTTATCTGCATGTGTGCGTGCGTGTGTGGGGTGGGTGGGAGCATGTGTGTGCGTGTGGGGTCGCCCGAGGTGGGGGCCAGGCTAGTGATCAGAGCAAAGAGCAGGACTTCTGTGTCTTGGTTTTGGCTGAGAGGAGAAAGATCTGGCAAGGAGGAGAGCGGTTGGGACACCATCCTCAGATCTCGTGGCTATATGTTGAGGGAGAGATCTCGTAGTGGGGGATAGAGGGGAAGAGAAGGTAGTAGATCTCCTAGCTTCCAGGATTGGAGGACAGCTAAAGGTGAGGCTAGTGGATAAGGAGCCATATTTCTGAGAGAAGAACGTGAGCTGAGAAAGATTGAGGATGCACACACCTGCCGTGTTCTCAGAGACATAGTTCTTGGGAAAAGATTCCTCAACTGGAAAGCAGGACCCTGGGTTCAAGTGCCAGATTAAATCTGGATGGCAACATAGATTTGATTTGTCTTCTTCCTACAGCCACACTGTATTTCTAGGGATTGCATCTTCTCTGTCTGTATCAACTAGTATTCTAGGAAGCAAAAAATGTAGGTTTGAAAGAGAGCCGGGAGATCAGAGTAGGTAAAAGAGATATTGGGCAGGGTAAGAAGCTGACTTTGCTGGACCAACCTGAATATTCAGTAACTCAAAAACAGAGACAACTTTTGCACAGCAAAGGAACACGTGACATTACCCCTCAGCCTCTTCAAGCTTCGGATTTTTCCATCTATAAAATTAATTAGCTGAGAGCCTAAAGATTGTGGAGTCAGGGAGCTCTGGAATAAAGGTTACCTCCAAAGGGACAGTGATGCCAATTTACAATTGGTGGCTTATTAACCCTTGGAATACAGTATATGCCTCTGTAGTATATGGAAGAATAACAAGTTTACTGGACTTTTCAAACCTTAAAGCATTATAAAAATTAAAACTATGTAAATTCAGTTATCATCATCATCTCTTGTCTCTGTGACTAACCTTAAGTTTTTCATTTCATTTTCCTGGGATTCCATTTCCTGAGTCTGGTGGGAATAGCACTTTCCCTACATAGCTCACAGGGTTATTGTAAATAGTTAAGAAAGTTGTTATTATTACCACACCTCCACTTTCACCCTATGACATGTTCATTCCTTCCACCAAAATTAATTGAAAGTATACTGTAAGTAAAGGCCTATGCCATTTGATTTGGTAAATCCATAGAAGTGCAAGATAAAAGCCCTGGATATATCTGGCTAGAGCTTATGGCCTAGCCTGGGAGAGAGGAAGGATAAAAATAGAGGTAGAGGTGAAGGTGGAGGTGGAGATAAAAATGGAGACAGAGGTAGAGGTGAAGATAGAGATAGACACAGAGGTAGAGATAGGGATAGAGGAAGAGAGAGAGATGGAGATAAAAATGGAGATAGAGGTGGAGGTGTAGATAGAGATAGACATGGAGGTAGAGATAGGGATAGAGAAAGAGATGGAGATAAAGATAGAGGTGGAGGTAAAGACAGACATAGAGGTAGAGGTAGACACCTGAAGATATAGATGCAGACACATATATACACGCTATATATGTGTATATGTGTGCATATATATAAACACACACACAATTCTAATACATCTCAAGATTGTAGGTTATTAGATGCCAAAAAACAATATTGATGTAAGGGGGAGAATTTGGTTCCCTTCTTTTGTTTCCTATTGACACTTTCAGACTCTTCTTCTACCACCATCACTCAATAACCTCTTGTCCTATGACAAGACACTTCATCCAAATGTATCCTCAGTTCAGGTCCCAGTGACCATATCTATCCACTAACAGAACATTCTCCTTCCTTCCACAATGCATCTACAGACACTCTTACATCCTTTCTCTCCTCACTTTTATATTAGTGGACTTCAACCTACCTATTGATACTCCCTCAAATACTCCTATTTCCCAATTCCTCAATCTACTCAGGTCCCATGACATATTCCTCTTCGGCATCTCAGCTACACTCAGTGATAGTAATACCTTTGATTTTGCCATCACCCACAAGTATTCCACTAGCATGTTCACAAACTCCAAGATTAATTTATCTGACCACAAAACTTTTATCTATCAGTCCATCATCCTTCCCTATACCTTGTGACCCCCTAACTCTGTTCTTCATGACCTCCAATTCCTTCACCCCTCAGTTCTTTCTCACTTCTACACCATCTATACTCTCTTCCTTTCTTTATCTTGTCCCCTTGGTGGGACACCTCAATTCTATACTCTCCCCTACTCTTGAATCCTTTGTCCCTTTTTCAAATAGCCAGTTATATCTTACCAAGACCCAGCCCTAGATTACTCCCACCATCTACTTCCATACTATTGAACAGAGCAGAAGAAAATTACAAAACCATGCTGACTGGGTCCGCTATAAATCTACTCACTGCAGCAAAGGCAACCATTCTGTTCCTCCCAAATTCTCTATCCCATTCTCCCTAGTGATTGTCCCAGAGATTCTCATGTCTACTCAAGACTTCCCCAAGACCCTGTCTACCCATCCTCAGATGAAGCCTTTGCCTGGTATGCCACTGAAAAAAAATTGAGGCCATTCAATGAGAACTCCTCCTTCTCCCCTCCTCCCCTTTATTTCATATCACTCAGACATCTTCTCTAACTCTCTCCTCCTTCACTTCAGTCTCCCATAAAGAGGTGGTCCTTTTTCTTGCCAAAGCCAACCTCACTTGTGTGTAGCTTTGATTGAAACCTTTCTTAATTTCTCCAGCAGATGGGCCTCATCCCCACTCTTTCTGTCTTTTATCTTTAACCTCTTCCTACCTACTGATCTACTAGGTCCTACCATGCTGCCTTCAAACATGCCCATGTCTCCCCCATCCTCAAAAACTACTCACTTGATCCTATCATCCCCAATATCTGTTTATCTAATTATCTACTGTATCTATCATCTCCTTTTAGCTAAACTAAAAAAACACTCCATATTAAAAAGCACTCTATATTAGATACTTCTACCTCCTTTCCTCTTCAAACTTCCTCTCCCTCCCTCTCTCTCTCTCTCTCCCCTCCTCCTCCCCCTCCTCTTCTTCCTCCTCCTTCCCCTCTCTTCCTCTCCCTCTCTTTTTCTCTCCCCCTCTCTCTTTTTTCTCTTTCCCCTCTCTCTTTCTCTTTCTCCTCCCCTCTCTCCTCTCCCTCTTCTCCTCTCTCTCCCTCCATCTCTCTCTTTCTTTCTCTCCTCCCTCTCCTCTTCCTTCTAAACCCTTCACAATCTGACTTCAAATTTTATCATTGGAATGGAGCTGCTCTCTTTAAAGTTACCAATGATCTCAAATGCAGTGGTCTTTGTTTCCGTCTTCATCTTTACGTGCCTCTTTTTAGCATTCAGCACTTATTGATTATACTGTTCTCCTGATTAGTCTTTCTTCTTTAGGTTTTCTTGACACTGCTCCCTCCTGGTTTTCCTCCTACTATCTCCTTTTCGCTAACATGGGCATTCATCAACACTCTTTCCTGGGCCTTCTTCATTTTTTGATCTATGAGTGAGGATTTCATCAGCTTGCTTGGGTTCAATAATTATCTCTTTGTAGATGATTCCTAGATTTATAGATCTGGTCCTATTCCCTCTTGAGCTACATTTCCATATACCAACTAACCTCTGAGTATCTCAATATCCCTTCTGAGTATTTTGGATATCCCTTAGACATTTCAAACTCAATATGTCCAAAACATGTTTCCCTCTAAACTCTCCCCTCTTCTGACCCTCCCTATTACTAACAAGGGTACCACGCTATCCTCCCAGTCACCCAACTCATTGACAAATCTTGTAGTTCTACCTTCGCCACAACTCTCATATATATACCTTCATCACATCTTACCTGGACAATTGCAATAGCCCAATTCATCTCCTTTCCTCAAGTTTCTCCATCCTTCCCTTAGCTAACAAAGTGATTTTTCTAAAGTGTAGGTCTGACCACATCACCCTCCTACTCAAACTCCAGTAGCCCCATATTGCCTACAGAATCAAATACACTGTTCTCTGTTGGTATTTAAAGCTCCTTCCTACTTTTTCTGTCTTCTTACATTTTACTCCCCTCAACACACTCTATAATCCAGCTACATTGGCCAATTTGCTATTCTTAGTACAGGAGGCTCCATCCCTCATGTCCATGCCTTTGCACTGGCTGCCCCCACGCCTGGAATGTTCTCCCTTCTCATCTTCTCTGCCTCTTCACTTCCTCAGCTTCCTTCAAGACTCAGAGCAAATCTCACCTTTTATAGGATGAAAGCATCCTGGTCCTCACCAGCTAGAAGAAGAAGCAGAAGCAAAGCTGTGGGAGAGAGAAAGTGGTAAGTAAGTCATTGAATGATGTTTGAGGATCAGTAAATAAACTAGTTTAGATGGATTGAAGGATTTACACAAGGGGGAAGTAGGGCACAAGACTAGAAATGAAGCCTGGGACAATCAGGTCATCTGTCCTGGTCATCTTGCCATTTGCCTTGCCACATTGCCCCTTCTTCCCACTTGGAAAAGCACCCTCTGACTGGACCTCCAGTGACCATCCCACCCCCGTTGTCCCCAGTTGTTTTTATGCATTGGGCTTTTCACCAGGCTCTGCCTTGGGGCTAAGCCGTCCTGATTGCCCAGTGAGTATGAACTCACCTAGCCTACTATATCTAGCTGGCCCCAGACCATCCTTTATATGCCATCCAGACATTTTGCCATCTGCCCTCCCACCACAGGAATCATCCCTACTCCACCCCACTCCTACTCCCACCCCCTATTCACCCTTGCTTTAGAACAGTAATATAATTAATGCTACCATTGCTTCTGGAAAGGAAATAATAATAATAATGATAGTATATATCATTATATAGCATATATCATTATATATATATCATTATATTATATACATAATATAATATATAGAAATAGATCATTATATATCATTATATAGCATTTACTGTGTGCCAGGTACTGTGCTAAACATGTCACCATTATGATCTCATTTGATCCTCACAACAAACCTGGGAAATTGTTGTTGTCAGTCGTTTCAGTCACATCTGACTCTTTGTGACCCATCTAGGGTTTTCTTGGCAAAGATACTGGAGTGGTTTGCCATTTGCTTCTCCAGCTCTCATTTTACCAACAAGAAACTGAGGCAAACAGAGTTAAGTGACTTGCCCAGGGTCACACAGATAGTAAGGTCTGAGGCCAGATTTGAACTCAGGAAGACAAGTCTTCCTGACTCTAGGCCCATCACTGTGACATCTACCTGCCCAACCTGGGGAGTAGGTGCTATTATTATTCCCATTTTAAACATGAGGAAACTGAAAAATAGGGGTTAAGTGAATTGCTTAGGGACACACAGCTAGGATGTGGGGGAATTTGAACTCAAGTATTCCTGACTCCAAGCCTGGCACATTATCCACTGCGCCACCTAGTGGCCCCATGATAATCAACTGCGTTATGACTACTTATCATTCTTGTGACTCCCCAGACTAAAATCTAGTCCCTGGCCACCACTCTTTTTTATATGTATTTTAGCTCAGTTAGAATATAAACTTCTTAGAAAAAAAGAAAAGAAAAAGAAAAAAGCTTCCTGAAGGCAAGAACTGCCACTTTTGTTTTTGTAACTCTAGCACTTAGCACTGTGCCAGACAACTTAAATGCTTTTTCATTCACTCATTCATTTATCACAGGGGCCTTGAGTGGTTGAGGAGTTTGGACTTCGTTCAGTAGACAATGGGAAGTCACTGAGGATTTTGAAGAGGCAGTGTAGATTTTGTCCTGGTATTAAGGTCAGGAGAGCGACTCTCTCTGTTACAGACTAGTTACAAACCTAGGCAAAACTCTTAACTTATACTCTTATGTGTAGAAGTTATAAAAACACTCATACTATCTATTTCACAGAGTTGTTATAAGGATCGAATGAGACAAAATCTGTTAAAATGTTATACAAAATGTTAGTTATGATGATGATAATCATTGACCCAAACTATGCCTTGGAAAATTAATCTGCCCGGTTGTATGTAGGATGATTTTAGGAGAGAGGCTGCCTATCAACTCAGCTGAGAACAACCTAGCCAGGAGTGTGATAAAGCAATCAAAATAGGCCCTCAAAAGGAAGGCCACATCTAGATATGGGTGCCACATGTTTGGAAAGATAAAGTTAGAAGCTGGAAGTTAGAAAGTTAAAATTATAAGACCCAAAGTGGTCGATACCACCCCCTGGGGGGCACTGGGACAATCAAGGAGGGAATGGGTGGGGGGTGAGGTAGTAGCCTGGGGTGCAATTGGGGGCCATTGAATAAAAATAACGGGGCGGTGGAAGCATAAGGAAAGAAGAGAAGAAAATTTTGAAAACACCGTTTGTACGTGTTTCGCCTGTCATGTAACAGAGTGAAAGTTGTAGTGATTACATTATTTTCCAAATAAACACACAAAATGCAAGTTATTACTGATCAGTGGTCAAGTCCACCACATTGTCGGGAAGTCCAGCATGCATAGGCAGGAATATGTGCATGGAATGACTCGTTTACAATACGATATGATACATATGATATAATGTTTATGACACAATATGGAGTCCTCAAAATTTCAATGCAGGAAAAAAACCTACAAATTTATAATAAATTATTAAATTTAAGATGCATCATTTAAAAAGATATTTTATATATTTTTTGAAATGATGCAAATTTCAAAAAAAAACCATTAAAGGATTAAAGAAAGTAGATTTTCAGGGGGCTGCTGAGTGCTTTTTTTAAAGAGGCGGTAGGCCAAATAAGTCTGGGAACCTCTGAGTTAGAGCTGGTGCGGAGCAGTGACTGGAATAGTGAAGAGCCCTGAGAAAGTACCATCTGAGGATCAACATAACTTCAAAGGAACTGGGAGGCATTTATAGAGTACTGCTATGAGCCAAGCACTTTTTACAGATATTATCTCATTTGATTCTCACAACAACCCTGGGAGATAGGTGCTGTCATAATCCCCATTCTTACAGTTGAGGAAACTGAGGCAAACAGAGGTTGAGAGACTTACCAAAGGTCACACAGCTAGTATATGTCTGAGTTCAAATTTGACCTCAGGTTTTCTTTTTTTTTTAATTAATTTATTTTGATTTATCAACAATCACTTCCATATGCTTTTGAGTTGAAAATTTTTCTCCCCCTTCCTCCCCCCCCCCGCCCACCCTCCCCAAGACGGCACACAATCTGATATAGGTTATACATTTACATTCCTCAGGTTTTCTTGATTCCAGGCCCAGTGCTTGATCCCATTGTGCCACCAGCTCCCTCTTAACGTGATAGTTGTTGACAAGTATTTCAACAGTAGTTGGGTGGGAGACAGATTAGACGTCTGAGGAGTTGAACCCCAGAACATATGGGTCAATTTAGGCTCCATGAAAGGGAAAAAAAATTCTTAATAATTAGAGCTGTTTAAGAGTGGAAAATGCCTTGGGGGGATGGCTTCCCTAACATAGGAGATCTTCAGGGAAAAACTGCATGGCTCATATTGTAGAGAGGATTTTAGCTCAGGTAAGGGTTGAACTAGGTGGCTTTGGGAGTCCCTTACCTGCCTAAGATTCTCAGTTTTATATCTAGAAATGAAGATATTGGTTAGCAGGCTACTGCAATAATATAGAAACCGAACTGGGGATTGGGGGCGTGGATTCTATAGAACGAATTGCCACCTTTTGCTTCAATTTCCATGTCCTTGCCTGGCCCTGGGAAAGTGAAAGGGTATGCATACTAGCCATAGCCTTTTTCCTCATTAGAGCTGGGTGACAAAACTGAGGCAGTATTGAGAGGGAAATTCAGGAAAGGGAACTTGGGTGTCCCATCTCTTTCAGCCCCTTAGGTCATCCCCTAAAGAAGCATCACAACACTGGCCTCTGCCATGGAGATAAAAGATCTGGATTTGAATCCTGGCCCTACATTTTACTAGCTGTGTGACTGGGGACAAGTTATTAAATCTCTTTGGACCACAGTTTCTTCACCTGTAAAATAGGAACCTCACTGGATGGTGGTGATGAAAGTGCTTTGTAAAACATATGCATATGTTTGTATCATGTGTATATATTATGTAGTTATGTATAGATATACACATACATGGGTATATGTATTATATAGGGGTGTGTGTACATACACACCTATGTATACACACGCATATATGTATAAATACTCATACATATGTGCGTGCGTGCATACATCTATGTATGTGTGTATGTGTACATATGGCAGTTAGGTGGCGAAGTAGATAAGCACCAGGCCTAGAGTTAAGAAAACCTGAGTTCAAATCTAGCCTCAGACACTTAACTAGCTGTATGACCCCAGGCAAGTCACTTAATCCTGTTTGCCTCAGTTTCCTCATTTGTAAAATGAGTTGGAGAAGGAAATGGCAAATCAGTCCAGCATCTTTGCCAAGAAAACCCCAAATGGGGTCATGAAGAGTCAGACACAACTGAAAAAAGACCGAACAACAACATATATCTACAGTGGACAAGTTATTGAACCTCTCGGAACCACATTTTCCTCATATGTACAATAGGGACCTCACTGGACTGTGGTAAGAAAAGTGCTTTGTAAACTATGTGTGTGTATGTATGTGTGTATCGTGTGTATGTATATTTATTCGATTATATAATGAATCTGTAACACATGTAATATAGGCAGATATAATATGCACATATATACACATATCTAACACAGTGCACCCATATATTATATGTGCATGCGTGTATGCACACGTATACACAGCCAACATTTAAAGTTCCATCACATTGCATACATTATCTCATTTGACCTTCACAACAACCCTGTGAGGGGGCTGTTATTATAATTGTTTCACAGATGAGTAAACTGAAGCTAAGAAAGAGTAAATGGTTTGCCCAGGGGTATAGTTAGAAAGTGTTCAAGGTAGGATTTGAACTCAGGTTTCCTGGTTCCAAGTCCAGTACTCCATTTACCATGCTTTTCATTTAATAAAAATAGGTATTGATGTGAATTATTATTGGTCCAGCCAACATTCCACCTTTTGAAGCCAGGTATCTCATTCTGGGGCCTGGCTTTGCTCCTTTGTCCCTTCCCCTCTCAGAACCTTGGTATTCTATTTCCTGGTCTCGTAGTCCCTTTTTTTTTTTTACCTTCGCTATATCCCTCATTCCCCTCTGAGAACCCAAGCATTCTCCACCTTGGTCGCTATCTTCTCCAAGTTTCCCTAGATTTTACTCCCTTCCCATAACGTAGGCAATTAAGAATGACCATCCCTACCCCCACCCCCAGCCTCAATACATGTACATCTTTCTCCTTGCACACACGTCCACACACGTCCACACTGGATCCCTGCTCTTCTGTCCCCCAGGGAAGTGGCTCTGCTCTCTCTGTTCTCTGTCTGCGTCACTGGGCTGCCCTGCCCTGACCAGGGAGAAGAGGCCAGGGACAGCTGGTGGGACAACCAAGAGTGAGGGGGAGGATAAATGATAGAGGAAGAAGGACACAGACTTCAGACAAGAGAAAAGAGGAGTTTTTCAAAGTTGTCCTCTGCCCTTGCAACAACTTGCCAAAACCCATAGCATATCTGTTAAAACAACGATTATAATTCATATTTCTATAGAGCTTTAAGGTTTGCAAAGCACTCTCTGCACAGCAAACCTGAGATTCTTTGTGCCAAGTGGGACTCAGCAAGGTGTAAGGGCATTCTAAGGGGACATCAGTTTCGCCAAGACAGTCAGGGACTCTTTTCCCCTATGCTCTAATCTAGAGAGAGATGGAGCTACGCTGCTTTTCATGTGGCCTTAGGGAGGACAGATATTCCTGAAGTTTGAGGGATAGGGGAATGACACGCGTATCCCATTTCCCCATCTCATCCCCTCCCTAGCCTTGCCCCACCCTCACAAAGGTGTAGCAACTTGATTGGTTGTGGAGCACAAATGAGACCTGAATGGATATAAAGTGAGGGACTATTTTCCTGTCAGATCCCTCTTAACCCTACTTTGATGGGAAAGTCAGCTAAAGTCCAGAAAATAAAGTAGAAAACCCAAATTCCATGACTTTTTTTTTCTGATATCACTGTTCTTTCCATCTTATAGAGCCTTTGATATCCTTCTCCCTTCTTGTGACACCATGGTTCCTCAAAGAGGGATACTGAACACAGAGAGGGAGAAGAAAAACCCTATCTCCAGAAGCCTATTTGGAGTTGAGAAGAAAAATTACAGTGTTCCAAAACTCATGGGGACGCCAAGGGCCTCTGGGTAGTCATCTTTCACTTCCTGAACAGACTGTGGAAGCCTATGGAGCAATAGCTGAGAATGAGCACTTGGGGAGAGATAAAGGGGGTGGGGGTGGAATTCATTGTTCCATAATTTTCTCCTGGCAACCAGAAGAGATGGAAAATCCAAGGAGAAGCAAATTTATAGCTCTTCTGAGCCATCCAAAATCTCTCCAGGCAGCACGACTCCACAGCGATTTAGAGAGGGAGACTCCCCAATATATCCTTCCTCTCTGCTTCACAGCAAAGATTCTCAGACTGGGGAGTTCAGCCAGAGGCTGAGAAAGCCTGCCTTTCTGCTAGGGAAATAAGGAAGTCAGGGGTTTGGAGGAGGGGCTTCCTGAACTTCAAAGAAACTAGGAAAAAGGCAAGAAAGTTGTAGAAATAGAGACCCCCTCCTAGATAAATGAAACTGTAGAGAATACAATTAGACAATTAGGGAAGTTGAGGCAGGAATGTTTTTCTTTTGTTTTTGGTCACAAGCTAGAGGCACCGGAAATAGAATCAGGCACCTGATCCTTCAGAGGCACATTTGCCGTTTTGGGGGAGCACCTCTGGTATGAGGGCTTGCTGAGCCCTTTTCAGGGTTGCTCATCGACCTTTGGTGTCCACCTGTCCCCCAATTCTCACCTGTGGCTCCAAGAAGCTGGAGCACACACAGCTGTTTCAATCTGGTAAAACTGTCTAGGCTGAGGGTAACCAACAGGCCTCAAACCCATCAGTGGAATTAGGGGGATGTCTACTCCAAGCATGTGAAGACTTCCCCCAATGGAATGGGCGGATGAGAACAACTGGTTCCGACAGCCATGAAGGTGGCTGAAGCAGGGGTTGAGTTCAAATCTGGTCTCAGGCAGTTACTAGCTTTATGATCCTAGCCAAGTCAGGTAACCCTGTTTGCCTCAGTTCCTCATCTGTAAAATGAGCTGGAGGAGGAAATGGCAAAACACTCCAGTAGCTTTTCTAAGAAAACCCAAATGGGGTCACAAAGAGTCAGACGTGACTGAACATCACCAATGAATTTCCACATTTTCTCTCCTATTAAAACGCAGACTCCCAGAGGGCCATGTTTTTGCCTTTCTTTGGATCCCTAGTGCTTAGCACAGTGCCTGGCACATAGTAGGTGTTTAATCAATACTTGTTGACTGACTATGAAGGGTGATTAGAAAGATGATAGTACCCTGGAAAGAAATAGAGAGGTCAGGAGGAGAGGTGGACTGGGTAGGAGGTAGAGGGTGGAATGAACTGCAAGTTTGAAATACCAGGGGGTCACTTAACCCCATTGACCAGCCAAAAAAAAAAAGAATTACTTTAGGGGCACAGGGGATAAAGCACCTGATGTCAGGAGGACCTGAGTTCAAATCCAGCCTCAGACCAAACACTTGACACTTACTAGCTGTGTGACCCTGGACGAATCACTTAACCCCAATTGCCTAAAAAAAAAAAAAAAGAAATACCAGGCAGTTAGGCCAGGAGAGATGGCTAGCAGGCAACTAACTGATACGTGGGATTGGATGTCAGGAACAAGATGAAAGCTGGATATACAGATTGTAGGGTGTCATCGACACAGATGACACTTGAACCCCTTGAATTGTATCTAGACTCTTTCCATCATAGCTGTGTGTACAGGTCACTCACTGAGAAAAGATCATCAGAACAGCAGAGTATGGGTAATATCCTTTCTTTAATGTATTTAAGTATATTTTGGAGCACTCTCCCTTAGAAAGAACTGAATGAGTTAGAATGAAAGGTATATTGAGAGGTACCTTTATTGAAACTCTGAACATCACATCATTTCAGGTCGGTTTCTGCCCTAAATTATTCGTAGTCCTGAATGCCAGATTACTTCTGGGGCTTCTGTATGGTTTTGTAGCTATTTTCAGGCAGGTCCAGGATGGTCCAGGAGGGCCAGGATCCAAAACACAGCTCTGTACGCCTGCCCTGGAATAGATTTGAACCTAGGAAGGATCAAACTTCATTTTGTTGCTTCTCACAAATACCCTTACTCTGAGCAGTTGCTTTCCAGGGGTGGGGAATCTGTGGCCTTCTAGGTCCCTGGGTGCGGCCTTTTGACTGAGTCCAAGTTTTATAGAACAAATCCTTTTATTCTCTAGGTCTTCAAGTTTGGTCCTTTGACTGAATCCAAATTTCACAGAACAAATCCCCCTAATTAAAGGGGATTCTAGCAACCCAGGGTAAGAGTTGACACTAGGGATGTGGGAGGAACTTCCTTGGTTCATATCTACTCCACTGCTGCCCAATTCAGTCTGGTGGGCTTTCCAAAGACAAAGGAGACCACTATCCTGGGTACGACATTTGGTCTCAACATTCTTGATTGCCCAACATAAACCCTCATCCCATCCAGTTCGAATCAGAAATCAGCCAGGAATTGCTTCCCTGTTGTAGGACTCAATAAACCATCACTGCTATGATTCATTTCATAGTGTCTGGCTTGTAGTTTCATATGTATAGAATGATGTTTGTTTCTTAGAACTGTGTCATCCTTCCTCTGAGTAAATGAATTTATATTGCCATGTAGGAAATAGGAACTTGGCTATATTAATAATTAAAGCCTTTCTCCCCTTGTTAGGATCTTTATGGACTGAAAGTTCATTCTCCTCTTAGAGAATCTTTATGCATTGAAAGTTCACTTACCACTAAAGAGTAACATCAAGTGATCATAAGCCCAAAAAGAAATCTTGAAAGAACTTAGAAAGGGTTTTAAAAATCAAATGAAAGAGAATGAGGAAAAATTAGAGGAAAAAAAGTAATTCAAGAAAACTATGAAAAGAAAGTTAACCAACTGAAAAAAAGAGATACAAAATCATAAGGAAGAAAATAAAAAGGAATTCAGAAATCAAAGAAAAGAGAATGAGGAAAAGTTAGAAAAAAATAAAATAAAAGCAAGCCAAGAAAATTATCAAAAGAAAGTTAACCAAATAGAAAAAGAGATACAAAATATTAAGGAAGAAAATAACTCCTTGAAAACTAGAATTGGACAAGTGAAATTGAATGATGTTAGAAGACATCAAGATATAATAAAAGCAGAAAAAAATAGAAGAGAATCTGAAGCAAGTTATCAGAAAAAACAACTGATATGAAGAACAGATAGAGGAGAGACAACATTTGTCAGACTACCTGAAAGTTATGATCAAAAAAAAGAATATGGATACAGTATTACAAGAAATTATTATGGAAAATTGCCCTGAAGTTCTAGAACAAGAAGGTAAAGTAGAAATAGAAAGAATCTACCAATCACCACCTGAAAGAGATCCTAGGAAGAAAATTTACTGGAATGTCATAGCCAAGTTCCAAAACTCCCAGGTAAAGAGAAAATATTGCAAGCAACAAGAGGAAAAAAAAACAATTTAAATATTGTGGTAAAACAATCAGGATTTCACAAGACTCAGCAGCTTCTACACTAAAAGACTGTAGGTCTTAGAACTTTTTATTTTGAAGAGCAAAGGAACTGGGGTTGCATCCAAGAATAACTTATCCAGCAGAGTTGAGTATAATCCTGAGTAATAAAAAAAAAAAGAGGACACTTGATGAACTGAAAGACTTTCAGGTATTTGTAACAAAAAGACCAGAACTCAATGGAAAATTCTATGTAAAAGATCCAGGAGAAATATAAGAAAATCATTAAAGACTAATTATAAAGCACTGATAAAGATTAAACTATTTATGATATATGAAAATGTTATCAGTATTCTTAAAACATCACTACTAAGGTAGTTTGAAAGAAAAGTTGTAGATGAGTTGTGTATGATGGGGTGATTTAAAAAAAAACAAAAATGGGTAGGAAAAGGTCAAAAGGAGTAATTATCTCATAAAAACAGGGTGCGAAAGGAACTAATACAGAGGAAACAGGTTTAGGTGGAGGACTAGTAATGTTGTAACCTTACTCTCATCTGGGTTTGAAGAGGAAACAAAGCTGAAGAGACCCGAAGCTCTAGAGAGGTGAGAAAACTTAGTCGGGGGAAGGGAGACATTTTTAAAAAGGTGTATAGAATAAAATTAGAAGGGTGAGGGAATTTTAGAGTGGGTAAAATAAGGAATAAGACGGTAAGGAGAAAAGATAAGGTAGGACACAGTAAAAAGAAAGGCTGAGAAGGAAAATAGTAAAAATGAGATGGAGGGAAATCCACAAATAGTAATTAGAACTTTGTCAAATCTATAAGAATATGAATCATTCCCCAATTAATAGTCAAAAGATATAAACAGGCAATTTTCTAATGAAGAAACCTAAATAATTTATAGTCATATATAAATGCTCTAAATCGTTACTGATGAAAGAAATGCAGATTCAAACAGCCTTGAGACATCATTTTATACCTACCAGATTGACCAAAATGATAGAAGGGGAAAGTGACAAATATTGGAGAGGAGGTAGAAAAATTGGGACACTAATTTTCACTGTTTGTCGGATTTTAAAATGATCTATTTTGGAGAACAATCTGGAATTATGCCCAAAGAATTATTAAATTGCTTATACCTTCTGACCCAGTTTAGAACATATAGGTTCTCTTCCTTTTTTCAAAAAAGGAAGAGAACCTATACGTTCTAAAATGTTTATAGCAGCTCTCTTTGTGGTGGCAAAAAATTTCGGGGATGATTATCATTTGGGGAATGGATGAACCAAGTTGTGGCATATAATTGTGATAGAATACTACTGTGCTATAAGAAATGATAAGCTCTATGATTTTTGAAAAAAAACATGGAAAGACACAAAATAATGAAAAGCGAAATAAGCAGAACTAAGAGGTCATTGTATACAGTAACAGCGATATTCTTTTAAGAACAACTTTGAGCAAACAAATTATTTTGTCTATTATAAATATCTAAATTAACTCTAAAGGACATATGAAGAAAGATGCTATCTGCATCTAGAGAAAGAACTGATAAATAGAAGTACATATAGAATAATTTTACATATATATGTACCTATTTGTGTGTAATGGTAGCTGTCTAGGGCGGGGGAGGGAAGAAAAAAAAGAAAAAACATATATGATAATTTGGTTGTATATTTAAAAGGAATAGCAACTTGTGCATAGTAGATTTGCAGTTTCATGTACAATTGTCTTTTTTATTGTACTCTGTTATAAAAATGATTGTTTTATTCCATAAATTAAAAATAAAAATAAATATATATTAAATTTTTAAAAAAAGTTTGCTTGCCCTCCCCTGTAGAATGTTTGCATTCATATGTAAATATCCCAAGGAATTAGCCACAAACACTTCCAGAAGACCTTTGATCCTCACTTAAGAAAGTAACCCAAAGCCATCCTTTTGGCACCAGACAATTTAGAGGCAGAACTTGGAAAGATTCATTTGTATTAGAGGGAACTTCCAAACCATCACCCCAAATCAGATGCAGATTTGGAAGTCCACAGCATCCCCACCCCCATATACAGCTTATGCTGTAAAGAATATAATCTAATAATTATTCTCATAATAAATCTCTTTTGGACACTTAAGTCTTGTGAGCTTTCTCCTTTCTCCTTCCTCTAGTGCAAATGTTGGGTAATTACTCTTTACATTTTTCCTCAGCTCTGCATTGTCTCCCTCAAAGTTCCTGCCTTCTTGGCCAGCCAGGCTAGAAGCTGGGCTCCTTCCTGTCAGTGGTATCCTGTCTGATGCAGCAACTTGCCCTGCCACCAATCAGTTCCAACCCAGGGATTCCAGGATCTCCAAATTCTCAAGCTCACAAAGTTGCTTCCAAGACTGGACATGTCCATCTCAGGGTCACTGTTCTGTCAGGAAAGGATACACAAAGTAGAAAAATGGCAGGCAGAGTAGAGTTCGTCTGCTAGCCAGAGGAGAGCATCTACTCTAGTTGCCAGTTTACATACAGGCAAAAAAACTGAGAAAGGGTCCACCTTTTTTAAGATCTATTGTATCACTGCTTCTTCCTGATCAGCATTCAATAAGAGGATTGCTTTGTTATCCCTAAAAACACCTGGGTCTGGTTCTGAGTCGGACATACTGCCAGTTAGAGCAGCCAGGGGCTTCATTATCCCCAAAGCACTCAAACACTGAGCTAGCACGTGTGATCAGGTAGAAGTGAACAGGGCTTCCTTGGACATGCCCTGTTATATATAGGAGTCATATGATTTCTTCACAGTAGAACTGTGTGTGTCAGTTCAACACAAAAGGTCCATTTTACCACGTAACCACCTAACAAGAAAAGTTCTCCTTTCCTTTTAAGGAGGTCCCATACCATACCCGGAACCTCTAACAATCATTCTACAAAACTACCCTGTAAATTATAATTTCTCTTACCTGGAGGAACACCGACCAAAATATGCCCAAAGAGGGTTAAATTAGCAGTTGAATACTAATATTTTAAAAAATAAGAAATATCCATAAGAAACCAAGGTCTTACGATTGTACTGGGTAAGCTAAAAACTATGGGTTTATGGTATGCTCAACGCTTATCTTTCATGCTTTCATTCTATTGTTGCTATGCCTGTAACCATCAAATATTCATTTAGGCCAATGGAAGAATTCATCCAAATGGTCCGTAAATGGCTGTAATGGGAATTCACACTTTCTGACAAGCCTCTCAAACACAAAACCTGGGTCCATCTTTACCTGTAGTCCGTGGATGACTGGTATCATCAGCAATCACATCAGGCCATCTCATCTGCACACCCAGCCCTTTGCCATCTTATTTTTTAGCTTATTTCATTTAAGGAAGTTCTAGATAAGCTATAGCCCGCACTAAATCAACAGCTAAAATGAGAAGAACCAAAGAATCACAGTTCAGAGTGATGAGATAGATATGTTTAGGAGATGAAGCTCCAGTGTCCTGTTCTTTTTCCTCCACAAAATTAAATACAAACCACATTTCCTACCAGAAAATTGCTTCTGGACTTCTTTGGACCCCAGGAAACATCACTGGGAAATTTCATTGTGCTCCAAAATGAAATCTGGCTAGTACATCTCATCAGTATCCTCTATCCCTCTGATTGGAGGACAGGGCCATGGGCTCCAGGGCCTCTTTGTAAGAAGGGAGCTCAGCACAGTTTTTCTCCCCATTTTCTACCAGCTCCATGCTTTCTGGACTTCTTTGGAATTTTCCAACATCCCCCCCACACCTGGTACCTTCAACCCCTACTTCCCTACAACTTTTCAGGTATGTGTATGGCCTTCTCCCATCGGATTGTAAGCTCCTTGAGGCAGCAACTTTCTTTGTTTTTATTTGTATTTCTGGCACTTAGCACAGTGCCTGGTGTATAGCAGGCACTTAATAAATGTTTATTAACTAATATCATCTGGGTAGCTAAGTAATGTAGTGACAGTCAGAAAGATGTGAATTCAAATCCTGCCTCATACCCTTACTTGTTGTATGACACTGGGCAAGGCAAGTCACTTAACATCTTTGTACCTCAGTTTTCTTATTCATAAAATAAAGAGACCTGACTTGATGGTATCTGAGGTTTCTTCCAGCTCTAAATTTAAATTCTATTAGCTAAGCAGCACACTGAAATGGCTTCCCTCTACTTTTCTGCCTCTCAGTAGCTTTATATCCATTTCTAGTTGAAGATAATCTATCTTTCACAATAATTTCTACATTTGTTGTTACCTTAACAGGTCTCTGCATCATTGTCCTGTTTGGCATTTAAATCCCTTGACAACCTAGCCCCTTCCTACTTTTCTAGCTCACCCCCAACCTTGTGTTCCAGAATGGTATTTGCAGGATGCCTACCAAATATTTCAGAAAACATATGGCATAGTAAAGAGGCTCATTCTAATCAATCACTCTTTCTAGCCTAGAATTTTAGAAACCTGATTTCCTTAACCAAGTAGAACGCTACCCCACACACCTCAGCAATTATGGATGATTATTAACAAGCTTTAAAAAAAAAAATCAAGGTATTATTACTGCCTACATGCATTTGGAAAAAATAAAATTTTAAATGCTGTTTCAAAAAAAGTAAACTTGGAAATATTTTAAAATAAGAAACTAAGAAATTAAGTTTTTATTAATATTTAGTATAACTATTGCAAGTACTGACACTGATACCTTCACTCAATCTATGTGTCAGTCTCATGTTACATGTCACATATGAAATATCCTGAGGAATTGTGGAAATTCTGCAAAGTGGATAGATAGATAAAAGCATTTATTACATGATTACTATGTTCTAGGCACTGTGCTTAGGGCTGAGGATACAAATAAAAGTATGCCAGAAAGTCCCTGCCCTCAAGGAGCTTATAATCTGATAGGGGAAGGGGAGCTGGAAAGGGAGGGGGCTACACATGCATTGGCATGACTGGAGGCATCCAGGAGTACAGTGGAGGCCTGGACCCAAGCAAGACCAGGCCAAGGCAAGCCCAGGGAGTTTTGGAGCAGAGTCCAGGTTTCCTGTGAGAATGGAGTACAAGAGATTTGGGGAGGAGATAGCATGAGGAGAGGCATCTGAAGAGGTGGCAACAGTGGAGCCCTCATTCATTTCTTCCTTTTCAGCATAGTGCAACCTATTCAACACATTCAACAACCTATCACACTGTCAGTACCATGTAACACTACTACATTAAATAGCTATACATATAGGTACAGACCAAAGAAATACAAATTAAGTTGAAAGCGGGAGATAAGTACTGATACCTGCATCACACAAAGCTTCGTGTGGAAGGGGCACGAAGAGGTGAGAAGAGAGTGCCTTGCCAGCATAAGGGATTGGAAGGCACAGAGTAGGAAGATGGAGGAACAGAAAGAAGGCTCACTGGGCTAGAATGCTGGACTAGGGATTGCATGAAGCATATAAAGAACTGAAAGGAATTATAATTTAGGGCCAGGTTGTGAAAAACTTTACATGTCAGAAGAGTTTATATTTTACCTAAGAGGCTACTTTCAGTATTAAAAATGTAAGAGGTTTTTGTCTTTTAATTGAAGCAACAAATAACAAGGGCTCCCTAATACCACTCCAAATTTACCTGGGGAAGCACAGTGAAATCACTGGGTCTTGACCCCACAAGTCTTCAATTTTTGGAGATTATGACGCTCTCCACAAACCCTGCTACCATCTTCTAGTGACCATGCGTTGAGTGCAAGCAGGGCCTCCAAGTTAACCTTGTGAGCTACAAAGACTTCTGGGTCTCATACTTCTTACAGTGATTTGTTTTGCAACCCTCTCCAACATATTAATCTTGCAGCATTGCATATTAGTTCCCTGATTAGTGGTCACTAGGATGGAAGGTCCATAGGGGCAGGTAAATAACCCTACCTTTTAATTAAAGTAGAGGCAGTATAATACAGTGGAATGAGTATTAGATCTGACATCAGTTTGAATCTTAGCTCTGTAACTTACCATCAGGAAGTCCTTGGGCTAGTTAATTTCCTCCTCAGCTTCAGCTCTCTTTAGCTATAGAATGAGGACACAGAACATGATCCCTAAGATTTTCTCCTTCCTGTGGCTGTCAGCCACTTCAAAAAGTTAGTAGGAGGGGAGGGAGCCAGGGCTTAGTGGGAGAAAGGATGGTGATGGAACCAATTTTCCTCATCTTTCCTGTTTTTTCTGAAGGGTCAGTCCACCAATTATCCCTTTGGTACAAATTCCAGCCTTTTTCTGAACATCTCATTTGGGGCTGGGAAGGTATTTGCAGTGAACTACCACAGAAGGAAAGCCCCACTGGTGAGCAGAGAGAAGGAATGTATTTAAACGAAAGAACAAACAAACAGGCCTGGGAAGGGAGAGACCAAAACAAAGTCAAAGTAAAAGGGCCCATGGTCACCACCTCAGCTGGGTCTCCAGCCAGGAAGGGAGGAAGAATGAGCCAAGGATACTGCCGTACATATGTGCAGGCAGACACACTGTTTACAGGACCAGAGATTTAAAATCCAAAATGACTACTGCAGAGAACCTACCCCCTTCATTTTACAGAGCAGGAAACAGAGTCCCAGAGAAGTTAAATGACTTGCCCAAGGCCACACATCTAATCAGTCAGTCAACGAGCATTTATTAAGCACTTACTATGTGACAAGTACTGGGAATACAAATAAGAGCAGATAGTTCTTATCTTCAAGGTGCTTACATTCTAATGGGGAAATAGGGAAAGACAACACACAAAAAAGTAGCTGGGAAGGGGAGGAAGTATTGTGCAGGGGCACAGTAAAGAAAGTCCTGTGGACATAGGTCAGCAGCACAGCCTTCAGAAAGATGAAGACGTTTGGCCTAGTAAGGACTAGGATTCACCCTATTCGTCTCCACGTACAATGTTTTGGGCTTGTTTAAAAAAAATTTTATATACATACACACACACACACACACACACACACACACACACACACACATATATATATATATGTATATATATATACATATATATACATATATATACTTCCTGTCCTTTCTGCTTCCATCACCACTGGGTTTAAGTACCTGGAAGAGGGTTAGCTTGTGAGGATTAGATCTGAGAGTACCTTGTCTTTAGGACAGACATATTTCTTTTCCAAGATGTGAAACTCAGGTGCTGGCAGCTGTTACTGGCTCAGAGTGGGCATGACAATTAGAAACTAACTATCTGAGAGGCAGTGGAGTAGAAAGGGTGCTTTTGGAGTCAAATGACCTGAATTCAGAACCAGACTCTACTATTTCAAGTCACTTAATTCTGTGGGCTGGTTTCCTTATCTGTAATTTGAGGGGACTGGACTTGTCCTTTAAATTTCCTTCCACTCTAAATCCTGTCACCATGTATCACAGGGAAGTCCTAACAAGAAGTCTCAGTCATCATTGTCTTCTTTCAGGCACTTGGACTGAAAGTAACCATTTTAAAACAAATTAAAGCATAATTATTTTACATTCCTCTGAGTCACCTATTTGATAAAAGAGGAGCATGCACCACAGAATTTCTGAGTCGGAAGGAATAAGAATGACCTCTAGAACAGGGATTCTTAACCTGAAGTTTAAAGACCCCCAAAGGGTCCACTGATAAGATTTCAAAGTATCCATGAACTTGGATAAAAAAAAGTATACATCTTTATTTTCACTAACCTTTGGTTTGCTTTATAATCCTGTGTATTTTATTTTGTCTTGAAAAATATTATTGTGAAAAGGTCCATAGGCTTCACCAGAAGTGAAGCAGGCTGGTTCACGCCACAAGAAAGGTTAGGAATCCCTATATTAGAATATATTCAACAAGTTACCTCCTAATAGTAACACTGTATCTTATGGTCCTACCCTGCCACTGAATTCTCCATCCCTCCTTCCCGGGGGATGTCAAAGTCCCTATCCTAGGTAGGCCCTGGTATCCTGGTGGATGAATAGGCTGGAGTTGGATAGACATAGAAGGTTAAGGTGATAGTAACTACCTTCTAAGCCACAGTCAGGGCAGCTATGCCACAGGGAGAACCCCAGAGTTGAGTGAAGTTAACTCCCTCCACAGGGGAGGTGTGTCTGGAGGACCAAGTGGTCACTGTTCCTAATAGTGAAGGTGAAGAAGGTGGGAGGGCAGTTGTCAAGATACCTATGTTGGCTAGGCCCCATACCCTGGTAGGATGGCTGGATCAAAGGTAATCTTTCTAGCTCCTCTTTCACACTATAGCCTGGCTAAGGATGCCGGTGGAAGTTTCACAGTCCCAGGATTCACTTTTCTCTCGGTGTATTCCTAAACACTTCTGCCATCAGAACATATCTCTAATAAGACATTTAGTCCTTCTTTCTCTTTCAGAGTCCCAAGCTAATTAAAGCTTTTCAGCAAGGATTTATTAATTACAAAGGAAACAACAACAACAAAAAATCTACAAAATAAACAAAAAACTTATAAAGCCCTGAGCATTTGGTCTTAGCCTCATTCAGAGCCTGTCATAATAAAACATTGGGTGGCCTGTGGCCCTCTTTCAAGTAGGAGCCTCTTTCTATATACCTACTTAGTCTCAAACCTCAAAAATCTTTCTCCGAAGATCTGCAGAGGGACCAGACTCTGGCTCTAGCCCTCTTCTTGAAAAAAGCTAACAGGGGCAGCTGGGTGGTACAGTAGATAGAGCACTGGACCTGGAGTCAGGAGGACCCGAGTTCAAATTCAGCCTCAGAGCAGACACTTGACACTTACTAGCTGTGTGACTCTGGGCAAGTCACTTAACCCCAATTGCCTCATCAAAAACATTAAAAGTGCCAACAGCTCACATGACCCTTAAGAAGGCCTCAAATTCTCTGTGACGTAGAGAATATAAATATTACAACCCCCATTTTATAGATGAGGAATATGAGTCTCAGGGTGTTTATAGAATTTTTGCCTAATCATACTATCACTATCAGAACCAGGATTCAAATCTAGATTTCTTGACTCTAATGCTCCTCCCCTTATGCTATACTCCCTTAACATATGGCATCCCCAAATGTTAAGGATGCTAATAAAAATGACTGCATGTTCATTTTAACTATATGTAGACACTCTCCCCACCAAAATACACACTCACACACCCACCCACACCCACACACCATTTTGCCACTCTCAAAGCACCTGCTGCTACATAAGCCTGTTTATCATTTTAACCCCAATATTCTCCTGGGAATGCTCTACAGCTGCAAACTCGAGCAACCACTATCTCAAAAAATAGAAGGAAAAACCAGAGGACAATGGAGACGCAAGGGAGGCATACAAATGCAAATAGCTAAGGGCCTGTTATCAATGCTAACCTACCTATAATAAGCAGGATAAAGAGAAATTAACAGGAACACAAATGACTTGAAAAGAAAGTAAGCCACTCATGCTACAAAAATGAATGACAAAACTTCCAGTTAAGGTGGTATCGTGAAAGGTCCAAAACAAGCCCAGCTCTCCCACACAAACCCCAACAAACATCTGAAAACAGTCCCAGAAAGACCAATGATAAATATTAAAGAAAGCAAGTTCTCTCCATTCCATAGTTGCACAAAAAGATGACTGGAAAAGGGCAGAGACCGGTAGCGGGGTCAAAACAGATACGCAGCCACCAGCTCAGGTGAACAAGTAAGCAAGGGTTACACCCTACAGAAACCACTATGAACTCTAGTAACCGGGTACAAGCCAGTAAAGGTGAGGAAAGAAGAGGGACTGGGGTGAACAGGATGTCTTGAGCCAATGCCCAGTCTGTCAAAATGGAAGTGGGAGAGAGAATTAGCCCTAATACTCCACAGGGAGACCAATCCCAGCACGCACACCTCGGAGCTTTGGGAGTTGAGAAAGAAGGGAAGAGTCATGCTTACTCAGCTCCTGGGCACTAGCGTAGGGAGGAGGGTTATGCAGGAAATCGTATATTAACACGATCTTCATTAGATTGGTGTCCATTAGGGAAACTGCAGAGGACAGAACCAACTGCTGACTGAAGATCATGAAATAAAGAAGGAGACCACTCAAGGCCAGAACTCACAGTGGACCACTAGAAGACTGATTTAGACACCAGAAATTGAGGCAGAGGGTGGGACCTAATACCAGCCACTCATCTAGATGAACAGCAGCAAAGGCATACAGATTATCACAGGGACGGCCAAACAAGACCAATCCAAACCATCCACCAGTTCCACAGGGGACTGACCTGAGCACAATATCCCCAACAAGAACAACTGAAGATGAACATATAAGGGGAAAACACACACACAATCACAATTAAGAAATACTATGGGTTATACAAAGCCTAAGCAAAGGTAAATCCAGAAGAGAGTAACACAACTATAATCAGAACCCCAGAGAAAAAAATGGCTTGGCCCTAAGTACTACAAGAGTTGGTGGAAGAAGTAAATTTAGTAATAGATGAAACAAGAGTTTGGGAGGAAAAAAATTAAAAGGAAAAAGGAAGTGTAAAACCTTGCGCAGGTGGCAGACTTGATAACAGAATAGAGCAAACAGAATTCAAAAACTATAAAATAAAAAGATTTTTAAAAATAGAATAAAACTTAAGTTATTCTACAATCAAAAAATGACCCAGAAAACAGATTGAGGAAAGATAATTTAAGAGTCATTGGAGTCTCTGAAAGCAAAACAAAATTAAAAGCCTGGGTCCCATATTTCAAGTAATCATAATGGACAACTGCTCAGATCTTTTAGAACCATGGGGCAAAATGAAAATGTTCCTAAAAGAAATGCCAAACTGAAAATACTCATGAATGTGTCATAGCTAAAATCCAGAGCTTCTAAGTGGGAAAACAAAAACAAAAACAAAACTACAAGCACCTAGTATTTGAAGTCAGTTCCTTGAAGTATCAAGGAGCCACAGTCACACAACACTCAACAGGAAAGAAAATACTGGAGCATGATAGTCCCAAATGCAAAAGACAAAGGACTGTAATTAAGAGGAACATATCCTGCAAAAATGAATAAAATCCTACAAGGAGAAAAATGGGCCTTTAATAAAACTTTCAAGCTTTCCTAATGAAAATCCAAACCTGAATAGAAACTGTGAAGTATAATGAATTATAAAGCTAGCCTTTACATAGTCACTAATATGTGCCAGTCCTGGTGCTAAGCACTTCACACAAATTATCTCTTTTGATCCTCACAATAATCCTGAGGTAGGTGATATTATCCTCATTTTGCAGTTGAGGAAACTGAGGTAAAAGAGGTTAAGTGACTTGCCTTGGCTTAGGGTCTGAAAACACATTTGAACTTAGGTCTCCCTAACAACAGGCTCAGTACTCTTTCCACTCGGCCACCTACTGCCTCTATAAACGTATTTGAGCACTTCACAGGGTTATATGATGAAGTACTCACGATACAGAGAGAAGATGCAAATGCCCTTTCAGAATCCTAATGTTTTTAAGTGTCACAGAGGAAATTAAATAAGAAACACAAATGTTGGGTATAGTTTTATTCTGTTTTGTTGCTTTTAAGAAAGGAAAGAAGAAGGAGGGGGAAAAAAGGAATATATTAGTGAACGGGCGAGAAAGGAGAAAGAACTTACTATTTCATGTAAGTGGGGTAAGGGAGTAGACAGAGAGAAGGTTAGGGGAAGCAAGCATCTCATGACCTCTCTTATCAGATCAGATAAAGGAGGACTGAACACAGAGTCTGGTGCAGAAATGTATTTAAGTCTACAAGTATACAGGGAGAGCAAGGGAAAGAGAAGAGGAGAGTAATAAGGAGAGGAGTCACAGGGAAATAGTTCCAACTAAAACAAATTTCAATTTTGGAAAGCTGACCATAGGGGTGATTTTTTTTATAAAAGAGAGAAAGTGTAAGAACCAAAGATCACGGTCTGAACTTTGGTGATGAGAGGAGGGGCAAAGAAGTAGGAACAGTGGTAATTTCAATTATGGATTATTTGACTGCTGCTGCTTCACTATCCCCTTCTTGGTAAAAAGGAGGCTGAGAAGTAAAGAAGGAAAAGTATAAGAGGATATGGTGGAGGGAAATACATAATAACAACGCAATATCAGTCATGATTGTGACTATGAAAGGGATAAACTTATCTATAAAATGGAAGACAACAGCAGAATGAGACACAGATATCAAAAACTGGAAAGGAAAATTGGAATTGGAAAGCAAAATCCAACAATATGTTGTTTATAAGAAATGCACCTGAAACAGAAATATTCATATAGAATTAAAACAAGATGCTAGAGCATAATTTATTATGCTTCAGGAATTTTTTAAAAAACAGTTGTAGCAATCATGATCTCAGACAAAGCAACAATAAAATTATGCTTAATGGCACCATAGATAATATTAGTACTTAATATATACATACCAAATGGCATGACATCTAAGTACCTGAAGGAAAAGTTAATGGAATTACCAGGAAAAATTGATAGCAAAACTATTAATAGCTAAGAACTTCCTTTCAGACTTGGACAAATCTAACAAAAAGATAAATAATAAAGAAGCTAAGGCTTAGAAAATTTAATATGGAAAATCTATGCTGATTACTAAATGGGAATATAAAGTATATGACATCTTTTTTCTTTTTTAAAATTGTCCATGTATTAAATTAGGGCATAAAACTGCAAATACAGAAAAATGAATTATTAATATTTACTGATCACCATTTACTGAATATTTGCTGACCACAATAAAATAAAAATTAAAATCAATAAAGAGCCTTTGAGGAGAAGTTAAACTTACACGGAGACAATTCTAAAGAATTAGTGATCGGGGCAACTAGGTGGTGCAGTGGATAGAGTACCAGCCCTGGATTCAGGAGGACCTGAGTTCAAATCTGGCCTCAGACACATAACACTTACTAGCTGTGTGACCCTTAACCCCATTGCCTAACTTAAAAAAAAAAATTAGTGATCAAAAAACAAATCACAGAAACAATAGATAACTTCATCCAAAAAATGACAATGACACAAAACTTTTGGGATGTAGCCAAAGTAACACCTATGGAGAGATGGATATCAATGAACACTTTCATTAACAAAAGAGAGATCAATGAATTAGGCAACTAGAAAGAGGCACACACAAAAAAACCAGAAATACTGAAAATCAAAGAGATAAAAAAGAAAACAAAAATTGAAATGATAAAACTAGGGCTCAGTTTTATGGGGGGAAAAAACGAATAAAATAGACAAAATATTAGCTAGTATATCCAAAAAAGGAGAAGAAAACTAAACTGCCAATACCCAAAGTAAAGGAGTTAGAAACCATTCTGCCCAACTATATGCCAGAAAATAAATGAGATGGATAAACTGTTGGTCCATCCATTCTGGAAAGCTATTTGGAAATAAAATTCATGCGTATTATTTGACACAGAGATACACTAGGGCTAGGCACACCCAAAAGGTATTAAAGAAAAAAAAGGACTCACATACACAAAAATATTAATAGCAACAGTTTTTGTCCTACCAAAGAAAGTAAAGGGATGTCCCTTAAGTGGGGTAATAGCTTAACAAATTATGGTATCTGCACAATAAGAGATGATGAAAGCTACTGATAAAAAGAAACTGGGGAAAACTTGAATTGATGTAGTAAAGTGAGCAGAACCAGTATTATTTTTATGTTATAACATCAGAAAGGAAAACGACTTCAGCAGAATTAAGAAGTTTTTATCAATGCAATGATCACTCACAACTCCAGAAGACTGATGAAGCATGACTCTCACCCACTTCTTGGTGAAGAAAACAGACTATAGGTAAAGACATACTTGTCTAGATGTGATCCCAAATTTGTTTTGACTATGTTTTTGTTATAAAGAAAAGCAGGAAAGAATTGGGAGGAAAAGTGGGAAAACAGATGAAAAACAAAGGGGTAAGAGAGGAAAGAAGAGATGGTTAATGGTGCATTTAAAAAATAAGGAAACCAGAAGAGTAGGGCTCAGATGTGGACACAGACAAGCAGGAAGTATTAGTACTCCCACATTAAATTTAATATATATTTTTACAAAGAACAAGCTATATATAGGAGATTGTTTCATAACAATGCTCATTTTCTGGCTGTCCTTGCATATGGGAGTGGTCATGGTTTTCTAGTTCACAATCATTTTAAAAAAGGAATAACAAGCAATGGGTAATACTAGTACATTAATACCCCGAGATACAAAGGCCTCCAGCATGTTGAGTAATCCTTATCATCTGCACTCCTGCTGCACTTTAAGGACCAGTAGGCCTTTCCATCTGTACTACAGCTCCTATGTGGGTCCCTCCTATCCTTTTTGGAATGTGAATGAACTCTTTGAGAACAAGATTCTCTCACTTTTCTATTTTATGTCCCTAACATTTAGCACAGAGGTCTGTATATCATAAGAGCTTACTCAATGTTTTTTCATTCACTTATCATCTGTGAAGGAGAATGAGAAAGCAATGGGGGAAAACATGGATCCCTCAAAGCAAAGTACAGTCTCCAGTGAGTGGGGTCAGTCAGAAGGAGGGCTTCACAGGCAGGAAATGAAACATCCCATTCCCTTCCAGTGGCCAGGAACCCTACAGGTGGAAAGACTGTAGGGTAACACATAGTAACACAGCGATGGAGGAAGATCAGAGAGAGAATTACAGAACATTCCAGCTTCTGAAAAAAACTCACTACTTAGGCCCAAACAAGAAAGAGAACATAAACTTCTCCCTCACACAGTCTTTTTTATTTCAGGAGCCTGAACCAATGGCTTTCTCTGGGGTTGGTGGCAGAAAGCTGGAAAACCCACAACAGTACCTCTCTCTAAGAGCCTGAATGGTGGGGAGGGAACCGAGATCTCTGAATGCCCAGAGTGTGAAAAATGAAAAGGAGAACCATGGCCCAGCACAAATGTAGAAAGGAAAATATGGCTATCCAGCTGAGAAAGCAGTAGAACTCCATTCCAGCTACTTGGGTGTAACACGGAAGACCCGAATGTGGATGGCCGAGTTATTTCGGGTTCGGGTCAGTGGCTCCCGAGTGTTAGTCTCAGGCTCCAGCTCATCCACCAGCTCCACAGTGGACGTGTTGGCAGCCACTTGCAAGGCCCCAAAGCTGCTGGCTTGCAACTGCAGTGCAATGTTGATGGCTCGATTAATGGCCAGGCCCAGGCCATGAATATAAATCTCAGGACAGCCACCCTGGCCCCTACCCCCTCCACCACCATCCAGAAGCTTCTGACATCGAGCCAGCTGGGCTTTGAAGTCAGTCTTCATGTTAACATAGATGTCATTTGGTCTTCGGGGGAGACGGTGGGGAAGCCGCTTTCGAAGAGTGTACTCCACTGGGTCCAGTTCAGTCTCACTGGCTCCCCATGTCTCTCCATTCTCAGCCATAGCTCCTGTGTCCTGTGGATACATGGGAAGAAAGGAGTCAGCTAAACTGGATTCCATGTACCCCAGGATGAGAACTTGAGGAAGGGGACACATATATGGACTTTTCCCTCTTCATTCTTCTAAATAATCTAAGAATGCTAGATCTAGAAGACACCTCAGAGTTCATCCAGATCGGATGTTTTTAACCTTTTTTTTTTTGGCATAGGGACCTCTTTGGCAGTTTGGTGAAGCCTATGGATCCTTTCTCAGAATAATGCTTTTAAGTGTATAACATAAAATGCATAGGATTACCGAGGAAGCCACTTACATTAACATACAATTATGAAAATATTTTTAAAAGTTCATGGATCCCAGATTAAAAAACCCTGATCTAGGCCAAATGACTCATTTTACAGTTAAGGAAACTGATGCTTAGAAGAATCTTGCCAAATAACAGTAGGGTTTGTCAGTCTTTCTGACTCCCAGCGCAATCCAGTTTTCATTAGAGCAGAGAAGCAGATACTTATAAGTATGTAGCATTTTATGGTTACAAAGTACTTGCCATAACTTCCATTTAGCCTCACAATAACTACCACCTTCCCCCATACAAAGGAGGTGACCCAAAGTGTTAAGAGATTCAGTTACCGTCCTAAACCTCTTCCCTCAACCCGTCAGAGGGGGTGAGCCAAGAACCTGGGCTCAAAGACCACTAAGCTCCCCCAAATTCCCAACCCTGACTGACAGATGAATAACATAGATACAGACGTAGAGCTATTTCTATACACTTCATTCATCAGCCCTCATCCAAACTGGTTTGCCACCTACACAACTCACACCCACACGTTCCACAAACATACACACCACATACACACATATGCCACAATACTCCACACGCACATCACATACACTTCACATACTACACGTACACATTACCCACAGCGCACCAACATACCACACAAAAATCATACAACTACATACATACTCCACACACCCCCATCTCAGCTTCCCAGCTGTCCCTGCCCTACCCCACCCCACCCCACCCCCGGCACTCACCGCCGTGGGAAGGGAGCGCCTTCCTCCCCGGGTGCCGGGGCCGGCCCGCTCCTCACACGCCAGAAGCACCTCAAGGAAGGAGTCGCCCGCAGAGGAGCAGCCACACCACCTATGGAAGCAGCGTCGGGATCCCGAAGCGCGAGTAACAAAGCGCATGCGCACCTGGCCCCGGAGGCTTGATCCATTAGACTTCCGTGTTTGCACCAATCGCCTGCCCCCTTCTTGGGTTTCGCCCTCCCATTCCCCCTTTCCTCTCTACTCCGGCTTGCGTGTTTTGGAGTCTCGCGAGGTTTCTAAAAGGGGGGGATGGGATCTCTCGAGTGGAAGAAAGTACCACGTGAAAGGAGGGGACGGAGCCCAAAAGAAGAGGGCGGGGTCGGGTGGAAGGGGACTTGAGTTCGGCTGCTGGGGAAGTGGGGAAGGGAAGGGGAGCTCCTTGGGGCTGCTGGCTTGATGTTCCTTTGGTGTGCGAGGGAGAAGGGGAGGATCTGGGCGGGCCTTGCAGGGCCGAGCTAATACGGGCTTCCTGCCTGGAGGAGGAGGCTGAGCTGTCTGGTGAATTGCCACAGCCCCAGGCGTTCAGGCCAAATCCGAGGACACCCTGGCGGGACCTATCTTTGCTAATCTTCACCCTGGGGCACTCTGCTGCCAAGGGTTAGGCTAATTAGCCTCCTTACCATCTGCATGGCACTTTACAAAATATTTTCAAATATGGTCTCATGTGTGATGCAAAACCCTGGATAGAGGACTGGACCTGGAGTCGGAAAGATCCCTAGTTCAAATTGGAACAAATGAAAATTCCGAGAGACAGTGTCTGGGTAATTAATAAGCAATTTATTAATTAGGTTAACACATAATAAATTGAGGTCAATGGTTTTTGTGGAAACCAAAGACCTCCTCCCTCCCCTCAAGGAGGCTGCTGAATGTTTAAATACCCTTGGAAAAGGGGGTGTCCCTGAGGGTGGAAATTGTGGAAAGCCCTGTAGATGCACTGGACACAGAAGAAGCCTGTTTGCTGAAAGGAGCTAATCAGGAGCCTGTAGTGAGCCAAAATATGGCTTGCTCCCAGATGCCTTTGTTGGTGCTGCAGGCTGGCCTTGCTCAATTGTGGCCTCCCCCACTTCCCCAAACTTGCCCAAACCAGCCTTGCAGTCAGCTGTTCCTGCAAACCATCTTGCTTCTATGTCCACCTGTTCCTGGGAAAGATTGTCCATTCTTTTTCCCAGCCCCTCCCTGAACGTCCTCTTTGTAGTTTTCAAGCATAAATCTCCCCTGCCTCTCCTGGGCTGTGGGCTCCTTTGTATGTGGGGGTTTTGGAACTAGTGTGTGATTTTCCTCCTAATAAAACTTCTGCTTTCAACCTAGCTTGGAAGTCTCTACATTTTGAGGGGTGGGCTTCACCTGGTTGACAAAATCAACTCTGATTGGTTAACAATGAGAAAATTAACATTATGATGAGAGGTGGACTGTTTCTAAAGAGGGACTGGGTACTGACTTTGATTAGGTTTGAGTTCTTGAACAGAGACCTGTCTCCACCAGTCATGCCTGAGTAGAACAATGGTGGGGTTACAGTAAGAATTCCATGAAAATAAGATGCTCTGGGTGGGATGAATTTTTGGGCAAGGTCATAAAAGTCCTTGAGAGGCTTTGAATGAGTAAGAGAGTCCCTTATATTTGGGTCCCTTATATAAAATTGATTGTTAATGTAATAAAGTAATAATTTTTCTCAAAATCCTGGTCTCAGACACTGTGTGACCCTGCACGAGTCACTTAACCTCTGCTGAAAGGAGCCAATAGGAGCCTGTAGTGAGCCAAAGTCATTTTGCTCACTTTCAGTTTCCTCATCTGTAGAACAAAGTTATAGCACCTACCTCCTAGGGTTGTTGTGAAGATCAAATGATAATTGTAAAGCAATTGGCACCTAGTAGGCACTATATAATGTTAGCTATTAGATAAGCAGAATTGGTGATATTCCCACTTCATAACTTAGTTAACAGAGACTGAGAGGGAATAAGTGACTCTTCCAAGGTGACCCAAAATATTCCCTGTCATGGCCATGATGCTCTCCATCCCCAATGTTTCCTAAGTTTCATATTAATTCTGAAAAAGGCATTAGTAGAGGTCATTCATAAAGAGGAGGATGAGGTTCAAGAATCAGGTCATCCAGAAAGAATTCAAGAGGCAGACATTCTCCTAGTCAAGAGGGCTTTATTGACACAAAAGCTGCTAGTCCTTAAGGGTACTAGCAGCTTGGAGAAGAACAGGAGCTTGCTTTTATACACAAATCTTGGGCACTCAACCAGGAATTAGGTATGCTTCTTTGTGGGCAGTTAACCACAGGGAAGAGGAAGCAGGTGTGTTGGGTACTTTTAACCACAGGGAAGGGGAGGCAGGAAAAGGGAAACACAGATGTGTCTTTTTTTAAATAATTTATTTTTAGTTTTTAACATTCACTTTCACAGGATTTTGAGTTCCAAATTTTTTCCCCATCTCTCCCCTCCTCCTACCTCAAGATGGCATTCATTCTGAATACCCCTTCCCCAAATCTGCCCTCCCTTCTATCACCCCTTCTCTTATTCTCTTCCTTTTCTATTTTCCTGTAGGGCAGGATAGATTTCTATACCCCATTGCCTGTATGTCTCATTCCCAGATGCATGTAAAAATGATTTTTAACATTCGTTTTTAAAACTTTGAGTTCCAAATTCTCTCCCTTCCTCCCTCCCCACTCACTCATTCAGAAGGCAAATAATTCCGTATAGGTTATACATCTGTAGTTATGCAAAAAACTTCCATAATAGTAATGTATATAATATATATATATATATATACATATATATATATATATATATATATATATACACACACACACACACACACACACACACACATATAATTCCCTCCATCCTATCCTGCTCTCCTGTTTATTCTATTGTCTCCTTTGGCCCTGTCCTTTCTCGAAAGTGTTTGCCTCTGATTACTTCCTCCCCCAAACTGCCATCCCTTCTGTCATCCCCTCCTCTTTTATCTCCTTTCCCCTATTTTCCTGTAGGGTAAGATAGATTTCCATACTCAGTTGAGTGTGTATGTTATTCCCTCCTTAAGCCAAATCCAATGAGAATAAGATTCATACCCTCTCACCTACCCCCTCTTTCCCTCCACTGTAAAAGCTTTTTCTTGCCTCTTTCATGTGAGATGATTTACCCCATTCTACTTCTCCCTTTTTCCTCCTCCCAGTACAATTCTCTCTCACCCTTTAATTTTATTTTTTATATATCATCCCTTCATATTCAACTCATCCTGTACCCTTTGTGTGTGTGTGTGTATACATGTATAATATATATATATATATATATATATATATACATATATATATATATACATATATATATATATATTCCCTCCAACTACCCTAATACTGAGAAAGGTTTCATGAGTTACAAATATCCATCTTTCCATGAATTGTAAACAGTTCAGCTTTAATAAGTCTCTTATGATACCTCCTTTTCATGCCTCTCTTGAGTCTTGTATTTGAAAGTTAAGTTTTCTATTCAGCTCTGGTCTTTTTCTACTTTGCCAGAGGACTGAGGGTGCCAGGCAGAATGAAGATGGCAGATCATGTCTAATCCCTCAGCAACTCCCTAATGACCTGGAAAGTGAATGCTGGTCCATTATCACTTTGTAAGGATTGAGGGAGCCCAAATGTGGGATTGATCTCATTCAAAAGTACCTTAGTCACTTCTGCAGCTTTTTCAGTGCAGCAAGGGAAGGCTTCTACCCAGTTTGTAAAGGTCTCTATTAGCACTAAGAGAAGCTTAAAGCCTCTGCCGGGTGGCATATGCATAAAATCTAGTTGTCAGTCCTTGCTTGTGAAGGTCTCTCCATTTTGGACAGGGGTAAGGAGAGATGGGCATCTCGCTGCTCCTTCAGGGTTGGCTTAGGCAGATACAAAGCCAGCCTTGCAAACCTGCCTAATTGTTTCCAGTATCTCAGGTCCAGTAAAGAGGGGTTTCACTAGATTGTAAAGGGTATGCTTTCCTAGATGGGTAGCCTGGTGGAGTCCAAGAAGGAGTTTCTACATTCTGCATCCTGGGATTGCTAATTGACCAGAGGGTAACTTATACCAACCATAAGGGAAGAGTTCAAATCCATTAGCCTGATATTGTTATTGTTCCTCAATGATATATTTCAGGAGTGAAAGGGTAACCTGAGGTATCAAGGATGTCATCAAGACTGAATCCCAAATGGTGGATTTAGTGGCCTTCTTTTAGTGCCAGTTGGTTTCCCATAGCCTGTTTGGATTCCCCCTTCTGGTGGCCTCTGCAATATATAACTGCCACCTCCTTAGGAGAGTATACTATCTGGAGAAGGTGCAGAATTTCGATCCCATGTTTAACATGGGGAGTTCTTTGTGGTCAAGAATCCCTGCTCCTCTCTCTCTCTCTCTCTCTCTCTCTCTCTCTCTCTCTCTCTCTCTCTCTCTCTCTCTCTCTCTCTTTTGCTAGGCAATGGGGAAGTGTCAAGCGTTTGAATCCACATTTGAACTCATGTCCTCCTGACTCCAGGGTCGGTGCTGTATCCACTGCGCCACCTAGCTGCCCCTCCTGCTCCTTTCAAATAGTGCCATGGGCACGTAAAGCGTGGAAGTCATATTTGGAGTCTGTAAAGATGTTTACTCTTTTGTTTTCCCCTAATTTCAGGGCTCCGGTGAACACTATGAGCTTGGCCTTTTGTACAGAAGGTCCTCAAGGGAGAGGCTCAGATTCTATAGTGCCCTGTAGGCTGATTATTACATAACTGGATCTCCTTACCCCTCCTTTCACAGAGCTAGAACCATCAGTACGCCATTCCTCCTCAGAATTAACAAGGAAGGAGTCCTTTAGATCAGGACGGCTAGAATGTACAGAATTCACAATTGTGGGTGAGGCTCTCAGAACCACTGGAATCAGGAAGTAAAGTGGCTGGATTCAGGGTGTCACATACACCAGGAGTCAGGTCAGTGGTCTCTAGCAGCCTGAAAAGGGCAGGGTTCTCATCTGGCTCTTGTGTAATTTCTCTTGTTTTGTCATAGCTCGCTTGTTTCTTTAGGCCACCTTTCATGCTTTCTAAAAGGCAGGTGATCATATGATCCCTTCTCTCCTGAGCCACATCATCAAGATAATTCCAGGAGGAAGCGAGAGGGATGGCCATTGCCCCAGGTGGATAGCGGGAGTCAGTCATGGACTTGGATAGATCATCACCATTTTTCTGGGCACAGTCCCAAATTATTCTCTTTTCCTCAACAGAATATGAGGTAGAAATAATGAGGTTAATGTGGCCCCAGGTTAGGTCAAATTGTAAGGAAACAGAGCAAAATCCTTCTGTAAATTTGGTGGGGTCCCCCGAGTAGCTGCCCAATTTCTCTTTAATTTGGGCAAGGTCAGACATTGAAAAAGGAACATGAACTCAGGTGTTCCCCACTCTGGGATCTGGGACTTCTCTTAGAGGGAGCATCAAAACAGACTGAGGGGGAGTTGGGGCTGGGGGTGCTAAAAAGGGAGGCTCCTGTCTGGTATTTGAGGGACTTAGTATCGGGTGGTCAGGAGGGGATATGAGGGAAGCTAAGGGACTTGGAGAAGCCCCTTTGGAGTCTGGGTAAGGAGCGGGCAAACTGGGATAAAGTTTTGGGACAGGAGGCACAAGAGGTTTAAGGGTAGTGGGTAGAGATTTAGGTTTAATCCCATGCATGATTGGATCATCTCGAATGTCAGATTCGAGGTTTGGTGCCTTGTCAGATTTGGGGAGTTCAGGACTGAATTGAGGGCACACAAGGAGCATTTTGCAAGAATCACAGAGGTCAGGGTCTTGAGAAAGAGCTATAAAGGCTTGAACATAGGGGACTTCTGTCCCTTTACTCTCCCTACAGCAAAAGAGATCTAACTAGAATAGTAGTGTAATTAAGGGAGCCATAGACAAGCCATTTTCCCTGGTCCTCTAGGTTATATTGTGGCCAAGCTGTATTACAGAAAAAGATGAGATGCTCTCTCTTAAGGTCCCCCTTCCCAAATTTTTCCCAATGTCTTAAGAGGCAACTGAGGGAAGAATCTTTTGGAATAGAAATATTTCGTCCTGTGTCCAAGTTCCTGTGGCTACTCACCACCTCTTCAGCTTTCCAAAGAGGAGGAGAATGGAGAAGGTGGCTAAATGAGAGGCATCCCCCCTCAAGAAGCTAAGAACCGCCTCACCTGACTGCTTAGAAGTCAGGAAGACCCACAATGAGGCTCTGAGTAATCTAGGCACCCACAGGAGTCTAGTCATAGGACACAGATAAAGGAAAGGGTAGGGAGAGAGAGAGAGAGAGAGAGAGAGACCTACTTGTTGGCCAGCAGAAGGTCCAACCCTCGGGTAGGTTCTGGGTTTTGGCACCAAAATGGCCAGGCTCTCATTGTTGCTGGGCAGAAGTCAGCCTCATCAATTTAATCAGTCCTCATTTTACAGATGAGGAACAAACTGAGGTACAAAGAAATTAAGTGACTTATCCAAGGTCACACAGATACTGGGTTTCAAACCAAAACTAGCATTCTTGCCACTATACCAAGCTCCCTCCCCTACACATGTATATCTTTAATTTAAAATGCTACTCTGCTATTCCCTGACCCCCACCTTAATCTATCTGTTTCTTTTGAAGGAAGTATATTCTTCCAAAGCCTTAATCGTGTCATACTTTTAATCCTACCAAATATCAGCGATATCTATGAAAACACATTTGCCTCCTTACATTAGGATATCTAATGTACCTTATTACCATGTTTTATACATGTTTGTGTAGACATCTGAGGTCATGAGTTTTATTGCTAGGTCTTTTCTAAATTTTGTCTTCTGTGAATTTTGGGGTGATTTTAATGCTAATCTTACTTTATAGCTGTTTTCTGATGGATAGCTTCAGTGGTTATAAGAGGGTAGTTTTCTCCTTTTTTAGCTTAAAGTACTTTTGACTAATTCTTAGTACCTGCCCTCTATTAATTATTTCTTATTTATCCTGTATTTAGCTTGTTTTGTATATATTTGTTTGCATGTTGTCTTCCCCATTAGATTATAAGCTCCTTGAAGTCAGGGACTGTCTTTTGCCTCTTTTTGCCCAGTGCTTAGCAGAGTGCCTGTCATATAGTAGGTGCTTAATAAATGTTTATTGATTAATTGATTGATAGACACAGAGCTGGCAAATATACAGAAGAGATATGTAGATATACTGCAGATATACAGAAGAGTTGCAATAAGTGCTGCTGGAATAAGAGATTCCACAGATAACTGATTATATGAAGGAATATTAGACCAGGTTCCTGCTACACTATAAAACCTAAAATCAGATTCCTTTGGTCATTGAGATCTAAAGCCAGATTCCCAAGTAAACAAAAACTGGGTGCTAGAATCAGTTAAGTGAGGTTTGAGGACATATCACCCACTATACAGGTAAGGTATAACTGAGTGTCCAACTTGGGAAATTTAGAGGAACCTTAGCATGGGGAACCTTGAAAATAAATGAGCAAAGAATCATTATTAACTCTGAAAAATACCAAAGAATAGGGGGCAGCTAGATGGCTCAGTGGATAGAGCTCTGGCCTTGGGGTGAGGAGGACCCAAGTTCAAACCTGGCCTCAGACACTTGACATTTACTAGCTGTGTGACCCTGGGCAAGTCACTTAACCCTAATTGCCTCACCAAAAAGCAAAAAAAAAATGTGTGTGTGTGTGTGTGTGTGTGTGTGTGTGTGTGTGTGTATATATATATAAATAACCAAAGAGCTCACAGAGATAACCTCAACTGTTAACTCTGAAAAATAAAATAAAACCAAATGGCTAACAGTGGTTATAAGCAATTCCCTCCATTGTAGGATGTGCACGCCACAGCTTCCTCTAGGAGGAGACCTGCTTTAAGCGGGGCCAAGCCTTGATACATATAGCAGTGGCTACACAGTGAAGTGTAGCAGTGACAATGAGAGGTAACAGAAACAATGAGACAAGTTTGATTCATAGCAGGGCTTCATGACTGTAACATGGTTTCTGCAGGTGCTTGTCCAAGCTCAGGGACCACTGGGGCTGGTGTGAAACAATGCTGGGATTTTGCCACAGCAAAGTTCATCCAGAAGGTGAGCACAAAGGATTGTCGTTATGCTAAGCTCAGGGCACAGGCTGCTTGCTGGGCAACAGGATGTCTCTTAATAGTAAAAAGAGAGGGATGGTCTTGGTATGGGGATCCTGATAATATAAAAATATATCTGTCCCAGGAAAGGCAACATTTCTCATGCACCCACTAGAGAAGTGAAACTTTACTTTCATCTCAACCAGACAAAGAAGGGCTGAAAACACATATAAACACTGACACAGATACAGTCACACACATGTGTGTGCACACACAGAAGGCTTGTTGTAGAAATACTGAGAAAGGGGAAGTGGAGATTAAGAGGGAAGGGAAGATAGATTCAGGGTAGATAGCCATAAGCAAAACAAACTCCAACCTCACAAGGTAGATTGTGAAGCAGGGTTTAAAAGCAAAGAAAGGGTAAGAACACGTGATATCAGAGGCTGAGCAAGAAGAATAAAAATAGACCAGTGGAACGAAAACAAATTTCATCAAACGACAGATCCCTAGTGCCTAGTATGGTGGTGCAGTGCTAGAACTGTAGTTGGGAAGACTCATCTTCCTGAGTTCAAATCTGGCCTCAGACATTTACTAGCTGTGTGACCCTGGGTGAATCACTTAGCCTTGTTTGCCTCAGTTTCCTTATCTGTAAAATGAGCCAGAGAAGGAAATGGCAAACCACTCCAGTATCTTTGCCAAGAAAACCCCAAATGGGGTCACAAAGAGTCAGATAAGACTGAAATGACTGAACAACAATAAAGTGCCTAGTATGGAGCTCACTCCACTCTTCACACCTTATTCTTTGTAAAGAGTGAGGCAGGGGCAGCTAAGTGGCGCAGTGGATAGAGCACCAGCCCTGGATTCAGGAGGGCCTAAGTTCAAATCCGGCCTCAGACACGTAACACTTACTAGCTGTGTGACCCTGGGCAAGTCACTTAACCCCATTGGCTAGCAAAAAAAACAAACCAAAAAAAAAAAGAGGCAGAAGGGCAAAGAAAGGGGAGAGCACAAGAGGACAGGATAGAGAGAAATACACAACTATCTTAACCGTGAAAGTGAATAGGATGTATTCATCCATTAAAAGAGAGGAGGGTGGCATATTAGAAATAAAATGTCCATACTTTTTGACTCAGAGATTCCACTGCTAGACACATACCTCAAAGAGGTACTTAACAAAAAGAAAAGCTCTATATAAAACAAAACATTTATAGCAGTTCTTTTTGTGGTAGCAAAGAACTGGAAACAAAGTGGATGCCAAGAGGTGGAGAACCTGTGGCCTTGAGGTCACATATGTCCTTCTAGGTCCTTGGGTACGGCCTTTTGACTGAGTCCAAGTTTTACCAAACAAATCCTTTTTATTAAGAGGCTTTGTTCTGTGAAGTTTGGATTCAGTCAAAGGGCCACACTTGAGGACCTAGAGGACCACGTGTGGCCTCAAGGCCACAGGTTCCCCACCCCTGGTAGAAGTCTATCAATTGTGAAATGTCTAGACAAATTGGGGCATATGAATGTAATGAAATATTACAGTGTTGTAGGAAATTATAAACACAATGGATGAAGAGAAGTATGAAAAGAGTGACATGAACTGAAGCAAAATGAAATAAGCAGGATTGGGAAAACAATATACAAACTGACTTAACAATGTACATGGGGAAAAAAAACAACCACAAAATAAGCCAAACTTTATGCTAATGAAAGTATAAGAACAAGCTTAGTCTGAAAGAAAGAAAGAAAGAAAGAAAGAAAGAAAGAAAGAAAGAAAGAAAGAAAGAAAGAAAGAAGGGAAGGAAGGAAGGAAGGAAGAAAAAGATACCTTCCCCTGCTCCTTTGCAGAGGTTGGAGCCCTTGAGTGTGGAACTTTGTTCAGAATGTCAATTTTTTGATGTGTGATCAGTTTTAATGATTTTTTTCTCTTTATTTCTTTTTAAAATTTTCTTTCTTTTTTTTTAAGAATTAAAAGGAGTCAAGCAAGAGAGAACATTATGAAATGCAAAATGGATAATTTTGATTACATTGAATTGAAAAGTTTTTGCACAAACAAAGCCAAGTCAACCAAGATTAGGAGGGAAGCAGAAATCTGGGAAAGAATTTTTACAACCAGTGTCTCTGATAAAGACCTCATTTCTAAAATACATAGAGAACTGAGTCAAATTTATAAGAATACAAGTCATTCCCCAATTGATAAATGATGAAAGGATATGAACAGGCAGTTCTCAGAGTTTCTAAAGCTATCTATAGGCATATGAAAATATGCTCTAAATCACTGTTGATTAGAGAAATGCAAACCAAAATGATTCTGAGGTACCACATCACACCTATCATATTAGTTAACATGACAAAACAGGAAAATGATAAATGCTGGAGAAGATGGGAAAATTGGAACACTAATGCATTGTTGGTGGAGCTGTGAACTGATTCAACTATTCTGGAGAACAATTTGGAACTATGCCCAAAGGGCTATAAAACTGTGCATACCCTTTGACCCAGCAATACTTTATCCCAAAGAGATCATACAAATGGGAAAAGGACCCACATGTATAAAAATATTTATAGCAGCAATTTTTGTGGTGGCAAAGAATTGGAAATTGAGGGGATGCCCATCAGTTGGGGAATGGCTGAACAAGTTGTAGTATATGAATATAATGGAGTACTATTGTGCTATAAGAAATGATGAGCAGGTGGACATCAGCAAAACCTGGAAAGACTTTGTATGGTCTGATGCTGAGTGAAGTGAGCAGAACCAGGAGAACATTGTACACAGTAATAGCTTCATTGTGTGATGACTAACTTTAATAGACTTATCTTTTCTTAGCAATGCAAGGATCTACAACAACTCCAAAAGACCCATGATAGAAAATGCTGTCCACATCCAGAAAAAGAACTATGGAGTCTTAATGCAGATCGAAGCATACTATTTACTCTCTCTCTCTTTTTTTGTTTCTTCTTTCTTATGGTTTCTCCCATTGGTTTTAATTCTTCTTTACAACATGACTAATGTGAAAATATGCTTAATATGAATATATATGTTGAGCCTATATCAGTTTACATGCCACCTTGGGACGGGGGGAGGGGAGAGATGGGGAGAAAATTCAGAACTCAAAATCTTATGGAAGTGAATGTTGAAAACTAAAAATAAATAAATAAATTTATTATTAAAATAATTAAAAGTTTATTAAAAGTACGTCAAGACAGTAACATGTTAGCAGGCTGATCACTAGAGATCAGCCAAAAATTTTCACTGTTATAAAAGATGGCTCTTTGGGAAATATACAAGAGAAAATCTAGTCAAAGTAAAAACAAAAGATGCCAATAAAAATCCATTTTAGAAACAAAGCTGAATCCAGCAATAGATAACAAGAAACACACTTAAAACAGAAAGATTCAGGGGGTAGCTAGGTGGCACAGTGGATAGAGCACCGGCCGTGAAGTCAGGAGGACCTGAGTTCAAATCTGGCCTCAGACCAAACACTTGGCACTTACTAGCTGTGTGATCCTGGGCAAGTCACTTAACCCTAATTGCCTAAAAGTAAAAAAAAAAACCCAGAAAGATTCACACAAAATTAATGTAAGGGAACAAATTCTAAAAAAGAAAAAAAAAAGGAGGAGCAATTATAATCTCAGAAAAGATAACAGCAAACATTTGATTAAAAGAGATAAAAGGGATTATTATGTTTAAATATGCATAAAGATGCCAAAGACAATGTATTAATATAAACACTTAATATGTAATATGCATTAAGTAGCATTGCACCTAAATATTTAAAGGGAAAAGTTAATAGATTTACAGGAAAAAATAAAGACCCAAACTATAGTGTATATACACTACTACTACTACTACTACTACTACTACTACTACCACTACTACCACTGCTACTACTAGTACTAGTACTACTACTACTACTACTACTTCCAACTCTATAATATCTGGAAATCTCAACATACTCCTCTCAGACTTAGACAATTATAACCAAAAGATAGACAAGAAAGTTAAGGACCTGAACAGAACTTTAGAATAGTTAGAATAATTCCCTGGTAATTGTTGAGTGGGATTAGAAAGAAATATACATCTTTTTCTGGTGTCTATGGCACCTTCACCAATATTGACCATGCATTATGGCAAATAAATGCCTAAACAATGCAGAAAATCTGAAATGTTAAACATATCCTTTATTGACCATACTGTAATAAAAATTAAATTGAATAAAGGGCCTTTGAAGACAAGATTAAAATTTGTTGATGGTTAAATAACATAATACTAAAGAATTGGTAGATCAAAGAACAAATCACAGAAACAATAGATAATTTTATCAAAGAAAATTTAAACAATAAGACAACATATTAAAACTTTTGGGATACAGACAAATCAGTTTTTAGGAGGAAAATTATATCTCTAAACACTTTTATCAACAAAATAAGATAAAGAGCATTAATTGGCCATGAAAGTAAAAAAGAAGAAAAGTAACAAATTCGAAAAAACCCTAATCTATACTGAAATACAAATTCTGAAAATGAAGGAAGAGACTAACAAAACTGGAGACAAACCATTGAATTAATAAAATTAGAAGCTATTTTCTTTTAGAAATTAAATCATTAGCTAGTCTGATTTTTTTAAAGAAGGAAAACTCAATTGCTAGTATCAAAAATGAAAAAGGTAAAACCACAAGTGTACAAAAATAAGGAAAATTCTTAGAAACTATTTTGTCCAATTATATGTAAACCAAACTGACAATTTAAATGAAATGGTTGAATATATGCCCAAAAAAAGACTACCTAGATTAACAGAACAATAAAGAATTTAAATAACTCCATTTCTGAAAAAAGAAATTCAACAAATCATAAATGAGCTCCTAAAGGATAAAAAAAAGGACCAAACTACTTACATACTTTGAATTTCATTCCTGATCACCCAGTAGAAAAGTTATGCAATGGATTTGAGATACATAATAAAATTGTACTAATTTGTGAGAAAAGACAGATTTAGTGGGAGGTAAAAAAAAAGTTAGCTTTAAAAACAAAATCTGAACATTTGAAACATGATTCAGAAGCAAAGAAATATAAGGTTAATACAGTGAAATACTAAATCAATACAAAGAGGAATGTAATTCTGATTTGTAAGAATCAGTTTGAATTAATCAGAGTCAATAATTGAAAAATAATTAAAAGAAATTTAAAGCGGTGTAAATTGGCACAGTGTAGACTCTAAGTTTAATTAAAATATAGTGAGAAATGGTAGAGAGGCTCTGGAAACTGGGCTTTTTAAAGAGCAATTAAGTATATAGCAAGCTTTAAACTAGAGCCCAGACAAGTGATTTTAATTCCTGTTTCTCCAATGATAGAAAGAACTATTACTTTTCCCTTAAACAGGGACCAACACAGGGTCCTCACTTTTGTACCAGCTATAAGAATTTCCACAATTGGCCAAGTCAAAAGCAGAATGAAAAGGAAAAGGAAGTTTAGACTGCAGAAACGGTGATGACCTTTTTAAGGTGAGAAGAGAAAAGTAAGATAAAAAGAGAATAGCCATGACTATCAAGCTTTGAATTACACTTGGAGAAATGTTTGTCATAAATATGGCATATAATATAATAATAAATGTAACAATAAAAGCTCACATTGAACTCGGGGAATTCATGAAGAATTCCAGAGCCAAAAGGGCAATGAAAAAAAAAAACTGGAAAAGAATAAACCAGCAAAAAGGAAATTTGCCTCAGGAACTTATCTCCTAGGTTCTGGGATAGGAAATTGCATGTGAAGACACATTTTTCTCCCCAGGAAGTTAGAGCTATATTTGAAATTTCTAATGTTTTCCAAGCTTGATTTCATAGATATTGGTATTGTGGAATCAGAAAAGCAGATGGAGTCACAATGCAACCTTTAGAATTGAATAGTTTCAAATCTGTATTTGTATTTGGTTTGATAAAATGATTGGGGACAATAACTATTCATGCATAGATAACCTGTGCTCTGGATAGTAATTGATCAACAATGGTAGCAATGAAATTAAAAATGAAGACTGTTCTATACTGGATTATGGGTGCAACCTGCATAGAATGTCAAAATTAGAAGATGTATGTGTAGTTGATAGAAGTTCTGAAGATCTTTATTTCAATTCCCACTCTCATTGATGAATCTCAGGATCTAGAACAAAGCTACATCTATCTCTCAGGGTTCTGGGGGTACCCTTGAGGAGTACAGGTAATTCTTTTATGCCATTGATTTGAACCCCTACCATTGGGTTCCCTGCCAATATTATCAATCAATAATCATTTTAGTTAGCCACTCTTAAGTTATTTTTAGAAAGCGATGCAGTACCACTGAGGTAGTACAGTAAGAAGATTTGGTAAAAGAAAAAAAAATATCCCTCTGAAAAGTCTGTAACACACTCTCTCCTACAAAGACATGCAGAGTCCAGGGGAAAGTGGGCTTAATCTTAGAGAATATATATAGCAAAAAAAAAATTCACAAATCCTGATTTCTGGAATTTCTTTTCTCTTGTTTTTGGGTTGCTCAAAAAATTCCTAGTAAGCATAGCATAGTCCTTTTCTGGACTCTTTGTACAGTCTGTCTTTGGTTCCTAAAACAGACATTGGTGATAGCAAAAGAGAAATATAGTAAATATAGTAAAACCATAATAGTAGGGGACTTTAATGTTTCCCTTTCAGATCTAGACAAATATAAGCAAAAGGCAAAAAAGAAAGAAGGACTTTAATAGAGCTTTAGAAAAATTAGAGATGATCAATCTCTGAGGGTTACTTAATGAGAATAGAAAAAAATTATACATACTTCTCAGCTGTATATGGCACCTTTACAAAAACTGTCCATGAATTCTTACATGAAAACCTTACCAAAAAAATGTAGAAAAACAGAAGAAGTAAGCCCATCATTTCCTGATCTAATTACTGATATAATAAAATTATATTTAGTAATGGACGCTTAAATAATTTTAAACTAATTGAAGATGAAATAACACAATTCTAAAGAACTTGTATATCAAAGAACAACTTGAAGAAATAATAGGAAATTTCATCAAAGAAAATGAAAACAATAAGAAATTCTGAAAATTAAAGAAGAGATGAGTAAAACTGAAAGCAAAAAAGAGCATTGTATTGATAAATATAGGAGTTGGGTTTTTTGAAACCTAATAAAACAGATTAACAGTTAGCTAACTTGATTTTCTTTAAGAGAAAGGAAAACCAAATTATTCATATCAAAAATTAAAAAGGAAAACCTTCAACAGTTGAAAAGGAAATAGAAGAAATTATTAGGAACTATTTTGCCCAATTATATGCTAACAAAATGAAAAACTTAGTGGAAATAGATGAATGCTAAATATAAATATATATAAATATATAAATACCTAGGGTAACAAAAGAATAAAAAGACTATTTAACCCAATATCAGGAAAAAAAAATTGAACAAAACATAAGTGAACTCCCAAAGGAAAAAGAAACCTAAGACTAGATGGATGCATAAGAGAATCTATTAAATATTCAAGAAACAATTCCAATAGTTTGCAATAATTGTTGTTGTTTGTCTTTTGTTCTTGAAGAGGACCAATGACATCATGAGGGTGAAGTCTTGACTTTTTGGTGAATTGGAATTAAATGATTCAGAGATACATGAAGTCATCACCTTTACTCCAGAGTCATCTGAGTCCAATAGCAAGACATAAATCAAGATAACTGGCGATAGAGCTCTTGGCCTTTCTACGCTAAGGTCTTTCCAGGTCTTAGTTTGTCTGAGACAATACCCATTCAGTGATTAAGGGCTAGGTAAGAACTGAGACAAAAGATGGCCTCGTTTACCATCACAAAAATGGGGAAGACCCTCAGAATTTCTGGACAGAACAGAAAACAATTGCTATTTATACTTCCTCTGAACCATCAAAACTCAATGAGCAAGACAGGCTTGGGACCAGTCAAAGAAAGCCACAGAGGTTTGGCAAAGGCATAATCAAGTAGCTCCATTTGAATCACAATGGGCTTTTTCAAAGCTTGTTTTTCTAGAGCTATAGTTCAAGAAATCATAAATGAAAACTATAAGAGACAAAGAATTAATTGTCTCAGCTTTTGGAGAAAAAAAAGGATAAATAAATAGGGGGAAAATCTAGCCTCCAGACTCCAAGATACCTTTTAAAGTATAATCAAACACTATATTCCTTTGGATGGAGTACCCACATGTAAGAATATGACTTCCCATATGCACAGAGTAACAGAAAGAAGAAGAGAGTTTGCAATAATAAAAAGAAAAAGAATCTTTCCAATCTCTTTCAATGCTACAAATATTATTGAAAAATAAAACTACAGGTCAAATATCTTTAATTAATAATGATGCAAAATTTTTGAATAAAATATCAATAAGTAGACTACAGCAACATATTAGAAAGATTATGACCAGGTTGGGTTTATACGAGGAAAGTGGGTTTTAGTTCAATATAAGGAAGGCCACAAATATAATAAACCATCTTAACAATATACATTATAAGTAATATAAATATATTTATTTGTTTTATTATTATATGTTATTATTATAAAATAAATAAATATAAATATAACATAAAAATAAATTAAAATAACATAAAAACATATAATTATTTCAATAAATACTGAACAGGCTTCTTATAAAATCCAACACTCATTTCTATTAAAACCCTAGGAAGGATAGGAATAAATGGACCTTTCCTTAATATAATAAATGTATTTATCTAAATTTAACAGTAAACATTATATGTAATTTAGAAAAGTTACAAGTTTTTCCAATAAGATCATGGGTAAAGAGAGAATGTCCATTATCATCAATACTATTTAACATAGTCTTAGATAATTTGAGCTACAGAAATAAGACAAGAAAAAGAAATCGCAGAAGAGAAATAAAAGTATTACATTTTTACAGATAATATGATAGTATCCTTAGAGAACTCTAGAGAATCAACAAAAAATTAATGTAAGCAATTAGTAACTTTAGCAAAGTTGTATACAAGATAAATCTACATGAATTATCAACTTTACTATATATGACCAACAAAATCCAGGAAGAAGAGCTAGAAAGGGGAATACTATTCAATATAACTACAGAAGCTATAAAATATTTGGGAGCATATCTTCCAAGATGCACCAAAGTACTACATGAATATAACTATAAAACATTCTTTTTTAAAAATTTAATTTATTTATTTTTAGTTTTCAACATTCACTTCCATAAGATTTTGAGTTTTAAATTTTCTCCCCTCCCATTTCCCTTCCCCCCCCCCCGACAGCATATAATCTGATAGAGGCTCTACATCTACATCCATGTTAAGCATATTTTCCCATTAGTCATGATGTAAAGAACAATTAGGACTAATGTGAGGAACCATGAGAATGAAACAATAAAACAAAACAACAAAGGAAAAGGAGAGCAAATAGTATGCTTCCATCTGCTTTCAGACTCCATATTTCTTTCTCTGGGTGTGGATAGCAATTTCCATCATGAATCTTTTGGAGCTGTCTTAGATTCTTGCATTGCTGTGAAGAGCCAAGTCTACCAAAGTCAGTCATCCTATAATGTGGCTGTTACTATGTACAATGTTCTCCTGGTTCTGTTCATTTCACTCTGCATCAGTTCATGTAAGTCTTTCCAAGTTTTTTTGAAGTTTGCTTGCTCATCATTTCTTATAGCACAATAGTATTCAATTACATTCATATGCTACAAATTGTTCAGCCATTTCCCAACTGATGAGTATCCCCTCAATTTCCAATTCTTTGCCACCACAAAAAGAGCTGCTATATTTTTGTACATGTGGGTCCTTTTCCTGTTTTAATAATCTCTTTGGGATATATACCTATTGGTATTGCTGGGTCAAAGGGTATGCACAATTTTATAGCCCTTTGGGCATAGTTCCAAATTGCTCTCCAAATTGTTGGATCATTTCACAATTCCATCAACAATGTATTAGTGTTCCAATTTTCCCACATCTTCTCCAACATTTATCATTGTCCTGTTTTGTCATGTTAGCCAATCTGATAGGTATGATGTGGTACCTCAGAGTCATTTTGATTTTCATTTCTCTAATCAATAGTGATTTAGTGCATTTTTTCGTATAACTATAGATAGCTTTAGTTTCTTCCTTTGAAAACTGCCTGTTAAAAAAAAAACCAAAAAAACCTGCCTGTTCATATCCTTTGACCATTTATCAATTGGGGAATGACTTGTATTCTTATAAATTTGCCTCAGTTCTCACATATTTTAGAAATGAGGTCTTTATCAGAGACACTGGTTGTAAAAATTCTTTCCCAGATTTCTGCTTCCTTCCTAATCTTGGTTGCAAATTGGTTTGTTTGTGCAAACACTTTTCAATTTATTGTAATCAAAACTGTCCATTTTGCATTTCATAATGCTCTCTATCTTGTTTGGTCATAAATTCTTCCCATCTCCATAGATCTGAAAGGTAAACTATTCCTTGCTCTTCTAGTTTGCTTATAGTATCAGTCTTTATATCTAAATCATGTACCCATTTTTACTTTATCTTGGTATAGGGTATAAGATGTTGGTCTATGCCCAGTTTCTGTTATACATTTTTCCAGTTTTCCTAGCAGTTTTCGCTAAATAGTGATTTCTTATCCCAGAAGCTGGAGTCTTTGGATTTATCAAATAGTTGGTTAGTGTAGTCACTGACTGTTGTGTCTTGTATACCTAACCTATTCCACTGATCCATCACTCTTTCTTAGACATAAAACATTCTTAGCAGAAATAAGGACAGACTTCTCCTGGTTCTGCTCACTTCACTCTACATCAGTTTATGTAAGTCTTTCCAGGTTTTTCTGAAATTATCTTGCTTGTCATATCTTATAGCACAATAGTATTTCATTACATTCATATACTACAACTTGTTCGGCCATTTCCCAACTGATGGACATCCCCTCAATTTCCAATTCTTTGCTACCACAAAAAGAGCTGCTGTAAATATTTTTGTACAAATAGGTCTATTTTGTTTACAGCATTTTGTTTATAGGTTTCTTTGGTTTACAGACCTAGTAATGGTATTGCTGGATCAAAGGATATGCACAGTTTTATAGCCCTTTGGGCATAGTTCCAAATCGTTCTCCAGAACAGTTGAATCAGTTCATAACTGAGTGGAGAGCTTTTAATACAACATTCCGTGAAGCAAAGGATATAGGCCTTCAGCCAAGAATAACTTATCCAGCAAAACTGAGTATTATGCTATAGGAGGACAAAATGGACCTTTAATGAAATACAAAAGTTCCAAGTATTTCTGATAAAAAGACCAGAGCTGCATAGAGACTTTAAAGATCAAACACAGGAGTTAAAAGAAACATGAAAAGGTAAATTCTAATGAACAATGATAAGGGAACTACTTACATTCAAATAGAGGGAGATGATACATGTGTCCCCTCTGAACCCTATTATCATTAGGGGTCACAGAATGGTTCTATTATGTCTTGATGATCTTCAGAGAAGAATAGAAAGAATGGAAAAGGAATACACTAGGTAAGGAAGAGTATGGAAAGTTAGGGGAAATTATCTTATATAACCAGGGTGTACAAGTAGACATCTATTCAAATAAGAAGAGGGAGTGGGGAGAACAGATAACACTTGAACCTCACTCTCTTCTGAACTGGGCAAAGGAGGGAAAATTACACACACATAGAGCTGGGCATAGAAATACATTTCACTCAACAGGGAAATAGGAGGGAAAGGGGAAAAGATGAAATGGGAATTAGAGGGAAAATAGATTAAGCAAGACATTAGTTCTAAGCAAAAAAAAATTCTAAGGATGTAAAAAAAAAATTTATAGCTAGCTTTTTTTTAGGTGGCAAAGGATGGAAATCTGAAAGGGTGCCCATAAATAGGGGAATAGCTAAACAAGTTATGGTATGGTTGCGGTCCTTCATGCTTGAATGATATCATTATGTCAGGGTCAAGGTCTGACAGACAAGATCTGATACAGGGTCAACTATATTTCTGATTTAGGCTGATCAGACTAATATGAGCTCAGAAAGCTCTATCACAGATTAGGCATAAATAGTCCATATGAACTTATAAAGCTATGGTATAAAAATGTGATGGAATGCTATTGTGCTGTAAGAAATGATGAAGGAGATAGTTTCAGAAGTACCTTTCATAAACTCAAGTAAAGTACCTTTTATAAACTCAAGTAAACAGAATCAAAAGAATAATCTATTCAATGACAAAAATATGGTAAAGACAAACATCTTTGAAAGAATTAGGAGCTCTGATCATAATGACTCACTATGATTCCAGAGAACTAATAAAGAAACATGATACCCATATCCTGGTAGAGTGGTGAAGGATTCAGGGTACAGAATGAGACATTGATTTTTTTTTTTTTTGGCTACGGCCAATGAGGAAATACGTTTTGCTTGACAGGGGTTTTGTTTTCCTTTTGTTCTCGCGGAGGCGCGGAACAGTGATGAGAAGGTAGATTTTTGTTATTTGAAAAAAGCAAATAAAATACAATTTTAAATAGTCTAAATCACTAGTAATTATAGAACTACAAATTAGTACAAATTTGAGGTTCCACCTGATACCTATCACACTGGCCAAGATGACAAAAGAGAAAAATGACAAATGTTGGAGGGGCTATGGAATAATAGGTACACTAGTGCATTGTTGGTAGAACTTTGAATGGGCGCATTCATTCTGGAAGGCAATTTGAAACTCTGCCCAAAAGGTTAATAAACGGTAAATACTGTTTGACCCATTTATTTCACTACTAGGCCATTAGAGGTAGGCCTAATGCCAATACCCTTTTAGTTCAGGTTGGATGTTGGGACAGAGTTAAGACCTTGTAAGTTATTGAACAGTTAACAAATGGAGGTTTATTTTGCCCTAGCATAGCAAAATGCAGCAAGAATACAATGGTTCTTACATTTTATGGGCAAGGGTTTCCCCCTCATCTCCATATGGAAAGTATATGGTCAGAAGGACAGGATTTGGTTGTTCCCATGGTTTCCAGGCAACCATAAAGTTGGAGGGGCCCTGACTCCAGGTGGGTGGGACTTTTTATGCCCTTAGGTAACTAGGAAGTTGAGTCAAGGGTTTCTGGGATTAATCAAGTTCCAGGGGAGATCACATAGGCCTAAACACAACGAAATCAAAGAAAGTGGAGAAGGATTTTAATGTATGAAAATATCTGTACTAGCTCTTTTTGTGGTAGCTAAAAATTGGAAACTAAGTGGGTGTCCTCTCATTTGGGAATGATTTTTTAAAATTTTAATAAATTTATTTATTTATTTATTTATTAGTTTTCAACATTCGTTCCCATAAGATTTTGAGTTCTAAATTTTCTCCCTCTTTCCCTCCCTCCCCAAGACAGCATGCAAATCTGATATAGGCTCTACATATACATTCATATTAAACATTTTCACATTAGTCATGTTGTAAAGAAGAATTAGAACCAGTGGGAAAAACCACAAGAAAGAAGAAACAAAAACAAACAAACAAAAAAGAGAGAGCAAATAGTATGCTTTGATCTGCATTAAGACTTCATAGTTCTTTTTTCTGGATGTGGACAGCATTTTCCACCATATGTCCCCTGGAGTTGTCTTAGATCCTTGCTTTGCTCAGAAGAGCTAAGTCTATCAAGGCTGGTCATCACACAATGTTGCTGTTACTATGTACAATGTTCTCCTGATTCTGCTCACTTCACTCAGCATCGGTTTATATAAGTCTTTCCAGGTTTTTCTGAAGTCCTTCTGGTCATCATTTCTTACCATTACATTCATATATTACAACTTGTTCAGCCATTGTTATTTGGGAATGATTAAACAAATTTAGTATATGAATGTAATTGTACCATAAAAAATGATTAGTTTCAAAGGAAAGTGAGAAATCTATGAACTGATGCAGATAGAAGTGATCAAAACTACAGTAATAATAATATTGTAGAGAAAAGCAGCTTCAAAAGACTTTAGAATTTTGATTAACTCAATGATAAACCATCAGTTTGTCGACTGGATCAGAACTGGCCTCTAAGCTGTGGGTAGTCAGAGCCAAACAAATAGAGCAGGCTAGAGACAGGTGAGTCAGGACACAAACAGAAGTTTAATTTCAGAAGGAGGAAAATTACATATGCATATAGAAGCCCCCCCTTCAAAAAAGGAGGGCTTAACATGCTGGACTAAAGACAGGACCTATATATATATACATATATATATGTGTGTGTATATATATACATATATATACATATATACATATATATATACATATACACATATATACATATATATACATATACACATATATACATATATATACATATATATATACACACATACATATATATATACATACATATATATATATACTAGGCTGGGCCATGACATAATCATTTTAGGTCTTGAGTTATTGTTCCCACAGTGGGGAACAGTATTGTCTCAGGTCTTTAGGGTCATGCCTACCTTTCAGGGCACAGAACCAGAATTCTGTAATGGGCACAGGAACGCAGTGATTGTGAACATGTGATGGATGGCTCTGGGAAACAGAGGGAGCTAAATACCTCAGTGAACATCTGGTACTGGTTCAAGCAATACACTTTGCCAGAGGGTGATATCATCCTGGGTGCAAGGGATTATTGTTATGCCAAGCTCAGGGCACAGCCTGTTTGCTAGGCCTTAGCTCTTGAAAACAGGGTATCTCCAAAATATTTTGACAAGTTCAAATGAACGATGATGAAACACATCACTCCTCCTGACAGAGAGGTCATGAACTTAAAATGCAGAAAAGGACATACATTTTCAGACACGGTTAATGTGGGATTTTGTTTTGCCAGACAATGTAGATATGTATTAAGGTATTTGCTTTTTTGTTTTGTTTTGTTTATTTATTTGCTCACTGCAGGGAGGGAAGTAGTGGTAGGGACAGATAAACTTTTTAAAATACTCATTACTTGAAAAAAAAATTTAAAAACTAGAAGAAAAAAAACCCTCCCATCCAAACCACTTTCTATTTATTAACTAAAGAGTGAAGAAACAAAGACAAAATTCTACAGATAAAATTAAATGAAGTATAGGTTAGAGTTTTTGAGCAACTTAAAAATAGTGACTTAACTCTGGTACACCTTGGAGAGTTCTAAAATCATTGAATCCAGTCAACAATGGAGAAAAAGGCAGAATTCTTAATTGTATTTAAAAGGAGGCTGCTGCTCTTGTCCAGTTACCACCCTAATTTATCTTCACAGAGATCAGAGTTCCTCTCTAAACTCTGACTTAGTTTGTCTTTAGAAACTGGGTAGGCCTTTTCCAGAATTAAGCCAAAGAACTTCAGACCAGGACACAGTCTCCTTGACATTGTCTCTAGGCAAGGGGAAACTGCTAAGATCTTTTATTCAGGGAATTTCCTCACATGCGTATACCTTCTTAATATACAATACTGTGCTACCTCAACCCCCTTTTACCTTGTGTTTCCTCTGAATAAAGTAGATCCATGTCTTGGGTTACATCCTGCCAAGTCTCAGTGATACTTGTAAAGTCAAATAAGGGCCCTTTGTAATAGATTCTCTAGCTCCTCTGTTGCCTCAACTTTGGGTATATAAATATAAGCATAATTTCCACACCATCTTTCCAACCACTACCACCACCTTAGTCTAGGGGGAGGATGGAAGGGAATTATTAGGTTCATGGCTTAGCTCTGTTCTTATAGAACACAGTAGTAACCCAAAACTCCCCTTAAGGCTTAAGCGCCAGGAGCCCTGATCCCTTCAGCCTTCTGTACCAGGATGACTACAACATCTCACCTGGAATAATGGCTTCGAGGTGACCATGGTTCCAACTCCCCATCCAATGACCTATCACTAGCACCTAAAACCGAGAAGGACAAATAAAATAGTGACTTTGGTGACTCTGCACAACCCTCCCTTACTTAAATCCAGTTGATTTGCAAGTCGTGACATCATCTTCCTGATGTCATGGTCCTCTTTGAGAACTAAGGACAAACCACATGTCTGGCTCCCAAGTATTGGTTTTACATTTTCATTGTGAGAATTACACCTTGAAAAAATCAGCAAACATTACGAACCAAGGCTTGATTTACTGTTTTGTTAATTGTCTAGGCATAATAAAATAATGGAGAAAATGTTAATAATGTAGATTATATTTAAAGGTGTATATTGCGGAAGCAGCTAGGTGGTTCGGTGAAGAGAGCACCAGCCCTGGAATCAGGAGGACCTGAGTTCAAATCCAGCCTCAGACACATAACACTCATTGGCTTGTGACTCAGGGCAAGTCACTTAACCCCAATTGCCTCACCAAAAAAAAAAAAAAGGAAGAAAAGAAAAAAGTGTATTGTGTGTACATTTTTTCCCAATTGTTAAACTTTTATTTGCTAGCACACTTGTGAATATATTGCTCTGTTCTACAATGGATCTCAAGTGATCAAGGATCAAAGTATTTGAGGAAAATCCCCTTATATTTCTTTGAAAGCTTCTTTTTAATCTGTTCTTTTACTATACCATAGTTCAATGGTTACTATACAAATTGCCTGTGAACCAAATCACATCAGTAGATTGTGAATGAGAAAGGGAGAGCCCCAAAATGGAGATGGAAAAGTGAGAGAAGAAATTAAAATTTTCCTAATTTCAGTATTTTGGAGCATTTTCTAGGTTATATACCTGGATCCATGCAGAATCCATATCCAGACTATGAATGCTACATACCAGCTCATTAGAGCTGTATGGAGAGGAGAGAGTACTCTACTTGTGTATAGTTGGCGTGACCTCTGGTGGCCAAAATATGTATTGTGTTCCCAGCCTGATTCTCAGGAGATCTCAAAAAGCAGGGGAATGAACCAGTTCTGAGAGCAACATAAAGGGTTGTGTGAAGGGCCTCACGTGGAAGAGTGATTAAGAGTTGTCCTGCTTGATTCCCCCAAAGATATTGTACTGGGAGAAGGAGAAAGGGAGAGGTAGAATGGAGTAAATTATCTCACATAAAAGAGGCAAGAAAAAGTTTTTACAGTGAAGGGGAGGAGGGGCGAGGTGAGAGGAAATGAGTGAACCTTACTCTTATCAGAATTGGCTTAAAGAGGAAATAACATACACACTCAGCTGGGTATAGAAACCTATCTTATCCTACAAGAAAGTAGGAGGAAGGGCGTAAGAGAAGGAGGGTGATAGAAGAGAGGGCAGAATGGGGGACGGGGTAATCAGAAGCAAACACTTTTGAGGAGGGACAGGGTGAAAGGAGAGAGTAGAATAAATGGGGGGGTGGGATAGGATGGAGAGAAATATAGTTAGTTTTTTACAACATGACTATTATGGAAGTGTTTTGCATGACTACACATGTATAACCTATATCCAATTGCTTGCCTTCTCAATGAGGGTGGGTGGGGAGGGAGGAAGGGAGAGGATTTGGAGCTCAAAGTTTTGAAAACGAATGTCAAAAATGTTTTTTACATGGAACTGGGAAAAAAATAAAATATCAAATAGAAAAAAAAAACAAAAATATGAACTTTCCCCTAATGCCTCCAAGGCATAATTTCTTCTATACCACTTCAGTCTCTGCGAGTGAAGGCTCAAAAACTTAGTCCAGTTCCCACATAGCCTTGAGCCCACTAAGCATCTCCAGATGTTGCATGCCTTTTGGATGAATAATTCCACTGCACTGGAGTCCCAAAGATCACTCCTTGCTCCTTGGGAATTTGATGCTGGGCTGGCTGCAAAACTTAGCTGAGATTCTGACTTTAGAATTCCTACAGCTCCCATGGTCAAAGACTCCCCTCCCTATACCTATAATGGAAAATAATGAACAAAAAGGCTAAGGAGGCCTATTTCTCAAGGGTCATGTGGCCTGGAGGTGGAGGGAGACCCCTTGGCATTTCCCTTTACAACATGGTTTCTCACCAGATGCCATCATGTCAACACAGTGCCTCTGAAGACAATGAGGCCAAAGCAAATTCAGGTCTTTTTGAAGACATTAATTGTTCTGGCTATATAATCAATCAGGAAAGTCTCCCAACCACTCACAGCATGGCTACAGTTGCTCTAGTCTCACTAAGACCCTTCTATGTGACAGGAAATTATCGATATCAAATGTAATATTAACTGTGGCCACCTCTGTCTCCTTATGTTTATTCTTTCCTAATATTAGATGAGTAAGTATTCTTAACTATTGGTTCCAGGGATGGAGGAGAAAGGGAATATGAGGCAACTGCCTTTCTCCCTACCTAGCTTTTAGTTCAAAGCGGTTCTGCCTACAAGCAACTGCAAAGGAAAAGACTCAGAGATGGGCAGGTTTTACATGCACACTCAATTTTGGCTCAGAACTTCCTGAGTCATTAGTTCTTCTAGCTTCACAGTCAATGAGAAGACTTTTTATCATTTCAAAATACCGAACTCTGTGTCATCATAGCCAGAAAATGGATCCCCAAAGTTTATACATGGTCTCTTGTATTGAAACCAGGTGGGGAATATCTGCATATGCTTGAAGGACCAAACCCTGTAGTCTAATTCATCCATGCTACCCCAATCTGAAGAAATAAAGTTATAGGTCATAAGGCAATGGAGAGACCCTTGGGGGTTTGAATAGGCTATAGCATATTACTGTGGAAGAATTATTCAGGAAAAGAGGTATAAAATTATATTATCAGATATATTTATAATTGGGAAAGAGAGGTGGACAAATCACGTAGCAAGAGATAACTGATGGACAACCCGAATGCTGCATAGTTACCCATGTAATGTCAAAAGATCTGGAGAAAGGCCCCCAAAACATCAGATGGATCCCTTCTGGAGGATTTCCAGGGAAAAAAAAAAAGGACAAACATTACAGAGAAGGAGGTGTGGATGGATTACTATAGATGGAAGTTACCACTTCCATTTATGGTTCTTCCTTACAGAGCCAAACCTGTGAGATGAGTGGTCTCTATTTGCTGTCTCCATTTCCTCATCACTCACCCCCTTCTTCACCATAGTTAAAGATATTCTGCAATCAACTACTCCAGTTTCATCTGCTAAGTGTGTCCTATTTCCCTGCGTGCTGATGGAGGAAGAGTTCAAATGTGAAGGGCAAAGGGAAGAACAATAAGCATCCAGTCCAGTAGACCCACACACTACTGTGTCCTCTTGCATGGTTTCTTCCCAGTGAAGTTGGGGAAATATGATGACAACATGGTGAGACAGCAAGGTGGTACAGTAGATAGAGCATTGGGCCTGGAATCAGAAGAAACCAGAATTCAAATTCAATTTCAGACACTTATGAGTTGTGTGACCTTGGGCAAGTCACTTATCCTCTGTTTGCTTTGGTTTCCTTATCTGTAAAATGGGGATAATAATAGTACCTACTTTCCAGGGTTTTTGTGAGGATCAAATGAGTTAATATTTAGGTAGCATAGCATCTGGCACATATATAAATGCTATATAAATATATATATATATATATACATATATATATATATATATATAAGTGCTATATAAATGCTAGCTATTATCATTATTTTATTATATATATTTTTAATATAAATTTATTTTTAGTTTTCAATATTCACTTCCACAAGTTTTTGAGTTCCAAATTTCTCACCCCTCCCCCCATCCCAAGATGGCGTGCATTCTGAATACCCCTTCCCCTGGTCTGCCTTCTCTTCTATCTCTCCCCCCTCCCTTCTCTTATCCCCTTCCTCTTCTATTTTCCTGTAGAGCAGGATAGACTTCTGTACCCCATTTCCTCTAGTTCTTATTTCCCAGTTGCATGTGAAAACATTTTTTTAAAAACATGTGTTTTTAAAACTTTGAGTTCCAAATTTTCTCCCTTCCTCTCTCCCTACCCACCCTCACTGAAAAGGCAAGCAACTCAATATAGGTTGTACATGTGCAGTTATGCAAAACACTTCCTTAGTAGTCATGTTGTGAAAAACTAACTCTATTTCCCTTAATCCTATCCTGCCCTCCCATTTATTCTATTCTTTCTTTTGACCCTGTCCCTCCTCAGAAGTATTTGCTTCTGATTACCCTCTTTCCTAATCTGCCCTCCTCTCTATCACCCCCCTGCTCTCTTGTCCCTTTCTCCCCCTATTTTCCTATAGGGTAAGACAGATTTCCATACCCAATTGAATGTGTATGTTATTCTCTCCTTAAGCCAAATCCTATGAGAATAAGATTCCCTCATTCCCTCTCACCTTCCCCTGTTTCCCTTCCACTGTGAGAGACTTTTCTTTTCTGGGTTTTTTTTTTTGTGAGATAATTTACCCCATTCTACCTCTCCCTTTCTTCTCCAAGTATCCTCCTCTCTCATCCCTTAATTTTATTCTCCAGATATGACCCCTTAATCTTCAACTCACCCTGTGCCCTCTATCTATCTATACATACATACATTTTTTTTCCTTCAAATACCCTAATACTGACAAGGTTCTCATGAGTTACAAATATCATCTTTCCATGCAGGAATGTAAACAGTTCAATCTTAATAAGTCTCTTATGACTTCTCTTTCCTGTTTACCTCTTCACGTTTCACTTGAGTCCTGTATTTGAAAGTCACATTTTCTATTCAGCTCTGGTCTTTTCATCAGGAATGCTTGAAAGTCCTCTATTTCACTGAATGACTATTTTTTCCCCTGAAGGATTATACTCAGTTTTGCTGGGTAGGTGATTCTTGGTTGTAATCCTATCTCCTTTGCCCTCCGGAATATTATATTCCATGCCCTGCGGTCCTTTCATGTAGAAGCTGCTAAATCTTGTGTTATCCTGATTGTGTTTCCATTTTAATTATTATATTGAGGGGCTTGTAGTAAGCAATTAATAATTCTTTTCATTCATTCATCTCCTTGCCTCCCACCAACCCTCTTCCTCCAAATAATTATTATTTTCCCCAGAGCCTGAGGCAATGGGAGTTAGGGAATGGAAGAGATAATAGGGAACTGACCATCATCATCATCATCATCATCATCATTATGTATTAATAATAACAATTAATGATAGTTGATGGCCAATTCCTTATTACTATTTTTACTGGCCATCAATGATTATGATGACAACAACAACAACAACTACTACTACTACTATTACTCCTCCTCCTCCTACACTCATAGATGAACAGTTCCCTATTATTTCTCCCATTGCCAAATATCCATTGATATTCCCCAGAGCCTCAGGCTCTGGGGAAAGTAATAATTTGGGAGCAGGGTGATTGATGGGAGTAGAAGAGATAATGAATGAATGAAAGAAAGAAAAAGATTATTGAGTGCTTACTATATTCCAGGCACCATGCTAAGTACTAGAGGTACAAATATAAGCAAGCAAGAAGTCCCTGTCCTCAAGAAGCTTACATTCTAACAAGGGAAGGAAAGACAACAAATATAGGAGAGTAGTGGCCAGGGAGGAATGATTTGTATAGAGAAGTCCCAGGAATGGTGATAGGAATCATAGACAATACACTGGAAACATCCTTTCCAGAAATGGTAGTGTTGATTTGATCACTTTCCTGAGAGCCAGAGTTGGAAAGTGGGCTGGGGAGTGGAAAGAATAGAAGGTTTTAATGGTATTAAAATAGGTAGGAGATCTGACCAAACAGTGGATACTGAGATGTTAAAAATCCATGTGTGGTGATTATATTGTCATGGTGATCAGAGGCAATGGCAAATCTGTTCTAGCTCACTTCTACTCTGTTTCCTTCCTTCTGATTTCATCTAAAATTCTGTGAATATGTATGTGCATATGCAATATAACAATCATCTATAAACCTCTGGGCTAATTTTGTTTAGTTTGTGAGTGTGTATGTTTCCCGTGTAAAGTTGTGTATATGTCCACATTGGTCTATCTAAATGTGCCTTGTAGGAAGTCAAGAGGTTCCGAGGAAGATTCTGATTCCTGCAAGGAGTAGAGCAGCAGATAAAGACCATGAGTCTGCATCCTCAGAATGAGGGGACTAAGCTAGAATTATATCTTTTTGCCCCTTTAAATATTGTTAGTCAAGGGAAAATAATTTTTAGGTTCAAGCCACTCTGCTGATCACTATCCCTTAACAAAGAAGGTGTGAAGCATAAATCATGGAGATGAAAGAGGCATGTTATGAACTCTAATTACATGATCATCACCATGACCTCTTACTAGCTAAATACTGGCTAAATAGCCTTCTTTTCACCTCTCATCCTGACCTTTCATCTCTATTTTATACTACAAGTCACTCCTGGCAGCTAGGTGGCACAGATCCAAGTCTGGAGTCAGGAGGAACTGAATTCAAAATCTTGCCTCAGACACTTACTTGCTGTATGATCCTGGACAATTCACCTAACCCTGTTTGCCTCAGTTTCTTCATCTGTAAAATGAATATCAAATGGGATTAAGAAGAGTTGGACAGGACTATAATGGCCAAACAACAACAAAAGTTACTCCCTCCTTGAAACCTCTTCCCTTAGCATCTGTGATACATTTTCCTCCTTTTCTCCGATCATTCCTCCTGTGGCTCCTCTGCCACCTCTGGATCCATGGCTGTGGGTAACCCTAAAAATTTGCCTTCAGTCTTTTCTACTATATTCCCTTAGATATTCCACTCAAAGTGAAATGATGATGATGATGATGATGATGATGATGATGATGATGATGATGATGATACCTTTTTGCATTGCAAGGTTTGCAAAGTACTTTACACATTTCATCATTCGTATCTCACATTAACTCTGTGAAGGAGACAGTAGTATCATTATCCTCATTTTACAGATGAGAAAACAAGCTCAGTAAGGATTTTGAGCCCCACCTTTATTCCTTAACTCCAAGTCCAGAGCTCTTTCTGTATGACAGCATTCCACTACCAAATCAACATCTTTAGCTATGAAGTTCCACCAAAGGCCTGTGCTTCATGTATTTTATTTCCACTCGACATTCTTAAATACTTTCTGCACAAGGTATTGGGTTAGGAGTTGAGTATACAAAGATAAATAGGACATAATGGAGTATGTGCACAAATAATTGTGGAACACAGGTTCTGGGCTCACTATCCCAACTTCCAAAAGTAGTAGCAGGTTGGGTTACCAGAGAGTGGATGGTTATTGTTCCCTTCAGCATTCTAGAGGCTATCCTAAAGGGCTGGGGTACAGGGGATGGAATTCTCTAGTACTAGGGGCTCATGAGCCCCCATCCAATGTGTTCCCCTGATGTCAACTGCCCAGTTAATATCTCCCCAAGGAATATTTATTGATATGGAATAGCAAGGACTAAAGTGTAACAAACATTCCAAAATAGGAACACCTCTGTCCTGGGGAAGAGTATACTCAAACTTAATGTAGCTGCTGCAAAATACTCTCTCCACCAAGTTCACTTTTGGGTGTGGCATAGTCAACGGACTAACTTCTTCCTTGCTTACAGGATATGGTGTCTCAGGTACTGGGCTGATGCTCTACTGGGCTGGGTCAAGAAGGTTGCTTTCAATGCTAGCTCTTCACCAGACTCAGTATCTATTGATGAGACTGGCTCTGATTGTTGAGGGGACCTTTATTGGCTCTTCCAAATTTTCAGAACTCACAAGATAATCTGGCTTGTTATATCTCTAATACTTATTCATCTAAAATAAAAAAAAAATAAACAGAAAGAGACAAAAGAAATAGCAGTGCCATGTGTTCGTGAGTACATGGCAGCTGGGTGGAGAAATAAATCAGGGCAGTGGGCTACAAGCTACTGCCACTATTGCTGCTCTCTTCTCATCCCAAGACCCATAGTATTTCTTCCTCATCACATGAAAGCCACAGGAAAGAGAAAACTCAGTTCTAGCTCAACAGCCAATTAAAAGGCTTTTCATCACCACACAATAAACCAAAAGGAAATAATCACAAGATATTTGAATCTAACATGAACTAAGTAAGGAAAAAACCCTATATTGTGTGTTTCCAGAAACAGGCTCACAAAAGATCCACATCAACTTGTAGCCCACAGAGCATATTGTGCATCCTCTGAGGACTGGACCTTCGTTGGCCAGTCCTTCCATTCAAAATGTAATGCAAAGGAGGACATTAAGTGCATAGGAGAAGCATTCAGGATATTTAAACTCACATGTTAGAGGGTTTTAGCAGTGGTAAACTTAAGTAGGTTCAGGAAGGGAACAGTCGAACCCCTAAATGACCTCTGAGGGTGAGATTCTATGTTTTTATATGCCCTTTCCTAAATGCAATGGGGACTGTAAATACAGCATGGGATAATAAATAGGCAGTTAGTAATTTTTTTTTAATCAGACCTGTGACTTCATCAGTATAGGGAGCTCCTAGAGATGAAATTTCTTCCCCCAATGCAAATTGTCACCTGTTCTATGACTTACACTCTCAGAGAGTTGCCTGGACCCATGAAAGGTTAAGAAAATTAGTCCAGGGCCATACGGCCAGGATATCAGAGGCAGTACTTGAACCTGGGTCTTTTTGACCTTGATAGCTTCTCTCAGGCACTCAGGCCAGCCATATCTTCATTTCTCACTATGCTGAAATCTGGACTTCACCATGTCCTGCAGCTACGGTAGGCATCTTCCTTCCTTCCTTTTTCCTTTTCAATCTTCATTTATATGTTATCTTCCCACATAGAATGTAGGCTTCTTTCTTTTTGCTTGTATTTGTATTCCCAAAACTTAGCTTAGTGCTTAGCAAGTGGTAAGCACTTAATAAATGTTTGTTGACTGGGTTGACTCCAAGGTCAGCTCTCAATCCAATTTCCTATGTTGCCTCTGTCTAATTCAATTCAATTCAATTCAATTCAATTCTGTGTCCCAGTGTGGCAGTACTCTGTAGTTTAGAACGTAGTTAACTGGGAGTCAGGAAATCTGGTTTTGAGTGCTGCCTCAGACACTAAGTAGCAGTGTGACTGTGGGAAAGTCACATAACCTTGCCAAAGAGAGGATTCTGGGAAGATGGCAGAATTGGTCAGAAAACTTTCGGTTCTCCAAATTTCCTCCTCAAAAAAAATACAGAACAGTGAACGTAGAATCAGGGTAAAGCAGTTGTCCTCCTAAGACAACTTAAGAAGACCCCAGGAAAGACTCGACCTCCAGGGGCGGAGGTTTAGCCTGGGTAAAGTGCAAATACCTCCTGGCAGATTCTGCAGAGCCTGCAAACAATGAGCTGGGGAGGGAAGCTGGGTTGGGAGGCAGCCTCTGACTCAGGAACTTTCATCTCACAGTTGGTGTGGGGATTGGATGGTTGAATAGGAGGTTAAAGGGCCTTCACCTGTAGAGAGATGCCAAGCTCAGCTGGGCTGACCTGATGCGGTCCCAGGCTGTGGCTGTGGAGGAGAAGGACTGTGGTAGCAGAGGGGCGGAAAACCTGTTGGCTGTGGGCACTTGCAGGAAAGCAGAGTTCCTGGTTTCAGTTGCAGGGCAGAAAAGACAGCTGTAGTTTGCAGCCACCAGAAGGAGTAAAGGGAGCAAGAGCATTTGTGGGACAGCATGGCTGGGGTCCCTAGCTGTGGCTTAGAGGTGGAGAGGAGTGTCCAAAGTTGGGTCCTGGAACAGTTCAGAAAATAACAGTAAGAAGGACTTGAGGCTTGAGACATTATTCCCCACACCTTAAGACTACAGCTTGATTATAACACTAGCTTCTAAAAAACAAAATAAAAATAAAAATGAGTAAATAAAGAGAAAGAACCCAACCATAGACAGCCACTATGGGGATAGAGAAGACCTGGGTTCATAAGAAGATAGTGGAGCTAAAAAAAACCATTCCTTTTTCAATGAGAAATGTCAAATGGTCACAAGCCCAAAAAGAGTTCTTGGAAGAACTTTAAAAAGACTTTTAAAATCAAATAAGAGAGACGGAGGAAAAATTGGGGGGGGGGAAGAGCCATCCAAGCAAGTCAAGAAAATTATGAAAATAAAGTCAACCAATTGGAAATAGAGAAGCAAAGACTTAAGAAAGAAAATAATTCCTTGAAAACTAGAATTGGGCAAGGAGAAGCTAATGACATTATAAGACACCAAAAAATAATAAAACAAAATCTAATGAAAAAATAGAAGAGAATGTGAAACATCTCAGCAGAAAAACAAATGATCTGGAAAACAGATCGAGGAGAGACAATATAAGATTACCTGAAAGTTACAATCAAAAAAGGAATCTTGATACACTATTATAAGAACAAGAAGGCAAAGAAGAAAAAGAAAAAATCCACCAATCACTACCTGAAAGAGATCCCAGGAGGAAAACTTATAGGAATATCATAGCCAAGCTTCAAAGCTCCCAGGTTAAGAGAAAATATTACAAGCAACAAGAAAAATACAATTCTTACAATAAGGATTACACAAGACCTACTTGTAGTAGCTACTACCTAGGTCTTGGAATACTATATTTGTAGAGCAAAAGAGCTAGGGTTATGATCAAAAGTAACTTACCCAGCAAAGTTAAGTATAATCTTGAATGGAAGAAAAAAAATGGACATTTAACAAGCTGAAAGACTTTCAAGTATCTGTGACAAAAAACTGCAGAACTTAATGGAAAATTTGACATATGAGATCCAGAAGAAATATAAGGTAAACATTAAAGACCAATTATAGGGGACTTAATAAGGTCAAAGTGTTTATTTCTTAGATGTGAAAGTGTTATCAGTACTCTTATGACCATCATCATTATTTGGGTAGTTTGAAAGAAAGACTTGGGCTAAGCTGTACTGTATGATGGGGTGAATGTAAAAAAAACTGCATAAAGAGAGATAAAAAGGAGTAATCATGCAATATGAAAAATTGATACAAAAGAAGCAAGGGGGAGGCTGGAACCTTACTCTCATCAGAAAGGGTTTAAAGAGGGAACAACATATATATGTGTGTGTATGTGTGTGTGTGTGTGTGTGTGTGTGATATATATATATATATATATATATATATATATATATATGTATATATCAAGAAGGGTATAAAAGTCTTCTAAATTTTGAAAGAAATAAGAGGGCAAGGGGATAGGGTAGGAGGAGAGAATAAAGGAGGGACTCTCAGAGGGGTAGGTAGGTTAAGGAATAGGAGGGCAAGGTAGTGGGAAGAAGTAAATTAGAGGAGTGAGGTGGGATAAAGTTAATAGGCAAGAAAGGATAGTGAGGAGGGAAATATACAACAAGTAATTATAGCTTAGAATATGAATAGGATGAATTTACCCATAAAATGGAATCAGAAAGCAGATTAGAAATCTGAAATATGTTGCTTTCAGGAAATACAATAAAAATGAGAGATACACACAAAGATAAAATAAAAGGCCAGAGTAGAAATTATTGTATAAAAAAAATCAGGGGCAGTAATCATGATCCCAGACAAAGTTAAAGCTAAAATAGATTTAATCAAAAGAGAAAAATAGAGAAATTATACTGTGTGTCAGCAATATTATTCAATATTGCTTTAGAGCATTTAAAATAACTACACAGTATAAAATACTGGTGGGTATACTTGCTAAAACAGACACAGGAACTACATGAAAACATAAAACATTTTTTATACAATTAAAGTCAGATTTAAATAACTGAAGTAATATTTATTGTTCGTGGGTATATAACACCAATATAATAAAAAATGACAATTTTACCTAATCTATTTTTTCAATGCCATCCCAATTAAGTTACTAAAAAATTATTTTACTGAGTTAGAAAAAATAATAACAAAGTTCATTTGGAAGAACAAAAGGTCAGGAATTTCAAAGAAACTAGGAGGAAAAGGTGTAAAGGAAGGAGATTCAGCAGTATCAGACCTTAAACTATATTATAAGGTGAGAGCATTGTTGAAGTATAAAATGGATATTTTTCATTATTTTAAATTAAAAATGTCTTGTATAAATAAAACCAATGTAGCCAAGAATAGAAGGAAAGCAGAAAACTGGGGCAGGGGAGGACTTTCTTAGACAAGCTCTCAGATAGGGTGTGATTGTGTTGGAATATTGCTGTGGTGTAGGAAATTATGAGCTGGTTGATTTAGGAAAACATGGAAAGACTTGGACCTATGAAGGAAGGTGCTATCCACCTCTAGAGAAAGAGAAGACAAGTGGAAATATGCATAGTGCAGTCTTACATATATGTGTATGCTTACAGATATCTACATATAGATATCTATGTATATCTATATGTATACCTATATCTATATCTATCTATCTATCTATCTATCTATCTATCTATCTATCTATCTATCTATCTATCTATCTATCTATCTATCTGTCCAAGTTTGATTGTAGCCTTTGCTAGGGTGGGGGCAAGGGAAGAAGGGAGTGGGGGAAAAAGTAAGAAGTGCATAGCAGAGAACAAAAGAAAACCTAGAAGGAAGCAAAGAAAAGCTGGGTAGCTTTGAAAACAATGTGTAGTATTTATTATACAGGTTTTCTTGAAATAAAAATTTATTGTTTTATATTGAATCCTCTCTTATGTTCTGTTGTGGACATGGAAATGTTTTTTTTCTTTTCTCATTTTGTATTTAAATTTAAAATGAATTTAAAAATTACAAAAAAATAACCTTGCCAAACCTCAATTTCTTTATCTGTAAAAAAGAGAATATTTTTACTATTTACCTAATATTATTTTGCACAAAGTACTTTGTGAACTTTAAAGCACGATGTAAATGTGAACTGACATCTCAAACTCAATGTATTTAATAATACTCAGTTCACTTCCCCTTTCAAATCTGTTGTTCTTTTTTCATCCTAGCTTTCAACCTGACCACAATGAACTACTTCTTGACTTGTATTGGTTTCCTTACTACCTCCGTGCTCATTCCCAGGTTGCCTATCCAAATCAGACTTGCCCTTTAGGTTCTAGTTCAAGTCTCAGTTTCCTTATCTCACCCCATCTCACAGTAATTTTCCCTTTCCTAAATTTCTGTAGCACTTCTATTTTGTATCATATAGCTTCACACTTGTTTAATCACATAATACTACTACCACTTCCTAAAAGGTCAGATTCTCAGCAATAAAATCATCTGAAATACATTTGTGAACTTAGAGATAAGTGAAAAACATCTCACTCTCCAAAAGTCCTCACTACAGATTCCCCAGAGAGTGTTCATTCATTTTACTTTTTAAAGTTTGTTTTAAATTTCTTTTTAAAAATCCTATTTTAGGGGCAGCTAGGTGGCACAGTGGATAGAGCACAGGCCCTGAAGTCAGGAGGACCTGAGTTCAAATCCAGCCTCAGACCAAAAACTTGACCGCCTACCAGCTGTGTGACCCTGGGCAAGTTACTTAACCCCAGTTGCCTAGAAAAAAATAAAATTAAAAAAATTCAATTTTATTTTCAGTTCCAAATTTTCTCCCTCTTACCTTTCCCATCCATTAAGATGATAAGAAAAACAAAACCACATGATGTTCAGACTCTTTATAACCCCATTTGGGGTTTTCTTGGCAAACATTCACTGGAGTGGTTTGCCATTTCCTTCTCCAGCTCATTTTACAGATGAGGAACTGGGGCAAACATTGTTAAGTGACTTGCTTGGGGTCACACAGCTAGTAAATATCTGAGGCTAGATTTGAGCTCAGGAAGATAGGTCTTCCTGACATCAGGCCCAGCACTCTATCCTCTGTGCCACTTAGCTATAACCCAAGTCCCAAAGTCCATTGGTATGGGTCAGGGGTGGGGAACCTGTGGCCTTGAGGCCACTGTGGTCTTCTAGGTCCTTGGGTGAAGGCTTTTGACTTAGCCCAAGTTTTATAGAACAAATCCTTTTATTAAGTTTGGATTCAGTCAAAGGGCTGCACTTGAGGATCTACAGGGCCACATGTGGCTTCAAGGCCGCAGGTTTCCCACCCCTGTACTATGGGTAATTGGTAGAGATCAATGCCCTACACCTTTGCAACAGGTGGTATGGAGTAAGAGGAGAGATTCAATCTCTTCAGTTTCTTTGTACTCTTCAGTCTTGTCAGGCTTGTCACTTGATTCAGGCACTTGTGACTCTTCACTTGGAGAGACAAGGTGGACAATGATTTCTGGACAAGATGGACTTCAGATTTGTCAGGGGGGGTTTTGGGGGGGGCTAGGCAATGGGGTTAAGTGACTTACCCTAGGTCACACAGCTAGTAAGTGTCAAGTGTTTGAGGCCAGATCTGAATTCAGGTTCTCCTGACTCCAGGGATGGTGCTCTATCCACTGCTCCACCTAGCTGCCCCCAGACTTCAGATTTCTGAAGGGAGAGTAAGACTCTGGAAAAAAGTGAACATGAAAGGTGCTAGAAGTCTCCATCAGGTCCTCATACCTACCTTGTTGCACTAGAGACTTCAGGGAATTTCTCCTTTGGGTGAGATCTGGGACTCTACAACTTGGCTTGGTTGAGCTGAGTTACCTCACTCCAGATGAGAGAGCTCCTTAACTTAGTACATCTGGAATATTTTCTCCTATTTTTGCTTTGCTATCACCTTGGGTAAATGGGTTTCCACTGTGGAATTAGTATTTGTTGGGAAAGGGGTCAAGCTCTGAATACAGAGCTTGGGGATCTTCCTTCCTCCACTAATGACTAGTGATCAGAAGTGTACCTTTAATATGAAAACTACATCCCCTAGACTAGTAACGTTTAAGGGAGGAGGCAGATATAATTCCAGCCTTGTAAGCTCTCCCTCTGGGAAGAATAGAATGACCAACCTCTGACTCCTCTTTTACTTTCCCTTCTAGAAGGAAATAAGTAGGGTTGGGAGAAGAGACTAGAGATGTTTATTCTACCTCCCTTTGAGTCACACGTGGCACAAGCAAAACAAATATCCATGAGAAGAAGAAGGAGAAGAAGAAGGAGAAGGAGAAGGAGCAGGAGAAGGAGAAGAGGAAGAGGAAGAGGAAGAGGAGGAAAAAAGGAAGAAAAATAAAGAAAAAAAAGAAAAGAAAATATGCTTCAGTCTATACTCTGAGTCCATCATCTCCTTTTCTGGAGATGGAGAGCACGTTTTACCATGAGTCCTTTGAAATTGTGGCTGGTCATGGTGCTGATCAGAATTCCTAAGTCTTTAAAAGTGTTTATCTTTATATTTTGTTGTTATTGTATATATTATTCTCCTGGATCTGCTCACTTCACTTTGTACAAACTAATAGAAGTCTTTCCAGGATTTTCTGAAACCATCCCCTTCACCATTTCTTACAGTACAGTTGTATTCCATCACCTTCATATACCATAATTTGTTCAGTTATTCTCCAATTGATGGGCACTCTCTCCTTTTCTAACTCTTTGCCTCAATGAAAAGAGCTATAAACATTTTTGCACATATGGATCCTTTTCCTCTTTCTTTGATCTCTTTGGGGTACTGTAGACCTAGTAAAGATGTTGCTGGGTCAGTGGGTATGCCACTGTTGATTCATTTTACTTATAATTCTAACAAGCTTAGTTATTTGGTTTCCCACTCCAGTCATCAGATTTGAAATACCAAATTGGAAAAGGGGTAGAACAGTCAAGGGTTGATAGAAATAAGTATCACAACAACATCCAAACATTCTCAGGCCTAGAAATGGGAATGCCAGTAATCAAGTAGTTTAATTAATCAGTTTCAGAGTGATGAATGTTCTCTTTGCTGAAGCAAAAGCACAGGTTATATACTTAAATCACAACTGGGGAAGGAGGAGGGAAGGTAGATTATTAAAAATCATTTAGTGGTTTCCTATGAGAAATCCACATGTCTCACAATACAACAATTCTGGAGTCAAGTCTTTGGGGGTCATGACCACCTCCCCTAAAGTACAGAACCAGAGTTCTGTGACGGGAACAGTTTCTACAGTCTTTGATTCGCTTCACTTCAGCTATGCAGGCAGAAGGATGCCAGTGGTTGTGACCCTTGTCAAGGTTTGCTTGATCAGTTCAAGCTATGTTGTGAGTTTGACTCACAAGCTGGAAAAGACAGCTCTTGAGAAAACTAAATTATTAGTATATTCATTATACATATCATATTGATTAATATGAAAATTATAAATTTCCTTCTCAGTAACAACTGAAAGCCTAAGGACGACTGAAACTAGAAAAGAACAGTAGTACATTTTTAAAAAATACTAAAAACCACATGGTAACCATCAATAGATACTGAAAAAACATTTCACAAAATTTATCACCTGTTTTTGTCAAAAAAAAAAAACCCAACACTAAACAGCATATAAATAAATAGGTCTTTCCTAAATATGGAAAATAGTTGTTTTCTAAAACCGAGAGCCAATGTTATATGTAATAGTGAAGCCTTTCCAATATGATCAGAGGTAAAGGAAGGATGTCCATTATCACTACTATTACTGAATCACAGATTCAAAGCGGAACATGGGTTTCACTCTGGCTGCATTGTCCAAGGGTGAGGTCTGCCACATTTTTCTGTGCCCTCCCCACTTAGGTTTACCTGGCACTTTGAGCGGATTCAGGGAGTCTTGGTTCTTCACCATCAGCTCAAGCCCCCACCAATTGTGTTCCCCTAATTTTAAGGGGGACTCAGTAACTAGTATCCCAGTTCAATTTAACCATTTAACATCAGATTAGCTTTTGTGAAGGAATATTTACTTCAAAGATATAGAAAGAACAAGCATAAAAATATTTTTGTCCAACACTTTGAGGAACAATCCCTCTCCTTACAAGTCCTCAGTCTCTAGGGAGGGGAGGAGGATTAGGTTTAAGCTTAACTCAGTTTCTACATAGAATTAGTCCCACTAAGTTCACCTTTGCTTCTCAAGGCTTCTCTACTTGCCTGGCTGTAACGCCTGGTCTGGATTCCTAGACTCTGAGATCCCCATGGCTTGTGCTCCTGGTTTAGAGGCCCTACTCACTGAATTGAGAAGGACAAATAAAAATAAAGTCCTAGACCCATTTCTGGAACCAAATGGCCTACTCTTTGGGAGGTGGAAGAAAGGTAGCCCTCAGGTCCTTTCCTCTTATTGCATGGTATCATCTGCTGTGAGTGAAGGAGTCCTTTACCCTCGGAAACAAATTCAAGAAAAAGGGCAGACTATGGTCAGTCAAGTTGTTTTAAAGACACAGACAGTTCCAGACAATAGAAAAAGTCTAGACACAGGGTAGGTCAGTGCAGAATGCCCATCCATGTTCAAGTCTCTCAGGAGCAGGCCCCCAGTATCTTCCATATGCGTAATTCCATCTTAGGTGATCTGAACATGCACCAAACCCCCACTATAAAATAATCACAGAATTTGAGAATTACAAGGGATCTCAGTGACCATGTAGTACAACCTACCCAACCAGTAGTTGTCCAGTCTCCAATTGAAAATCTCCCAGGAAAGTGGACCAGTCATGGAGGCAGCACATTTCCCTTTGAGATAGTTTGACATGACCGTAGGTTTTTCCTGACATCAAGCCTAAATTTACTTCTCCAACTTCTACCCACTACTCTTGATTCCGCCTTTTGGAACCAAATAAAATGAGGCCAACCCCTCCTCTAGATGATAGCCCTTCAAAGACTTGAAAACAGTTATCAAAGCCTTTTCAGTCTTCTCCAGGCTACACACGTTCAGTTCCTTCAGTTCCATGTTTTATAACATCTATTCTACTCTCTTCCAGACACTCTTCAGCTTATCAATATTCTTAAACTGTGTCATCCAGACGTGCACATAGTGATCCCTCCAGATGTGGTCTGATGAGGGTAGAGTACATTGAATTTACTACCTTCTTATTCCTGAGAGGATGGTGGTACCCTTGACAGTAATAGGGAAGTTTGGAAGGGGAACATTTGGTTAGGGGGAAAGAAAATGAGTTCAGCTTCAGCTTCAGATCATCATTTAAACCTGTCAAGACCCCTTTGGATCCTATTCTTCCCAGCTTTGTGAAATCTGCAAATCTGATAACCTACCATCTATGCCTTTATCCAAATCATTGATAAAAATGTTATATAGCATAAAGCCAAACACAGATTCCTGTGGTACTTCCCTAGAGAACTCCTGTGACATTAACATTGAACCATTACCTGAACATGAACCATTACATAAACCATTAACAAATACTCTGAGTGGCCATGCAACCTGTTTAAAATACATATGATTTTATCATCTTCTCCACAGGAACAGTATGAGGTACTTTATCAAAAGCTTTGCTAAAATCCAGGTAGACCACATCTGTAGCATTCCCTCCATCTACTAGTCATCTACTTCAGCTACTAGAATAGTCATTTTGCCAACGATGAAAATTAGGCTAGTCTAAGAAGATCTATTCTTTTTTTAATTATTTTATTTTGATTTATCAACACTGACTTCCATAAACTTTTGAGTTTTAAATTTCTCTCTCCTCCTTCCCCAAGACAGTGTACAATCTGATATAAGCTATATAGACAGATAGATAGATGGATATGCATATGCATATATATATATATATGAATGTGTGTCTATATATATATATATATATATATATATATATATATATATACATATATAGACACACATTCCTATTAAACATATTTTCACATCAGTCATGTTGAAAGGAAGAATTGGAACCAATAGAAGGAACCACAAGAAAGAGGAAACAAACAGAAGGAAAAAAAGACCAAACAGTATGCTTTGATCTGTATTCAAACTCCATGGTTCTTTCTTTGGAGATGGATAGCATTTTCCAAGGAAGATCTATTCTTTTTTTTTTGGTTAGCCATTGGGGTTAAGTGACTTGGCCAGGGTCACACAGCTAGTAAGTATTATGTGTCTCCCCACTCCAGGGCCGGAGCTCTCTCCACTGCGCCACTTAGCTGCCCCTAAGATCTATTCTTAATGAAGCCATGCTACCTCTTTATAATTACCACTTCCCTGCCTAGATGTTTGCCAACATCGCTTTAAAGATCCTTTCTAGAATGTTCCCAGGAATTAAAAATCAAGCTCAGTGATCCACAGTTTGCAAACTCTGTTCTTTCCTTTTTTGAAAATTGAGACATTTGTCCTCCGATCTTGTAATACCTCGCCAATTTTCCATGATCTTTTAAATAGCACTAACAGTGGCTCACCAATCATATCTGCCAGTTTTTTAGGATCTGAAGATGCAGTTCTTCTGGATCACGTGTCTTGAGTTCATCAAGGGCATCTGGGTGCTCTCTTGCTACCCCTTTATTTATCTTGAGTATCAACTCTTTGTTGTAATTTTTTCCTACCATTTTCAGAGTAAAGATCACCTTCAATAAGATCAAAGGAAGAAGAAAAGGACATACGTCTGGAACTCTTTGTTGTAATTTTTTCCTACCATTTTCAGAGTAAAGATCACCTTCAATAAGATCAAAGGAAGAAGAAAAGGACATACGTGTGGGAACAATTTATACAAATAACAACATTACAAAAAAAACAACTTTGAAAGACTTAAAAACACTCATCAATGCAATAGTTAAACACAATTCAAGAGGTAGGCACTAGTCATCTTCTAAGAAATTATGTATTCAGGATTCAGAATAAGACACATGTTCAGTCATAGGCAGTGTAGGAATGTGTGCATATTTAGGACAAGGTCTTTTGGGGTTTTTTCTAGTTTGTGGGGAGGGGATGGAGAGAGCAACGGAAAACAGAGATAGACTATCCACAAAAGAAAGGAGTGGAAAGAAAGGAAGGAAATAAGGTCATTGAAACATTTTTAATGCACAGAAGAGAATTAGAAAATCTAGAAATAAAGACAAGCAAAAATGTTAAAGGTTACATATTAAATTTATTGTATATTTAAAAAGAAAAATATGCTGTATGTAGCTCTGGCACCACTCTCTAAGGGTCAGGTTGCTACATCAGCCTCTCAGTCAAGCTACTGTTCCTTCCTATTGCCATTGGCTTGAGCACCCACTTTTTACTTTCTCTCCATTTATTAAGGGGCCAGTGAATAGCACAGTGAACCACTTAATATCAGATTAGCATTTACAAAATAATATTTATTTCAAAGATAAAGCAAGAGCAAAAATACAAAAGTTACAAACATACTCCTTCACACTACCTCAGTTTCTGGGGTAGCAAATTCAAATTTTAATTCAATTCCCACATAATATCAGTTCTACTAAGTTTAGGGCCAGAGGTGCCAGATGGGTCCTTTTCTTGGCTACCACCAGTTTGGAATCCTGAAAGTCCCTCCTTATTCCTCATCAGCACAATGTTGCTGTGGTTGTAAAGTTGAATTGTGTAACTCCAGGATGTGGAAGAAGACTCTGTTGGTTTATGCTTGCTCTGGCGGTGAACTTGAACTCTGGAATAACCAAATCACTGAGGAACCTTCTGGACCTTTAAAACTCACAAGGTCTTAAGGATCCACTCCTTCACTTGTCCCCTCCAAAGGGTGCTGAGGAAGAGACAATAGCTGAAGCTGACAGGTCTTTCTTTGATTGCCTCTTCAGCAAATCAAAGAGCCTCCTCTTCAACACATGGTTAGCCAACCAGAACCAGTTACAGAATGTCTACACATGCTCTACAGTCTGTCTTTCCACGACAGTCTCTTACACATTATCACAGTTCTCTCAGAAGCAGTTCCCTAGCATCTTGATGAGAGAGACACCATCTTCTCCTTAGCTTCTTCTACATAGCATTTAAGGCATTCTAGGCATGTGCCAGATCCCAATTGAAATAATAGAAATCTGAAGTTTCATGTACAATCCTCTTTTACTTTTCTATGTAGAAAATGGAAATGCCCATTTTATTTGGTGTTTGTTATGTTCAGAATAAAAAGGACCAATGATGATGCTAATAACCCACTTGCTGATACAGATGTGATGGGCTCAAGGTATAGATTAAGATACACATTTTTGGACAAAAGCAATGTAAGAGTTGGTTTTGACAATCCATATTTGTTACAAGGAATTTTTTTTCTTTCCCAATTGGGTGGGTCAAGTTGGGAGGAAAAGGAGGGTTATAAGATTGAGAATACAAAGAAGAGAACTATTGAAGTATTTTTTAATGTACAGAAGAAAACCTAGGAAAGGCCAGAAGAAAACAGAGACAACACCTTTTTGCAAATTTGTTTTATGTATTACATACTTAAAAGGAAAATGCAAGGTATGCATCAATCAATAAGCATTTATTAAGCACCTACTATGTGCCAGGCACTGTACTAAGTGTTCTAATCTTTTCATAATAGAGATTTGAGGTTTCATGTACAATGTTCTTTTTCTGTTCTACTTTTTGGTATTTAAGTTGACAATAAATTAATTTTAAAAAGAACAGTAGACTGGAGGCCAACAAACAGTATCTTGCACATAATGGCTGCTTAATTAATGTTTGGCTAGTCCCCCACTACAAATGTATTGAATGAATGAATGAATGCATGCAGACTCAATTCTCTCTTGGATTTCCTCCATCTGTCTGACCTGTCTGACTGTTCTGTCTTAGTCTCCTTTTTGTGTTTCCTTTTTTTTTTTTTTGGTTAGGCAATGTGGTTAAGTGACTTGCCCAGGGTCACACAGCTAGTAAGTGTTATGTGTCTGAGGCCGGATTTGAACTCAGGTCCTCCTGAATCCAGGGCCAGTGCTCTATCTACTGCACCACTTAGCTGCCCCTGCCTCACTCTTTACAGTGCTCTATCCACTGTGCCACCTAGCTGCCCCCATCTCCTTTTGCTGGATCTTTATTCGGGTCATGTCCACTAACCATAAGGGTCACCTAAAGCAATAGCCTGGGCCTTCATATTTTCTCCCTCTAGAAGATCTTGTTTGGTTTTCTCATCAAGTCCTATGGGTTCAACTATCATCTCTATTCGGATGATCCCCAGATCTATAGATCTAGCCCTAACTCCACTAAAGTCCAGTGGACTCCTTCTCCTTCTTGGGATCCTCAACTGGATATCCTTTAAATATCTCAAACATTATTGTCCAAAACAGAACTCATTATATCCTCCTCCCTACCACTCACATCCAAATCCTTCTTTATTCCCATCTTTCCTATTGTTCCCTAGAGGACAGACACTATTCTTACAATTATCCAAGCTTAAAACCTTGGTGTCATCCTCAACTCCTTACTCACTGGACACTCCTTAGTGTCATCCTCACTCCCTACATATCCAATCTGTTGCCAAGTCTTATCTTTACTACCTTCACAAAATCTCTCCTCTATCTTTCCTCTCAACTCACAACCACCATTCCGGTGCTAGCCTTCATCCTTTCTCACCTGGATTATTGCAATAACCTTCTGTTTGGTATTTTTGCCTCAAGTCTCTCTCCACTCCAGTCCAGCCTTTACTCAGAGGCCGAGGTAATTTTCCTCAGGTCCAGGTCTATGTTAGTCCTCTACTAAAAAAAATTTTTTTAAAAAAATCTAGTGGCTTCCTATCACCCCCAGGATCAAATATAAAGTTCTCTGTTTGGCATCCTACAAACTGCTTCTTACACTTTACTTCCTTCCATAAGGGGGCTGGAGGACTGCCAAGCCCTTTTCAGGGCTGCCTTCTCTCTTTTCCCGATTCACCTAACTCTGACCTGTGGCTTCAAGAAGCTGTTGCCATTGGCCACACGCTGTTAAACTGTTTCAGCAGACAGACTAAACCAGGTTGAGGGTAACTGAGGGGTTTCAAACCCACCAGTGAGTTAGGGGGTGTCTACCCCAAGCATGTGAGGACTTCCCCTTGGTGGAATGGATGGATGAGAACAATTTGTGCCACGAAGGCAGCTGAAGCAGGCGATGTGGAGCGCTTAGAGGTTAGTCAGACATCAAAGACGCCAAGGTCATCCACTGCATCTTGAACCATCACCAGTCATCCTGACTCTGTCCTGTACTGTGATGATTCTGGAAGACAGAGTGAGGCTGACTACTTCGTGCAACTCTGCCTCACTTAAATCCAATTTACACATTAATCAAAAGACATCACCTATACCATACCTAAGGAAAGTGTGGGAGAGAGGAGGAATTAGACTGACTACCAAACAAGGTTTACAGAGCCACGTGCTGACTGCATGCCTGTGACACCAGGAAAGTATACCAGTGCCATGCCAGGAAACTGAGTCACTCTCACTTGAATTGCCTTAGGAAGATTCTGAAGATCACCTGGCAGGATAAGATACCAGACACTGAGGTCCTTTCTCAAACTAAACTGCCAAGCATCCAAACTCTGTTGCAGAGAGCACAACACTTATGGGCTGGCCATTTTCGGATGCCAAATGTATGCCTGCCAAAAAGACTATTTTTTGGAGAACTCACACAGGGCAAGTGCTCACAAGATGGTCAGAAAAAGCGATACAAGGACACTTTTAAGGTCTCTCTTGAGAACTTTGGAATCGATTGTGTGACACGAAAGACCCTGGCACAGTGTATTGCCCGGCATGGTGTGCCCTCATCAGAGAAAGTACCACGCTCTATAAGCTGAGCAGAATTGAAGTAGTTCAAAAAACCTGAGATGTGCAGATTTAGAGAATCTACCCCAAATGTTCACATGGACTATTTGTGCCTGTAGAGCATTCTGAGTTCCTGTTGGTCTAACCAGACACAGTTGGACACACTGTAACTTGACTCTAACATAGTGACTTTATTTTGGTCCTCTTCAAGAACAAAGAACAACGACCAACCAGCTAGCCAACCAACCCTTCCATGAACCCTATGATCCATCAACACTGGCCTTCTTGCTGTTTCTCCCACAGGACACTGCGTCTCCTAATTCTGACTTTTCACTAGTTGTCCCTGGTACGGGAAATGTCCTTCCTCACCTCTACCTCCTGATTTCTCAGGCTTCCTTCAAGACAGCTCCAATTCTACCTTCTGCAGGAGGCCCTTCCCAATCTTCACTCCACCTAACCCCACCGCACAAGTGCCATCCTTCTGAAATTACTTTCCATTTACATTACATGTACATATATGTGTGTGGATACATGTATATTGTATGTACAACTGTTCTCATGTTTTCTCCATTAATTCTAATGAATTAAGTGAGCTCCTTGAGGGCAGTGGCCATGCTTTTTCTTTTCTTTGTATCCCCAGTGCTTGGCACAGTGCCTGGCATACTAGTAAGCCCTTGATAAATACTTGTTGACTGATTGAATGAATACTCTCCTAATTCCGCAGGCTGTGAAAAAGGCTCCATTGTAATACAATGCACTAAATAGACTGATGTTCATGAAGTTAACAAGAATGTTTTTGAGACAATCAACTAGCATTTAAACACCTAGTATGTGCTAACATGCTAATATCTAGCGAAACAAAGAGAGGCAAGACAGTTCCTGCTCTCAAGGAGACAACTTGCAAAAATAAGATGTATAAACAAGATAGACTGAATAAATGGTTGAGGGGCCGATGTGGCTAGAAATAATAAGACCTGAGTTCAAATCCAGTCACACACTTACTAGCTATGTGATCCTGGGCTAAACCTCTACCTGCCAATTTTCCCCCTTTAAAATGGGGATAGTAGTAGAACCTACCTCCCATGGTTGTTGTATCAATAAGATAAAGCGCTTTCCACACCCTGAAGCGCTACACAGATGCTATTATTATTACTGTTGATACTCTTCACAGTGTTTACAAGTGCCTTTCACATCCACGATCTCATGTGAGCCTCAGGATAATAACCCGGGGAGGGGCGCACTCCCACTCTCCCGTCCCACGTTGCCTTGGGCTGTGTGTGCCCTGGCAGGGCCTGGGGTCTCACTCCTCTTTTGTGTGTCTGCTTGCAAGCGACCCTCGTGGATCCGACTCGTACGTCGCCCAGCTAAATCGGACCCCCGGTAGGAGAGACGCGGCTTGACTGCTAATGTTCGAGGTTCGATGACGCCATGAGGCGCCCTGACGTACGTCCGTCAGTCCGTCCGTCCGTCCGTCGGTCCGTTCAGAGCAGCAGGGAGGGCCGCCTGTCAGGTGCTGGGGGAGCTGGCGCACTTAATTGGGGGAATAGTAGGAGGGGAAGAGGGGAGGGCGGTATAAAACAACCAAACAAGCCATCCCAACTGGCTCCGGGTCACGTGACGCGCCAGGCTGGGCTCCCCGATCACGTGCAGATCGGTAGGTGCTGTTCCGCGCGCCTACTGGAGCCCCCTTGCGAAGGTGTGTGAGTGTGTGGTGTGTGCGTGTGTCTGCCCGCCCGCGTGGATCTGTATGTGTGTAGCGGGGCCCGAGGCAGGGGGGTGGGGGTAGTTGTTGTGGGGGGCGGGGGGATTGGGCGCGGAGCGTTCCCTTGTCACGTGGCGCAAGGCGGGCAGCCATCTTGCTACAAACACAAACACTGAGGAGCGGCTGCAGCGGGAGCGCCAGCGCGCGCCGCCCCCCCTTCGCCTCCCTCCCCCTCCCCCCTCGCCGGCCAGTCTGCCGCGCGCCCTCGCCTCGCGCCACCAACGCCCCGGAACTGGAGCCCGAGCCTGGCGCAGCCTGCCCGGGATCGCCCGCCCGCCCACCAGCGGTAAGGAGCGCGTCCGTCCCATCCAGCCCAGCCCCCCAGCTCTGCCGGGGGGCGCCTGGGGCCTGCGGGCCGGCGTCCCCACCCCCAGCCCTCCCCTAACCCCAGCAGCCACTCTGGGGACCCAGGAGGCTGGAGGGGCGGCAGGCCGTAGCGAGGCTCGCTCCCCCCTTCCCCGCTAGGGCCAACCCCTCTTCCCCTGAGGGCGGGACTGGGCGGGCCAGGCCCCTCCTGCCTCTCCTGCTGGACGCCCAGCCGCGCGGGGCTCCGGCAGCATCTCGGCCTGGTCCGGAGACCCTGCCCCATCCGGGGCTGCCCTCCAGTCACCCCACCCCCAGCTCTGCGTGGCCGCTACAGTGACCCCGGACCCGCGGCCTTTCTGGGCCCCTTGGGGAAAGGCCCCCGAATCTCATCGAGGGGTGCGCTGTGTGCCGCCCGGGGTCCATGATGCCATCCTTCCTCTGCCCACAGATCTGTCCCCCTCTCCCCAGAATACCCCCCTTCCCATTGTACCCCTGTTCCTTCTCCAGTGAAATAAGGGGGCTGGACCGTAGTGATCCCAATTCGAGCTTTGACATTGTGAGTCTTGATTTTTAACGTGAAATTTCCTCATAAACGAATCACCCCAAATTGAAGCTCTTCTAAACTCCCCACCACAACAGTATACTCATCCCATTTCCATAATAGCTCTGACGGTTTTGGCAAAGAAGTACATCTCCACACAAAGTCATAACCCCCACTTTTCTACTCGAGGTCATAAGATCCTAGATTTTCAGCTGGAAGGGACCTTAGAGTTCGCTAAGTCTAACCTCTTATCTTGAACTAGGTGTCACCGATTCCAAGTCCACGACTCTGCCTACCTTTAGAGTGTTCGTTTTGTTTTTCCTGTAAATTTTCTTGTCTGGCAGTGACAAAGAGGAGAGGCAACCTCATGAACCCCATCCTCCTCAGGACTTCAGCCTTTTTGCAGAGCTCCCAGAAATTCCAGGATTCTGCTTTCATAGTGCTAGTCATGTAATACTTATAATAGCCCACATTTAGATAGCAGAAAAAGATGTCTCTGGGCCTCAGTTTTGTCATCTGTATCATGAGAGTACAGGAAGAGATTATTTCTAAGGTTCATGTGATTCTGTGAATATGGTTCCTCTCCCACTATTACCCTTTACCTGAATTACAACCAGATCTAATATCCCAGCTCTTGTTTTTCTTTCAGAATAAGCCACCTGTCTAGGTATCATTTTGATTTATGCAAGTATGCATAGGTTGAGAAATGTTTGGAGGGATTGCTCTGGGAGTGTTTTGTTATGTTTAATCAGGTCACACTGGAGCCTGGTTCAGCTGAGAAATCAGGGTCTTCAGGGTACTTGGTGATGATTAGAGACTCTGGAGAATCAAGTTTGGGCTACCTGAGAGGATATGGGAATTGATGGACTTTGAATCATTAGGGAAACTGGATTCTTGGATTTTAACCTTGTGACTGTTACTCAAGCTATATATAAGTTTTTGTACCCATGAGTTCCTAGAAGTAATAATATAAAAATGTAAGTAACTGGGAAGGAAGGGATTGGGGAGGACTTTAAGTGGTGCATTGAACCTTTGTCAGATCTTGGAAGTAAAGTGAGGAACAAGCAATCCAACGGATAAAATTTCAGAAACTAAAGTATCCCAAGGAATTAGGGATGATGAAAGAAGAGTTGCAGTTGATATGAAGCCCTCTTCAGCCTGTATCTGGGGACAGGAATCCTTGTTTTAGGCAGCAACAAGTATCCCTTGGCACAGTGTTTTGCATGTGGTAGGCAACTAATAAGTATTTTTAATTCCTTCAGATCCCATCAACTTGGAGGAATCAGTGGAAGAGCTCAAACAAAATGAAAGGATGTGAAAGCCCTTCAGCACTGTGCAAATGTAAATTATATTGATGGCTTCAGGAAATAGAGTTAGGGAGCAGAGATGCTCCCCCGCCCCCAATAGACTATGTCCTTTTCTAAGCTTCAGAGAAACTTTTCAACAGGATAGGAGAAAGGTCTAGTCTTTTTTTGAAATAGGGGGAATCTTGAAGACCCAAGCAGAGACAGCTACTCTGGATATTAGAGATTTGAGTGAGATTTTTCTGTCCACCACTTATGGTTAGAGCTAAGTTTGGAGTATTGGGAAGAAAGTATTTCAAGGATCTAGAATCTTAATGGTTTGAGTCCATCTTCCACCAGTGCAGATTTAAATCTCTTTTGTGACAGTTATTTTCAGAAGTTGCTGTGGCCAAAAAAAATATCACTTGTGGTCGACCTGGCGATGAACCTCTGCCACTTAACCAGGCTTGCCCTCAGACAGTACACATAGTCTGACAGAGCTGGTGCTTTGTTGGCATGGTTTTCAAGAACCTGGAAGCACCATGGTGTTCGTACTGTGATGAGGCATTGACGTAGAACTTGTGCTAAATAGACACTTAATTCCCACCTCCATCTTTCTTTTCCTTCCTGTTTCCTGGTAAGAACAGCCCTGACAGATCTGACACTAGCTTTAGACTGATTGGTTCGTTTACCATTGTCCTATTTTCTTGGTCTTTCTCTTGTATTCATAGAGAAGAAGATTCAAAATGAGTCCCCGAGTAGGGGTGTGTGTGCGCGTGTGTGTGTGTGTGTGTGTGTGTGTGTAAAACAATGAGCCTCAAGGATAAAGAGAAGTTGGGAGAAGTGAAGAATATGGTCATTAAGTTCCAGGAGAAGAAAAGAAAGCTAATCTATGTGTGATTTTCTTCCTATTACCTTGAATCTGACGAAATTTTAGGACATTTGGTCCTTAGTTCCCTAACATTCTCTCTTTCTCCCACCCTTCCCTTGCTCTGCTTCCTTCAGTTCATCTCAGCACACATTTTAAGCAACAACTGTGTGCTGGGCTAGGACATCTAAATTTAAAAAACTATTCCTTTCTCAAGGATCCTCCTATCACAATTTCTTCATCCATTAGTGCAAATGGGAAAACTGAACCATTGTGAATTTAGGATTCTTTCTGTATATATTCTCTTCCTTTGTGATTTTGTCAGCTTCCATGGGTTCAATTTTGCTTCAGTTAAACAGACGGCTCCCAGATTTCATATCCAGTCATAATCTTGCTCTTGAACTCCTGTCCTGTATTACCAACTGCCTGCTAAATATCTCCACTTGGTTGTCTTGGAGGCACCTCAAATTCAGTGTGTTCAAAAAAGAACTTATTTCATATTTCCCATCTGAAAATCCATATTTCCTCTAAACTTACGCATTCTTGTTAATGGCACCACCTTCCTTCTAGTCACCCAGGTGTACAACCTTGGAGTTATTCTTCTCTTCCTCAGTCCTCATATCCAGTCAATTTGCCATATCTTATTTAGTCTGCCTCCACAATATTTCTCCTATCCGTTCCCTTGTCTCTACACAAACAACTTTGACCCTAGCTTATGCCTTCATCAGCTTTTCCCTGAACTATTGGAGGATTCCCAGTCTCTCCTTTTTCTAGGCCAGATTTCAACTTGATATTCCTAAAACACAGATCTAACCATGTGACACTCCCCCAGCATATACACAAATCTTCAGTAGCTCCCTATCATAGGATAAAATGTGAAATAATCATCCTGTCATTTAAAGATCTTTATGATCTTGGCACAGTCTCTCTCTCTCAAAATCTTAGACATATGATTTATATTTCCTCATATAAAAAAAAAGTCTGTCCTTATTGAGTCCCTTATAATTAGTCTTTGATGTTTACCTTACTTTTCTCTTGGATCTTGTATGTCAAATTTTCTACTGATTTCAGGTCTTTCTGCAACAAAAATCTGAAAGTCTGGCAATTCATTGAATGTCCATTTTTTTCTTCATCCAAGATTATGCTTAACTTTGCTGGGTATGATACTTTTGGCTGCAACCCCATTTCTTTTGCTTTTCGATGTATAGTGTTCCAAGACCTTTGGTCTTTTAGTGTAGCTACTGCTAGGTCTTGTGTGATTCTAATTGTGGCTCTATCATATTTGAATTGGTTATTTTTCTTATTGCTTGTAATATTTTCTCCTTGGGCTGGGGATTTCATAATCTATCTATGATATTCCTATAAGTTTTCCTTTAGGGTCTCTTTCAGGTGCTGATTGGCAGATTTTTTCTTATTAGTCTTCTTGAAAAGGAAAATCTGACAACAGTACATGTACATTGGAATAATCCAATAACAGAGGAAATGAAGAGAGCTTTACCTGTTTTCTCTGACTCCCTTTTATACTTGTGAGAATTTTTTCATATATTCTCTTCTTCCTCTTTCCCACCTTCTCATTTTTGTATCTTTTATTTTTTAGATGCACAGATCTTACACCGTATTCTTTCTCCCCAGTGGCATAAAAGCCTTCAGTTTCTCTCCTTTAATTCCTATTTCTACAAGCAAAAGAAGTTTCTACCCAGTAACTACTCAGTTTTTTCTTCCTCTCCCTAGGGGAGGAAGGGAAGCCTTGGAGAGTGGCTCAGTGGTCCATTCCTGTCAGATAACTTACATCTTACCTTTGAGTACCCTTCTGAAACTTTTCCATCCCAGTTAATTCAGAACTTGATTCTTTCCAGAACTTGCAACAAGCATTTATTAAGTGCTACATACCAGACACTGCACTAAGTGCTAGGGATTAAAATATAAACAAACAAACAAACAAAAGACCACTTGCCCTGTGTCTGCCAGAATTCCTATCATTACCTTTTAAGGAGCCTCCCTTCTCTGTCCTTCTAACATTCTTCCTGTTCTTGGTCCCTTTCCTTCAAGTGTCCTCTTTATCATGAGAACAGGTTTCTCCTCTATTTTCCATCATGTTGTGTGACAACTCTTCTCTGATTATCTCTAGATTTAGTTTATCCAGAATAGGAGTCCTTAATCGTGGACTGCTTTGGCTGGTTAAGCCCTATGGACCCCTTCTCAGAATAATGTTTTTAAATGTGTGTGATAAATACATAGGATTATAAAAGAAACCGATTATATTGAAATCATTATCAAAATATTAACAGTTCCAAGTTCATAGATTGCCTGAAATCTATCCATGTACCCCAGGTTAAGAACTCCTGGTCTAGATTCTACCCCTTCCCCAACTGAGACTTTCACAGAGTGGTTTATGAAGTAATTTTTCATCCTGTCCTTACCCTGCCTTCCTCTGTAGGGATGCTGGTCATTTGGCAGTGTGTAATGGAGAGGGATGGAAAAACTAGGGGCTTGGGTAATCCACACACTGGATAAACTGCTCCTAAGTTTTTAATGTAGGCAGTAATCTGTACTTTGGGCAAAAGTAGGTTTTCAGATGGTCTGTGAAATCTGTGGTGACTGAAAAGTCAAGAGCATCTTTTCTTCTTCATTCTCTCTTAAGGAACTTTCCCAGATGTGAAGGGCCCTTGGTCACCATTATATTAAGGACCATATCTGATAACTGGTGACCCCTGGCTCAGTCCCTTACACCAGCCTCTGCCTGAAGAGAGCCATCTCCTCTATTCCCTGTCCCCAGGTACCTGGGGGACAGATTGCCAGGTAAGCTCAGGGTAGGAGTGAAGGACCCAGAACCTAACCTAGTGTCTCCAAAGAGGTCTCATTCAGGGTCAGAGAGGGAAAAGTAATCAGATTTATTGAGTTTGTCCATTTTTTTTCCACCTTCAGGTTATCCTCCTAGATTGATTTGTCTCTGGCCATCTTATGTTGTGAATGGCCCTGCACAACTGTCTATAACCCAGGTATTTTAAAGCAGCCTCTAATTTTATTCCCAGACCCTGGTGCCCTTGATTGATCCCTTTCTCTGATTTCTTGTTCCCCAGTGCACCATCTTCCTTCCTTGTTTCCATTTAAGTGTTTGGATATCAAGTGTCAAGCCTCTACCTTCCTGTCACACTCTCCCCATCTCCTCCCAGCTTCCAGCCTTCAGGAAACTCAATCAGCTTCACAATGGCAGCAGAAACTCTCAACTTTGGGCCCGAGTGGTAAGTTGGGACCTATTCTATAGGGTAGAAGAACCATGGGGAGAAGGGAGGGATTTCTGTGACCTTCTGTTTGCTTACCTACCCTGCCCTAGGCTTCGGGCACTGTCAAGTGGGAGTAGTGTGATCTCCCCACCTCCTTCCCCTGCCATGCCTAAATATAAGCTGGCTGAGTATCGTTATGGGCGTGAGGAGATGCTGGCACTCTATGTCAAGGAGAATAAGGTGGGTAGGCTTCCCCAAAAGAGAGTCTACTGAGAGAAACTATTTTGTTCTTTAGTGTCTGTACCTCATTGGGGAAGTATGTGGGAATATATAGTGTCTCAATTTTTCTACTTCTGGGACTAGCAGATTCCAGATGAATTGCAGGACAAAGAATTTGCTGCGGTGTTACAGGAGGAACCACTGCAGCCATTGGCATTGGAGCCTCTGACAGAAGAAGAGCAGGTGGGCCTAAGAACTAGATAACTATGTTTGAGAAAGTAAGTGAACAGGAAAGTCAGATACCTGGTTTTGGGGAGGGGGAATGACTTCTGAGGGTGGGGTATTAGGGTGGAATTGTAGAGAGCCAGGTGTTGGGGAAGCAGGTTATGCTGGTTTCTCATTCCCAACACTGGCTCCTTCCTCAGAGAAACTTCTCCCTGTCAGTGAACAGTGTGGCTGTGCTGAGGCTGATGGGGAAGGGGGCTGGCCCCCCCCCAGGTGGTATCTCTCGTGGCAGAGGCAGCACGAGGAGCCGAGGTAGTAGGGGATTACTGGGATTTCTGTAGGGTGAGGGAAGTGGGTGAATTGATTCTAAGGATTCCTAATAGTGGAGTCTGGTAGGTTCCTCTGCTAACCAGTTTATGGTGTCTAGCCTCTCTTTTTCCAGGCCGAGGCAGAGGTGATAGTGGCTTTTACCAAAGAAGCATTGAAGAAGGAGATGGAGCTTTTGGACGCAGTCCTCGGGAGATCCAGCGCAGCCAGAGTTGGGATGATAGGTATGGGCTGAAAAAAGGAAGGAATAAGGGGCAGCTAGGTGGTACAGTGGATAGAGCACTGGCCTTGGAGTCAGGAAGACCTGAGTTCAAATCCAGCCTCAGACACATAACACTTACTAGCTGTGTGACCCTGGGCAAGTCACTTAACCCCATTGCCTAGCAAAAAAAAAAAAGGGAGGAATATATAGACAGGGAATAAGTTAGTCAGAGAGGTAAGGTCACTGGAAGACCTATTTTTTTCCTATATCTTTTTGGACCATTTGTTAAATTCACTTCTGGTCCTGTGTTTTATTCATACTTCCTTCTCCACCCTCCCTACCCTGCCTCCCATTCAGATTCTGTTTAAATATTCCTTTCACCTAGGCCTCTCTCTCTAGCTCCCCTTTGTCCCCTCCTGCTTTCTTATTACAAAATGACTAGGGGTCTGTAGAACTTTGTACAGCTCGGGGTAATAGGGATATTTTTTTGTTTGATCTGACATCTTTTCCACCACTTTACCTCTTACAGAGGCGAGAGGCGATTTGAGAAGTCAACAAGGAGAGATGGAGGTACAGAGGATGTGGAAGGAGTACAGTTGGGTTAATCCTGGGAGGGAAAAAGATTGGGGACTCCCCTTGAAAGAAGCTTTGGGAATCAGTGTCCAATCAATGAATGCCTCATTTTCTAGTAAGGTTCATATTAGAGAGTCTTCTATACACCCCTCCCCTCCCAACACTAATCTTTTTAATAATTCTCTCCACTACTCCCAGTACGTTCTGGGTTTGAGGAGGGAGGATCAGGACCCCGGAAGGAACATGCACGCTCAGACAGCGAGAATTGGCGTTCTCTACGAGAGGACCAAGAAGAGGAAGACGAGGGCAGCTGGCGACTTGGGGCAGGTCCCCGTCGAGATGGAGATCGATGGCGTTCCACCAGTCCTGGTGAGGGGATGGGGGAGAATGGCATGGAGGTTAAGGAGAAATTCTTGCTGCTTTAGAGTCCTAAGGCAGAGAAGAAGGGAGTGTAGAAAATCCTGAGATGAGGAAGTATCTTCTTGGACTTCAGCATTTTTTCTAAGATTATTGGGGTTAATCAGAACTGTAGAGCTCAGATACTGATCCTTTCTCCACCTCCTTTTATTCCTCAGATGGTGGACCTCGATCTGCTGGCTGGCGGGAGCATGGGGAGAGGAGAAGAAAATTTGAGTTTGAGTTGCGAGGGGAGCGGGGTGGGGGTGTCGAGGAAGAGGGGCGGGGTGGGGGAGGCTCCCACCCCCGGAGGTCTCGGGGTCCTGATGGCTTTGATGATGACAAGGATGGACTCCCTGAGTGGTGTCTGGAGGATGAAGATGAGGAAATGGGCACCTTTGACTCATCTGGGGCCTTCTTGCCCCTTAAGGTATATTAAGAGAAAGATTGGGAAAGATTGGGCTGGGAGAACTGGTAGCAACTTCTACTATAACTAGGTCTTATTCTTCACCTCCCCCCCCAAAAAAAATAAATAAATGGTACAGAAGGGTCCCAAGGAGCCAATCCCTGAGGAACAAGAGCTAGACTTCCAGGGTCTAGAAGAAGAAGAAGAGGAGAAGCTGGATGGGCAGAATGGAGAGGGAACTGAGTCAGGTGAGACTGACGAATGAAATGGACAAGATGTGAAACTTGAAAGGTTAGGGAATAAGACAAAATATTGTGATGGGTTTACCGAAAAGGATGGGATCAGACTATCTGATCACTAGTGGAGTGGACCCATACTTCCAATGATGGAAGTTAATACTGGATGCTAATCAAAAGTCCTTGTTCTTCCACTGAATAGTTGTATAGCCCTGGGCAAAAGGTGATGATTTCCCTGTCTTCATTTTCATCGTCTTTAACCTATTTATGTTCAGGGACCATGTTACCTCTTTTTGTATCTTAGCAAGTTCTGTGATTTTTATGATACTTCCCTATGTCGCTCCTCTCTTAGGCATGGACCCAGGCCCACTACCCATCCAAGAGGAGAAAATGCATCCTCCATCCCCCCTGCCTACTCTGGATCCTCTCTGGAGACCTGACGGGGAAGGGGATGAGGCTGTTGAGAAAGATCTTCCAGTGTTTGAAGGTATTAGAAGGCAGTGATTTTAGGGGTTGGTGGAAACGCCCTTGGGGTGGAGTAATGGGTGGAACAGAGCTTTTTGTTTTAGTTGCTCTAGAACTGGAGGCAAGTTGTGTGGGCGTATGCTGCTCCTTCTTTATTTTCCCCATTCTTCTTTCTTAGGGGATGAAACTAGGGTGAACCCTGAGGCTGGTTTACCACCTGGTTCTCCTGGAGACACAGAAGATGATGAAGGCATGAAACATCTGCAGCAGGTGATGAAGGGGCTGCTTGAGGACTCCCTAGCCCATAGGTCTTACCTTTGCCCAATTTCAATTTGCCACGTCCCTAACTCTAACTGACTTTTTCCACCTTTTTGCCGCTCATCCTGCTCTGGCCTCAGCTATTAACCCCATGTCTTTCCTCCCTGGGGTCTTAGGAGGCAGAAAAGCTGGTAGCATCACTACAGGATAGCTCCCTAGAGGAGGAACAGTTCACAGCTGCCATGCAGGGCCAAGGACTTCGACACTCAGCTGCTGCTGCTGCTCTTCCACTCAGCCATGGGGCTGCCCGCAAGTGGTTCTACAAAGACCCACAGGGGGAGATTCAAGGTATTTCAGAGGGTGAGGGAGTTGATAACTAGGTCTAAGAAAGGAGGAATTAGAGAAAGGACATCCATGTGCTTAGTGTCTTTTCATTTCAGTGTTTTCTCTCTGGCCTAGGTCCCTTCACAACACAGGAGATGGCAGAGTGGTTCCAAGCTGGCTATTTCTCCATGGCATTGTTGGTGAAACGGGGCTGTGACGAAGGTTTCCAACCATTGGGTGAGGTTATCAAGATGTGGGGGCGTGTGCCCTTTGCCCCAGGACCCTCACCTCCCCCACTGCTGGTAAGCACACTTAATATGCTTCCCAGGGCACTAGAGTCTGTGTGAGAGAGATACCTCATGACAGGTGACAGGAAAGACCCAGGAAAATTTTGGTTAGGAGATACGGGACATGCTGAGGGAGTGAGAAGGTTAGGGGTCCCTTGGAAAGAGAGGAAGAATGTTTCTTCTGGAGTGCTTTCCCATGGTCTCTAGTGCTGTCTTCTTCCCACCACATTGAGCCTTGTTGCCTCTATGTTTCTGTTTCTGTCCATGTCTCAGGGAAACATGGATCAGGAGCGGCTGAAGAAGCAACAGGAGTTAGCCACAGCTGCACTGTACCAGCAACTGCAGCACCAGCAGTTCCTTCAGCTCATCAACAGGTAGTCCTGAGGTGGGTGGGCAGAGGTAGGGAGTCCCTTCCCTCAGCTCTGTGGAACATAGATTTGAAGTCCTGCCACAAGGATTAGAAATTGACTGTCCTGCATACTACCCAGCCGCCAGTTCCCACAGTGTGCACTCCAGCAAAAGGCAGCTATGGGAGACCTGACGCCTCAGCAGCAGCAACAGCTCACTGTGTTTCTGCAGCAGCTACAGGCTCTCAAACCCAGGTATAACCAGGACATGAGATCTTTCTCCCTTTTCCCCTGTCCCCAGAATGTGAAAGGAAGGGTCATATTTAGGAATAACATTAGAGTCCTAAATCAGACCTATTCTTCTCAGAGGTGGGGACCAGAACCTCCTTCCAACGATAAACCGTTCCTTGTCGGTGCCAGACTCAGGCACCCTCTGGGATTTGCATACCTCAGCTTCATCACAGTCAGGTATGTATATGACCAGACAAGGCCATCTGAGTCTTTTCCCACATCTCTTCTGCTATTCTACCTCCATCTAAAAAGTATCCACTTTCGTATCAAAAAGGAGCCTCACTGAAAATTTACCTTCCTTTCCATTCCTTGCTGGAAAGCTGGGAAGCAGTTGAATTCCCCTTCACCTTCAGCCTCACCAATCTCAGAGACCTGACCTAATCCCTTTATCTGATTCCTCTGATACGGTATCCATTTTCTGAGCAAAAGGCCTGAAGGATAAAAAGATCTCTCTTTGAAAACGACTCTTTTCCCCTCCCTTGCCTCTTTTCAGGTGGTGAGGCCAGTTTGTGGGACATACCAATTAACTCTTCGACTCAGGGTCCAATTCTAGAACAACTCCAGCTGCAACACAAAGTAAGTGAGTCACTTTAAGGCTGAGCATAAGGGTGGGATTGACTCAGGGGCCAGAGGGCTGGCCTCTGTATGCTGTTTTCCTTCTCAGCTCCAGGAGCGGAGAGACGTGGAACTCAGGGCAAAAAGAGAGGAGGAGGAACGGAAACGCCGGGAAGAAAAGCGGAGGCAGCAGCAGGAGGAACAGAAACGGAGACAGGAGGAGGAGGAGCTGTATCGGCGCAAGCAGGTAGGGAATGTAAGGGGTCAGCTCCTTCCAAAGACTAAAGAATTTGCTGTCAGGAGCCTTAGCTTCATCCGTTTTTAAGAGTTGCAGAGGGACCTTAGTCCCTGTCTAGTCAAATCCCCTACTTTTGACTTAGCAAAACCTCCTTGACTTAAACATGTGTTTCTTCCCAGGTTCGGCAGCAGGAACTACTCCTAAAGCTATTGCAGCAGCAGCAGGCAGTGCCTCCATCACCAGGCTCCCCTCCTCCACTCTGGGCTGGCCTGGCAAAGCAAGGCCTCTCGATGAAAACCCTGTTGGAGCTACAGCTGGAGGGTGACCGGCAGTTGCACAAGCAGCAACATCGGGAGCCTCCTCGAGCCCAGGCCCCAACCCAGCGGGCGGTAAGCCAGAGCCAGATCTGAGCAGTGCTTACATAACCCCTCGTCTTCTTTCACTGTCTTTTCCACCCCCATCTCATCTATACCATATGTAAGAGTGATACCTTAGTACCTGAGGGGAACCATTCTCGCTATTGCCTTCAGCTTTCAAGGGTGACCTAGAGATTGATGGGAAGCATCTAGAAGTAGAGGAACACCCAAGTGCTCATCAACCCCCACCCCTTTATTATTCTATTTGTTTTGTTTTGGAGGCAGTTGGGATTAAGTGACTTGCCTGGGGTCATACAGCTAGTAAGTGTCTGAGACCCTATTTGAACCTAGGTCCTCCTGACTCCAGGGCCAGTGCTCTATCCACTGTGCCACTTAGCTGCCCCCTTCCTCTTATTCTAAAGCCCAGTTTAATTTTTAAGATGTTCCTTTTTTTTTTTTGGTAAGTATGTGCCCTTTACCTCCTATCTCCCCTTCCCCATCCCCATGCAAATACTAAGAATAGGTTTCTCCCACCCAACTCTCTTGGCAGCTGTTCTAGAAAGCCTTCCTATCCTATTGTTCTTAGTAATCTGACTTCCCCTACTCTCTGTGTTTCTGCAGCATGGGGGCCTGGGCAGCGCACCTCTATCCCAGTGGGTGGCAGAGGCAGGACCCCTATGGGGAGGGCTAGAGAAGAGCGGGGGCAGTGGAAGTCTGGGGCTCTGGGAGGAAACACTCAAGGGCAGCAGCAACCTGGCCAGGAGCCTGGGCCTCAAGAACAGCCGAAGCAGTCCTTTGCTCAGGTGGGTGTGGGGCCTGATCTAGTCTGGGAGGAAGGAGGGCAGGGAAGCAGCAGGGTGAAGGATGGGGCAGGGGCAGAGTCAGCTCTGAACGCTGACTTCGCTCTGTTCTTCTGACAGTGATTCTTATGGCCACCCTTCTGGCCGACCTGGGCGAAAGAAGACAGATGAGGAAGAGAAGTTGCTGAAGCTGTTGCAAGGCATTCCTAAGCCCCAGGACGGCTTCACCCAGTGGTGTGAACAGATGCTTCACACGCTGAGCACCACTGGGAGCCTAGATGGTATGGACAGGGCACAGTGGGAGAGCCAGGGACCTGTGTAACCATACTCAGGTGGTCCCTGATATTTCCCACAAACCCCTACAGTGCCCATGGCTGTGGCGATCCTGAAAGAGGTGGAATCCCCCTATGATGTCCATGATTACATCCGGTCCTGTCTAGGGGACACGTTGGAAGCCAAAGAATTTGCCAAACAATTTTTAGAGCGGAGGGCCAAGAATAAGGCTAGTCAGCAACGGCAGCAGCAGCAGCAGCAGCAGGTGGGGGTCCAGAGGGACTGATCCATGGCCAGTGGGGGACCAATGCTTTTTGCTCTGGTTATAAGATAATGAAAATGATGGTTCTCAGCTTTTCTTCTGATCATCCTCTGTCTTTACAGGAGGCATGGCTCAGTACAAGCTCCCTACAAGCTGCTTTCCAAACCAATCACAACACGAAGCTGGGCCCTGGGGAGGGCAGCAAAGCTAAGAGGAGAGCACTGATGCTGCATGCAGACCCCAGCATCCTGGGTAGGTATGATGGTTGGGGATCTCCTCCTGTGGAGCCAAAACTGGGTGGGGAGGGGGTACAGTATGTGTGAGCTGTAGGAGCAATGGAACAAGTTGGTGACAGTCTGAGAGAATATTATTTTCAAATCCCTTACTCCCTGGCCCCAGGCTACTCCCTGCATGGATCCCCCAGTGAGATCGAGAGTGTGGAGGACTACTGAACAGCCAGCCCCCCAGCCCCACCTGAGGGGGGGGAAGGAGGTGGCTTGGATACCTGGGACCCTGAGCCTGGCCAGGTTCCCCCGGATAGGGGGAAGGCAGAAGCTGGAGGAAAAAGAGGCAGAGTCCTCAGCACTTGTTACAAACCACATGATGCACCTTAACTCACCCACCACGAGGCACTTTACAGATTTGGGGGGGGGGGTTGGGGGAGGGGAATTTTTTTTTTATTAAAACCTGAAGAAAATGTTTAAAAAAAAAAACTAGACTTCCCCCTCCCCTCCCAGTACCCTTTCTCCCCTTTGGGAGTTGATGGGTTTGGGATCTGATTGGGGTGGCAATGGAGTCCCAAAGGTCCCTTTTTAAAAAATGATGAGAGGGGAGGGTGGGTTCTGATTGAAAAAACAAAACACTGTTATTTGGGGGTGATAAGGGAACTAAGGCCCAGGGACCTGCCGAGTCCATGTTCCTCCTCCCCTAGGCTGCACTTAGCCTTTGCTACCCCATACACCAGCCCTCTGTGTAACTGGAAGCTTGGGCAAGAACAGTTTGCACAGTAGGGTCTCCTTTGACTCTATTGGACCCTCTGTGAACTGCTTGGGGTGGTTCCTGTGATTGTTGCTGATGTTTCTGGGGGGGCAGGGGCTGAGGAAGCCATCCCTGCTCTGCTGCTTTAGGGGTAAGTTGCACAAATCTGATGGGCCCACCAGCCTGGTCCCCTTGGCTGGGTAAGTAGGAATGGGGCCTTGTGTCAGTGTTAGCCCTGTTAAGGGAGCAAGAAGCAGTGGCCCGAGTTGAGGGGCTTCCATCTCTGCCATTTGGGGGGTGGGGGGAGGGACTAGTGCTGGGTAAACCAGCTCCCCAGTCCCCCATATGAATGTATTTTTTGGGACATGGCACCTATGCCCTATGCCCTACTCAGTTTTTGGCAGAAGGAATAGGAAGTGGACAGCCCTCTCCAGTAGCTGCCCTCCCTTTGAGGTAGAAGAGTAGGAACACAGGGAAAGGCAGCTTGGAGAAGGGGTTTTGGGGGCGGGGGGGGAGGGTGTGCTTCACACAACTTAAATTTGACCAAATTGGAGAGGAACAAATGGTCTCTCTCTCTACTCCCCTCTCCCTTTTACAAATACTGTGATGGGGGAGGGCGGGAGGATATCAAGAAGACATGTCTGTCTGTCTTGTATAAGGGTAGGTTGGAATTTGTTTCTTTTTTCTTTTATCATCTAATTGAGATCCATCTGAGTTTCTTACATTGTCTCCCCAACATTATCCACACTGCTCTCAACCCCCCAGAGTGCACAGTATTAGGCTAGGGTTCTGCCTCTACCTCCCCCTCATGAATGTACTTGTTCCCCTACCCTGGGGGAGGAGGGGAGGGGGAAGAGCAACATTACCCCCTTGGATCCCATATTTTTATTTTATTTTTGCACCAAAGTGGCAACTGGTTCAGAGTTGGTCATGGCCTTGGGTGGGGGAGGCTCCCCTATTTGCTTCCCCTTGGCTTCTTCAACAGTGTTAGTGTCTGTGTAATACTCTCTAAAGCAATAATGGGGATGGGGGGGGGAAATGTTTGGTTGTTTTTTTTTTTGTTGCTGCTGGCCTCCCTGACTCCCCCTTCCCTTCACTCCCTGCCCCCCTTCTGCCAGTATTCAGTGGCATTAGAGGTGGGGGAGGGCTACTATTGTGACTGAATGTAACCACCCCCCTGCCACAGCCAGTGTGTGTAGGGAGGCTGATTATCCCCGTCCTTGTGTCTTCCCCTTCCCTCCCCCAGCTGAAGAGACTTTGAACTTAGGGGATCCTTGAGCCTGGAGTGGCCTTAACCCTGTGAGGAAGCTGGAGGGAGGGAACCCCCACCCCCACCCCCTTTCTGAGAGTGGTCAATGTTTACAAATCTCTGAGCCCCTCGGAGGGGCCCAGGGACTCTGTACCCTGTTTCCATCCTATTTCCCTTTACCACCTCCCACAAACGGGTCTTCCTGGGCCCTGGCTGCTCCCTCTTTCCTGGGGCAGGGGCAAGGGAGGGGCCAGTCTGTTCGGTCTGCCTTTTTGCCCATACCCCAAATTCTATGTGACAATACCCCTCACCTTCCCCATGTAAATACCTATCCCACCCCTAAATAAAACTTAGTGTGTGTTCTCCCCTTATGTCTCAGCTGTCTCTTTATTGGGGGTGGAGGGAAAACAGAAGGGGGTCATGTCAACTCCAGGGACTGGAGCCAGTTTGCCCCTGGGACAGTAGTCCAACATCTATCAAGAAAAGGACTGGAACTCCTTCAGGAGATACAGCTAGTCTACCCCCCAAGGATATTTCTTTAGACTTCACTTGTGGCTTAGGTAAGGAAATTCCACATCCTCATCTTTTGCAATCACTTGGGCCCTGTGAGAAGGCCACAGAATTGTGGCCTCTAACCTTCCCTCAGATCTCAAAATTCTCAGCTGCTTCTCTCATCAGTTTTCTAGGTTGCATGATACATACTTGTGGCTCAGCTGCTTATACTACCTATTCTTTTGTCTTCTCTACATCCCACATTATGGAATGTGGGTGCATCTCATTTTCCAATAATGCTAAGTTTCTCTGGGCAGTCAATACCCAGAAAGGGACTTCTGGGAGGTAGAAAGGCAAAGCAGGGGCAGAGGCTAGGTACAGAGTTGGAATTGGTTCCTTTATGGAAAAACAGAAAATATAATAAAAATTAAAATAAAACCAGTTTTAAAAAGCCACTTCCTGGAGCTTCCCACTCTTGGCCCTGACCCTGGCCCTCCAGCAGGGAGAGGCTCCTGACCAGGGAAGGCAAAGAAGAGGGTAGGGAGCTTCCCCCCCAATCCCATCCCCATCTCTGGGGGAGGAAATGAGCCCCAGGGAGGAGGGAGCCCGAGCCCAGGTGTGTTCCACCAGTCCCCTCCCTCCACCCCCCAGCTCCTGGCCTGTAGTGTGGGGCATGGCCCTCCCTCCCCCCTCTTGGCCTGATACATTGGGGGTATGGCAGCTAGTTCCATATCTTGAGGAAGGAGTCCCAGGAACCCGTGGCCACAGCCATACCATCATCAGTCACCCCAAGACAGCTAACACGGTTGTCATGGCCAGCAAGGACACCTGGGAAGAAGTTGATCAGAATCAGCCCTGTACTTGTCCCAGCTCCTCACACACTTCCTCATGCATCTAGATTTTTTCCCCAAAATTACTCACCTGCCCGATCGCCTTTCATGGCATCCCAGATGTTGCAGTTGAAGTCATCATAGCCAGCCAGCAGCAGCCGGCCACTTCGGGAGAAGGCAACGGAGGTGATGCCACAGATGATGTTGTCATGAGAGTACATAAGTAGCTCTTGGTCTGCCCGAAGATCAAAGAGGCGGCACGTGGCATCATCAGAGCCCGTGGTAAAGGCATAGCCATTTGGAAAGAACTGGCAGGGAGAGAAGCAGAGTCAGGAGGAAGGTAAGAGAAAGAAAAGACTACAAAACTACCATCTTCTCATGCCCCACCCAGTCCCCTCACTCACGGCCACAGCATTGATGTCAGACTCATGGCCTGTAAAAGTTTGCCGGCACATGGAGTCTCGAACGTCCCACAGCTTGATGGAAGCATCACAGGCACCAGAGACAAAGCTTCGGCCGTCCGGAGCCAGAGAGAGGGACATTACATCCCCACTGTGTCCTGCAAAGCCCACTGTCTGCTGTCCTGTTTCTATATCCCACAGGGCACTGATGGGAGATCACATGACATAAGAAGTAAGCAGGCAGAGCACCTGATGTACTTCCTCTTCATTACCCCCCAGCCCCAGCTCAAAAAATACTCAAGGAAAGAGGTGCCACAACTTTGGCAGAAGTTGGGGGAAGGGCTTCCAACTATAGAGAGGTTAACAGAAGCTTAACAGGAAAAGTATAGGAATCTCAGGTGCTCCATTAAACAATCCTACTACTATATCCAATGTACAAAGGAACTATAGCCAAACAGAGAAGGTACAGAGTAATCCAGGAAGGGCATAAGGGTGATCTCCCCCAAGGACTCACCAGGTGGTATCTCCAGAGCTAGTGATGATCTGGTTATCATCTAAGAAGCGGCAGCAGGACAGGTATCCTGGGTGGGAGAAGAGGAGTATGTGGGGGGTCAGCATGGCTGCCATGGAAGGGAAGAAAATGCATCCCAACTGACTTCCCCAAGCCAGCATCCTCTTACCAGTGTGGCCTGGCAGCTCTCTGCTGACCCTGACATTGCCCTCTCGGGTTTTGAGACTGTAGATGGAGCAGATGTTGTCTAGCCCCCCACAAGCCACAAAATTCCCTGAGGGCGCATAGGCACAGGTCATGACCCAAGAGGATCGGAGAGGGATAGCATGAACCTGAAGGGGAAAAGGGGGAAGGTACATAGGATATGGGGTCACAACTCGGCCTAGTCTTCAACCCAGGCTTCCTGCCCAGCAGCCTCAATCATTGCCACCTACTCCCATACCTTGAAGTGTTCCCTTCAAAGATCTACAAATGCTGACCCTACTTACCTTATTGGTGGTATAACTGTCCCAGATTATAAGTTTTCCATCCTGTGAAGCACTCACCAGCAGCCTAAGGAGGAAGAAGCCAGGGCAGAGGAAAACTTTGGAAGTCTGAATGGAAGGAGGGGGTGGGGAGGTGAATCATGGCCTAGTTTCCCACCCAGAACAATTTCCTTCCTGGATTCTCCTAGCTTTGACCTTGAAAAAATTAATTCCCCACACTAAGCTTATTTTCTAGACTAAAATGAGTTATACTAGATGTCCTGTTAGGATATTCTGTGGTTCTAGGGCAGTGGCTTCTGGATGGTAATATCTATTTTCTCCTTGGTACTAAGGCTATGGTAAAAGCAGAAGTAGAAAGTAGAAAGGCAGGAATGAGGAGACAACCACAATTTGTTCAAGACAGGACTATGAACCTTAATGAAAATGCCCTCCCCCAAAACTTCTCAAATCATTCCTGCTCTCTTGACTAAAGCTTTCATGATCCCCTGAAGGAAAGACTTCCCTACCATTAAAGGCCAGCCAACCTAAGTATGACAGGAAAATATATGATGCAGAAGTTCTATGCACCCTCCCTGAATGGTGTACCTTGAATCTGTCCCCCAGTGCATGGCATAGATTTTTGCCAAGTGACCACGGAGGGTCCGTCGTGTTCTCATCTGGATTCTTCCAACAGGGTCCAGCCCAGCTGTTATCTGGGCAGAGGAATTGGGGGTACAATGTAACATGAGTGAGGGTCACAAGGTCCAGAACCCAAAGCATTCTATATCTTGCTCCCTCCTCCCCCAACCTCCCAAACCCTTCTCACCTGGGTCAATGTTGAATCTCCACATGCTTTCCGAGCATCCTGTGATGGAGACAGAAAGGATTTGAGGGGAGGGAGGAAAATTGAGGTGGGGGAGGGGAACAAGAACAAAAAGAGTGGACAGAAAGTAGAGAGGAGAAAACAAGAGAGATAAGACAGGTGAGAGTAAGCAGCAAGAAACAGGTAGGAGGAGAGAAGATAGGAAGGAAAATTAGAAGGAAAAAAAGTCACAGGAAAGCAGAGGAAGATAGGAATAAAGGGAGAAAGACATCAGGGAACGAGACGGGGAAGCCCCCCTCATCCTAACCACTTTATGGCAACAACTGTGAACCAATACCCTTTACTCCCCACATCAGCCCCTAGGACCTGCCCCCCTCCCTCTCCAGCCTGCCCCTTACCCGTATCTGATTCCGGAGCTGCTCTGCCTCCTGTCTCAGCTGCTCCAATTCACTCATGGTGGCAGCAGGGCAGCAGGGCCCCGGGGGCTGCAACAACTAGCTCTTCAGTGTCCAAGGAGATCTGGGGAGGGGATCGAGTCAGAGGCGGGGCCTCCAAGACTTTCTAGGGGCATAAGGGCCTGTGTCCAGGAGAACAAGATGCTCCTTCCTCCCTCCCATTTCCCACCCCAATCAGAGAGAATAAATTGTGTCCTCAGAGCCCTCCTCCTGCCCAGGGAAATCAAATTGAAATCTAAGGATCAGATCAAGTAGCAGTAAACTCTCCCTCTGCACCTTCACCAACTCAGATGAGGTAAGACTGCCAAGTCCTTCCCCTTCCTGAGCCAGCACTGGACACCCACCTTCAGAGTTGGAATCCAGAACTGAGCTTGAAAAAGCCACAGAGACATCCCACTTCCTTTCACTTCTGCCCCCTCCCACTCCCCATGCCCCACTGTTACTCAGAGAATAGTAAATGAAAAATGCAAGGGGGGATCCCCTTTCCTTTTCCCACCCCCCTCAAAAAATTCTAATGAGGAAAAGGGCCGATTTAAATCCAACCCCAACCTCCACCCCACATATATACACACCACTTTGAAAGGGAAGGCTGGGTTGGTTCGTGGGGTTGCCTAGGCAACTGTCATCCAAAGAACACCTCATTGGCGTTCTTCATTGGCCGAATGCCCCACCACTGCCTGTAGCCCAGGCAACGACATCCCCAGCTAAGTCCCAAGAGGAACAGTGACCCATTCCCTTCCAGCTTCCACCTAAGGGTTCTGGGCCTAGCAGTCCTTCCCCAGGTTCTGAGGTGGTTGCTTACATGGACTGTGGAAAGCCCATAGATAGATAGTGGGCTTGGGGACAGCTCAACAGGAGTCATCCCCAAACTAGTTACACCCTACTGACCTCCGGTATGTGAACCTGCTACTCCACTGGGGCTTGGGAACCCCCAGGCTGCTTCCTGCAGTCTCTTGGCCTTAAATCCTTCCTTCCTTTCCTCCCAGGGCACTCAATGATAGCAAGCAGAAGCCCCAGGGAGCCACTCAGGAGTAATTAGATTCCTCCAAAGGAGACAGATAGACACTGTTGGCAGAGAAGCAGCACTATTCTCTCCCAGTCGAGCCTGCCCTAGTCCTACCACATTGCTTAAGGACCCAAGTGTTCTGGGGACCTGCTCCATTCTACTCTGAATCCAGTATTCTGCTTTTCCCTACTCCAGGGACCAGGCCCAGGGCTCTGGAGGCTCCAGGACACAGGTATCCTGGGTACCATTTACCTTGAGATTCAAGTATTCTGGCCCCAATTTCTAAGCAGACCCAGGTCATAGAATCATAAGTTTATTGAAATGTCATCCATCTAGTCCAAGGATTCTTAACTTTTTTTTTTTAATCATAGATCTCTTTGGCAATCTGGTCTGCACCCATTTTCAGAATATTATTAAATGCATAAAATAAAATACACAGGATGACAAAGAAAATCAATTATATTGAAATAGTTATTTTTTTAAAAATCCTTTTTTTTAAAAAACAAGTTTATGAACCTTAGGTTAAGAATCCTTGACCAATCCAACCCCTTTGGTGAGGAAACAGACCCAGAGAAGTGACTTGGCCAGGGTCTCACAGATACAAATCAGAGGTGACATTTGAACCCAGACCCATCACTCTTTCCATTATATTACAAGTTCTGGTCTCTTCTGCTCTTGGGACCCTGACCACTGACTGTCTCTCACCTTTTGGGAACCAGAGCCCTCATGGAGCTTGGCAGACCCTCCTCTTTAAGTGAACCAGTCGTCATGTTTTCCTACAACTTCCACTTTCCTACCAGCCTTTTCCCTTGTCCCCCAACACCTGGGCTATTAAGGATGCCCCCCACATTAGATATCCCGGGAGAGGAGGGGGTGGGGAGCGGAGGAGACAGAAAGGCAGGCAGAGCACCTCTTTGAAGCTCTTGAGAAAACCCTCCTCCCACCATTAAAGGCTCAGCCCAGGCCTCACCCCAAAATGAGGGAAAGGGTGAATGCTTCCCATCACCCTTCCAAACCTCTTTTTCAGCCTGAAAGAATCCTGGGGTGCAGGAAATCCCAAGGGAGTTTGAAAAGGGGGAGGTAAATGTGAGAAACTCAGTTTTAGGGGTACCAAAGGTTGACCCCTCTCCTCCTTGAAAGCTTAGGGAGTTTGGCAACTGAGTAAAAGACCCAGTTCCCTGGGATAGCAAGGTGGGGAGTATTCTGCAACACCCCCACACCCCGCCCTGCCCCGTGTCCTCCCAGAGCATTTCTGGAGGTCCGAGAAAGTAGCCGGATCGGGGGTGGGAGACTCGCTGGACTCGCTCGGGAGGGAGTCTCCAGGTACGGAGACGGGGAACTGAAACCACTGGATGCAGGGGAAAGGGGGCAGGGGGTAGAAGGAGGGGGGGGTCTCACCCCACCCCCGAGCCTCACCCAGATACAGCCAGGGTCACCGAGAAGCCAGCAGAAGCCGGGGGAAGAAGGGTGGGGAGACTGGGGGAACCCACCCCAAATCAACGACCCCACCCCCACCGCGGGAGGCGGCCGGGGGCGTGGCCCACGGGATCCTGGGCAGGGGTGAGGGGGCGCGCGGAACGTTCTTGGGGGGCGAGGGTCCCCCACTTCCACTTCCGGGTTTGGGAGCGGACTGGGCACAAGTAGGGGAAGAGGATAGGAGGGAGGGCCGGAGAGTTACGTCCGCTCCCAGGAGGCCAGGCCCCGGAGGCGGAAGGAAGATAAGCTCCCCCAGCGCAGGGGGGGTGGGGGTGGGAGAGATTGGGGGCGCTGAGGGGAACAGGGGACTCCTTTTGCCTGCGGAGGTACCTGTGGTGGTGGATCTCTGCGGTCGGAAGGGGGGGTCGCAGGGACGCGCTCAAGGTCCCTGTCTCCCTCCGCGGCGGAGGCGGCGGCGGATGGATCTCTCAAAGTATCCCTCAAGTGAGTGCAGCCTACACTGTTCTCCCCGCAGCGGAGGGATCCCGCCCGCTCGTGACGTGATCGCTGTGGCCCGCCGCGCCCTGGGTCCGGCAGAGGATGAGACCAACTAATGTAGGAGGGTACGGCGTAGAAAAACACGCCGAACCGCGCGGGCGTTAGCTCCGTCCCAGGCGGAGAGAGCTAAGTCCACTCTCTCCCTGCGGAAAGCAGTCGTAAGGAGGGAATCGTGCCGTCGAAACGAAGCAGTAGCTCCCTCCGGGGACTGGTGCCGTTGGTACCAGCCCAGGAGGGGTGGGGGCGTGAAGCCGCTCGGCAGTCACATGACCACCCCCTCCTCCCCTCCCGGAATAGGTGGTTCCGGAATGGGAGGAGGGAGGCGGTGCCCTTATTACCGATCCTGACCGCGCCCCCGCCTGTCCTGGGGACCGCCAGGTCCGGCCCGACGCCGGGGAGGGCAGAGGAGCAAAGGAGCCTCCGAGCACTTAGGGTTTCTCCAGAGCCCATCTGGGCCGGGCGGAGTGGGTAGAGTGCAGGTGGATAGACTTGGAGGCAGGCAGACCTGAGTTCAAATCCTACCTCATGCCATTAAAAGCTGTGTGATCCAGGGTGAGTCACTTATAGTTCTGTGTGCCTCAGTTTCCTCCGCTGTAAAATAAGGCGACTGGACTTCACCTGAAAGGTCCCTTCCAGCTTTCCTTCTATGATCCTACAAAATGGTGCCAAAGCGGAGTTTTTGAGAGGCATCGGTGAACTTTAGAGCACTGGACTTGAAGTTAGGAAGACCCGTGTTTGAATATCGACTCAGGGCTCACTGGCTGTGTGACCCTGCTGAATTCACTGCATCAGATACCTAACCTGTAAAATGAGGGCGTTAGACTGCATGCCCTCTCAGGTTCCCTACAGCTCTAAGTCTGTACTTTGCCTTTTTATATACAGCTCTATAAGAGGTAGTCTGTTAGAATGGAGACCTAGTCCTAACTCTGAACTCCCTCTGTGATCCTTTCCCGAGTGCTTCAGTTTCCATTGCAGAGTGAAGGTAATTAATAGTTACCCTTCCCCTTCCACAGAAGCGGTAGAGCTCTTCCGAGATCGTGAATATGAAAGGACTTTGGAAGGCAGTGACAATGATCTCATATTACTGTACTCAGGTCCTTTTCTTCAGTCACCATTTGTGGAAGGTTGTAAATGTATTTGCTGTGCCTGTGTGGCAGACTGACTTGCCTGCTTGTGGAAAAGCTGGGAGTCCCGTTCTTTTAACTTCCAGGCTAGTATTCTTTCCATTGAATGACTGGTTAACCGATACCATCCGTAAAGTCCATGTCCCTCGCTTTAGTAACTCACGTTGTGCACCAGAAAAATGATGGCATTATCATCATAATCATCATTATTATCAAGCAAGTTTATTAAATTACATAAGTGGTTTTGGGCAAGTCACTTCTCAGGACCCCAGTTTAATAAGCCTGTTGGACATCAGGAATGGGTACAAGTAATCACTTTGACACTGACCTTTCAACCGGGTTCTCTCAGCTTCAGTGCCTTTTGTAAATGAGGATAATAATGCTGAAGAGGGATGCCCTGTGAATGCTGTGTTTGCCCTTGGCATTGTGTTAATTTGCATCAAGCTCCAGAACATTTCATTGCTTCCTGGAAGAGATCCATAGCTACTCAAAACTGCCTGCGATAGAGAAAAAGAAAAGTGGATGAAAGTCTATTGTCCAGAGTGGAACATGCATTTGGATGAACGACCATCTAGCTCATCTAGCAGCTAGGTAGTGAGAGTGCTGGACAGTCAGAAAGGAATGAGTTCAAATCCTGCCTCAGTTACTATGTGACCCTGGGCAAGTCACCCAGCTTCTCTGCACCTCTTATTTGTATAATAGGAATGTGTATAGCTTAAAGTTGTAATCTTTAAAGCTTAAAATTACATTAAGACTTGTGGGACACCCTGTAGATAGGATGCTAGTCAAACAAAATCATATTTTACTTAATATTCCCCAGTGTGTGTGTTTTTGTGTGTCTGTGTCTTAGAGAAATGATACAAATGGATAATAATTTGAGTGCATAGTTGGCAAGAAGAGAGCAGATTGGATTGCATTTGGGAAATTGCGCAGCTTTTTTAATTACTCCAAACTTCTCCAGTAAACAAAGGTCCATCTTTTTTTGTTTGTTTTGTTTTTTTGGTTGAGCAGTGGGGGTTAAGTGACTAACCCCCAGGGTCACACAGCTAGTGCATCTGAGGTCAGATTTGAACTCAGGTCCTCCTGAATCCCAGGGCCGGTGCTGTATCCACTGCACCACCTAGCTGTCCCTGGTCCATCTTTTTAATGCCAATATTTTACTGATGCTGTACAGCTGCAAGGCATGGAACACTACACTTTACTAAGAACTAAAAATGAACGTCACACAGAACGGTAAGCTGGTACAACATATAACAAACCAGGAACTTCAAAGAAGAACCAGAGTAAAGACTTTCAGGGAAATGTGTGATCAAAAAAGAAGATGGGAGAGGGATAAAAGTCGGACAGCCCAGGAGCTCCATTCATGTGCTCCACTTGTATCCTCACAACATCCTAAGCAAATAAAGCTCTCAGCAGTGGGCCCCCCCGACAAATTTAAAGTCATGCATGGGTGGGCTTCAGTCTGCATAATTGGAGGGCATACCTATGTTGATGAGAGTATCTGAGTAATACTAATACTTTTTACTTCAAAGCAGTTGGTGAATTGTTACTTTATATCTCTACAGCCCCATTAACTCCTATGATTTATATATGCTGCCTGCTAAAATTCAGGGGAATACTAAGTATAAGAGGATATTATGGGGGCAGCTAGGTGGTGCAGTGGATAGAGCTCTGGCCTTGCAGTCAGGAGGACCTGAGTTCAAATGTGTCCTCAGATGCTTGACACTAGCCGTGTGACCCTGGGCAAGTCACTTAACCCTGATTGTCTCACACACAAAAAAGAGGATGTTATGTTTGTCTAGCATCTTATAGTTTACAAAAGGCTCCTTATATTATCTTCACAACTCTGTGAACTAGATAGTGAAAGTCTGAAGCTTTGTGAAGATCCACAAGGGAGTCCCTGGAGTTGTGAGGTACCTTGCCCACACATGTGCCTCACTACCATTGCACTCTTAATTTTGTGCCCACATTTCCCGTGGGTGGTGTGTATATTTGTGGGACAGTGCACCCCAAGGCTTATAGGGAAAATGGTCTATAATTGCTCTTCTTACAATGTCGTGTTTGGTTCAGATTTATTGTATTTAGGGAATTTCGGGGGAGTGGAAGCCCCTGCCACCATTATAGATCAGCAACTCTCCTGCAGTTTATAGCCCTATAGATTTGTGTGCATCATTGGAGAGGGTAAGTGACTTGCTTAGTCTAGCTGAGTATCTAGCATGTGTCAGAAGTAGGACGTGACCTCAGGTCTTTCAGGACTTCTAGCCTTTGCACTGGTCATTGTAGAAACCACAGGTGTCTGAAGAATAAAGAGGAGAACAGGTATTAGCACCAAGAATATGTGGGGATTGTGGGTAAAGGTCTCTACCAACCACCTACCAACCTTGTCTTCTCTCTCCTTCCTCTCTTTTTTTCTCATTGAGGAGTTTGTGCCTTTCTGTCTGCTTTCCCCAGTCCTCTACCAGGAGAAGGCAACTCTATCTTTGGTGGAAAGTAGAGTCCTCAAAATCAAGGCATGTCCCCAGTAATCAAGATGTCTGAGTTTGGGGGGGAGGTACTTTTTAGGAATATCAGTTTGGTAGCGTTTTGTTGTAAGGGAAGTCTCTCCTCTCTCCAATACATCTTCCACACAGCTGTCAAGTTGATATTCTACTTGTCTGTGGCACTTGTCTATGCCACTCCCCTGTCCAAGAAACTCCAGTGGTTCCCTCTTACCTGTAGAGTCAAATACAAACTCCTTTGTTTGACTTTTGAAGCCCTTCACAATCTGGTTCCAGCCTGCCTTTCCAGGCTTATTGAATATTACTCTCCTTCATGTACTCTACCTGCCCGGCAAACTGCCCATCTGCTCTGACCAATACATGACGTTCTTTCTCCCCATCCCCCATATGCCTATAATCCCTCTTACCTGGAATGTTCTTCCTCTTCATCTCTGCCTTTGAGAATTCTAACTTCCTTTAAAGCTCACCTCAAGGATCTTTCCTCAGATAGCCTTTCCTGATCCCCAACCACACTCCCACTCCCCTTACTAGCACCACTGGGAAAGTATTTGGCCTGTGCAACACCTCCCCTCCCCCACCAAATGTGCCCAGTGCCTTCTTGTCGTAACTAGCCAGGTCCTCAGAGAATGGTTCCCAAATCCCCACATGGCTCTAGGGGTACCTCTGAGAGGTTGGAGATCACCTTTAATGCTGTTGGTGCCAAGCCTCATTCTGATGTGTTCTTATCATGATTGTCTGGTGGTTTTGAGAGAGGACATTCAGTATGGTGGTACAGTGAGAACAGTTGGCACAAAGCATCCTGTCAAACCCCCCCCACCCCAGCCCAAGTCTGTGACAGACATTGCTGGTGGGAGACATCAGGGAGAAGTGGGCTTCAGTTTAGCACATGTGGCAAAGGGGTAACTCATGGCTCTTGATTGCTGGCAGACCTTTTTTTCCCTTTCATGTGGTGCTCAACAATTTCCTCCTTAGCAAAGTGAATCTTTGTCCAGTCTATCCTTGACTTGGATGATGATAGGGAGATGGGAAAGCCAAAATCCTCAATTTTCCATAGTTTTTTTTTATAAATTTATTTTCAGTTTTCAATATTTACTTCCACAAAATTTTGAGTTCCAAATTTTCACCCCATCTCCCCCATCACCCCACCGCAAGATGGCATGCATTCTGAATACCCCTTCCCCTAGTCTGCCCTCTCTTCTATCTCTCCCCACTTCTCTTATCCCCTTCCCCTTCTATTTTCCTGTAGGGCAGGACAGACTTCTATACCCCATTTCCTGTATTTCTTATTTCCCAGTAGCGTGTGAAAACATTTTTTTTAAACATATGTTTTTAAAACTTTAAGTTTCAAATCTTCTCCCTTCCTCCCTCCCCACCCACCCTCATTGAAAAGGCAAACAACTCAATATAGGTTATACATGTGCAGTTATGCAAAACACTTCCATAGTAGACATGTTGTGAAAAATGAACTCTATTTCCCTTAATCCTATCCTGCCCTCCCATTTATTCTATTCTTTCTTTTGACCCTTCAGAAGTATTTGCTTCTGATTACTGCCTTTCCCAATCTGCCCTCTTCTCTATCATCCCCCTGTTCTCTTGTCCCCTTCTCCCCCTATTTTTCCCATAGGGTAAGACAGATTTCCTTACCCAATTGAATGTGTATGTTATTCCCTCCTTAAGCCAAATCCTATGAGAATAAGATTCCCTCATTCCCTCTCACCTTCCCCCATTTCCCCTCCACTGTAAGAGTATTTTCTTTTCTGGTTGTTTTTTTTTTTGTGAGATAATTTATCCCATTCTACCTCTCCCTTTCTTCTCCAATTTTTCTTTTTAGGGCATTCTTCTCCTCATTGGCTTTTTGGACCTCTTTTGCCATTTGGGTTAGGCTATTTTTTAAGGTGTTATTTTCTTCAGTATTTTTTTGTGTCTCTTTTAGCAAGCTGTTGACTTGTTTTTCATGGTTTTCTTGCATCATTCTCATTTCTCTTCCCAGTTTTTCCTCTACTTCTTTTACTTGCTTCTCAAAATCCCTTTTGAGCTCTTCCAAGGCTGGGGGACTGATTCATATTTTTCTTGGAGGCTTTGGATGTAGGAGCTTTGACTTTGTTGTCTTCTTCTGGTTGTATGTTTTGATCTTCTTTGTCACCAAAGTAAGATAATATAGTCTAACTCTTTTTGAGCTGCTTGCTCATGATCCTGGACAATTACTTGAATTTTAATCTCTTTGTTAAGGTAAGAGTCTGCTTCCAATGTGGAGAATGTACTGTCCCAAGCTTCAGGGGTTTGTACAGCTGTTTTCAGAGATACTTGTAGGGACCTGTAAATTTTCAGTTCTTGCAAGGTGGTATGATAAGGGGTAAGGTGTGTACTCCTTTCCTGGCCTGTGCTGTGGTGTGTTAGTGACCATAAGCACTACTTTCTGCCCTGGAACTGTGAGGAAGGTGTCCTGTCCACAGCCACTATAAGCTTCATCGTGCCAGCGCTCCTCCTCACCCCAGGACCCCCATCCAGAACTGTGACCCAGATCCAAGCATGGGAAAAGCAAGAGATTCCTGCCTCAGCACCAGCAGAGAGATCCCTGCAATCCCCCTCTGATCAGCCACTCGATTCCCCCCTCAGTCTGTGGGCCCGAAGCTGAGGAAGGAGCTGCCCACCCCAGGGCCACACTCTTGGGGAATGGAGCTGAGACTCCGCCTTCCTCTCTCAGTGCCGTAGAAACAGACTTTTCCTACTGACCTTCTAAGTTGTCTTTGGCATTCGTGGATGGAGGAGTTTGGAAACCACCACAGCTGCCCACGATTCAGTCCTCTGAGGCCTGCTCCAGTTGTGGCCTGCATGCCCACGCCGCGCTGAGCTCTGCTCCCAGCCCAGCAAGATATACCTTTCTGATCAATCATCCAGGTTGTCTTGGGCTGGAAATTTGTTTCACTCTGTCTTTTTGTGGGTTAAGCTGCCTTAGAATTTGTTTAGAGCCATTTTTATAGGTATTTGGAGGGGTTTGGGGGAGAGCTCAAGCAAGTTGCTGCTTTCACTTCGCCATCTTGGCTCCACCGATTTTCCATAGTTTTCAAGGTCCTCTTCCAGACAAAAAAGGGGGAGGAAGAGACCAGATTAGAAATCTTTTGTAAATTCCACCTCCCCAAGCAGTTTCTCTTTAGGAAGTATAACTAGAAGTCACAGTTGCTACAGTCTCTGGAATGAAGCCAGTTCTCAGCTCAATTGATAATTTATAGATCACCCCCAAGCTTCCTCAGACTATATGAACATTGACTATCCAAAGACACTTGAGTTCCTCCTTTGAAACTTACTCTTACCTCATTAAGGCATCAGGGCGTACTTTATTATGGGTCGGGATGGCTCGATTCAGTAAAGCCATGAACCTCAAACTTACACGTATATTTTATATTTTTAATTTTTTTTTTTTTGGTACATGCTATTTTCTCCCAATAGAATATAAACTCCTTGAGGGGCAGAAGATAGTTTCATTCTTTTGTTTTGGCATCACCAACAGTGCCTGGCACAAAGTAGGCTAAGTATTTAAGTAATGTTCAGGTAATGATTATCAAATGAAGAAATTCTGCATAACTCCTCCTCATGGACAAGTCCTGCCAGTTTAAGTGAATACGCAGCTACACATATAAAAATGCATGTCCCAGGACCTGGGAAACAAAATCAGCAGACATTAAGTGCCTACTATGAGCAGTGTGGCATAGTGGAGAAGGAGCCAGCCTCAAAACCAGAAAGATCTGGGTTCAAGTCCTGCCTTGACTTCTCTTAACTGGCTCTGGGCCAGAAGTATCAAACTTGGGTTTTGCCACCTGCAACCCAGGACTGGGCCCAAACCAAATTAAAGTGTAACTGGGGAATATTTTTCATCAAAATAAATAAAAATACAATAGAATATAAATAATGTTAATATGTGGGTTCTTAAGTCAGTATGCACCCTGCAAGGATCCTTATATATGATTTCTATTTTGAGTTTTACATTACACCACTGTTCTAAGCAACTCTCCATGACTATAAATTGCAAAGAAGGTACCAACCTGCATTGGTAGAAGAATCCACTCACCCCAGAGCTCTCTGTTCTGATAAAACCATTGGTGCAGGCTCTGTCCTTACAATGTGCTAGACTGTAAGCTAGATACTATAAATAAATGTATTTAAATTATTTAAGATAAATTTAGCTAGCTAGATAAATGAATATTAATAAAAAGAATGAAACTTCTCTTCACAAAGAGCGTATATCTTAAAGGAGAAAAGTGCCTTGAGCCAATAAAACATCAGCTAGAAGGGACCTTAGAATATCTAGTCTAGTCCCATTCTGTCTTTCCTACTTTTGTGCCCTATCCCCTTAAAAAAAAATCCCTAAGAACCTATAACAAATTTAGTATACACATATAATTATTTGCTGACAGCAGACTTATTCTAGAATCTCAGTCTCTTAAAGGTAAATTAGTGGACCCTGAATAGAAATTCCCTCTACAACGAGCTCAACATATGATCATCCAGTCTTTATTTGATGAACTCTAGTGATTAGGAGCTCTAATTGTTAAGAAGGGTTTTTTAAATCCTTTTTGAATAAACTGGAGAAATCCATTTTTCATAATTGTTGATGATTTTTTATATTAATCTCCCCTCCCCTATCTAAGCTTGAAATTGAGGTTGCTGGCTATTTTAACAGGGTACAAGACAGTAAAGCAAAGACATTAATATTTAAACTGCCAGCTGTCAAAAAGTTCATATTCACATTCATCTTTAAGTACCTCTACAGCTGCTTACTTGTCAATTTTAGGAAAATGGTCCCAACTTGCAACTCTCTCTGGATCCAGATTAGGAAGAAAGGAAGGAAACAAACACTGTGCCTAGTTAAGTACCAGGCCACTAGCACTAAGCTCTTTATAAATAGTCTCTCATTTGATCCTCACAACAGCCCTTTAAGGAAGAGTTATCCTCATTTTATAGGTGTGGAAACTGAGGCAAATAGAGGTTTAGTGATTTGCCCAGGTTCAGATGGCTAGGAAATGTCTTGAATTTGGATTTGAACTCGGGTCTTACTGACTCCAGGCACAGTGCCACTGCGCTCCCCTAGGGGCCAATTAAAACATTCTCAAGAATTCTCATGTTTCTTTGGAAGTATTAAATTCATTTCTCTCAAGAAATATGTTTTCTTTTGTCATTTCTTCACCCATCACAGTTAACAGCTTCTCCAGAACAGTTAAACCCTTAAGTCTCCAACAGAACAGTTAAATTCTAAGTCTCCTAAGACACTCCTTATTCAACTGTCACTCCCAAGATTCCATTGTCTTTTAATCCAGTAACAGTATTGCAGTTTTTATTGAAGGAGCTATTGAAGCTGGTATCACATTTATATTTAGCCAAAATATGCCTCTGTGTTTCACTCTCTGTATTTTTGTATCTGTCTGTCTTTTTCTTTTCTCCCTGCTTTCCCATTCCCATTGCTCCCATAGAATAGAAAAGAGAACAGTGGAGTTGGAGTCAGGAAGACCTAGGATGGAATATCCCACATCTTATTTAGCAGCTTTATCACCCTGTGCAAGTCACGGAACTTTCAATATCTTCAAAATGAGATGGTTGGATTCAATGACTTTTAAAGTCACTTTTAGCTCTAGATCTATATTGAGCCTTTGAGTCCAAGAATATGTCTAATCCCTATTCTACATGACAAACTTTCAAATATTTAAATACATATTTCTCCTAAATCCCCTAAAATTTTTTTCCTACAGGTTTATTGAAACACCAGCTCCAGTGCTCCAGCATCTGCACCAAATTCAGTGTGTTTTGAAGAGTGGAGAGTGAGGAGCCAAATCAAGGTTCCAGGGTCAATCACTTGAGCTATCCACTTGATTTTCACTTTATAAATCATTTCCTGAGCCAAACAAGGAGAGATTTTCATAGTTTCAAAAAGGCTCAAAAAGGGCAAAACTAACAGAGAGACAGAATGGTCAGAAAGAGGAGCAGACCTGAATTCAGTTGCAGGAATTCTTGGCCTGGGGTCTCTAAATTTTGTATGTATATGTGTGTATACTCACATACATATACATATGTATGTATGTATAGTGTATATGTATATATATTATTTTAATAAAGTTGGAGGGGGCTATGTTTTAACGCATTTAAAAATATTCTGAGACAGAGTTCACCAAACTGCCAGAGGGGTTTATGACACACAAAAAAGTTGAGTCACCAAGTTAAAGGTTAGATATAGGGAAGGAGAGGATTCTTCCATCCTTCAATTCTGTTTCTTTCCTTCTTCTCCCCCTCACTTCTTCCTTCTCTCCCTTCCTATCTTCCTTCTCAGTTTCTTGGCATTCTCTCTCACCCTTTGGCCTTCAGTATTCTCTGGGGCCTGGGTTAGCACCACATTGGCTTGTTACACTCCAGGCTCAGTCCAATTTAAATCAGTAAGAGCGCTCCAAGCAGACCTAGCTTAGGACAAAGACCGCACACGCCACTCTCACTTCGGGGCTCTGATCTTAGGATAGAGGAGTTTTCCTATCTCCGTCTCCCTTTTTGATAGCCGACCCCGCCTCGACCTCCTATTCCCCTCCCCCTCCCTCTTCCACTCCCAGACAGAAATTCCTGGGGGCACTTGGCCCTTTAAGACGGAGGCGCCGGCCTGGGTTATTGTCTGCTCTCCCCGCCAATTGGAAGCGTGAGTGGGGGGGGGGTGGGGGATCAGGTATTCTGATTGGCTGGTCCTCAAGCACCCTCTGCCCACCTCCTGGGTCTCTGGAGCTGTCCGGCTATCTCGGTGCTGATCCCGCCACTGCTACTTGGGTCCACGGCCTGGAACCGCCGCAGGAACTGGAGCCGGAGTGGAAGCAGCCACCATGAGCGGAGGTGTTTATGGGGGAGGTGAGCAAGCCCCGAGACCCCGGCATTCAAGCCAGGTCATTTCACACCGCACCCCTAGCCTGGTGTGTAACAGTTCCTGCAGCCCCAGCCTTCCATTCCTGGTAGCTGGTTTATACCTGCAGGGCAAGTGTCCGATGGCCAGCGTTCGTCGAGCATTCCTCACCTCCCTTAGGGCCCTCAGCTCTCCAGCTGCTCCCTTATCAGCTGCTCTTCGACTGCCTCTTGTACCCTTCTCCCAGGCAGCCCCTCACCCCAACCCAGAACCTTAGATCTTATGGATGCTCAGCTCCCCCTCCCCCCCCCCACAACTGCCCCCTCCATATCCGCATTCCACAGATCTCCCTGTGTCGGTGTTCCTACTGTTTCCTCAAATCCCACAGATGATCCCATGCCCAAAATGCCCATCTGAGTTGTGGCTTGTGGAGAAGACTCCTCCCTCCTTTCTGACCTCATGTCCACCTGGCCTCCCTCAGGTGGAGTTTGGGGGAAGGAGGAGAGTCCCCTTGCCCGGACTCCTTTTCTCCCTGGGCCTTCTGAGGTGGGGTTTGGGGGAGGGAAAGCCCCTCTGCTCTGACCTGCAATCTCTTCCCCCTCCTTCCCCCTCCCCCTGGACACACACAGATGAAGTCGGAGCGCTGGTTTTTGACATAGGTTCCTTCTCAGTTCGAGCAGGGTATGCTGGGGAGGATTGCCCCAAGGTGAGCCTTTCAGTTCCTCCCCTCTCAACTTACCTAAAGTCCACATGAGTCCTATTTTTCTCCCTCTTGGTCCCCTAGAACCCCACCCCCTTCCTTCATATGTAAACACCCTGAAGGAGTTAAAGGCTCCCGATAGTTTGGGAAAGTCCTAATATGGGTTCAATAGAATGACGATGTGAGCCCTGGAAAAGGGATGGGTTTGGTAAGAACAAAGGCATGTGATAATTGGGAAAGGGGTGTTCAGGGATATAAAGTAAAGTGGAAAAAAGAAAAGGTGACCATAATTTGCTCTCCCTTCCTCCCCCCAGGCTGACTTCCCCACTACAGTAGGGCTGCTGACGCTGGAGGAGGGGGGTGGGCTAGAGCTGGATGGAGAGAAGGAGAAGAAGGGAAAAACATTCCACATCGACACCAATGCCCTGCATGTACCGCGGGATGGGGCTGAGGTCATGTCACCCCTCAAGAATGGCATGAGTAAGGGAGACCCCAATCTCCAGTCCTGGGGACACTACTGCTGCAGCTCTTGACCCTGTCCCATTCACTGTGACCACAGTATGCCCCTGACCAACCCCTACCCCAGACACACAGCCAGCTGTTCCAAAGCTGATCAGGACCTCCCCTCACCAGGTCCCAGGGCTAACCACTTTTCCTTATTTCCTCTCTGCCCCCCTCCCCCAGCTTCAACCATACTCACTTCCCAGATCCCTAGAGTAGGGAAAGGGGTCTGGCTTTTCTACTCAGGCCTACCCCCACCCCATTTTTCTCTTCTCTCCTCTCCCTACCTCTCTTGCCTACACCTCTGTCTATGTCTTTCTTTTTCTCACACAAACATCCTGACACACACTCCTCTTGTCTGTCTCTATTTCCTTCTTCATTTCATTTACTCTCTCCCCCTGAAACATCTGTCTGCCTGTCTCTTGCTTTTTCTGTTTTTCTCTCTATATCTTTCTTTTTCTCTATCCTTTTCCTCCATCTCTCTGAATTTCCCTCTGTCTTCCTCTTCCTGACTTTGCTCTCTCTTCACTATCATCCCGTCTCCCTCTTCTCTCTGTCTCCCTTCCCCACATATCTGTCTGTCTCTTCCTTTCTCACCACCCCTCTTCTCCCATGCCTCTGTCTCCTCCTCCTGTCCCGGTGCCCAGTTGAGGACTGGGAGTGTTTCCGGGCCATTCTGGATCACACTTACAGCAAACATGTCAAATCGGAGCCAAATCTGCACCCTGTACTCATGTCTGAGGCCCTGGTATGTACTCCCAGTTCTGGTGTCCCCTTGTCTCTGGAGTCTGTCCTCCATCTTAACCAGCTTACCCTAGAATCCTTCATCTATCACCTTATTTCTACATTTGATCCCAACCTTGGAATCCCAATTAGCCACCCCATCTCTCTCCCCTTCAAAATCTTCATCAAAACTGAATCCTATCTCCCCCCTTTCCTCCAATTATCATTTTTCCACCTACCCTCTCCACAAGTGTTGCTCATTTTTGTATTCATATACCCCTCTCCCATCTCTCTCTGAATGGGGATTGGACTCATTCACCTGGGGTAGGGAGGAGGTTTGACAGTAAAGATAATTTTGCATTATGTTAGTTGACCTGGTCCCTGGCACTCTAAGTTTGAGTGTTAATGAACACGTATATTTGGGTATATATGTATGTGTATGTTAGTGCATTACTCTGTGTGTGTTTGCGTGCTTGAATGTTAGTGTATTTATCTCCAACCTAAACCCCGCCTTATCCTCTCTTCCCTCCCTCCTATAGTGGAATACTCGAGCCAAAAGGGAAAAACTCACAGAGCTAATGTTCGAACAATACAACATTCCTGCCTTCTTCTTGTGCAAGACAGCAGTGCTCACCGCGTATCCCCTGGGCTGGCCACAAAAAGGGGAGTCATGGGGGCACACTGGGAGCACCAAGTGAGGAAGGTAGTTGGTTGCTGAAGCAAGCTGAGTCTGGGCCTGATTTGGTGGAGTGAGTGCCCTCAAAGGTTAAGGAGCTAAACCCCATCCCACAATAGAGGACTAAGCATTGGCATTTTCTCCTAACCCCTCGTGACTCCTCTGGGAGGAACAGCCAGCTGAAAGGGCCCAAGCAGCTAAGATGCCCAAGGACTGCAGAATCGCAGGACCAAGAGAAGAAGTTCCCTTCTCACATTAATTCATCCCCACCCCAACCCCCAATGCAGACTAGGATGAAGCAGGAAGACAGGAAGAAATGATACTCAAAGAAGGGGGGGGGGTGAGAGTGGAAATGGAAGGGGATAGATAGCAAGGCAAAGAAGTGACCTGGCCAAAGGAATGGTAGACAAATATGGGAAGAGGAAAGAGGAATTGTCAATGAATATATTAGCAAATAATACTCAGAGAACTGCATGTAGTCTAGGGATCTATAGGAAGGTAGGTGGCTCAGTGAATAGCCCTTACGCTTAGAGTCAGGAAGACCTGAGTTCAAACCCAGGCTTAGACACTTACTGTGTGACCCTGGGCAAGTCATTTAGCCTCTTAATCCACTGGAGAAGGAAATGGCAAACCACTCCAGTATCCTTGCCAAGAAAATCCCATGCAAAGTATTGGCAAGCTACAGTTCACAGGGTCACAAAAAGTTGGACACAAGTCAACAACAACAACAAATCTAGGAACCGGTCTAAGTTCTGAGAGGCTCATCATCCAGTTGATAGTAGAATAATGAATTATTTGGCCACAATGTCTCTCAAAAGCCACCTACCAAGGAAGAAAGCAGTTGTTATCTATGTGGGTGAAAATTACAGACCTTAAAAAATATTGAAATAAGTATACAGAGAAGTAGGAGACAGGATCCCTACCTTCAGGAAACTTAAAATCTGGTTGAGGAGACAATATACATGAAAAGCAAATTAGTAATGTCACGCTGTGTGTGTATGGGTGTGATCAGAATTCAATGAGTGGTATTGGCAACAAATACTTTAAGGTCCTAGAGGACAGAGACCTAAGTAGGCTGGGGGGATTCAGGGAAGATTTTCTGGAGGAGGTGAAATTTGAACCTGAAAGGAAAGTCTGAGACCTAGAAAGGAGGGGTAAGGGAATAGGCCTAGCTAGGGCTGATGAGTGTTGTAAATTGACCAGTAGTGGGGGGTCAGAGGGATGCTTCTTCCAGCACCATCTTCACTTTGTTATTGTCTCTTTGACTTATTCCAACTGGGCCAGCTTTGCAAATGGGCGCTCAACAGGCCTGGTGCTGGACAGTGGGGCCACCCACACCACAGCCATCCCTGTGCATGATGGCTATGTCCTGCAGCAAGGTAGGACCCCGGTGGGGAGGAATCAGGGGCTGAGGTGTTTGATGATGGAGTTGTAGGGAATCCCACAGCCAGATCCCTGAGGTTTAATACCCCAATCCCCACCTTGCTTATTAGGTATCGTGAAGTCACCCCTGGCCGGGGACTTCATCTCCATGCAGTGCCGAGAGCTCTTTCAGGAAATGGCCATCGACATCATTCCACCTTATATGATTGCAGCAAAGGTAAGAACCCATGCAAGAGCAAACGAATCATCAAGCCCTCAGAGAATCCAATAACCATCATGTCGTCGAAGTCATGGAATTATAGAATCTATCCAATCAAAACACATTTGTTAAGTTCCTACTACTTGACTATTGACAAACATAGGGGATACAAAGACAGAAAATAGCTCCTGATCTTAAGGAATTTATACTCTATAGGGGGACATCATAAAACCATGGATCATTAGAACAATAGAGACTGTCTTAGTCCCACCCTTTCATTTTAAAGATGGGGGAAACTGAGGCCCTGAGAGAAGTACCTTTGCCCATCATCACCAATCAGTAGCAGATATAAGACTAGAATTTAGTTCTCCTGACTCCCAAGATTCTGCCTTCCTGACCCTTCAGTTCCTTTCTTGTGTCCCATCCCTTTCCTTCAGAGACTTGGCTTCCAGCTGACTTTCAATTAATCCCTGTTAAGAAGTTAGGAAAAGCTAGGTTGTGAGGTAGATAGAGCACCAGGCCTGGAGTCTGGAAAATTCATTTTCCTGAGTTCAAATGTGGTCTCAGACACTAGCTGTATTACCCTGGGCATGTCACTTAACCCTATTTGCGGCAATTTCCTCATCTGTAAAATGACTTGGAGAAGGAAATGTCAAAACACTTTAGTATCTTTGCCAAGAAAACCCCAAATGGTGGGACATGAAGAGTCAGACAAGACTCTTCAACAACAACATTAGGGAATTAGCAGTTGATCCCAAAGACATCTTTATTCTAATAGGAGATTTAAAGACCCAAAAGACTGAAGCTCTAATGATGGAATTTTAGACACAAGGACAGAATCAGACCTTTGAATCACATAATCCAATCCCGCCCCTTTATATATGGGGAAATGAGACCCAGAAAAAAGGAAGTGACTTTCACAGAGTCACTCAGAGAATTGGCAGACAAGCTGAGACCAGAACCTAGATCTGATTTCTGATCCATCCATTGTTAAGGAGACTCAATTTGTCTTATTCTTTTTCCCTCCCAGTAAATTTCTCTAATTTTTGTTTCCTGTTTGGAAATATCAGGTTGAATGCTACCCCCTTGCATACTGGACAATTAGGGATATTCTCACACCTTTCTTGACTCTATGCTAAGGCAGTATGGGCTGAACGCCATCTTTTTGTTCAGTCACAGAAAAGCTAGAGTTTTGAAGTTTGGTGTTTTTTTTTTAAGGTTTTCATGGGGGAATAACAGTGAGAGGTGGGAGGCAGGGGCTGACTTTCAGAGCCCTTTTTCACCCCTTCTCTCTTAGAGCACTCTCTTAGAGGCAGTTGTGGATTCTTCAGTTTGACATTGGCAGTGGAAAGAGACAGTGAAAGACCTGGAGTCAGACACCCCTCCCCCTCCACCACCTACTAGTTATTTGACTATGGATATTGTTTACTCTGAGCTCCAGTTTCCTCCTCTGTAGAATGGTGATAACAAAACCTCTAGTGCCCACCTCACTGCACTTGGCAAAAGTTATATACTAGATGATGATGTATTCCCAGAACCAGCTCATCCTAGTGAGGGGGAGGTAAAGGAAGCCAAGATGAAGAAAAGGCAGGGCCTCTGGTGAGTAGAATGAAGTAAAAGGATTGGTCTGTGCCTCTCCACCCCACCACAGGAGCCGGTCCGGGAAGGCGCTCCCCCAAACTGGAAGAAGAAGGAGAAGCTACCCCAGGTGTCCAAGTCCTGGCACAATTACATGTGCAATGTGAGGCACCTGAGACTCTTGATTTCCCTGCCCATGCCCCTACAACTTTGTTTGTTTCCTCTTCCCTGCCCTGGCCCCACCCTGGCCCAGACTTCTACTTCTATCCCTGTCACTGCTATTGCCCCCAGAACTCCCTTCCACACTTCCTTCCAGGTTTCACTTTCCTCCCTGGTTCCTCCTTCCCCTGCTGCCCAAGCCCTTATAGTACTTCCCAGCCCTGGGGAAGGGAAAGGGAAAGTAGGGGGGAGGCCTCAGGGATTCCTATCTTCCTCAACCCCTCCCTGGAGGATAGGAGGTGATCCAGGATTTCCAAGCTTCTGTGCTGCAGGTCTCTGATTCTCCCTATGATGAGCAGTAAGTGAGATTCTCTAGGGACAAGGGCTGGGACTGTTGGCTGGGATTCCATGGCTGGGGCCCCTAGAGGGTGAATGGTTGAGGAGAACACCTATTTCTCAGGAGGAAAACAACAGGTTCTGGTGTAGGAAAGCCAGTGGCATGTGTGTTTACATGCGCTTTCCCCACACCCCCACATCTAAGATTGAGGCAAGGCCAGGGCTAGGGCTAAGGGGAGGGTGAAGGAAGGGTTTGAAGCTAGAATCAAGAGGAAGACAGGAACTCACAGTTTTAGGGCCACCCTCGTATACTCATCTTTCACTAACAGCCCCAGATTGCCTTTCATCTCCACTAGTTTTCCCCAGGAACACCTCTTCCTGGCCAGCTACTGTACTAACCTTACTTTTCCCTATGCCCTGGGCAGGGTGGCTGCACAGATGCCCACAGTGCACTATGAGATGCCTAATGGGTACAACACAGATTATGGGGCTGAGAGGCTCCGCATCCCTGAGGGGCTGTTTGATCCCTCCAATGTCAAGGTGGGGCCAGAGTCCTGGGGTGGGGGTGGGGATGGGGTACTGGGAGACTACCTCTCTGGATTCCTGAGATAAGCAGGTCCTGGGATGTCCTGAGGGGAATGGGCCTTGGACCAGTACACTGGGGCCAGAGAGGAGTTTGGCCTGGTGGGGCTGGACCCTGGGATCCTGAAGGGAATGGGAGCTGGGCAGTAGAGTCCTCAGGGTGATGGCGCTGCTTCATGAGGTAGACAGACAGCTGTAACTCCAAGTGTCTTGTCTTCCCCCAGGGTCTGTCAGGTAATACTATGCTGGGAGTTGGCCATGTAGTGACTACCAGCATTGGGATGTGTGACATAGACATTCGACCGGTGAGTGAAGTCACCCCCGGGGCCTCTTGAGTGGGACAGGGAGGTGGGAGGAAGACAGAGAGGGGAGAGTTGGGCTGAGGCAGTAGTCACCTGTTCAACACTAGCTCATCCTTATCTCGTACCACACAGGGTCTCTATGGCAGTGTCATTGTCACTGGAGGGAATACACTGTTGCAAGGTTTTACTGACCGACTCAACCGAGAACTCTCCCAGAAAACACCCCCGGTAGGGATTAGGCCCCAGGGATCCTGGCTCTCCACTTCCAGGACCCAAACCTCCTTCCTTACCTGCATCCCCTTTCTGTTCCTCTAAGCCAGACTTCCTTCCTAGGTCTGAGGCATTCACCCTCCTTGGAAGGGGGATGATCCATATGGAGATCCCTACTTCTTCCTTTCTTCCCATGTAGCTGCTCCAGGCCCTCCCCTACACCAGGCCCTCCCAGGACCTGGGTGTCCTAACTTCCCCAACCCAGACCTCTCTCCTTACAGAGCATGCGGCTGAAACTCATTGCAAGCAACAGCACCATGGAACGGAAGTTCAGCCCCTGGATTGGGGGTTCCATTTTGGCCTCCCTGGTAAGGGGAGAATAGAAGACGGATGGGATAAAGTGGAGGAGTGGAATGGGGTGGGGTTCAAAATGGAGAAAATGGCTAGGAGAACAGGGTAGCAAGGAAGGATCTTTGGAAAGGATCAAGGTATGGGGGGACACGACACCACAGTACCTCAAACACTGCCTTGCACAGAATGGACATCTAAATCCAATCCAACAAATATAAGTGTCTACTTTATAAAGACTATTGTAACAGGTAGAGTTTAGATAGAAAGGACTTGGCTTTTAAGAAATTATCAGTAACCCTAAAGAAAACTGTTGCAGTAGAAGGGAGGGGCTAGAAGCTGTCATGCCAAGGGTGAAGGAGCTCAGTGAGGTGGTGCCACGAAGTTGGTCATGAAGACAGCTGTTTCCTAGAAGTTTGAAAATGAAGGGAGGATGGAAGTGGGATGTTAGCTATAGAGGCTAATATATTTAAGGAAAGATAGATAGATTAGATAGATAGATAGATAGATAGATAGATAGATAGATAGATAGATAGATAGATGATGGATGGATGGATGGATGATGGATGGATGGATGGATAGATAGATTTTTTTAGGATAGGAAGATCTAAACATTTTTGAGGGCCAAGAAGAAGGAGGCAGTGAAGAGGGATAGACTAAAGATGTAGAAAAAGGAAAGCTGCATTAAGGGAGCAAGGACTGAGTCCAGAGCATAGATGGGTAGATCAGACTGGGGAAGGAGGAGGCATGGTTCTTTCTTTGAATATGGTGGGGGAGGGAGGACAGGGACCTCGTATCTGGGAGTGAGGGAGGAGGCCAAGACAAGAGAAGGGAAAAAACTGGACTAAAGGGAATGGAGCAGGAGGTGTCCTGGAATGGCTTTCTAAACCAAGATAAGAAAGAATAGCACTCAAAGTGGGAAGAAATCTTCCTTTCCTTACAAGTTCTGAGGCATTCCCCTTTCCCAGGGCACCTTCCAGCAGATGTGGATCTCCAAACAGGAGTATGAGGAGGGAGGGAAGCAGTGTGTGGAGCGCAAGTGCCCCTGAGATGCAGAGCCCAGAGTGGGGAGAGGGAAAAGGGGGTCTGAGGAGAAAGAATCCCAGCCTGCTTTTCCCAACTCTCCTTCCCCCAAATACTGCCGGGAGAGGATGCCCCCCAACTCTCATTTTCTTTTTCTCTTTCTCTTTCTCACACACACTTACCACCCCCACCCCCACCTCCTACACACAGAGAATCCTCACTAGACCCACTCTACTGTTTCTGTTGTGATGTTTCAGTTTGGCAAATAAAAAAAGTTTTTAAAAAAAATAAAAAAGAAAGAAAAATAATCTAGCTCCAGAGTAGGGGACTCCTGGGGAGGGGAGGGAGGGAGAGCCAGAGAGTGGAATTGCTGGGGAGGATAGGGCTGGGGGGATTGGGGTGGGGAGGTGCAGGGTCACAGGGTCCTTTCCACCTTTAGCTAAGATCTCACGATACCAGCATTACATCAAATCTCACACAGGAGACTACGGATTTCATGGAGGCAGCCAGCAAGAGGAAGACAGGGGCTACCTGAACCAGGGCTTTAAAAAAAAAAAAGACTTCATGTTAGGCTCCTGTCCCCCACATAAAAGCTTAGGAAACAGCCTCTCCCACACACTTCTCAGGCTGCCCTGGTGATTTTTCACATCTATCCTTCAGTCCACCCTAGCTACTCCTTTTAACTTGATTTCTGGGCAGTTAAGTGGCTGGAGTACTGAGCCAGGGGTCAAAAAGACCTAGGTTCAGATTTAGCCTCAGATACTTAGCAGCTGTTTGACCCTGAGCAAATCTGTTTGTCTCAGTTTTCTCACTTATAAAATGAGGATAATAGTACCTTCCTCCCAGGGAAAGTGCTTAGCACAGTGCCTGGCACACAGTAGGCACTTTATAAATGTTTTGGTGGTTGTTCAGTCATGTCTGACTCCGTGATCCCATTTGGGGTTTTCTTGGCAACAATACCAGAGTGGTTTGCTGTTTCCTTCTCCAGCTCATTTTTACAGATGAGGAAACTAAGGCAAATGGGTCTTGTCCAGGGTCATACAACTAGTAAGTGTGTGAGGCCAGATTTAACTTGGGAAGATGAGTCTTCCATACTCCAGGCCCAGTGTTCTATCCACTTATTATTATTTTGCATTTTGTTTTGTTTTGTTTTTGCCTTGATCTCCTTATGTAGATAACTTGTTCTGCAACTTTTAGTCTTAGAAAGTCACATGAGGCACAGAAAATGTTAAATGATTTGCTCAGGGTCACATAACCAGTATGTCAGTCATTTTTTCAGAAGGGTAGGGAAATGGTGGGTAAGGAAGGGCCAAGGGCTTCTTCCAAAAGAGCTAGAACCTGGATGTCTGGACTCAGGCTCATGGTAAGGAAAAGACCATCTAATGGAAATGGGAGATGAATGGAGGGAGATGATACTAAAGATGGGAGGGAAAAGAGAAAGGAGGGCTTGGATAGAACTGGAAACAAGAAGGAATCAGAGCCTCACAACAGCCCTGGATGGCGGCAGAAGCAATAATAACTCTGGCTTAGCCAGACACTATCACTGAGGTGAGTGAATGAGTTGGGTAAATGAGTTTCCATTTCCACCCCCAAGAAAGGTGGAAGTGAGTAGAATACATTCCAGGGGCCCGTCCTAAAAGGGGCAAAAAGGGGGCAGGATGAAAAGATCAGAAGAACATTTTCCCCAAACATGCCACCCTTATCTCTCCGTCCAAGGATTTGGATGTCAGAACACACTCTTCCATCTGTCCACCATGTCACTGTGATATGAAACACAGACACTTATATACCATATAGCTTAGCATGAGACAGACCTGCAGTTAGCAACCAGACAACCCCTCTGAGGAAAGAGAGCTGGGACAGAGATGGGAGACAAGAATGGGACAAGTTAATGTATAACAGGATATGGAGTCTTACCTAGGAGAAACCAGAGGCCAGAGTACAGAGTGCATGAACTGGGGTTGGGGGGGGGGTTCCTGTGTGGGCCACAGGGCATACTCCCTTGGATTCCAAAAAAGGCATCAGGGACTTTGAGAAAGGAACAGTTAGAACAGCTAGAGAGCATGAGTGTGCCAGGGGTACAAGAAAAGGTGTTGGGATTATCTCGCTGGATAGGAGGAAGGCCAATGGAGAAAGGAAAATAGGGGCCAACCTCCTTCCTAAATTCACCTCCTCCCAACCCCCCTCACTCCTACCTACACCTTCAACCACACTCCCAGCAGGGACCTAGAGACCAAAGTCTGTTCAATCCCAGAAAATTGATTTTACTGCAGAGAAGGGGTGGAGTGGGGGTGGGAGGAGAGAGGGGTGGAGTTCTCTGATATTTATGACTTATTCCCCCCTCCCCAAACTCAGTTCCCCAGGGACCCAGGGGGAAGGTGGGTCCTAAAGAGACTGGGCATTTTGAAAACAACCAGAAATTTGAGGTGGAAGCCCAGCAAATTGCTTTCCTGCAGAGAGGACTTAGCTGCTAGGGCTAAGGGGACCTGGGGGCCTGTCCTCAGGCACAGCATTGAGGAGACGCCAGACAGATGGAAAGGTTTCGGGGGTTCTTCTTGAAAGCGGTAAGACTTTTGGAAGCTGGAGGGAAACACTATTCCCCAATCCAAATTCACCCTATCCCACAACCTGAAACAATCTGCATTCCCATGTCAAGTTGCAGAACACCTCACTCCTAACTCTGCTTCTTCCCCTGGTGCTTCCTGTCTCCTTCCAGGTATCTATCTTCTAGTTCCATAGAGCTCCTGATAGCCATGAGCTAGAGTATCTTAAGAAAGCTAGGTTTCAGTGAGTTCCAGAAAGTGGGAGGAATAGAGGATGGGAAGATGTGGAGGAGAATTTGTTCATAATAAAAGAGGATTCTACAGGCCAGCCAGTGAAAGATAAGGACTAGGAAGGGCTAGGGCTAGTATATGAATATACTACATTGTAGGTATATATGAATATGTATATGTATATTCATGTACATATATAGAATATGAATATATGGATAATAATGAAACAGTAGGGAGTTAGGGGGAGGGGAGAAGGGGTTTTGAAGGTGACAAGGCAGGTGTCCCTAGGAGAGACAGATCTTAAGCTCAGATATAATGGTGGAGAAAAAGGAGCCTGTTTCCTTCTCTATCCTCCAACCCCTACAGGAATGTAAGCTAATATAATAGCATCAGGAGAGGAGATAGTCCATCCTTTCCACCTCTCTTCTGAACTCTACTGCCAGCAATCCCGTCCCTTGCCCTAATCCAGGCCTGCCTTCCCCCAACCAGTGTCAGGGCATAAGTCCTGATAAGGTGAGAAGGATAGGACAGCCTCCAAATTATAGCAGGGAGTAAATGGTATCCCCAGATACTAGTGATTGAGATAGCCTCAGCTGCCTCACCCTTGTTATGGTTTTGTGCCTTCCCCAATCTTCTTTGCTTCCTCATCTCCTTGTCCTACCCTTTCTCTTTATCATTCCCTATCTCTCTGTCTTTCCTCAACTCCCTGTCTTATCCCAGTCCCACCATCACACTTCTCCCTATCATCCGCTGGGCCATCTCCTGATCTATATCTGGCCACTGGACCCAGATGGTTCTGGAAGAGAAAGTGAGGCTGGTGACTTTGCACAGCCCTCCCTCCCTCAAATCCAATTCAATTGCAAGTCATGGCATCATCTTCCTGATGTCTTGGTCCTCTTCGAGAATGAAGGACAAACCACACACAACCCTATCGTCTGCTATCCGTCTCCTTCCTCAGGCTATTCTCCCCATTTCTTCTCCATTGTCTTCTCCCATCTCCCTTTCCTATACCATCCACCTATCTCTCCATCCTCTATCCTGTCCCATTCCAGTGTCCTCTCCCCCCATCTCCATCTCTTCTCATCAAATATCGTTCCCTCCCTCAATTCCCCAAGGGCTTTTCCATGAGTTTCTGTCTATCTAGCCCTCTACTGACCTCAGGGTCCCTCTGCTCCCAGCATCAAGAGTTGTCTTCCCACCATTCCTATACCATCTACAAACAAGTAGAAGAGGACCAGGGAAAACAGTTGGAGGAAGATGAGAAACAAGAGGAAAGAGAAGAAGATCCAGCTGCTCTCATCATGCACATGGAGCTACCGACCACAAACAAACAGGGGCAAAAGCAGAGGGAATGTGGGAGGCAGAATCTGACCCCCAAGATAATCACTCACCTTATACTCATCAATTTCTTGGTCTTTACTGTGGGTAAGAACAAAGTCTCTGCTCCCTGGCCATGGGACTGGAGTGAGCTTGGGAGGTGAGGGGAGGGTCCCTCAGGAGATTAAGTGGAGGATCCAGTGGAGAAGATGTTAAATCGGGGCAGCTAGGTGGTGCAGTGAATAGAGCTCTGGCCTTGGAGTCAGGAGAATCTGAGTTCAAATCCAGCCTCAGACACTTAACACTTACTAGCTGTGTGACTCTGGGCAAGTCACTTAACCCTGATTGCCTCACACACACACACACACACACAAAGATGTTAAATCTGGGGTTTGGGAAAGGTTGGAGTCTGAACTCTTAGGTCCTGAAGTGGACGAGGCAGAATGATGAAGGGGTCAACAAAGAAGGGGTGAGTGGTCTTGGGGAAGAGCTAGTTTCTTGAATGTCTCAGTTTCAAGAAGGTAGAATGAAGGAGGGAAGAACATTATCTTAGAGGGATCCCAGGTAGATGGGAGATGGCAGGAACTCAAGTCCTGAGAGAGGAGGGAAAGGAAAAGGAAACATTAGAGGTAAATCAATCACTTGGCTTTCCTTACCTCAGCCTTCCTCTTCGGCTACATTGCCTTTCGGGGTTCATGCCAGTCTTGTAAGGATGCTATGTCAGAAGTGAGTGATGAAGAGCTGAATCCAGACAACAGCGGCTCTACCCTGTATTGGGCTGACCTTCGGGATATGTTCCACAAATACTTGGATGAGGAGCAACTGAAAAGTTCTATCAGGTAAGACCCAAGATTAGATCTTCAGCACTTCAAATAGAATCTTGCACTCTTCCTCCTAACTGGAGACTCAGATATCTTTCCCTCCAATCCCATGGTTCTTGACTCATTCAACTTCAGTTCTTGGTATCTAGGCAGCCCACTTTCCCTCCCCTCAGTTAATGTTCACTGAGAAATATCTCTGTACAATGAACTGTGCTAATGCTACAAAGATGCAAACAATATATAACTTGCCTCAGGGCTCTGATAGTCAGAGGGTATACTGCTTCTTTCCCTAGATGACTGCGATCTCCATGACATAAAATGGCTCCCCATTGCTCACTGGCAACTCCCTTGGCAGTGAAGCCTGGACTGTTCTCCTTCCATCTTAACTGCATCTATGTTTGAGGTCTCTTTCATTTTCACCTTCCCACTCCGAGTAACATATACACACTAATTTTGCCCCCCAAATGAAGAAAATCCAAATTACAACTCTGGTATGGATGATGATAGTGATAATGATAATAATTAGTATTTTTACAGCACTTTAAGGTTTGTAAAGCACTTTACAAATATTTCATTTTAATCTCATAATAACCCTGGGAGGCACTTTACCTGCTTTCATAAAGCTACATATGGTCCTTCATAAAGTCCATCCATTCTTTATCTGTATATGGATAGCATTTTCCTTTGTGAGTCCTTTGTACTTGTCTTGGATCATTGTGTTGCTGAGAAAAGCTGAGTCATTCATAGTTAATCATCACATGATGTTGCTGATACTGTGTACAGTGTTTTCCTGGTTCTGCTCATTTCACTTTGCATCAGTTCATACAAGTCTTTCCAGGGTTTTCCTTTACTCTATGTGTGTCTCTTCGCTTCAAGTGTGTTTCTTATAAGCAACATATTGTAGGATACTGTTTTTTGACCCTCTCTGCTATCCACTTCCATTTTATGTGAGAGTTCATCCCATTCACATTCACCATTATGATTACTACCTGTGTATTTCCTTCTGTCCTATTCTTCCTCCTGTTTGTCCTCTCTCTCCTTTCACCCTTTCCCAAATCATCAAAGTTTTGCTTCTGTCTGCCACCTCCCCTGATCTGCCCTCCTTTCTGTCAGTTCCCACCCTCCCTTTATTTAATCTCCTCCTCTCCTCTACTTCCCTTTCAAATAAGATAGATTTCTATATTCGTCTGATTGTGTATATTATTCCCTCTTTGAGACAATACTGATGAGAGTAAGGTTCAAGCAATACCCATTACCGCCCCCATCTTCCCCTCCACTGTAATAGGTCTTTCTTACCTCTTCACATAAGATAATTTATCCCATTCTACCTCTCCCTTCCTTCTGTACCCATTTTATTCCACTTTCTCATCCTTTGTTTTTTGTCATTCCATCAAATATACCTTATGCCCATACCATCTGTCTATGTTTATTCTTTCTATCCATACTGTTAGTGATACAATATTTAAGAGTTACAAGTATCATCTTCTCATGTAGGGATGTAGACAGTTTAGCTCTACTGAATCCCTTTTGAGTCCCCCTGCTTTTTGACCTGTTTATGATTCTCTTTAGTCTTGATATTAGAGGTCAAATTTTTGGTTTAGTTCCTGTCTTCTTCTTATGAAGGCTTCAAATCCTTCTATTTCATTGAATGACCATTTTCCCCTTGATATATTATGCTTAATTTTGCCTGTCAAGTGATTCTTGGTTGTAGTCCTAGCTCTTTCGCCCTCTAGAATGTCATGTTCCATGACCTCTGATCCTTTAATGTTGCAGCTGCCAAGTCCTGTGTGATCCTGATTGTGGCTCCCTGATATTTGAATGGTTTCTGTCTGGCTACTTGCAGTACTTTTTCTTTGACCTGATAGTTCTGAAATTTGGCTATAATGTTCCTTGGGGTTTTTAGTTTGGGATCTCTTTCTTGAGGTGATCAGTGGATTCTTCCAATGTCTATTTTGTCCTCTGGTTCCAGGACATCAAGGCAGTTTTCCTTGATAATTTCTTGAAAGATGCTGTCCAGGTCCTCCTTTTGATTATGGCTTTCAGGTATTCCAATGATTTTGATATTGTCTGTCCTGGATCTATTTACCAGGTCAGTTTGTTTTTCTCATGAGGTATTTTACATTTTTTTCCATTTTTTCCATTATTTTTATTTGTTTGATTGATTCATGCTGTCTCGTGGAGTCATTAGCTTCCACTTGCCTAATTCTAACTTTTGAGGTATTGTTTTCCTCAATTAGCTTTCATACTTTTCCATTTGGCCAGTTGTACTCTTTAAGGGGTTCTTTTCTCCAATGGATTTTTGTATCTCCTTTTCTGTTTGGCCAGTTCTACTTTTTAAGTGGTTTTCCAAATTGTTGAATCTTTTTTCATAGTTCTCTTGCATCACTCTCATTTCCCTTCACCATTTTTCTTCTACCTCTCTTATATGATTTTTAAGCTCCTTTTGGAGCTCTTCTATGAGTTCTTTCTGGGCTTGAGACCACTTCACATTTTTCTTTGGGGTTTTGCCCATAGATGTTTTGACATTATTGTCCTCTTCTGAGTTTGCATTTTGGTTTTCTCTGTCACCACAATAATTTTCTGTGGTCAGATTCTTTGTTTGTTTGTTTGTTTTCTGCTCATCCCCACCCCTCCCTTTTTTTGCCCTTTTTCCTTTCTTTTAAATTTGAGCTCTGCTCCTAGGGTAGAAGGGGCATTGTCTCCAGCTTCTTGTGCTAGTGGCTGCAGGCCCTGGCTATTTACCTGGTGCTGTACTGATGTTGCCCTGAGGTCCACGGGGGACCCTCATGTCTGGTGCTGTGCTATGGGGGTAGGGTGGGGGGTTGGCTGGTGCTGCTGGAGGCTATAGGGGTCTGGCATCTTACCTGGTGCTGAGCTGGGGCCCTAGTGATGGTTGTCTGGCATGTGCTGAGGCCAGGTGAGGTTTTTCTGTATTTCCCCGGGGTTACAACGAAGCATTGGCTCCTGGAGGATGCCTGCTTGGCTGGAGCTGCACCAGAGCACGTGGAGGTCCAGTTGCTGTAGGACACCCACCATGCACAATGCTGAAGCGCTTGGAGGTCCAGCCACCTCAGGATGCCTGCCTGCTGGGGCTGCATGGAAGCGCGTGATGGTTTTTAGAGCTGGAGTCGGCTGGTTCCCTTGGCTGTGCTAAGGCATGCGTGGGTCTTGGTATTGGAGTCTGACTGCTCCACCGCACTGAGGCTCAGAATCTCTCACTGCTTTGCTGAGGTGGGGCTTGCTGCTGGCTTCTGGGACTCTTCTTGTTCTGGAATGTACTCCCTTTTTACCTGAGTGAAATGGACCTTTCTTGCCAATCCTCCAAGTCTCCCAGGCTAAAAGAACACTCCACTCTGTCTTTTTGCTGGCTCTGCTGTTCTAGGACTTGTTCTGGGGTGCTATTTGATGGCTGTTTGGTTGTTTGGAGGTGGATATGAGAGAGCTACAGTGATTTACTGTTTACTCCACCACTTTGGCTCCCAAAAGTCCTGTTTATCTATTTTCATTCAGTGAGGATGCTTCATCCAGGGCAGGACAGGTTATGGGGTGTGTGTGTGTGTGTGTGTGTGTGCGTGTGTGTGTGTGCGCGCGCGTGCACTTGTGAAGAGAATAGTTTCTGTAAGAGGCCCTGGTCAATCTGTGTTCATCTACCAGACGAGTTTGGAGAAGCCAGGGACAGGCCAGAGCATGGTCAGATTACCATTGTGCATGGCAGTGATGAAATCAGGATCAACTAGTGAGTATATATCTGAGGTTTCCTCCTCTTTCTTCCACCCATGATGTAGAGAGTGAGAAACTGAGATAGAAAAACTGGAGTGGAAAGAGCCCAGAGACTATAAGATCAGCTGTAAGACCAAGTTATTACAGTGGCCCAGGTGCAAGGTGATGAGGACCTGAGCTAAGATAATTGCAGTAGGAGTGGAAAAGAAAAGATGAATACTAAAGATATTTGAAAGACGAGGATGATAAAAGTTGGTAACAACTTAGATTGGATATAGGGGACAAAGGAGAGGAAAGAATCAAATGTGACTCCTAGGTTTGTAGTCTGGGAGACTAGAAAAAGAGTAGTTAACATTTGCAGAAATGAGGTATGTGGGAATGACATTTGCTTTGCAGGAAAAGGTGAAGAGTTCCATTTTGTACATGGTGAATTTGGAATAATAGCATCTTCAGGGGATATCGTGTAAGGATATAAAGATGTGAGGGTGATAGTGAAGTTCATCCCAGAATTCTCTTGTCATTTCTTACAATACAATAATATTCCATTACAACCATATGTTACAATTTGTTCACCCACTGTCCATTGATGTAAGAAGTTTGTATGGCTTGAAATTATTCCTTCATTGGTATGATTCTTCCTCTTAACTTCCCCCTCCCAGTACCCACCTGTTTTTAATGAGTTTGATGTAGTATATGCTAACTTCTCTGATGTGTTCAACAATCAGGTTCTGATAAGAGTGAGGTTTATCTGATGCCCACTCCTCCCCCTAACCCTTCTTCCATGTTCATACAGTCTTCTCATATATCTCAGTTATGAGAAACTTCAAGTTCTACCCCCTTCTTCCTCTTTTCTACACAAATGCATTCCTTTTACTCTCTTCTTTCTTCCAATCTTAAGGGGGATCAGGAAAGGTTTGCTGTACAACATAAAATTTTAGGTAGGCTTGAAGAAGACCAAGAGGTGGAGATGAGGAGGGAAAACATTCCAGGCATGGGAGATGTCTAATGAAAATGTTAGAGTTAGGAGATAGAATTTCTTGTTTGAGGAACAGTAAGAAGACCACTATCACTGGTGGCACAGTAGATAGAGGGCTAGGCCTGGAGTCAGGAAGACTGCTCTTTCTGAATTCAAATCAGGCCTCAGACACTTACTGGCTATGTGACTCTGGGCAAGTCACTTAACCCTGTTTTAGATTTGGAGTAGGTATGTGGGAACTGGGCTGCCTGCCTCTGTTCAGGCCACCATTTTGGCTTGATGTACCCTTCTTTATAAAAAGGAAGAAATTGAAGCCCAGAAATGTTAAGATGAATTACTCAAAGTTCCATGGGTCATATAGGTAGTAAAAGTATTTGAGCAGGATTTGAAATTAAGTCTCCTCACTTTATAATCAATGCCCTTTCTATAATGTGATTAGGATAGAGCTCTGGGCTCCAATATTAGGGAGTAATAATGGAATCTCAGAGGTCAGAGAGACTTCTTAGATGATCTGATCCACCCTGGATCTCACAAAGAATACCCTCTATGATTTCTATAGCTAGTAATCTTCCAGGTTTCACATGAAGACCTCAAGAGAAGGGGAATTTATTCCCTCATGAGGAAGGAAGGAAGAGAAGAAGGAAGGAAAGAAACTTAGCATTTATCAAGCATCTACTATGTGTCCAGCACTATGCTAAGCATTTTACAAATATATCATTTTATTTGAAGTAGGTGTATTATTATCCCCATTTTACAGTTGAGGAAACTGAAGCAGACAGAAGTTAAGTGACTTATTCAGGGTCACACAGCTAGGAAGATTCTGAATCCAGATCTGAACTCAGGTCCTCCTAACTCCAGCTGCTCACACCAGCTGCCTTCAGGTGACATGCATAATGTGGGAGCTAGGCTGCTGGTAGACCTCAGCATCAAGATCTCCAGACTCCCAAACCAGCCAGTTTTACACTGTACTGCTCCATAGGTTGGATTTTCTGGGGATCTGGGGAGCACAATGGGATATGGTAAAGACAGTTCATGAACTATTGTCTCCAAGTCAAGCCTACTCCATCACAGGGAAGATGCAGTCTCCAATGCCTTCCTGACCTGCTTCGGATTTGGGCACTTTGCACATAATCAGTCACGAACCCTATCCATGGTTCCATTTCCATCTCAAGCTGACATTCTTTCTGGCTTTACCCCATGGGCAAGTCTGGGCCAGCATGATAGCAGGAGCACTGCCCCAGCTGCTTAGCGGTACAGAGCTGGGAGATACATCAGTCCAGGTGTGCACCCCATGATGGGAGAAAAGTTCAGTCAAGTTAGTAGCACAGCCAGGACTAGAACTCTTGGCTCATAATCCCATTCTTCTCCCGTTAGGAGAGGCAGCTAAGTGGCACAATGGATAGAGTACTGGGCCTGCAGTCAGGAAGTCCTTACCAGCTATGTGACTCTGGGCAAGTCACTTTGTTTGCCTCAACCTCCTCTTCTGTAAAATAGGTGTAATAGCAACACTTACCAAATAAGATAATATTTGTACAGCACCCAGCACATAGCAGAAGCTTAATTAGTGCTTATTTCCTTTCTTCTTTCAGAGGGCTGAAACAGTGGAAATTATAGGAAGGCAGCTTTTGGCCCAATGGGAAGACCAGCTTCTTAAGAATTAGAGCTGTATTTTTTTTCTTCAATTTTGTTTTCCTTTCTCTTTCTTATGGTTCCTCCTATTGGTTCTAATTCTTCCTTACAACATCACTAATGTGAAAATATGTTTAATAGGAATACATAAGTATAGCCTATATCAGACTGTACGCTGTCTTGGGAAGGGAGGTCTGGAGGGCAGGGGGAAAAAATTTAAAACTCAAAAGTTTATGGAAGTGATTGTTGATAAATCAAAATAAATTAATTTAAAAAAAAGAATTAGGGGCAGCTAGGTGGCACAGTGGATAGAACACCGGCCCTGAAGTCAGGAGGACCTGAGTTCAAATACAGCCTCAGACCAAACACTTGACACTTACTAGCTGTGTGACCCTGGGCAAGTCACTTAACCCCAATTACCCCTCCCCCCCAAAAAAGAATTAGAGCTATGCAACAATAGGATGGGTTGATTTCACCATGGAGTAGTGATGTTGCTGTTACAGGAAGTCTTCAAGCAAAGCTGGATCAGCCATTCACTAGGGAAGTTGTAGAATGATTCTCTGCCCTGGGTAGAAAGTTGACCTATGTGATCTGTGAGGCCCTTCTCTTATTCTCATTTACCCATCCATGAACTGGAAATAGTACTTGCAATATATCAGTTTTCTGTGAGAAAGGTGCTTTATAAACCTTAAAGCAATATATAAATGTGAATGACTATTATGACGCTATATCTAAAACTGAGGGTTTGAGCATGAGTAACAGAAATTGGCAACAACTTTCTGAGACTATGAATTACATAGGAGTTGCTGACCTGTATCAGTGGATGGATTTCCCCACACCAAAGAAATCCCAGGTATAGCCTTGGATATCCCACAAGTTCCTCAAATTGAACGTGCCTTGAAACTTTGTCTAACTTCCCTCTTCTGTTAATAGAGTTACCATACTTTCTTGTGCTTAAACCTCAAGTCTTTTTTTTTTTTGGTGGGTGGAGGGCAGGGAGGGTTCTAGACCTGGGATTTCTTTGGTGTGGGGAAATCCATCCGCTGATATAGAGTATCATATATCATACAGAGTACCATATGGAGGTATAGGACTGGAAGGACTCAGGAAATGTAGATTTGGGAGACATGAGCATTGGAGGAGCAGTTTTTGTTGAGTGGTGGATAGAGAAGTACATGACATGCGTTATTATGGGAGAGCCAATAGATGGAGGAAAATTTTGTTTTGGGGATTGAGGAGATTTGAGAATGTTTGATGGTGAAAGAAAAGGAGCCAGTGGAAATGGACAATAATTGAGATAGGGAGTAATTTAGGACAAAAGTACCCACATTTCTTTGTAAGGGGCAGATATCTAATCCCTCACTGATCAGTTGCCTCCCAGAATCCAAACGTCCTGCCCTTCTCCCCAAACAGGACCATCAGCCTTCTGGAACGATCCTCAGGTTCCCCTGGAATGACTGCTCTATCTCACCAGATACGAGATATGTTCTCCCAGCAGAAGCTAGACCATGTGTGGATGGATACTCATTACGTGGGGCTGCAGTTCCCTGACCCGTGAGTCGGAGTGGTGTTAGGCCTGATTGGCTGTGTCTGGTGGGACAGAGGGTGAGGGGTGGAAGAATTCCTGCCTTTTCTCCTACCACAGGGTCCGGCCAAACACACTGCATTGGGTCGATGGGTCCGGCAATGTTTTGAGAGAGTTACAGTTGGAAGATCCTGATGTCTATTGTCCCTACAGTGCCCAAGGCAGTGCTGTTGTAAGGGGATTTCCTGGGGCCCAGATGTCCCTTCCCAGCCCCACATATCCCATCCCTTTAGTTCCCACAGATCCAGACAGACTTGTTCCCCAGGCTCCCTACTCCTCTCCTAGTTCCCTTTGGCCCCAGAGCTACTGCCCTCCAGTTCTGCACCTTTCTATTCCTTACATGGCACCAGGCTCAGTCGGGGGTGGGGGGAAGGAAGCAGTCTATTGATCTGGTCACTGTTTGCCTTGCTGGACTCTGCAGGGAGGACTCATTTATGCTAACTATGGGCGACTGAAGGATATGGAAGCTCTCCAAGAGAAGGATTTGGACCCCAAGGGGCACCTACTACTGGTGCGAATAGGACATGTGAGCTTTGCTGAGAAGGTGAGGGACCTCTCCAGCACAGTAGAAACTGAAGAGGGAGGAGAGACCCAGGTAGCAAAGGCGGGGAAGAGCAACCCAATCCTACCAGCTTCCACTCCCTCCCAACAAGTCTGCTAGAATTAGAGATCTTATCATAGAAAGCCAGTGGAGAGAAATTGGAAAGAGCCTTGGACTTGGAGTCAATAGACATGGGTTCAAGTTTTGACTGTCACTCACCAGCTGTGTGAACTTAGAGAAATCTAAGTTCTAACCTCTCTGAGCTTCAATGTCCTCCTCTGTTAATGAGGAATAATAGTCCCTGCCCTGCTTCTCTCAGAGTTCTTGTGATGATCCAATCAGATAGCAGATGTGAAAACTCTACAACCCTAAAGTGCTCTATAATGTGAGCTATTATTGTTATGATTGTTGTGATTATTATTATGAAATAGGCAATGCAAGGGAACAGAAGGAATAGAAAAAACTCTTTAGAAAGAGGAAACAACTTATGAAGAAACAGGGAAGTAGTGGCTAGTAGGGAAGTAGGAACCATTATAGAGAAATTGGACATGGGTTTTGGAGAAATAATAAGTGTGGGGAGTACAGGAAACAGGATGTGGATTCTTGGGGTTCAGAAATGGAAAACATGGGGGTGTAGCAAGGACTCAGGAGGGTCGGAGAACTAGGAAGTGGGATGCAGGTGGATTCAGGAAGATGATGTGGCCTGACTCCTACATTAGGTGTCGAATGCTGAGGCCTTTGGGGCTCTGGGTGTCCTCATCTACCCAGACCCTGCTGACATCCACCCAGACCCCCACAAGAAGCTGAGGCTGTCTAACCACACAGCTGTGTATGGACATGTGAGTCTGGTACCTGGAAATCAAAGGGCCCTTCTTGCTTTTTAGGACCCTGACATCCTCAGAAAGGAAGACCAGGCATGAGGCCAAGTCCAATGCTACCTAGACTCTGTGGTTCATGTAGGAGGACTGGGTGGGGAATGGGATCAGGGAGATAAGGATAGGGATGATGCCCTGATCTGTTTCTGTCCTTGCCAGCTATGCCCCAACTCCCCCAACAGGTTCACATGGGAACAGGGGACCCCTATACTCCTGGCTTCCCCTCCTTTAATCAAACTCAGTTCCCACCTGTGGAATCTTCTGGCCTCCCTAGTATCCCAGTACAGCCCGTCAGTGCCAGCATCACTGCCCAGCTGCTGGGGTGAGTAGGGGAAGGCAGGGGGGGAAAAAAGCCTTGAGTTCTGCTTGGTCACAAGGATGCCAAGACCCAAAGAAAAAAAACACCTGTCTTTTCCATTCTTTTCCTCTTCTCAGTCCCACCCCAGCCCCCTTTTTCCCTTTTTCTCTATCCCTTTATTTCTGGCTGTCATCTCCATTTCCCTCTTTCTCTCATCTTCCCTCTCCATCTCTTCACCTTTTTCTGTGCCTCTGCCCACTCTTGACCTCCAGATCCTAGGGGCAAAGGCTGTGTGATAGGTCTGTGGCCTTCTCCCTCAACCCTGTTGTTTCCCTGGGCCTGTTCTAGAGCTATCTTATCTCCCTGACTTAGTTCCTGCTCCTAGGAAGCTGTCAGGCCCTGAGGCCCCCCAAGAGTGGAAAGGGACTCTCTCTGACACTCCATACCGTCTGGGCCCTGGGCCAACTTTGCGCCTTGTTGTCAACAACTATCGAACCTCAACTCCCATAATCAGCATCTTCGGTTGCATTGAAGGTCGCTCCGAACCTGGTAGGAGATGTGGGCTTTGGTTTATTTTGTGTATAGGGTATATGTGCTGCCTGTGTAAGATATAATGTCTAGATGGATTGTCTAAACAGATGTTCTTAGGAAGGCACTGGTATGATCTGAAGTCTGGACTGTCTCTGAGGAGAGAAGGAAAGCCAACAGGACGGCAGGAGGGAGAGAGAGAGAAAAAACTACAGAGCACAGCAAGGCTGAGACACTTGGCACTCTTTTCCTCAGCCTCCAAAAGTAGTACCAGAATATGGGGCAGCTAGGGGGCACAGTGAATAGAGCACCAGCCCTGGATTCAGGAGGATCTGAGTTCAAATCTGACCTCAGACATATAACACTTATTAGCTGTGTGACCCTGGGCAAGTCAGTTAACCTCATTGCCTAGCCAAAAAAAAAACCAAACAAACAGAATTCTATTTATCTGTCCCACTACATATTGCTGGTCTAGGAGTATGTTAAGTTCAGAACAAAGTTGCTTTCCTGGCCACTACCCTTTAAATTGGGGAGAGCTGCTCTAAGCTTCCATCATTGCCTCTTCCCACAAAACTCTGGTTACATAAAAGGCCATCAGAAATGAGTAAATCCATTTTTCCCAAGCAGATGGCAAACAGAAATTAGAGAATTTATACATACGAGAATATGAGAATGGCTCTTTAGACAGTAGGGAGATGAGATCACAGCTCAACAAAGAAAGAGGTCCTGATCCCACTCAAGGGAAAATTCCTCTCCCCTCCTCCAAAGCTGGAGTCAATCATATTGAGGAGGTGATTTCCCCTACATGTCAGTTTCCGAAGTTTCTCTCTCTGTGTTTGAAGTTGGTCCCCAAAAAGAGTTTAGAACGATCACTGTTCTTTCATTCTGTGTGTGTGTGTGTGTGTGTGTGTCTGTGTGTGTGTGTGTATAATGAAGGAAACTAAGAAAAATCAGTTATTTCCTAGGCACCACTGAAGATTCAGATCCAGCCCCCTGACTTCACATGTTTACTCCTTCTTCCTGCCCCAGATCATTACATTGTCGTTGGGGCCCAGAGAGATGCCTGGGGTCCAGGGGCAGCCAAGTCTGCTGTGGGCACAGCCCTCCTGCTGGAGCTGGTACACACCTTCTCTGCCATGATGAGGAATGGTAAGGCCAGGGCCAAGATACTAGGGTCAGGGAGGTGGAGAGAGAAGGGACTCAGGAATGAGAAGTAAGAGAGGACTAAGATTCGAGAAGGTTCCAGGACAGGATTGGGGCCAGAGCCCAGGGAAGGACTGGAGAGAAAGTCGTTAAGGAAGATTCCAAACCAGGGCTTGGAAGGGGAGATTGAAGGTACATGGGAGCATGTGAAGAACTAAAAGCTGGACAAGGTGATAACAACTCTAGGGGTGGCCAAATGAAATACGGATGAGAAAGGTAATTACTCTTCCTCACCCCCTTCCTTCCCATTCATCAGGTTTTCAGCCTCGAAGAAGCCTGCTTTTTGTCAGCTGGGATGCTGGTGACTTTGGGAATGTGGGAGCCACTGAATGGCTGGAGGTAATGGGCCAGAAATGGAAAGAGTCTCTAGGGTGGGGGTGCTCCTGGGTGCTGGGAGGGGGCTTGTCCTTAGTCTTCTCTCTCCTTCAGGGCTACCTCACCATGTTGCACCTCAAAGCTGCTGTCTATGTGAGCCTGGACAATGCTGTGCTTGGTGAGCTGAGATCTAAGCTTTCCTGTGGAAGAGAAGTTAGGACTTGAGCCCTAAGCCTAATTGGCTTCTCATTTCCGCCTCTCTCCTCAGGGGATGACCAGTTCCATGCAAAAACCAGTCCTCTTCTCACCAGCCTCATTGAGAGCATCCTAAAGCAGGTAAGGGCCCTAAGAAGGCATAGATCCAGAGATTGTCAGAACTGAAAGGAACCTTAAAGTACATCATTCAGCCCTTTCCTTTCCTGGAGAAAACTGGGGCCCAGAATTGAGAAGTGACTTGCCTAATGCCATAGAGGTTAGAGAGAACAAAAGTAGGGTCCAGGAAAAAACCAGGGGGATCAGAGGTCTAGGTGAAGTCTGATCGTTGAGGTCTTTTCCTCCGTCTTCTCCCGATCTAGGTGGATTCTCCCAACCATAGTGGTCAAAGCCTCTATGATCAGGTGGTGGTTCCAGGCCAGAGCTGGGAGACTGAGGTGTAAGTGACAGGCTTCCAGGGGATGGGGTGTCCAAGTTTGTTACGGAAAAGTAGGGGAGGGAAAGGGACAGATCTCGGTGGTCATGGTGGTGCTGGTATCCTACTGGGATCTGGGAAATCTGAGCAGGGAATTGTTCTCCACTCTTGGCTACTCTTGGCCATGCCTCCCATCCTCAGGATCCGGCCCCTGCCCATGGACAGCAGTGCTTACTCCTTCACTGCCTTTGGAGGGGTCCCTGCTGTTGAGTTCTCATTCACTGAGGTAAGCCTCATTCCACCCCCACCTACAGATATACTCCCTCTGTCACAACCCCATCATTCCAACCTTACCCACCATTCCATATCCTAGACCCATTGTCCCATCCCCAAACTCTACCCTTCTGTATCCCCAACTGTCACGGACCTTATTCTTCCCTATCTTTTGTCATCAGAAAGGCCCACCCTACCCCTTCCTGAACACCAAAGAAGATACATATAAGAATCTGCATGGAGCATTACAAGGGCGGCTGCCAGCTGTGGCCCGGGCTGTGGCCATGGTGGTGGGCCAACTACTCATCCGGCTCAGCCATGATCACCTGCTACCCTTAGACTTTGGTTGCTATGGTGATGTCATCCTGAAGCACATTGGCAGACTCAATGAGTTCTCTGGGGATCTCAAGGTTGGAACCTGGACATCAGTCCCTAGCCAGGGTTGAGATTTCTTCCCTGAATCCTATATTCCAAATCTTAGTCCCTTTGTGACTTAGTCCTGCCCCCACTCCTATCTCCCTTCATTTCTCTGAACCTGTGTCCTGATCTCCAGCCTTTCGCTTCTCTATTCCCTAAAGCCCCCAAATTCTGCTTCCTATTTCCTTCCTTGGCACCCTGGCACTTTCCTTAGTCCCTTTCTACTCTCTAGGCCCGAGGTCTGACCCTGCAGTGGATATATTCAGCCCGTGGAGACTACATCCGGTCAGCTGAGAAACTGCAGAAGGAGATCTACAGCTCAGAGGAGAGCAATGAGAGATTGATGAGAATGTATAATGTCCGCATCATGAGAGTGAGTCAGACTTATATGTCAGCCTTATCCTTATAACTACTGTCATAGGGCAGCCCCAACCCCAACCACTCCAGTTAGCAATATGAAGAAACCTTATTCCTCGACAGCTTTAGCTGTTATTGCTTGTCTTCTCTGCTTTTTGGGTCTTACACCCCAAGGCTGTTCCTCTGACCTTTCCCTACCCTCATTCTCTTTCCCGTGTCTAGCCCTAATCCCACCACCCCCACTTCCCTGTCTTGTTCCAAGCTTTTATCTTCCCTCTCCTTTCCCATCTCCTTTCTCCAATTCCTTTAATCTTCCCCCTTTTCCTATTCCCTCATCTTTCTCCTCTCCCACCTGGGATCACTAGAGGAGAATGAACAAAGAGAATAAGGTCAAGGACTGAAGTATTGAGCTACCCAGATCTGATTGGGATTAAATTACAAAAGGAGAGAGAATATTGAGAAAAAGAACCAGAGAAAGACACCTACATTTAGGCAGGAGGATAATTAAAGAAGAAGAGAATCAGGAGAAAATAATGCCAAAGAAGCCAATGCTATAGAGTTCAAAGAGGATAAAAAATGAGAAAAGACCATTGGATTTAGCAGCTGAGGTTATCTGTCACTCAGGGAAGAGTTGGTTTAGAAGACTGATGGGAGCTGAACTATGAGTGGCTAATGAGGAAGTAAAGACATCCAAAGTATACTATTCATACTCTTTCTAGATGTGTCACCACAAGATGAATGAAATAGGTCTTGAAGGATTCAGCAAATATAGGGAAGGATTTGTTATTGCTGTGTTTTTAGGATAAAGGAAGACCTGAGCATACTTGTAGACAGGGGAAGGAGACAATGGAGCAGGAAGGAATTGATGCTAGAGAGAGGGGATCCAGTCTCTTCCCTGGCTATTTACTATCAACAACTTCTCACCAGAATGCTACCTATAATCCCACTGACAGTATAAACCCCAGATTATCTGTCCAGGGATATGGAAAGAATTAGGAAGAGTGAATTGGGATGAAGGGGAAAGGCTTGTGTGGTTGGAAAGAGAACGGAGGCAAGTTGTTGAGGGACAGGGTTACCATGGAAAGCTCAGATCATTAAAGGATGCAGATGGGAAGATTAGATGGAATTGGGAAGTGTTAGTGAGGAAAGTGGGGGAGAAGGTCAGGGTAGCTATAGAACCAAGTGGTGAGGTGAGAAGTACTTGACCACCTATGTGACACTGGGCAAATCGTTTAACCTCCCTAGCTTCATCATCTGAAAAAAAAAAGGATTGGGCTAGATGATCAATAGTTCTTTCCAAATCTAAATCCTACAGCAAAAAAGCAGGGGAAGAGGGGGGCTGAGGAACTTGGAAAGTATAAAGAGCTGTGTCGAATCAGGAAGGAGTGCTGAAGAGAGTGGGGAAACTAGGCAAAGGGAAAATGATTGGGGGTGACTGAGGGTGGCTGAAGCTGTAGTATTGATGGGTGGCCAAAGTAGGTTCAAGAAGAAAAGTGATCTTCTGCTTCCTCTCTGACCACTCCCTATGCCCCTTGTGGCAGGTAGAATTCTACTTCCTATCCCAGTATGTGTCACCAGCAATCTACCCATTCCGTCACATCTTCCTGGGTCAAGGGGACCACACTCTGGGGGCCTTCCTGGAGCACCTGCAGCTGCTGAGGGGCGAGGAGGCTGTGGATGGCTCCCTAAAATATTCAAGACCTCATTTTGAAGAGGGCCACTTACGTCGTCAGCTGGCTCTACTCACCTGGACCCTGCAGGGAGCAGCTAATGCCCTCAGTGGAGATGTCTGGAACATTGACAACAACTTCTGAAGGTGGAAGAGTCACAGCATCCAGTCTTGTATATCTCCCTTTCTCAGGACCACCCATTCTCTCAACTTCTTCTCTAGATCCTTCACAGAATCTCCTCCTTTTACACATCCTTCTCCATTAAATTTCAGGGTGCTAGCCTGCTAGCTAGTGGCTGATCCCATTTCTTATTTGGCCCCCTTCCTTTGAAATGGATGTCTCTGTATATAATGTAAGAGGAAGCAGTTCCATTCTTCTTAAGGGGATGATCATACTGTTGGAGAGCAGTATCTGCTCAATCATTCTTATGCCCACTTTCCCTTCTCCTTGGCTTCCTGCCCCCCTCCAAAAAAAAAAATTAGGGCAAGGCAATTCAATGTCCATAACCTGAAATCCTATTTTTGTGCTCTGGACCCTCTCTTGAGTTTGAAGGTCCAGATCTGCCAAACTTTTCTGAAGGGAGGAATCTGGGAATAGTCCTGCTTTTTCCAGAGACATCATTTTCCTGGCATACTCAGAGCTACCCCAGCCTGCCCTTGCTCCCCTACCCATTCTTCACTCCTTGTCCTAGAAGGCATTTCCACACATAATTCCATGGACCCACTCAGTGACTGAGGATTCAAAGAAAAAAATTATTAAAAATCACAACACTCCTTGACAAGAAGCCTGGAATAGGGGAGGGAGCAGAGCAACCAACAGTGTCTTTCCTTTCTTCTCCCAGTGACCACTAGCATTAAATGTGTGTATGTATGTTTAATACATGTGTACACCTAGGTAACAAAACAGGTCATGAATAACCCTCAAACAAAAGGCTATTCTTGCCAATTCAATTTCAATAAAAGTTGCTTAAGCCTTGTGCCTGGGGATAACAAAAAGAAGAATCTCTGTTCTATACTCCAGGCATATGATTTGGACTGGGCTGAGTCCTGTGGAGCCTGGCCTCTAATGAGAAAGGGGCTAGGCCCCCTTTTCTCACACTCCTCGGCTCATTAACCCTCTGCCCCGGTATCTCTGATCTGTTTTTACATATAACTTAGGTCTGACTGACATGAAGGGTAAAAAGGGGAAGTTAAAAAAAGAACACTCAGTTACAATGTGAACTGGGCAATTGAATCCTACAATTCAGATCTAAATCCTACAGCAAAGAAGCAGGGGAGGAGTGGGGAGGCTAAGGAACTTGGGAAAGCATAAAGGGTTGTGGGGAATCAGGAAGGAGTGCTGCAGAGAGTGGGGAAACTAAGCAAAGGGAAAGTGATTGGGGGTGCCTGAGCAGGGCTGAAGCTGTAGTATTCATGGGTGGCCAAAATAGGGTTCAGGAAGAAAGGTGATCCTCTACTTCCTCTCTGACCAAAAGAAATGCTAAACATAAAAGGTTCATACTTGCATTAACAAAAAAAGACTTAAAACAGGATTCAGTAAAAATTTACAACTACTATTACAATATGCTGAGAGGCTGAGACCTAACCTCAAGGTAGAAAGCAGTTTTTAGGCATGTTAACTATGAATTTTTTTTTAGGGCTGCTAGGTGGCACAGTGGATAAAGCATCCACCCCTACTATCCCCACCCCACCCCAGCCAGGAAGACCTGAGTTCAGTCTCAGACACTTACTGGCTGTATGACCCTGGGCAAATCACTTAACCCTGTTTGCCTCAGTCTCTACATCTATAAAATGAGCTGAAGAAGGAAATGGCAAAACCACTTCAGCGTCTTTGCCAAGAAAATCCCAAATGGGATCACAGATACAATTGAACAACAACAATTACGCTTTTTACTTTTCCCCTTTAGTTTTGTACCGTCTCCCAGAAAGTGCTTGTACAACAGCCAGCTTTGGGCCAATTCTCTGTAAGAGAACCGGAGAGATTGCCATAGACTCCTCCCTTGCCACCATTCAGCTCCACCCCATGGGCCCAAGACCTCTATCACTCAGAAAGTTGCCTCTGAGCATAGACACATGCATTGTGGGATAAATACCCACTAGTCTAAAATCAGAAAAGAACAAACACAAAAGAGGCTTAGGTAAGACACGATACCATGTGCTCATAGCTACATGGAGGTCAAGGTTGGAGTTAAGGCAGTCTTCTTCTCCCACCCCACAGAACTGACATGATTTGCCAACTGAAAGGAAAAGAGAGGGGGCAGTCTATCCCTCTTACACATTCACTGAGTCATCACCCCTTCCACCTCCACATCTATAAAGGAATTCTTCATTTCAAAGTGCAAGCCCTGAGCCACAGGTTGCTGGAAGCAGGGCTCCAAAGTTTCCGTGTGGTCAACCAGAATCAGTAATGGCAACTCTGAACGTTCTCCAAGGCCAATTCAACCTCAAGACACACAGATACACAAGGTAATTTGAGAAAGGAGAACATTCATAACTGGGGGATTTAGGAAGGCTTCACGGAGGGCACCGTAACTGAAGTAAGCTTTAAAGAAAAATAATGTTTCTGAACGTCAGAGGTGGGGAAGGACAAGGAGGGGACAGGTTGTGTGAATGATAAAGGTAAGCATGTTAAGTTTGTGGAGAAGTACATAGTTTAGTTTGGTTGAAAGGTAGTATTTGTTTAGATAGAAAGTTGGGTCAAAGCCATATTGTATTAAATGCAGTGGGCAAGGATTTTCTATTTTATCCTAAAGATATCAGGGAGCCATTCTAGGTTTTTGATCAGGGAAATGGTATCATCAAACAATCTTTTTGACAGCTATGTGACATGATACTAGGGTGTTGGTTGTGAGTATTCTGAAAAAGAAGAGATTATGAAAATATAATCAACAGAACTTGAAAACTGATTGGATATGGAAAGTGAAGGAGAGTGAAGAGCCAAGGATCATGCTGAGAACATAAATCTTGTTGACTGGGAAGGTGGTGGTACCTCCAGCACAAGCTGGGTTCTTCCCCCCACCTTTATTTGTTTGTTTGCTATATGTGCTTATTTATTTTTAACATTCATTTTCAAAAAAATTTAATTTCCAGATTCTTTCTTCTTGCTGACCCTCCTCTACCCATTGAGAAGGCTAGCAATATAATATCAATTATACATGTAAAGTCACACAAAACATATTTCCATATTAGCGAGGTGAGCAAGGAAGTTTGGAAGAGGTTCCCTGGGTTTGGAGCAGGGTGGGGGTAGGGAGAAGAGTTCCATTTTGACATGGTGAGTTTGAGATATCAATGGAACATACGGACAGTTGGCATTATAAGACTTCTGAAGTTCAGTAAAGAGATTGGGGCCAGATTTAAAGATATATGAGATACAGAGATATGTAAGTTCCCTGCACATAAACAAGCATTGAACCTAGGGGAGCCAATGAGATCATTAAGAGACATGACAAGAAGCAGTTAGGTGGGAGAGCCGTGTCAAAGAAGCCAAGGCAAAGAAGTCTGCTACACCTATGTGGCAGGGCCAACAAAACTTCAGCTGCTACAGTGCTTTCCCTAATGTCTGATCTCTGTGATTCTTTCTACACCCTTCTTATTACAGTTTTGTATTTCACAACTTCATATCAATCCTTCCTCATACTAAATGAACGGCTTGCTCAAACAACAATAATAACACTAGCCAGCCTTAAGGTTTGTAAAACACTTTCAACATATCTCATTTGTTCCTCACAACAACCCTGTGAAGTACATGCTTTCATTGTTTCTATTTTATAGCTAAGAGAACTAAGGTTGAGAGAAGTTAAGTGATTTGTCCACAGTAAATGACCACAAAGAAGGGGGCAGCTAGGTGGTACAGTGGATAGAGCACCAGCCCTGAAGTCAGGAGGACCAGAGTTCAAATTCAGCCTCAGACCAAACACTTGATATTTACTAGCTGTGTGACCCTGGGCAAGTCACTTAACCCTAATTGCTTAAATAAAAAATAAATAAAATTTTTAAAAAATGACTGCAAAGACCACACACATACACATATTGTATCAATGTAATATATCTACAAAGAGCTACATGTTATATGTAGCTATATTAATAAGGACTTGTTAGTATCTTTCTTTGTGTATGAGAAGTTTATGCCTTCCCCTGTCCCCAACCCATGTGAGCAAACATTCCACCTGCCCAAAGGGGGCAAAAATCTATAGAGTTTATATGAGTCCTCAATCAGAGAAAAACCCATGGCCATTTTCCTGATACTTAATTGGCATATATCCTAAGTTAATTGCCCCTGGCTTTTTGTTACCAAGCCTGAAACCAGCAGAGAAGGTATCTTCCTCTTTGCTTAGCAATGAAGGTCCCAGATAGTCCCATAGCCCCTGGCATGATAAATAAGAACCTCTGGATTCTCCTAGTTGACTAATCTTGAGTAAAGGAACATCTCATTCCTATAGTTTCATCCTCCTCAACCAACAGCCAGACTCCATGATCCTAAATTGTTCTTCTGGAAACAAGAATAGCAGATAATACCTTGGTCCCTACCAATCACTACCCTGACACCCAAGAAAAGGAGGAAAGAAGAATGTCTAATACACAACAGAATTGTAACTTTTCCTACATGAAAAAAAAAAGAGAGCAAGTTCTCTTTGGAGTAGCTACATTGCCCAAATCTGCAGTACTGCCAGACTAGCTACCTGATCCGGATGCAGATTTTGGCATCTGCCAACAGCCTGTTCCCCTCTCCAACTGGCTTTAAAGAATAATAGCCTTGTTTAAAAAATCTCCTTTGGATACAGAAGTTTTATATTTGGACTTCCTTTATCCCTCCCTAGTTTGGATACAGGGTTACCACACAATCACTCATTTGGAGAGGCATTTGGTGCTAAACAAAGGAATTGAAATGGGTAATAAAAGCCCATAGGAGCCTTCATTATAATTACTACAATGAGAAGACTGACTTTAACCTGTTGAAGTGACACAGAGCCCAGCTTCCTCAGATCCATAACTCCTTGATTCAGTGAATTTTCATCATATTAGCATGTGTAAAACCCAATGACAAAAACAAAACGAAACAATACAAAACAATAGGAAAGACCTATATGAAGTAATACAACCAAAGATCGGCAAAACCAAACTTACGTATTGCACATCTATTCCCTACTCTCCACTCACTCAACCATCACACTATTTAGACTCCCTCTGACCTGAACTATAGTAGTAGCCTAATTGAAATTCCTACTGCTAGTCTAACGGGTCACGCATCCATTCTCCCCAAAACAGCCAAAATAATCTTCTTAAGGCACAAATATGACCATGAATACGCCCGGCTTCAAAAACCTTCAATGGCTAAATACCTCAAGGATTAACCAATTAACAAATATTAAGTGGTTACAGGTACTGTGTTAGGTGCTGGGGATACAAGTACAAAAGTGAGAGTCTTTGCCTGTGAGGAGCTTACTAGGGGGTTACAATATGTTCACAGGTAGGTCTGCATAAATTTTTTAAAACCATAAACACATACAACATACATAATGTATACTAAATACATCAAATGAAAAGTCACTAACAACCAGGGGTATCAGGAAAGGCCTCTTGAAGTTGGTACATGAGCTGAGCTTCAAAGGGAGTTAAGAATTCTAAGCAGCAGCAGGATGGAGGAAGAGCATTGCAGACACAGGTCTGTGCAAATGGAAGTAGGAGATGGGATATTGTGGACAGTAGCAAGTAGACTAGTCTGGCTGGAATGTAGACTGCTCAAAGAATAGTAATGGCCTGGAGCCAGATGTGAAGGGCTTTAAATGCCAAATAAAGAAGTTTGTATTTGATCCTACAGTCAGACAAGAGCCACAGGCCAGGAAAGGTGACATGGTGAGACCTATGCTTTAGAAATAACATTCTCTGGAATACTATTGTGCTATAAGAAATGATGAACGGACTGAAATCAGAAAAACCTGGACAGACTTGTATGGTCTGATGCTGAGTGAAATGAGCAGAACGAGGAGAACGTTGTACACTTAACAGTCATGTTGTTTGATGACTAATATTGATAGACTTAACCCTTCTCAGCAATGCAAGGATCTAAGACATCTCCAAAGGCGTCGTGATGGAAAATGCTATCCACATCCAAAGAAAGAACTATGGAGTTTGAATGCAGATCAAAGCATACTAGTTGCCTTTTTTTCTTCTGTTGTGTTTTATTTCCTCTTTCTGGTGGTTCCTCCTGTTGGTTCTAATTCTTACTTACAACAACCCTAATGTGAAAATATGTTTAATAGGAATGTATATGTATAGCCTATTCAGATTTCATGCTGTCTTGGGGAGGAAGGGGGAGAAAAATTTAAAACTCAAAAGCTTATGTTAGTGATTCAAAATAAATTAATTTTAAAAAAGAAATAACATTCTCACAATTCTATGGAAGGTGAAATAGAATGTGGAGAGAATGGATGCAGGAAGACCAATTAAGTAAGCAGTTGGAGATATAACACTGGAGCTCAGAAGATGGGTAAGGGCTAGATATGTAGATTTGGGAGTCTTTATAGTTGATAGTTGAATCCATGGGAGTAGATGATATCACCAAAAGTGAGGCTGTTGTAAGAGGTTAGGGCCCAGAAATACTTATACACAGGAGGTAGGAAACAGATGATAAACCCTGAAGAGATATTGAGTTCAACAGGTAAAAAGAGAACTATGACAGAATGGTAAAACAACTGAGGGAAAAGATAAAATACTAATTCCTTAGCCAAATGTTTAAGACCCTTTATAATCATACTTCCACCTTTTTTAAAAAATAAATTTTTAAAGTTTTCCATGTGTTCATGCGAGCCTCTTCAACCCTGCCCTCCAATTCTAAGATTAATTCTCATCTGTCTACCTTTCAGTCAACAAAAACTGATTAAGCCCTTACTACATGCCAAACACTGTGTTAAGTGCTGGGGATACAAAGAAATGAAGAAACACAGTCCTGGCCTTCAGGGAGCTCATCTTTTAATCGGAAATACAACATGCAAACACAAGACACATATAGTGTAAATGGGAGGTAATCTCAAAGGGAAGAAATAAGTCATGAGGGGAGGAAAAGAGAAAGCAGAGAGAGACTTAGAAACAGTCTTGCAGAAGGTGGCATTTGAGGGGCACCTAGGTGGCGCAGTGGATAGAGCACCAGCCCTGAAGTCAGGAGGACCTGAATTCAAATCTGGCCTCAGACCAAATGCTTGACACTTACTAGCTGTGTGACCCTGGGCAAGTCACTTAACCCCAATTGCCTAAAAAAAACCCCAAAACACTAGTGAGTAATTTTGGGGCAGCTAAGTGGTGCAGTGGATAGAGCAACGGCCTTGGATTCAGGAGGAGCTGAGTTTAAATCCAACCTCAGACACATAACACTTATTAGCTGTGTGACCTTGGGCAAGTCACTGAACCCTATTGCCTACCCCAAAAAAAAAAAGAAAGAAAGAAGGTGGCATTTCAGTCTTGGATTTGCCATAGCTTTCCTTCCAAGGAGCAAGCATCTCTTATTTTCATGGCTGCAGTAGACATCTGCAGTAATGTTTGAGCCAAAGGATATAAAATCTGATACTGCTTCCATTCCTTTTGCCTCAATTTGCCAGGACGTGTTGGAACCAGTTGCCAAGATCTTAGTTTTTTTTTGATGTTAATCATCAAGCCAGATTTTTTTTCTTTTCTTTTTTTTTTGGGGGGGGTGGCTAGGCAGTAGGGTTAAGTGATTTGCCCAGGGTCACGCAGCTAGTAAGTGTTATGTGTCTGAAGCCAGTCAAGTCAGCTTTTACACTCTTTTCTTTTACCCTCATCAGGAGGCTTTTTAATTACTCTTCATTGTTTGACATCAGATTGATATTCTTTGCATCTTTGAGATTGTTGCTATTTCTCCCAGCAACCTTAATTCAAACTTTTGTTTCATCCAGTCTGGCATTTCACATGATGTACTATGCATATAAGTTAAATAAGTAAGGTGACAATAGACAGCCTTGTTGTACTTCTTTTTGAGTCTTAAACCAATCAGTTGTTCCATATTCAGTTCTAACTGTTGCTTTTTGACCCTCATAGAGGTTCCTAACAGGAGACAAGTAAGATGATCTGCTACTTCCATCTCTTTGAGGAATTGCCACATTCTGTTATGATCCACACAGTGAAAAGCTTTAGTGTAGTCAATAAAGTAGAATGTTTTTCTGGAACTTCCTTGCTTTCTCCATAATCCAGCAAATGCTGGCAATTTGGTTTCTAGTTCCTTTGTCTCTTCGAAAACCAGCCTGCTCTTCTGCTAATTCTCAGTTCACATATTGCCAAAGCCTAGCTTGCAGAATCTTAAGCATAACCTTGTTAGTGTGTGAAATGAGCACAATTGTTTGGTAATTTGAACATTCCTCGGCATTGCTGAGACATCAACTGATCTTTTCCAATTCAGTGGCTACTGTTGTGTTTTCCAAATTTGCTGACATATCGAATGTAGCACTTTAATAGCATCATCTTCTAGGGTTTTAAATAGCTCAGTTGAATTCTATCACATCCCCTAGCCTTACTGTTAGCTGAACTCAAATCCAGCCTCAGACACTTACTAGCTGTGTGACCCTGGACAAGTCACTGACTCCTTTTCGCCTCAGTTTCCTCATCTGTAAAATGAGCTAGAAAAGGAAATGGCAAACCACTCCAGTAACTTTGCCAAGAAAACCCCAAAAGGGGGCAGCTAGGTGGCACAGTGGTTACACCACTGGCTCTGAAGTCAGGAGGACCTGAGTTCAGATCCTGGCCTTAGACTAAACACTTGACACTTATTAGCTGTGTGACCTTGGGCAAGTCATTTAATCCCAATTACCTAAAAACAAACCAAAAAATAAAAATAAAAAATAGATCTGAGAATCATCTGCATAGATATATTTTCTCTGATCATCTCAGTTGTCAGTGCCCTCTGTCCAGTCAAATTACTTCTCATTTACTTATCTGTGTACTAGTTGTAACCATACCCCACCCCCCCACCCAACTTAGAGGGGATGTGCCTAGCATACCTGGCACCTAAAACTATACCTCTCACAAAAGTCAATAAGTGAAAACTTAATTTCAATTTTTATCTGCAACTTGCTGTAACTTATAAATATACTATAACTTATTAGATAAGTCTTAGGAGTTATCTGAGGCTCAAAGAGATTAAATAACTTTCTCATGGTCATATATCTACTAAGTGTCAGAAAAATGGAATTTTCCATCCTCCTAAATTCAGCAGTCTCTATCCACTAAGCCAGGCCACCTTTTACTTTTCACATAATATATGCTTAATAAATGCATGTTCTTCCTGGTAAGACAAATTGACTACATATATGTGTATATACATATACATATGCAAATATATATACATATACACATATGTATACAAATATATATACATATACATACATATACAAGCACAAATATACAACACTGGCTTTAAAAGAAACCCCATAGCAAAGGGGATTAACTTAACTTTTTTTTCATATCATGTTCCCCTTTGACAGTCTGGTGAAGCTGATGGACCCCTTCTCAAAATGTTTTAAAATGAGTAGAACAAAATACATAGGATTACTAAGGAAATCAATTATATTGAAATATAGTTATAAAAATATTTTAAAAACAAGTTCAAAGACCCCAATTAAGAACCTGTAGAATCTTAGTGACAGTTTAACTACCATTCTATGAGGAGTTTTATGTGAAGAGACTGTTTTACTGTCATAGCTAGACTGAGGAAGGTACAGAGAAAGAGAAAATCTTTAGAGAACTGAATTCTTGAGAAGAGACTTTCCTTGTTCTCTTGAAATAACAATCGTGGGATTATGTTACATAACTCCAGGGAAGTCAAGAATTGTAGTGACAGAAAAAGATAACTTTGGCTGTGATCTTTCCCACAGTTGAAGCATTATAAATAAATCTAAGAGATTAGGGGTTTTGATATAGGGATATGAGCAGCTGCTTTTGGAAAGAAGTTTCTCCAGTTTATTTTAGACAGACTGATAGATAGATATAGATAAAAAGCACTTAAACAGGACACAGAGCAAATGAATTTTTTTTGTGGATTTGTTGTATGATTCTGCTTTGTTAAATGTTAAGGGTTTTCTGTAAAATGTTCATTTGATTATTTTTGTTGGTGGCAATTACACTTTTTATTATAAAACACACTTAATCCTGACTGGAATGAGTGGGGATTTCCTCAATCCATATATAATTTGGAGAAGGCTCTTACTACACCACAGCCAGAATCCTTCTCTCCCCAGCTAGCCTGCTGTGACTTGAGCATCTTCCATTTTTCTTCCCTTTCACTCCAACATCTGCATGTGTTAGCCAGGGACCCTCAAAGGCCATTTGTTTGAATCTTACATTAGTACCACCTGGTACCATCTACCTCCCATCAGCTACTGCTTGCCTTGTACTCACTAGGCAATGTATATGAATTGAATCATACTGGTGGGTGGGATTCAATCTTTTCAATGTATTATGCTGCCCCTCTGAAAATGCCTACTTAATATACAATTTATGTCATTTGCCTTATCTCAGTTAACAGATGTGAATAAAATTACCTTGATGTATGGGGATTCACAACATTTTTAGATGTTAGAATTTAAAGCAGGTTTCTCATACTAGAGCCATTGATTCTAGATGAAAGAATTGGAGTTTCACATGACCTGAATAGCAGAGCTGAAGGCAGAATGTTAAGGGCAGCTATATAACATGGCATAGTAGCTACAATACTGGAGTTGGGCTCAGGTAGATTGTTTGAAATCATGCTTCAGGCACTTACTGACAAGGCAATTAGGGGACAAGCCACTTAAAAACACTTTGCTGATCTTAAAGTGCTGTATGTCAGCTTTTTTTATTTAACCTTCTCATTTTACAGAAAAGAAAACTGAGGCCCAGAAAGTAGAGGGATTTGCTAAAAGTCATACAAGTAACACAGCTAATTGGTGTCAGAGCCAGGACTCAGCTTGGGTCAACTGACTTCCCCAACCTAGAGCTCATTCCACTATAGCTCAGTGAATATCTAGATCCCAGGGGCACTGAGAGGCAGAATATATTTCACTAGAAAGAAGAAAAACAGGAGGGGTAGGAATGGAAATCAGATTCTCTTCACATTGAATTTTTTCTATTTTTATTATTCATTTTGTAAAGTGACTAAAAATTATTGAGCTCAGAAGGTTGGGGAGGAAACAGAGCTTGTTGATATCTGAATGAACAAATCAAAGCGTCAGTGTCCCAGTGATTATTGTCAATTCCTGCCCAGAACTGAACACCTAGATTTGAAAGAAAGTCACAGTTAAAAGAAGGAGAGAGGAAGGAAAGGATATCAGAAGCCAATTCCTTCCAGGGATTTAGTGTCCTCCCCACCCTCTTCCAATCCCAACCCAATGGTATTGAGTGTCTAATCCTAGCACTCACTCAAGATATGCTGCCACTAACATCTGTCCCAGGGAGATATGTAGGATGTGGAGTAGTATGGGACTGAACTGCCCATGCAGAGGGAGCAAGAGAAAGGCCACATAGACTATAACTGTCAGAAGACAGAGAAGGAAGATACTGGGGCTGATGACAAGAAATCTGGGAGATTCACTGTTTGAAGCTCCACCCAAGAAATTCTTCCCCTTTCTCTTCTCCCCCAAATTAGGCACTGGATCCCAGAGACCCTACCCCAAAGATCCCTGTCTTTAAAAGGAACCTGAAAACAAGCAGTTGAGAGTCATAGGGTAGAGAAATCAGAGAAAAGAGGGGAGAGAGGCTATAATCATAACCTCACTATTCCTCATCGATACTAAGCCACTTAACCTTCCAGAGGGCAAGAACTTCCTCCCTGCAAAGGGCAGGTTCTTCCTAAATGCTTGCTGATTAATTCATCAGCTTGTGGTATAGATCAGATGACTTGTGAAGAAGCGTTCTCTGCTGCATGAACTTTTCACATTGTCTATTTCTGTTCAGTCTCCAACCCTACCCGATTCCAGCATCTCGGTGTGCTCTCTGTGGTGGGGGTGGGATGGGGGTGGCAGGAGCTGATAGGGAACAACTCAGGCTCTTGAGTCCTGGGACATCATGGGCAGGGGGCTTCCCAATGGAAGGAATACTGTTGAGTCCTGTCACTGGGTCCCTTTCTCCTTTCATTGTGGTGCCCGGGGATGAGGGCCAAATGACATCTCATACCTTTGAAGAGGGGTTGAAAGAGGTTGACAAATGATGGCTGAGGGAGCCCTAGAGCCTTCCCAAGAGCCCGCGACAGCAGCTAGACACAGAAACGCTTCCCTATCAGACAAGACGGACAGAATGGGGGTACCTAAAGAGAACTGGGTGAGGGTAAACGTGGTGACCAATTAAGCAGGCAGTGGAAGCTGACCTATTATTCTGCAAATGCCTCCACATCCCTCTGCCCCCGGGACTGCAGAGGGTGAGCAGAAGCCGCAGCCCAGACGAGGTAAGGACATGGATCCCATCCCAACCAGACCCTGGGGCCACCTCCAAGGATCACGGGGGCTCTTCTTCTTCTTTTTTTGCTAGGCAATTGGGGTTAAGAGACTTGCCCAGGGTCACACAGCTAGTATGTGTTGGGTCTGAGACCGCATTTGAACTTAGGTCCTCCTGACTTCAAGGCCGGAGCTCTATCCACTGCGCCACCTAGCTGCCCCCCCCTTTTTTTTTCCCCACGGAGGCTCTTCTGAGGCACGCGTGCCGGCTCCCCAGGCACAAAGCACCGCCGGTGGTCGCCGGCGCCTGCTTCCCCTGTACTGTCGCCCTCAAGCGGAGCGCAGGCCCGGGGCTTCTACAGGGTCACGGCCGCCCCACTGGTCCGTTCAGAAGCCCAGTTCCGGCGGGAAGACACGGACCGGGACCAAAAGCCCGCAGAGTGAGGGGCCCTCCCCCGGCTAGGACTCTGTTCTCAAACCCACCGCACCCACAGCCTCCGATAACCCGGCAGCCCCGAACCAGCCCAGCTGCAAAATTTGGGTAACGGAAAGAGAGGTTCCTGGGGCCCACGTCCGGATTGGAGAGCACACGTAGAGAGGGGCGGGCTCAGGGACCAACGCCCTGATTGGGCAACCGGCAGAGGAGGGGCGGGCTCGGGAACGGGGATGGGGTGGGCTCACAGAACCAACGCCTGATTGGGGAACCGGCAGAGGGGCGGGCTCCAAGCCCGACGCCCTGATTGGGGAACCGGAAGAGAAGGGGCGGGCTCGGGAACCGGGAGGGGGCGGGCTCAGAGAACCAACGCCCTGATTGGGGAACCGGCAGAGGGGCGAACTCGGGGACCAACACCCTGACTGAGGAACCGGCAGAAGACGAGCGGGCTCGGGGACCAACGCCCTGATGAGGAGGCTGGGAGAGGGGCGAGCTCAAGGACCAATGTCAGGAATGGGTGGAAACTGCAAAGGAAGGGTCCGTGCTCTGATTGGGAGGGTGGCGGGTGCGCGAGATGCAGCAAGACCTCCTCGTTTCTTCTGCTCCTAAGAGTCAGTCTTACCTCGGTCAAGCCCCCGCCCTTCTCAGACACTGCCCCGAGAATCTCCCAATCCTCGCCCCTTTTCCCCTTTCCCAGTTCTCGCCCCTCATAGCGTCCCGCTAGTGGCTGGATGACTCGGAGCCGTCGGTAACGCCTGTTTCTGGGGCGTTCAGCCCCGAGTCTCTAATTCTGCCTGCATTGTCAAACTCTGACTCTGCAGAGCTTCTGCCAGCGCAAGGGTTCAGGTTTTCCAGCTTTGGTTCCGAGTTCAACCCTGCCGGCTCACATTGGGCGAGGAGGCCGCCCATCAGCCCGAGGGTGGGCGTTCGACTCCGTTCGTCCTACCCCTCCGAACCGTAGAACTCTGCCCAGTGGTTAACAGAAAATTCCGGATCTGTACGCCCCGCCTAAGGGCACTTTTCATTGGCTCAAATACACATACGTGGCAATTACTTAATCGGAGTCTCTTGGGAACGGAACGCAGGACTTGGACTGTCCTGCAGGGATTGAGGGTGGGGCTCTGGACGTGGACATTCCCTAGGTCCACCCGCCCTCTGCAAGATTGAGACTTCCCTTGTTGGGCCGTCACCGCGGAGAGCGGCTGCCGGGCCTTCCTCCCTCTCCTCCAGGCCTCCCCTAACGGCTTCTTGCTGAGCCCCGCACGCCGTCTCCCCTCTGCCCACCTACGGCCCAGGTCCAGCCGCCTGGATCTGGGCAGCTTGCCTTGATGAAGAAGGGATAGAAATCGATCAGTTAGGAGGAGTAGCCTGTTTGGGGCTGGGGGTGGGGGCATGATGGAGGCTTTTTTTTTTTTAAGTTTCAGCAAACTAAGAAATCCTTGACATCGACCCTTCTGTCCCCCCAGTCTTAAACCAGACAAGTTCTGATTCTTCTGTCTGGGTGAACTTTATTTGTATTTCATAAAGTATGGAGGTAAGGAGAGGAAATTAGGTAGTATTTTGGTGCAGGTCATCTCAGGCCATGGCTGGAAGCTGGGAAGGACACTTCTTTTTGCTCAGGTTGGTGAGGATCTGGTCCTGGTTTGGCCGATATAGGACCACAAAACTGTTGGGGGGGAGCACTGCACTTCCCTTCTCATCCACGCTACCCATCAGCAAGTAACTAGCCCCTAAAGGAAGAATGATAGATTGGAGGAATAAGTCAGGCAAGAGGGTCTATGTCCCTCACCTTCCCCTTTTTTTTGTTCTTGGCAACCACACTATGCACATCCCCTACCCAAACTTTACATCTCTCCCCTAGGCTCTCTTACCTTTCTTTATTGGGGGACACTGCCGACAGGGTACATACAACTTAAGCGGGGTTCCAACGGGAGTGGAAGACAGGACAAGAGCCCCTGCCTTGTAGACACCCGTGAGGGTGATGGTAACAGTGATCCCTTCCCCAGGACCCCGAACCATTGACTTCACTGCTCCTGTCACCACTGTGGAGAAAACAGACAAGAAAGATCAGAAAATAAGTTTAGGGAGGACTCACCAGGAGTCCCATATGGTGGGCAGGATGACGAAATTAGCTGAAGGTCATAGGATAGAGCAAAGGCTAGGAAGCTGAGATGGTAATGGGAGATTGATTTGAGAGAGAGAGAGAAGGGGTGGGGGGGCAAGGGAAGGAGAAAGAAAGAGGAGAAAGGACAAGATATTGAAGAGTGCCTGAAGACATAGTAAGTGCTTAATAAAGCCTGTTCATAGACCGATGCAAGGAGTAGGAGAAGGCTCCCCCCAGTCTATTGATAGGAGATATGAGGGAGCAGGATTCTTGGCTTCCTTACCAAAGTCATTGGTACAGAAGTTGCTTTGTAGAGTGCCCGTTCTTCGACATTGTTTTGGGCAGGGAGTACTAGGAGCATCTGTGAGGGAGGAAATCTATTAGCTTTATGAGGTATCTATTCCTCCTCCTCCCTCACCCCACCCTCAACCCAGCTTCATCTTCCCCAACCCTCCAAGTTCTAAGTTGTACTTACGTGTCCTAGTATCCAGGCCCCAGATCCCTATTCTACTAATCTTCCCTACCCCCAGCCCCTGCTTACCAGCCATGCTTACCAGAGTCTGTGGCAAGGGTAGGTTTTGGGTTCTCCTGATCTGGGGCCTGGGGTTTGGTAGGAGGTTTGACCTTAGGCCCTGGCTGTGGTTGTGGAGGAGCTGGAACAGTCCCCTCCTTCCCACTGCCTCGGGGCTGGGCTTTATAGGAGGCAGAGAATCCATCAGCAGTCACACTGAGATCTGAGACAAACTGGACCAGGAGTTCATTTCCTTCTGAGGTGATGGAACTGAGGGAAGGGAGGATAGTAGGGTGTCGGGGGAAAGAATGGCTTAAGCTATAGTGCCTTCAGATTTTCCTCCAAAGCCGCTGTTCCTACCTATTCTGCTCTTTTACCTCTCTACTTCCCCTTTTTAACCTCCCCAACCCATTCAGTGTGGGAACCTCTGTTTTTAAGTCATGGTCCCTTCTATTTGATTCAACACTTTCCCTTATAACTTCATCCCAGCCACTAAAACTTGCCCTTCTAACAGGCCCTACTCACTCACCTCGGGGCAGTGTCCCCACAATACTTCCCCAATCTTTTTGAATCATCACTTTGAGCCCCATTGAAAATGCTGACTGAGTCGTATCGGCAGTAAGTGTCTGGCTCCAGGTCAAATTTCCCAAAGGTCAGAGAAATCACCTAGTGGAGAAGAGAAGGGAACTGGCTAGCAAGATACTTGGCTTTTAAGGGGAAGTGCAGCAGAAAAGCCAGATGCTTACGTTCCGTGAAGGGCCTCGGGAATGTTACCTGTTCTGGGGGAGCAATGATGAGCCAGGAACAGCTGACCCCAGGAGGATAGTCAGACTCAGGCCAGTTGGGTGTGGTCAGGGTACCTTGGGGCTTCTCCAGCCGACCCCCACAGAACTGATGCTCTGGATAGAGAAAGAGAAATGGGGTGGGGGCAGGGAGAGGGATAACTAGTGTTCAAGGGCAGGGGAAAAGGAAGTTCAAATATATGGATCCCTGAGTGGAGGAGGGTTGGGGGGAGGTAAGGAGAGGGGGAAAGTTAGCAAAAAGAGAGAATAAAGAAGAGTGGGAATCTGACTTTGGGCATAAAGGCACCCCCAAACTTCCCCCACTTCCCCACCCTTGGAAAATGATAGGAATTAGCTGGAGGGTCCCAGCCCACTCCCCAAACTCTTGCTCTCCCTCCCTATTATTCCTTAGCCACATTTTTCCCTTTCCCAAGGGAGATCTTATCCCCTCCCCAATTTAACAATTCTTCCTGATATTTTTCCTCTCAGTTGGAAGTTTCCCAAATTTGAGGGCTTCCCAACCCAAGGCTTTTGGGGTGCTCTCCATTCATGCCTCTTCTAATGCTTCCCTCTGATCACAGTGGTCCTTACTTTTTAAGGGGTGTCTTCTGCTATGGGGACAGGATGATGGGACTATAATCAGAATTCCAGGGCTGGATTTGGGGGGGGTAATCTAGGACAGGGGGAATAAATACGTCCCCCCCCCATCTCAGTTTCCCCACCCCCACCCCCAGCCAGGTGAGTTCTAACTGCAAGGGACATGAAGGCAAATTACTCACCATCCCAGTAACCCCACGCCGCCCAGTCCACCCGCGGGTCTGCGCCCCATTTCCGCCTTGCACCTGGGGGGGTGCCTAGAAGAGGGGGTTTGGTGGGAGGGAGGGAAAGGAAGGGTAGAAAAGATGGAAAGGTGGGACTGAAGGGACAGTTAGTGAGGGCAAAAGGAGAGGGGAGGATGCAAGGTGGAGGATGGGGATTAAGGAGAGTAACCTGGAGGTAAGGCCTTCTGTAAGGCATGGTGGGGCCTCTAGTAGGGACAGGCCTGAGCCTCTTGGGAGAGGGGTTTGTGTCTCATGGAGAGGGATCTCTTTGTCTTTGGATTTTGGTGGGACACAAGTTACAGGGTGGCAGTATGTGTGCCAGTGCTTGAGAGAGAGGTGGGGGGAGGGGTGATCTCACCATTGCCATTGGTAGCCCGCCCACTGTACCACAGCAGGAAGCCCCGTCCTCCTGTCCCCTCATCAGCCCTCATCCTCAGTGTCACCTGGTTGCCAGGAGCAACCACAGGCCCTGGCCTGAAGGTCCCACAGAAATGTCCAAGACGCTGGCCTGATGTCCCTGCCCCAGCAAAAATCTCCAGGGAATCATAGCGGCAGGAGGAATCCAATTCCAAGTCAAAGACTCGGAAGGAGAGGGAAACAGTCTGACTCTCAGGGACCTGGAGGAGAAAAAGGAAGGGCAGAGGGGCCAAGAGTACACTTCAGGATTCCATTTCTTCTTTCCATACCTATAATCCCAACTTCCCCACTGCTGGGGAGCTTTGTCCTTAGCTATTTGGGGCCAGATTAGGAGATGGAGATCTGGTGTGGTTTAGGAAAACTATCAAAAGGTTTCCTCTGTAGCAGTTAAGCCAAGGGAGTTTGGGGTTCCCTGGGTCCAAGTTATGGAGAAGGGTCCCCTAGAATTCCTTCTTTGGCCAGTAAGACTTATTTTTGACAGGGATGAAACTTCGTCTCACTCCCTTGGTCTTGTTGCCCAGGAATATCCTTTAGCAACAAGGCATGGAGGAGCCAAGGTTTGTGCTTCCCCTACAGAAGTGTTAGAAAAGTAAAGGACTCTAGAATCCTAAATGGGTTATTATATATACTAAGGAGTGCTGAGCTTGGGGCTTAATAGGATATATCATCAGAAAGCATTTCCCTTGGCAGTAACCAGATCTAGTTTGATGGACATAAAGGAGATGGGGGTTAGCAATAAAAAGGTCCTTTTGCTGGATCCTGATTGGGGGAAGGATCTTGGAGTCTTAGGGGAGCATTGATCCCAAGATAAGCTGCCCTGGTCCTAGGAGTTGGGAAATGGTTGAAATTGGCAGAACAGGGGGCAGAGAGGACGCTCACCGTGATTGTCCAGATGCACTCTTTGTTGGGGGGATAGTGATTGGGGAAGCCCTCACTTGCCACGTAGCCTGATTCCCCAGTCACATCTCCTCCGCACAGGAACACAGGTCTAGGGAGTTGGCCAGACATATAAATGAAGGCGTTGGGTAATCAGTATGGGTAGGGGGAGGCAGAGAAGAGATACAAATAAGAAATAAGAATGGAGAGGGGTCAGACTTTGGTGGGATAGTATACAGAGAAATGGGGATGAAATAAATGCAGGAGGGGTGGGAAATTTGCTGGAGTGGAGGTGAGATTGGGGCTAGAGAGGGGTTACTAGAAATGGGCAAAGCATTTGGCAAATGGGTAAGGCAAATGGCATCACAGCCAACTGGGATAGGGAGGAAGATCCAGGGATAGGAAGCAAAGGAGGAGATACAGTTTTGAGTTAACTCTTCCCGACAGCCTCTTAAATCCCATTCCCCAAGGTCCTTCACCCCTACCCTGGGCTAGAAGGCCGGAATTCTTGGAATCTTTTCCCTTTACACTGCCAGGCAGCTGGGACAGGAGCTGACTTAACTAGCACCAGATGTGGCCACAGCCACAAGGCTGCTAAAAGGAGGGGGCAGGATATGAAGGGAGAGGAAGCAATGATATATCTCAATGAAACTAGACATCAGCTCCCTTTAACTCCCACACTTGCCTCAATTTCTGCTGAAGCCTAGGATTTGGGCATCAGACTTCCTGACCTAACTCACCCATTCCCCCCATCCCTCTTGAACACAGATGTTCAACCTCTAAAATGAGGTTGCTCCTTTCAGGTCACAGCAATCTGGGACAAGGAGATGAAAGGCAGAGAAAAAAAGGTACAAGACACTGGAGAAAAGGGTCCGGGTGGGTTCAAGTGGGAGTCAGCTGAGAAACAAAAGAGCCGGCAGAGCTGAAATAAGACATAGGATGAGTAATACTAAAAGAGGATGAGGTCAAAGTGAGGGGGTTCTCAAGGAGCAAAAGAGAGGGGAAAAATCAATGGCTTCCAGCAATATAAAATCCATAAAGCTAAGTTCCTTTATTGGATTCTGTGGACATTGGGAAGGGTACACTAGGGGTGGAAATAGACCTACCTGGTGTAGTTGGGGGTCTGGGCAGGAGCTCCCTGGGCCTGGGTGAGGGAGAGCAGGGCGAAGGAAGTAAAAAGGGGCCCCAGGACGCAGAGTGGGATAGGAGGCAGCATGGCTAGGGGGAGAAGAGCTGGGGTCCCTGAGACAGAGGCAGCGGCTGAGTCCAGCAGCAACAGGATAATCAATGCCAGATGGGTTGGCTTCGAGTGTGTGGGCGTGGGGACTGGACGAATTAGGGAGAGGAATGGGGGAAGGGGAGGAAGACAGGGATGTGAAAAAACAGAGCCAAGTCTGGGGGCCTCTTAGGCCCAGTACACACAAATATTGACTTAACCTAAGTGATTAGGGTGGAGGGAAGCAGTGAAAGCACCCCTAGCCGTTGGCCAAGATCCAAATGTCTTGTAATTTTACCACAAGTTCATATTCTTCTTTGGAGACTCATGCATTCAGTTGCTATTTAGGACTGCCTCCAGACTGACAGCTGGATCTGACCTCATCCCCCACTTCCCACCTAGCTCTTAATTCTGCTTCCTCAGGGTTCCTGCTCCCCTTTTCTCTGCCCCCACTTCTATTCTTTGGTTCCAGGCATCTGGCCTTCCAGTCCAAGTCAGGGGAGAATTTGGAGGGGTGGGCAAATAGTTCCACCACTGCCAGACAAATTGGAGAAATAATAGGAGATAGGGGATTGCACAAGATTAGAGGAAGGTACCATGCAAAGGACACGTTAACGTTTGAGATTGAGAAAAAGTTAAGGACAGCCTGAGCATATGGAGGTAAAACCTGAGGGAGAATGAGTGTGGGAAAGTGGATATCAAAAGAAATGTGAACAGATAGAAGACTCTGGGACAAAAAGAAGACAAAGCATCTAATGGGGGAAACAGAAGATGAGTGTTTTGCGATGTGGCGCTAGAACCTCAAGGGAATGGCATTTTCCCTGCCATTTAGATCTCAGGGAGGTTTGCTGTGGCAAAGAGAGAGTTAAGAGAGAAGAAAAAATAGCCACTTCCTTTGGCCATCTCCACTGACCAGGTCCCCTACCTTCCCTTAGCTCTTCTTCCTAAGCTTCAAGCATTTTCTCAGGTTCCCTGCTTTCTCCTCTTTGAGCCCTTATTTCCCATGGGTATCCAAGGCAACCATCATTCCTACTCCCCTCCTAGGACCCAAGTATCCAGGGCTCCGCTGCAGCTTCTTTTTATTGTATCCATCCGTCAAATTTCTTTTGTCCATGATGCCCAAGTTGAGGGCCCCTCCTGGGAAGTCCCCAGAACATTTTACAAAACAACCCCCGTCCCGTCCCAGTGCGTGTCTCCTGTTCCCTCCCCCATCCCCAAATCTCTCACATATATAAAGTACACGCTTCAGCTCTCCTCTGTCCTGGTCCCTGGCCAGTCTCTCCCCTTCCTTTTGGGGGAGTAAGGGGGGTTAGCTTTCAGGGGGTGTGGGTCCTGGGCCACCTCCCCCCGCAGCCCTCTGCAGCATGTTCAGTGCTTCCCAGAAGAAATCCTTCTGTGCAGCTAGCAGAGGCATCCAGCCCACAATCTCCTTCATCTTCTCCATCCGGTCCTGTAGGGTGAGGCAGCTGTGAATCTGGCTCAGATACTCCTCACAGGCTCGGGCTGTTCCCCCAGGATCCTGGGATGTTCCAGTTCCCACAGTGGACTCTGAAGTGCCTGTGGCCTTGCTGGCTGGAAGATCACGGTAAGTGGGGCGGCGTTCAATGTCATGGCTGGAGAGCATGTAGAGGCACTCTCTTGTGGAGCAAAGAGAACAGGCACAAAGAGGGACCTAAGTGGAGAGAGCACGGCAGGCGTCTGAGGCTAGAGAAGATGACTCTGTGTGTGTGTGTGTGTGTGTGTGTGTGGCCTGGGTTTTGGGGAGTCTACTTCATTCTCCTACAGAGCCAACTAGATAGGAGAAATCTGTGTGTGAGGGAGGGGCCAGGGAAGGGCCCCAAGGATTATTGGGTAGGGTACACACCCCATAACAAGTGGTACACCACAGGAAAGGGACCAAAGAAAAGAGTTATGTGTGCATACATATCACTTTAGTGGGGGGCAGGGAGGGTAGAAGGGCAGAGATCAAAAAAGCCTCCTTTCTGGTTCTTATCTATCTTGACCCCTGATCTTCATAACCCCCTTTGCTTCCCCCATCATAATCCCGACCTTCACATGGAGCTTGACGAAAGAGGCACTCCCCTTGGGCCAGCCGGGGAGCCGGCCCCCAGCTCCACAGCCACAGCCCAACAGCTCCTTGCTGAAATCCGAGCTCTGGCTCAACACGAGGGAATGGTTCAGGCCACACCAGAGGGCAATGGGGCGCTGCAGGTAATGTACCTGGGGACAAGATGTCAGGATCCCTGAGGTGAGGAAAGACACCAAGGATTCTTGGGTTGGGGGGCAGGGAGGCTTGGGGGCTGGGAGGTGGGAAAGAAGAGACTTTCAGCACAAATCTCACCTCCTTTGTGAAGCTTTCCCTGACTAACTCTGTTTCCTTATCCTGAATTCTCAGACTGGTCTAGACCCTTCTATCACTCTCCATTTTCATCTTGTGTATTTTTTCTCCCCAGCTAGATTTTAAGTGAAGGAACCTTGTCTTCTACTTCCACAACTTTTCTCCATATCCCTTTATCAGTACATCTCAGTTCCTGCATTCATCTGCTCATCCTAATCCTCAGTCTCTTAGGAACAGGGGTTCTTTCTGTTCTCAAGGCTTACCATACCACATACGTACATGACCCCATTCCTTTCAGTCCCTGACATATAGGATTATTGTCTTACCCCTCCCTCTTTCATCTCTCCCTTTTCCATTGGCTCCTTTCCTGCTGCTTTCTAATATGCCTTAACACAACTTTTCACTATCTCCTGCTGCCTCTTAGAGGCAGTCAAGTAAAGTGAGGAAAAACTGGATTTGTAATCAGAAGACTTATATTTGAATCCTGCCTCTAAGATTTTTTATTTCTGTGATGTGTGACTTTACCTCCCAGGGCATTATCTCCCTGGAAGTTTCCTCATCTTGGAAGATAAGGGATTTAAGACCAGAGAGAGAATCTCTTTGGCTCCTCCTCGTCTAAGTCTGGTGGTCTTCCCATCCAAGTGCTAACACATTTTTTTTAAACAACAAATAAACAACATTTATTAAGTGTCACTATGATGATGTAAGGAATAGAAGACATTGATAAAAATATATTTTTTAAGTGAAAAAAGAAAATTACCAACAGTTAGAACACTATTTGGTTTGATGATTCATGGATCTGTCAAGACAGAATTTGCTATTTTCCTGAATGTACCTGTCTTGCTTGATGGGACCTGGTAAATTTGTACATCCCCTTTCTCCTTCTCATGCTAATACACTTTTACAAAATATACCTGCTACCTTCATTTCTTCAACCACCTGACCTCTCCCAGTCTGGGCTCTGTCCTCACCATTATACAAAAGTGGGTCCACTGAAGATTGAGTATTGTCCTGATTAATCATTTTGATGATTTTTTTTCCATCCTTATTTTCCTGGAACGTAGTTGCATATGACGATGTTGACTACCCTCTTCTGGAAACTATTTCTTCCCTTAGCTTCTGTGCTACTATACACCATTCTGGGTCTCTCTACTCCTTCAACTGCTTTTTCTTAATTTCATTTTTCCTTCTTCATTCAGCTTCTTGTGGGATGTGTTTCAAAGTTCAGACTTTGGCTTTTGGCTGCTCTTTCTCTTCTCTCTTTCCCTTTCCTCCCTCTTTCTCTCTCTCTCTCTCTCCCCTCCCTCCTTCTCCCTTTCTCTCTCTCTCTCCCCCCTCCCTCCTCCTCCCCTCTCTCTCTCTCTCCTCTCTCTCTCTCTCTCTCTCTCTCTCTCTCTCTCTCTCTCATATATATTCTCACTACATCATTTATCACTTCTCTGAAAAGCAATGTGGGGTAGAAGAAAAAGAAAGTAGACTAGGAGTCTCAGCTTCACCATCTGCTCACTGGCACAGAGACCTCTGACCAATTACTTATAACCTCCTCAAACTTAAGTTCTCTCATTTATAAAACAGGAGAAATGGATTAACGATACTTTCACTGTCTAATTTTTTGGGTTCCTATTAGAATTAAGTGAGATAACGTTTGTGAATGTGTTTTATAACTAACTATCAAGTGCTCTCCAAACAAATGTAGATGATTTTAAGGCTATGTGGATGAAACCCTAATCTAGTTTTCTAACTCTGTCCTTTCACCCAAACTGCAGGCAGTATCTCTAGCTACCTGCTAAAATATTTTCAGTTAGCCTTCATTGTTAACTTTCACATATCCAAAATGCAGCTTATTATCTTTCCCAAAAATTCTTCTTCCTAATACAAGGAGGCAAAATTTGAACTCATAGGTATTGTTGAGACTTAGTGGGATGACTCATCCTGGAATATGACACTGGAGGAGTAGACATTAAATCACTTAATCTCTCTGTGTAGATGTGGAGGCCAGATAAGATGGCCTCTACAATCCCTTCTAACTCTGAATCTATGATCCTAAACCTTTAGGATAAGTGAAAAGGCAGGGGTTGGGACCCAATAACATTGTATGTATATTAAGAAGTTAAACTTGTATGGGGAGATGCAGGAACCAGAGAGAAGAAGCATGGTAGAAAGCATGGGAGTGAAGATCAATAGAGGCAGAAAAAGAGACAATGTTGTCACTGAAGTAGACTATTGACCACTGAGAAAGAAAGGGGAAAGAGATGAAGGGCTTGGAAAAGAGATGAAGGCCATGAACTTTCAATTATCCCGATGTCTCAAGGCGAACGATCTTTTAGACTTGAAAAGATAGAAATAAAATGACAAATACAGAGTTGATAGCCCTCTAAAATGGAGAGTTAGTAGGAGAATACTTAGCTGATTTTGACGAGTTCAGGACTAAATGCTCAAGACCAAGCTCAGACGAACTACATCATTGGGTGCTGAAAGAAATGGTAGTTAAGACTGCTGGTTCCCTTAGTGATCTTGGAAAATAATGGAGAATAGGAAGTATTAGGGACTGAAGATAGGCTAATGTCCTAATTTTTTAAAAAGGGGAAAACTGAAATCTGCATACCATAGGTCTGTGAGCTTGACTTCGACTTCTGGCAAAATTCTAGAATTTTTCATTTGAAAGATACAGTTAATGGATATCTAGAAAAAGAAGCAGCACTCATAAAGGGTAGCATAATTTCATCAAGAACAGGTCCTACAAACTAACCTAATTCCCTTTTGTGACAGGGTTACTAAGCTGATAGATCAGAGGAATGCTATAGAGATACTTAAGTGACTTGCCCAGGGTCACACAGCTAGCTAGTAAGTGTCTGAGGCCCAATTTGAACTCAGGTCTTCCTGACTCCAAGGCTAGTGCTCTATCCACTGCACCACCTTAACTGCCCCCTTACCTAGATTTTAGTAACACATTTTATAAAGTGTCTATAGGTTACACTACAGTACAGTCAAATATTGGTTGAATGGTCAGACTCAAATATCAGCTTGGAAGGAGGACTCTACAGGACTGCTTGGCCTTGTGCTAGATCCATTCATTGAACAAGCATTTATTAAACAATTATTATGCGGTAGGCAGCTAGCTAGGCATCAGAGATACAAAGATCTAGTCAGTTCCCATAGGTTTAATTATCATCCCTTTATAGATGACTCCCAGATCTATATTTCCAGCCCAAGTATTTTTCCTGAGCTCTAGTCTTGCATCATCAACTATTAGACATTTCTAATTGAATGTCCCATAGACATTTTAAACTGAACATCCCTAAAAAACTTATCAGCCTCCCTAAACCCTAACTTTCCTAACTCTGCTGAAATTCTTAGTCACCCTACCCAGGTTTTCAATCTCAGAGTCCTCCTCACTTCTTTTCTTTCTCTTATCCTTTACAGGCAATCAGTTGTTAAGTCTTAGCAATTCCACCTCAGTAACATCTCAAACCCACCCTCTTTCTCTTCATTCATAAGGCTATCATTCTAGTTCCAGCCCTTATTACCTCTCGTTTGTATTATTACAATAGACTTCTAATTGGTCTCCCTGCCTCAAATCTCTTCCCTTTCCAATCCAACCTTCACACAAATGCCAAATCAATACTCCTAAAGCACAGATCTGACTATGCCACCCCCCTACTCCAGTGGTTTCCAAATGACTCTAGGACCAAATATAAACTTCTTTGGCATTTAAAGCCCATTATAATCTGGCTCCAACCTCCCTTTCCAAGTCTATTGCACATTATTCCCCTTGCATAAATTCTACCTTCCAGCCAAAATGGATGTTTCCCATACCTATCTCTCATATCAGTAATGCCCTCCCTTCTGACTGTCCTTCTTAGAATCCCTAGTTTCCTTTAAAGCTCAGTTCAGGTGCCTCATCTTAGAGGAGTCTTATTCTGACCCCTCCCACCCCCCCTCCAGTTCTAGCCTTCTTTTCAGAAGTTGCTTTGTATTTAATTTTCTATGTACATGTTATTTCCCTAATAGTATGGAAACTCTAAAGGGTATATATTGCTTCATTTTTTGTTTTTGTAACCATATCTGGTACTTAATAAATACTTGATACAGATACCCACTGATTAAAGAATGCCTAATCCAGTGTTTTTACATAGTGCCTGGTACATGGTAAGCATTTAATAAATACTTTTTGACTTGACTTAAATCAAATGAATGTAATGGAATATTAGTGTACCATAAGAAATGATGAATATGAAGAATTCAGATAAGCACGGAAGATTTATATGCACTGATATAGTGAAGTGAATAGAACCAGGAAAATAATATACATCACTACAGCAATGTAAATGGAAAGAAGAAAATGGAACTGAACAATATATAATTACAACCAAGTTTGGCCCCAGAGATTAGAAAAAGCACCTCCCTACCTTCTTTGCAGAGGTGAGGGATTGTGGCTGTGGAATACTGCATATGCTGTCAGATATGCTGGCTAGTTTTGTTGAACTGCTTTTTTCCCTCTTTATTCTTTGTTACAAGGAATAGCTTGATGGGTAGGGGAGGGAGGAGAGATATATTCATAAATGAAGGTGATATAAAAACAAGATATCATACAAATTTAGAAAAAAAAATTAATGCTTGTTGGGTGAAAGACAAAAACAAAAGAATTCCTAACCTCAACGACCCTTACATTCTACTGTGGTGAAAACATGTACACACACGAAGAGATATAAACCAAAAACACACATCAAAATTGCATGTGATGGGACAGAGGTAGCTAGCAACTCTGCTATTTAACATTTTCATCAGTGGTTTGAATAAAGACCTAAATGTCATGCTTCTCAAACTTAGCAGAATACCCAGAGCTGGGAGGGAGAGAGAACAAATGACCGAATCAGAATTGTGAAAGACCTTGTCACAGGCCCTAGAAGCAATAGGGACAGCACGTTGGATTTGAAGACAGGAAGCCTTGTTCAACTTAGTTTTATGGATGAGGGCATGCAGGTGGCACAATGGGTAGAGCACCAGGCTTTGAGTCTGGAAGACCTGAGTGACCTAACTTCATATCTAACATTACTCACTAGCTATATGACCCTGGACATGTCACTTAACCTATTTGCCTCAGTTTCCTCACCTTGTAAAATAGAGATAGCACCTACCTCCCAGGGTTGTTGTGAAGATTAAGCAATAACTGTAAGCCACTTATTAGCACAGTACCTGGCACATACACTATATAAATGTTACCTATTATTGGTAAATCTTGCCTCTGAGTGCCTGACACATATCAGGTGCTTAATAAATATTTATTGACTGATGAGTTTTGTGACCCTGGGGCAAATCACTTAACTTCCTAGCTCCTCAGTTTCTGAGGGGTTGGATTCAATGGTCTCCTAAGTGCTTTTTTAGCTCCAAATCTAAGATCCTATGATCTAATAAGATGACATTTAATGGCATCTTATTTACACTTAAGTTTAAAATTCAATGTCTTAAGTGAAAGTTGGGGGAAGTATGGCTATACAATGGAGCTTACCTGAAAAAGATCTCATAGTTTTATAGTAATACAAGCTCAATATGTGTGAACAGTATAATGTGAGAGCCCCAAAAGTTCATTGTATCCTAGTCTGCATTGAGAGGCATATTATCCAAGATTAGGGAGGTGATACTTCTGTTGTACTCTGCCGTGGTAAGTGCATATTTAGAATATTGTGTCTACTTCTGGATGCTGTCAGGAAGGACACTGATACGGGGACTAGCACTCAAAGACGGGCCATCGGCATGGCCTGTAAGGCCATCAAGATTATGCCATACGAGCATCATTTGAAAGAACTGAGGACATTTAACCCAAAGAAGGAAAGTGTTACAATATAGAAGGATGAGATTTCTCTGCTTGGTATGAGGTCAGAATTGGGAGCAGGAAAATTTAAGACTTGATGTAAGGAATAACTTCCTATCACTTAGAGCTGTCTAAAAATGGAATGGGCTGTCTCAGGAGGTAGTAATTTCCATTTCTCACTGGAGGTCTTCCAGCAAAGGCTGGAGGATTTTGTTCAGGTAGTGATTGGATTTGATAGTTTCTTCCAGTTCTTAGATTCCCTGCCTCTGTGGCAGGTACTGCCATTCTGAAAACCTTATTCATCCATACATCCATCTCTTTTGTTATATAATCAATTCCCAAGACATTTGTTTTAAATGTCTCTCAATATTTCACTTATATTCCTAATGCCTCCAACCTTAGTCCAGGTTCTTATCACCTCGTGGCTGGATTATTTTCACAGCCTTCTAGGCCCAGCTTGGAATGTTACCTTTGAGTTCAAATTTACCCTAGACACATTGCAGTGTGACCCTGGGCAAATCACAGTTTCCTCACATGTAAAATGGGGAAATAATAGCACCAACATCCCAGGATTGTTGTGAGGATAAAATATCTGTAAAGTGCTTTGAAAACTTTAAAATGCTGTTATTATCATTAGTTACAAGGAACTAACTTTTTCAGGATGGGGGAACTTTCTTTGTATCCCCAGCACTTAGCACAGTGCCTAGGCACATAGTAGGTACTTAATATGTGTTGTTGACTTGACTTCCCAAGTACCTCTGCCCTCCTACAATGACAGAAATAACCTTTCAGTCCTTTGAATTCCTTTAGCACTTAATTGACATCTACATTATGACTTTTCATAGGATCACAGGTTCAGAACTAGAAGAGATCTTGGAGGTCATCTAGTCCAACCAACTCATCACCGTACAGAGGAAACCGAAGTCCAAAGAGGTTAATCAACTTGCCCAAGGTCACACAGGAGTAAGCAACAGAGTCAGGGTTTAAAACTTTTTATTAGGGGGCAGCTAGGTGATGCAGTGGATAGAGTACCGGCCCTGAAGTCAGGAGGACTTGAGTTCAAATGTGACCTCATACCAAATACTTGACAGTTACTAGCTGTGTGACCCTGGGCAAGTCACTTAACCTATTACATCCTATGTTATAATTGTTTATCTGTGTTTTATCTCACCTGCTAGAATATTAACTTCTTAAGGGCAGGGACTGTATCTTAAGTCATCTTGTATCCCCCACAAAGCCCAAAGGAGTAGATATGAAATACTTAACATTAAGACTGTAAAGTTGTAAGGACCCTAAAAATCATACATTTGAATGTATTGAATGAATAGTTTCCCTGACGCTTCTTCCCCATCTTTCACACATCTGCCAGACAGTCTTTCTTTTTTGGTATTATTTAAAGTTTTTTATTGATATAGTTTGCTTTTCCATCACCTTCATTTCCAGATATATCCCTCCCCTCCCCAGTGAGCCATCTCCCTTGTGAATTAAAAAGAGAAAAAAAAAAGCAGTTCATCAAAACCAACCAACACATCAATCACAGACTATTCCTTCATAAGAGACAGTGTAGTAAAATGGAAAGAGTGCTTAAGAATCAGGAGACATGGGGGTTCACATCCCAGTCTTATAATCCTGGAACAAGTCATAATTTCTTTAAGCTTGAGTTTCCTTACTTGTCAAAAGGGGATAATATTTGCTTCTAACTCACAGGGCAGTGAGAAAAGCATTTTGAAAACCAAAGAGTGCTACAGGAACATATTATTATGAACCACTATTTTCATCATGTCATGGCCCTACTTAAAAATCTCTGATGGTCACTTTATGCCACTTCAACTTTGTTCTTGGCCCTTCAAAATTTGGCCCATTCCTTGCTGATCCAATCTTATTTCCAATGGGCAGTGAAATGAGTTTGTGAGTCAGAACCTTGGGTCAAATCCCACCTCTGCTGCTTTTAAGCTACTTGTGTGACCTTAGCGAAGTCACTTACCTCTCTGGGACATAGTTTCCTCAACTATAGAATGCAGAGGGTAGTTAAAAGGCCTCTGGGAACCATTCAAGTTCTAGATCTGTGAACCAATGACCTTACAAACCACTCCGTAAAGGTGTCATGTCTTATTGTATATTTCATCTTCTTTCTTGACTGTAAACCCCATGTGGGCAGGGAACCTGCCTGACTGATTTGTCTCCCTCAGAGCTCAGCACAAAGCTGATAGACACACATATATTAAGCACTGAATGTTTGTTGAATTGAATATTATCGTATACTGTTTTCTAGTTGTTTCAAGTGTTTGTCCTAATCTCTCCCAGTTAGATCATAAGCTCTTTAAAGACAAAGACTTTTCCTATTCTTTTCCACACATTGCCAAACACAGGGTTTTCAGTAAATATCTGTTTATAGACTGACTGATGCTGCTATGCACATGAAGTAACAAGCTATCATTCCTTTACATACACTGAATCAACATTTCTTGACTTGACTAGGGACTAGGGACTCAATTCTGGGGGCATCTGAATAGGAGAGGCAGAAAGCCTAGGTCTCAGGAGAAGAGGCAATATGAGAGCAAGAGGATGTGTATCAGGACACCTGGGTCAGGTCCCCAAAATTTTGGTCATGGGTCTCACCTGAGTGGGTTCCCCACGGTCCATCTTGTCTCCCGTCCCTAGCTGCCCATATCGGTTGTTTCCCTGCATGAAGATTCGTCCAAATTCATCTACCAGACCAAGATGATTGTAGCCAAGAGCACAGAATAGTATCTGGGGGGAGGAGGGCAAAGTAGAAGGGGCAGTAGTAAGGGCAGGGTGTTCTGCTCCTTTGAATATCAAACTCCCAAGACCAGATCCCTAAAACCTTTTTCTTTCTCCATTTCTTTTCAAGCCAACATCTCCCTGATGAGTCCCCCCCCACATCTTTGTCCAAATCTCTTCCCTTCTCGGCCCCACAGTCTCTGCTTCCTAGGTCTTCCCCCTCCCTAAACCCTTTTAGAGGATCTCCTACCTTAGCAGGTAGTGAGAGAGCAAGTGGCATCTGTTGGTCCAGAGGATCAAAGGCATGAAGGGTCCCAAAGAGATCACGATATACTCCAGGAGTGTGTACCTCAAAATACACTCCCCCCTGGTCTGGGGGGGGTGGGGGTCCTCAGCACTGAAGCTCCTAAAATATCTATATGTCCCAAGGAGTCTCCCACCCCTGGATGAAGGCTATCCCTAGATAACACTGTTGGAGAAATGGAACAAGGGAGGAGGGAATGGAGGACAGGATCAGAGATTAGGGACAGCTAGGGTCTTTGAGTGAGTGGGAACCAGAACTCTAAAGTCTGTAGTGATCCCAGATACTGGAATGCTCAGTAAACACATTAATAATACTCATAATAATAATGAGCTTATTAAGAATTGTACATAGGTCATGGGAAAGGCAAACGAGGAGGGTTTGGGAGTGGGGCCCTGGGAGATGTACCCGTAATGTAGAGTGTGCTGCTTTGATTGGAGGCCATGCGGGCCACTCGGAGATGAGGCAGACAACGGGACACTTTCCTCAGTGCCAGCTGCACTGTGTATGACCGTGGCTGGTCTAGCTGTGTTTCATTCACCACCAGGGAGTAAATCTTTCCTTCTTCTAGAGAATGTAGGGGATGGGGCAGGAAGAGGTTGTTAAGGATTTGAAGGGAAAACGAGACCGCCACTCCCCTCACCATTCAAACTGACCCTCAAAACCAGGGAATAATCTTCCTTTCCTTTGAGATGGAAGATTCATCACACTAGGGAGAAGTGACTTAATCAAGTTCATCAAAGATTTCCCCTACCCCCCAATCTGATAGTCTTCTCAAACTCAGTTGAGTTGGAAAGCTGGGATCAGGGAGAATAAAAGGGAAGCTAAATTGTCAAGATCCATGTGTTCAGGAATTTGAAGCAGAATTGGGGTCTGGAGGTGATATTAAGGGATCCAACAAGAGTCATCACTCCATTAGCAAACATTTAGCACTTACTATATATGTGCCAAGCACTCTGCTAGGCCCAGGAGATAAAAATGTACGTGAGATAATCTTTTTACCTAAGGAGCTGATGCATCTAAGCGCTTTATTACAAGCATATAAGCACTTTGGGTTTTCATATTTTTTTTTCTGGGGGTTGGGGGGGTGTTACATTTTGAGTTCTGAGTTATCTCCCTCTCTCCCCTCTTAATTCTACTTTAGAGAAGGCCAACAATTGATATGGAGGTTTTTTACATTTCTAAGATATTTACTTACCTGTGCTGGTCTTCCACAACAGCTAGTACTGATTGTGACAAGTTGGGGCTTAATAGATGTTTATTTAATGGAATTAGGGGAAGGGGAGGCCTCTGAAAGGACCTCAGAGCAACTATCTGGACTTCTAATTCAGGCTGTATGACCCTGAGCAAATCACTTCCCCTCAGTTTTCTCATCTTCTTGTAAAATGAAGGGGAAGATAGACTAGACAATCTCCTAAGGCCTCCTCTGACTCTGACATCCTACAGCTTTAGATTTGGGAGATAATGGCAGGCCATACCAGTAAGCAGTAACAGAGCCCGCTGAGTCTCCTGACCAACCAGCACAATCTGCTTGAAGTGCATGGAGTGGTGAAATGTCATCTTGAAGACACGCTGTCCGCTGGACTGCAGATAAACCTCCACACAGTCGCAGGCTCTTCCACCAGGCCCCCCCACCCCTCCTGGCTGCTCCCGTGTGGCCAACACATACAGGTATTTACGATAGACAGTGTCACTCCGTGGATCTGAGGCAAACTGCAAGGAAAATAGGGATACCTGGGTTCCAGGGGCCACTTGGCAACAAGGTAGGGGCAATTAGGATACTTCAGTCTCAGAACTGGTGGAAATTACTAGTCCCAGCATTCTAGGGCTGGAAGGCAGTGGGCTGGAGCTAAATTCCCAGATGTCTGGGTCTAAGGGGACACCCATAGTGGCGGTAAGGGGGCTATGGTCCTGGACACTTGGGTCCAAGAATGAGGAGTCTGCAGGAGGTCTGTAGGGTCTCAGTCTCACATCCTTGGCTCCTCGGCACAGTACAACATATCGGCATGCCCTCTTCCATTGGATCTGGCCAAGAGTGGAAGACACCAGTGCATTCTTGAGGAAGAAGAGAGTCCCAGCATAATCAAGAATGAAGACATGGTCCTTGGTTGGCAGGAAGCGTCGGTATCCATGGGCAAGCAGGGGGGCCACGCTCTTACTGAGGCAGCGGCGGCGGCCCCCAAACGCCTGGAAGTATAGGCCTTTGGTGTCTGGGGGAGGGGAAATTATATATGGCAGGGGGCAGTGGTTAATTTTGGGACAAACTGGATTCTGCAACTCCATGGTTCTTAGCTCCCTAACCCTCCCATTTATAGGGTTGGGAATCATTAAAAAATCCATACCCACATTTTATAACTCTTAGGTCACAGGCCTAGGCACTCCTTTCTTTCCCTTAACCCCATGCCAAATCTCCCCACCCCTAAAGACGTGCTTAGCTACAAAGTCTAGTCCTGTGTCAGAGATATCAGGAAAATCCTGGGAGAGAGACAAGCATACAAACAAAACAAAGAGACAGAGAAAGGCCTGTCCAATAATCCTCTCTCATACTGAGCCTAGAGTTAGAAATCTAGAACCCAGGTCCCTCCCCAGATTTCCTCAGAGACAAGAGGGTTAGGGAAGCAAAGCTAGGAGTTGCCAAGGAATCTTTAGAGAGCTTTGGGGGAAATCTTGGAGAAAATTTGGGAAATTCTATTTGTCAGGAATTTAGGACTAGGGATCTTTAGGTTTCTCTGGGAAAATGCTAGATGTCTGGACTAAAGGCTGTTTTGTTTTATTTTGTTTTTGTTTTTTGTTGGGAGGAGAGGAGAAGAAAAAAGCAGGAGAGATATTATTGGACTGGGTATACAGAAGTAGGGGTTAGTGGAGTATCCAAGAATCTTTAGGCTAGGGGTTGTTTTGGGGGGAGCTATTAAAGGACTATCTCTAGGATTCTAGGAATCTAATGGCATTTCTAGGGTGAGGGGTGGGATAGAATGGGGAGGGCATACAGCTGAAGTTTAGTAAATCTCTTCCAGGGAATCTCCCAAGGTTTTGGAAGTCATAAAATGTATGGAATAAGAGAAAGAGCTCAGGCCCAGTCGTGGGGAGGGGTTGGTTGAGGCTGGGGAATCCTGTTATTGAGGCATACAGTTTAAGATAGCAGCTCTTTTCCAGGGCCGAGCACCAGCACCCTGTTCTCGGAGTCGGGGGCTGAGCCTGCGACAGATTCTCCTCCACACTCCCTCACCATCACATACTTCCCGGAAGTAGCGGCAAGTCTGACCCAGAGCAACAATGTCCCGAACTGGGAGGAATGAGATAATGTGTTCCACCTAGAAGATTCAGGTGAAGAACGATATCAATCAGCTCAGACATACCCCAACCCTCAACACTGACCCCCTGAAGTCTCAGGCTTCCAGAAAGTCCCCCAACTTACCAACTCAGGGGGGAACAGCTGAACAGACACAGGGTTCCCTCTGCCCTTCTTCCCACCACTTCCAGGCTCTGGTCCACATGGGGGGCAGCTCCGCTTTACCTACCCAAGAAGAAGAAAAATGGTGAGATCATTTAGAATCATGTGGCCACTGTTTTTCTCCCATCTTCTCTTTCTGTGCCTCTTGCCTATCTCCTTCCTTTTATCTCTCTCCTCTCTCTAGTTTCATAGCTCCATCCCCTCCCATTACGTTTATCTGTCTTTCAGGCTTGTTTCTGTGCAGGACATACAGTTATTCCCCCACTACCCTAACACTACTCTTATCCCATGCCCTTGCCCCTGTCCCCCTCACCCTGAGCCCCTCCTCCCGACCGCAGAGCCTTGTGAATCTCTGCAGCCTCCTTCTTCGGCTCCTCCTCACCATCCTGACCCCCCTCCCCCCCCTGCTCCTTCCCTTCCTTGGCCACCTGGGCCCCCCCCCTGCCCCGTTCACTCAGCTCCTGGGCCCCACCCGTGCTGCCCTTCCCACACCATGCCCTCTGCCTGGGCTTGGGGGCCCTTTGAGGCCCTTCCCCCACATAGAGCACCAGGCCAACAAACTTCTCTGTGACCTCACCATCCAGCCACTGTGACCTATATGCCCAACCTTGCCCAGCACTTCCTCTCTTAGCAAGACCCTGGGTCTCTGGCCAATCTCTTACCCTATGGCATCAGAGGACTCACAGCATGATTCTTCAATAAAGGGGCACTTCTCCTTTCTCCCAGGATTTATTCAGGGGCAGTAGCTGAGATCTTCCTATTCTACAACTTCCAATACTCCAACTTTGTATTCCAGTAATGACTAGGACTATACATCATATATTCCTGGGGTAGCTAATCTCCCTTTCTTGCCAGCTTTTACTGGGTTCTGGAAAATGGAGTCTTTGGGGGGGGAATATGATGGAGGGTTTTCTTCCTGTATAGCAACACCCTAATAATGCTCAGTATTTGCTACCTGTGTTGGCTAGTTGGCTTCAATATTCCATGCCTACTGACTACAGGCCTAACCCTGACCCAGCTAGCTTGCAGCCCTTGGTCTCAAGAGAAATCAGTCAGGTTACCAAGTCTCACCAGTACTATAGCTAGAAAACAATTCAGGGTTATGCCCCAGCGAAAACATCTTCATACCTGAAAGTGCAGTTGATTTTCTTTTGGGGGTAGGGGGCGAAAGTATGGGAGATAATTTTTTTTTATTCCTAACCCTTTTATCCAACCCTAGACCTGTTTACCTCCCCAGCTGTTCCCAGCACTCCCGGAAGCCTCTGGGGACAGACAGCCTCAGGGTCTCTTTGGGAGTTCTCCTTCTTAATAGAAGGAAAACCTTTTCAGCAGGGATAGGGATTTGTCATTGTATTCCGGAGCTGCGAAGGACAAAAGCTTGGGGGCAGAGAGTTCCCCAGCCCCTTCTCCCTTGCAAAGATTGACAGTGGCAGCTCCCCTCTGCAAGCACCCTGGGCAGCAGCCTGTGCACACTCCCTGTGCCTCTCTCCACAACCGGACCTTCACTCTCCCGGTCCTCTGGGGTGCTTCAGATCTCTGGCACTTCCCTGGCACACACACGTACGCCACCTCTGCGACCTTACACTGGCACGCTCACCTCCCTTACTCCCTTAGCTCACTGCCTGAGAAGTCCATCCCACCTTTGCACGCTCGCCCTGCCACACTCGTGCCTCTTTATGTGCCGCCAGTCTCCAGCACTTCTCACCAGCTCCCGCCCCCTTCGTCCCCCGGCTCCTCCTCGCTTTCTGCCCGTACTCAGCCAGCCACCCTGCCCGCGCACTCCCAACTTTCTCTCGCTCGCTCATCTTGCCCCCTAGCGTTACTACCCAGAGCTTCCCTTACACCCGTCCTCTCCCAGGTTAGCGGAACCTCAATCTCCACCCTGCTTAACCCTGGCACCGCCCCCTTCTATTACTATTGGCAGGCCAAAACGTTCCTCTGAGCAGAGGCCTCGCCCTCAACTCACGCCTCTAGTTTCCTTCCTGAGGGTCTTTTTATTGGTCTACTTGGAAGCCACTCGCCCGTTGCTAGCCTGTGATTGGTTGATGGGAGGAGAGGGCACGGCCTACTGCGTTCGCGTCGTTTGACGTTGCCTTTTACCCAAGCGCTGGAGTCCTCGCCTTCTCCCTGGACCTGATTAGCTCTGTGTTCAGCTTCGTGCGTTATGATTGGATACAGCATCAAGGGGTGTGACAGCCTCGAGCCGCGGCCGTTGGCGAACACTCCATTCCATCCCTCCTCCCCTTCTCTCGCCCCTCACTCGAAGGGCAGAGTCATCTTCCCGTAGCCAGTTCTGATTGGCTTGCCGCACCCGTCCCGCGACGGCGATTGCTCCGCGAGGTTTCTGACCCCTCTCTCTCCTCCCGGAGAGACTACGGCGGCTCCGAGGACGGAGGGGGGGAGGGTAAGGCCGCTCCCGTCAGTCAGACAGCTGTGGGAATTGCCGGGTGCGGATGGCGGCTGCAGTGGTAGCCCCACCCGCCGTCGGGGGCGAGGAGACCGCGGCAGCAGCCCGGGTTCCGGGATCTACGGGGTTGCCGGGTAGCCGTAGCGCCGAGCGGGCTCTAGAGGAGGCCGTGGCCACTGGGACGCTGAACCTGTCGAACCGGCGTCTGAAGCAGTTTCCTAGGGGCACGGCCAGTGGCTACGACCTGTCGGACATCACCCAAGCTGGTAAGTGCGCCCTCGCGCCGGGCCTGGGACTCGAGGGTCTTTATTTGCATAACCACGCCTCCTGCGCGTGTTTTTCCCTTGAGAGCTTCCGACCGCGCCTTCTCTTTTGCATAGCCACGCCCCTCCGGCCTGCCCGGCCCGAATCTGAGCTCCCTCTGCGTAAACTACCACCTTCCTTCCGTACCTGGCCGGTCGGCCTTTGCATTCGCTGATCGTTTCCAAAGCTATGCCCCAACTGGCTAAGTTCTAGTTGGAACTTTTCTGACCGCGCCTCTTCATTTGCATAACTTGGCGTCCACTGCGTTGCACCGAAGCTGGCCCCCTCACCTAGAGCCGGAAGAAATCGTAACTACCATCTACCCCAACCTCCTCATGGTACAGATGAGGAAACTGAGCAGGCCTCCTCATTTCGAAGTTCTGACCCTGATGACTTTTGACTGCTTTTCTCCTCCTTTCCTCCTTCGTCTCAAGTCTCACCTGAACCCACGTCTTCTCCAAGGGCTACCCACTCTGGCACCAGGTGGTTCTCGTTTTCTTACTGGAATCTCAGCACACCTCCTCCTTCCCACCAACCCTAGCAATCAGTGAGCCTAGGGGAAGAGCCTTGTGAATTGAAGCCTCTTTACCTAGGCTTAACTGCCCTATCGTATCCCTGGTTTCTTTTTTGAGGCTTCTGTTGCCCTCCATCCGTGAGGTCACTGAGAGGAGCCTGTGACCTCATAGGGACCATAGAGTTCACACCTCAGTTTCTGCTTCCTTTCCTAGAAGGTAGGAAGATCGTTAAGACTGCAGTTAGATGGAGAAATCAGATCTTGCAGAAGTGAAAGGGGAAAAGACTCATACTCCCTATTTCTTTCCTGACACCCATTCTTCTTAGTTAAGATTCCAGTATTTCAGAACCGGGAGGAACTTTAGAAAGAGATCCTGTTATCCATCCTAGTTATTTTACAAGTAAAGAAACAGAAGGAAAGTGACTTGCCCACGGTCACACAGGTTTACCACCTTCCTGTAGTAATTACTAACTGGGGTTAGAACCCAGGTTTCTTAACTTCTAATTCGGTATACTTTCCACTACAATAATTTGTATGAATTACCTTCTCGCTTACACTTAACGCTTGAGGAATAGACAATAGTGCCTTCTAATCATGGTGTCTGCTGAGCTGATGTTAGTTGGGGAAATTGTCTGGGGAGCTCAGACTCAGCTGCTTCTTAAGGCATGCTGGGACCTAGAGCTGGCAGCTGTTAGAAAACTGCATTCCTGGAGTCCCGACCCTGGCCCAGCCTATGGTGTGAAATGCCAAGCCATCTCTCTCCTATTTTGGTTTTAATCTGGGGAATCCTATACTCAGAAGTCTTCCTACCACCACACTCAAGGAACCTTTTCCTCCCTGAAGTAAGTGCTTGTGCCTGCCCCCTTCCCATTTCTGAATTAGAAAGAACCAGTATGTCTCTTTTTTTCTTCAGTTCCCTTTAGGTATTGCGTGGCTAGTAGGCCCCTCTGCTTAGGTTAGCTTAGGCTTGTCTATATAGGTCTTTCCATCTCCTTTCCCTACCTCACCCCCACCAACTCCTACCTCAAAGACATATCTCATTCTCTGTGTATCTCCTCAGCCTATATATATATAATAGGCTTTATTGTTTGTTTGCAACTCTTCATGATCCTATTGGACCATATCTGTCCATGGGATTTTCTTGGCAAAGATACTGGAGTCCTTTGTCACGTCCTTCTCCAGTGGACGCTTTCGTCAGACAATTAGAGGTGAAGGGATTTGCCCAGAGTCACGTAGCTAGAAAGTGTCTGAGGCAGGATTTGAACTTAGGTTTTCCTGACTGGAGACCCAGTGCTCTTTCCATTTTTTGCCTTGCAGAAGACCAAATGTCACCCATGGATCTTGGTGTTTTTTTTGAAGGAGGCACAGGAGGTGGGGGCGTGGTGAGGTGGGAGGGGGAGGGGAGAGAAAGAAGAACCACTTAGAATCCACTCCCACTCCTCTTCTTTTTCTTTTTACCAGTCATTACCCTCTTCCCATACTCAAACAGTTCTCACTTTCCTTCTAGTCTTTTATCTGGGACTTTGGAGTGTCTGTCCACAGTTATGTGGCAGATAAAGACGGTGGGAAAATCTCAGCTCTCCTTGTACCCTTCCTTCTTATCCTTTAACACACCATCACCTCTGTTCCTTCTGGTAGATCTGTATGGACTAGACTGCTTCTTTTCTGTCCAGGGTTCCTTCATACTCTTGGTTAGGCCGGTGTGGGAAAGGGAAGTGTCTGGAGCACAGGGCTCCTTAAAGGTGGATAGCGTCATATCATAGGATCATAGATTTAGAGTGGGAAGGGACTTTTTAAGTTATCTAGTCTCCCTAATTTTGTAGAAGCCTGGAGAAATTAAGGGATTTTGTTGCTCCAAACTCAGTACTCTTCCTACCATGCTATCCTGCCTCATTTACTACCTTCTTTAAACTCTGTTCCCTGAAACTCCCCCAGTTTCTGCTTTACAGCCAGGTTCTATGATTTTCCTCCAGGGTTAAAGAGGAAATAGAGGCTACCCTGCACCCCACTGGGAAGCCCAGTACCTCTGCCCCTTCCCCCTTCAACTTTATTTTTTCTGCCTGTTACAATCTCCATCATCACAGAGAAGAAAAATAAACTTTCTCTAGAGATTCCTCTTTAGTGTTTCCTCCTCCCCACACCCTGATAAAACAGAGTTCTCTCTCCTTTTCTTTGTCCTAGACTTCTGACTTGAATGCTAGAATGTCATTTTTCTTCCTTCTCTCGGCTCTTTCTGAACCCGAAGAAATGATCTTCTTCCCTAAAGCCATCTATCTCAATACCTCCCTCTCCATACAGGAGAAATACCCTTTATCTTCTCATTCCAGTGGACTCTATTCCCTGGGGCCTAACACAGGGATGAACCTGAGGTGGGGTTTGGGGAATATATATCAAAAGAGAAGTGCTCGCAGCCCTGCTGTTGACCACATCCTGTCTCTGACTTGTCCTCCTCTTCCCCCTCCCCCCCTCCCCTTCCCCAACCCTGGGCTCCTTTCCCCTTCCTACTTTGAGGACTTTTTCCAAAATCGCATGCCAGCCTGTTCCTACCTCCTACCCTTTCCCCATGTGGCGGTGAATGAGGATGGGAGTCCTAGATATGTCCAGAAATGTTTTCTCAGATGACATATAGCTTATCTATAGGTTGGGGAAATATAAAGCAGAACCTTCTGAGGCTTTACCCTTCTGCTTGCCCTGCAAAAAATTCAGGGGGCTGGTGGATAGATTGTTTTCCATTTCACTTTGTCGTGAGACCAGTTTCTTTGGGGAAAGTTTTCCTCGGTGGCCCCCTTCCTCAAGAGAGTTATTCCTCCAGCACTGGAGAACGGTGGTGAGGTTTAATCCAGATAGTTGTCCAAGCCTTCCACTCCAGATCCTGGAATACCTACCCCTACAGGGTGACCAGTAGAAACAACAGGAGTTCTGGGTTTCTAGGATTTCCTAGAGTGGAGGGGCAGAGAGGGGTTCAGTTTGGCCTAGGTGAATTAGCTAGCTACTTGAGTTAGGTAGACTCCAGTACTTCTGGGTCTTCACTTTACTCCTACCCCCCCATCCCACTTGAGAGTTGGGGGAGAAGAGAAATTGTTTCAGTGAAGGCTGAGCTTCACACAGCAGGGTCAGGTGGAGAGGAAGTGAAACTGGTTATGCAATCTGGCTGGAGGGGGAGGGCCTGATTGGGGAATGGGGATTGTTGAGAAGCAGCCATGATAGCTTCCCTGGGCAAGCAGCCATCTGGGGCCAGTCTGGAGGGAATTGGTTGAGAGAAATTTTTTTAAACTGTTGAGATCCTCACCTCTAGCTCATCACTGCTTGGAGAAGGAGGTGTCTTTCTGCTTGATCAGTTGGAGCCAGGACACAGGGAATCTTAGGTTGCACTGAGATAGGCTAAGGATGAGGTGAGGGTGGGGAAAGAGGAATGTTATATAGGGAGATGGGAAGCCCCTGTTTCCTTTCTCAGGCTCTTTCCTTGCTCCTCCTGCCTATAACCTCAACATTTTCTGTGTTTCCCCTTGATCCTCTTTTATCCTCTTGCCTTCTCCTTCATGGGGCCTAAGTCATGTTAACCTTAAGAAGTCACCCCTTTTTTTATAGTAGGAGATGGGGATGCCTGTGCCACCTCCGGGTAAGTCAGGAACCCTGTTATATAGAGGACTGCACTTTCCCATAGCTATCCCCTACTCTACCTGATCCCCTCTAGACCTGTCCAGGAACCGGTTCCCTGAGGTGCCAGAGGCAGCATGCCAGCTGGTGTCCCTAGAGGGGCTGAGCCTCTATCACAACTGTCTTCGGTGTCTGAACCCAGCGCTGGGGAACCTCACGGCCCTTACTTACCTCAACCTAAGGTACAGTGGTTATTTGGGGAGGTCTCAGCTTTAGAATCGAAGGGGAGTGGGAATATCTTGCCCCACTCTGAACCTCATGTATGGGAGAACCTGCTAAGCAGGGAGGCATTCCCTGGGCCATCTGTGTCTGAACTGTGAGCCTACTTTTTTTCCCCCTACTACAGCCGGAATCAACTATTGTCGCTGCCTCCTTATATATGCCAGCTGCCCCTTCGTGTGCTCATTGTCAGCAACAACAAGCTGGGAGCCCTGCCTCCTGACATTGGGGCCTTGGGAAGCCTAAGACAGCTTGTGAGAATGGGACAGCCAGGGAAATGGGGAGGTCCTTGGGTTCTTTGGAGGGACGATTGAAGAGAAGCGATTGCTGGGAGCTGGGTTGAAGGCGGGGGAATAGGTGATGGTGCCAAAAAATGAAATGGATGGGATTAGAGGGGCTGGCCCAGGGATTCACGGCCTGACCCTGGTCTCAAGCCCCAACTTCCTCCCTAATTTCAGGACGTAAGCAGCAATGAACTCCAGTCCCTTCCCCTGCAGTTGGGTAACCTCCACTCCTTAAGGGACCTTAATGTTCGGAGGAACCAGCTCAGCACTCTGCCTGATGGTGAGGGAGGTCAGGGCCTGGATGGGTTAGTAGAATCCTCAGTGATCTTCAGGAAGCCTCCTCCCCCCACCACCCATCCCCCTCTTAAATCAACCCATTTAGTCACTTAACAAACAGGCATGTGTGGTCCCTACTGTCACAGAAGCCAGACTAACAGACACGAGACAGAGAAAAGTACAAGACAGTGTGTAAATGAAATGCTAAATTGTGTGGTTCTAATTATAAGTATACTAGGAGTTCAGAGAAAGGGGAGACCAATGTGGGCTGGAAGAGCCAGGGAAGGCTTCACGGAAGAGGTGAAACTTGAGCTGAGCCTTGACGGTTGGTAGGATTTGGATAGAGGAGAGCCTTCCAAGTGAGGGTAACATGATGGAAGACACAGAGGCAGGAATGAGCATGGTGTGGACCAGTAGACAGGAGAATAACCTGGCAGGAATGGAAGGTGTGTGGGGTGGGGAAAGCAGTGGGAAATAGGGTTGGATAGTTAGGTTGGAGCTGACCTTCCATTCCAAGATCCAACCGCAAGTTGTTATTTGCTCTCCAGAGCTGGGAGACCTTCCTCTTGTCCGTTTGGACTTCTCCTGTAACCATGTTTCTCGAATCCCAAGCTCTTTCCGCCGCCTCAGGCACCTCCAGGTCATTCTGCTGGATAGCAATCCCCTTCAGAGCCCTCCTGCACAGGTGAGGTACCCTGGACCTAGAAGGGCAGGTGGGCAGAATACAGCCTAGCTGTTTTCCAAAGTTGGGAAGAGGCAGACCCTGAAGACTGCCTCTCATCACTCTTTTTGCATTCTCCCTCTCTTTCTCCTGACCCCCAGATCTGCCTGAAGGGAAAGCTTCACATCTTCAAGTACCTTTCATCAGAGGCTGGAGAGCGGGGAGTCTCTGGATTTGGGGACCTGCCACCCTCTCACTCGTCAAGCTTCAGCCCCTGGTGGGTCACAAGTTATAGAGGAGCTACGTGGTGAATGAGAGCCCGGTGTCCTAGCTTTGTATTCATCATAGTTTTGGATTGGGCTCTTTCTCAGATAAATGGAGAATTTGAGGATGGGGGGAGGAAGTGTTAGAACTATCCAATTGACATTCGACCATGGCTTCCCCCAACTCCTAGCCCTGTGGAAGATTTGTTCCCTGGACGTCGGTATGATGGTGGGCTGGACTCTGGTTTTCACAGTGTTGACAGTGGAAGTAAGAGGTGGTCTGGAAATGAGGTAAGGGCCTCCCCAAGTGGGACATTCCTTGCCCGACCCCTTGGAAAGAAGTATTTTCTTCCCAGACAGAGAGATCCACTGCCTCTACTATCTTCCTAGACCAGAAAAAGAGATAGATAGGACACAGGGACTAGGCGTTAAGGGCCTTTGGTTTTTATGGGACCTCTCATCACATACTATCCAATTGTGATGTTGGGGGTTGGTCTCAGAGGCCCTCATTCTCCCTCTTTATAGCTGACAGATGAATTTTCGGAACTATCTTTCCGTATCTCAGAATTGACCCAAGAACCTCGGGGGCCTAGGAAGCAGAGGGAAGATCGAACAGGTGAGTGGAGGAGGAGTGGCAGAGAATGAAGAGAGAGATTCTGGAATGGGGAAGGTGGGGTTGGAGAGTTAGATATTCCCTTGATCCTCTCCCTTGGCCTTCTCAGGTGATGGGGACCCTGAACAAATTGACTTCATAGACAGCAGTGTACCTGGGGAGGAGGAGGAGAAAGGTCCTATTGAGGTGAGGGGGCCCCAGCTTTAGTAATGCCAGGGGAGATGGGAGGGCTGGGTGGGCCATTGAGGAAAATGTAACATAACAGTGGGGAATGGACATGGAAAATCTGTCAACACAACTAATGTGCAACCTCTTTTCCCAGGAGCAGCAGCTGGCAGGGCAAAAGACCCCAGAGATGGAAGTAGAAAGGCCTCCTAATGCCAGGTATCATTGCCCCAGTCCCATCATCAGCCCATTGCCCCTGTGTCACCCCAGTGCAATCACTCCTCACACCTTTCTTTCCTCCTTTGTCCTCTCTCTCTCTTTGGACCCCATGGGTGGGTACCCCTTTCTTGACTTCCCTGTGACCTTGCAGGTCAGAGGAGCCAGCTGGGGAAGAACGTCGTCGGCCAGACACTCTACAACTGTGGCAGGATCGAGAAAGGAGACAACAGCAACAGGGAGGCATGTGGGGAGCCCCCAAAAAGGAGAGGTATGAGAAATGGACAAGGGTGAGAGTGGTGCAGAGTCGGAGACATTGCATGAGATAGATAGGATTTGGTGATTGGCCACATTTGGATGGGGGTGGTGGTGGTAGGTGGAGCTAGAAGAAGCTGCCCCTCTGTATCTACCCCACCTGCCATAGGCTGGGAAGGCTTTGATCTGTTCTTGAGCTTTCCCACCTTATCCCATTCCACACTCTATGTGAATATTCTTCCAATGTGTATCTTCCATTTTCTTTGGTTTTGGTTTCTTTCTAGTTTCCTGAAACTGGCAAACAAAGGTAGTGGGGGAAGCCCTACCAGCACAGCCTCCTACAAGTAAGTCTTTTCTTCCTCATCTCTATTCTCAGCTCACCCTTCATCCCTTCCCAACATATCCTCTCCCAATTAACTCTCTCCCTTTAGCAATCCCTCCAAGCGAAGTGGCCCCCAGCCTGGAGCCCCTGAGCCCAACCCTGACCCTCACCATACAGCCTGTCCAGGTGAGATAGGGCCCCTAAGGGTGAGGGGGAAGGGGCATCTCTTAGCTGGTGATGGGATCTTCAGGAGAACTATGGACAGTGGTGGGATGGAGTACTACTTTAACATTCTCATTAACATTCCTTTTATCCCTATATCCCCCTAGCCACAAGCCCTTCTCCTCAGCCACTTGGCTCCATCCAAAGACCAAACAGTTTCCTATTCCGTTCGTCTTCTCAGAGCAGCTCAGGTGAGTTGTAGGCCTGTTGGGCATCTTCCTATGTCCCTATGTCAGTCATTTCCCCTACAAATTTCTGCAATCTGGGATATCATCCTAGACATGTAGATCATATTTCCCTAGACCCCAGTTTCATTTTTCACAGAAGCTGATAAAAAAGATTTCAGTCGGAGTGTTCAGGGAAAATGTGAGGGAGAGGAGAGTGTGGTATGAAGAAGGAAAAGCAACCTTTTCTCTTTAATTTCCTCCCCAGGCCCATTTTCATCGGAGCCTATTCTGAGGCCTCGACGGTCCCCCCAGGCAATGGACAGGGAGGAGTTAATGGCTCAACTCCGACAGGTAGGTCTTGCCTCTGCCTCTGCCTCAAAACCCCAAGTAGGTTTGGATTCTCTTCAGGGACCCAAGAATTCTGCTCCAATCTCATTTGCAGGTATTGGGTCTCTTCTAACACCCACTTCATGGAACCCAAGAAACCTGTTCCTTGTCTCATGAGGTGGATAGAAAGAGAGCCAGTGAGCTAACCCTTATGTTTCCTCAGGTCCTTGAATCTCGCCTACAACAACCCCTTCCTGAGGATTTGGGTGATGCTCTGGCTAATGGCGTTGTCCTGTGTCAGTTAGCCAACCACCTCCGCCCACGCTCTGTGCCCTTCATCCATGTTCCCTCACCTGCTGTGGTTAGTATATATGGGGGTGGAGAGGGTGAAGGAAACAGGGAGGGTCTCTGTTTACCTTTTGTTTCACCTCCAACTTCCTCACCCCCATCTCAGCCAAAACTTAGTGCTCTCAAGGCTCGAAAGAATGTGGAGAGTTTCCTAGAGGCCTGTCGAAAGATGGGAGTCCCTCAGGTATGGAACAGGATGCTGTGGGAGCCTATGGGGTGAGGTGCACGCTGTGGAGGTGGGAGAGGGGTGCATGAGGGAGGACAGCTGGGTGTGTTGCATGAAGGAAATGGAACGGGTCCTAGGCCTCACCAGAAGAAAGCATGTCTGTATGGGAGAAAGCTTAGCTTGTGGGTTCCTGCCAATATGATGTCATCAGCATGTGAGGGAGATTTGGGAGGGGAAGGTTTTGCTGCTGCTGACGTGTCTGTCTGTCTGTTCTGCTTTCCTGCCCTTCTGACCTACCTCAGGCTGACCTGTGCCTACCCTCCGACCTCCTCCAGGGCACCACACAGGGGCTACGTACCACGATGGAGGCTGTGAAGTGTGGTGGTGGGGAGGGCCCCCTGCCCCTTGGGCTCTCTCCCAGCCTGGGTGGCTTCGTTTTGTTCTACGTAGTCCTCATGTTCCTGCTCTATGTCACCTATGCTGGGCTCCTGGGCTCCTAGGACCCTGGAGTCTGAACGTCCCCAAACCTTATGTGCCTATTTATGACAATTCCTTCCCCGACTACTCGCCCCCCCCAAAAAAAATTTTTCACTGTGGGGACTTAGCTCAGCTACCCCCTTCCTATTCTGTCTGACCAATGATGCCTTCTGCCCTCACAAAACTGTACTGCTTCCCTTTCCCGTAAATGTATACAATGACTTCAGAAGCCCTACACTGCCCCATCCCCCTCCGGGTCCTCACTGGGGCCCGGACCTCATCCTGATAGATCTTTACTGTGGGTCATCCACCTCTGGCCCTTGATTCTTCAGAGAGGCTTTGGCCCCCTGCACTCATATACTGGTCCCTCTTCTACCCCTGCTCCTAACCCCCGATTAAATTATCTTTATTTTGTAGAGAGATCACTATATTTTTAGGGGATGGTGGGGCCCTTGCCCATCTCCCTCTTTGTTTATAAACTGTATAGACCATGACCATTGTCTCTGTGTTTGTTGTGTGTATTTTGTATCTGCTCAGTGTCACTCTGCTGCCATCTTCCATTTGCTTCCCTTTTCTGGCCAATAAATAGGAAGTCTCCTGAGCCAAAAGCATTGCCCCACTCCATGGCCATCTAACAGTTACACTTTGAAGTGCCTTCCTCCAAATCTGCTTCAGATCTTCCCTCCTTCAGAACCTATTAGCATAGAGTTCTATCCCAATAATGTAATTAACAGTTGATGAGCACTTTGTGTTAAGCACTGACCTGTCTCGTCCCTACAAGGCTTTTTCTCTCCCATCTTTCCAGTCTATGTGCAGTGTCTGTATGCAGGGCTGGATACAGGTGACAGTGTTGGGTAAAAGAACAGAAAGGGAGAGTGGAAGTAGCCAGGTCTGAGACCTAGTTTTTACTTTGAGGGTCCCTTTCTGTCTCCCCTCCATTCAACCTGTGTTCTTTATTTAGTGACTTGGGAGGAAGTGGACTGTCAAGGCTGAGTGAAGAGTGGGCCCCCAGGCCAGGCTTTGGTCTCTTACTTGTCTCTCTCGGAATGGGTGGGCTAGAGAAGTTAGTTCATGAAGACTAACCTAGAATCCTTCCTCATTTCCCCCTCCCCCCCAGGAGTCCCTGTGCCAGCCCCACCACATCTTAGAAGAGGAGGGGACCCTTGAAAAGGGCCTCCCCAGCATCGTCACTGCTGTCCATGCCTTGCTGGAGCAGGCAGGGTCCCATTTGCATCCTTAGGGGAGGGGAAGGGGGAATGGGACAAGACATCCAAGAACCTCCCTGCATCAGCAAATATGGATATCTTTAGATTACTGCTGCCCATAAATCATTGGGACGTGGGATGGGGCAGAGGGACATTGCTTCAGTCCCGTTTCCTGCCCCTGGACTCTTATGTGGGTGGGAAGACCTCAGCCCTGGCACCATGCCACTCAGGTACTGTTTCCAGGCTGTGCCTGGTGTAGGGAGCAGTAATTCCTACTGAAATGCTGTGGCTCCCACCATAGAACTCCCCATGGCCAGCTGAAGAAATGGCTGAACTGGATTCTAAGGAAAGAGGTCTGGGATGGAGCAAGAACGTATCTGGACTAAATCCCCCTGGACACCTCAAGCTGTGTCAGGTTCCCCCAATAAAGAATAGCCAGGAGCCTCCTGGGTTGATTTTCCGTTAGGCTGTCTGTGAATGAATGCCTGAGACTTTTTTTTTTTTAAACGACTGGGGGCGCTTAGGGAAATTCGGAGGCTTCTGGTGCATCTTGTCCTCCGACCCCATCTCTTTAACTTCTCGTCTCTACGTCTTCTCGGTGGGTTTCTCCAGTACTCATCTCTGCCCCGCCTCTCTTTTTCTTACCCACCTCAGCGGTTGCCCCACCTCCCATCAGTGACATGTGACTATTCCCTCGGGGGGTTCCCAGGTGGTAAAAGGGCTAACTTCTTGGTTCTGGCCTCTGGCCAGTCGCTCTTCCCTGGCCCTCTTTGCGGCTCTTTGGCTTCTCACCTTTTTTGGAGTCCCGGGGTGGGGTGGGGCCGTCCCTTGCGGGGTTAGCGCCTCCTCAGCACTTTTCGGTTTGAGGGGGGAAGGAGGGACCTCGGGACCCGGCCGGCACCCTCATCCTCTTCCTTTCCCAGGTAAGACTTGTTGGGTCTTTGAGCTAGTCCTGGCCGGGGTCTGGGAGACCCATGTGGTGGGACCAACCAGGGAGGGAGAGGGATTGGTGCCCCAAGACTCCAGTTAAGTTTGGCTTAGGAAGCAGAACCGGGGTCTCTGGTCTGAGGGAAACGGTGGGAACCAAGTACCCAGAAAGCTGGAGGAAAGAAGGAAGGCTGGGGGGGAAAAAAATTAGGAAGCAGGCCTCCTGAGTGTCTACAGGGTGAAGAGGAGGTAGTCTTGTGCGCTCCTCCCGACCTAGCATGATCCACTGCCTTCCTCCTGGGGAGGAGAGGAAGATCTGGATAAAGACCCATGTGACCAAGAAGAGAACTGTGGCTCTGGAGAAGAGTCTGGATGACACAGAGATCCCTCGACCACACAGGTAAGTATGTGTTGGGGGTAAAGTTGAGGACGGTGGGGGTCAGGCTTAGGGGAATAAATGGGAGATGAGAGGGAGGGTCTAGGAGAGCAGCTTTGTATTCCTCTTGACTTTCAGCCCCCAGCCTGGGTCCTCTCCAGCCCCTCAGCTCCATGGGGGCCAAATTCAGCCACCAAATGCCATGCTTCACTTTGGTCAGCTGCTTCTGGGGGATCAGAGTAAGTAAGCCAATATTTCCCATGCCATTTGGATTTTGACCTCCAGTGGAAACCCCACTTCTTCCTTACTTTGCCCTCTTCCTTTCTGGTTTTTGGCCTATTCTGATTTCAGTTTCCGTTCTTCCTAGCCCCAGTTGTCACCCAGAGTCTCAAAGAGAGGAGCCAGCCAGCTCCCTGGGAGCCTGGCTATGAAAGGGTGATGCCTGTGAAAGGGTGACCGGGTGGGAAGGGTGGGCTGGGGCAAAAGGGTGAGATGGAATTTGTGGAGTGATTGTGGGAGGGAGAGGGTCAATGTTGAAATTTGTGGTAAAAGTAAAAATCCTTTCCCAACCCCAGACAGGGAATTCTGGATCTGGTAACTCAATCTCCTTCAGAACCATCTGGCATCCATCCTTCTGTGCCTTGTTTGATGCCCGGGACCATGACACCCAATCCTTAGCTCCACCTGAAGTAGAGGGGAATAGGGAGAGCTCCCAGAGTGATAAAGGTACTGAACTTCCCTAGGTAGGTTACAAAACCAATGGAGATCCAGGTCAGATGTTGATGGATCGAGGAACCTGGGCTTCTTTCAGCGTCTTGAAAGTCTCTTCTTGGGAACTCCCTTATGTTATTTCCCCCTTCAATTCAACTCAAGTATTCAGCACCTGCTATTATGAGTGATTTCTGGGATCCAGAGAAAGCACCGACTACAGCTGGGGATCAGAGAAGGTTTTTTTCTATAGGAGGTGACCCCAAAGGAAACTAGGGATTTCAACAGGCAGAGGTAAGGAATAGGAGGATACCAGGCATTTGGGACAGTGGACAAAGGAATGGAAGGACAGCAAGTAGGCTGGTTTAGTTGAACTACAGAGAGTAAGTGAGAGAGGGGAGTAGTCAATCCAGAAAGGGTGGAGGTAGATTGTTTTGTGAAGGGCTTTAAATTCCAAGTGGGAGTTTGTATTTTATCCTAGGGGAACAACTGAAGTTTCTTCTGCAGGTTTCTTCAGAGCTGTGTTTTAGGAATATCAGTTTGGTAGCAATTTGTTGTGTGCTTTGTATGTTCATAAAGCGCTTTGCTTAAAACTATATAAATGCTAGCTAACTACTAAGAAAAATTATGAAGTCTCCATAGAGCTGACATTTTGATGGTAGTGTAAGGGTAAAAGGGCATTTCAGGCATAGGGCACAGCTTGTACAAATATATAAAGTCAGAGCTATAACATCCAGTTCTGGTAACTAACTGCTGTTCAGTTTGCCAAGAAAAGAGCCTGCAAAGGGGAATAATAGAAGTTAAAGCTGGAAGGAAAGGTAGGATGTAGGCCAGACTTGGAGGGCCTTAAGTCTAAGGCAGAGGAATTCATCTCTTATCCTAGAGGCAAGTAGGAAACCCAGAAGGCTTTTGTGTGTCCTAGAGACAGTGTCCAAGTTGTGCTTTAGGATTCTTTGGTAGACAGATGTTTGTAGAGGGGTGAGGCTGCTTTCAACAATTAAACAATTGTCTCTCTGAGAGTTGTGTAGGTCCTGAATTAAGATTATGGCTGTGTGATTGGGTAGAAAGGGTCCAACTGAGAGAGGTTTAGTTAGAAGCTGTGGAATTTACCTACTGATTAGATTTGGGTGTGTGAAAAGAGGGATCAAAGGTGAATTCAAGGTTAGGAAAGGATAATTACTCCCTATTCCTAGGTGTAGCTGGGAGGGAAGTGCTTTGTGAAACCTAAGCACTATATGAATGTTAATCACTGTGTTTAGGTTTCCCAGATCTCTGCTCAGAAGATTTTTTTTTCTCTGACCCTCTCTTGCCTTCCATTACTCAGATTCCGATTGGCCTGTCCCAACCACCCCAACAGGTGAGAAGCCCTCCCCTTCCACCCAAGTCCCTGGAGTGGATTTGAATGAGGCCCTTCCTGAGAGCTCAAGACGTTCTAGCTTTCAAGGATTCCTCCTTGCTAACCCAATTATTGTTGTTTCTTCAGATTCTGAGGAGGTCTAGGCAGCTTCTTGCCCCACCCCCCATAATGTCAGTCTGGACACAGCCAACCCCTGCCCGAATCTTAACTTGGATGTGTGGTCCAGAGATAACACCTGTTACCTGCCTACTTGAGATGAGCCAAGGAGACACCGAGTCTACCCCCACTCCAAAGTCCTCCCTAGTCCCACCCACTCCGTAGCCCAATGAGGCAAAGGTGGATTATGTCATCTCATCCCCATCCTATCCCTCTCTGCAATACTCCTTGAGAGCTGATGAAGGCTACCTCTTCCCCTTCATCTCTTGTTGCTGTTATTGTATTGGGAGAGAATAACAGGGCTCTCTCTTTTTCTCTCCCCCCCCCCTTTTGCTGTATTTAGTGTATTGCTGTGGGGCTGAATAAAGTGGGTAATGTGTACTCAACTGTCTCACAGTCAAAAATTTTATTATCATTCCAGGCATTATGTTAGCTGGTGCTGAGGATACAAATACAAAGAATAAGAATCCCTGCTCAAGCAGTTTACAGTCTAAACCACGGGTGGGGACCACATGTGGCCTTGAGGCCGAAGGTTCCCCACCCCTGGTAAACTATTTGTGACATAGGCCAGGAAGACAAGTGATTCCAATATGATTGTCTGGGGATGATAAATCATCCAGTCTCTCCCCCCCTCTTCCCACATCAGTGTTCTATTGGTGGCCATCATCACCCACCCCAGCCCTGTCTAGGGGAAGGTTGGCATGTGGGGTAATCACTGTGGAGTACAGGCGGCAGGGCAGGCTGGAACCAGGGCCATTAGTGCAGTCTAAGATAGGTTCTGTCATGTGCCTGGGGTCACTGCCCTGGGCAGACTCTAATGATGAACGCCTTGTATGTTTACTGGGGGGGCCCCCATTGGAACAGAGATAAGAGGGAAAGGCAATCTGGCCTCTCAAATTAGAGATTAAATGGGGCTGCTCCCAGAGTTACAGGGTGCCTCTCTGTGTAGGCCTCTCTAGCTGTTAAGGGAGAAAGATTCTTTAAGATTCCTCCCTGGCTCATGGAAGTTCCAGCTAGGAATTAAGTGGAGGGACTAGATCTATCGATAAGAGATAGGAGATTGCACTAGGACATTTGCAGGAATTTGAAATAGCAATTTGGAGTGGGTTGGGAATGAGGAAGTACCTCTGGAGAGTTACCACAAGAGAGTTCCCAGTGTTCTTATTGTCAGGACTAGAGAGAGAAAAAGAAAAAAGACTCTTCAGATATCTATAGATGTGGGCAGATTTTTTTTTTAGATGCCATCTTTCAAAGATGAAATTACTGGATTCTTAATGTACATTTTCTGGGTCTTCCTATCTTTAAGATAGCTGAAAGTGAGGCAAGCAGAGGTGGGGTGCAGGTACTGAGGGATTAACTATTAATATTAACCCAGTGACTTCTTTCCTGGGGAATGGTATTAGACAGCCTGAAGGGATGACTACCTGGGGGAAAGGAGTTAAAGGTAAACCTCTTTAGTTCCTGGGTCAGTTGTATTGGGCACCACAAGGAGGAGGGTCAGTGCTCTACACAAACCAACTCCCCGAACCCATTTAAATCCTCTTCCAGCCCAACAGCTGGAGAAGACAGTTGACTTGTGCCACGTTCATCACTTTGGCTATAAAGGGATGAAGGGTTGACAAGGGCCTGCACACTCGCCCTCTTCCCTGGGCCTCACAAAGTTGTTTCTGTGCTTAGCTATGGGGATGCCCTCACAGGGGACCAGAGGATGAAGCTGAGCCTGGCTGCTTGCCCTTCTTCCTGCCCCAGATCCAGGTCGACCTAGTTGAAGCCAACCTTCCTGGTTGGTAGTGGAAGCTCTCTTCCCAGCCAGCCTCTATGGCTATGTATTCTGGACCTTCAGTGCCTACCTATTCCCCTGCTGGCTCCAGAGCCCAGGGGTTTGTCGCTTTACTGGCATCTTGGTGACCACAGCTGTCATTACACTCCAGTGGTGTGCCAGGGGGAGGCAGCTCTATTATATGGTGCTGGCTGGCACTCTGAGGAGTAGAGCAGGGAGCTAGAGTTCTGAGGCAATTCCGGTGCCTGACCACAGGATACAGCATTAGGAAGTGATGTGCCCCTCGAGGGCAACTCCATCTTCATGGACCCCTTGGCCTCCCGCAGACGCGTGGTTGCCCGAGTGCTCCAAGTGGTCCCCTGTACCACTTGGCTTCAGCGGTATCTCTATCCTGAGGGCATTGCTCCAACGGTGACCCTCTTCTGGAACCTGCACCCGGGGTGACCTTCCTTTTGAGACACACCCTAGGACTCAGGGCTCATCCGTATATGATCATGGCCCTGGAGAACTTAGGCAACTAGAGCTGTTGGAGGCTTCGGGGCAGCCCGGTGCAATGATTACAAGGTCCCCGCAGGAGCCGCTCCGTGTTCTAGCCCGGTCCCACCAAGCCCATTTATAGCGTCCAGCAGTCTTATGGATGCTACAAGTTTGGCCCGTTGTCGTGTGCCTGCAGCCACAGCTCTCCGGGCTCCGCGGGAGCCGATCTGCTCCAGGAAAAAGGGGTCAGTGTGGCCACAACGCCGCGAGCTGAGCAGGGGCAGCAGGAGGTACTTGGCTAGGGCTTTCGGATTCCCAGATCTCTCTGGCTTCCCTCTGCCCGAGCGCCCTGGACCTCTTATAAGCTGGTAACAATCTCAGCCCAGGCTATGAGTCTACAGCCCCAGTCCCTTGGGCCGAAGGGTCACTGGTCACACCTCGTGGCACGCAACAGGGTCTAGAACTCTGGAGCTCTTTAACCTGGAGGGAATGAAGGTAATGGGGAGTCAGAGCAGAAAAACATGAAAAACACTTGTAAAGAGACCCGCGGGGTTATTTCTTCAGTGAGTGCTCAGAGGGAGGGAAAGAGGGATCTAGATAAAAGGAACCCACCGACAAAGGGAAAACCATTTCCTTGCAACCTTCATAGGTCCATACTTCTCCCCCTGGTGGATATCGTCCGGGGCCCCCTGGACCTCTTTTATTCCCTCCCAGATCTGACCTCACCTGTGCTGGCGGGCGCTGTACCTGGTCAGCTGCTCGGCTTCACTGGCAGCCACCACGGCCAGACTGCTGTAGTGTGTGCAGAGTACGATAAGGTGGCCCAGACTCGCACTGGCGCACTTGTATGCGCCCGCCGAACGCGCAGCCATCGCTCACTTTCTTCTCACTATTGAAGCACTCTAGCTGTGGAGGGTCTGCATGGAGCCCCTGCGACGTTTGCTTCCGCAGGTGGCCGCAGAGCTGTCTGCACATCTGGATGATAAAGCCAGGGCCGCGAGTCAGTAGCTCACCAGCCCTAGTACCTCATGCCCCCAACTCCATCTTCCGGGCCCAGGGGTCGAAGGATTGACCTAGGCTTGGAGGCGGCTGGGGAGGGAGGGCGAGAGTTAAGTGGAGGTGAATTCTGAGTATTGTATGAAACTTGCATGCTCTGTGCCAGGTGAGGTAGAGTCGTAAGTGAACAGCCAGTTCCCCATTGTTTCCGCAGTACTGGTGGACAGGCTAGCCCCAGGACAGCTCTCGCCTGGGTCCGCCGCCGTCTCCTAGCCGCCACTCCACGCTTGCGGGGGGGGGGGGGCGGGAAGGCCCTATCTACTTTCTCTGTGAGTTTCTTAGAGACCCTGAGCTGCCTGAGGATCTCGTAGCTGGTGTGGACGCTAAGGTTCTGAGTCCTGTGGGAGCGCCGGGGGACTGCTACCTAGGCGGCTCCCGGAGTCCTACCCTCCTAGCGTTTCACCCTCAAAAAACGACCGGAGTGAAAACAAGGCTAGGGGGCTATGAGACGGGTTGCTAGGAGTTTGCCTAGTGGGGGGAGAATTGAACGGAAACCGAGACAGGGCATTCGCGGGCAGCGCTCCTGCCAGTTGCCAGGAGTCGCTATCTGGGAGGGCAGAATCCAGCCCGAGGTGTTTTCGGCCGCTGGCCAATCCGAACTTCCTTGGACAAGTCGGCCAAGCTCTGACCAATGGGCGTTCGCCGCCAGTATCTCCTCCCTCTCTTTTCGCCCCGCCCGGGTTGACGTGCCTCGAGCCGTGTAGATCTAGTGGCGCCGTAGGGACTCGAGCTCCTTCTGAGCTGCCCCGCCCCGCCCCTGCCCACATCCCCGCACCCAGCCGTCCTACCACCCCATCCCCCCTCCGAAGTAATTGTGGAGGCTGAGGTTAAGGCATGTATTCAGCTGTATTAGTTGATTGTAGTTGGGCGGGGGGAATTTAGCGTAGCTTTTATTTTCCGACGGGTGACGTCCCTCAGCGGCCCCCAGATGTAGGCCAGGCCCACGAGGACCCCTGCCAAATGTCCGCTGAAGGAGATCCTGTGAAGGAAAAGGAGGCTCTTGGAAGCGGCTTCTCGGTGCCTGTGCCTTGCGCCGGGTCTTGGGCGGTAGCCGAATGGGCTCCCGGGATCTTTTCGTTAGTTAGAGCAGTGGATGTTAATCGAATATGGACCTTTTCCTAAGAGCAGTTTGGTCACTGAGGTCACTGGGCTCCTGAAGAGCCGGGAGTCCTCGTAAAGGGGCGGGTCAGCAGATGGTGCAGAAACTTAAGACACGACGTGGTGTATTCAAAAGCCCACGGAACCGGGATCGGGAAATCTGCACTGTGGCTCCAGCTGTGATTATGGGCATTCACCTTTCGAATACATAGCCTCTGAATCCCCAGCCCTGCCCAAGGGCCACACTCACTTAGGGGCGAAGTAGCTGGCCACCAAAGATTCTGCCAGGCACAGCAATAGGTCCCCCACAAGGGTGTTCTCGGAGCTGGACATCACCTGCATGGCAAACAGGACGCCTTGGGAGTGGAAGGGAAGAGGATTCCATGGGTTTACTACTCTCCGGGAGCCCCAGATTCTCTTTCCACCCCCTCTCTTTTTCAAAAGAAAACATGAAAACTCCCGGCTCCACAGCAGAAGGAGGCTACGTTTGACATAAAATTCCCCCTTGCGACAAACATAGTATAGCTAAGGTGAAGCAATTTCTGTGGATGCTGTCGTTTGGGTTAGTGTGCAGGACCGGAATGACTGCTCTATCCAGAACTTGATTGACCTGAGCAATGGAAGATAATTTCCCCCCCACCCGCCCATGATACCACCCTTCCCCACCACCCCAGGGATTGTCTCTCTCGCTTGAAGTGAGGTTTTCCTGTCCCTCCTGTACCGGAGAAGCCAAGCGTACAGCCAGCTCGGTAATGACTTTCTCGGAATAGCAACTCCATGACCAAGTTCAGGGCAAGGTGAAGGAAACCAGCGAACAGGGCAGCAGAGAACACCAGGACTAGGAACATGCCTGTGCCCACAGACTGTTCCATACGACGCCCAGTCAGCCACAGTCCCGCCACATTGCAGGCCAGGTGCCAGGGGTTCTCATGGTGCACGGGAGCTAGCAGCAGCAGCCACCAGTGCTTGGCTGTATCTAATGAGAAGCAGGCATTGCTGGGGTCCACGAGTGGCCACAGGAACAGGCTTATAATGAAGGATATGGTCCCTACTGTGACTTGGGGCCAAGGTGCTGGCCCCTTTAGTTGTTTTGCAAGCAGCACCATAGGTGGAGGGAGGGAACAAAGAAATTAGGGAACTCGAAGCATTTCCCCCGTGTCACGTCGAACTCTTTCCCTCTAGCTTTCACTTTGCTAGGTGATCAAGGTGGTCAAGGTCCTCCCTAGCCCCAGATCTTCCCACAGGGACCCAGGTGCCCATTCCAATTCCCCCTATTTCCAATCATGTGAAGAGGGTCCCTCGCCCAGACTTCTATTCAGTCTGCTCCTTTGTGACGGCAGCTGTGATTCACAGATACCTACTCTTGGGTCTGGACCCCTCTGAGCAAGTTAGCGACGTGTCCAAAGGGGCACTAGGTAACTAGGGTAAATGGACAAAATTGGATGGATGAAGAACCAGAATTAATGGGGGGAGAACATTTTGCAAAGTAATCGTAATTAACTCTCTGAGCATTGGGGAGAGGGGGCGGCGGGAAGAGAGAAAAACAGCACCCTCTAAATCATTTGCCCTCTAACTCATTCAGCCTATTGTCCTGGCAACTTACGAAGCTCGCTTAAAGAAACTGGCTAGATTTGGTAGGTGGAGGGTAGTTCTCCTAGTCAAGTGGTTGTAGGAAAAATACTGTTTACAGTTTATAAAGCATCTTCACATATACTGTCATTTAATTCTCACATTAGTTCTGCAGACGGGAGAGCCCTATTGCATTTATGAGTGAGCAAGCACAGGACATCAAATGATGGAGTTAACTAGGTGGTGGTGGAGTCATAATTCATCTTAGATCTGCCTATTTTGGTGATTCAGAGACAAAAAGTCTACCTCTTCTAGGTGGACTTGCTGAAAGTTGGAAGAGGAGACACCTAGGTGCTCATCCCAATTTGGCTTCTTGAATTTTAATCAAACCCAGGAGGTGTCAAGACACAGTTCCTAACTACTAACTGCTGACCCACTAAATCATTTTCTAACCCCAGAGGCACAGTGGAACCTGACAGAGAAGTTAAGTACTTCTAATAAATAATTTCTGAAATATTTTTCCTCTGTGCTTCATTGGTCCAGGAGAGAAGAGGACACACCCACACACCCACCCACACCCACCACCTCTCCCCTCCATTGATATATTTGCTAAAGCAGATTAAGTATGGCTGGGAGTAATACCTCTGGTTCTGAAACAGAATACAGGAAAACCAAGTAAATGACTAGAAGGGAATGATACCTCAGAACTGTAGATCACTTGATTATTTTCAAAATATTTTTATGTGATCTGGTTGAAAGAACTCACAACTCAAACTTCTAGCCAAGATGCTCATAGGGTGACTTGATCTCAGAACTGCACCAAGTAATCCGAAGTTCACAGGCTTATTTAGGAAAGGGAATCTGCCCAAAAAAGCTAGTGCCAGTGTTAAATACGATGGAAGCCTCCCAGCTCAACCAGAGACCATCTGCAACTGGCAAGTCTTTGTATCCAAGAGGCAGCAAGAGCAGAGCAGTCCCATGAGAAAAGTCCAGGGTGACTGGAAACATATAACATGGACCTTTGCACTTGGAGGATTTGGAGCAAAGGCACCTAGACTCTGTTGTGCAGCACAGGCTCCACAAGCCCACAGGCTGAGATCACTCAACCTCTCTCGAGTTTAGAACAGAAAGTGGTAAATAACTTTAGCCAGGTAATGGAATCCCTGAAAATTAGAATAGACCAAAAAGAAATCAATGACAAGAAACATCCAAACAAAATCAAAAGAAGACTTTTAATAATGAGAAAAGTTATCTATTTTTATTTTTTAAAAGCTGATCAGGAAACAGGTTAAGGAGAGGTATTTTGGAATCCTTGAAAACCAAATTTTTTTTTAAAGCCTGAACACTATATTTTAAGCAATGATAAATGAAAAGTGCTCAAATCTTTAGAAGCAGAAGGCAAAGTGAAAACTGAAAGAATCCAATTGTTTTCTGAAAGGAATCTCAAAAGGACAAATCCCAAGAATGTCATCAAAATCCAGAGCTTCCAAGGTCAAATTAAATTGCAAACAGCCAAAAAAAAAAAAGCAAGAATTCTAGCACCAGGGAACCAAGATTAGGGTCATATAAGGCTTGGGAGCTTCTCTTTCGGAGAGCTCTTAGAATACAGTTTTCCTTTTTTTTTTTTTTTTGGCTAGGCAATAGGGTTAAAGTGACTTGCCCAGGGTCACACAGCTAATAAGTATTATTATGTGTCTGATGCCGCATTTGAACTCAGGTCCTCCTGAATCCAGGGCCGGTGCTCTATCCACTGCACCACCTAGCAGCCCCCAGAATACAGTTTTCCAAGAGGCAAGAGAGGAATAATTCGCTCAACCCTGAAAAACTAAGCATAAACTTAAAGGGGAAAAAAATGGACCTTTAATGGCATTCTTAATGAAAAACCACAGTTGAATAGGAACTTTGAAGAGCAAGGTAAATTTATATGAGCATTTTAAAGGGGCTACAGAATGATGAAGTGCTAACAGTCTGATGGGAGAAGAAACAAGTGTTCCTTCAGAACATTAATGCCTTCATGGGAATTAAACAAGATAAATGGAAGAAAACTTGGGGGCGGCCTGGTTACGTTCTATGGGTTGCACGAGGGAAAAGAAAAGAGAAAATAAAAGGGATACAAGTGTAGAAAGGAGGCAAAAGGGAGTGGAACTAACTCTCATAATTGGGATGCCTCAGAATATACATACATGGAGAAGGGGTGGGCATATGCAGACATCAGATGAATCTTTTAACCAAATTGGATAAAGTAAGGTTGAACACACTCATGATCTTATACACAAATATATAAAACTCAATCAGCAAACAGGCAGAGAAAAGGGGGTTAGGGTTAAGCAGGAAAGATCCTATCCTATCCCTATAAGAGGGAGTAGTGGCAGTCAAAACAAACTTCAGTTTTGGAGAGTGGACCCTGGTTATGGAAAGGGGAAAAAACTGGAAACTAAGGGGGTGTCTATCATCTGGAGAATAGCTAAACAGGCTGTTACATATGAATGGTGTATTACTGTGCTATAAGAAATGAAGATTTCGGAGAATCCTGGGAATGTGTATGAACTGCTGTAAGGTGAAGAGAGCAGAATAATAATTCAGATAAGGACAACACTGCAAAGAAAAACAACTTTGAGAGACCTAAACATCCTAAATTCCAAAGGCAAACTGACAAGAGCTGATGTGGAGAAAGACATAACATTTTTGGATGTGGCCACAATATGGATTTGTTTTGCTTGACTATGCCTATTTATATTTATTTCTGTTGGGGTAGGGGGTGGGAGGGGTGGAGATGCAATTATGAGGTCAAAGGGGGAGAAAACTTGGCCACTGAGATGTTTTTAAAATGCAGAGAAGGTGAAATTTTACAAAAATGAATGTGGAAAACTATCTTCCTGTGTAATTGGGGAAAAAAAAAAAAGAAAGGCAGAGAACAGAACAGTATAGACTCTTACAGCAGTCAGTCAGTAGCAAGATAAGGTCTTGTGTTCAGACTCAGTTGTTTGTTGCCGATCTCAACTTTTCCACTCAGATTTCTACTCTTTCCTCAGCTTATGCTCTTACCAGAGGCCTTAACCACTGAAAAAAATCAAATGTTCTAGTGAAGCCCAAGAGTTAAGCTGTTAAAGTATGGACTCTTTCAAGACAATAACAAGCCAACAACAATCTTAACTTAATCTTTTGTATTTGGAAGGGAAGCAAGGCAGCACTGATGAAATGATTAATCAAAATGATTTTTAATCAGGCATTTCATAAATACTTGGGTTCATTATGGGCTCAGAATAAAATATGGGACTACTCTTCCTAGAAGACGTAACAAATGCTGAAATGTTTTATCTTGAAGAACACCTAACACCACATCGATTATCCTCCATGTTCTTTCAGTGTACTTATATTCAAAGAATAAATTAGTTATTTTAACTTTTTAAAAAAATAAAACGCAAGGGGCAGCTGGGTGGCGCAGTGGATAGAGCTCCAGCCTTCAAGTCAGGAGGACCTGAGTTCAAATCTAGCCTCAGACACTTGACACTTACTAGCTGTGTGACCCCTAGGCAAGTTACTTATACTCGACTGCCTCACTAAAAAGCAAGAAAAGAAAAAATAAAATAAAATGCATGAAGGATATTCAGGAGGAAGCAAAGACAAAGGAGAACAGCTTTGAAAGTAATGCAAATTTATTATATACATTTTTAAAAAGCAAGCAGTATGGAATAGAGATTCATAGTTTCATATGCAAAAAACCTTACAGACATACTTTTTTTGGTGTTAAATTCAAAATTTAAAAATTAAAAAAAAAAAAAAGAACAATTCATGACTCCAGGTTCTACACCCAGAGCTACCCCCTCTCATCCTTGGTCAGTGACAGAGTAAAGATCAGAATTCCTGTTGTTCCCACTGAACTCAGAGATAAGGAGTGAGGCTAGGAATGGAGAAGGTTGGCTGGAAGTATTTGAGGTCCTTGGCCTCACTTTTCCTAAAGTGCCCTTATTTTCTGTACTTCGGGATCTTGGGCTGATTCAGCCCTATCACCTATGACTATCTGCCCTCAAAAAGCTAAAGTAAGTCCTAGGACCAGAATAGAGAAAAGATGACAACAGAGTTGGCTGGCTCAGTAAATGCTGGGGGAAAGTTGGAGGGAGCCACTGAATCTAGGGCACCAAGCACCAGGGAAAGAATATGACACACAAAGGCATCTCAGATCCCTAGCCCTTTAAATAAGTTCCAACCAGTAGTGATTTTTGGAGGCCTTTCCTTGGTAACTGAAGAATTGGGGGGGGGGGGAAGTAGCAGCAAGTTATGAGAAAACAAGAAAAGGCTAAAAGTGTAGCTCTCACCACAGCATGCCAACCGGGCTCTTGGCTCCCTCCCTACCTCAAAGCACTCAAACAGGCCAGTGAAAGGGGACAGTAAGTGGAGACAAAAAACAAATGGCGAAGGTACAGAATACATGATGACAAGATTTAGGGAGAAAAAAGCCAAGATGGGAGACATGGAGATATAGCATATGGAGATTAGAGTTTTGGAAACAACACTAACTAGTTGTGAGGAGGTGTCCTCCTATGGGTTACCTTCTCCCTAAAGGAGAAATTCATTGGGCTTGAGGAAGGGACTCTGGAAGCTGGCTGTGTACTTATTCTGCTTCCCTGACTTGGACTTGAGGGAGAAGTACCAACATGAGTTTCTCCCTCTCCCGTGCATAACTGCCTATACTGGTGGGGTAGACCTTTGCAAAAGGAGGGGGGAGGGAGTGAGGAGGAAGCAGAGGGTGGACAGAGAGATATAAGGGGAGCATGACTTCTGTGCCCCAGGGGGAAGTGACAACAGTTCTTCAGCAGTTAGACTTCCCATCTTCCCCATACCAAAAACAGTGTTAATAGGTATGTTCAGAAGCTGGGCACAGAGAAGAGTTAGGAATTTAAGAGAACATCAAGATATGGATTCTTCTCCACAATGAGGATGAAGTGAGATTGAGCCTGGCTAGATAAATGACACACAGCTGGAGGCATTCTTCCAGAAAACACCCCAAATCCACTAAAGATAACCAATCTCCCACACCCTCAAGGCTACAGAAGCTTAAACACCCACATACACACACAAATAAGAGAAGGGAAACTGAGTAGCAAGTCCTCTCACCCTATCACATTGTCCTAAATATCAAGGTCATAACCCTTTGCCTCATTCTGAAGAGAAAGTTTACCCTAAGCAGATATCCATGTCCCCATACAAACAGCTCAGCCCCCAGAGCTGTTGACATAACACAATGGACTAGAAAATATAAACAGCTGTGTTTGCCTGAGGTGGCTGTCAGGGATATTATGGTAATGCTTTGGTAGTCTGGTTAGGTATGGGCAAATTTAACACTAAGGCAATGAAAGCCATCCTCATTTCTGCCCATCTTGTCCTTGGTATAAGAGAAACATCCTTACCTAGTCTTACCCCCCATCTTAACCCACTCTTTGGAGTCACTTTGCCAGAAAGGCCTGTGTTAGTTTATAGACGAAGCTGTTGTCTGGACAAAGAAAGAAAAAAAAAAGCCAAATTAAGCTAATCAGGCAAGTTTGCTAGTATATGAAAACAAGGGACCCTAAAGCCAGGCAACAACAAACTTTTTTTCTTTTTCTTTCAAACCAAAGTTCTTTTCCAACACTGCCTTTAGTGCAAGAATCAAAGTCAGGGCAGAACAGGAAGTGTGAAAAAACAATGCAGCAACTGCACAAAAATCTCTCCCCTGTGGTAGTCCAGAAGGTAAGGCTGGGAGTGATCTCAGAACATGGATGATGGAATGATGGTCAGAGTAGATAAGGAATACCTTTACTACCCATGAATATCAGCAGTTATCTGGTGATTCTTGGGGGCAGAGTACACAAGAGGATGGCTGTGTAGATTTTATGTATATAGATATAGATATAGATATATGTATATATGTATGCATGTATCCATGTATGTATGCATGGATACATACACATATATGTAGAATAGGCTATATTAGAAAACTTTGTGTTTATAAAACACTGGTATCCAAACATCAAACCAACAGTTAACTAAAGTGCCTGACATGAGTTTGGGGGAAGAGAAGAAGCTAAGGGATTAAACTTTTGCAAACAAATGAAAGATAGTAGCAGCTTTGATATGAAGGATAGGAACCTTTCATCATTGCATGTGTAGATGGGGTAGTTGGGTTGGGAGTTTGTGCAAGAGAGATGAAGGCCTTTTGGGGGGGGGGCACAAGGTGGAAAGTGATTGGAAGGTTGCTAAAGTGCTCAGCAATGCAGAAAGAAGCCAGGGAATGAAGGTGCTCCAACTCCAGTGCCATTCAACTGTCCTTCCCATGCCTTGGTCTCAGCAGCCATACTTCCCACTGTTTTAGCCAGGAATGAGGCCCTTTAGCATGTGGGGAAACGTCCTGCCGTGGGTTCAGCTTCCCACAGCCTCCCAGCAATTAGTTAGACTAGAGCACTAGAGGAGGAAATTTGTATCGGCCTGCATCTATAATAACTTTCTCCACAGGAGAAGGCTTTAGGAGCTGGGAGAATCACAGGTGTAAGGGGGAGAGGGGAGATAAGAGAAGGAAAAATTTTAGAATAATAAAACACACCTGGGCCAGCCCCCTCTAATAACCACTCCCATTGTTCTCACTGCTCTGGGAGGGGGACTACTGGCCTAGGGGCTGGTGTTTTATTTGCAAGCCCAGAGCAAAGCATTAGCACTTTCATTATCCCCAAGATTCCCACCACCTAAAGCAAGGCAAGTCATTCCCCATTTTGGGCTGAGACCACAGTAATGCCAAAAAACAAAGGTGGCCACCAGGGATCGAGGGAACAGAGGGATAATTGGGGCAGAGGGAGCAGGAAGGATGTTGTCCTCCTGGGCACAGTGCTACAAGAAGGGATTAGTAGGAGGAGGTTTGGAGGCAAATGGGCTTGATGAGGATCCAGTCTAAAGAGAAAAGAACAAAATAAAGAATAATCAGATTTGGGAAGAGGAATTGGGTAGATTCCTGTGCCATTCCCCACCCCCAAACAGTTCCAAGAAGAAGCTGGGTAAAGAAATGTAAAGATATAAAGAGAGAGGTTCAAAGGTTCAAAGAGACAAACACAAAAGAGGGCTAGAATAGAGGGCCTTGAATCTGACCCGACCTAGAGAGCAGCAAACACAACACAGCCAGGGGGATTCACTCCTAATTATGTCTGCTAGCACAGGCACCTATCCCCAGCACACCCACATGAGTAAAAGGTCTCTCCATGTCCTCTAGATTTCTTCAAGGCTCAGTCTCTTCTTTCCTTACCATGAAGGGGTTGGTAGAGATCCCCGCAGGATGGTTCACAGGCCTTTGCCCCAGTTTGGCTGCTCCTAATCCCACAAAGCCAGAGCCTGAAAGACAAAACAAAGCAAAACAAAACAAAACATAACACAATTTAGCTGCAATGAACAGCAGCATCAGAACTTAACCAAACAAATGAAGGGAGGGTGATATGAACTTGGACAATCTTTCTCAATTTCCCTGATAGTATGCACAATTCCACATTCTCAGCAAGGATTGGGGGAGGAGGGGAAAAGGCACTCCCAAGATTGAGGGATGTGTATTCCTAGAGTCTCTCACTTGAGGACAGACAGGTTTCATCCCCTCTTTACTCCTCTATGCCTATCCAGGAAAATGAATCGTTCCCTCAAATTCAGCGGCCGAACAGAAAGAAGAAGAATCTTTACCATTCTGCTGCTGAACCAGCAAGGTTTGTGGAGGGAAGAGATTAGGAGAGAAAGTTCCTGGGAAGCCACCTGGGGTCGGTGCAGAAGAGAAGCTAGGAACCACAGTGTTCATCCCCAAACCAAGCCCTGTGGAAACAAAGCAGATGAACTGGAACTGAGAAAGACAGGATTTAGGGCAATTTTATCAAGACTACACCTAATGAGAGAAATAGGCTTCTCCAGATCAAAAATCAACTCACTGAACTGTCCTGAATATAACTCTGAAATCTTCTGCTTCCAGATCCACCCTGGGTCCATTGTCACCAATGTTCAAAGGCAGAGGAGCTGGGACTCAGGGTTCCCAAAAAAAGTGCTGTATTCGTGTTGTATGTAGTTATAGCCTTCTACCTAGGTTTTTAAGGGCTCTTTAATTTCTTTGGGAATTTGGGGGTGGGAGGACTAAGACCACTGGGGTTGGGAAAGTCAGAAGAGGGGAGTACAATGGGAGAACATAAAGGCTATGGCCCTGGCTGAGAAGGTTTAAGGAATTAATATATTAGGGGAGCCCCAAGATGGGAACAAGAACAGAAATAACCGTATGAAAAAGGGGTACAAAAAAAGACTTCCTGAAAAGATGTTTGGTAGTCTGGAGGAGATAGAATACAAAGAAAGGAAGGCTTACCTGAAGCCACGCCATTGGTTTGGAATGGGTTAGTGGAAGGCAACTGTGGGTGAGGAGCCGGTGTGATGAAAGGGTTGGTGAAAGCTAAATGTTGGGGGAATATAGGAAGAAAGAGTTAGTCTTTTATATATATAAAATGTTTCCACATTACCCTAGCTCTTTACAAGTGGAACTCACCCCCAAATCCAAGTCCAGTGCTGCTGCTGCTGCTGCTGCTACTATTACTGCCAGAAGCAGCAGGGTGGAGTCCAGAGACATGGCCAACAGTCCCAAAGGCTCTGTGAGAGAAAGAGAGAAATTGCATCACTAGTACCAAAGAAATATCCTCCACTATGATGAGCCTTATAAGCATTATTCGTATTGGTATTGGAAAAGCAAATCCTGCTCCTCTGTCTTCAAAGGTATTAAACAGAAGGCACTGAGAAGAAAAAAGGAAAAAGCTTTGGGACATGGGACAGGAAGTATCAAGACAAAAAAAAACCAAGTCTAGGCTTTTTGCTTTTCTTTCTCATGGCTGAGGAACCCACAATCTCAACCTACCTGCTAGGAACACCACCAGCTGACATCCCAGTTCCCAAGACATTGCTCATATCTGAAAGGGCACTTGGCTGGCCGGCAGGAGCAAGAGGAGAGGCACCAAATGGAGTCACCTGGCTGCTGCCTATAAGAGAAAACAGGTACAAAAACTTAATACTCATGAAAGACAGGTAGAGGAAAAAGGCAGACTGTCTCTTAGTTTAAGAGGAGATAGCTAGGCTACCCTCTTACTCTTCTATCCCACCCCTAATCCATCCCAATAAAAAAAATCTGAGAGTATAGGGTTATATTGTGCTGACATTTCCAAAGATCCAGAAACCTAAACCTCTTTTATTTCCCCAGTGTCCAAGGGATCTTACCCCTAGAGAAGTGATTTTTCTTATGTTATCTCTTTCCTTGCTCCAGTTTCTGCCACATTTTCCCCAGGTCTGACTTCAAAAGACAGGAAAACCTGTCCTTTACTAACATCCTAATTGTCCTATCTCACCACAATCAAATCAAATCAAGGGGCAGATATAATGGAGGTGAAGAGCAGGAGTGAGTCAATAGTAATGAGTTGAGGTTTCTAGATCTGTATCAAATCCAACACCTCAGAAAGGAGCTTTCTTTCTAGCTCTCCTTTACTGATCTGTGGAATCAGCCCCACCTGGTGATGCCAACAGCTGCAATTGACTGGTTTGATTGTTCTTCATCAATAATAACAACAACCTATATTTATATAGCACTTTAAAATTTGTAAAGCCTTTTATATACATTTTTTTCATTTGGGCCTCCCAACCACCCTTTTAGGCAGAGACTACAGGTATTATTTGCTGGTAAAAAATCTATGAATAGATTGAAGTAAACCAAATAGCATTTTTTGTTTTACCATCTGGGCTTTACCATCATCTAAAACAAAAGCTCTTAAGCTTTTGGTGTCATGAACACCTTGGGGAGTGTGATGAAGCCTATGAATTCCCTCTCAGAATGTTTTTAAAAGCATAAAATCAAATATGTAAGCTTATGAAGGGAGCCAATTACACAGAAATAGTTATGAAAATATTAAAAACAAAGTTCATGGATCCCAGGTTTAAGAAACCTTAATCTAATGTGTCACTGAGATTCTGGGAGAGGAAAGATACAGGGGAGCATCAGCATTTGGAAATCCTCTGCCCACTAACTAGTATTTCTCAGAATCTGGCTGTGGAGGGGGTGCTTCCTATAGAAAGAACCAGTACAAACCATCAAGTAGGATGCTTATTCCAGCTACTTCCTCTAGAAGAGGCCCATCCTATCCATATGTGTTCTAAACATCCCTCTGGATAAAGAAAGCCATCCTCTTTAAGCTACCAGGATGAAAACCCAGAGAATGAGCCATGTTTGAGGGGCCTCCCTGAGATCGCATGCTTCTTTGAGTTCCAAGCACTGTGGTCTTGTTAAAAAAGCTTTAGGTCACTGCATTTGGTGTTTAACAAGTCACCTATCCTCTGGGCTGTCATCTATCTTACACAGAAGTCATGGCAGCTAGTTCACAAACAGGAAAAGGCTTTGATCAATTAAAAGCGCCATGTATTATTTTATTATAAAACCAGAATTAATGCCACACTAATTATTGATATAAGGTAGTTGATACTGATATCTCCAGCTTATAAATGGTCAAACTTCTCAAAGCCGCAGTTTCCTAATCTATAAGTTGAAAGGGTTGCATTAGAATACAGATTTAGGTCCAGAAGGGATTTAAAGGTAGTCCAACCTTCTCATTTTATGAATAAGGAAACTGAGCCCTCAAGTGGTGAAGTGACTTGGGCAAGGAATCAAATGCAGATCCTTTTGACTGGAAATCCAGTTCTCTTTCCACTGTGTCATGCAGCATTTTAAGCTCCATCCCTAAATTTACGGACAGAATCACAAAGCCTGTAAGCAACTGAAGCGGGATTTAAACCCTGACCTCTTGAAATGACCATGCCAGGGTGCCTCTCTCATCTTTCTGTCTAAGCAAAAAACTCCTTAATTAAGGGCAAGAAATCTGTCATTCCATTCTGCATGCCTCATCAATAAATGCTTACTAAAACATGAGAAGCACTATGGCGCAGGGAACAGAGAACCAGGTAGATAGTCTCTGACACTCTACCTGTGTATCACTGGACAAAGTTATTTAACCTCTCGATGCTTTGGGCAACTCTCTAAGATTCTAAACTGTAGATAAGTTGCCAACCAGTTAAGGGCAAAGGTAATTTTCTCACTTGGGAGCTCCCTATTGCAGTGAAATTAGAGAAGAAAGAAAATAAGCATTTATTAAGTGCTATTATGTGCCAGGTACTGTGATAAGGGCTTCACAAATGTTATCTGAATTCTCATTCCCATTTTACAGCTGGTGAAACTGGGACAAACAGAAATTAAATGACACACAGCTATTAAGATAATTCACAAAGCTAGTAAGCGTCCCAGTCTTTCTGGCTTCAAGCCCAATGCTTTGAGATGCCTAATTGTCTTAAGTAGACCCTGGCTGCATCTAATAATCTTGCCCTTGATGATTCATGCTTCAGGTAAAGGTTGAATTAGATCAGGGGCCAGCAAACTTTTGCCGTAAAAAAGGGCCAGATATTTTAAGCTTTGCAGATCAAGAGGCAACAATCGAGGATATTATGTAAGTACTTATATAACAAAAGAGAAAATAAATGTCCACAAATTTTTTGATGAAATTCAAAATAAAATAATTAACAACAGTACAAGTTGTTTTTTTTTTAAATACAGGTCTACAAATAAGAACAAAATTCTTTCCTGGGGGATAAAACATTTCACTTGATAGGGGTTCAAATTTATCATTCCCTATCATCAAAATTGATTGCAAATGTACATCTATTAATGCTAATCTTTAATGAGATTTTAAGGGTTTCATCTTTGAAAACATCTTTCCACACCAGGACACTAATGCATTGTTGGTGGAGTTGTGAACTGGTCCAACAATTCTGGACAGCAAGTTGGAACTATGTCCAAAAGGCTATAAAACCGTGCATACCCTTTGATCCAGCAATACCACTGCTAGTTCTGTGTCCCAAAGACATAAAAAAAAAGGGGGGGGGAAGGAACTATTTGTGCAAAAATATTTATACCAGTTTTTTGTGGTGGCTAAGAATTGGAAATCAAAGTGATGCCCATCAATTGAGGAATGACTAAACAAGCTGTGGTATATAACTGTAATGGAATATTATTGTGCTATAAGAAATAAGATTTAAGGGGCAGCTTAAATGGATACAGTGGATACAGCATTGGCCCTAGAGTCACGAAGACCCCGAGTTCAAATCCAGCCTCAGACATAAAACACTCACTAGCTGTGTGACCCTGGGCAAGTCACTTAACCCCACTGCCTAGCCAAAAAAAAAAAAAGGCAAAAAACACAAAAACAAGAAATAAGATATAAGAAAAACCTGGCAAGACTTATAAGAACTAATACAAAGCGAGGTAAGCAGAACCAGGAGACTGTTGTACACAGTAACAAGCAATATTGTATGATAAAGAACTGTGAATGACTTAGCTATTCTCAGCAAAACAATGATCTAAGACAATCCCAAAGGACTAATGATGAAGCATACTATCCACCTCCAGAGAAAGAACTGATATTGTCTGAATACAGACTGAAGCATGCTATTTTTCCCTTTCTTTTTAAAAATTCTATTTGAGGAGCAGCTAGGTGGTACAGTGGACAGAGCACCGGCCCTGGATTCAGGAGGACCTGAGTTCAAATTCGGCCTCAGACACATAACACGTACTAGCTGTGTGACCTTGGGCAAGTCACTTAACCCCAGTGCCTAGCCAAAAAAAAAAATTCTATTTGAGTCTTCTTGTACAAAATGACCAATATGGAAATGTTTTACATGATTGCACATGTATTACCTCTGTCTGACTGCATGGGGAGGGGGAGAGAGAAAGACAGAATTTGGAACGCAAAACTTTAAAAAAAAAGTTAAAAATTGTTTTAACATGTAATAGGGGAGAATAAAATATTATATTTATAAAAATGTCTTTTTCACACAGATAGGTACTGCTAATATCGTTATCAATCCATGATTTTAACTGAGCATATTCATCTCTTGGAAGGCATGTATAGAAAGAATTCTATTAGATTCTTCTCGTGATATTTGTCTTTTAGTATGTCATTATGTTACAGATAAATCACTTCCAACTGAAGATTGGTGGAATCTCCTCAACTGCACCGTTCAACGGATTCTGAAATATGGAAATGTCTTTTGCACCTGCATTAAGGTCTGAAAAACACTGCTGGAAATGCAGTTTATGCTCAAAATATATCCACTGCTATTGTGTGAGAATGAAGATATCACTTCTCGTTTTACCTTTTGACAGCATGGGAAGTATATAAAACAGCCTGACAGTGCTTGTGATTCAAACAATGTTTAGTTGTTGAATTGACTTTACCACAGTAAAAGTTTTGCCTTGTAATTTTAGGTTGAATTCATTAAGAAACACATCAGATCTGAAGCAAAAACTAATTTCCAAAGCCATTCAGTGTTTGGTAATATTGACTGAGGACAATTCTTTTCATTCTGAAAAACTTCAATCTTGGCCCTAAGCTCAAAAAATTATAAGGCAGTTTTTTCTCTTTTCTTCTTTTGACAATGATGTATATGCACTGGTAATTAAAAAAAATTAAATGTCACACTATAGTGATATGCATAACACTCTTAAAACACTGTCAAGTTCTGTAGTGCCATGGGCAGCAGTACAAAGTGATAAGAGTGCCACATACTATCTCTGTTGTAACTCCTGAACTCTCACTGAAGCATAAAAGTAGTCATGGACAAAAAGTAAAAAAAAAAAAAGAGTGCAGCTGTATTCCAATAAAACTTTATTACAGATACTGAAATTCACTGAAATTTGAATTTCAAATAATTTTAAAGTGTCACAGAATATTATTCTTTTGATTTTTGCCTTCAACCATTAAAAAAATGTAAAAACTCATGGGCCACACAAAAATGGAGCAGGCTGGATTTGGCCAGTGGATCATAGTTTGCCTGTTTCTGAACTAGATGATTCTTGAAGCCCCTTTCAGTCAGAGACCAAACAACAGTAAAAGTAAAAATGAATTTACAGCAGGTAGAATTCTTCCTAGCTGTTTGAGGGCATGAAATGGTATGTGTCTATACTGAACCTGAGAGCAGAATGACATAAACAGGAGTCCAGATCAAAAAGGGAGGCAGGTTTAATGTTAAGTCTTTTTCTAATTTCCCAGTCTTCTAAGAGAGAAATAAGTTAGTTAGGGGTGTCAAGAGCCCCACCTACTGGTAAGACTTGCAATGGCCACTTTAATTCCGTTCATGAAGTGAATCCTACACAGGACTGGGGTGGTAGATTTTGGGCTAGAATGGATGTCAAAGGTCAAGTTCAACAACCTCATTTTAAAAATAAGGAAAGTGAGGCCCAGAGAGGTTAAGTAAATTTATCAGGGTCACAACTAATAAGTTTCTAAGGCAAGAGTTGAACCCAGGTCTTTAAAAAAATTTTTTTTATTAATTTATTTTGAATAATCAACAATCACTTCCATAAGCTTTTGAGTCTTAAATTTTGTCGCCCTTCCCCCCTACCTCTGGATATAGGCTACACATGAACCTAGGTCTTCTTGACTCCAAATCTATTGCTTAATCTACTACATCATGATGCATCTCTCCAAATGGGGTTGAAAAGGTTCTAGTACTGAACCTGAAGAGATTAGGGCCTCTGGATAAGTCTCTGGGTAAGGTGGACAGTTAAGGCTTATTTTCTTCAGGGTAGTTTCCCTACCTTCTGAACTTCATGCAGAGAAAAGGGAAAAACCAAGATCACTCGGAAGAGAAAGGAAGTGGGTATGTTGATCAACAAGTATTTGTTAGATGCCTACTATATACACGATACAGTATCAATCAAAGTTAAATATTGTTTTTGTTTTGTTTTCAGGAGCCAGAAGTCATTTGTGGCTAAGAGTGGGGCCTAAGGCTCAAACATCTAGGACTGGACATAAAGGAATCTTGTCACCAGCTTTAACTGACAGCTAGACTTCACATACTGAAAGTTGCAGGCTTTCTCCAACACACAGTCAAAAAGTCAAAGGACACATTCGAGGAAGAGTGGAAAATTACCCTTGACAAACTCCAATCACACCAACTTCCTCAATCTACTTCACAAGACAGATTCAGGGAGAGAGGTATCTATATTTGGGCGGGACCTGACTCAGACCAGGCCACAGGGTAGTTTATGTTTGATAGGAACAAAGTGAGACACTTGTAGATCATTCACTAGTTAATAAAAGATTTACTTAGCCTCAGCGGAAGAACATTTGCCAAGAATCCCTGCAGTTGCCCATTATGGTCCCCCAAGCACTAGACAGTGCCTGGAGCTAGCTCCCTGCGGCTGCTTTTCACTCTAGAACCAATCCAGAGTGTATGATTATCTGGAGTACAGCCTCAGTACCTTTTAAGAAAAAACTAGCCTGATATGCACTGAAGCAGGATTTAGTCTGCTGCTTCCAACACATGTAGTGTATTAAAAACATAGCTATATTTGAAGTCTGATTGCTACTAGTGAGCTTTGTGACCTTGGATTACCATTGAACCTCACTGACCTGCAGTTTGCTTACTTGTAAAAAAAAACCAACATAATAACAACTGTACTGCCCATGTTGTGTCAAATTAGGCAATGTATGTGAAAATATAGTGCCCACTCCTCCCCAACCAAAAATAATATGGCATATGAATAAATCCTCCTGCTCTTGGCTCCAGCTCCACATCTAATCTCATTCTGGTATAAGAATGCACATTCCTGAAGGCTCAGCTGTGCCTATGTCCCTCTCAAAGATATATACAATTATTTTTTCACAGAGAACTGGAGTTTACTGTTAGTTGCAATGCAGTGAATCAAATGCTCCTAAGAGTTTCTACTGATATGTATGATGTAGCTAAAGACATGGTCTCGAGGTGAGGATAGCACAAGGGGGAGAAAACCAAAAGGCTAAGACACAAAAGCTGAGGGACTTACTCAAACCTCCATTCCCTCCACCTAACTTTCCCCTACCTAAATTGTGTATTTCTTACTAGCTGTGGCATAAGCTCCTGACCGTACTCTAAAGCCCCAGCTGGGCCTGCCTCCTTCCCCCAGAGCCATGGGCCCCACAGATCAGGGCCTAGGTAGTGGCCAGAGAAGCCCCTCTCAACAAACTCCTTTCAAGAGTTAACTTCCAGTGTGAGGAAATTCAGGGTGTCTTCACTACTCAATGTCATGGTAACACTGTGTATCTCAAATCCACCTTGTTCCCTTCCATCCCTTTAACATATATATATATATATTTTTTTTTTTTTAAAGTGTCTCATCTGGGCTAGCTGTAAATTCCCCAAGATACAGGGACTAGTTCTGAGTCACCTTCCAAATCCACTCCTGCCTTTCCTTCTTACAGACATTTCAACATATCTTGGGGGGAGCTGCATATGGCCCTAGTTCTCTGGCCTCTTCTGACTTGGAAGGAGCAATCTTGCTTATTTTCCCAAGGATTAGTAGTTCATGTAGCCATGAAAAACTTAAGAGCAGTACTGTAAACTGGGAGAAATGTTCTGAACTCTCTTCCTTAAGAAAACATTTCCTCATGATGGAAAATGCTATCCACACTCAGAGAAAGAACTATGGAGTTTGCATGCAGATCGAAGCATACTATTTGCTCTTTTTTTTCTTCTGTTTTATTTTGTTTCTTCTTTCTTGTGGTTCCTCCTATTGGTTCTAACTCTTCTTTACAATGTGACTAACGTGAAAATGTTTAATAGGAATGTATACGTGGAGCCTATTGAATGCTGTCTTGCAGAGGGAGGCGGAGAAAATTTAAAACTCAAAAGGTTATAGAAGTGAATGTTGAAAACTAAGAAGAAATTAATAAAAATAAATTAACAAAAAAGAAAATAAAATGAAAACATTTCCTTCCTACTTCTCCATCCCTCATGTGGGCTACGGATTCTCACAGAGAACACCATCTCTTACGTCATGGTCCTCTTTGGCCTCCTATGATTTCTCATGGGTTTCAGATCTATGCTCTCAGGAAAGTTGAAGGGTAAAAGTAATCTTTTAAAAAGAGGAACCTCAAACTGAATAATTTAGAAAACCTAATTGGATAAATTGAATTGGCTAGACCAAGCACAGAGGGGAAACACAGTACAAGGGAGTTGGAAAAGCCAGAGGTAAAATCAATAATAGCTGACATTTATATAACACTTTAAGGTATATCAAGTGCTTTGTATACATTAACTCATTTAATCCTCAAAATAATCCTGTGAGGCAAGCATTATAGTTTTTAATATTTCCATTTTACAGATGAGAAAACTGAGTAATTTGCTCAAAGTCAAATAACTAGCATGTGCAAGAGATAAGGTTTGAACTCAGGTATCTCTCCTGACTCCAAGTCCAATATTCTTCCACCAACCACCAGCTCTTCTTAGGGTAGAAAGACTGTGATGGAATAATAGTGGCTCTTAATCATAACACTTCCAAACGTATTCACCTCTCCTCCTACCACTAAAAATTCAATGGAAAAAAATTAATTTAGAGTCATAAGATCTGAATTCAAATCTCAGTTCTGCTGCTCTCTATCTGTGTGACCTTGAGCAGGTGACTTCATATCTCTGGGCCTCAGTTTTCTCATCTGTAAAATGAGGGGGTTGAACCAGATGACTTCTCAGGTCCCTTCTAGCTCTAGATACACGACCCTTTACTCTGGCGGTTGATCCATGATCCTGTCTATGGGAAATGGAACAATTCCTTATCAGACTCATCAATGGTCCAAACTACGCCTCTTCCTGGACACTGAAAAGTAGATACCTGACATACTGTAACAAAGAAATAAACTTATCTGCCACCAAATGATTATCACATCCGTTCTGCTACTTGCGGGCTTTTAAGTAATCAAACATTCCATTCAGGCATTTTATCCCATGATAGGCCAGAGCACCAGCAGCTCATTCAGTTGATTGGCTAAAGTTGTCCTAATAAGGATTTTTCAGAAGCATGACATCAATTGCACATCTGACAGAACCAATGAAGTGCTGCCAGTGCCTCTAGGTAAATTTTAAGAACTCCAGGAGGTCCTGGTGAAGCCACTCAGCCAAGGAACACCAGTCTATTCAACTTGAGACCTAATGGATCAGAAATTGACCATATGCTTCCAGAAACAGGCAGACCGTAGTTCAGGGGACCCCTGTGCAGAAACTGCACATTAGGATAGCCTGGGAGAACGTTACCCCAGATGCCAAAGCACCCATCTAATGCCACCATGTGAATGGCATCCTTTGTACTGCTATAGCTTTTCAAACTCTTAATAAATGTTTATTCCAAGGCTAGTTTGTTCATCCAATGTCAGAAATGTAAACAAAAGTTAAAAGAGATAGGAAGGTGGGGATGATCTGCTGTACAGAAAGTATGCTGCTGCCTCTAAAGACAGAAAAGGAAGGAAGAGAAGAGTGCCCAACTCGTATTCTCCCTCTCTCCCCTCCACCAACCTGCACCAGGACAAACTGGGAGAGTCACTCCCCCTCCCCCTTCTGATTTCTGAATTTCTGACACCTCCATCTCAGAGTGGCAGAAAGAGATGGTGTGAGGAGATTTAGTTTTCAGTCCTGGCTCATCCATTAACTTTCTGCGTGATCCTGAGCCTCAGTTAAGCCTCTGGGGGAGGGGTGGAGCCAAGATAGGGGAGAAAAAGCAGGAACTGGCCTGAGCTCTCCCCACAATCCTTCCAAACAACTTTAAATAATTCCTCAAAACAAATTCTGAAATGGCAGAACCCACGAAAGGACAGGCTGAAGCAATTTTTCAGCCTAAAACAATTTAGAAGGTTGGCAGGAAAAGTCTATAGCACCAGGGTGATAATGGAGCAGAGCAGTCCAGCCCAGGCCATGCCTCAGCAAACCAGCAGTAGGCTTTGGGGGTTATCATGGTGGTAGTGGCGGTTTCCAGACCTCTCAGCCCACAGACAATAAGGGGATCAGACAACTGGTCAGAAGGAGATTATAGAGATTCCTTTGCTGGCACCAGGGGTAGGACTCTGCTGCATTTCCCACACTTGGATCTGGGTCACAATCCTGGCTCTCAGTCCCAGGGCAGAAAAGAGTGCTCATGGTTGCTCACAGATCAAAGGACAGGCCAAGAGAGAAGTAATCCCTATATCATAACACTTTGGAAGAACTGAAAATTTATAGGTCCCCAGAATTATCTCTGAAAACAGCTGCACAAAAAACATGAAGCTTGGGACAGTGCCACCTCCACTATGGAAGGAAAGCCCTATGGTAGGATAGTTAAAAATCTTGACTTTTAGGAGGACCTGAGTTCAAACCTGGTCTCAGACACATAACATTTACTAGTTGTGTGACCCTGGGCAAGTCACTTAACCCCATTACCTGGCCAAAAAAAAAAAAAGACACATGAAAGCTTTTACAGTGGAGAGGTATGAGGGGGAAGATGAGGCGAGCACTTGAACCTTACTCTCACCAGAACTGCCTCAAAGAGGGAATAACATGCACACTCAGTTGGGTATAGAAATCTAGTTTACCATACATGAAAAGTAGGAGAGGAAGGGGATAAGAGAAGGAGGGAAGGCTGATAGAAGGGAGGAGGATTGAGTGAGGTAGAAGTCAGAAGCAAAACACTTTTGAGAATGGACAGGGTGAAAGGACAGAAGTGAGTAGGATAAATGGGGAAAGTGGGATGAAGCTAAATACACAGTAATCATAACTGTGAAAAAAACTTTGTAAAGACCCCATTTCTCTCATATATATATATATATAAAATGCATATATATGTATGAATCAAATTTATAGAAATAAGAGCCATTCCTCAATTGAAAAATGGTCAAAGGATGTGAATAGACAGTTTTCAGATGAAGTAATCAAAGCTATCTATAGTAATATGAAAAAATGCTCTAAATCACTATTGGTTAGAGAAATGCAAATGAAAACAACTCTATCACGATTGGCTAATATGACAAAGGAGGAAAATGACAAATCTTGGAGGGGATGTGGGAAAAGTGAGACATGAATACACTGTTGGTGAAGTGATATACTGATTCAACCACTCTGTAGAACAATCTGGATCTGTGCCCAAACGGCTATAAAACCACACATACCCTTTGACCAAACAATACCACTACTATCCCAAAGAGATGAAAAAAACAAAAAGGACCTATATGTTAAAAATATTTATAGCAGTTCTTTTTAGTGGTGGCAAAGAAATGGAAATTGAGGAGATATCAATCAATTGGGGAATGACTGAACAGGCTGTATATGATTGTGCTGGAATACTATTGCGCTATAATAAACGATGAGCAGGATGCTCTCAGAAAAACCTGGAAAGACATAAACTGACGAAAAGTGAAATGCACAGAACCAGGTGAACAGTGTATACAGTAACAGCAATACTGTATGATGATCAACTGTGAATGACTTAGTTATGCTCAATAACACAATGATCTAAGACAATTCTGAAGGACTTAGAACTTATGAATGCAGATGGAAGCATATTTTTTCTTTAATTTTCTTGGGTATTTTTCTCTGTATTTTCTTTTACAACATGACTAACATGGAAATATGTTTTGCATGACTACACATGTATAATCTATATCAAACTGCTTGTCTTCTCAATGGGGTGGGGAGGGGAGGAAAGAGAAGGAGCAGAAGGATGGAGAGAATTTGGAACTCTAAAATTTAAAAAAGTGCTAAAAATTGTTTTTACATGTAATTGGGAGAAAATATTAAATTAAAAAAAAACCCTCACTAGACTTTAACTTCCTCATCTGTAATAAGAGTGCTAGAAGGTCTAACAAGGGAATCTTTAAATATGAGCAGGTCTGTTTTTGCCCTTTGGCTCAAAGAAAGGAAACTTACCAAAGCTGTAACTTCCAGTAAGCATCTGACTGGCTAGCAATAGGGAGGGAAGAGGAAAAAGTGAAAGAAAATCAACAGAGAAAAGCAGTCAATCTATCACTTGCTCTCCCTCAATCCTTAAGTGCCTCGAGGTGGTCATTGCACAGAGAGAGAGTGAGGGGCAGGGCAGAGACCATCTGAAGTCAAATGTCAGACTTGCCTTTTAATACCTATAGATGATCCTGGGTGAGACACTTACCCACATTGGGTCTTTGTTTCCTCACCCACAAAATGAGAACGGCCTGGATGACATCTCTTGACACCCACTCATTACAGGAGTGGGGCCTCTTCTGGGCTGAGACCTCCCCACCCTACCCCTAGCCACCCCAGAAACAATGTAGAGATATCCAGAAAGAAGTAAACCATGCTCAGGTTTGCTCTCATGGAGCCTGGTCTTTCCATTCAGAAACAGAGTCCTGTTTGTATTCAACTTTTACCCCTCCTACTGCAGTGTTGGTCTTTCCCTTTGGTCTTTGGTGGAAGAAGAAAATAGTGCAATCTTCCTCCTTCGAGAAGGCCAACCATAATTGACTCATTGGTCTTTTAAGTTACACTCAGTTCTAACGCTCCTCTACCCAAGTCTTGGGCAGTGATGAGATGAGAATGGGGAAAATGGAGAGGGAAGGGCAAAGAGGGGAGAGAAAAACAATGAACCCCAATTACCTATGGGCGTTGGCTGGGTCTGGAACAAAGTCTGGCCGGCTGGAGGGATACATCCGATTGTGGAAGAGAAAGGGCTGCTCCCAAAGGCATCAAAGTTGGCAAAGCCTCCATGGGAAGTCCCCTGGCCTGTAAGTAGAGTGAACAGGAAGGTTACACACCAGCAAGACCAGAGCTAGAAAGCAACACTTAAAGGATTTCTGCTTTACCACACAGCTCTCTTCCCCAGGCCTTGTTTTCCTTGACTACAAAATCAGGCAACTGAAATCAATGACCTCAAAGATCCACAATCCCAAGAGTGGACATACCCAGGCATATGCAGACAGAAAGGGACACTTTAAAGAGGCCCAAGTTTTCAGAGCTCCACTTCTTCACAGAAACATTATCAACAAATTTCAGAGGCAAAAGGAACTTTGTTGGCAATGTAGTCTAACCCCTGCCTAACACAGAACCCATTTTACAACAACTTCCAAACATAGTCATCCAGCCTTTGCTTGAAGACCTCCAGTGAAGGGTTTGGATGCATTTCAAAAAGGGTGTTTTTTTTTCCCTCTAGAAATACAAAGAAATACATATTTTTTTCCAATTTAAAAACTCTTTCCAGATCTGTTCTCTTCGTGTGGATTAGATCAAGAACGAAAGACAACATCCTTGTCTATTTTTTTTTAGGCAACTGGGGTTAAGTGACTTGCCCAGGGTCACACAGCTAATAAGTGTCAAGTGTTTGGTCTGAAGCCACATTTGAACTCAGGTCCTCCTGACTTCTGGGCTGGTGCTCTATCCACTGCACCACCTAGCTGCCCCCTAAAGACAACTTTCTTAAGAAAATGGATTAAAATCCTCTAAAGTCCTTGCCTGCCTCAACCCCAGAAAGTGACTGGCCTGTGGGACTCTCAGGAAAGTACTCTGAATAATGGATTCTCTGGTTTAGAAAAGATTATGATACTGATAACAAGAGGGTCCCTATCAGCCTTAAGGGGAGGGGTTAAGGCAAGAACTGAATAGTTCTGGTTGAAGATTAAGTGACTACTGCTATAAAATATTAACCACAAACTGTATTTTAACATGCTGAAATTTTTCTCCTCAGGATCCTTGTAAATATTATCTCATCATCTTGGGGTATGTGTTCAAGGGCATGTACAGAGAAGCTATGCTTCTACAGGCATGGGAATTGGGGATATGCCAAGTTGGACATCTTTCTCTAAACTAGAAATGTCTAGAAACTAGAGTACTATGAAATGGAATAAAATTGTTTCTGGTAGACTAACATTTAGAATACAGAATTAATAATTTTTTTCTTCAACAAAGGGAAACTACTTCCTCCCATTACATTTCTGGACAAGTCTAACTATTAAGAAGTTTTCCCTTTTGTGGCCCATACACTTACCTTCCTGAAACTTCCACTCACTGCTCCCAGTTCTGCATTTTGGATGAGGCTAAGTGGGACAAATCTAACAATAATAATTGGGTATTTTTATTTTTTAATATGAATATGTTGATTATTTTTCTGATGTTGAACCACTCTTACATCCCTGTATAATGATGAAATGATTTCTTTGATGAATTTGTCATCTGACAGGATTTTATTTAAAAAATTTTGAATCAATATTCATTAAAATTTGTTAGGATATAGTTCTTTTGTGTTATATCTTTTCCTGGTTTGGGTACCAGTTTAAGTATTAATTAGGATGGTATTTGTCTCCTCTGGTAGGGTGCTTTTTTCCCCCAATTTTGAGAATAATTTGTGTAGTAGTGATATTAAATGCAAGTTTAATAGAATTCTCCTGTGAATTCAACAGGATCAAGTGTTTTTCCTTTAGTAGTTCCTTTACAGCTACTTCTATTTCCTTTTCTGAGATTAATTAGGAGTTCTATTTTGTGTTCTGTTAGTTAAGATATTTTAAGATAGTTAAGATATTTTTGAAGGTATTCCTCTATTTCTTTTGTATCTGGTTTTGTTAGACTATAACTAACTGTACATAGTAGGTTCCGATCATATTTTTTTATTTCTTCTGGTTTTGTTGTGATTTGACTTTGCCTGCTGTGTTGTTGATTTGATTTTCTTTTTTCTTCTTTTTAATCAGACTGGCTACATATTTGTCGATTTCAGTAGTTTTTTCAAAGAACAAATTGTTAGTTTTACTAGTTCATTGTTTCATCAATATCATTTTCTTTCACATAACTGTTGTTCCTATGACTTGTTCTTTTAGGATTTTGCTGTTAAGTTTCCAACTGTGTCTGTGTCTTTTGTTTGTGCTCTCTAAACTGCTTACTGTTCTTATCATGTCCTGCAAAGGATGTGTTTACTATTTCTTTCTTTTTGACATTCATTTGTAATTTCTCTGTGTACATTCTTTAATACACAAGTAATTTCTCTACATGTTCCATGTGGTGTTAAGAAATACTTATATTCTAAACTGAGGGGATGCTCATCAATTGAGGAATGGCTGAACAAAGTTGTGCTATTTGATTATGATGGAATACTATTGTACTATTAGAAATGATGAGCAGGAATGTTCTCAGAAAAATCTGGAAAGTAACAGCAATATTGTAAGATAATCAGCTGTGAATGACTTAGTTATTCTCAGCAATACAACGATCCAAGACAACTCTGAAGGACTTTATGATGAAAAATGCTATCCATTCCCAGAGAAAGAACTGATGGTGTCTGAATACAAATTGAAGCATACTTCTTTTTTTTTAACTTTATTTTTCTTGGGGGGTTTTTTGTCTATGTTTTCTTTCACAACATAACTATTATAGATATGTTTTGTATGACTATACATGTACAACTTATATCGAACTGTCTTCTCAATGGGGGGGTAGGGAGGGAGGAAGGAAGAGAATTTGGAACTCAAAAGTTTTAAAAACAAATGTTAAAAATTGTTTTTACATATAACTGGGGGAAAACAAAATACAAAAGAAATACATAAAAAAAGAAATAGTTGTATTCTTAAGCAGTCTCATTTGGACATGACATAAGCCTTTTAGCTCTAGATTCTCCAACAATCTGCTCAATTCTGTATTTTCCCTTTTGTTTATCTCTCTGTTAGATTTGTCCAGAACTGAGAACAGAACAACTGAACTCTCTTACCATTACTGTATTACTCTCTATATCTTCTTGTAGTTCAGTTAACTTTTTCCATTTTGAATTTTTATGGTAAGGCACTTGAAGCATAAAAGTTTAATATTGATACTGGTTTGTTATTTCTGGTTACTTCCATCATACTGTAGTTTCTTTGCTCACCCTTTTTTATGTTAACAATAATAAATGACATTTATATTGCACTTTAGGGTTTGCAAAGCACTTTACATACATTATTTCACAAGAACCTCAAACAATTCTATGAGATAGAAACTATTTTACAGACAAGAAAACCAAAACTCAGGGAGGCTAAATAATTTTGCCCACAGTCACCCAAGGAGTTAAGTGTCAACAAGACAGGATTTGAACAGTTTTCTGTGTTTCTGTAGTCTTTCTGCTATATTATTACTTCCTTTGACAAGGACCTTTCAGATCCTTAAAGAATGCTACTATTTCCCCCCGAGTCATCTCTTTTCTCTGCTAACCATCCCCTATATAGTGTTATAATCAAGTTCCTCTCTACCTTAGTATCCTTCCTAAAGTGTGGTGCTACAAACTGAACACAAAGCTCCAGACTATGGTCTGACCATTAGAACACAATAAAACTATAAGTCAATCAACAAGCTTTTACTAAATGGGTTCTTAAACTTGGGGTCTGAGAATTTAAAAAAAAATTTATTAACTGCATTTTAGTAAAATTGATTTCCTTTTAATTCTATTTTATTTTTACAAATTTAAAAACATTATTCCTAGAAGGGGTCTACAGGCTTTAGATCGCCCAAGATGTCTAGACACACAGCAGGTCAAGAATCGCCACCCTAAGGGCAGCTAGGTGGCACAGTGGATACAGTACTGGCCCTGGAGTCAGGAGGACCTGAGTTCAAATCTGGCCTCAGACACATAATACTTACTAGCTGTGTGACCCTGGGCAAGTCACTTAACCCCACTGCCTACCAAAAAAAAAAAGCATCACTGCCCTATACTTCTCTCAAGGCACTTATACTCTAGTGGGGAAACACAATATTTCCATAAACATAGGCTATAAATATAACAAGCAGTGAAGGAGGAGGGGATTCAACAGCTATGAAAGTCATAGAAGGTGGTACCTGAGCTAAGTGCCAAAGGGAACTAGGGATTCAAAGAGATGGAAGTGAGAAGTGAGAGCATTCCAGATAGGAGGGACAGAAAACCTTTGTGAAGGTATGGAGTGGGAAATGGAATCTCCTGTACAGGGAACACCAAGTAAGCTAGTTTGACTGGAGCATAGAGAACATGTGGGGGAGTAAAGTATAATAAGCCTAGAAAGACAGGCAGGTTGGAATTTAATTGTCAAACAGGGTTTGTAGTTTATCCTGAGGTAATGGGGAAACAATGAGCTTCCTGGGCAGAAAAGTGTCATGTTTATCCCTGTACTTTAGATATATAATTTTGGCAACTGCATGGAAGACACATTAGATAGGAGACAGTCTTGAAGCAGAAAGATCCATTAGGAGGCTACTGTCCAAGCAACATGGGATGAAGGCCTGGATGGGATGGCTGTGGTATGAGCTGAGAGAAAGGGACTGACGAAAGAAACACTGAACACATAACTTCAACGCTGCAAACTTGAGTGTCTGGAAGAATAGTGTTTCTCTTGACAGAGTTAGGGAAGTTAAGAGGAAATGAGTTTAAAGAGCAAGATGAGGTCTGCTTACGACATGTTGAGCTTGAGATACTTATCTAGGTGGATAGGTCAAGTAAGCCACTAGAGAAGCAAGACAGGTGCTCCAAAGAGAGAAGGGGAAATGGATGTGCAGATCTGGAAATCATCCACACAGAGATAATAGCTGAGAAATCATGGGAGCTAAAGAGATCACCAAGAGACAGGATATGAGGAAAGAAGAAAGGGTACATAACAAAGCCATGAGGCAGAACATGATTAAACTGCAAAAGAAAGAGAATGAATGGTCTGTCCAGTAGAAAGAAAACTATGACTAATAAGTGTCATGAAAACCCAGGAAAAGAGAGAGAGAAGGACAGAGTGTTCAACAGCACTGAACACTGCAGGGAGGTCAAGAAAATTGAGGACCAGGGGCAGCTAGGTGGAGCAGTGAATAGAGCACCAGCCCTGGAGGCAGGAGGACCTGAGTTCAAATCCAGCCTCAGACACTTGACACTTACTAGCTGTGTGACCCTGGGCAAGTCACTTAACCCCACTCCTAACCAAAAAAAAAAAAAAGAAAGAAAGAAAAAGAAAAAAGAAGGATGAGGACCTAGAAAATGCCATTGGATTTAACAGTAAAGTGATCACTGAAGACCTTGGAGACTGTAGTTTTAATTGTAGACAGGAAAGTGAGACTTCAAGGAGCTGAGAAATGAGTGGGAGGGGAAGAAAGCAGAGGTAAGGAATATAGAAAGCTTTCTCTCAGAGTCTGGCTGTGAAAGGGAAGAGAGAGATAGGAAGATAGCACAGGCACCAAGGTCAGGTGGAATAGACTGAAATGGATGCTGAACTTCACTACAAAGGAGAAAAAATGACCTGACAGCCCATCAATAACCAGGATCTGGGTGGTTATTTTGGATGAAGTGAATCTCAAAGGAGGAACAGTAGATGAGGAAAGCTGGTTAAGGAAAAGGATACGTAAATGAGAAACAAAAAGCATCCTTCTCCCCCTCCTAGCCGACTATGTCAATGGGGATGAGAGATAGTACAACCAGACAAGGGTAGTCAGGAGTGCTGTGCCACTGAGGAGAGGTTTCTCAGATGGCCAGGAGATAGAAGGACTGTTAAGAAAATCTAATCTCAAATGTAATTTGTTAAAAAGAGAAAGAAGGTTCCTCAAGGCACAATGGATGGAAAGAATAAAGTTGGAGAGGGACCTAGGAAAAATGTAAGAGAGTAGGGAGCGTTGGCCAGGGATGGGAGACCGAAGAGTCTAGTCCAGGGGTGGGGAACCTGCAGCCCCAAGGCCACATGTGGCCCTCTAGGTCCTCAAGTGCAGCCCTTTGACTGAACTCAAACTTCACAGAACAAATCCCCTTAATAAAAGGATTTGTTCTGTAAAACTTGGACTCGGTCAAAAGGCCGCACCCAAGGACCTAGAAGGTCACATGTGGCCTGAAAGCTGCTGATTCCCCACCCCTGGTCTAGGCACTCTTCTACTATGAATCACAGGGATTGTGAAGAGAACAACAGAGCACAAGATTACTATGCCCTTTCCAGTAGTAATGGTAATGATGAACTGATTACTATTCCCAAACCAAGAGGCAGAAATTAGGGATAGTAGAGGTATTGAGGAGAGGGAGAGAAAGGTGGCCTGGGCCCTGCTATACTGGTGAGATGAAGCTGGACCTTGGGCTGGCTAGATATGGAGAACTAACCTCCTCCAACCCAGAAGAGCTCTAATTTAGGTTAAGTTCCAAGGCTTCATGGATTAATTCACCCTGGGTGGGAAGGCAGAGTCCAAAGGGCTCCTATTCCTGGCATCCTATCCTCTCCCTACTGGGCATTATGTAGCCTACAACAGCATTAGCTTTTGGGCACAGTGTTGACTCACGTTGAACCTATGGTTCACTAAAATTCCTGGATCATTTTCACTGAAAATGCCATTTGGTCATGATTTCTCCAACAGGACAACCCAATAAGGTTGAATTTTTGAGCCCAAGTGCAGAACTTCACATTGATCCCTATTAGATTTCAACTGATCCACTTCATCTTTACCAGTTTAGCCCCTCTATGTCATTTGGAACCCTACTATCTATCATTCAGTGGGTCAAGTTAGCTGTAACTCCGTTTCATGTCACGTTGCCCCCCAAAATCCCGGTCTGACTCAGCATGTTTTTACAAGATATGGAACCAGGATTTAACAGAATCAGATGGGTTTGGGTGGGAGGTGGCGGTGGAGTAAGGCAGAGAGGCAGATAATACTCTTCAGCCTCCACTGGCCAATACAATGAGACAACAACCTCATCATTCCTCCTTCAAACCACGTGCAAAGCAAGAGAGGACAAAAAGGGAATAAAAAGACGAAGATTATTTTCAGAAGTTTAAGAGGAAGCTCTGGGACTCCTCCTGCTTTTATTTAGTTCCTCCCCTCAATTTATTTAGTACCTCAACCCAAGCTCCCAGTATTATGACCACTTTTTCTTCTTCTCAACCTTTCTCCACTAACCAATATAAAATTACTAGAATGTGTTGTCCCCTCCCCAACTAATTCCAAGATCAAACAAAATGCAAGTTACCCCAAAGGAATGGGTTATACCTACACCTGATGTGTTCTGAATACATGAAACTGTTTTTGTTTTTTAAAGTCTGGACCCAACTTACCCCCAAAGACAGCAAAGTTCGATGCGGGTTGGGGAGCAGCAAAAGGGTCTCCACCAATGTCAGCCAGAAGGTCAGTGCTAGCTTTCTTGACTGGAGGGAGGGTGGGTGGTTGAGAGCATGGGTGCTGGGAAAGACGAGCCTGAGGGACAGACTAGAGAGGAATGAATCATAATAACTATGGAGCCAACAATCCTAAAAAACCCCCAGGACTTCCTCTAACTTTGTATTGTCCTAACCCAGAGAGAAAGATGCACTGGAAATCATGTGGTCTCTGTACTAAGAAAATTTCTGGGAGCAAGACAGGATGGTTTCCTTTATATTCCAGTTTCTAAACTCATAGGCTCTTAGGCTAGGGCCTACATAGGAAAGGCAACGGCCTCAGTGAAACACTGTTGGCAAACAACACAGTATTCAATTCCAGCTGTGGCTATTATCAACCAGATTTCTGCTTTTCCCGAGTTGCTGAAGAAGTTTCCCCTTCTACGGCTCCCTCCAACTGTAAAATCACTAAATCTGCTCTGACTTTCCTCCACCTTACTTTCTGCTAGTTTATTCCTTTTTTTTTTTCTTCAAACAAGGGTAATATCCACGGATATTTTTTAGTAGACAGTGACACACAAGCAGAGTTCATAGTAAAGGTTCTGCTCTGCTGCCTTGTCAATCAAACTAGAGGATTCAAAGACTGAAACTAGATCTCTATCTTCTTACCCTCTATAAATTAAGCTTTTGTATCTGACACCTACCTGGCTAGCACTGGAGATGGCAACAGAGGGCACAGGGTCCCCAAGAAGTGTCCTCAGGGGCTTTACATCTGGAGTGGAATCTTGGGTAGGGGTAGAGGTGCTGCTTTTGGTGTAGGATGGCCCCTTGATTTGGTCTGGGGGGACATACCTTCAAGGAACAAACAGTCTAAGTGGAACAAGGAGTAACACCTTATAGTATCCCCAGTTTATGTGATCCTTCAACTCCTAGGAAAGCAGACATTACAGTATCTGAATCAAATCATGGTATTTTCAGAGTTGGAAGAGAATTTAGATATTGTCTAGTACAACCTCTCAACCAGTGCAAGAGATGTCAAACATTTGGCCTGCATGAGTGAAGCCCCAAGTGAGTCCTAAACCAGATTTAAATTGGGAAATATTTAACAAGATAAATAAAAATACAAGAGAACATAGATAATATTACACCTTAAAACCAAATCAATATGCAGTCTGCAGGGATCCTTAGGCAGAGATTAGTGGCCTCCCTTTTTATTTGAGTTTGATACCAATGACCTAGAACATTTCTGACAGGTAGTCATTCAGCTGCCACAGAAATACTTTTTGTGACAAGGAATCTACATAAGGACAATAGTGATAATGAGCATCCTCTTCATCCCAACACTCTGAGGCACCTGGGTTCTAAATGAGTCCCTACCCCAAAATGAAACACCTCAATTCTGATAGAAATATTACCATATTCACCAATGTAGAAACTCCCCAACTTTTTCCTATAAGGGCTTCTTTTTATATCTCCCCTCTAATTCTTTCCCACAGGCAGGGTTTCTATCATATCATCATTCCCAGGCTTCCAAACTGTGCATCTCCGTATTTGTCACTCCAGCTCATTATTTCTACCTCTAATTATCCCCTTTTGCCTCTGTTGCATATACTTTACTTTTAGTAACATCACCTAATCCAGAGCATTTCCCCAAGACTAGGGGTTCTTAACCTTTTTTTGTATCATGGCCCTTTTTGGTAGTGTGGCAAAGCCTATAATCCCCTTTTCAAAATAATGTTTATTGCCTACATTCATAATTAAAGAAAAGGCTAACTTCAACTAGAGGTTAGGAAAAATAAAGGTGTAAATTTCTCCACCCCCCACCATTCAAGTTCATGGACCCCTTGAAATTGAAGTTTGGATCCCAGGTTAAGAAGCATTGTCCAGAGGACAGCACATCTAAAATACTGTTCTATTCAAATTAATCTGCATTCTTCCACTTACCCTCCAACTAGTAATCAAAACAGAAAAAAAAAATTGACCTTGGAGAGAAAACTGAGAGAAAGCTGTTACAACATGGCTTTCTTCTTTGAGAAAACAATAATTTGTAATGATTTGTAAGGGGAGGAAGGAGGTAAATACCATTAAATTTAATACCATTAAGAAGGTACTAAGATAATGAAGGTTCAGACTTCACCTGATAAAATACCTGCCTTCAATTTCTCTCTCCCCACAAAAGATAGCAACTTGGTATGAATAAAGACACATTGCTGCCTACATGTTCCCACCATTCTAACTAATCCATTTGCTCTGTTAAACTTGAGGAACACCAATTGTATGTGACAAATGACTGAGGACAGGAAATACTGTCCTTCAGCAAAGACTGGTTCTGTAGAATTATGACAGGACTTAGCTATGATTGAATCTATAAAGATTTAACCAAAGCTTCCAGAGAAGCCCCAAATTTATATCTAGAAAGAGAAGAATATATACCACACATAATCTATGTAACTGTTTCCTCCCTCCTCCATGATTACCATCGTTTCTTCTCATATTTCTCCTGAAGAAACTCCTTCACCTTTTGAGGGTCCCTGGAGTCTGGGACTAAGGAGGTTTGTGAATCAAAGAGACCCAGCCAGATCTTCCTGCAAACCTGTAGTACAAGAGGATACACAGGTAACACAGGCGCTAGAGAAGACAGCTTAGAGTAAAAAACACAAATACCTCCAACCAGAAGCTGAAAAATTTTCAGTATGAGCATTTACACCTCGGAAATTAGCAGATGCAGAGCCTGATTTATTGTTGTGTTGATTGTCTAGACTTAAGAAAGCACAGAGAAAACATTAATGATACAGATTAAACTTAAAAGTGTGTCATTTTTTCCCCCCAGAGAACTGTTGAACATTTATCAACATAATGATGCCTCTAATGGTCTTGAGAAGTGTGTGGTTTTGGGGCTGATCAGAGGCCCTTGTCTTCAAGATCCAAGTTCCTCATACTGGTCAGTGAAAGGAACACAGATACTACTAACAAGCATTTCTCTGGGCGTAGTTGAGGAAGGAGGAAGAATTTACTTTGCAAAAAAAAATTGAATGCATTAAGAATCTACTATGTACAGAGCACCATTCTGGGCACAAGAGGAGACACAGAGTCTAGAAAGAATCTTTTAGCTTTTTCTGACAATTTTACCTATGTCATCTTGATTTTTTAATGTTTTAGTCTCTTTGGAACTATGCAACAGATCTAATTCAGCAATCTTAAATCTTGAAAAAGATATAGAAAAATATCCAGGACAGTTTATGAGTTATTACTTACTTATGGTGATTATCTGTCAATGTATTCAATCTAACAATTTTTTTTAAATAATCCTCTTATACTTTTTAAAAGAGGAATCGAATGTCAAAACGGTGACATTTCTCAACTGTGTCTTGAATAAAGAACCTATTCTTGGTTGGTTCAAGTTCCACAAAAATAATCTCTATAAGAATCTAGAAAACTTGTTGGGGTGGGTTTCCATGCTTTTATCAACAATTTAGCCAGACCCTTTACCCCATTTCCCAGTTTAATACAGCTCTGATCATGGTATTGGGTACTTGTGAGTAATGGTCAGGTTTTAAGAAACTAGTCTATCAGGACCCAATGGTCAAAAAAGAAAAGGCCAGAAATTTCATGTCACACAAGCATAAATAATACCTACTACCTTAAAGCTGGGGCATCTAGATTAGGTATATTTTCCTGTATAAAGGGAAAACTACAATCATTTCTAAAGGGGTCACCTAATCCAATCCTTTCATTTAACAGATGAGGAAACTGAGGCCAAGAGAAGTTGTCTTTTAGGTGCTAAGTGGAAAAGACAATTCTTCCAACCAAATCAATTATGCTCAGGAACAAATGAATCTTTTTAATTCTGCAATTACAAAAGAAAGAGAAGGAAGCTGAAATTTAGACACAGATACCTCTTTCCAAAGAGTAAGTTTCATAAAAAGGGTTTTATACCTTACACCAAAAGGGAACAAAATGTTATCAATTAAGACACTTTATGAATTGTAGAGGGGCCAAGAAGAGGGCATCTTCAAAGGAAAGGAACATCAAACAAAGGACAGCTGTCTTTGCTTCCTGGAACTATTTCACATTCTTGTTATCAGCAAGGTCTGGTAGAGTTAGGACAAAGAACCTCTCAAGCTTACAAATAACATTTTGAATTCCTGCTGTTCAATTGAGAATTGGAGCTTTTTATGTCTTCATCAGCGACAGAGCCAACAGGCAAGTCCTGGTCCTTGGACTCTAAGCCTGGTGGGCCCTTTCCACTGTACCATATGCTCCCTCCTTGGAATAACACTGATCCTCAGAATTTAGTTTTATGCATAATGAATTCATTTTCTTTTTTTATTATGAGCTTGACAAAAATCAGACACGAACATTTCCATATATAAAAAACTGAAAAATGAATGTATATGACACTGAGTATATTACTTACAGTTTGTTTTGTTTTTTTTCTTTGAAAGCACATATTAAATTTAACCTAGCAGTCTCAGCACTATCCTGCTTGTCTGAGTCCTCTTGTTAACTTTCTTCTGCTCTCTTCCACGTATGTTTTAAAATGTTTCACTGTCACTTTTTTTCCTTTCCTTTCCTTTTTTTTCTCTTTTTTTTGGGGGGTGCAATTAATTAACTTAAAGCAAATGATTTGAATTAGCAGTAGGCCCAAAAAAGTAGAACCCATATCTCATTTCCCCAATACCTAAAAACAGGCTTCCTTCTATGCTCAGGCTACATGAAAACACTAAGAATTCAACAGTTTCTCTACAAAGGGGTTCAGACTTATCTCCTTTCCCCTGTCTGTACCCCTAATGAAGGACAAACTATAAACTATATCATCAATAATTTGCTGGACATCTATGAACAAATAACACAACTGTACCTTAAATCCAGTGAAAAAATAATAAGGGGAGAAGTATGGCCTCAAAACTCCAAGGAAAACACCTATTAGTATCAAAACCTACTCAAATCAGGACAGAGCCAAGATACAGGAGTGGTAGGAAGCAGGGTGGTGAATTCTTATCCACAAACTCCTCCAAATAGATCTAGAAAATACAGACTGAATATTGATGAAGATATCCAGAAAAAGTCATAGTAAGATCTTTGTTCAGCACAGTTCAACACAGAGAGGCAAACAAGGTCTTTGGACACTGGGGATGGATTCTGTCTGGAAGTATGCAGCATGTGGAGCACTCCAACAAGCAGACAGAGGTTGTGCATCAGAACAAGAGGAGGTACCTGACCCAAACTGGACCACCTGCAGACCCATAACAGGTAAAAACAGGGACAGAGGTGAATTGGCAGTTTTGTTACCACCCATTTCTGGGTCATAGATACAGGGCAGACCAAGAAAGGGACCTTTGTACAAGGGTTGTATTTCCAGGAAGGGAGGCCCTGGGCACAGTGTATGGAGAAAGAAGGAAGTTCAGAAGCCAACAGCAGCAGTGTAGCTCAGAACCCAGACTCAGATCAGCGTCTCACTTCAAGCACTTAGACCAGCCTGTAGCAGAATAACCAAGGGCAGGAATCCCAGACCAAAGCAGAGCCTACACCTCTGTCACTCTGAACCAAAAGGGCTTTCCAGCTGGCTAACAGGGGCTAAGTCCAACAGCAGTCTACTCTTGCACAGAACCAAAGAAGTCAGGGGACCTGCAGAGGTCAGACCAAGGGAGGTAACAATCAGATGTTGCCCTGATCAGACCACTCTGGGAGCACTGAAAGCTTTCAGGTTTCCCACCTGTCCCTGAGATCCTAGAACAACACAACACTCAATACTTCAAGAAAGCAACAACAGGATAGGCCCAGAAGTGTTGCAGAGCTCAACCCTAACATTAAATCCAAAGCCAAAAAGTTGGCTGCAAGAACTAGCAAACAAAAAAAGGGTACACAAGTAAACATCTCTATAAATGGGGGAGGGGGGGGTTGGGGGGGTGAAGAAAGAGCAGCTGACACTGAAACCAAACTCTTAACTGAAATCTTCAAAAGAAAGAACACACACACACAGAGTCGAGTCCAGAATTACAGTTCACTCAACAGGGAAATAGAAGGGAAAGAGGAGAATATGAGGGGGGGATTAGAAGGAGGGAAGATTATGAAAGGGAGTAGTCCTAAACAAAACAAAGTCTAAGGATGTCTTCTTTTTCTTCTTCTTCTTCTTTCTTTTTTTTTTCCTTTTTTTTGCTTTTTGGTGAGGCAATTAGGGTTAAATGACTTGCCCAGGGTCATACAGCTAATAAATGTCAAGTGTCTGAGGCCAGATTTGAACTCAGGTCCTACTGACTCCAAGGCCAGAGCTCTAGCCATTGCACCACCTAGCTGCCCCTTAAGGATATCTTTTGCCCTTTTTTGTATCCCCAGCACTTAGCACAGTGCCTAGCACATAGTAGGCATTTAATAAATAACTGATTGAGTAGATTAAAAAAACATTAAAGCTCTTTTTGAGGTATCAAAGAATAGGAATCAGAAAGGGAGGCCCAGAAATTCAGGAATGAATGAACAAGATATGGTATATAAATGTGATGGAATAGTATTGTGCTGAAATCTTATCTACGTAAAAAGAGATCTTAGAATATAATATTCCAAATGGCTGAACACTTATAAAAAATAATAATTTACCCTGTCAAAGATGAGAATAATCCTACAGGGAAAAGAACAGACCCTGAATAGAACAGAGGACTTAAAAGCACTTCTGGTGAAAAGATCAGAGCTGAGTAGAACTTTTAAAATACAAACACAAGAGTCTAAATAAACCTAAGAAAGTAAATTTATTTCAGCAACAGGAATGAGCTGAATATTTTCTAATAATTGAGTGGCTTGAGAAGAAGAGTACACAAACACAGAAGAAGAGGTAACAGAAGTGGGCACGGGATGAATCTCACTCTTATCTAAAATGGACAAAGTGTTGAACATACACACATGGGTTTGGTATAAGACTACATCAAACTCAACACAGGAAGAGATGGGAGGGGTTAAGAAGGAGGATAATGGCTCAGATTCTCATAATCTAGCCAATAGCTCACTAATGTTCAGACTCCTTAATAGTCTGCCCAACATGACGGATGTTCCAATAAACCTTGTCTTTGGCTGAAAAGAAAAAAGGCTTGGGTCGAATTCTTTCAGACAGAACCCACGTTTCCTGACTTTGGGGTCCCAGCACCTTTAAATCCCTAAAGCTCAACATTTTGGTGGCCTGTATGGGGAAACTGCCTAACCCCAAGTTCTTCTCCAGCCAAGACTAGAAGGCATAGAAGCCTCTCTCCTCCCTTTCTTGCTCTGCAGCTGAGGTAGCTCTCTAAGCACCAAGGTTTAGAGGTGCTTTTCAGGCAGTTACAAGGTTGTCTCACACTCAGCCTGACCTCTCAGGCTCTCGGTCCACTGGTTCAGTTCAAGGCCATGGACCTGAGTATACTTTCGGCAGCATAGAGGACAAAGACGGACTCCCTATCTGAAAGCATATGCCCAATTCTGTCAATTCTTTCTTCGATAGGGAATTGGGGAAAACTACAGTTGCCTTTTGGTTCCCTGAGGCTTACTAACTGCCCTCTATACTCCTGAATCAGGAAAAATTAGAACAGCTAAAAATATCTTAGCAGATTCTGGAGGTTTTGTGATCAATCATTAAGATGTTTTGAAACTCCTCCTTACAACCTTCATCACTCCTTTCTTCCACTCCCTTCCCTAGAGTCAAGAGGGTATCTCTTAATACCTTTCATAGGAGAAGAAAGTTTTACCCTTTACTCCTCACCTTTGATTTCACCCTCCCCCACTTGGGAAAGGAAGGAGGGGGAGGGGCAGCAGCTACAGCTTGCACCCCCCTGGCAATTGCCTTGGGCCCTGGGGCAACCTTTGCCAGGAAGCATCACCCAGGTTCACTATGTCCTGGTCCTGCTTTAGGTAAAGAAACTAGCCTCTGAACTTGGGGAAGCATGTTCTTTTAAAATTGTAGTTTTAACTGTTAATGATGAGATGTTGATTCTCTATGTAAAGTAATTTGGAAATGCATTTAACAAAACTCAAGTCACCTGACTGGTAATGGGTTTGTTTCAAGTTTCAAATTGTTAAACTTTTTGTATCAGTTATGTCAAGCAACTTCGTAATTTGGTTACCGATAAAATAATTTCACTGTTGTTGGTTACTGTTTTAATTGTAAACTTTCCAAAAAGCTTGTTTGGGTTTTGTCTTGCTGAGAATTTGCAAGTATATAGAAATAATCTTTAATGATTAGCTTTTCACACCAGGAGAAATTTAAGTTTGAGATGTAAATCCTGGAAAAGTTTTTCCTAATCTATGATTAGTGGAACTTGCTATATGAGACAAAAGCTCATAGGATTTTATTTTTAGTTGCCTGATGGATCATAATAATCCATCAATAATCAATAATCCACCATCTGAGAGAAATGCCACAAGCTACTCAGAGAGAATGTGATACTGGTGGAAAGTCAGCATCAGGAAAAGCTGAGAGGGCAATTTTAGTCTCAGTCTAAGATAGGATCCTCCTGGCTCAATTTCCCCATTATGTTCCTTTGAAAAGGAATGTTACCCACCTGGCTATTCCTGAGTCTGGCAGATTTATGTCTTCCAGGCTACAAGCCATTCACCTGTAGCTGACAACAAATTTTGAGTACCAGCTAACGTCCCCTCATTGTTCCCTGGACGCAGCCTGTACTCAGTTCCAGTCAACCTCCTCTTTGGGACTCCCTCAAGGAAGGGATAGCTCTACACCCCTTGCCAACAGTAAGCCGTTTCAGAAGCTGAGATCTTCACCCCTTACCCCAAAAAGAATTTGGGTCTCATTTGTTTGAGGGGGGAATGATAAGGATGGGATTTAGACCCCAAAAAGGAAAAACCCTGGACTTTCTCACATGACCAAATCTCAGGCTTTTGCCTGAAGCTATAATCCCATCAACTGGTCTTTCATTGTGGCTATGCCCTATCTCCCAATTCTCTGTTAACCCTTAATCTAGCCTAGCCCTCCACTGTTTTACCTCCCAATGGCTCCTGGCCACTTCCCACTCTTAATCTTATCTAGTCTCCATTCTCCCTAGACCATGTGGTCCAGGTCCCTGGTGTTCTGTTCACCCCAGCTTATTGGCCACTCCCATTCAGATCTTTCTTAGACCTCCCCTCCAATCACCTAAACTACTCGGCCATTCCTAGATCCCTCCCACAGTCTTTCTGTATATAAGGTCCATCTTGTCCCCATTAAGGTGCTCAGATTCTTAAAATCTAGCCAATAGTTCATTAATGCTCAGCCTTCTTAAGAGTCTGGCCAATATGACAGATGTTCTAATAAACCTTGTCTCTGGCTGGGGAAAAATTTAAAAAAGGAGGATAACACTAGAGAGAGAATAATCACAGAACCAGGAGAACAATTTATACAATGACAACATTTTAAAGAAAAATAACTTTCAAAGACCTAAGGACTCTGATCAAATTAATGACTGAATCACCAGAAGACCTATCACGAAGCACGTTACCCACCTTCCAATAGAGAAGTGATGGACACAAGGTTCAGAGACATACATTTTTGGAAGTGGCCACTTTGTGGATTTGTTTTGCTTGATTATACTTATTTGTTACAAGGAATTTTTTTCACCTTTCTTTCAATTTCAGTTAATTGAGGAGTGAGAGGGGGAAAGGTAAGAGTGAATGAAGGACTAGCAATAGTGATACCAAAAAATAAGGGCCATTTAATTGTTTTTAAAAATACACCAAAGAAAAGACATTCTAAAGGAAGCACAGACAAGCAGGGAAGTCTTGAAAGTAACATGCAAATTTTACTTTTTTTGAAGCAAGCAGTTTGAAATGGAGATTCAGTTTCATATAAAATCCTACTTTTGTATTAAGCTATGTGTACAGAAATGTTCCCTTTTTTTTGGCATTTAAAAATTCAGAATAAAAAAATTTTTGTCCTTCCCCCAAAAATAGACAAGAAAATTTTAACCAAAAGAAAAAAAAATGTCGTAACTTCAAAAACACAGAAACTCTTCATAATATGCTTCAGGCAAAGCCAAGGCCTTCTAATAAAATGTATCTGTGGCAACTCACCTCATTTCCACGAGACTGGAGGAACATCACTTCAGGCTCAGTAAAGGTTGTCATGGAGATGGATTTGACTCGGTGAGGGGGATTCAGGCCTCTCCTGTGTGAGGAAAAGCAAGAGAGATATAATGCGATTAGCACTGCCAGGCTGCTTATAGGGAGAGGAGAGAGAAAAGGGTGACAAAATTAATTATGGAAGGAAGAAAGAAAAAGGAAGGAAGAGTTGGAAGAACGCTAGTGAGAGCCAGAGAGAGGTTTAGAAAAAGAACGGCCAAGAACATTTGAGGGTCTGTCACTCTGGAGGGAAAACAAAGAATCGCTTATCCTTTTTTTTCTGCAGGCTGGCAGACCAACATCTCTAGTGCCCTACCTGTGAGCTGTACAACACTTCTGGGAACATGGACAACCAGATTCCATTTTTCTCAATTTGTCTGTATAGCACTTCAGCATCTGAAGACTAAAACCTGGTAAAATCACATTCCGATGGCATTATGGTCATGCTAAAAAGGCCCCAAATAGCTGATCTGGTAATAAACATGAAAACTTAGAGGGTTTTTTGCTGCCCTTCCCCAGGTTCTACTTTCCCAGCCCTCACAGCAGGTAGGTGGTCTTTCACCAGCCTCCTTCATTACTAGATCTTACTATGAAGCACTAGGGAACTTATTTTCATCCAGCAAGATCTAAACACCTTTTTGGCCTATAGGAAGCTAGACCCATGCTTTTAGCTGAGATGCTTATATCACTGCTGTGTGCTGTGTGTCCCTGGGAGTTCAACTATGGTCAAAGGAGTCCTGTGGAGACCACATGGCTGATGGGATGGTATTTTCTTGAGGCCACAAAACCAGTTCTTCTGGGGGAGGTGTTCTAACTGGAAAGACACAGGAATTCTCTCACACCCTCCTACCAGTCCTATCTTAAATCTGTTATTCTGATAACATATTAGAATAAAGCTAGGCCGTGGGGCAGAGAATGGGCCACTACTTTATTTGCTTCTTCCTAGTAAAAGAAAAATTTCTTTTTCCTATTCTACCTCTAAAATGTTTTAAAGCACAGAAATGACTGAGAGAGACAAGGAATAAGTTAGAGAAACAATCTCAGATGACAGAATGTAAAATAAGAGAAAGAAAGAAGGTTTTAAATCCCCTAAAAACTTGGCCAAAAATCTGATACTAAAGAACAGATATAAGAATGCATGTGCCTCCCCTTTCTTACATAAGGAAAACTCAACGTACCGTCAAGCCCGTGTTGATGTTTAACTGAGAAAGATTTAGCTACTATGATCAATACAATGATCCATGACAATTGCAAAGGACTTGGGATAAAAGATGCTATCTACCTCCAGGGAACTGCTAAACTTGGAATGCAGATAGAAGCATATTGTTTTTCCCACTTTATTTTTTCTTGTCCCCTCCCCCCCATATGGAAATATGTTTTGCATGACTTCACATGAAGAAAGGGTATCATATTACTTACCTTCTCAATGTGGGGGAGGGGCTTAAGGGAAGGAGAGAATTTAGAACTAAAATTTTTTTTTGAAAATATATAAGAAATGCAAAAAAAAAAAAGACTGTATTGATGTGTTGGTTAGTTAGCTGAATTGCATTTTTCTTCCCTGTGTTTTATTCTTTGTTATAACGGATGGCTGTCTAAGTGGGGGAAAGAGAACACATTGGGAAATAAAAGTGATACAATAGCAAAATACATAATAGAAAAAAAATAAGTAGGAAACATTTGGCCAAATCAAGACTTTTTTTTTTTGGTTTTTTGGCTAGGCAATGGGGTTAAGTGACTTGCCCAGGTTCACACAGCTAGTAAGTGTTATGTGTCTGAGGCCATATTTGAACTCAGGTCCTTCTGAATTCAGGGCCGGTGCTCTATTCACTACGCCACCTAGCTGCCCCCCAAATCAAGACTTTACACAAAGAAATTAACTACAGTAGGTCCTAGTTAATGTTTCTAGCAAGACAAAGGGAAGGGGAGAAAAAAATGGACATTTATATGCTTTTGTAAAGCATGTAATATGAAATGGAGAGTCACATTTTCATACAAAATCCTCTTGGATTTTTCTGAATCCAAGGGAATCCTGGGAAATTTGTAGTTTCCTAAGTAGAAACTGTAAAAATTTCACAAAGACAGGGAGGAGATAGGGACAAAGAGGATAAAAGGTGTCATTGCCAAGTTTAGAAAAACAGCACTATTTATGAATATAAGTGATGGCTCTGGGGGCGGGAGAACAGATGACACAAAACAGAGTGAACACTGAAGGGTCAGACAAATCCTGGGATTCTGCCCCAGTGGACAGGTGCTGATTAAGAAGAACAGATCCATGGTAGCTAGTTAGGGTTACAGCAGTTCAGTTGTCGCATAGAAATAACCAGAAACTTGTAGCTCAGACTTCTAAGAGAAAGGTCTCAAACATACTCAGGAAGGGCAGGAGTCAGCAGAGAAAACTGCTCCCCCCAAGAGCATGTAAAGGATACAGAGAAGCCAGGATTCTTTACTTTCACAATATTTGACCTGACCCAGATACTGAAGCATCCACAGATCACATTTCAGGAATGCTCTAGTTTCCTCTTCCTAAGTAGCATAGCTCTCAGGCTTTTTTTCCTTGCTTTACCCTTTCACAAAGTCTTGTTCCCTAAAGAATGGAAAGAATGGTAGACTTGGGGATCAGGAGGAGTCTGGGTTCAAATCCTGCCTCTGACACTTGCTGACAAGAAAGACACAGAATGGAACTAATAACACCTGTAGAATCTACCTCACCAGGTTACCTGTGAACCTTAAACCTTTAAATTTGACATATGTCATTTATCATTATCATTATTCTTGTCATGATTTTCCCCTGTGACCAGACTGAAGCTCAACAGGAACATTCCAAAATTCAGCAGAGGTGCTATCTTGACCTCATGGTCGAATCTGCTTTTATAACTTCATCCTTTTCCTCAGGGTCCCTTCCTTGTACCTTACCTTTCACCATTCATTTAGCTAACTGCCTACTCCATATGAGGCTTTGTGCTAGGTGGAAGGAGTGATACACAAATTCATTAAGGCTCTCTAGGAGTTTACAAGAAGGAAGCCCTCCGAAGCCAATTTGAACAAATTAGTATGGCACCATCCTCCAGTAGGCAGTGTTAGCTTGTACAAAATATGATTCTAATTTTCCACATGGGGGTGAGGGCAGGGGAGGAGGAGGAGGACAGGAAGGAGAAGAAGGAAAAGAAATAGAAAGTAGAAAGGGATTTTGGGTTTTCTGGTTTCTTATCATTAACAAACACATCAAAAGGGGTTACTGGTATGGACAATATGGGGCTGTCAGTCTGGCAGAGCAAGGAAATGTATTTTCTTGCTTAGGGAAAATCCAGCAAAAAATATCAAAAGAACCACGAACCCATAGTCAGGCGTACATTGGGGTTTTGGAGTGGCAGTGAAGGAAAAGATGACAAAGTGAATAAAGAGAGTCTCAAGTATGTTAGTTTAAGTGAGTTTGATCAAACAAGATGTTCCTGTTATTTTGCCTTTGGTGTACATAAAACAGGAACACACTGTTAGAGAATATAGAGAACACAATACAAAATACATTATTCAGCTCCAAAAACAAGGCTTAGTTAGAAAAATCTGAATCCCAAGAGGCTTAGTGAGACAATCTAAATCAGAGGAGTTGTTTCTGAAGCCATTTTCTCCCACCTCCAGGAATTGTCCAGGTCAGTCTCCCAAATGCAAGTTCTCTTCCTCCTTGTTAAACCTTTCTTTTCCAGTTTAAGCTAAGGAGGCACCTTTCCTCCCCAAAATCTTCTCTGACCCTCCCAGACAAAACTCTTCCTCCAGGACTGAACCTCTTGACCATCTTCCCCAAGCATTTACTCCCCCCTCACATTTTTCTAGAACATTTTGCCCAGATCTCTCCTTTGTCCCTCCCACACTCTATCTTGTATTATGTTTAATTGTGTATAGTCTTATCCACCCAAGTAAAGTAATCCCCAGAAGAACAGGGATTTTGTTGTTTTTCATATCTGCAATCCCAGGACCTAATCATTGCCTTGTCTGTTGAAGGTGCTAGATAAATGTTTATTGAATTAAATTGGTTGGGTAGATGACAGACTCAAAGAAAAGAGCTCCCCAGGATTAGAGAAGAGCAGATGCCCTAATTTTGTGAAAAAGGGAAAAGAAAAGAATCTGTGAACCAGAGGCCACTGAACTTGACTTCAATTTCTGCTAAAATTCTAAAATAGACAGTTAGTGAATACCTAGCAAAGGAAGTGGTGATTACAAAGATCCAATATGGCTTTATCAAAGACAAGTTATGCAAAAATAATATAATTTCCTTTGTTGACAGAGTTAATTGTCAACTAACTGGTAGATGGGGGAAGTGCTATAAATACAGTTTAACTAGATTTTAGCAAAAAATTAATAAAATGTCATACTATTCTCGTGGAAAAGGTGCTTACTAGATGGCCAAAAAAATTAGGACTTGGAAGTAGCTGAACGGTTTGTCTCAAAGAGCAGTTGTTAACAAGAACTAGCATTTATATAGTACTTAACAGGTTTGCAAAACATTTTACAAATATTGTCATTTTATCTTCACAACAACCTTGGGAGGTAGTTAGTTGTTATTATTATCATTCCCATTTTACAGATGAGGAAAATGAAGCAAATAGTGGTTAAGTAACTTGTCAAGGGTCACACAGCTACTAGCTGAGGCTGGATTGGAACTCAGGTCTTCCTGACTCCAGGCCTACTGTTCTATCCACTCTGCCATCTAGCTGTTAATGATTCAAAAGTAACTTGGCAGGAGGACATTTCTTGGCATTCTAGTAGATTGCCCCACCAGATCTGTATTTGGCCCTATGATGTTTATTAATTATATTTATTTATAACATAATTTATATATCATTATATATTAATTATAATTAACTTATTAATGATTTAAAGGCAGAGATGACATGCTTATTAAATCTGAAGATGACACAAAATTGGGGGGAGGGAGTGGGGATAATTAGAGCTAAAACAATGATGATTAACTGAATAAGGATTCAAAGAGATCTTGACTGGCTAGAGTACTAGGCTGAATTTAGCGATAGGGAATGGACTTCATCGATACAGGTATAGGGAACTGCCAGGTAAGAAAACTTCCTTCACCAATTCAGGTCACCAACTTCTTTACAACTTATAGTCTTAGAAAGCTGTCTAGAATAATGAGAAGTTAAGTGACTTGCCCAGGGTCATGGCAGCAGTGTTGTCAGAGGCAGAAATTGAACCCAGGTCTTCTGGGCTCGAAGACCAACACTCTACCCACTAGATGTGCAAACTCCCTGTGCTAAATTGACTAAGATTAAGTTGAATAGCGATCTGTGAAATTATAAGAACAAGCTAGGCCTCAGAGGGAGATATGAGAAAATACCTTTCCCCCATTCCTCTGTAGAGGTGGGAGAAAAAGGTCATGAGTGGGAAGCATTGCATCTAATGACATTTTGCATTGTATTCCTCTTCCTCTTTTAAGAAAATTCTTTGTTATAATATATGGCTTCAGGGAGGATGAGGGGACACAGGGGGGAAATCTAGGATATGTAAAAGCAGAATATCAACAAAACTCTATTCTGAAAGACAAATTTAATAGGAATAATTGTAAGGTTTTATATTTGGGTTAAAACAATCAGCCTCAAAAATAAGAGAGTGGGGTAGGTACAGGCATACATTTTGTCTGAAAAAGATCTGAGAGTTTTAATGGACTACAAGCTTAGTATGAGTCAGCAGTCTGATATGGCAGCCAAAAAGCTAAATTGGTGTTGTGTTCCATTAAGGAAGCCACAGCTTCCAGGAATAAGGGGGTAATAGTCCCAAAGCACTTTGCTTTGATCAAACCACTTTTGGAGGACTGTATTCCAGTTCTTAATGACAATTTAAGGACAATAAGTGGGACTGGGCTCAGAGGAGGACAACCAATGATATAGGGCCTCGAGTCTATGTTATAAAGACAGGGCCAACAAACTAGGAATATTTAACCTGGAGAACAGCTTGGCGGGAGGGGAAATGATAACTATATTCAAATATTTGACCAGAAGAGAGTTTAGACTTGTTCTATTTAGTCTCAGAGAACAGAACCAGGGACCAGCTGAAAGTTGCAAAAAGGAAAATTTAGGTTTGATGTCAGGGAAAATTTCCTAACAAGTAGAGCTGTCCCAAAGTAGCTGCTTTGGGAGGTGGGAGGTTCCTCACCTTGGAGGTCTTCATGGAGAGGCTGAATGAGCAACCGGTCAGGTACATTATTGTAAGGACTGCTATTAAATATGGGTTCTTCATATGACAATTTCTCTGTTTCTATACCTTTACATAGGACGTCCCCCATTCCTGGAATGCCTTCCCGTCCTTATCATTGTCTCTTAGAATCCCCTATAGTTTCCTACAAAGCTCAGCTCTCAAGTGCCACCTCCCCAAGGCTCTTCCTGATTCCCCCAGCTGCTACTGCTTGCCCACTAAAAATACATACTTACGTGTCTACAAGTTTTTTTATTCTGATAGAATATAAGTTCCTGGAGGGCATGTATAATTTCATTTCTGTCTTTGTATTCTCCACACCTAGCACAGTGCCTAACACATAATAAATGTTTTATGGGTTAGACTGGATGGCCGATGAGGTCCTCTTCAAATCCAAATTCTATGATTCTGTCATCCAAAAGGATGGATGTCAGTCCCTGGCTGTGTACTAAGCAAGGCCAGTTTCACCAGCTGCCCATCCTCCTCAATATAGTTATCATACACGTTTTCCTTAATGAAGAAGTAGAGATTAACTGAGGGATGTTGTTAAATGTTGGAGTCAGATGACCTAGAGTCAAATCCTGCCTCTGAGATTCACTACCTGTAGGACTAGAGGCAAATCAATTACCTTCATATATTGGGGCTGAACCCAGTAGTTTCTGAGATTCCTTCTAGCTCTAGGATCTGTGACCTTTAGTCCTTGATGTCTCATCTCTCAACTCAGCTATTCTTTCTGACAAGAAGGGACTATAAAAGAACAGATATACCCAGGATCAGGAAGCCCTTATACAACTGTACAGGACAAGAACTTCAGTTCATTTAATCTACCACCCAAAGCAATGAATTCGCCATTACCAAGGCAGTTCATCCCAAAGTTGGCTAGCCCTAATTATTAGGTGATTCTTCCTTATATAGCACTGAAACTTGCCTTTCTCTAACTTATTAGTTCTGGTTTTGCCCTCAAAGGTCAAGCAAAGTTGAAACCCTTCTCACATCTAATTAACCCCAATTTTTCTCTTCTCCAGACTAAACAACTCTAGCTCCTTTAACAGATCCTTACATGGCATGGTTTGAATTACTTACACTATCCTTATTATGCTCCAGCTTGTCAATATCATTTCTAAATATGATGCTCCACCTCTCCAGAACTGGACGCACTTATCAAAGATCATGAAAAACCAGCCTGGGTAGCAACAAAGTAGATACAGCACTGGGCTATAGTCAAGAAGACCTGAATTCAAATCCCACCTCTAACACTTATTAGCTACGTGACCTTGGGTGAGTCACTTAACCTCAATGTCTGTTTCCTCGACTATAAAATAGGGATAAAAATAGTACCTACCTCCCAGGGTTGTTTTGATGATCAAAAATGAGATATCTCTAATACTCAGCACAGTGCCTGGCGCCAAGTAGGTGCTTTATAAATACCTATTCTCTTCCTCTTATTTCAGCTCAGCCACATTCCCTCTACTTCAGATGCAATGCTAAATTGCATATGAATTACCTAGCAGATCACATGATATTATATGAGGACCTCTTATTTAGTCTATTATAGAAATATGTATCTGCACCAGCCTCTAGAAGTCTATGAAAGGTGCCCTTCAGTCAAGGGAATTGTTTTCACAGACTTTTAGGGAAATACTACACACTTCCTGTCTTAGCCACCCCTTTCCCCCAGTGTCAGCCTGTCCATATTTTGCTTTTATCTTGACTAATAAAATTCACTCAACCTGCTCACAGTCAGTGAGATAAAGGAGTTGCACCTGGTCAACAATGGAAAAAGCCAGATTTACCTGATCCAATTCTTTCATCTGTGCCAGATTTGTAGCACTGACACTCTTTGTCTTTTGGACACTTGTATCCAAAGAAACACACTCCGATTGCTTCTGGGAAAAGGGAGGATCACTTTAGAATCAATCTCAGAATTGGAAAGGGAAATACTGACAGGATTGCAGCTAAACTAGGCCAACACCTATTTCTTTTGCTTGTCTACTACATTAAACTATGAATCTCTATTATATACACGTTGCTTTTCTTGTTAAACGTATAATACGTGTAACTTTTAAAGCTGCCTGGCTTTTATGCGATTCTTTCTGGTCTTCTATGCATTTAAAAAATGTTACAATGGCCTTTTCTTTTTTTGGCCACTTTTCCCCTAACCGTCCTCCCAGTCCAACACTCCCAACTTGAAAAAGAAAAAGAAGAAACCAAACAAATCCTTGTAACCAATATGCAGAGTCCAGGAAAACCAATTCCCACATTGGCCACGTCTGAAAATGTATGATTCTGATTCTGCATCTTGGGTTTATCCACCATGTTAAATGTTGTATAGTACCATCTTTCTTCCAAATAACTCTATAGAAAGAATCCAGCTTCCACCCTGGTTTTGATTCAATGTTACTTATTCCTTTGGAAAACATGTAAGTTTCTTAGTCTATAAACTCAATTACAATTCTTTTTTACCTTTTCTCTCTGCCCCCCACTTTAGTCATAGCTTTTAAACAAATTTTAAAATAAGTTTTTATTGATCATTTTGGTTTTTTCACATCACCATAATTTTCCCCAGTATTCATCCTTCCTTTCTGACTTCCAGAGGTTCATCCCATATAACAAATAGTATTTTTAAAGATAAAAAAAATTAAAAAGGAAGGGAAAAAAGGCATAACTGATCAATACATCAAAAAGGCTGAAAACATGCAATATAACACTTGTGGACCTCCCGCCTCTACAAACCCCTTTAGTTGTTTCTATTGCTTTCTTACACAAATTCATACTGAATAATCTAATAAAAACCTATTTATCACACAGAAAGTAGGATAATGTGCTGAGGGAGGAATGGGGCCAAATGGAGTCACAAAGTTCCCTTCAACCATTCTGGCTCAGAGGCATGAAAAATGCTGAATTATTAATAACTGCTTTAGTGCTTATATAATAAGTGTTTTAGCCAAGACTTTCCTTATATTGGGCAGATTATAATTTGATGTAAGGAAAAAATTCCCAACAAATGCAGCTACCCAAAGGTGAACTGAATGAGTTGTCTCTGGAATACTGGGTTTCCCAGGACTGAAAGTCTTCAAGAGGTTGGGAGGAAGGACTGGAAATATCGCTGAAAATATTTAGAGATGATTGGTAAGGTAGAGGCGGTATTAAGATGGCCTCTTCCAGGTGTTAAATTCTACGAACCAAATATTATTACTAATGTTGAAGGAAACAGCAAGAGAAAAACAGATGGACAGAGGTCCAAAAATATATAGGCTTTGCCTAAGATTTAAAAAATAATCGTGTGGTACTTAGCTTCAGAAACCTGGCCAGACCTCTCTAATCACAACCTACTGTCTGATATTGGAAAGGCAAATTCATGAATAGAAAAGGGACTGCTACCCCAGACATCTTCCATGCACATTAACTAGTCCATAACTATTTATAGTCTTAAAGAAATGCTTTAAGCTCAGAAAGGTTATATAATTTGCCCACAGTCACACAGCTAGAACATGTCAGAGGTGAGATTTGAACCCAAGTCTTCCTGACTCCAAATTCAACAATCTATCCAATATACTAGGCTGCATTTCTAGAACCCTGTGAATTAATTATAAGGAGAGGGAACCACTGCCCTCAGACCTACCTGGCTGTGTGAGGCAGGCAAAAGCACATTTTTCCTTTATTCTAATCACAAGCCATTACATCAGCAGAGTTAAGGAAACTGAGGAGTCAAGGAGAGAAATCCATACCTATCCTCCCCAGGGAAGGGGACCATAAGTCCATCCTTCTTCCCCCACCACAGAGGCAGATGCAACCAGAACAAAAGAAAAAAAGAGAATCAACATCCTAGAATATGTTTAACTCTAATGCTCTATGAGTCTATTTAGACAATTCTGGCCCCACTATCACCCAAATACCCTCACTTTTCCACGGAGCACTTCTTGTCTCATCATAGGCCTCAGTGGCACATTCATTCTATAACGGGACTGCTAGAAAAAATAACTTCTGCCAAAATATTTACTAGGGGGACAAAAATGGAATCTACATCTAGAACGCTGAAATTAGATTTGCAGAGTGGGGCTGGAGAGAAAAAAAATTAAAGGAGGTCAGATTCAAGACTAGCAACTGTGTCAACATTCTTATAAATTTAGAAACGGCCAACACCAGTAGCTTCTCTCTCTGTGAATAGAGTGCTGGACCTGGAGCCAGTCAGACCTGAATTCAAATTTGACTTCACACACTTAATAGCTATGTGACATCACTTAACATCTGTTTGCCTCAGTTTCCTAAACTGTAAAATGGAAGTAATAATAGCAACTACTTTCCAGGGTTGTTATGAGGATAAAAATGAGATATTTGTAAAAAGTGTTCAGCATAGTGCATGGCACATTGGAGGCACTATATAAAAATGTTTATTCTCTCCCCTCCTTCCCTACCTTATATGGCCCCCTCAACCTTATGAAAGCCACAGCTGAAAAAACATTTCCAATCAGGAAAAAAACAAAACTGGTATTCAAAGGAACTTCTCAAAAATCCAGATATACGTTATCATATCTCCCCCCTCAAAGCAATAGGCAAATTGTTTTGGGACCCACTCATTGGAAAGTTAAATTTACCAGGGATGACAATCCAACCACCCTTTTCTGCTGGAAGTCTTGGTGATGCCGCTCTTTAGCCAACATTCTGTATCTCTGAAAAGGACTGACAGATTTTTCAATTCAGGCCCAACGGCTTTTAAAAGCAAAACCAAACTCATTTATTTCCCTTCCCTGAACAGTGTTGTGCTTACAGGCAGTGACTCAGCCAGGCACTTTAAAATGTTTTTATTATTCTCACTTAGACATCTTCCCATTTATTCCCCCTCCTTCCCAGCATAAGATCCCAGTTCAGAGGTTGACAAGAAGAGTCAAAAGTATGTGAGCTGATTTTAATTGACACGTGATTGCTTTTAGCTCCTCTGTCTATAAATATGAACTGGCATAACTTTTTCTTTTTTTTTTAGTATTTTATTTTTCCCCAGTTACATGTAAAAACAATTTTTAACATTTACTTTTAAAACTCTGAATTCCAAATTCTCTCCCTTCCTCCCTCCCCCTCCTCCCCACTGAGAAGGCAAGCAATTTGATATAAGTTATACACGTGTAATCACTGGCATAACTTTCAATCAACATCTCCTATGCAGTAAGTCACTTTTCTCCCAACCATACTGAACTAGAACTTGGTACATTCCCCTTTAAAAAGCTGTCAACTCATTTTATTCCAGGCTAAAAGGATAAGATTTAGCCTTGCCTCAGAGTTGTCACAGCTTCTTCCTCAGGTTTGCCCCGTGTTTCTCTCCCTTCCAATCTCAAGGCCACTCCAGTTCAGCTTGATCTTGATCCAGGTCTCCCTTGTGTAGTAAAAGTATAATCAGTAGTCAAGTGATTCTTCCTGAAGCAATCACTAATGAGCCCTTTTTCCAACAATCAAACCATCCTTTCCCCCAAAATCACCTCTGGAAAACTCTTTAGGCATAGACTGAAAATGCTTCCCTCTATCTTCTTTAAAACCAGAACTAGAGGCAAGAATTCCACTTAGTTCCCTTGAAACTAAGTTCCTAGGAAGCAAGGCCCAAAGCTGTACATTCTGGGCAGTGCCTAATCACTATAGTTGTTCTCATTATTAAACAAGTCAGGCCCTAGTACATTCTGCACAAAACCATTCCTACTTATCTAACTGGGATCATGATGAAGGCAAGTCGGAAGAGAGGCTAGCAGTGGCCAGTGGGAGGAGACACGAATTTCACTGTCATGTGAAAAGTGAACTTCCTACAAAGTAAATGTTTTTTGGGTTTTTTTTAAGCTTATCCCAGATCATTTCCCCCTCCCTCTAACTCATTTGAGGACTATTCATCCAAAGACAGTTACCCAAGCCAGGCACTGGAGGCAATTCTTACCCACATTGTTTTTAAGGCATTTGATGTGGCCACAGGCCAGGATCTGGAAAAATTATTTATAGGCTATATCAGAACAAAAACCATAAAAGTAATGACAAAGCCAGAACTTCTTACTGGCCATGTATTTTTTTTAAGTCAACTATGACAGCAAGTCAACTCACTGCTTTGCTTATGTTTTTTTCTTCCCAGGAACCCCTGGGCAACTAACCAATCAATTTTGTCACTCCTTCCATTTTTTTTTTCTATCTTGTATCCTACAGCTGGGATTTCTCTCCCTTCCTACTTCCTTTGTCCTAAAAACAATCTCCAAACTTTGCTTCTAGTCTTTGGCCTTGAGGCCACATGTGTCCACACGTAGCCAAAGTTCTCCACCCCTGTTCTAGTTAGTCAATGAACCATCATTTACCAAGCACGTACTATGTGTCAGGCTAAATGCTGGGGAGACAAAAAAAGGCAAAAGACAGTTCCTGCTCTCAGGAAGTTCACATTCCAAAAGGGGAAACAATAACCAAACAACTATGTACAAACAAACCATATACAGGATAAAGTGGGAGCTGTCTCAGAGAGAAGGCTAGGATTCAGGTAGACTGAGAAAGACTTCTTGCAGAAGATGGATTATTAGGTGAGACTTGAAGGGAGCTGGAGATGAGGAAGGAGAGAGTTGCAGACATGGGGGACAGTCAGCACAAATGCATGAAGTCAGGAGAAGGGAGTGCTGCATATAAGGAATAGTAAGTAAGCCAATGTTACTGGATTGTCCAACCAAAATCCCCATCACATCAGTACTCTATGTTACCCCTATCCCTACTCAGAAAACACCCACAGGCTCTGCAATATTATATGAACCACAACAGACGTTACTTGGGGGGAATGATCTAGTTCATTCTCACAATATACCTATTCAATATGGAAGAGGGTAGGTTTGATAAAGAAGGAAATAATTTTCCAGGAAAAAAAAATCTGTTCTTGGAAGACCTGTATCCTAAGTCTCTTACTCCCCATAAACTCAAAAAAATTCAAACAACAAATACAGTAAACAGTGATTCAACAATGAAAAAGTTGATAAATTTCTATGTTATCTCATTTCTCCCCAGCTCTGAAACACAGGGGGAAAAAAATGTCCTCTTCAGTACCTCAGGTTCAAAGAAAAGAGAAATAAGACCTTATATTTTAAAAATAAAATATACTAGAGATAACGGTCATAGTAAATCACTGTCCAACTCATACAAACCAAGGGCTTTGCAATTAAAATCCAGCAGTCTAACTTTAGTCATGCTTTTGCCTTATCCCTCAAGAAGAAAGGCACTTCAATATAACCTGGCTTACTGGACTACCACTGTGTATCCAAATTAGACAGGGTCTGACCCTAAGGAATAAGTATTATCACCTATATATTTTAATATGAGCCCACCAAAATCTGGGATGGGGCCTGCTTGTTGGTTCAAGGTCTCTTGGTCCTTGACTGTGGTCAGCTCAGGGATATAAATTATTACACTTTGGGATTCCCTTGCCAATCAAAGGGAAATTTAAGTTACTTCAGAACTGACTGATACCTGATTGGATTGGCAAGGTTAATAGTACTTTCCTTAATAGAACTCAACCTAATGGTACTTTGATCTCTGCAGCATTCCTGAGAGATAAGGGCTGGCACCTGAGTAAAAGAATATGATTCCTCAACTGCCATGATGCCAACCTGCATAAAGAAGCATATCTTAGACAGGTTTCTAAACCTCTGCATCCAGGGAAAGGCATAAGCCAGAAAGAGGAAAGGTACTGTTTTTATACAGCTGAAGGGCTACTTTTCCTCCACATGAGGAAGAGAACCTTCCCTGAAACTGGGGCTCTTTTGCTCCTTGATGAATATTCTATTTATTAGTCAGTGAGCATTTTATTCTATCTCCTGACTTTTCTTCCTTTCCAATTCTGGACTCCAAATCTCAGTCCTATCCAGTGTCTCTGTGTTTCATTTTACTACAGGGTTTCTTCTATTTTATCTCCCTTCTTCCCTTTTTGTCCCATTTCGCCTGTGTCTCTTTTCCGTAACTGGATGGTTTTTTCTCCATATTCCCATCCCACTGAGGTCTCCATGACTACTCTGTAAAGGACCAAGATCACTATTACACTTTTTAAAAGATAGATTTGTATTGGTATCTTTTGTTCACATATAGACATATGTGTGCATGTATACATATACACACACATACATACACATACCCTCCTCTCCTCACCCTCCTAGAGAGCTGTACGTTATCAGCAAAAAAAAAGGGGGGGGGGAGGTGGAAAGCAGTTCAATAAAAACTAGCCAACAAATTTTTTTTTAAGTCTGACAGTTTATGCAGTGTTCCACACCCACAGTCCCTCACTTCAGCAAAGAAGGCATGGAGGTACTTTCTTATCTCTTCTTCTGAGGCCAAGCTTGTTCATTATTTCACAGCATTCAATTCCTATCATTTTGTTTTTGTTGCTCTTTCCATTTACATAGTCGCAGCCACAATGTATGTTTTCCTGGTTCTGTTTTCTTCACTTTGCATCAGTTCATTAAGTCTTTCCATGCTTCTCTCATTTCATGTAAGTCTTCCCATGCTTCTCTTTGTCATATTCATTTTTTTACAGCTGTAATCTTTCATTACATTCACTTATGACAACTACTTTAGCTATTCCCCAATAGATGGGCAGCTACTCCGTTTCCAGGTCTTTGCTATCATGTATAATAAAAATCACTGCTATAAGCATTTTGAAATAGTCGGGGTCTTTCTTTTTAATCACTGAACTCCTTGGGCCAAGACAATTAGTGGGGTTTAGAGAATAGAATATTTCATAAGTACGTTGTCAGTTAATGGTGCTTAAGGACGGAAATTCTGTGTCAAAGGGTATGGGCATTTTAGTCGCTTTTTTAGCATAATTCCCAATTGCCTTCCAGAATGGTAGGACCAAGTCATGCTTCCAGCAACAGCTCATTAATGGCCCCCAATCGCTCCAAGATTGAGTATTCAACAACCCAATCCTGATAGTTTCCCACCCCACGAAACAAACTCCCTTGAAATGAGGCTCCTCGCCCTCAGGTCACCTCTCCAGACTAGCCAAAGGCTGTTCTTCACACAGGGAATTTCCCCCTAACAGTTACTGGTCGGCAACCATCACTCCGTTCATTCACTCAGTTCCCCCTTCTTTCCTCTCCCTGGGCCGCACTCCTCTCTTCTCTGGATCTCTCATTCACCCCAAAGCTCCTCATCTCCGCCCCCAGGATCCCCCACGACGGGCTCTTCTTCCTCCAAAAGCCCCCTCCCTCCCGGATCTCCCAGCCAACAGGCCTGCAGCCCCTCGGCAACTCAAAGACTCACAGGAGACCAGAGCAGGAGGTGCAGACAAAGCTGCCCACGGTGATATCCACGTATGTGACCCCGCGCTGGGCACACTCGAAGCAGTGGCGGTTTCCGGCCTGGCTGCTGCCACCCAGCTCCCGCACCCGGCGACACCACACCTCCGAAGCCGCCTCCGCCTCCGCTTTGCCGGCGCTGTCGCCGCCGCCGGGGCCCGGGCCCTTCTTCGCAGCCATCATCATCGCTTTACCCCCACCCCCCTGCCCCTCTTCAGCCGGCTCTCCTCAGACGCCAGCACTGACACCTTTTCTCCTCTTGGACACTCTCCTCACCCACGGATCCAGCAACCAAAACCCGCCCGCGCAGGCGCAGGCGCAGCCGCTACTCAACGTCTTCCTCTACTACCGCCCCCCCCCAGCTCTGATTGGACGGCCTCTCTACCTCGCCTCCCTCACTGGTCCGATTATAAGGAAGCCGCGGGGGACAGCAACTCATCTAGCTGCACCCAGCCCCCTCACTTCGTGACCTCCAGGCTTTCCGATTGGTCTGCGAGAGAGAACGGACCATGCCACTATTCCTTGGCCCCGCCCTTTCTCCCGGAAATCCAGCCCCTCGAGCTCTGATTGGTGGCATGTTCCTTCTCTCTCTCCTAGGTTCTCCTCTCTACTGCCTTGGGGGACTCGGACTGGGTTCTTCTTGTGATAGATTAGGGAAAGAGGCAAAAATGTGGGCGGGATGACAAGCTTTCATGCCAGAACGTGCAACTTGCGCTCTTGCTACCCGCTATTTCCGCTCTTCCCAGTAACTTTAGCACCTGCCAAAATAGGAACCTCTCCACCAATCATCGAATAGCTCTAGAGACTAGTTGTGTCCTGTTTCAGTTAAGCAGCCAGGCTGACCTCGGTGACACTTTAGGAAGGCTGTACCTTATAGTGGGAAGAGCCCGGGAGCGGGAGGCGGGGATACCTGGCTTCTAGTCCTGGCTGTACCACTAGTGTGCTGTGTCAGCCACTCAATAAACATTTATTTAGCGGCCTACTATAAGGAAGTATCACAGCACCGCTGTGATAAGCGCTGGGGATAGGAAGAAAGGCAAAAAAACAGTTTGTGCTCTCGAGGAGCTCACTAGGGGGAAGGGACACAACAAGCAAACAAATGTATTCAAAGTAAGCTAAATACAGAATAAATAGGAAATCATTAACAGAGAGAAGGCATTGGAATTAAGAGGGGTTGGGAAAGGTTTCTTGTAGGAGGTGGGATTTTAATTGGGACTTAAAGGAAGCTAGGGAGGTCAGTAGTTGGAGAGTAGAAGGGAGAGCATGCCAGGGGTAAGACAGCCAGACAGAATGTCCAGAGCAGTGAAATGAAGTGTCTTGCTTGTGGAACATCCAGGAGGATGTCACTGGATGGAGGAGTTGGGAAGTAAGGTATAAGAAGACTGGAAACGCAGAAGGGGACTAGGTAATAAAGGACTTTGAATGCCAAAAAGCATTTTGTATTTTCTTCTGGAGTTTTTGTTTTTCAAGTAATTAACAGTCTAATGAAGGAGACAGCATGCAAGAACTATATACAAACAAGCCATCAACAAGATAAATTGAAGATAATAAACACAAGGAAGGCCCTTAGAATTAAGGGGGATAAGGAAAGGTTTCCTGTGGAGAAGAGATTTTGGCTGGGGCTTAAAGGAAGGAAGGGAAGCCAGGAGGCAGAGATGCCGAAGGAGAAATTTTCAGGCATGGGGGACAGCTAGTGAAAATACTTGGAGAGTAGGGAGATGGGACGTCTTGTTGAAGGAACAGCAAGGGGGCCAGTGTCACTGAATTGCAAACTATGCAGAAGGGGGTGGGGAAGAGGAGAAGAAGGTATAAGAAGACTGCAAAGGTGGGAGGAGGCAAGTTATGAAGGGTTGTGAATGCCAAACAGAAGGTGTTATATTTGCAGTGATAACAGAGCTGGAGTAGGAGAGGGTGACATGGTCAGACCTCTCCATTAGGAAGCTCCCTTTGAAAGCTGAGTGGAGGATGGACTGGAGTGGGGAGAGGTTTGTGTCTGGGAGACCTACCAGAAGGCTACTGCACCAGTCTAGGTATGAGGTGATCATAACCTGAACTAGAGTCAGAAAACCTGGCTTTCTAGCTCAAAGTGGTGGCGGAGGAGAGAAGGGGACACATTGGAGAGATATTTCAAAGATGAAATTCAGGAGCTTTGGTGACGGATTGGACATAGGATGAGAGAAAATGAGGGGTCCAGATCAACTGAATTTGCCTTAGATCCTCGATGGTACTGTAATTCCTAATTATCATTCTTAGTGGTGGAACCTGTCACTCTCAGAGTTGGCAGCCAAGTTGAACCTCTTGGTCCTACAGATCAAAGTAACAATTGCCAGTGGTGGAGTAGCAAGATTTCCTGGACTAAACCTTCTGGAGAGAGATGGGAGGATGTCCTGTATAATGCCAAGTTCCTGGAGCCAGAATACAGAAGAGAAGACAAGTCCTTCCTGAATGTGTCTTCCCTAAGGAAAATGGAAATCTCAATGACTGTCTTGGGAATCATAGAATGAGAATCATAGAATCAGTCAGTGACAGGATCAGAGATCTTTAATTGCAAAGGGTATTAGAGGTCATCCAGTTCAAATCAAACCTTCTTGATTCTAAGTCCATTGCTTATCCTTGTTAACAGGATTTTTACTGAGCCAGTCTCCAACCTGAGAATGCTTAGAGCCACCCACAAAAATCATTGGCATTTCTATATGTTACTAACAAAGCCCCAACAACAAGAGATAGAAAGAGAAATTCCACTTAAAGTTCCTGTAGACATTATAAAATATTTGGGAGTCTACCTGCCGAAACAAACTCAGGAACTATGTGAACACAATTACAAAACACTTCACACAAATAAAGTCAGATCTAAATAACTGGGAAAATATCAATTGCTCATGGGTAGGCCAAGCTAATATAGCAAAAATGACAATTCTACCTAAATTAATGTATTTATTCAGTGCCATACCAATCAAACTACCAAAAAATTATTTCATAGAGCTAGAAAAAATGATAACAAAAGGTCATCTGGAAGAACAAAAGGTCCAGAATATCAAGGGAACTAACGAAAAGACATGCAAAGGAAGGTGGCCTAGCTGTACCAGATCTTAAATTGTATTATAAAGCAGCAATTATCAAAACTACTTGGTACTGGCTAAGAAAGAGAGTGATAGATCAGTGGAATAGGTTAGGTATGCAAGTCACAATAGTCAATGACTATACTAATCTACTATTTGATAAATCCAAAGACTCCAGCTCCTGGGATTAGAAATCACTATTTAACAAAAACTGCTGGGAAAACTGGAAACAGAAACTGGGCATAGACCAATAACTTATACCCTATACCAAGATAAAGTCAAAATGGGTACATGATTTAGATATAAAGGCTGATACTATAAGCAAACTAGGAGAGCAAGGAGTAGTTTACCTATCAGATCTATGGAGAAGGGAAGAATTTATGGCCAAACGAGAGACAGAGAACATCATGAAATGCAAAGTGGATAATTTTGATTACATTAAATTGAAAAGTTTTTGCACAAACAAAGCCAGTGCAACCAAGATTAGGAGGGAAGCAGAAAGCTGGGAAAGAATTTTTACAATCAATGTCTCTAATAAAGGCCTCATTTCTAAAGTATATAGAGAACTGAGTCAAATTTATAAGAATACAAGTCACTTCCCAATTAATAAATGGTCAAACAATATGAACAGGCAGTTTTCAGATGAAGAAATTAAAGCTATCTATAATCATATGAAAAAAAGCTCTAAATCACTATTGATTAGAGAAATGCAAATCAAAACAACTTTGAGGTACTACATCACACCTGTCAGATTGGCTAACATGACAAAACAGGAAAATGATAAATGTTGGAGAAGATGTGGGAAAATTGGAACACTAATGCATTGTTGATGGAGTCGTGAACTAATCCAACCTTCTGGAGAGCTATTGGGAACTATGCCCAAAGGGCTATAAAATATCCTTTGACCCAGCAATACTACTTCTAGGTCTGTATCCCAGAGATCATAAAAATGGGAAAAGGACCCACATGTGCAAAAATATTTATAGCCTCTCTTTTTGTGGTGGCCAAGAATTGGAAATCGAGGGGATGTCCGTCAATTGGGGAATGGCTGAGCAAGTTGTGGTATGTGAATGTAATGGAATACTATTGTGCTATAAGAAATGATGAGCAGACTTCAGAAAAACCTGGAAAGACTTATATGAACTGATGCTGAGTGAAATGAACAGAACCAGGATAACATTATACACAGTAACATCCACACTGTGCAATGACTGACTTTGATAGACTTGGCTCTTCTCAGCAATGCAAGGATCTTGGACAACTCCAAAAGACTCATGATGGAAAATGCTATCCACATTCAGAGAAAGAGCTATGGAGTCTGAATGCATATGGAAGCATATTATTTGTTCTCTTTTTCTTTTGTTGTTTTGTTTTATTGCTTCTTTCTCTTGGTTCCTCCCATCAGTTCTAATTCTTCTTTACATCATGACTAATGTGAAAATATGCTTAATATGAATGTATAAATACAGATTGCATGCTGTCTTGGGGAGGGGGGAGGAGAGGGAGGGGGAGAAAATGTAAAACTCAAAATCTTATGGAAGTGAATGTTTAAAACTAAAAATAAATGAATAAATAATTTTTTAAAAAAAGAATGCTTGGAACGCACAAAGCAAGCTTAGAGACAGGAGTGCCAATAGACAAGTAGTTTAATTAATCAGTTTCAGAGTGAGGAATATTCTCCTTGTTGAAGTAAAAGCACAGGTCACATAATTAAATCACAACTGGGGGAGGAAAGGGGAAGGTAGATTACAAAGACTCATTTAGAGGTTTCCCACCAGAAATCTGTAAGTCATAATACAACAATTCTGGAGTCAAGTCTTTGGGTATTGTGACTGCCTCCCCTAAAGTACAGAACCAGAGTTCTGTAATGGGAACAGGTTCTTCAATCTTTGATTCTCTTCACTTAAGGTTCAATGATTCTGAGCATTGTCAGAATTTTGATTAATCAGTTTAAGCTGCATTGTGAGCTCTGACTCCCAAGCCATAGAGGCAGCTCTTGAGAAAACTAAATTATTAGTATATTCATTACATGTATTATATCAGTTAATGTGAAAATTATAAATTCCTTTCTCATCCTCTACCCCCATTTTGCCTCTCATATTATTATTATTATTATTAACTATAATACTAGATACTATTATCTTGTGAGTAAGATGTTATTATCATGGGAGGCAATATATTACAAAGTAGAAATGCCTCTGGAGGACCTGGGTTCATATCCTGCCTCTAATGCTCCCAACTTGCATAACCTTGGGCAAGTCAACCTCCCTAGGTCTCAGCTTTCTCATCTATAAAGTCAAGGGGTTAGACCAGATCGTCTCTGTGGTCTCTTCTAGATCTATGATCCTAAGATCTTCATTTTATAGATGAGAAAATTGAATAGGAGGTTGAGTGATTTGTCCAGCAGCACAGAGCTAGCAAGTGTGAGTTAGGACTTGAATCTAGGTCTGCTTAGCTCTGAGTCTGATGCTCTATCTGTGTTACTTCTGTTAAGATGATATAACATTTTCTGAAAGGCTGAGCTGGAGAGATGTGGGACCAGGGGGAAGGAAGGAGAATAGAGACCTCCATTTGTTGCTGGGCAGGTTCTCTTTCTTTCTATGGAGAACTGTGGCAGGGGATGTCCACTTGGGTTTCCATTTTGAGGATTTCACTATTAGGAAATTGGTTATCTTTTGGAGATGTTCTTTGTTAGGAGCAATTGTTGGTAGGTTTCTGAGGGGTCATAATCCTTAAACACAGGACTTTGCCTTTATTTCTGTGATTCTGGATTGAAAAACTGAGGTGGACTTTACCACCATGCCGCCTTGTTCTCTCACCCTAGAACCTCCCTCAGCCATGCTTTTCTCCATTTTGGGAAGAAGCCCAGGCTGCCAACCTTCATTCTCCTCCTGGCTCTGCTTCCGATTTTCTAGGTATGTTTCCCTCTTCCCACTGCCTTCCTTTTCAGCTCTTTTGTGTGTGTTGTCTTCTACCATTGGAATGTAAGCTCCTTAATGGCTGGGATTGTCTTTCTTTTTGCTTGTGTTTATGTCCCCAGTGCTTGATACAGTACTTGGCATTTAATAAATGCTAAATAAGTGCTTAATAAATGCTTGTTACCTCTTGCCTGCCAATCTAGGTAATTTAAGAAATATACAGGCCTTTTCTCAATATTTACCCTTTTTGATCTCTCCTTCAATGTCAGTCACCCTCCTCTGGATAATCTTTCTTCTCCAGGTTTTTGTGATAACTGCTTTCTCCTGGTTCTCTTACTTATCTCTGACTGCTCTTTCTCAGCCGCCTTTGAGAGTTCATTCAGCTTCATACCAGCTAACTATAGGTGTCTCCCAAAGGTCTATCCTTAGCTCTCTCCTCTTCCTCTAAATTATCTTCCATTGTGATCTCATCTTGGGTTGAATTATAACCTCTATGTAGATGATTCCTAAATCTATATATCCAGCCCTAACCTCTCTTGTGAGCTCCAGCTTCACACCACCTGCTGTCTTTTAGACATCTGGATATTCCACAGATAACTTAAATTCCACATATCCACAACTGAGCTCATTCTCTTTCCTCACCCCTAGCCCTCTCCTCCCAACTTCTCTTATTATTTTTGAGGTTACCACCATCATCCAAGTCACCCAGACTTGCAACCTTAGAGTCATTTGGATTCTTTCCTTGCACTCAATCCTCATATTCAATGTGTTGCCAAGTCTTGTCATTTTTACCTTCACAGTCAATGATTTAACAGAACTTAATTGCCTAGGTAAATTAGAATCAAAAGCACCTAAAAGGAATTGGAAATCAACTTTGTATTTGTAAGCTCTTAAAAACCCAAACTGGAAAAATTTTGGGGTCTCAAGAGTTGTAAAGATCTGGTATGTGGGACAGAAAGCCTCTAGTTAATCACATTATAATAGCTAGGTGGGACAGGAAATCTCTTAAAATAGTGAAGGTCTCCTTGAAGATAGAATCATTGGGTCTATCCTATTGTTCAGTAAAATGCAGACTGAGGATGGTCTCTATACAATTTGTAACTTTTTTTAACCTCTAAGAGTGCTTTTTCTGGGAAGATGCTTTCAACAAAATCACAGAAGTTTCTATTTTGATCAGGAAAAAGTAAAAACTTTGTAACTAATTGCAAAGAAGGAGGCCTCTACTATTTTAAGAGATTTTCTGTCCCACCTGGATATTCTGTTGGGATTACCCAATGGCTTTCTGCCTCAGGTACCTGATCTTTACAACTTCTGAGGCCCCTCAATTTTTCCAGTTTGTATTCTTGAGAACTTATTGTACAAGAAAATTTGTGTTAATTTGCAAAGGAGTTTCAGTGAAGGAAATTAGTTCTGATGATAGTTTTGAGATATGATTGTAACATATAAAAATGTGAGAGATTGGGAAAATAGTGAAGGTAGCTGAAGTATTGAATTAGAGCATAGAAATCAAAGTACAATTCTGAAGTAATTAAAGTCCACTGAAAGGAGGGAGGGCTAAGGACATTTTAGATTTCCTTAAAGATAAAAGGAGAATAGGAAGATTCACATGCCTGCAAATATGTGAACTCTGTTTAGGAGAAATGTTTGTTAGAATTAGCTTTGAGATTTCTGATAATCTCTGACTTTTATTTCAGTGATTTGGCTATTCTTGTTAATATGGAAAATAGCTAGAATTATGAAGCATGGTTTAAAATTGACAATATTATATTCAGTTATAATATTTGCCAAGTGGAGAATATAAAAATAAATTTGCAGCATGAAATTATTTGAATGGAATATACTAAAATTCTATCTTTGAAGGACAAATAAAAGGGTATATTCTAATTTTTATATGGGAAATATAAATTCATAATTTCATTACTATATAACAGAGGTTATGTTTGCAATTCACATGTTTCAGAAAAGATGGAAATGTACCTTAAAGGCAAGAGTTGTAAATTCAAGACTGCAACATTAATCTTTGGCAGTAGACTCGCTGAAGGTAGTTGGGTCTATAACTTGAAATGACAGTGAATTGCCCTTGGGAAACTTGAAATTCTATATGGTGCCATTAATAACTGTAAATTCATATTCAATTTGCTGAATTTGTTCTAAACAAAATTGTAATGCAATCTCATTTTTTTCTTTATTTTTACTTTCAATTCTAAAGCCTTTGCTGCCTTCTGCCCCTCCCCCACCCATTGAGAAGGCAAGAAATATGATAGCCATTATACATATACAATGATGGAAAACATTTTTCCACATTAACCATGTTGTGAAAAAAATCAAGAAAAATAAAGGGAAAAAATATGCTTCAATCTGTACTCTATCAATTCTCTATCTGGAGATGGATAGCATTTTTCATTATTCATACTCTAGAATTATTGTAGATCATTATATTCATCTGAGTAGTCAAGTCTGTCACAGTTGATTATTATTACTATATTGCTGTCATTGTGTACAATGTTCTCTTGGTTCTGCTCATTTCACTTTCGATGAGTTTATATGTCTTCCCAGGTTTTTCTAAAACCATCCCTTTCATGATTTCCTAAAGCACAATAGAATTCCATCATAATATACTACAATTTGTTCAGCCATTCTCCAATTAATGGGCATCCTCTCAGTTTCCATTTTTTTGCCGCCACAAAAAAAGAGCTGCTATGAAATTTTTGTACATATGGGTCTTTTTCCTTTTTCTTTGATCTCTTTGGGGTACAGGCCTAGTAGTGGTATTGCTAGATCAAAGAGTACACCATTTTATAGCCCTTTGGGAATGATTCCAAATTGTTCTCCAGAATGGTCAGACCAGTTCACAACTCCACCAACAGTCCATTGGTGTACCTATTTTTCCACATCCCTTTCACCATTTATTATTTTCCTTTTCTGTCATCTTAGCCAATCTGATAGGTATTATCACTAATTGTTAGTGATGTATGGCTTTGATTTCTCCTCCTGAAAACTACTTCTTTATATCTTTTGACAGTTTATCAACTGGGGAATGACACTTATTTTTATAAATTTGGCTCGGTTTTCTATATATTTGAGAAATGAGACCTTTATTAGAGAGACCTGTAAAAACTTTCCCCCCAGTTTCCTTCTAATTTTGCCTGCATAGATTTTGTTTGTGCAAAAACCCTTTTAATTTAATATAATCAAAATTATCCATTTTACCTTCCATGATCCTTTCTGTCTTATTTGGTCATGATCTTTTCCTCTATCTATAGATCTGACAGGTAATTTCTTCCATGCTCCCCTGATCTGCATATGATATCACCTTTTATGTCTAAGTCATGTACCCATTTTGAGCTTATCGTAGCATATGGTGTGAGATGTTGTTTTATACCTAGTTTCTACCAAACTGCTTTCCAGTTTTTCTAGCAGTTTTCATCAAAAAGTAAGTTCTTGCCCCAATACCTGTGATGTTTGGGTTTGTCAAACACTAGGTTACTGTGATCATTTATTTCTGTATGTTGTGTACCTAGTCTATTCCACTGACCAACCTCTGTATTTCTTATCCAGTACCAGATTATTTTGATGATTACTGCTTTGTAATAGAATTTGAGATCTGGTCTGCTAGGTGCCTTCCTTCACTTTTTTTTCCCATTTATTCCCTTGATGTTCTTGATTGCAGTATCATTTAAAGTGAAATGCGGTTTTCCTATTAGGACAACTGTGATTATTTTACTTTCTATATAAGTAAAATAGACTTTGATGGAAAATAAACTGAAGATTTGGCATTCAGATAAAAATGTTCATAAACTACAAGAATAAGAATTATAAGTGTAATTTTTCTATTAAAACAAAGTCGTTTTGAGATCACTGAAGTTGGCTGATACACTAAATACTTTAAACTTTTTTAAAAATTTATATTGCATTTTGATAAATTAATTGAAAAAATATTCTTTTCAGCATGGTTAATGTGTGCCCTGAGTAATAATGCTTTTGGCCACTTTTATAATTATAAATATAACTAGATCACAATTACTCTATATTTGTCCTTGAATGCAGCTAGTATAAAATGATAGATAAATGAAAATTTTTTTTTGTTTGGGATCTACATTTTAAATCCGTGATACTATTTTATGTTAGTATCATGTTTAACTTCTTGCATTATGATTTTAGAAAACCATCATATAAGAAATGCTATTGATTTGAGATACAATAGAGTATAATATGTTTGCTGGTTGTTAGCTCCTTTTTCGGTCTGAATGCTGTAGTTTTGTAATTTTGAGCTAGTACTCATTAGAAACTTTTGTCTGGAAGGCAGAGTGCCCCACTGGTTAAAGATTGTCATTCGTATTTAAATGGGTATGCTCTGTTTTGTCAAAATTAACTTATTTGCTTATGAATTCGAATTGTCTATGAGAGGCTTTGCTAGACCAATGAAATTTTCAAAGATCAGAAACTCTTATCAGCTTAATGAAAGAAATGAAAGTCTTTCTTAACAAAAGAAGGCCACAAGAAAGAGGTGTGTGAAAAAAGGCTTAAATCTTACCTGACTCTACCACAGGTCCTAAGCTCTTTCTCCAACACAAATCATCAGTTAAAATGCATTGTGGGATGACAAGTTTGCTTATGGTATAGAAGTAATTTATACATGAAATTGAATCTGGAATGCTGTATATTAAAGCTATATTCATGAAGCAACTTAGTATCAACAGGTTCCAGTTTAAAAGTTGTTTGTTTTTTTTTCACCCTTAGGATTAATATCCAGTACTCTAAGATATCTAGGCTAATATCTAGCCAAAGTTGTTCTGGAGTTTGAGTGAACTACTATGTATTCCTTTTATGCATAAAACTCCAGAATATGATTGTTTTCTTAATTTCTTCTTAATTGATTTATCTATCAGGATGTGTTTAAACTAGAAAAGTAAAAATGATTACTGAAAGGCCTTGTATGTACTTAATTAGTACTGAAAATAATTGTTTTTACTAATTGCTATTTATTGTTATTTTTTTCTAGATCTATAAAATAATTTTTTGGTAGTTTGATTGGTATGGCACTGAATAAGTAAATTAATTTAGGTACAATTGTCATTTTTATATTTGCTTAGCCTACCCACAAGCAACTGATATTTTTCCAGTTATTAAATCGGACTTTATTTGTGTGAAAGTGTTTTGTAATTGTGTTCATGTAATTCTTGGGTTTGTCTTGGCAGATAGACTCCCAAACATTTTATGTTGTCTACAGTTGTTTTAAATGAAATTCCTCTTTTTATCTCTTGCTGTTGGGTTTTGTTAGTAATATATGGAAATGCCAATGATTTATATGGGTTTATTTTATATCCTGCAACTTTGCTAAAGTTGTTAATTATTTCAAGTAGTTTTTAGTTGATTCTCTAGGATTTTCTAAGTAAAGTCATATCATCTGCAAAGAGTAATAACTTTGTTTCCTCATTGCCTATTCTAATTCCTTCAATTGATTTTACTTCTCTTATTAGGATTTGTAGTACAATATTGAATAACAGCGGTGATAATGGATATCCTTGTTTCACCCCTGATCTGATTAGGAATGCTTCTAGCTTATCTTAATGAAGATATGTAATGACATATAATGTGCTATTTATTGTTTACCAACTGTTACTGCAACATGAAAAACAATTGTATCCTACTCTATACTATAACTAGTGGAACTTTCTGTATGAGGTGGAATTGTGATTTGATTTGTTCTCAATCTTAAATTCAGGGAGCATTGTTTGATAGTTGTTAAGCCAGTCGGTACTTTACCATTCAAGGGAAATGCCAAGAGCTTCTCAGAGAGAGTGCCTGCTGGTGGATGTCAGTGACTGGGGAGGTTGAGAAGATGGTCTTATAAATAGCAGGATCCTCTTGACTCATTTTCCCCGCTGTCCTATTTTCTTCTGAATAGCAATATTTCCCACCTAGTTTTATCTGAGCCTGGCAATGATACTCTGTAAATGATGTGGAATTCAGTCGCATGACTGACTTTTCCAAAAGGTATCTATGAATTTTACTTGAAATTAAAGAGAGCTAAGGGAGTTTTTCCCTGAGGCAGCTAAGTGGAGCAAAAGATTGAGTGCTAGGTCTAGTGTCAGTGTGAGATATATGGATGTTGCTTCTGCGTATCACTCAATCAGAGGTTGGAGTCAGAGAAATAGTTTTTCCACAAAAAGTCTAGTGGAAAGGAATGTAGTCTGGGGCGAGATGGAAGTTGAACCAGTTCTAAGGTTAAGGTGTAGATTAACATAAAAGTGAATGTTCCCAAGTAAGGTTGGGTCACCCAAATTGTGGGGAAGTGGGAGATATAATTAGGGGCAGAGACTCAGGTGGGGAAATTAGGTACTTTAGATAGGCTGTAACCTCTACAGTACCCAACAAATGGGGAAACAGAGGAAGGAAATTCAAATGGGGAATAGGGAATAAAAAAGTGTGCATTTGTCGATACATGTGCTCTCATGTGTGTGCTCTCACACATGCGGGATGCCCAGCCTTCCCTAGTCATTAATAAAGCTTCTTCCTGATTCAACAATGGCTTCGTAGAATTTGAAATATTCATATAGATAACAGTCAGGAAGACCTGAGTTTAAATCCAGCCCCAGACACTTAATAGCTGTGTGAACCTAGGTAAATCGCTTAATCCCCCTGTTTGCTCAGTTTCCTCACCTGTAAAATGGGAATAATAGTACCTTTGCTTCCCTAGAATGTTGTAAGAATCAAACGAGATAATAATTGTAAAGTACTTAGCAGAGTGCCTGGCACATAGTAAGCACTAGAAAAATATTAGTTTATTATTTTTTTTTACATGATAACTTTAATATATATTTAAAAGGAATAGCAAGTTGTACATAATAGATTTGCAGTTCTACATACAATCATCTTTTTCTTATTATACTATGTTATGGAAATGCTTGTTTTATTTCATAAATTAAAAATAAAATAAGTAAAAAATTTTTTAAATACTGACCAAGGATACAAAAAAAAAAAAAAACCAAACCCAAAACCCAAACCAAGACAACCCAAACCTTGGGAAGACCTATATGAACTGATGCAAAGCCAAGTAAACAGAACCAGTAGAACAATTTGCATGATGAACCCAACAATATAAAGGAAGTCAACATTGAAACACTTAACAACTCTGACCAATGCAATGACCAAGCATGATTTCAAAAGACCACTGGGGAAGCATGTGTCTTACTTCTCAGCAGAGAGATGGTGGACTACAGGTGCAGAATGAGGCATATGTAGCCAATATCTTAATTTGTTCTGATTGACCACACTTGCTTATTATAAGGGAGTATTCTATACATTGGTAGAGTGAAGTGTAGGTAGAGAGAATATATTAGTTTATTATTGTTGTTATTGTTATATTGCCCAAGTAGTGAGAGTGAAAGGACCCCATGTGTGAGGAAAGACCCCAAGTGTAAAGATGCTGACCTGTGGTGAGGTCTGTCATTGTGTGGCTCAAAGGGAAGCAAAATAGACATCCCTATTCTCTTCTCCTCCCTTTCCTACATGCCAGCCCTTCTCCAAGGAAGACTTTAATTCTTGCCAGGAGAAGAAGCAGGAAGTTGGGGACAGATGCCACAATGCTCTCCTCAGAGAGAGGTGGTACTGGACTAGAATTATATCTATCTGCTTCTTAAACATTATTTGTCTAGGTGATATAATTGGGTTCAAGATAAATTCTGATCACTTTATCATTTCTGGGAAGAAGGGGAACTCCAAGCCCTATATCTAAGGCTAATTACCCCTCCAAATACCAGATTGACAATGAACATACATAGATAATAACAAAGAAACCCAATCCAAATCATAGTAAAACATATCAGAGAAGACATGCGTAGGAGAATATATACCAGACAATAACGAGTGAAAGAGCAAGATAACTTAGCTCAACCCAGAGTCCTGGATCTTACTCAGAGGATAATTCCCCAGGTAGCTAGCTGGGTTAGGGACATGATGGAGACTGCTAGCTCCTCTCATGTCTTCCCAGAGTCTTTTCCTTCAGCAACCTGAAGTGGGGTTGGTCTCTTCCATCTTCCCTCTCAAAGGTGGAAGCCAGAACCACCCAAAGCAACTTGATGCCTGAAAAGTCCTGAAGATGACTAGCCTTGAGGAGTCCCAAAGGGGACTGGTGAAGGCTGGAGCTTTGTTGTCTCTCACCAGCTCTATCCCCCTACCCCTCTATCCCCAACAATGAGGAGGAAATCCCATATCAATGGGCTCTGGGACAGGGGTTATATTCCTCCCCTGGGCCAAAACTCTTTGCAGTCCCTTGAAAAGATAATCTGGAACAGGTCCAAAACCTGTACAAGATATACAGCATGAAAACAAACATCAGCACTTTAAAACAGCAGGTATGATTTTTGTGACATTCCAGGTAACCTACTTTTGGTACTGTGGAGACGGAAATGAAGCAAATGCACATTCACAGTACATGTAAGTGACATGGCGCTATATAGAGCATCAATGCAAAGATACTACAATGAAAACATGCCTATATATATATATATTTATATAAACATATGCACATTTCATAAGAACATGCATATCTGTAATACTCAGTAATCAAAAGCAATAAGCACAGCTAACTAACAAAGCAAAGCTAGATAGCTACAACAATAACAATAGATCTACATAAAAAATATAATTGAATAATAAGCAGTAGTGTATACACAAAACAATCAACAGACACTGCTACAGTATGAACATAACACAAAACAGTCAAATGATCATAACAGCAAAATTAAAAAACAAGCTTACTTAATGTTTGGTGATTCACATGTAGAGCAGTAAATATGTGCAATTACATGAAAGGCACTTTTCACATGAGCAGCCTCTGGTATTGTTGCTTAGAGACATGTGTAACTACATCTTCTTGTTTACCTGCAACATCATAACTTAGACTATTTAGATCTAATAGGCCTAGATCTCTTGTCACTGACTGATCTCTCAACTGCTATAGATCCAGGTTGTCTATCAATATTGTCTAGCTTTGTGGGTTGAATCTGTATACTCTTTGAGTATAGTTTTGGGCAGAAAAGGAATAGCCTCTGGGTTCAATTTTACTGCCTTGTACACACAGTTTCCTTCCCTGGATGCATCAATTTCAGTGCCCATATTTGAGTCAGAAAGCCTTTGTACAGTTGGTGAACAGTCTCTTCCTTAGTCTTTTGCTAGGTGAATGTCTATCAGTTTTTGCACCTGCTCATTAGAAAGTCCAGTGAAATCTCCTATGGACAATGAATGGGTGGTTGCAGTAAATAGTCATGTTAGGGTCTCCCCCATTCATTGGGGCTTTTTCATAATCAGTCAGATTGTGCAGTCTCTCAATTACTTTGTATGGGTTAGTTTTCCATTGGTCAGCTAACTTGTACTTTCCTGGATAAATGAAAGCAGCCATTTCTTTGTCTTCCTTAGACATAGGAATCTGATAGGAATTTGGACTATGCAAATCCAGAACTGAAAACTGCTGCCTAGCAGACAATCCAGGGCATCTTGAGCCCATCGTGTAATATACTGGTTCACTTCAGTCCTTTTGTTCAAAGTTCAGTAATCAACACATATCTGCATCTTTCCGTTTTTCTTAGGCACCACTGCCATGGGTAATGTATAAGAGCTGCTGGATTCCATGATGATGTTATTAACTAGCATTTCTTTGAGGTGGTTTCTGAGATCTTCCATCATAGATAGAAGAATACTTCTAGATCTTCTTCTGAATGGTTGGGAATTGGTAAACTGGAGTCTGTTCTTTGAATATCAAGCACATCCCACATCCTACTCATGCAATGAGAACACACCATCCTCTTGCTAAATTCCAGCCTCAACTTATCCTTCCACTCTTGTGGTACTGGGTAATCTACAAAGTCAGATACCTCAGGAACCAGCACAGAAGGTGAACAGTTGGGTCATGTTTACTGGAACCTCTTACCTGCATGGGTAGTCAAAGTGTGTGGGTATTGTGTTCCAGCTTGTTGCTTGCAGTATCCTGCTAGAATTTTGAAAAGACTAGATTTCGTTCCCATCAGTGCTGATACTCTAGTGAGTATTGGAGTAATGGACATATCAGAGCCAGAGCATCTACTTTTCTGTTGAGACTAACAATTTTCTTGGGGAAATTTCAAGCTCACGTAGATATATCCAAGGTATAGATAGTCTTTATCACTTACACTATCAAACCCAAGCCCTGTCATTGGCTTTAAAGGTATTTTACTCAAATACCTATCATAAAAATATTGGAAGATGATGGCAACTTGAGATCCACTGTCCAGGATACCTTGCAGTCCACATTCTCAATTTTTACTATCACTTCTGTACAAGGGCCTATGAGTCCAGGTGTAATAGACCCATAGGGAATTGTTGATAAGATCAGTGTGACCTTCTTTGGGGCCTGGGGTGACCTCCTTTCCTAGCACCCACACCAGTTTCCCAAGGCTGGATCAGAAGATTTTAACTTCTTCATCACCAAGTTTCCATTTTCTTGGTCAGTAAATCTTTAGAACATGAGTATAGCCATCTAATCCACATTTTTAGCAAAAGGTGGATCTGTCACTCTGATGATTACCTGATGGAGGTGTTCAACCATCTGTACTCTTCATTGCTTCGGTCTTCTACCTCTTCAAGGAGAATGAGATTGTGCCCTGTCCCAGGTTTTGTGACTGCAGCTCAGGACTGGTGGTAGTGTTGTCTTGTTTTGCTCCTATGCTCCACATTTGAGAAGGCCTGGATCCTGCTGAGGCTGTATCCTATGGATTACATTGATTCTTTTTTTTTTTTCCGAGAGGCAATCAGGTTAAGTGACTTGCCCAGGGGCACACAGCTAGTAAGTGTCAAGTATCTGAGGTCAGATTTGAATTCAGGTCCTCCTGACTCCAAGGCCCATACTGTATCAACTACACCTGGATTATATTGATTCTTGAAGCTCAGAAGTACTTGTCTCATGGTCTCTTCCATCTTCCCTCTCAAATCTGGAAGCCAGAAGTGCCTGAAATAACTTGATGCCTGAAGTGTCCCAAAGAGAACTTGCCTTTAAAAATTCCAAAGGGGAATTGCTTTGAAAAATCTCAAGGGAGACTGGCATAGCCTGGAGCTCTCTTGCTTCTCACCAACTCCACCTTGCTCCTCTATGGAGAGAAATTCCCATACCAATGGTCTTTGAAGCAGAGTCAGTGTGTGACTTTAGGCTTAAGTCTGAGGAAACACCCTGGTTTTGTTACAATCTTGTTTACTTCCTTTCATAGCAGATTTCTCTAACCATGGCAGGAAAACTACAAATATTTTATAATGGATCTTCTTGTTAAAATCATCAAGCATCTCTGAACCATTATAATAGGATACAAGTATAAAAGACCCTGTTGCATTGATTTTACTGATCTGAATTTGTGACCATTACTTGTCTTAGCTTTCTAAACTAGGCAACTAGGGAAAATCAGCTCTTAGACTTCACATCTCCTTGCTCATTGGTTTAACGGTTATGTATTCATGTATAAGATTAAGAAGGGCTATGATAAAAAAGTTTTCATTTTTAATGGATTAGTTAAATTCACTTTGGGAAAAGTAACAAGACTAGACTATTTCCTCTTGAGAGGTAGGATATATGATTGGCTTTCAAAGTTTTTCATCGAAGTAAAAGAATGTATTTAAAGGATTTTCGATAATTACAATTCTATTAATAACTTTAGAACTTCAGTTGTTGGGCCAGTGGAAAAAAATGGAAAAAAGAGGATGGTTCTAGACAACATATTTTAAATTTTATCCTGAAAGTAATAGGAAACTACTGAACTTGAACATTCACAGATGCCTATCTATACAAATTCCTAAATACATAGGCTTTGGATACATTTTGGTAATTGTTTATAAAGTCTCAAGTTAGATGGAAGCTTTCACACATAGAATTGTTTTAATTAGTTGTCAAGAAACTTTTAAGTCATTTTTTTTCCTTCTGTGTGAAGTCTGTCTCTGATAATACCAAGAGACAAAGAAGGACAAAGTAAGGTCCCCAAGGACTCTTTTTTAAAGAATCTTCCTTTAGTTCATAGAAAGCATAATTCATACAATGTACAGGGTTCAAGTAAAGATAGAGGAGAACAAGCAGTATGTAAAGACTGAAACTCTCTAAATTTTCAGATGAGTTCTAAGTAGCCTAACGTGACGTTCTTCCCAAAGCACTGATGTTTGTAAGGTTGACTTCACAAGACTTCTGCTGGCTTCTACCACATGAACTAATTACTAGAGGGCCAATATGATTATGTTTTATAAAGCTCTATTAAATTATGTGAAGTCTTATTGCTAGCAGGTTTAAGTTAAGCAGCATTATCTAGGAAATACCCACAAGTGGCTTGGAACCTGGAAAGTTGATTTATTAGAAGTACCTCTCCAGAACTACTCTAGAAACAAAGCCTATTCCAGGTACTATTGACTACAAGTGACACCCCAGGAAAGAGACTAAGATATTGATTCAGGGATACATGTCTCTGTGTTTTGAGTGGACAAAACTGTCAATCTGTGTTACAGAATTTCCAGGAGAAGATGTTTCCCAGAAGCAGACAACTTCATGAAGTAGATAGCCAAACTCAAGATGACAGAATAAGAAATCTTTTTTTTTTAAGTGGACATTAACTGAATGTTACACATGTGTGTTTGACCAAACCCTTATAATTACCTAGCACTTGAATGGTCAAGGCTCACTGATTTGTTTTTCCAGTGATGCCTGCACTCTGAGCATGGTGAGCTGTGTTTTTTTTTTTCCATCCCTGCCTCATGGATTGTGTGATTGGCAGCACCTAATCAGCAGATTCTCAGACAATTTTTGTCACAATTATTTGAAGGCAGGAACTACATTTTTGTGCCTGGCACAAAAGCTTAACAAAGTTTGTCAATTGATTGGGGTTTTTTTTGTTCATACAATAAATTGAGTGACCAAAGAATGCTATTTGCCTTAGTTTTATGAATGCAATCAAACTGGATTTAAATAGAACATTTTCAAAATGGTGGGTGTGGGTGAGTCATAGAAATGTATTATTTACAAATTTTTTTACAATATTTAATAACCTCTAAGCTAGAATTCAGAGCTCTCACAAATGAGGTTTTTTTTTCTCTAGCCCATTCCCTTTAGAAGCCTCATGGCTTTTTTGGGGAGGGGGGCGGGGCACTGACATGAAAGAATATTCTGAACAAGTATTTGAGATATTGAGTAATCTACAGGCTTAGTGGCTTGAATATAGAGCCACCTGGTGTTCAAAATTTCAACCACTCACTGGGTAAAGCTACAATTTATATTCCTGTGAACCTAAGGAAAGCAGGACATGAAGGGAAGGGGAAAGAGAATAAGTATTTAAATAGCACCTACTGTGTGCCAGTTACTGTGCTAAGTGCTTTTTACAAATATCATCTCATTTGATCCTCACAAAAATCCTGAGATAGGTATTATTATCCCCATTTTATAGTTGAGAAAACTGAGGCACAGGTTAAGTGACTTTCCTAGGGCTGGCCACACAGCTAGTAAGTGCCTGAGACTGGATCTGAACTCAGGTCCTCTTGACTCAAGGCTCAGCACTGCATCCACTGGACCATCAGTTTGGCACAGCTTGCCATCAGTATGGGCCATACCTGAGATACACAGCCCATACCACACACAAATACACATTTTGTATTTATTTGTGTACTTGCTATTTCCCCCTGTAGAATATAAACTTCTGAGGGCAAAGAACTGCTTTGTTTTTTATCTGTGTATCCTTAGTAGGAGCTTAACATCACACATATTACATTAGTAGCCACCTTTTTAGGAGATCTGCGTCCCAGGAAAACTAAAGGTGTTTCCTTTTTCAGTTAGGTCTCAGTTCTATTGTGAACAGGTAAACTAAGAGTTATACCCTCTTTCAATTTGGTGAACAAAAGAACATTCATTTCCTGACTTGATAACTACCAATTCTCTTTAAGTGACTCCCCCCATTTCAATTGTCTTCTATGCAAGGAAATTCAGAGAGGTTAAGAATATATACCAAGGACACTGTTATAATATTAATTTTTAATTTTTTAACACATAAAGAAGTGTTGGTTCTGTATGCTTCCACAATATATATATATATATATATATATATATATATATATATATTATATATATTAGCAGAGGGTATGCTCAGGAAAAACCCTCCTGAATCCTTATGGGATTCAAAACCTGCTAATACCTCCTTAATGAGCTGTTAAACCCTAGATAACTAGTTCTTTGATAAGATGTCAACTCAGGCCAACGTACACTTTTCACACCACTTTAAAGATGACATTGATTTATAGCCAATTCTTACCTATGGACTTGACCTTTAGAAGACAAAACACAGGCTGGGAGAAGGTAGAGAACAGAGTGCTAAGAAAGACTCAGAGTCATTTCACTGGAGCAAAAGCCAACATATTCACAGGGTTTCTCTAGGGAACCATAAGGAACCTCCAGAGCTGAAAGCAGACAGAACTGGAATTGGCCACATGGAGGAATTAGTGGACCAAGTTTCTCAGACATCAAGGAGGAGTTCAAATAGGAGGGAAAGCTGAGGAGCAAACTCAGACTTCACCTTTTGCTAGTACCCTGAATTATGCGCACCGTATATGTTCATTGAGGGGAAAAGAGGTCAAAGCTCCCTTGCTCAAGTGCCCTCTTCTTGGTGGAGGTGAGCCACCTTATGCTTGTAGTATAGGATCCTGGGGAAGATAAGCTCACTGGAGAGAGAATTTTCTTAACTGTTTGTGGGTTCAGGTGCTAATCCTTTGCATTTTGCATTCTCTAATTTAAATGGAACCTCTTCCATATTCAACTGTTTGTTAACTTGGGTGCTCACGTGGGAGGTGATTATCCTTTCCCTTTTCACGGAGACCTAGACACGAGCCAATTTCTGGTGTTCCCAATAGAAATTCTGTACTGTGAACACAATTTGAACCCTTATTAGTAATCTTTTGTGATGCTCCCTGAGTGAATCCCAAACTCTCCTTTCTGTGTTAGCCACCAGCTGACTGGGAGCATTCTCCTGTTTGATATGATATGGACCAGGTGCCTTGAACCGGACACTATCTTTATTAGTGGCATTCTTCTCGTCATCCTGTTATGACACTCTCTTCTTGTTATGACATCCCCTTGTTTATGGTTGACAGAAACCAGACATCCTGGGGGCGGGAGGACTCTTGTTCTATGGGAATTTGTAATTTTGGCTGAGTTGGGGGCAGGAGGAACACTTCCTTGCTCTATGGGTATATAATCTGGGCAGCCTGACCCCAAAGTGAGATCATTGCTAAATGGACTCCCGTGCATGCTATGCGTGCATGTCTGCCTGCTTTGAGAGAAATAAACATGTGCATATAGCCTAATTCTGTTTGTCTTTCTTAGAGTCTTTAAGGTTGGCAGTAGGTATGCACAAGCCTAAGAAAGAGTGATAAACGTAAGCCCTCTGAATAACCAGAGGAGAGTAGGATCCAAATCTTCTAAGACTGTCTCTTATGCAATTCTGGTATGTTTAAGATTTAAACTGTACCCAGTTCTTACTTAGAACTAGATGGTGAAACTCTTGAGCAAATTGGTAATGATTTAATCTTATTGATCCTGAGTAGTCTTTCCTGGTTAATTTTTAACACCCCCCCCCCCCCCGCCTTTTGTTACTTGTCCACATTCCCTTGTTTCATCAAGGCAGACCCTTTGTCAGAAAACCCTATGTAAACTGGAGCTCCTGGGGTCTTTGGGCCTTCCACCAAACAGTACATTCATTACCACCACCACTGCCCCCTGCAATGTTGCTAGGTGCTATGGTAGGGGCACAGGAGGCTACATAGGATTCTATCCCTGACTATATGTCTGTTCACACCCTCCTCCTGTGCTGTGCTTGACTGTGAGTATGAAAAAACCTAACCCATACCAACACATGCCATACAGCTTGAAGATTTTTAAATTTTCTTTTTTATTATTATATTTATTATTATTATATTATATTATTATATTATATATTATATTATATTATTATATTATATTATTATTATAAACTTGACACATATAAAGCATGAGCATTTTCATATACAAAGAGGCTTATACATGAAACTCAGGTTATTATGTATAGCTTTTTATTATTATATTACATATAGCTTTTAAAAGTATATATTTATTTTTTAAACTTTCCTTTTTTATTTTTATGAACTTGACAAGTATCAGCAACATAAATATTTTCCTATATAAAGAACAGAGAAAGAGGACTGCGAATGAAACCATGAATCTCTACTGTGTACAACTTGAGGGTTTTTGTACATTTCAAATTTAGTACATTACTTCTAACACTGCCCTGTTCTCAGTCTCTCCTTCTGAACTTCCTTCTGTTCTTCTTTTTTATTTTTAATGATTCACTGACATTCTTTTCTTCTTTTTTTCCTCCATTATCATTCCCTCCCTTCCTTGTAACAAATAACTATAGTTAAGTGTAGCTCAGGTGGGTAGTCGGAGAATGGTTACTTGCTCTATTTCCTCTCAGGGACCTAGGGATACCTTTGAGAGTTTGCTGGTATCTTTTTTTTTCTTTCTTTTTAGAAAAAATAAATTTGTACTGACATGTTTTTTTTTACATCATCAAAATTTCTCCAGCATCTTTCCCTCTCTCCCTCTCCCAAAAAGTCAGCCTGTATAACAAATAATATTTTTTAAGGAAAAAATAAAAAGGACAAGAAGAGAAAAATCTTAGCAAAATTGATCAATACAACAAAAGAGTGTGAAAACGGATACAATGCACCACACCCATGGACCTTTTCACCTCTGGAACAGAGTGGGGTTGGTGACATCTTTTCATGTTTCTTCATTGAAACTATTCCTCTTTATAATTTTGTAACATTCACTTTTGATTGTTTTGTGGTTATTCTTTCCATTTATAATACTGTCATCATTTTATTTTCTTGGCTCTGTTTACTTCATTCCACATAGATAGTGTAAATCTTTCTCTGCTTCTCTGTATTCATCATATTCATTGTTACTTTATTATTTTATTATTTTTAATTTTTGAAGTTTTTGCTTTTGTTTTTGTTTTTTTGGCTAGGCAATGGGGTTAAGTGACTTGCCCAGGGTCACACAGCTAGAAGTCTTATGTGTCTGAGATCGGATTTGAACTCAAGTCCTCTTGACTCCAGGGCCCATGCTCTATCCACTGAGCCACCTAACTGTCCCTATATTCATTGTTTCTTACAACAGAATCTAATTTCATTATAGTCATGTACCACAACTTGCCATGCCATTCAGTACATATATATTAAGTATTGATATTAATTCATTGCCTATGGTACCTTTCAGGATAATGTAGTCTCCCAGTTCATCTCTTCATCAAATCTATTTTTGCTATTGCCTTTTCTGATACCATGATTGCTGCCCTTGCTTATTTTTTTTTTAACTTCAACTGAAGCATCATAGATTTTGCTCTGGCCCCTTATTTTAACTTTATCTGGATTTTTATGTTTCAAGTACGTTTCTTGTAAATAACATATTGTTAGATTTTGCTTTTTCATCTGTTCTGCTGTCCTCTTTCATTTTGCGAGTGAGTTTATCCCATCCACATTCATATTTACAAACGTAGTTATGAGTTATGATTGTTAATTATGTATTTCCTTCCATCCTATTCTGTAACACTCCCCTCCACCTTTATTTCCTGCTTTTGCTTTATAAAGAAGAGAGTGGTGAATGATAACGTGCTTGTACCAGTGCTCTATGCCTGATGTCATCTGTGTCTGCTCCCCTTCCTCATTTTCTTTTCCTCACGTAGACCCCAGTCACAAGTTCTTATCCTTTTTCTCTTTCCTTTTAAACCCTTCTTTGTGATCCACTCTCCAGCTTGTTTTGCTTATGCTGAATCTCTCCCTCTTAATCCTTCTTCCTCCCCTTTCTCTATTCCCCTGTTTTTTCTGTTGAATAAAATTTATTTCAGCACCCAACTTTGTATTTTTACACCCAACTTTTGTTCTAAGAGCCTTCTTCAGTCAGTTCAAATAAAGGTGAAGTTCACGTGCTATAGGGAGCGAAGAGCAGAGAATGCCTGTTCCCCCAGTCCTTCCTCCTTGTTTACATAATCTTCTACTTGAACATGCAGATTAGTTGAGATAATTTTTCCACTCTTCCTTTCCCCCTCCCCCCACTTTTCCCTTAGTGTATTGCTTTTCCTTTCCTTGTCTTTTCTTCTTTAAAATCATCAAAATATAATGGTGGCCCTTCTATCTTATTTAATTCCCTCTATGGCCACATGTTACTAAGATCCTGAGACACTTGTATCATTTCTCCCTATTCAGATGTAAACCCTGCATCTTTCATTAGTCCTTTCTGATTGCTTGCTCATATAGCCTTGTTTAGTTCCTTCAGGTTGCTTACTCACTATCTTTTTATGTTTCTCTTAAATCCTATGTTTAGAGTTCAAAATTTCTATTTCATTATGGTCTTTTCAGGTCCATTTCCCCCCAGTAGGATTATACTTAGTTTTATTTGTTAAATTATTCTTGGTTGTAAGCCAAAGTCTTTTGTTTTAATATTTCTTATCTCATGGAGTCATTATCTTCTATCAGGTATATTTTAATTTTCTTTTTTTTTCTTTTTTTGTGAGGCAATTGGGGCTAAGTGACTTGCCCAGGGTCACACAGCTAGTAAGTGTCATGTGTCTGTGGCCGTATTTTAATTTTCAAAGAGTTTTTTCTCTTTGGATAATGTTTTGTATCTCTTGTTCCAACTTTATTTTTTCCCCATATCTTTCTTTCTTTTTTTGCACTTAATAGTATTTTATTTTTTCCAATTACATGTAAAGATGGCTTTCAATATTCATTTTTGTAAAATTTTGAATTCCAAATTTTTCTCCCTCCTTTCCTTCCTTCCCAAGACAGCAAGCACATAGGTTATACATATACAATCATGTTAAACATATTTCTACATTAGTAATGTTGTGAAAGAAAAATCAGAACAAGAGAAAAACTATGAGAAAGAAAAAATAAACCAAAAATAAAATGAAAAGAATATGCTTTGATTTGTATTCAGACGCCATAGTTCTTCCTCCAGATATAGATAGCATTTTCCATCATCAGTCTTTTGGAATTGTCTTGGATCATTGTATTGCTGAGAAGAACTAAGTCTTTCATAGTTGATCATTGCACAATGTCACTGTTACTGTGTACAATGTTCTCCTGGTTCTGCTCACTTCACTCAGCATCAGTTCATGTGAGTCTTTCTAGGTTTTTCTGAAATCTGCCTGCTTATCATTTCTTATAGCACAACAGTATTCCATTACATTCATATACTGCAACTTGTTCAGCCATTCCCCAATTGAAGGACATTCCCTCAATTTCCAGTTCTTTGCTATCACAAGAAGAGCTGCTATAAACATTTTTGTATACGTAGATCTTTTCCTCTTCTTTATGATCTCTTAGGGATACAGACCTGGTATCCCATCTGCTTTTAAAGTTAAACCCTTTAACTATAACCTAGATCCCAGCTTGCATTCCAATTCCTGTGTGGGGTACCTGGCTTCATACTTTTTCCTTCCTTCTCTAGTATCCATTCTCTACTTTTCCCCCTTCTTACAAATGTGCTCTTTTAAAGGTCACCACTGACTTGCTTCTGGTGAAAACCAATGGCTTAATCTTAATCTTTATGCTCCTTTACCTCTCTGACTCAATATACGTAGGTATACACACATACATATACATATACATGCATACATATGTACATATGTGTGTATTTACCATATCTTATTCTCAGAACCCTTTTCTGAGGTCTCATTCTTACCTGGAGGTTGCCCTGGGTTCTAGAAGGATATGCCAAAGGATTGTAAGGAAGGAAGGAAGGAAGGAAGAAAAAGAAAGTGAAAAAAAATGCTTCAGTTTGCACTCTGATTCCATTAGCTTCCTATCTGGAGGTAGATAACATGCTTCATCATGAGTTCTGTGAAGTTATGTCTGGTTGTTGTGTTGATCAGAGTTACTTTCAAAGTTGATTATTTTTACAATATTGTGGTTAGTGTCCAAGTGGTTCTCCTTTTGGTTTCTGGTCCTTTCTATTCTCTTCCATCTTATGGGTGAGTTCATCTCATACACATTCACAGTTATGGCTGCTGCTGTGTATTTCCCTCCATCTTATCTGTTATCCTTATCTTTCTCTTTTTTTCTCATGCTCCCTCTTCATGATTCTGTTTTGCTTCTGACTATTGTCTCCCTTAATCTACCCCCCCATTTATTCTCCCCTTTTTCCTTAACCCCTTTCCCACATAGTTCCCTGTTAGGTAAGATTTCTCTACCCAACTGTGTGTTTGTATATTCTTCCCTCCATAAACCAGTTCATATGAAAGTAAGGTTCAAATGTCATCTGCTTTCCCCCACAACTGCTCCCTCCTTGTTGTATAAGTTCCTCTTTGATCTCCCCTTTCATGTGAAGTAATTTTCCCACTTCTTCCTCCCCTTCCCCCTGACTCTCAGTGCATTCCTCTTCTCCACTCTTTCCATTTTTCCTTTGAGATCATCCAAACATAACAGAATCACAACCAGGACCTTGGTCTAATTAGACTCCTTTTATGACCCCTGCTGATGATAAGTTCTGAGTACATGTGGTATTATCTCCCCATATAAGAATGTGTACATTTTTACCTTGCGAAATCTCTTGTGATTCTTCGCTCACACTTGGCTTTTTATAACAATAATAGCTAACATTGATGTAATGCTTACAATGTACCAGGCACTGTTCTAAACATTTTACAATTATTATCTCATTTGATCCTTACAACAATCCTGGGAGGCAGGTGCTATTATTATTCCCATTTTACAGATGAGAAAACCTAGGCAAACAGGAGTTAAGTGACTCTCCCAGGATCATGCAGCTAGTAAGTGTCTGGATTTTAAATTGTCTTCCTGACTCTGGGCCTGGCATTCTATCCACTGCACTACTTAGCTGCCTTTTTGTGCTTTTCTTGTCTCTTATGTTAGGGTGTCAGCTTTTCTACTCAGCTTTGGTCTTTTCACCAAGAATGCTTGAAAGTCCTCTATTTTATTAGAGTTTTATTTTCCCCCATAGATTTATAGTTAGTTTTGCTAGGCAGGTTATTCTTGGTTGTAAGCCTACATCTTTTGTCTTTTGAAACATAATATTCTAAAATTTCTGTTCCTTTATAATGGTGGCTGCTAAGTCTTACGTGATACTGACTGTGGCTTCTTAGTACTTGATTTCTCTCTGGCTGATTATAATATTTTTCCTTGACCTAAGAACTTTGGATTTTGGCTATAATATTCCTAGGAATTTTAATTTTAGGGTTTCTTTCAGGAGATGACTGGTGGATTCTTTCCATTTTTACATATATGGACAGTTTCCTTTTTTTATTTCTTGAAATATTATGTCTAGGCTCTTTTTTTTGTTGATGGCTTTCAGGAAGCCCAGTAATTCTTAAATTGTCTCTCCTCAATCTGTCTTTCAGGTCATTTGTTTTTCTTTGAGATACTTTATATTTTCTCCTATTTTTTTTTTGGCCTTTTGACTTTGTTTATGATTTCTCAATATCTCATGGAGTCATTAGCTTCCATTTTGGCCAATTCTAATTTTCAATAAGGTTTTGTACCTCTTTTTCCAAGTTATTAATTCTCTTTCATATCTTTCTTCCCTGGCCCTTACTTTTTTTCCCCCAATTTTCTTCTCCTACTGCTCTTGTTTCTTTTTTTTTTTCTTTTTGGTGAAGCAATTGGGGTTAAGTGACTTGCCTAGGGTCACACAGCTAATAAGTGTCAAGTGTCCGAGACTGGATTTGAATTCAGGTCCTCCTGACTCCAAGGCCAGAGCTCTATCCACTTCGCCACCTAGCTGCCCCTATCATTTAGTTTTTTTTTAAATTTAACTATTGATTTAACTCTTCTAGGAATTTGTGTTGGACTTGTGGCCAAGCTACAATTTTTCTTTGAGGCTTTGCTTATAGACTCTTTGGAATCATTCTCTTCTTCTGTGCTTGTCTGTCACCTTAATGGATTTTTATGGTCAGGTTCTTTTTTTGTTTGCTCATTCTTCCAGTCTACTGGACTTTAGACTTTATATTAGTTTGGGGCTCTGCACACTTTTGGGGAAGGGGAAATGTCTGGCCTGAGCTTCCATCCTTTTACATCCTTCTGCTGCTTTCACAAGCTCCAGCTGGGTGCCTGCAAGCTTTCAGTGCTCCTTAGGATGGGGGGGGGGGGTCTGTTCACTGCCCTCATGGTCTGAACTCTGTAAGTTCCTGACCCAGGTTTTCTTTCTGATTTGAAGCTTCAGTCAACTGCTGCTGCACTTAGCCACTGTTAGCCTCCTTAGAGGTTCTGCAGGTTTAGAATGACTGAGCTCCTAGCTCCACTTTGGTCTGTGCTCTGCTGCAGGGATCAGAGCCACACAGATACTGGTTGCTTCCCAGAACTCATTCCTCAATCAGTACATAGCTACAGCCAATGCTTATGATTATTCTTCTCTGCCCTGCATCTGTGACCCAGAACTGGCTATTGGACAAGTAATGAGCCAGATGGCACCCATTCCTGTATCCAATACTTGTTAAGGGATCCTCTGGGATCTCTTTCTGCCCTGGTGCCTGTCATGGACCTCTCTCCATACCATCCATGCTCTTGACTAGACCCAGTCCCTGGTGCTTGGACATCTAATCTGTCCTGGGCTATGAAAAAAAAAGACTCACTGTGACTTTTTCTTCACTTTTCCTATCAATATTGTCTGGTGCATTTTCTAGATTTTTATCAAGCTGGTGTAGTGGGCAAGCTAGCCTCTAATGCTTTCTCTTAGTCTGCCACCTTGACTCTTCTTCCCATGAATTTTCATTAGCTGTCTTCATGCCCAGAATGCTCTCTCTTTCTGTCTCTGCTTTCTGGCTTCCCTGGCTTCTTTCAAGTCTCGGCCAAAGTCTTACCTTTTGCAATAAGCCTTTCCAAGTCCTTAATGTTGGTGCCTTCCCTCTGAGATTACCTCCAACCGATCCTGTATACACAATTGTACATGGTTGTATGTGTGTCATCTCCCCCTTTAGGTTTTAAAACTAGTTGATGCTTACGAGCTGTGTGACCCTGGGCAAGTCACTTAACCCCAACTGCCTTAAAAAAAATCTACTTGATGGAAGGTGCTGTTTTTACCTTTCTTTATATCCCAGTCAATAAACATTTATTTAGCCCCTACTATGTACTAAGTGCTGGGCATACAAAAAGATAGCCTCTGCTTTCAAAGAACTCACACATTGCACAAACAAGCTATATAAAGGATATATAGGAAATTATAGAAGGAAAGTACTAGAATTAAAATGAGTTGGGAAAGGTTTCCTGCAGAAGATGGGATTTTAGGAAGTAAGGGAAGCCAGGCATAGGGGACAGCCAGGGAAAATGACTGGAACTGAGAGACAGAGGGCCTTGTTGGAGGAACAGTAGGGAAGCAAGTGAATTGGACTGAACAGGACATGGAGGGAAGTAAGGTGTAAGAAGGCTGGAAAGGCAGAGGAGTGGATTGGTTATGAATGACTTTGAATGCCAGAGGATTTTGTATTTGATCCTGGGGGCAACAGGAAACAACTGGAGTTTGCTAAGTAGGGTAATATGGTCCAACTTGCACTTCAGGAAAATCACTTTGTTGGCTGAATAGGGGAAGGTAATGGGGAGGTTGGGGGCAGGGGAGGTTTTAGAGGGAAAGATGAGTTCAGTTTTAGACCCTGATTTTAAGATTTTTACTGGATATCCAGTTTGAGATGTCTGAAAGGCAGTTGGAGATATGAAACTAGAGGTGAGCCAGACGTTAGGGCAGGATAAGTAGATTTGAGAATCATCAGTATAGAGATAATAATTAAATCCATGAGAGCTGATGAGATCACCAAGTGTAGTAGGAGAGGGAGAAAAAGAAGAGGGCCTAGGAACAGAACCATGTATGATACCTACAGTCAGGGCATGACTTAGATGTGGATCCAGCAAAGGAGACCGAGAAAGAATGGTCTGATAGATAAAAACTTAGAGAGAAGAGAATATCAAGGAGAAGGTGATCAGCAGTACCAAAGGCTGCAGAGAGGTCAAGAAGGATGAGGATTGAGAAAAGGCCATTGGATTGCTAAAATCAAGATTTCATTGGTAACTTCAGAGAAAGCAGTTTCAGTGGAATGATGAGGTCAGAAGCCAGATTGTAAGGGGTTAAGGAGTAAAAGGAGAGAAGAGAAGGTACATATTGTGCCAGATTGGCTCATTCCAGAAGTTTGGCCATGAAGGGCAAAAGAGATATAGCAAAATAGTTAGCGGGGATGGAAGGACCATGTGAGAATTTTTGAGGATAGAGATCTGGATATGTTTCTAGGTAATAGGAAAGGAGAATGGGATTGAACATAAGTGACACAATGGGGAATACTGAGGAGGCAATCTGTTGGAGAAGATGAAATGGAATAGGATCAATGGTATAGGTGGAGGGGTGGGGCCTTAGTAAGGAATAAGCCCACCTCTTTGTGTGAGACAGGGATGAAGAAAAAGAAAGTGGCAGAAGGCATCTGAGTGACATGAGAAGAGGAAGAGGGGAGAAGAGGGAGTTTACTGAAAATGGCCTCAATTTTTTCTGTAAAATCTGAGGTTAGGTTATCAACTGAGAGTGTGGGGGAAGAGGAAATGAGAGGTTTGAGGAGGAAAGAAAAAATTTGGAAGAGCTGCTGTGGATAGTAAGTTGACAAGGAAGGTGTAGAAGGATTGTCCAGCAAGATGAGCATACAGTTGAGGTTGTGTAACATAAATCTGCAGTGGACCCAGTCAGAACACTTGTGTGATTTTCTCTACCTCCAGGAGCAAAGGTGGCAGATGGTGGGAGTCATCCAAGGCTGAGGCTTGGCAGAGTACAAATGGCATTACTAGAAGGGGGCCAAGGACGATGTAGAATTAAACTGATTCACGGTGTCAAGATGGAGAAAATAGAATGAATGGCTAGAAAGGGGAGATGGCACAGGAGATAAGTGTGGGGGGGTCCCCAGTGCTTGTTAACTTGGATGAAAGATTTTTTGACCATTATTTTGTATTGTGTGATTTATTTATTTTGTGTTGTTGTTTTTTGTGAGGTGGGTTTGTTCGTTGTTGTTGTTTTGTTTGTTTTTGTAGAATAGGTTTTTTGGTAGCCGGGCTGTTTCCTTGGCCAGAAGTCTAGGATATTATTCCTACCAGTCACAATCCGCAAAATTAGAGGGGATATTTGTGATCCACTGAAGTAGCTAAGTCCCTTCCTGCAAAAAATACCCTGCCTGGTCCTCTTTGAATCTCTTCCTGTTTCTTTTTGTGGTTTGCCTTCTTCCTCTTGTTCCTTAACTGAGGTGCTTTCCAAGACTCAGACTCTGACCCTCTCATTCAGAGAGCTCCTGAATTCTCACAGTTTTAACTCTCTCCTAGGCTGACAACTTCTAAACCACCTGTTCTCTCCTCCAGGTTCTATTCCTTCATATCTATCTTCCAGATGGAATTTCCGTATGAAGGTCTTGCTGGCACTTGAAGCTCAACCTATCTGAAACTAAAGTCAGCCCATGAAAACTTTTTTAATAAGGTATAAAGGTTGGGGATCTGCCACGGAGGAAGTGTCTACACCAATAAAACCACAGCTCTTTTGAAGTTGTTTTAAGATTGACAAAGAATTTTCTTCAAAAATCTTGGGAGGTAAGTAGTATTATTATCCCTATTTTACAGATTAGCAAACTGAGGCTGGGAAGGGTTAAGTAATTTGCCCTGGATCATACCAGTGCCAGGGCCGGAATTCTTATCCAATTATTTTTCTGACTCCAAGTACAGTGTTATTTCCATTCTAATATGTCACTGATTGTGCCTTATTTTATCTTTGTATTTGTAATGCCTAGCACAGAACCATAAAGAATCACAGAATTTTAGAATCAGAAGGAACCTCAGTAGCTATCAAGCTGGATCCATTCCTGAAAGGACCCCCAGTAATGACATACTCAAATGGTTATCCAGCCTCTGCTTGAAGACTTCCAGAGAAGCCCATTACACTTTTGGACAGCTCTAATTATCAGGAAGCTTTTCCTAAATTGTAAGCCAAAGCCTCTTTGTAACCTCTACCTGTTCTGGTTCTTCCTTCTTAGCACACTGTAGGCCATCTAATCCTTCTTCAGAATGACAAGGCTTCAAGTCGTTGAACACACAGATATCATGTCTCCCTTTCCTCACCCCACTCCCAGTCTTCTCTACTCCAAGCTAAACATCTCCAATTCCTTCAATTGATCCACCTAATAACATGGTCTCAAGGTACTTAATAAATTGTTAAATTGAATATTCCTCCTCCAACTTGCCTCCCTTTCACTCTCCCTGTGTGTCAATGACATAACCATTGTCCCAGCCTTTCAGCACCAACACCTTGGAGTGATTCTTTATTCATTCCTTTCCTGTATGCCTCATCATTTAGCAAATCCTATCTATTTTTTTCCTTCAGAGCAATCCAACTTTATTTCTTATTGCTGCCCAATATCCCCACTCAGGTCAGGCTGATCTTCCTGCTGCCTTCCAAAGATGACAAGCTCGCTCCTGCCCCAGTGCCCTGATCTCCTTCCTTAGAAATGCCTCTATGCTATGGTTGGTTCCCTGGTAGTCTCTCCAGTTTCCCACTTAGTCTCTCCTTCCCCCAGTAAATGGCATAAAACTGAAGATTTGATTAAAGGAAACATCTTATACATCCAGTCGACCTTCCCTAAGCTGCTGGTCTACACTGCCTCTTCCCTCTGCCTTTTCACATCCTTTAACACCTACATTTTAAAAAAGTTTTCCCTTCCTGCTTCACCAAGTTCCTTGTCCTTGAAACTCCTACACCATTTTTATGCATTTGTTCTCCCTCCCCATTGAGGGTGGAGACCATGTCTTATATAAACTTCTTTAGAGCAGGGACTACACCTTATATTTTTTTTTCTGTGCCCCTCTATCTATGCTGGACATTATCACGTACTACTTACTGGGGAGACTGTAAGAGAAGATCATGTTCAGTTCAGCCTTGGACTAGATGAGCTTTGAGTTCTCTTCAACTCAGTCTGTGATCTTTGACTCTTACAATTGTATACTTTTAGTCATCTATATAGGAGTCTTAGAAGTAGCATGATATAGTAGAGAGCAGGCCTCCAAGCTGGGAAGACCTGGGTTCACACCCTCTGCCACATACTGGCTTTATGACCCTGGACAAGTTATTTAACTTGTTAGTACCCCTGGGCCAACTCTAAAACTACAAGTCACAGTGACATTTGCTTTGGAAAAGGAAATTCCTTAATAGAGCTCCTTACCTTACAATGATGAAATCACAGTTCTGATTTAAAAAAAAAAAGAAAGCATGTGCCTTATTCTATTAAGTTATAAAGAGCCATGGGATGAGGAACCGTGTTTAGCACACTGTAGACATTTAATAAATAAATGTTCGATGAATTAAATTACTTTTGAGTAGGAGGCATTCTATCTACTTCATTGATTGTCTTGGCTCAGATCTCAGTGGGGTCCCAAGTCTCCTCTCTCCCAAGCTCCATCTTTCCTTTTGACTTTCCATAGGTTCATCCCTGTACCAGTTAAAGGCAAAGATGGAGAGCAACAGAAACAGTCTAAGATGTAGACTAAGGGTGCCATTAAATATATGAGGCCAGTTCTAGGATCATTATTCTTTTAATATATTATTCTGGAACAAAATGAATAATAATTTTAAAAAAGCTCCTGGTAGTTCTTGTTTTCTCTTTATAATTTAAATAAATACCACCCCCACCCCCACCCCCCTTACAATTTCCCTCCATTCCCACCATTCTTCCCTCCCTGGTCCCAGCCCTTAACCTTGGAGATTTCAGAGCAGGCCACTTTCAATACCAAATTTCACATTTTCCTAGCCTGTCTCCCACCCCCTATTCCTGACTCTACCTCAAGCCAGAAATACTCACAGCTATGGGAGAGATTTGAGTGGTGAGATATTTAGGGACTTGGGAGAAAGAAAGCATCTTTGATTCCCTTAGTACCTCATTTCCCCATCCCCTTCTCAACAGAGGGACAGGAAGGGTGTAAATTTCCCCCTCTAGATTAAAAAATAAATAAATAAAATAAATAGCCCCCCCTCCCTTTCCCCACTTCTCTATAAAGTAGTTCCTTTCTCTTCCCCTCTGGAACTTATATGCCCCACCTCCCTCTTTCTTTACCAGCCCTTTCCCTCCCTCCCAGTTTTAACCATCTAACCTTGTTGGGTGAGGAATCCATAGCTCTGACAAGAGGGGAACAGCTAAAGGCCCCCACTTCCAGCCCCAGTATTGCCTTCCTTCCCCAAAGTCCAGCAAAGGGGCAGAAGGTGGGCATTGTTGGAGGGAGCTGCCACTCCCTAACCCTCTTCCATTCCACCTAGCCTCCAGGGTCTTGGTGGTTGAGGGGGAGGTTGAATTGTTCTTACTGTCTTTCAGTTCTTACTGACTCTCTCTTTCAGGGGAGACCAAGCTTCTCTCTCCCAAGGCAGGATCCTAAAGGGAGATGACCACTTGGCCTCCTTTAAATGGTGGTATCCTAGGGGGAGGCTGGGCATTGGTTTACCCCTTGGTCCTCCTCTGGATCTGCCCCCCAATCCTGCCCCTTTCAGATAGCTGTATCCCACAAGACTGTTTGCTGCCGGCGGCATGGAGGGGTGCCAGTTTTTCGGGGTTCTGGCCCCCGTCTCCAACTGGGAAGGATGGGCATGCTCTCCTGCTTGCAGAGCCCCCGGTCCGGCCGGTGCCTCGCCTTAATCTCCTTGCAGACGCAGCGTTTTCTCTCGATCACCTCCAGCAACTTGCCATCCCTCTCTGGGGCTGGCTGTGGGGGAAGAGGCAGCAGCAGTGCAGGATGGGTCTGTGGCACCCCACCCCCACCCCCATCACCAAGTATGGGTTGGGGGGGGCAGGGGGGAGGAAAAAACAAAAAGGGCTTGTCAAGGATCACAGAATTGCTGGCACCAAAAAAAAAAGATACCTGTTTTTTCAACTCTTTTCTTTAATCTCCACCCAAACACATGTCCACATACACACACCCTGGGCCTCAGAGATCATACAGATCAACGACCATATTTCACAAATGAGGAAGCTGAGGTGTATATAGCAAATTTACAACTCCTTTCCAATCCTTTAGAAAAGCTGTTATTACTGCAATTTGGAATTATGCTGAGAGGGACTAAAATGTCTTTGACCCAGAGACCCCAAAGAAGCCAATGATAAAGAAAGGTCCCAGATACACTAAAGAATTTATAGCAGCACTTTTTATAGTGACAAAGAACTAGAAACAAAATGGATGCATGTTTTTCTAGGACTATGGTCGGATCCATTCTGAAACTGTAGAATCCAGAACTGGCTGCAAGGATTCTAGTTCAGATATTAAGGCTGCTCTCCTACTTCTATTTGCGGTCTTACTTTGGGCCACTAGCTTCCCCTCCTTGGCTCTCAGTTTCCTCATTTACAAAGTGAGGGGTTGAATTAGATGATCATTAAGGTCCCTGACAGCTCTGAGCTCCTGGATTATGTTCCTCTTCTTCTCTAAAGCCTTGTATTCTTACTTTTTTCCCTGTCTCTAAATCCTCTCCCCAGCCATACCCTCCTATCTGCCTTCAACACCTGCCACCGCGGCTCCTGTTTTCTATTCCGACAAGACTGCTCAACTCTGCCAGCCATGCCCTGGACTCGAGCATTGTTGTTCAGTTATTTCAGTTGTGTTGACTCTTCCTGACCCCATTTGGGGTTTTCTTGGCAAAGATACTGCACTGGTTTGCTAGTTCCTGCTCCAGCTCATTTTACAGATGAGGAACTTAGGCAAACAGGGTTAAGTGACTTGCCCAAGATCACACAGCAGCTAGGTGTCGGAGGCTGAATTTGAATTCAGGTCTTCCTGACTCCAGGTTCACTACTCCACCCACTGCCCTTTCTATATCTCTAGCCTTCACACCCAGTTGCCTGTACCCATATTTTTTCCCCCCTAAATAAAAAGACCACCAAACCGTGTCCTCACCTGGCTGAGGATTTCCCTGGGCTGGCTGCAGGGTCGTGGGGTATGGGCAGCAGCATGTCGAACTCCAGAGGTAGAGGCTGAGCGCCCTAGGCGGTAACCTCCAGTGAAGTCTTTGGGAGGAGAAAGAGAAATAAGGGAGGAAATAGACTCCTCTAGGGCATCCTTTTATCCTTTAGCCCTTTCTATCTTCCCATTCTTTTCCCCCATACTGCTCTCTGGATCATCAAGGGTGTGGGGGATGGAAACTGGGGGGTGAGGCACAGAATAAAAATGAAAGGCTTGCAAATGTGGGCAACTATGTTTCCAGAAATAATCATTAGTGCCATTCCATTGAGCTGGATGGTTCTGCCTCTAATCCCCTCCCCTGCGGCCCCCCCCCCCCCCCCCCCGCCTTGCCAGGGCGAGCCCCTCCCCCAGTCAGTGAGTAAGCAGCTGTTTTAGAGGGTGGAGGGTACATGTGTGACTGGGAAAAAAGTAAGGGAATCTCACCTCCATTGCGGTGGCAGGCAGGGAAAGTTTGGCAGGGCATGGTTAGTCCTGTTCGGCTTCCTCCTCCTCCTCCAGCCTGGTCCCCGCTGTGATGGGCCCTGGCCAGCAGGCCCTCTGCCCCTTGGCTTCGCACAGGGATGCCTGATGGGAGGAGTCCCTTCTCCTCCTTCTCCGCCTTGCCTGGAACTTCTCTACTACCATTCCAGGCCCGGACACCTTCCACAGCCTCTGCTGGGGGAAATTAGGAGATATCAGCTCCCCTGCACACATATCCCGGGGCCCATGGAGATAAAGCCCAGGATAGAGTGGGAGTGTGAAGGGAAGGGTTACGTCTGGGAAAGGAAAAGCAGGAATTATTTCTCTTTTCCCTTTCCTTCCCTTTCCACATCTCTTCTTTTATTCAGAATCACACAAGAATTGTTCCTTTTATTTGCAGTTTTTAAGCCCGCCTCTTCATGTGTCAGAAAGGCCTCCCAGGACCCTCTGGGAAGGAAACAGGATGCCTTCCTTCCAACCCCCAGCGTCCTTAACTTCCCCACCCACATTAAGCTAAATATCCTATTTCTCAACCTCCTCTGTGTCGTCTTTTGCCCCTCTCAGATAAGCTCTCTGGGTCAAAGGACTAAGGACTGGGGGTACTATGAGCACAGGAAGGGGTGGGTAAATCCTAGGTCAGGGGGTGCAGGAGCAAGCTTGAATCCAAGTTCCCAGAAGTAGGCCTGGTGGAGGATTGGGTTGCTAGGTAACAGCAGGGGCCTACCTCTCCTCTCCCTCCTGTCTGGGCAGGTTGTCATGGTAACAGCTGGGAGGCAGCTGTGTTTGGCTCAGAATCCACGCGCACACACAGGGTCCCTTCCCCCTTACATCTCCCAGAAGGCAAGTGGAGTGTCTGGGGTTGGAGGGGGGGGGAGGTTGCCCCAAAATGACAACATTAAGCTCACTCTAGCTCTAAATTCTCCCTTTGGTTCTCCTGGCTCCCTCGACCCCCATCCCCTCCTCTCTGATCCAGTGACCTTCTCTGTCCTTAGTTCAATGCTCTGATGCTTGGGATAGCTGTTCCACTCTGGGTATTTCCCTCTTGAATTCAGAGGGAGTGGAGAGTAGCTTCCAACTGACCCTCCTCAAACTCAACCCCTCTATATCCACCTCCCAACCTGGGAACCTCCCTTCCCTCCCTCCTCCCCGCCTCCCAACTCACTCTCCAAGTCTTTTGCTTTCCTCCCTCTGTACAGGACTTTTCTTTGCAGGGCCCAGCCCGCCCCAAATGTCGTTCCCACCTCCTCCTCCTCCTCCTGCTCTTCCTCCTCTGGTGTCCCTGAACTGGCAATGACATGGGCACAGGAGATGCTAGCAAATGCACCCCCACTGGTACCCTGGTCCTGCAGCTGGATCTTGACCATGGGGGCGGGAGCCCCAACCCCACAGCCCTTGGATAGCAAACCCCCTGCCTTTAGGCTCTCATAGGCTGGGGGTCTCTTGAACCCAGCTGTGGCTGGATAAGTCCAAAGGGGGCAAAGGGGGCTGGCTGTAGGGTCAGGAAGGTTGTGAGGAGAAGCCAGGCAGCTCCGGTGGTGAAGTACTCCAGGCCCAGTGGTGGGGGCAGCTTTCCCAGGAGGTACTGGCCTGGAACTAGCACAGAGCATCCCATGAAGGACTGAGATTTCCTTCTCTGTCTTCGGCTCCCCACCCCCCAGAGATGGGCCAGTTGGTAGGACAGAGTGCGTGGTCACCTTGACTGCTGAGTATACCATGGTATAAGACACAGCTTTGTCCTTGGGGGGTCCTGGGAGCAACATGGCTGGGGCAACGGAAGATGCTGGTGCTCCTGCTGCCTTGGTACAGATCATACTATGGGAATTGGGAATCTCCCTCTCCTTCTCCCCTCGAGGCTGACCAGAGCCCTGAGGGGGCAGTGGTGTTGAATGGCTCCGTGCCCGACCGGAGGGCCCTAGTAGCAGCAAATTGGCAGCAGGAGGCGGAGGTGGGGGTGTCTCTTGATCCCGTCCAGGCACTTGGAGAGCTGGGACCGTGACAGCCGGCTCCTTGGTGTGACAGAGGACTGGCAACCTAGAGACCCCGTCCCCAGGGGTCCGGGTAGCAGGCTTGGTTTGGGGAAAGGCAAGAAGTGGGGGGCGGTGCTGGAGAAGGTTGGGAAAAGGTGGTGGGATTTCGCAAGGGGAAGTCTTAGTAGGAGCCCCATTCTGCCTGCTCTGGAGGGCAGAGGCTGGACGTCGGTGCGAGTGATGAGAATGAGGGTGATGCAAAGGAGAGACAGTAGCTGGTGGGGGCACTCCATTGGCCCTGCCTTCTGCTACTTCTTCAGGGAGTGGGTATTTCATTTCTTCGTATATGGCCTCACTCTCCTCAGAGTCCGAGTCTGGGCCAGCTGGGGGGCCTGTTCCCCCTCCTCCAACAGAGGTACCCGCCGGGCCTCCACTACTTCTTCCACCACTCCCTCCGCTACCCTGGAAGACGTCTCCCACCATTTCGATGTAGACAGGTTCTTCATCCTGTGAGCTCAAATCATGTTCACCTACCCCCCTCCCCCCTCGGCTATATCGCTGCAGGGGCAGGGCCCCAACCCGAGAAGTGGGAGCCATTGAGCAGGACTCATCAAAGGAGACGGACAGCTGGGTGTTGGGACTGCGCTTTGGCTTCTGAGGAGGGATTTTCCGGCTAGACTCACGGCCTTCAGGAGCTGGCTTCTGAGAACCTGAGGAAGTCCCAGAAAGAAAAGGCAGAGGCTGAAATAAGACTGGCATAGAAGAATCATTAAGACATTCTGAAGGCATCTCCTTTCAAGGGCATATTGCCCCTTTCTCTCCCTCCCGTCTCCCCTAACCCAAAGCTCTAGTCAATCAGTTTTCTGTCAGTCAAACTTGTATCTTGTTTATGAACACCAGAAAGCCTGCAGTTTTAGATCCACTCCCACAATTCATCCCCCAACCCTTAAAATTGACTTCTAGGATAGATTCTCCTGTCCATAGAAATAGCTCATATCCACTCAATAAAAAGAGCTATGTCCTTGGAGTCAGAGGATATACATTCAAATCCAACCTCTAATACTTATTGTTTGTATGACTTTGGGCAAGTGACTTAAGTACCCTGGACCTCAGTTTCCTCATCTGTAAAGTCAGGACATTGTACCAGATAGCCTCTGAGGTTCCTATAATCTAAGACCCTACAACCACCGAGAACGGAGTCTCTTGTTCATTTTAAAAATGAAACCTTCTACTTTCCCCTGGTGCCAAAACAGATCCTCCCAAATCCAAAATGGACCCTTTTTTTTTTCCTGCCAGAAATCCCTGCTGGATTAAGAAGGGAGTATCATGAGTGGAAAGAGGGTCTTACCTGCTTTCTTGCTGGGAGGTGCTTCAGCCCCACTTGCAGCCATGCTGAGTTTGGTGCTGGGGTGTCTCCGGGGTTTCACAGGTGGCCTCCGGGCTCCAACATCTCCCCCAACTGCACTGCTCCCTTCCCCACCAGCAGTACCCCCACTACTCTCCATGCTTCCCACCGAATGGCAGGAGAGGGAGCGGGGAGCCATGGCACTACGGCAAGGGTGAGGGGCATGCTCCTGGGAAGCAGGCATGGTCATGAAGCCCATCCTGAGAGAGCGTCGAAGTGAAGAGACGTCTCGCGCACGAACCCCGGGCCCGGGCCCTGAAGGAACTGCGGGTCCCACTTCCTTACTTGCACTGAGGGAAGGGATGGGTAAAAGAAAGAGAAGGCAGGAGAGAAGCAGAGAAAAATGAGAGGGGCAAAGGCAGTCATCAGGTCAGGCGGGGCTTCCCCTAAAGCTACCTCTTCACCTCCTGGTGTGTTATGATATGGTGTGGGTGTGGGTGTGCTGCAGGCAGAAGGTGAGGAATGAGGATTAATACAGAGATCCATGGAAAAGGACACTAAAAATAAAGCACAAAGCGCTAAAGGTCAGAAGGAGAGGCTTCAAGGCCTCTGTCTTGAGGATTAAAAAGGAAGACAAAAGAATAGGATAAAGGGATGAGGGTTTGAGGGGTACAAGGTACAAGGACAATCATCCCCTAGGTCTGCTTGGGCCCCCATATTTCAAACAGCATCTGCATGAAATGCTTCCTGCATATTTGGAGAACTGCAAAAAATCTGATGTCAAGCGCATTCCTCGTAGAGAAAAGCATGAGTGACACACACAGATGCAGGCTCAGCCCCTAAGGTTTCATATCTGTCCCCTGGCCTCACTTCATGCTTGAAACATGCACACATTCCTGATGGCTTACTTTTCCACTGTTTCCCATCTACTTCAGCCATCTTTAGCCTGCCTTCCTTGCCCCCATCCCTTATGATTTTCCTTCCTCTAGTTCGCCTTTCCTTCCTCTTTCTGTCATTCTTTTGCCTTACTCCCTTTCCTGATTCCACAATTTATCCCCCACCCTTCACTCTCATTCACAGCTCTGTGCTTCTGTGTGAAAGAATGGGGGGAGGGGAGGGGGGGGACTGTAGGGGGTGTGTGTGGAAACCGGAGGGCTGTTGTGGGGTGGGATCTCTGATTAGGGCCCTGTCTACTAACCCTTCATTAAGGGGAGATCTCTGCAGTGATAGCTCTGATTAATCTAATTAACAACATTAATTAAATCCCACAGTAAGGAGGGAAAGGAGGGGTAATGGGGAGGTAGATCTGACTCAGGCTTCTCCAGACAGTGTAGCCACGAGGGGGAAAGTGAAGGGAGTCAAGGGGTGGGGAGATGAGGAATGAAAGCTCTGGTGAGGAGAATGGGGGAAGGAGAGAGAGAGAGAGAGAGAGAGAGAGAGAGAGAGAGAGAGAGAGCAAGAAACCTACAGTGGGAGGCCCAGAATAGGATGAGAACAGATCTTAGTGCAGTCTGAAGGGACCTAACATAGTCTTTCAAGAAATTTTGCCTCTAAAAAACAAAATCTTGTCTCTTATTTAATACCTGTGTGAACTTGGACAAATATCTTAACCTCTCTAGTCTTTAGTCTCCCCATTTATCAAAGAAGGGAATTGGACTGCATGGGTTTTAGGATCCTTACAGCTCTATATCTATGAGCCAACTCATAATGAAACATTCCACTCATCTTCAAATAAGAGAGGCCATGGACTCAGAGTGCAGATCGAGGCATATTTTTTTTTCTTTCTTTGGACATGGCTAATGTGAGAATTTGTTTTGCTCGACTATACATGTTTGCAATGGTTTTATTTGTCTTGCTTTCTCGGGGCAGGGGAGAAGGGGGTGGGAGGGAGAGAATTCAGAACAGAAAATAAAATTGAATTTACAAATTTTTAAATAAATCTATGCTTCTAAGTTAGATTTCACTGGCCTTGATGCAACTATGTCCTCTCATCTTCCATTTCTTCTACCTTGTACCTCTTCCCTCAACTTTTCCCAGATCAAGAAGGTGGGAAAGGAGGGAACCAAAAGACTCCCTCTTTCATATGACCCCCTCTCAGGACCCTGTGAGATAAGAGAGCTGTTTGTGCCAGCACCTTCATTGTTGGACTTGTACTATCTGAGGTCAGGTGACAAAGAACAGAAAGGGCAAAGGGAAGTAGGGTGGGGGTGGGAAAAGAGAAAGGAATTTATGCGAAAGGTATTTGGGGACGGTAGAAGGGGGTTAATAGGGGATGGTATTTGGGGATGGTAGAAGGGGGTTAGCAGGGGATAGTATTTGGGGATGGTATTTGGGGATGGTAGAAGGGGGTTAATAGGGGATGGTATTTGGGGATGGTAGAAGGGGGTTAGCAGGGGATGGTATTTGGGGATGGTATTTGGGGATGGTAGAAGGGGGTTAGTAGGGGATGGTATTTAGGGATAGTAGAAGGGGGTTAGTAGGGAATGGTATCTGGGGATGGTAGACGAAGGGGTGAACAAAAGAAACAGTCTTACATTTGGGGTAAGGGAAAATTAAATCACAGAGGTAAAGGATGAAGGAGTACTTTAGACAGAAAAATAGGATACTGAGGACCAGAGAAAAAGCTTAGAATATAAACACACAGAGAGCTGGGATTATGCTTATTATGTGATCCTCTTTATACAGGCCTTTAAAACAGTTATTGTTCATAATTAAATGAGAGAGAAAAGTGAGGTAGAGGGGAGTTAACAACAACCAAGTTGACACTAAGTAAGAAAAGGAAATGAGTTAAGGAGGAGAGAGAATTAGAATGTTTTATGGTCTTACCTCCTTTTGGCCTCCTCCTCCTTGTGCTGTCTCCACTCCAGCTTGGTTTTTCGGTAGAGCAGGTTCATGTCGTAGGGCAAGAAGGAGAAGATGTGGGGCTCTGCTCAGCACCACCAGGCCTGGGGGGGCCCCCTCCCTGGGTCCTGGATCAACTTGGTTGGGGAAAAAAATAATAGTAGTAGTAGTGGTGGGGGTGGTTGTAGGAGTAGTAGTAGTAATAGGGACCTAACAGAAGAAATTTAAACCATGTGGGAATAGGACTAACATGTCATCTCTGTCACCCTCCTGTCTGCTCTTGGAAGATGCTTTCATTGAGCCTAGGAAGATGAATTTATATCCCAATATTCTTATTCAATTTCAAAAAGCAGTCACTTTATCAATCTGGATAATAGTCCACAGAACATGAGATATATAAGAATAATAACAGGATAGCAACTTGTCCTTGTTCCAGTTCTATCTGAACCCATCAAAAAAGATGAGAGTAAGTTAATGCAATAATAACTGACATATGGTATTTTAAGATGTGCAAATCACTTTACATATATAATAATACTAGCTTACATTATATAGCACTTAAAGGACGGCAAGTGAATTACATTTTTTAATCTCATTTTATCCTCACGACATCCCTGTGAGGTAAGTGCTATTACTACCCCCATTTTATACATGAGGAAGTTGAGGCAAACAGAGGTTAAGATACTTAAGGGTCATAGCTAAGATGAAAAAGAAATTTAAAAAAATACATGAGAAAATGCCAGGAATAAAAAGGATAGAAGACATGACTTGGCCCACAAAAAGAAAAGACAGACAGAAAAACAAAAACAGATTAACAGAGGCATACAGATAGATACTGAGAAATACCTCAGATCCCCAAGTGTGCAGAAACACATACTGACAAAATACAGGCATATTCTATACAGACTTATATATACAACATAAACACAATATAATATAAACACAATACAATATAAACATATAACACAGGCCTAGATAATATAGAATACACTACAGAGCCTGACACACTGATGAACATGGATACATGGACAGATACACAGGTAAACAGATCTAGAGACAGATGCACCCACAGACATAAACACCCACAGACACACCCACAGACTACAGACACACACAAACACACAGACATCCACATTAATCAGATACCCAGAATTAGACAGGCTGAAACGGAAGAGTTAATGCTCAGTGCCTTATTGGTGTAGGTTTACAACCATTTTTTTTTTTGTGAGGGGTGGTAGAGGCTCAGTCAAGTTCCTAGCATCTGGGAGGAGGGAAGGGGGACTGAGTCAGGGAACAATCACTCTTCTTAAACCAAGATTGTAGTCCAGCACCTGACTAATGGACCGCCCCCACCCCCACCCCCAAACACACACACACACACACACACACACACACACACACACACACACACACACACATACACACACACACATTCCCCTTCCTTCCAGCGTTTAGGCTAGGGCTTGGCCCTGCTCCGTCTCCTTGTCTGTTCCCTGTATCACCTCCTTGGCATCAAGTCCCCTGACTCCCCAAGCCCTGGCTCCAATCTCCTTCCAACCTCTTAGACGTGTGGATGCGGACAAGCCCTTCTCTATCAGTTCCAAGTGTTGGCTCACCCCCGAAGCATCACTGGGAAGGGGTGGGGGTCGAGGTGGGGGGGGGGAGGGAGTCTTCAGGTTTAGTCCCTGGCTCCAGATACCTCCCAGCCAGTGCCCACCTTCATCTAGCCTAACACTTTCCCCATTCTCCCAAACACCCACATCCCTCACCATCTCCATTCTCCTTGCTCACCCTGGGGCCTCTTCCCCCTGCATCCCTACATCTCCCCGGATCCTCTGGACTTGGCCTGTCTCATCTCCCTAGCCCCGCGGTTCCCGTGTCCTCCTCCACCTCTCCCCTTGCCCGGATCCCTTGCACCTCTCAGCTCCCCTTCCTCCATCCAACACCCTCCTTCCCAACCAAGTCCCCCCAGTTTCCCCATTTCCCCCGTACCTGGCCTGCCAGGCGCCGGCCCCCCCATGCCGGGCGGAGCCCGGAGCAGGAGGAGGAGGAGGGAGGAAGGGAGAGAGAGACAGAGAGATCAGGGGGGAGCGGAGCTCGGGCCTGCCGCAGAGACAGCCCCGCCTCCAGGTCCGCCCCCCAGACCCGCCCCTGGCCCTCAAACCCACCCCTCCACGCGGGTCAGGGAAGCAGGGAGAGAGCTAGAGAGCTAAAGACACCCACGGCGCCCGGGGAGACTGAGGCATGGAGGCACTGGCCGAGAATAAAAGGGAAAAGGATGAAAGATGCAGAGAAGACGGTGAGGAGGGGAGCCCTCGGACTGCGAGAGGGTGGGAGCCCCGCAGCTGCAGCCGCTGCCGCCGCCGCCGCCGGGGGCTGGTGCACTGCCACCTCTACTCCATGGGCTCAGCCTTGACCCTGCTCCTCCGCCGACCCGGGAACCTTAGTTTCTGGTCCTAAACCGCGACCACCTTCTGCTGCGGCTCGGGCGCCCCAGTGCGCCTTGCCCGAGGGGGCCCCCTTGTGGCCGCGCGAGGCTCCGCAGCCACCCGCCCATTCCTCTTCACTCCTTGTCTATTTCACAGCACAATCCAGCCCCGGGAGCTGCCAGAAACCGGAGTGTGTTGGCATTAGCAGGGAGGATAGAAGCTTACTTAGGGGATCTCTGGCCCCACTTGACTCCTCTGTAAAGGAAGGGGTTTGGCCAAGGTGTTTTTAAGGCTCTTTCCGGCTCTAACATTCTGCGGTTTTGAGTTGGGGATCTTGAAAGTTTCAGGGCGCCTGCCCCCCAAGGCAGAACAGCTGGGGGTGGGGCGGTGTAGTTAGATTGAGGGACCAGTAGGGGTAAGCAGGGTTATTTTCAGAGAGACAAAAGAGACCGGCAGCAAGACAGACAGATGGCAATGCAAGTAGACAAAGACACCTCTCCAGCAGGAGGGGCTGTTCACCTTCTTGGTCTAAAGATGAGGGAGCTAGGAAGAGCCGAGTTCATCCTTAGCCCATCGACTTTTCTTTCATCCTGTACCTGGCTTCCTAAAAACCTGGACCTTGCTTCTCTGTAAGTGTTCAAAGTAACCCTCCTCTGTACCCCTGAATAGCTAGGCCACCCTCCTCTTAACCCTTGACTTTCACTTAGCCTCTAATTGTAGGAATTGTGGAAGGATTGCTTTGGGGTCAAGTAAATGGTCCCTGCTAATTTTAATTACCACTAACAGCAGCATGACTGGCTTAACACATAGTCGGTGTCTGTCTCTATAAAGTAAATTCCAGCAGACCTATTTACCTCCCCAGTCCCTACCCTCACCCAACTTCTAGGAATCTGAGATCCCACAATTGGGGATTTATTCTTTTGGCTTTAGGTTTTATCTTCTGTTAAAATACCCTTAGGACAATGAAGTTCCTAGAGAGGAGATAAAACCTATCTCTTCTCTCACAGGTAGAGAGGTGAGGTACTACCAGGACAGAATATTGTATATATTCTCAGATAAAGTCTCTGTATCATTGTTTTCCTTCATTGTTTTTCTTTGTCACAAGGAAGTAGGTTTAGTGGGGTTGGGGAGGGGGGGGATAACTGTGATGTAAAGACATAAATCATCAATAAAATGTTTTTAAAATAATCATAAAATATCCCTGGAAGAGGTACTGTTATTATAATAGAATATAAGCTTTTTTGAGGACAGGATCTGTTATGTTTTTGGTCTTTGTTTCCTCAATGCCTAGAAGTAGGCACTTTAATAAATGTTGAATTGGATAAGTTTGTAAAACTGAAAGACAGTGATGGGGAGTAGGGCAAGAATCCCAGGATTCCAAGCGATATTTTTCTTATTTTGCTATTGTTTCTAGGACCAGTTAAAATCGTAATTATCCAAAAGCATTTCCTGAAAAAAATTGACTTTATTTGAATTTATGCCTTTATGAAAGCAGAGTGCTTAAATACTGTGACTGCATGCAGGGAATACTGTAGGTGTGGTGGGAAGAGTACTGTGCCAAAAAGAGGAGTGACTGACACTATGGGAGGTGTATAACAGTTGTAGGATATGTAGGGTAGGTTCTGTGGGGGCCTTGCTTCCAGGGCCTTACGGGTGAAGAGAAGAAGACAAGCCAGAGTCCGGATTTCTTTTAGCAGACAAAAACATATAAATGTGTGTGTGTATAAACTATCAATATATTACATATCATTTGTTCAGTTACTCTCATTCTTTGTAACCCTATTTGGGGTTTTCCTGGCAAAGATATTGGAATGTTTGCCATTTCGTTCTTCAGCTTATTTTACAGATCAGTGATTTGCCCAGGGTCATGCAATTAGTTAAGTGTCTGAGGCCAGATTTGAACTCAGAAAGATGAGTTCCTGACTTCAGGCCCAGAACTCTATCTACTGTGCTACCTAGCTGCCCTAGTAGTGATAGTAGTTGTGATACAATATTTTATATATGTGTATATATATATATATATATATATATATATATATATATATATATATATATGGAATATTGTATGTGATTATATATAGAAATTATATATTTCTAACATATATGCATATATACACACACACAATATTAGAAATGCTGTCAAGAATTTAAAGGGGAAAGTTCACAGGGTCATAACTATTAAACTGAAAGGAATCTTAGAGGTCATTGAGACCAACCCCGCTCATTTTACAGTAGAAGAAACTAAGGCCCAGAGAGGTGAAGTGATTTGCCCAAGGTTATATGACTAATAAGTATGTGAGGTAGGATTTGAAACCAGCTCTTTCTTGATAGGATTTGCCTAGGAAGGACTAGAAGTCACTCCAAAGATCAGTCGATTGACTGATAAATCAACACTTATTGAGTGCTTACTCTGTGCCAAGCACTATGCTAAGCCCTGGGGATACAAAAAGAGGCAAAAGATAGTCCCTAACTTCAAGGAGCTCACAGTCTAATGGGGGAGAAAAACATCCCCCTAAAAAAGAAGGGATAGTAACTTCCCTTGAACAAGAAAGTGAAAGAATACTTAAAACTACCATCCTCTGGATATTTTGAGGGGGAGAGGGGGGAGGGGAGGGCCGGGAGTACAGTATGGAAATTACAAAGTATGCTTTGGGACATTTTTGCTGTCCGAAAGTGGGACAGTCTGTTTTACTAGTTGTGTGACCGTGGCCAAGTGGCTTAATCTTCTTGAGCCCCAGTTTCCTTATCTGTAAAATGGGATTAATAATACCTGTACTACTTACCTCACAGAGTTGTCAAGAGAATACCTTTGCAAACCTTGAAGTCATATATAAAAGCTAACAATGATTATGGAGTATCTTTAAATGGCAATGCATTTGCTAGAATGGAAGTTCTCAATGAGGCATGGGTGGGAGTCCTTGACCTCTGAGGTCCTTTCTGATTCTGAGAATTCAGGAATCTGTGAAATCCCTTTATGCTAAATGGGCCGTCTTTGAATTTGTTTGGGAGGGGTAGAATGGTAGGGTCATGAAATGAGAGAATAAGAATCTGGACTCTTTCTAAGAGAAGCTGTGTGCGTATCTCTGTGTACAGTTATGTTCCTGCAGATACATGTGTGTATGTATACATATATACATACATGTGTATACATATGTATGTATGTATAAGTACCTGTGAGGGCATCTGTGCGAATATCTTTGTTTACCCATTCATATTTCTATAAATGTGCTCAGAGTCCAAAAAATATATGTATACACACATCCATACATATATATGTGTGTATATAAATGTCCTTCTCTATATCAGTTCACGTATATGGACGTTCATGTGTGTTCCCATGTAACTGCAAGGGAATCGATCTTTCTTCAAACCCAATCCTTACTCCCTGAAGTTCCGGGAAGAGCCTATTTAACAAGGCAAATGTGGGGTTTAAGAGGACCCTAGTGTTTGGGGTCCCCTGTATCAGCAGCAGTAGTTCTGGAGTAGGGCCAGCTGGCAGAGAGCCCCTAGAGGAGGGCGGGCAGGCGGGAGAGAGAGTGAGAGAGAGGAAGAAGGGAAGGAGGAGGAGTAGAACAGCAGTCAGCAGGGCTGAGGAGGCAGGACTTCCTGGTGTGGGGGTTGTCAACAGCTCAGAGAGAGAGAAAGAGAGAGAGAGAGAAAGAGAGACAGACAGACAGATAGAGACAGAGAGGAGCTAGGGAAATTGAGAAAAAGAGACAAGAGTCGAAGACAGAAGAGCTGGAGACAGACACATGCTTGCAGAGAGAGAGAGAGAGAGGAGAGAAAGAGAGATCGCTCCGCTGTCAGAAGGGAAAAGATTCCAGAGAGACTAGCCTTCGGCTTCTCTCCGACCAGCTGTGCTTTCAGACCTAAAGGCCCTTCACCACCATAAAGGCCATATTCCTCTGGGACTGAGAGCAGTGTTTATTATTTTTTGGAAAACAAAGTTGCTGTGGAGATGACTTGTGGGTCAAGGAGAGGCCTCTACGGACTGTGTTGCCTCTGACCACCACCCACCTCCTCCCTTTTCTTCGAGCTTAGGCTGGGAGGCCCCACTCTCCTGCTCTCCTGTGGACAGTCTGTTGGGGCATCTTATGCTGCCAGGATCCCCAGGTCAGGTCTCTTGGTGTTCTGGGGGAGATGTAGAGGTGGGGTTGTAGGGTTGTGTGTATGCCCAACAGGGGTAGTTGGGGGTAAGGAGAAGAGTTTAAGTTTCAGCCCCCCATAGATTCTGAAATGGGTGGTAGTAGAACTCAAGGGAAGCTCTCCTGTCCCCTCCACCCCAAGGTAGGCTAGGGTGTGAAAGCCCATGCCAGGCCAGGACTGTGAAGTGGTGAGCTCACCTCCCTTTCCTGTAGACCCAGATTCCTTGCTGCATCTCACACTTGGGACTCAGCTTGTCTCTTTCTGCAGAGTATCTATGTGTACCAATAATAACCAAAGTAATCTGTTTTTCTGTCTTTACTTCCTTCAGCTCTTTGTCTCTACCGTATTCTGTTTCCCATTCTGTCTTTTTTTTTTCTACCTCTTGTGGTTCCTCTATCTGTCTCTGGTGGTTTCCCTCTTTTCTCCCCCACCCTGATCTCCACTGCTCTCCCCACAGAGGAAGCACCCAAAGTGTCTTACTCCCCCAACACCCACTCCCTTCCCCAGTGACTCTAATTTTTTTCCTCCTAGTTTGCAAATTCGGCTCTGGAGTCCAACAGCGGCAGAAGCAGCAACAGCCACAGCAGCAGCACTGGCAGCAGCAGCAGAAGGAAAGCCTGCCCGTACTCCAGCTCCCACAACTTCTCTCCCTGTTATTCCTCAGTTTCAGAGGCAGCCCCAGTTCCTTGAACTCTCCCAGCTATGTTGGACCCTGATGTTGCCAGGGGCCCCGATCCCACAGCTATATGGCCCCCTAGTGCCAGGGGAGCCTGAGCGCTGCCTGGAGAGAAGCCTCTCCTCTACGTGTAGCCCCTGTCCCGTTTCCTAGGGACCATGAGTGGGGGTAAGAAGAAGAGCAGTTTCCAGATCACCAGTGTCACCACAGACTATGAAGGTCCTGGGGGATCTGGGGGTGGTGACTCCCTTACAGCTCTGGTTTCCACCTTACCCACACCTCGTCTTCCCAATGGGGAGCCTAGCTCAGAGCTGGGAGGCAAAGGGACCCCTCGAAATGGCTCCCCACCCCCTGGGGCCCCAGCATCACGTTTCCGGGTAGTGAAGCTTCCCCAGGGACTAGGGGAACCATATCGCCGAGGGCGATGGACATGTGTGGACATTTATGAGAAGGACCTGGAAGCCCCAGGACTCAGCCGGCTCCTGGAGGGAGTTCGGGGAGCCACTGGAGGGACTGGGGGTCGCTCTTTGGACTCTAGGCTAGAGTTGTCCAGTTTGGGCCTGGTTCCCCCAAACCCCCAGCCTCAGGGCCCAACCAACTGGCTTCGCCCACCCCCAACTTCCCCTGGTCTTCAGGCCCGATCTTTCACTGGGGGGCTAGCTCAGCTGGCCGGAGGCAAGGGGAGGGCTGAAACTCCACCTCTTCCAGCTTCCCCACCCCAGCAGCATCCCCCGGAGCCCAGTGATGGGGACAGTACAGGGGTACTGGCACCACATGCCTCAACCCAGCTGCCTACCCTTCGGGTAGAGGCAGAGGTGGGAGCCCCAGCAATGACTCCTCCAATCACCCGAAAGAAGGATGGAGCCCCTTGGCTGAGGAAAGAGGGGGAGGAAAGAGGCCAGGTAAGAGGCAAGGGTGGGAGGAGTGCACAAAAAGGGGGTCTGTCTGCAATATAATTTTCCTCTTTGGACTTGTGTTAGTCTCCTGCCTTGTGCCTCACTTCCATTCTGGGCTCCAGTTTCGCCTCTTTATTCTGTCACTGGTTCTCTCTCTCTGTCTCCTTAGTTTCTCTTCTTTCTTTTTTTGTGCCTCAATCCTCCCATCCTTATATTTCACTTTTTCATCGTGTGACTCCAATCCCTATTACTTCTCTGGGAACCTTAGTTCCCATCCCTTCTCTTGACTTCATTTCTCCCTCTTTTGCTCTCTTCCCCTTCCCTCCCTCTCTTAACTCAGTTTCTTTCTTGTTTTTATTTCAATGTTGTGTGTCTTTTTTTCCTCCCTGTATCTTTCTCTGTTTCTCCATCTGTTCTTCCCTTTCTGAGTTATATAATTTTCTCTGGATAAAAGTTTCAGAAATGGAGTGGATTGGGTGAGAACACTAGTCTCTGTAGGGGAGGGTGCAAGGGATCTGACCACGGAGTTGCCTAAGAGCTCTTTTGAGGGGTACTTGGGGGGAGACATAGCTTCCTTCACTCAACCACCCTGTGATTTCCATGTCCTTCTGGCTTCTTCCTTCCCTAGTAAAGTTAGGCTATTTCTGTTCTCTCAGTTCCAGGACCCTTCCCCCTCTATACCTCAGACCAAGGCTTTCCTCCCATTGGAATCTCTAGAACTGGGAGGGAGGGTATTTGCAGGGGCCTGCAATGCCGCAAGCACAGCTCCCAGATATCCTTTCACCCCTGCCCTAGTCTTCCAAAGATTGTTATAGTTTTGGTGGGGGTGGAGCAAGGGGGAAGAGGGCTAGAGGAACAAGGTGAGAAAAATGAAATTGTGTATGTTTTTTCAGTTTCCAAAAGAGGAACAGATCAGGTCTGGAGGACAAGATGCCTGGGTCCCTGGAGGACCCCGTTGGAGGTCAGGGGCTAGGACACCTGAATCCCTGGTTAGGGAGCAGGGCTGGGTAGGCAGGACAACTCAAGACCTTGGAGAAAGGGAGGTTTGTGGGAAAATGAAGATGAGGCCTTTTCCCCCTTCCAGGCCCCTGAGCACAAACCACTGTATAAAAATAACCTGAGACTGAATGTCTGGGCCCTGCCAGGACTGGCCAGGACTGGCTTACCTTCTTCCCCCCACAACCCCCCACAGCCACACGTACACAGGTCTTTCACCACCACTACCACCCCTTACTTTCTTTCAGTTGGTTCACTCAACTGCCTACTTCTGGGGGTGGAGGCTGTTTCTATCCTTTAATCCCTTCCCCCCAGACTCTCTCTCTTTCCAATGCTCCTAGCCTCTCTCTGCCATTTAAAGCCTGCCTTGCTCGAGTTTTCCACTATATTCAGTCCTTGCTTCTCTTCTCCCCTCCCGTCTCCTTCCATAATTCCCCAGCCTTTATTTATTTAAAAGAACAACCTTCTGGTCACTTTCTTTCAGTAGATATGTCTTTGTATCTTTTTCTCTCTTACCAACCTCTTTTCCCATACTTTCACAGTGGGTATGGGGGGAGAGGGGGAAAGATGGAGAGCAGGCAGAAAGGACTTGGAGGCCCCGTGTCTTTGCCCTGTCCTGGCAGTCCCTGAATTCTCTGTTCTTAAGTTTTCCTAGAAGCAGGGGCCTCCTGGGGCCTCACAGAAGGAGGTTTGTTTCTTGTTGTCCCCCCCACCTCCCCTATTGCATCCACCCTCTCTACAGCTCCACACCCATTCTCCACCTCCTCCCAACCTCCCAGTAACTGGTGAAAAAGAAAGCAGAACACCTGGGTCTTGAGGCAGGAGCAGTGGTTTAGTGGGGATGGGAGCTGTGAGGACACTATCCTGTGGACCAGTAATGGCAACTTGGGGGAGGTGTGGGGGACTGATGTAGGCACCCTCCCCATAACTAATTTTCTGCCTAGATTTCTCTGGCAACTAGTTGATGCTAATTGAGCATATACTGGGGATTCTATCTTTGATGAGGTGGTTGAAGATGATGAAGGTGGTACAGATACAAAAGCCTCTTTTAGCCACTGCCCTACCACCCCCATCCAAAGTGGGGCTATCTGAACTGAGGGCTTTAGGGCCTTGTGACCACAGAACACATCTGATGGGTCACTTAGGCATTACTTGTGGTCACAGGTCACTTAGGTCACAGGGAGAAAAGTGGGCTAGAGCAGAAGAGAGGTAAGGTGGCAGAGCCAAAAGAATAGGTGTGATTTAGGAGTGAGTGTGTGTGTGTGTGTGTGTGTGTGTGTGTGTGTGTGTGTGTGTGTGTATGTGTGTGTGTGTGTCTTTTTCCTCTTTCTAGCTCCCTCTCCGAGGCTCCCGCCCTGGCTCTCCAGCCCTGTCCTTCCTTCAGGATACCAGTTCCAGCCGGAAATCCTTAGACCCTTTTGGAGCCTCTGCTCAGCGCCTGAATCTGGCTCGATCTATGCTGGCCATTGGTAGCCCCCTTGACGGTGATGATGACAGGTAGGAGGGACTTCCTTTTGAACTGGCTTGATGAGAGGCTTTTTTTTTTTAAAAGAAGTGGGACACATGAATTAAACTTTCTATATTTTTTTTTGCTGGGGGGGTGAGGTTGGGGTATGGCGGAAGGAAGAGGGAACACAATTTCCTGTTTTGAAAGGATTGGGGGGAGGGTGGCTTGTGTCTGAAAAATATGAACTGAACAAGCCCACCCTCATCTCACCCTCAGTGAAGTGGGTAGGTGGGCGATTCTGGTTTGGTGGAAGCAGCTTGTTTTTTATTCTGACCTGGAAACCTCGTGTCCAAGTCAGGGAAGAAGCCAGGGAATTACACCAGATTCTCTCTGCCACGAGGCAGAGAAATGGGGCTTCCTGCTTAGCTCCCTGGCCTTAGGGAGTACCTTCTCAGTCCTGCTGCTTAGGGATAGCTTTGATTGTGGTCTCATCCCCTGGCGATAGTGAGTGGATCCCTTCTTCATCATGCCGTGGGGGAAAATTGTTGACATGTAGATGGATGAGCAGGACTTCCTTTAGGGGAGAATGGCCTGTTTAGAGGCAGGAAGGAGGGCAAAACTTCCTGTTTCAGGGGCCAGATTTCAACATTTGAGTGTCAGCAACCCCTAACGGGAGGTAGCAAAATAAAGAGAGACTGACTACCAGGCAGCTTGATTTTTGTCTGTGGATAGATTGGGGCAAGGTAGCAAAAAACAGAGTTGACACTTTCTGTTTCATGTGGTTGATGGAGTGGGTATTCCTGTTTTAGTGCTATTTCAGGGAGAAGGATTTACTTGTCTGGAAGGTGATAAGGAATAGGATTTCCAGAGCCAGTTAGTAGGTGCTAGGAGTGGGGTGTTTTGGTAAGGATTCCTAGGGACCATACCCTCCTCTTTAGGTCTCTTCTTTCCAGCCTTAGGGACAGAGCCCTAGGGAATGAAGATTGTGGAGAGGATAATAGAGTAGGGGAATAGTAGATAAATAAAATAAGCTTGGTCTATGGAAGGGATCTTAGGATGTGGGGACAGAAAGATGTGAGGAAAGAAGAAGGAGAGGAAGGGCCTGCCAGGCAGGGCTGAACAGAGCAGCTGTGAGCTCAGGAATGTATGAGGTGTGAGGCCTGACACCACATGGCAAGTCACTTGCTCCTATCATGGTAACTTGTTGCTTCCCACCCCCTTCCTTTTGGCAGGCTCCCTGGCAAGAACAAGCCTCGCTCCCAAGCTCTCTGCGAGGCTCTGTGTTCCTCTCTGACCTTCAGTTCCTTAGTCTTAGGTCCTCTTTACATTTCTGCCTCTGTCTTTCCATCTGTCTCTCCCCTTTTCAGCTTCTGCAGCCAATAATCTCTCATGGAGTTCCTTTCTCTCAGCTCTTCCCTTCCCACTCCCTCCACCCTAGTCTGACTGGTTGGTTTTCCCAGTCTCAGCTTTATCCAGTTCTGCTCTGGGGCCCTGGCTCTGCCTGGCTTCTTTTGCCCCGCCTTCCTGGGCCAGCTGGTTTTGGTTGAGTCCCCCTGGCTCAGGAATGGGGTGTGTGGGCCTCACCCCACCTCTTTGTGCCTGGGAAGAGCTGGGGGACACATTGCCGAGTCCTTCCTATAAAAGGAAAACTTGGACCAGAGAGCCAGGGTGCTTGGGTAAGGTAATGGTGAGCTGGGTTAGAGAGAGCCTGGGTCCTTTGTGGGGAGTTGGCCTTGACATGGTTAAGGTGGAGACTGAAGGGACTGGATCTCTGATTGGGAAAAGGAATCGGAGCCCAGGAGGCAGGATGCCTAGGCCTGAGAGGGGATGAGGACATAGGAGTCCCAGTTTTCCTTTTCTCTCCAGGGTAGAAGCAAGAACACTCTTTTTTCCCTAGTCAGGGCAAGGAACCAGTTCTTTGCCCTCCCCTTGCCTTGCACCACCCTGAAGGCAGCATAGATCCCGGAGAGCAGAGAGAGGGTTGGATACCAGTTGGCTGGCAAAAGGCCCAGACCCTGGGGGCTGCTCAGAACACTGAATGGGGAGGAGCCCTGCTATCTCTCCTCTCTTTCTGCTTCCGTTTGTCCCTAGTATCTGCTCTCCCTGCCCTGCCTTCCCTTTCCTCACCTCTCCAATCCCTAGATCTCTTATACTTGTCTTTCTAAACCTCTGTGTGGTAAGGCCTTCCTCCCTAGAGCAGAACAACTTCTTTAGCTCTCCTACAGTGAAGGAGACCATGGTGTAGTAGAAAGAGGGCTGGTTCTGAAGTCCAAGGACCTACATTCAAATCCTGACTCTTTCTTATTAGTCATATGATACCTCTCAACCTATCTCCTCTTCTATAAAATGGGAGTTCTGTAAAATAATAGTATCTGCCTTACAGGGTTGTTGTAAAGATTTGCAAACCTTAAAATGTTATGTAAATGTGAGCTATTATTATTGCTACCATTATGACCTTGGCCAAGTCACTTAAATCTCTTTAGGCCTCAAGTCCCCCTCATCTGTAAAATGATAGAATTGTAGTAGATGCTTTCTAAGGGCCTTTCTAGATCTGAATCATTGATCCCAGGACTCTCATATCCTGCCTAACAGGCCTGGGCTGTTTTTACTAGAGCCCCCTTATCATGACTCCCCTTCCCAAGAACCCTGTCTTTGACACTCCCCCCTTCACTCACTCACTCACACACACACACACACACACACACACACACTCTCTCTCTCTCTCTCTCTCTCTTTCTCTCCTCAAGCTGCCTCTTGGGACATAGGCTTTTCTTTTTTTTTCTTTCTTTTTAGATTGGGGTTAAGTGACTTGCCCAAGTAAGTGTTTTGTGTCTGAGGTCAGGTTTGAACTCAGATCCTCCTGACTTCAGGGCTCGTGCTCTGTCCACTGCACCATCTAGCTGCCCCGAATATAGACTTTTAATTGTGGTTCTCAGAGTGTGGTCCATGGATTATTAGTGGGTCTACAGGGATATTGGGCACAAATCTAAGCAAGACTGGATCCCCTGTTCTGTGGTTCCTACCTCTGTCCTTGAATTTGCATCTCTTATCTGCTCCTGTTCCTCTCGTCCTTCTCCCCACCTCTAGCCCCACCTCCCACCACTCTTAGATGAGAGGTCCTGACCATTTCCATACTAGGAAGGCTATTCTCAAGAATGTCTTTTAGGTGAATTACCGGCTGATCTCTTGCTTTATTCATGTTTTATAGTTTGATAAAGCGCTTCAAAAAATATAAAGTAATGCACAAGTACTTTTTATAGCAGGAATTAATAATTTAGAAGCCTCGTTGATGTGTCTTCAAAAACACTGGCCAGCCTGTTTGTTAATTTTCTACATTTTGAGGGGAGGGGTGGTGTTGCCAGCAGGGTTAAGTATTTAGTAAGGGGTTATTTATTTTGCTCCATCTTTGTGTTCTTGCAATTAGAAAGATTTGAAAACCACTTCTGTAGTTTACCCACCTCCAGTCCTTCTCCTCCTCCTTAGTCCTGTTCTTTGAGGCTACCGGGTTCCCTTGGTTACACCCCACCCCCAGCTGGGCATCACCTTCTGCACCCAGAGCCCTGGATAGGAAATGGAAAATACCCAGATCTCTCCAGCTTTCTTCCCAGCCTCAGGGCTTGTCAGAGGTCACCTTGACAGTCCTGGTCCCCCGTGGAGACAAACCTAGTAGCTTACTTGGCAGCGGAGGGACTGAGGGAACAAAAAGCCGTTGCTACAGGCTCCTGGGAGCGCTAGGGGGGGAAGTAGAAGTGAGGTGGGGAGACAGAGGGCAGGCTGGACTCTGTGTCCTGGGAGAGCTAGAGAGCATAAGATGGGGGAGGGGGGTGAAGATGAAAGGGAGGTGGAGCCAGAGGCTGAGGAGCAGCACTCCTGTGTCCTGGAATTGAGTCTAGGGAATGGTGTCTTGGAAAGGGTTTGTGGATGGGGGAGAGGACAGATTTGGGTTGGGGAGGTGACAGAATTTAGGGTAGAATGCCTCAGTCCTAAAAACAGAGAAGAATCTGTGGATGAGTGAGAGGAGAGTTTTAGGGGCTGCCATAGCAAAATAAGTGAGTCCTAGAAGAGGAAACAGAGTCTGGAGACATGATACTTGGGTTCCAAAAGGGTTAGGGTTAAGAAGTCAGGAAGACTTCCCTCAGTTAACTGGGGCCTTAGGGATCCCCAGGTTTCCTCACTGTTTATTGGATCTGCTGGAGGCTGGCCTGACCCCTGGTGGTCACTTGTTAGATAGCAGCCGAGGACCACAGCTCCCTAGGGCATCCTGACCTACTGTACCATCTTCTTCATCTAAAAAGTCCCCTGTTCCTCTCTCAGGACCAGGCATTCATATACCATATTTTTAGCTTCTCTCTTGAGACTCACATCCCCTGTAAAGGCTTTGGTTCTGTTTTTGTTGCCATGGAAATATTCTATGCCCCCTCCACCATGGTTAGGCAGCCCTTACTGGGCCTGAATTGTTGCTCACATAGCTGCCTTTACAGCTATTGAGCACCTAGAGGAAGGTCAGAGGAAGCCCCGGGAGAGGGGGAAGCAATGAAGTATCTGAACCTGAGAGAGAATTCCTCTATCTCTGAGGCTTTTCCCAATTCTCTCTCTGCCCCCTTCCCCAACCTTGGGGAAGATATGAGGGCTATTAAACCATTGAGACAGGACAGGGACAGTTTCGTGGTTAGGGCCATAGGATGTCATGGTGAGGAGGGAATCTAGGCATCTTGTCCCCACAGTCTTCAACCCTTTTCCAGGGATCCAGGCAATAGCCCCTCCCAGAACCTACGCAAGGGGTCTGGCTTTCCTCAGCTCCACCCACCTATCTCCTGGCTTTCTGGGATCACTGCCAGGGTGAGCAGGGGACACTGGTATTGTCCAGCATCTGGGAATTCCCACCCCCAGCTGGGTCTAGCCCTGGGAGATGAGCCCCCGCCCACTGTGGAGCTTTGGGGAAGGGAGGGGAGATCCTCGTGTCTCTAAGGAGCCAATAGCAGCTGGACCTACCCCTGGGGGGGAGGTGTATATCTTTCAGTTCATCCCCAAAGGCACCCGTCTCCTCTCTGCTTGCCTGGCACCAGACAGACCTGGATTTGCCTGGGGGGCTCTTAGGCCCCCCAGGCACTCTGCTAGAGCTCTCCCTTTCCCTCCAGAAGATGGCCCATCCAGGAGTCTCTGTTAAGTCTCTGGTATCATCCTATGAGACTCGAGTAGGGAGGTTGGCCCCCCGCCTGCCCCAGAGAAGGGGCTGTGTTTCATCCCCTTGCTCCCCCCGGGGGGCATCCCCCATCCGGGGTGCCCCTGGACCTCCACCCCATCGGGGCCTAGGGGGACCTGGGCATCGACCATCACCTAGAAAGGGGGTGGATAAAACACTTCTCTCTCTGATTCTCTACTGTCACAGGTACCTGGGGACTGGGTAGGGAGTGGGGAGATTGGGATATGGAAGCAAATTCTTGGGGGAATTGGAAGTTAGTATCCTGAATTCTTGGGTTCTGGGAAGGCCAAAAGGTAAAAACTTAAGTCACTGGGGAACTGGAAACCTGAGAGCTGGGGTGCTTGAATGTTGGGAGAGCAATGGAACTTGGATGGAGAAGCCCAGAGTGGTTTTTTGGTCCTAAGAAAGGGCTGCAGGGTGAGGAGTTGGGGGAGAGGAGGACGATGCATGGAACTAAGGAGGTTGTTTAATTCTTACTAAGTGGGAAAGGGACAAATAAGAGAACAGGTAAATGGGGAACAGGGCTTATGTAGCCCTGGAAATTGAACTAAGATTGGTGGAGAAAGCCAATGGCTAAGGGCCTCGACGCCTGGATTCAGGGTGTTTCATTTCCTGTCTCTAACCTCCCCACCTTACAATCTCTGTGGTCTCTCTCTAGTGGCTCTGGAAGCATGGTTGCCATTGACAACAAGATTGAACAAGCCATGGTAAGGGTGTTGATTTTATTCTGATGAATATCATAGTTCATCTATTCCTTAGCTCCTCATCTCCTGCTCCATTTCTTTCCCCCAGCTCTGTGTTCCTGTTCTTAGTTCAGACCCCATTCCCTGTCCCTAGTCCCTGTACCATTGTCCCTGTTTCCAATCCCAGACTGTCTTGTCGTTTATCCTTTCCTTCCTCTCCTGTTCCCGGCTCCCTATTGCTGTCCTTGATCTTAGATTTCTATCACTGCTTCCATTTCCTGGACCTGATACCTGAGTCCTTGCCTTCCCTCCTTTTTCCTGTGTGTCTCCCTACCCTGGACCAGGGAAAGAGAAAACCAATCCTCCCTGCCCCTTACCTCCACCTATATCAAGTTTGGGGGCCACACAAGTACTGATCCCAGTACCACATAGGTCCAGGCCAATGAGAATCGTGGTAGATAAGGAATTGTACACCTGTACCATGGGATAGGCTGGAGTGGAGGGGGTGGAGCAGGTAGTAAGGAACCACAGTCGGCACTTCCACTGCACCACTCATACAAATCCCAACAACACACACACACAAAACGAATATTTCAGTAACTTAGTCTGACTGTCCTTTTGTGTCTTCCTGTAATGTTTCCTTCATCCCCTGTCCCATCCTCCTCCAATCCTTTTAGGACTTGGTGAAGTCTCACCTCATGTTTGCAGTTCGGGAGGAGGTGGAGGTCCTGAAGGAGCAGATCCGAGAACTTGCTGAAAGAAATGCAGCCCTGGAGCAAGAGAATGAATTGCTCCGGGCTCTGGCCAGCCCCGAACAGCTGGCCCAACTTCCGGTCTCTGGGACCCCTCACCCTGGACCCCTTGCCCCAAATGGGCCCTCCTCATGAGCCTCCCTTCCCTCACAATGTGCCTTTAAGGGCTGTCACTGGGATGGAGACCTCGGTGTCCTAGATTCCCAGGCCTTTTTTTGCCTTCTCTTCCTATGCAGCTTTAATATCATGAGAAGTGGTGATAGAGGGTTCGAGGTTGAGTCCAGATTTGTCTTCCCCCTCCCCACCTTCCACCAGACCTAAGGGACTGAGCCAATTTTCCCCAAAGATGAGGGGCTAGGCCAGAATATACCTAGGCCTGGATGGGGTAGGGTTTCAGGGTTGAGGTGCAAGATGGAGCCCATCTCTGAGACTGGGCTCCCAGCCAACCTTTCTCTTGCCATTCCTCTGGGTGGTAAGTGGCCCCCTCCCTCCCCAGTTCTCTAAGTATCTGGGAGCCCCCCTGATTAGGAGGACCCAGAGGGAGCTGGGTACTTCTAGGCAGAGACCACTTCCCTATCTCCCAAAGTCCCTCCATTGGGTTCAGCCAAGAGAGGGGATATAGGCAATGTCCCAAAGTTTCTGGGATTCAGGTTGTTATTAAAATATTATAATAAAAAATCAGAAGAAACTTGGGTGTGGGGGCTGAATTCTCTTTGCCTGGGCCACGGCTATGGGTTTCAGGTATCCAAACATTCCAGAGACTTGTCTCTTCTGTCCACCTCAGTACTGGTCAGGATTAAAATAGAAACCTATGAAGAAAAATGAGGCATAATTCATTAAGTGTCAAATATGAAGAGAAATTGATACACAGAGACAAACAAGATTCAGTCACAGACAAAATCAGAAACGGGTGCTGGGAAGGGCCAGAGGCGGTAGAGAAGGCTTTCCCTGGCTGGAGGAGTGGCTCATTGGGGTGGGCGGGGTAAGGGGGGGAAGGGAAGGAGACTGGAGAGGAGAAAGCCCACGTGCTATGGGGGTGGTGGAAAACAATGAAGCCTTTGGCGATTATGCCATATCCACCCCCCAGCTTCCCAGCGTGTTCCCTGCCGGGTTGGGGCAGCTATGGGGGTGGGGGGGTGAATGGGCCCCTTGTCTTTGTGCTGGGCCCAGGCCAGGCTCCTGGGGCACACAGAGCCTGTGCCAGGCTTGGCAGAGAACCTCAGCTTCTCCCCCTCCCCTCCCCCAATCCCAGCCTTGTTCAGACCCTTTGATCCCTGTTCCTACTAGTTGCCAGCCTTAGCCACTGTCCTAGAACTGTCCCCTTGAGGAATCGCCCCTGGCCTCTGACGCTGTTGAGAGGGGAGATTCTTTCTGTTTAAGAGGAAAGGGGGGGGTGCTTAGGTTTCCAAGGGTTTTTGGAGACAGCCAAGGACCAGAAAGCCAAACAACAGGATCCTGAGGTGGGAGCAGGGATGAGTCAGGGGCGAGAGAGCAGGTGAATCATCTGAGTTCTGGGAGAGAGGTTGGGGGAAGGGGGACAAAAACTTGAGCCCTAGGAGGCTGAGAGCTAGCAGATCTCATTGGTTTGAGCCTAGATTTGAGTCCTGCAGCGATTTCCCCCAGAACTGGGTTTGAGGAATAGGGTAGAGATTGAAAGGGGTACACAGGGGAAAGTAGATTAGGACATGGGGGACACAGAACTAGGAACTAGAGACAAAGATAAGGGCCCATGATCAAGTGTAATGATTGGGAGTAGAGAAAGGAGGGAGATCTAAGGAATGGGATGTCTGGTATTCAGAGGGAATCCAGGACGAAAAGTGAGGAGTTGAAGCTGGAGGCCGGATAGCTTGGTTCCAGGCAGGTTCTCACAATGGGATTAGAACTCCCCCATCTTGTGGGTTCTAAGGCAGCCCTCCCCCCACCTATCCACTCTGACTCCTCTCCCTGGGGGGGGGGAGAGGAAGGGAAGAAGAGGTGGGAAAAGATTATGCTCTGAATTTCCCTGTTCCTTTTCCTATTGGTGTTCCTCTTCACCTTTCTAACTCTTCTGGTCCCATCTAGGGCAGAGGCCACTGGCGCAGTGCCAGTGTCCTTGCCTCACATCAGCTGTTGGCTCTGTTAAGCCCCCTTCTCCTGGGTCCTGGGCTCAAGAGGGTTGGACATGTGTTTTTCCTGGATAAGTCGTCTTTGGGAGAAGTTGAGGTTCCTGGTGAGTTTTGAGCATCCTTTTTTATTGCCTTGAGAGTCTGGATGCTCCCCTCATTCCGTAATTTCAGGGTTTCTCATTTATCCCTCGGCTCCTTGACTATTAAGATCTCTACCCACCTTCCAGGCTTTGAGAAGAGGGAAGCCTTTGGGGACAAGAACATCGGTGGTGTGTTGGGGATAGGGGACCCGAGGAAATGGGCCTAAAGAAGAGGATGTGAAGCTCCCTCTGTGTCTTTCACTTTCTTTGTTCTCCCTCTAATCTGTGCCCCTCTTCTTAGTTCTTCCCCTGGAAAGATATCCCATTTTCTATCCTGATGACCTCTGGCTCCATAGAAAAAGTGTTAAAAGAGATGGGAGAGTCAAACAGGGTGGTAAAGGAGAATGTGAGGGGCCAGTCAAGCATTCTGCTTCAGAAGTCCCAGACAGCTATACATAATGTCACCAGTTTCATGGAATCCTTCCTGCATTTTGCTAGGAAGTTTGGGATGGGAAAGGTCAGTATCCTTGTCTCCATTCCTTGGGGAAGTGTGGTGTATGGGTACTGTTTTTGGTGTTGATGGGGGAATCCTGTCATGTATGATCCTGGGCAAGTCAGTCTGCCTCAGTTTCCACTGTCCAGGAAGATTATGGCAATCCACTTTTCCCCCAACCCAAATAACATTTTTCTCTTTCTAGTTAGAGAATAGAGGGCCTGGAATCAGGAAGAAATGAGTTCAAAGCCAGCCTCAAATAGCTTACCAGCTATGTGATCCTGGGCAAGTCACTCTATTTGCCTGTTTCCTCATCTGCAAAATGGGGATAATAATAGCACCTGCCTCCCAGGGTTGTTTCAAGGATCATTGTACATAGTAAGCACTGTGTAAATGTTAGCTGTTATCATTGGTTGTTTCTTCCCGGACTGTGCCCCATCCTTTCTCCCCTTCTCTTTCTCCCGTACAGACTGGTTCTTCACAGCCTTCTTCACTGGGGCTTCCACAATGCTTGGATTCAAAAGAGGCGGAGATGCTGAGGGATCTGTATGTGGTGCTTTGGACAGTGAGGGAGCGGATCCGGGAGCTAGTCCGACGGCAGGAGAGACGGAAGCGGCGGCATTCCCGAACCCTTGTCTGTACCTCATCACCTCAAAGCTCTAAACTGGATGCCCGCAGTCCCCTTTAGGGGACCTACACCCTCAGGCAGCCCTTCTCCTTCTGCTCTTGTGCGGACCCCCAACTCCGGCCAGGCCCCTGGGTGAAGGATCAGAGCAGCAGGCCGGGGTTGGGGCGTGAGCAGAGTTCTTTGATTTTTTTTTTTTCCTCTGATGAGGACGTCCAGGACGGGGTCTGGAGTGCCGCAGACCCTTTGGGATGAGGGATGGATAGCACTTCACAATGTTTCTTTAGATTAAGTAGAGTCCTGAATTAAGTGAGAGATTTGTTTCTGAAGTCCTAACCAATGCTGTGTGGAAGGGGGTGGGGCAGGAGCGGGGAGGAGCCTGGAGTTGCAACATCGCTGGGGGGTTGGAGGGGGGCAGGGTCAAGACGAGAACCCACGTATAGAAGGGTGAAGGCGGGGGCCAGTCAGAACGCTGTAGGTTGGTTGCACACTCCCCTAAAGCTGCTCCTCTTCTCCCTAAAGGAGGATTGAGGTGGAAGTGGTGATGCGCACAATGGTCCTCGGGTGGGGCAGAAGGGGAGTGTGAGTAACTGAAGAAGAGGGCTTGCTCTAAGGTGGGGAGCTTTCCCTACCCCAGCCTCACTACCTGTTGCTAACAAAGGGTATCTCAAATCCAACTCTAGCGCCTACTGCTGAGATTTCAGTAAACTACAATCCCCAACCCCCTTTACATCGGTGGGGGAGCAAGCGTGGTACCTCTCTCTCTTCCTCCAACCTCTTTTCCTCCCAACTCACTCTTTTTAGTCATTTGCTGCTGGGGTAGGGAGGGAACTTTTCATCAGCTGGTGTTTTGAATCCTCCTGGGAGCTCTAGAAGCCCCACTACATCTCTCTCTCTCTCTCTCTCTCTCTCTCTCTCTCTCTCTCTCTCTCTCTCTCTCTCTCTCTCTGTCTCTCTCTCTCTGTCTCTCTCTCTGTCTCTCTTCCCCTTCCCCTCCCTCTTCCCTGCTCTCTCTGTCTCTGCCTTTCTCTTCTCTGTTTCTGTCTCCATCTCTCTCTCCCCTCCCCTCCCCCGATACTACCAGTATGTGAAGAAGGGTATACTATGAGCCCTACTGGAGTGAGGGACTGAGAAACTGAGTAGGTTTAGTGGGTACCCCCAGGAAGTCTGTGCATGAGGGACCCCAGGAAGTCTGTGCATGAGGGAGAGAAGTTAGCAGGTGACATTCTGGGACCTGGAACTGGCGTGGACACCATAACAGAGAGGAAAAGAGGAAACTAGACTATTTTTGGAGGGGAGGTGACTGTGGTCCATTCCAGAGGAATCAGTGGTGTGCTTACACGTGTATGCATGTGTGTGTGTAGGCTGAGAATCTAGAGAACTTGGAGTTAGTAACTCCACTGAGAATGAAACCTTGAATTAAAATCAGGGGACTTGGGTAAATTCATAAACTGGATACTACTTACACTACCCCCCACCCCAAAAAAGTAAGTCACTACATCACCATTCATGGGGATACTGTAGCTGGGAGGAGCACAGAGGCTATGAATTGGTATTTGCCCATATTCTGGGTTTGGAAGAGGTGGAGAAATAGGAGCAGGTTAGGGACTAAAAAAAGGAGTGGGGCTCTGCTGAGAAGTACTCTAAGATTAATCGGGAAGGGGCCTTGAGAGTGCCTAAATATAAACCCTAAGAGAATGAAGATCTGTCTGGGCTCTGGAAATAGTTCTGTCACTGTTTTCATCTTGACCAGAAGGCAGGGGCTAAGACTTTCTCAGAATTGCAGAATCTGAAAATATGAAGGAGTCTCAGAAGTCATCTAGTCCAACTCGTACACAAAAGGAACTCCCCTCCCTCAAATAACACACTCAGCAAATGATCAGCCTTTTCTTGAAGACCTCCAAGAAGGGGGAACTCACCCCTTCCAGAGGCAGCACATTCCATCTTTGGACAACTCTGATGATTAGGAGGTTTTCCTTGATGTCTAGCCAAAATTTGCCTCTTTTGCAACTTTTACTCGTTACCTATGGTAATGAGTTTGGCCACTCTGGAGCCAAACAGAACAAGTCTAATCTCTCCTCCACCTGAAGGACCACTTGACCTTCAGATACTTGAATACCACTATCATGCTCCTATTCCCTTCCACACACTCCAGTCTTCTCTAGGGTAAACACTCCAGTTCCTCCAACCAATCTTCTTATGACCCTCTTTACCATCCTGGTTCCCTTCCTCTGGACACTCTCCAGTTTATCAATGTCCTTAAACTATGGTACCCAGAAATAAACATAAGACTCCTGATGAGGTCCAACAAGGGCAGATTGCAGTAGAACTATTACCTCTCTATTCTTGGAAGGTGTGTCTCTCAGTTCAGCCCAAGATCATATTAGCAGTTATTTTTTTTTTGACATCACATGGCTGATTCATATTGAGCTTATAGTCCCCTAAATCCTCAACATCTTTTTCAGAAAAACTGCTGTCTCCTCCTCCATCTTGTAATTGTGACATTGATTTTTGTATTCTCAAGTGCAAGCTTTTCAACTGATCCTTATTGAAATTCATCTTACTACCTCCAGCCTGGTGCTCTAGCCTGTCAAGAGCTTTTTGGAGCCTAACTCTGGCATCCAATGTGTTAGCACTATACTACTACTACCACTACTGATAACAACTATAATAACTAATATTTATATAGCGTCTATTTAGCTATAGCTCTTAGCTGTGTGCCATCTACAAATCTGATGCCTATATCTACTATATCTCTGCATGTATCCAAGTCACTGATAAAACTACTAACCAGCCCAGGGCCAAACACAGATTCCCAGGGTGCTCCAGTGGAGATAGCCTGTCACCTTGACATGGAACCGTTAACTATAACTCTTTGAATCTGGCTGTTCTGAATGCATTATTATCTGAATGTATTATCATCTATGAGCTATCTTCTCCATAAGAATAGTAAGAGAAACTTTATCACAAGTTTTACTGTGCCCTAGGTAGACTATACCCACAGCATTCCTCTCCTGTATAAGTTAAATAATTCTGTCCAAAAAGCAAAATCTGGTTTTTTAGTCATGACCTGTGCTTGATGAAACCATGGTTCTTTGTAATCACCACTTCTCTAGTTAAAATAATGATCTGTTCTAGAATTTTCCCAGGAGTAAGAAGTTCACTGGCTTATAGTTTGCAGACTCTGTTTTCCTCTTTCTCTCCCCAAATCAGAAGAGTTGCCCTTCTCCAATTTTGTGGAATTTCTCTTGTTCTCTGTGATCTCTCAGACAGTGCTGACAGTACCTCAGCAATAACATCTTCCTGTTCTTTAAGGTAACAAGGATATAGTTCACCGGGGTAGGTGAACTTGAGTTCATGAAAGGCGATTTAGGTGTTCTCTTAATATCTCCTTATGTATCTCGGGCATCAACTCCCTGTAATCATTTTTGTTCTGTCATTTTCAGTGCAAAGGTCATTCTATTTTTCAGGGAAAGCAAACAAAACAAGAACTGAGCAGATTTCCCTTCTCTCTGTTGTTAGTTATCATCCCATCCACCCCAAGCAAATGTCCTATCCTTTCTTTGATCCCTCCTTTTCTCTAATTACAGCAATAAACAAGTAAAAACCCTCAATCCACTCATTTTGTTTGTTCTTCACTGCCCTGCCACAGAAAGCTCACTGTTGGAATAATTTCATTATCCTTTAAGATCTCATAGGCCTTGGTATCCCACCTCATCACTACCCTCTGCCACTCTGTTTGGAGGGTGGGGCTAGGAACTCTAATAGCTCAGATGTCTCATTTCTCACCTGGTTTCACTACTTTTGAGACTTCTCTGACTGATTTCTTTGCCATGCCCCTATGGTTGGGTACCTTCTCCCTCCCACCTACTTTTCAGCCGCCTCTTGTGTTTTGTCTTCACCCATTAAATTGTAAGTTCCTTGAGGGCAGGGATAGTCTTTCTTATTTCACATTTGTATCTACGGTGCCTGGCACATAGTAGACTCTTAATAAATATTAATTGATTATTGACTGATTCTTAGCTTCCCTTGCCAGTCTCAATTCATTCTCAGCTTTAGCATTTCTGACACTATTTTATAGGACCATTCATTCGCTGTTCACTAGTCTATAGTCTAACCTCCATCTTCTGTACATTTTTTAAAAAATCTAAGTTAGTTGGTGCATCTACGTCAGTCTTTTCAGGCAAGATCTAGACTATGCTCAGGTTTCCTCTCCTTCTTGGTACAAACTTTAAGAGGGAGTGATTACTTTCTCCCAAGTGTCTCATCCTTTCCAGCCCAGCAACCGGTTCCTCCTTGTTTGGGAGAATTAAATTCAAAACAGAATTTCTCCTAGTTGGTTCCTCTCTCTTTTGAATGATGAAATTATTACTAAGGCAAGTCAAGAAAATATTAGGTGCACTGCTTTTGCCAGAGTGAGAACTCTAGCTGACGTCTGGGTTGTTGAAATTTCTGATCGCTCCTGTATCATGCCTCTCCGTACCAGGCTTCTTGACTGTTTACCAAATTCTTCATCCATTTCCTTTTTCTGTCCAGGTGGTCTGTAGTATACTCCAATGACAAAATCATTTCTTATTTCTCTCTATATTGACTTTCACCCTAATATTCTTTGTCATGCATTCCCCTCCAGTCACATGATTTTACTCCATCTCTACTCCACTTTTGCCTAACTGTTCTTTTGAATACTGTATATCCATCCAGAGCCATGGTCCAGGCACGGGTTTCATTCCACAAAATCTCAGTGATACCTATAAGTCTGGATGTGCCACCTTGCATTAAGATCTCTAATTCTAGTTTGTTATCTAAAATGTGGACATTAGTATAGAGACATTTGAAGTCATGAGTTTTCCTACCAACTCTTTTCTTGGATTTTGTTTCTATGGATCCCAGTTAATGTTTTTCTGACTTCATTGTGGCTATAGTCAAATTTTCCTCAATTTCTCTTAAGTTTTGCCAAATTTCTTCTCCCTAAATTCAACCTCTGACTTCACTAATCCAAGTACTTTCAACTCACCCTTCCTTATGATGATGCCGATGATGTTCAAGTTTGCTCTTCTCCAGTTTCTTCTCCCAGAACCTACACAACCTACATAAACCAGAAGAGAACCCTGAGAGCTGTAGAGCATTCCCCATCTATTGCCTTGAGTAGAAGGAAAGTGTAGGCCCTGGTGAAGTCCTGTAGGTATCAAATCTTTGTGGTTGATAGCATATAAAATCTAGATTGTGATAGAAGTGATCAGTTTGTTTTCCTTAACTTTGGACCCATAAATTGCTGTGATCCATCCCCACAGCCATCTATTCCTCTAACACGTCTGATAACTACCTCCCTACTCTACCTCAATCTCTTCTCTTCTGCCTCTATATTAGTTCACTTAGTGATCTCATCAACTCTATGCAGATGATTATCAAATCTAGCCCTAACCTCTCTCCTGGTCTCCAGTCTTGCAACTTCAACTAACAATTAGATATCTCAATCTGGATATCCCATAGACATCTTAAACTCCACATATGCCAAAGTGAACTCACTCACCTCACTTAGCGATGTATCTCCATTCCATCTCCATTTAACTCCATTAGTAATTTAATCACCATACTCCTAGTCACCTAGGCCCACAACCTAGATGTCATCCTCAACTCCTCACTCTCTCTCACCCCACCCTCCATATCTGATCAGTTACCAACTCCTGCTTTTGTTACCTTTATGATATCTTTCATATATACCCCTTTCTCTGCTCTGACATTGTCACCACCCTGGTGCAGGCCCTCATCATCTTACTTCTGCACTATTGCAATAACTTGACTCGTCTTTTCCCTACTCAGTCCATCCATCATTCAGTCGTCAAAGTGATCTTCCTAAACTTTAGGTGAACTTCTTGCCTCATTTATTAAATTTAAGTGGCTCTATGTTATTGCCAGGCCCAAATATAGAATACTCTTTTTGCCTTTTATAGTTTTTCATAACCTGATCTCTTCCTACTGTCAAGATATTGGGAGACACCTTGTTTTCCAGAGCTGAGGCCCAGCAAGCAAGCTATGCCCTGAGCTTGACATAACAACAATCCTTTTCACCTAGCCTCTAGATGATCTCACCCTCTGGCAAAATCACATAATTACTGAATTGCTTTGACCAGCACTAGGTGTTATCTGAGCTTGACAAGCATCAGACATGCTCTGACAAGTACCCATGTTCTGGTGGTGAAATCCTGCTATGAATCAGACTTGTCTCACTGTTGCTGTTACCCTTCATTATCAGGGCTATAACTCACCACATAGCCACAGGTATAAGTACTGAGATCTGCCTACACTAAAGTGGGTCCCCCCTCACTAGGATTGGGCCTTCAGAACATTTGTCCTCCCTTGCAATCTATTCCCTCACTTTGAAATTAAACTTCTGTTAGATTCCTGACTGTCTTGTATCTAGCCTTCCTGTTCGGCTCTGGCCATACACAGGTTAGAGGCTGGTTTCAGCCAGCTGACACTATCTTTCCAGTATTTGTACACCTTACTCCATGGACTTGTGATCCAGTGAAACTGCCCTTTCTCTTCTTCCTCACACAAGATACTCCATCTCTTCCTCCATAATTTACTCTTGTTTTGCTGCAGTACCTTTTCAGTTTGTCCTGATTAATCAATGAATCTCTATTGTGGATATAAGGTGAAACCAATTGTTATGAGGTAAGTCATTTAATGGGCATGATTGTATTTCATCAAGACGTCTTTTCTTTCGTTGAATTCAATACAATTCAATAGGCTGAAACTCTTCAAGTTTTGAGATTTTGGGTCCAATTAAGACTTTTGTCTTTTCCTTAATTGGCAGGAAGAATTTTCTTTTGTAGAATATTACTGAAAGAGAAGAATCTTTAATTGGGCAAAGAAACTCTAATGGAACCACAAAGGACTTGATGCATTGATGATAATAGTGAGGATCTAGGAAGTCAAATAAATGCCTTGAATGACAGCAGATTTTCTGTCTTTCTGTGGAATCATTTCCATTTATAAGGAAACATGCTCTTCATGTAAATCCCTGGCCTAGCTTTAGAGGAAAGCAAGATACTGCATTTCCAATCAAATATATTGAGACAAATCCAACATTGAGGCATATGAGTCTTATGCTAGATGCATATTGGAAGAACACTGTTGGAAATCTTTCAAGATCTCTATGTAATATACTGGAATCAAGCAATAGCTTTAATGCCTTGCAATATTCATTGACAAAGGGACTTTTGCTATAGTTCTCATGGTTCAGTACATATTGCTTGTGATTTATTTCTATTCAATGGACTATAGTTATTACATAGAAAGCAAGGAGATCTTAACATGGGACTTCAAGATTCTTTACTCAATAGAACCATAACAACCACCCCTTTTATTTTTTTAACTGAAGAACACACTCTTGAAAAGGATAAGCATATTCAGGCTGGAATAAAGTAATGGACATGGAACGCAATGTTTCATTTCAGTTGGAATAAGGATGTAAACCCCATGGTTAAAAGTAGTGCAACAGGAAAGAATATTATGTGGTAAATTTCTGTTTTGTTGGAGTACCTTTTCAAATTGTCCTGATTAAGCAATGAATATCCATTGTGGATATAAGGGGAAACCATTTGTTAAGAAATTCAATGGGCAAGATTCTATTTCATCAAGACTTTTTTTCTTTCATTGAATTAGAGATATTAAAATTGGCCTACACTGTTTTAGTTTTGAGGATTTGGGGTTCAATTCTTTTATAAGGTATAAATTCCTTTACGCTCCAGCTGATATAAAAAAAGGTAGTAATCATGATCTCAATCAAAGTTAAGGCTAAAATAAATTTAAAAGAGATAAAGAGGGAAACTATGCTATGTATCACCAATATTATTCTATATTATTTTAGAAATGCTAGCAATAGCAATAAGAGGAAAAAAAACGGAAGAAATCAATGTGAAATGTGATAATTTACCTCTTTTTGCAGATGATATGATGATATGTTTGGAAAATCCTAAAGATCCAACTAAAAATAGCTAATTAATAATTGAATTAATAATTAACAATGAATATTTTAGCAAAGCAGTAGGAGGTAAAATAAACCCATATAAATCATCAGCACTTTTTATATATCATCAAGAAGCTGATATATTGCAAGAGATGCCCCTTTTAAAATAATTGTAGACACTATAAGGTAACTGAAAGTATACCTGCCAAAAGGGACCCAGGCACTATGTGAACATAATTGTAAAACATATTTATACAAATAAAGTCATATTTAAATAATTGGAGAAATATTAATGGTTCATGGGTAGGCAAAGCCAATATAATAATAATTATAATAATATATATATAACAAAAATAACAATTTTACCTAATTTTGATGCCATCTTAATTAAATTACTAAAACTTATTTTTACTGAGTTAGAAAAAATAATAACAAAATTCATTTGGAACAACAAGGGTTTAAGAATTTTGAACGAAACAAATGAAAAAATGTAAATAAAGGAGGTTTGGCAATACCCGACCTCAAGCTATATATAAGGCAGTAAATATCAAAACTTTCCGTTACTGACTAAGAAATAGAGGAGTAGATCAGTAGAACAGAGTAGGCATACAATACACAGTAGTAAAGGAATATAGTGACTTTGTGTCTGATAAATGTAAAGATTTAAGTTTTGGGAATAAGAATTCATTATTTGGTAAAAATTGTTGGAAAAGCAGTTTGGCAGAAACTGAGCATAAACCAATGTCTTGGGAGGTGTGGAGGCTTTAAATAATAAATGCACTTTTTTTTAATTTAAAATTTAATTTCCCCCAATAACATGTAAAACCATGTTAACATTTGTTTTAAAAAATTTTTGAGTTCTGAATTCTCTCCCTTCCTCCCTCCTCCCCTCATGTAGTAAACAAGTAGTTTTATGTAGGTTATACATGTGCTGTCATGCAAGACATATTTCCATGTTTGTCATGTTATGAAGGAAAACACAGACCAAAAAAGAAAAAAAAACCAAGAAAAATAAAGAAAGTAAAGAAAAGGTATGGTTCAATCTTCATTCAGACTCCTTCAGTTCTTTCTCTGGAGACGTATAGCATTTTTCATCATAAGTCCTTCAGAATTGTCTTGGATCATTGTATTGCTGAGAACAGCTGAATCATTCAGTTGATCATAAAATACCGCTGTTACTGTACATAATGTTTTCCTGGTTCTGCTTATTTCATTTTACATCAGTTCATGTAAATCTTTCCAGGTTTTTCTGAGAGATTTGCTCATCCTTTCTTAGAGTACAATAGTATTCTATGACAATAATATACAACAACTTGTTCAGCCATTCCCCAACTGATGGACATCCTCTGAATGCCTAATTCTTTGCCACTAGACCACTGCAGTAGAACACTGTTCTACCACTAAAAACAAACAAACAAACAAAAAACCATCTGCTATAAATATTTTCGTAAATATAGGTCCTTTTCCTCTTTGTTTTTTATCTCTTTGGGATAGTGGTATTGCTTAGTCAAAAGGTATGCATGTTTTTATAGTACTTTGGGTATAGTTCAAAATTGCTCTACAGAATGATTGAATCAATATACAACTTCACCAACAGTGCATTAGTGTCTTAAATTTCCCACATCCCCTCCAACATTTGTCATATTCCTTTTCTATCATACTAGCCAATCTGAGCTATTTTAATTTGCATTTCTCTAATCAATAGTGATTTAGAGCATTTTTATATGACTATATATAGCTTTGATTACTTTGTCTAAAAATGCCAGTTCTCATCCTTTGACCATTTATCAATTGAGGAATGGCTCTTATTTCTCTAAATTTGACTCAGTTCTCTATATATTTGAGAAATGAGGTCTTTATTACAGAGACTTCCTGTAAAAATTTTTTTTCACAGCTATGATTACTAACTACATATTTCCCTCTATTCTGTTTTACCCCTGTTCATCCTTTTCTCTCTCTCTCCTTGCAATATTTCCTCCTTGACCTGAGAGCACTGGAATTTGGCTATAAAACTCCTGGGAGTTTTCATTTTGGGATCTTTTTCCAGAGGTGATTGGTGGATTCTTTCAATTTCTATTTTATCCTCTGGTTCTAGGATACCAGGGCAGTTTCCCTTCCACTCTGTCTATTCTCAAAAGTGTTTTGCTTCTGATTTTTACCTCCCCCAAACTACCCTTTCTTCTATCAGCTATCATCCCCCCCCTTATATTATTACCTTTCTCCCCTACTTTCCTGTATAGTAAAAAAAGATTTCTGTACCCAACTGAGTATATATGTTATTCCTTCTTTGAGCCAATTCTGATGAGAGTAAGGTTCAAGTGCTCCCCTCATCTCCCCCATCTTCCCCTCCACTGTAAAAGCTTTTTTGTGCTTCTTTTGTCATATAATTTATCCCATTCTACCTCTCCCTTTCTCCTTCTCCCAGTGCATTCCTCTTTCTCACCTCTCAATTTTATTGTGTTAGATAATTATCACATTCAACTCATACCCATGTACTCTGTGTCCACTTCTTCTAACTGCCCTAAAAATGAGAGAGTTTTTAGGAGTTACAAATATCATTTTCTAATGTAGAAATGTAAACAGTTTAACCTTATTGAATCCCTTATAATTTTTCTTTCCTGCTTACCTTTTTATGCTTCTCTTGAGTCTTGTGTTTGAAAGTCAAATTTTTTATTCAGCTCTGGTCTTTTCATCAGGAATGCTTGAAAGTCTTCTGTTTCATTGAATGTCTATTTTTTTCCTCTGATGATACTCAGTTTTGCTAAGTAGGTGATTCTCAGTTGTAATCTTAGCTCTTTTACCTTTAGAAATATCATATTCTAAGCCTTCACATCCTTTAATGTAGAAACTGCTGAATCTTGTGTATCCTGACTGTGACTCCACAATATTTGAATTGTTCCTTTTTTGCTGCTTACAATATTTTCTCCTTGACCTGAGAGCTCTGTAATTTGGGTATAACATTCCTGGGAATTTTCATTTTGTGACCTCTTTCAGGAGGTGATTGGTGAATTTTTTCAATTTCTATTTTACCCTCTGGTTCTAGGATATCAGGGCAGTTTTCCTTGATAATTTCTTGAAAGGTATCTAAGATATTTAAAGATATCATGAATTTCAGGTAATCCAATGATTCTTAAATTATCTCTCCTGGCTCTATTTTCCAGGTCAATTGTTTTTCCAATGAGATATTTCATATTTTTTCTATATTTTCATTCTTTAGATTTTATTATTTCTTGCTGCCTCATAAAATCATCCATTTCCCCAGTTTTTACATTTTAATTTTTTAAAAATTTATTTTTAGTTTTCGACATTCACATCTAATAGATTTTGAATTTTGAATTTTCTCCCCCTCTTCCCAAGATGGCATGCAATCTGATATAGGCTATACATGTACAATCATGTTAAACACATTTCCACATTAATTGTGTTGTAAAGAAGAATTAGAACCAAAGTGAAAAACCAAGAGAAAGAAGAAATGGAAAAAAAGAGAGAGAGAGAGAGAAAAAAAAATAGTATGCTTTGTTCTGCATTCAGACTCCATAGTTCTTTCTCTGGATGTGGATAGTATTTTCCATTGTGAGTCTTTTGGAGTTGTCTTAGATCCTTGCATTGCTGAGAAGAGCTAAGTCTATCAAAGTTGGACATTGCACAATGTTACTGTTGCTGTGTACAATGTTCTCCTAGTTCTGCTCACTTCATTCAGCCTCAGTTCATATAAGTCTTTCCAGGTTTTTCTGAAAGCTGCCTGCTCATTATTTCTTATGGAACAATAGTATTCCATTATATTCATATGCCACAACTTGTTCAGCCATTCCCCAATTGATGGGCATCCCTTCAATTTCCAATTCTTGGCCACCACCCAATTCTAATTTTTAAGGAATTATTTTCTTCAGTGAGCTTTTGTACCCATTTGACCAACTCCATTTTTAAGGAGTTCTTTCATTTGTTGAATTTTTGTGCCTCTTTTTCCATTTGGCCACTTTTGCTTTTCAAGGCATTCTTCTCTTCATTGGATTTTTGTGGCTCTTTTGCCATATGGCCTGTACTGGTTTTTAGTTTGTTTGTTTGTTTGCTTGTTTGTTTGTTTGTTTGTTTGGCTTTTTGGTGAGGCAATTGGGGTTAAATCACATAGCTAGTGTCAAGTGTCTGAGGACAGATTTAAACTCAAGTCCTCCTGACTCCAAGGCCAGAGTTCTATCCACTGCGCCACCTAGCTGACCCAGTTACTGGTTTTTAAGGTGTTATTTTCATCAGTATTTTTTTGTGTGTGCCTTCTTTACCAAGTTGTCGACTTTTTTCATAATTTTCTTGTATCACTCTCATTTCTCTCCCAATTTTTCCTCTACCTCTCTTACTTGATTTTTAAAATCCTTTTTGAGCTCTTCTTCCATGGCTTGAGACCAATTCATATTTTTCTTTGAGACTTTGAATATAGCAGTTTTGACTTTTTTTTCTTTTCTTTTCTTTTCTTTTTTTTCATATGAGGCAATTGGGGTTAAGTGACTTGCCCAGGATCACACAGCTAGTAAGTATCAAGTGTCTGGTCTGAGACTGGATTTGAACTCAGGTCCTCCTGACTCCAGGACTGGTGCTCTATCCACTGCACCACCTAGCTGCCCCAGAAGTTTTGATTTTGTTGTCCTTTTCTGAGTTTGTGTTTTGTATCTTCCCTGTCACCATAATAATTATCTATAGTCAGAATCTTTTCCTTTCCTGCTGCTTGCTCTTTTTTACCTCAGCCTATTTAATGACTTTTAACTCTTTGCTTAAGTGGGGCTCTGCTTCTGGAGTGGAGGGAGCACTGTGCTAAGCTTCATGTTTTTTTGTGCAGCTGTTTTCAGAGATAATTGTGGGGACCTGTAAATTTTCAGTTCTTCCAAGTGGTATGATCTAAGGAGAGGTGTGTTTACTACTCTCCTGGTCTGTGCTCATCTGTGAGTGACACAAGTACTCTTTTTGGCCCTGGAACTGGGACCAGGGTCCCAGTACCCTTGCAGCCACAAGCTCTGGTGTGCTAAGATCCAAGTATAGGCAATGCAACAGAATCCTGCCTCCAGTACCAGCAAAGGGACTCCTGTAATCTCCTGACCAGTTGTCTGATCCCTTACCACATGTGGGCTGAGAGGTCCAGAAACCACACTGATGCCACTGATTCATTTGCTCTCAAGGTTTGGGGTATGGCCTTGGCTGGACTGCTCTGCTCCACTCTCACTCTGGTGCAACAGACCTTTCCTGCCAACCTTCTAAAGTTGTCTTGGGTTGCAAAAATTGTTTCTCTCCATTCTTCTATGGGATCTACCACTCCAGAATTTATTTTGAGGCATTATTTAAAGTTGTTTGAAGGAGTTTTGGGAAAAGTGCAGGTGAGTCCCTGCTTTTTCTCTGCCCTGTACCAAGATAAGTTCCAAATGGATATATGATCTAAATATAAATGGAGATATTGCAAAAAAAAAAAATGAGAACATGGAACATACTACCTGTTAGACTCGCAGATAGAAGAATAATGTATGAATAAACAAGAAAGAGCACTGTGAGCTGTAAAATAAATAATTTTGATTATATTAAATTGAAAAGTTGTTGTACAAATATAACCAATGTAGCCAAGATTAGAAGGAAAGTAGAAAATTGGGGGGAAATTTTCATAGATAGTCTCTTAAATAAAGGTCTCTTTTCTCAAACATATGAAGAACTTTGTCAAATTTATAATGAATCACTCCCCAATTGATAAATGGTCAAAGGATATGAACAGGCAGTTTTTTGATGAAGAAATCAAACAGTTATGTGAAAAAATGCTCAAAATCATTATTGATTAGAAAAATGCAACTTTGAGATATCATCTTACACCTGTCAGTGGTTAAAATGATAGATGCCCTTCAACCGCAGAATAGCTAAACAAGTTGTGGTATATGATTGTGATGGAATACTACTGTGCTATAAGAAATAATGAGCTGGTTGATTTTAGAAAAACATGGAAAGACTTGGATCTATGAAGAAAGATGTGATCCATGTCCACAGAAAGAACTTATAATTAGATGTACAGCATGGATTTACATATATAATATATGTATGTGTGCATGTGTGTGTGTATATATATATATGTATAATATATGAGTATATATATTCGTGTTTAATTATAGCCTTCTCTAGGGCTGAATGGGGGAGGAGGGAGAAAAAAAATAATAAGTGCACAGCAGAGAACAGAAGAAAACATAGAAGAAAGCATAGAAAAGTTGGGTAGCTTTGAAAATTACACTTTTTTTAAAAGAAGGAAACAGTCTGAAATGGAAATGTGCGGTTTTATATTAAATTATCTCTTTATGTTTTGCCGTATACATTTTGCTTGTGCTTCACCTCTGTTTAATGGACTATAGCCATCGCACAGAAAGCAAGGAGATCTTAACATGGGCCTTCAAGATTCTTTACCCAAAATAACCATAACAAATCTGTCTCTTTAAAAAGGTAATTAATTTATTTTTAGTTTTCAACATTCACTTCCATAAGATTTTTAGTTTTAAATTTTCTTCCCCTTCTTCTTCTCCCCCACTCCCCAAGCTGGTGTGCAATCTGATATAGGCTCTACTTATGCATTCATGTTAGGCACATTTTCACACTAGTCATGATGTAAAGAAGAATTAGAACTAATGAGAGGAACCACAAGAAAGAAGAAACAAAACAACAAAAGGAGATCAAATAGTATGCTTCCATTTGCATTCAGACTCTAGTCCTTTCTCTGAATGTGGGTAGCATTTTCCATCGTGAGTCTTTTGGAGTTGTTTTAGAAACTTTCAAGCCTGAGAAGAGCTAAGTCTATCAAAGTTAGTCATCACACAATGTGGCTATTATTATGTACAATGTTCTCCTGGTTCTAAGCTCATTTCACTCAGCATCAGTTCATATAAGTCTTTCCCAGGTTTTTCTGAACTCTGTCTGCTTATCATTTCTTATAGCACAATAGTATTCCATTACATTCATATACCATAATTTATTCAGCCATTCCCCAATTGATTGACATCACCTCAATTTCTAATTCTTGGCCACCACAAAAAGAGCTGCTCTAAACATTTTTGTACATATGGGTCCTTTTCCCATTTTTATGATCTCTTTGGGATATAGACCTAGAAATAGTATTGCTGGGTCAAAGGGTATGCACAGTTTTATAGCTCTTTGGGCATAGTTCCAAACTGATCTCCAGAATGGTTGGATCAGTTCACAACTCCACCAACAATGCATTAGTGTTCCAATTTTCCCACATCTTCTCCGACATTTATCTTTTTCCTGTTTTGTCATGTTAGCCAATCTGGTAGGTGTGATGTGGTACCTCAGAGTTGCTTTGATTTGCATTTCTCTAATCAATAGTAAATCTATTTGTTTTTGTTGAAGAACACATTCTGGAAGAGATAATCACATTCAAGGCTAGAATGAAATTATTGACATAGAACTTCAGGGTTTTATTCAAGTTGAAATCAAGAACTTTAACCACAAGGGCAAGACTAATGCTATGAAGAAAAATGGCATGGGGCAATTCCTGATTTATTGGAGTACTTTTCAATTTGTCCTAAGTAATGAATATCTATTTTTAATGTGAGGGGAAACCATTTATTATGAGATGAGTCATTTATTAGTCAAGATTGAATTTAATCAAGACTCATTTTCTTTCATTGAATTCAATACATTACGATATACCTAAACTGTTCCAGTTTTTAGTATTTGGGTCTCTTTTTTCTCTTTCTCTTAATTGGCAGGAAGGATTTCCATTTGTAGAATATTGACTTAAAAAGAAGAACCTTTTCTTGGGCAAAGAAACCCTAATGGAACCCTAATGACTTGATGCATTGGTGATAATAGTGAGGATGTAGGAAGTCAAATAAATGTCCTGAATGACACCAGATTTTTTGTCTTTCTGTGGAATCATTTCCATATGTACAGAAAAATTCTCTCCTTATAGATCCGCAGCCTAGCTTTAGAGAAAAGCAAGATACTGAACTCCATTAATTTTCACTGAGACCAATGCAACATAGGCACGTTTGAGTCTTAGCCTAGATGTCAAAAAACAGCCTATAAGAACAGTGTTGAATATCTTTCAAGATTTGTGATCTTCTGGATTTAAGAAGATATGTAATCTACTGGAATTAAGCAATGGCTTCAGTGCCTTGGAATATTCCTTGATGAAGGACTTTTTTCTCTAATCCTCATGGTTCTTATAAGAGAAGTCATTTTCATTAAGACTTGTTTTCTTTTATTGAATTCAATACATTGCAAAAGGTTGAGATAGTTTCATTTTTGAGTATTTTGGGTCCAATTAAGACACACACACACACACACACACACACACACACATATATAGGTTCAATTAAGACTCTTTTCCTTAATTGGCAGGAAGGTTCCAGCCCAAGCCTTGCTTGGTCATTGTTTGGGTTCTGACGGCTCAGGGTGAGTCTAAATAGTGATTGTTTCTGCTTTGGCCAGAAACACTGAAGGTCTTCCCTTCCCAGACTGATTTTTATTTAACTAGGTAAAAGAAGCCATACTTTGCCTCATTTCTTACCTAGCTTTAATCACTGAATGGGTGTTACCTCAGACAAACTGAGACTCTAGCTTAAAAAGGCCAAGGTCTCCCACTTCATCCAGGGCCATCTCCAGTCATCCTGATCTATATCTTGCCACTGGACCCAGATGGCTCTGGAGGAGAGAGTAAGGTTGGTGACTTTGCCTCAGTTAAGTCCAATTCACTTACAAGTCATGGCATCACCTTCCTGACATCATGGTCCTCTTCCAGAACAAAAGATAAACAACAAATGATAATTGGCAGAGAGGATTGCCTATTGTATATTTAGTAAAAGGAAAAAACACCCTTTCTTGGACAAATAAACCATAATGGAACTTTAATGAACTTGATGAATTGATGTTAGAAGTGAGGATCTGGAAGTCAAATAAATACCCTGAATGACAACAGATTTGGGGTCTTTTTGTGGAATTTTTTAAATTTACATTAATTTATATTTTCTTTTTAAATCCTTGGCTTACTTTTAGAAGAGGGCAAGGTACCGAACTCTCATTCATTTACTCTGAGGCCAACGTAACATTGGTACATTTGAGTCTTAGCCTAGATGTTAAGATCCCTATGTAGTCTCCTGGATTCAAGCAATGGTTTCAGTGCCTTGGAATATTCCTTGATAAAGGGACTTTTGTTACAACCTTCATGGTTCAGTACACATTGCTTATGATTTACTTCTATTCGATGGGCTGTGGTCATTACATAGAAAGCAAGGACATCTTAACATATGCATTCAAGATTCTTTACCTGATAGAGCAACAACTAATCTATCTGTTTTTACTGAAGAACATATTCGTGAAAAAGATAAACACATTCAAAACTGGAGTAAGGTTATTGACATGGAGCTCAGTGCTAAGAAGAAAAATGGCATGAGGGACTTCCTGTTTTATTGGAGTACCTTTTCAATTTGTTCTGATTAGGAAATGAATAGCCATCATGGATATAAGGGGAAACTATTTCTTATAAGAGAAGTCATTTTCAACCCTGAAAACAAATGACCAAACAGTCACAGAGGTTATGCAACTGCTATTAACTCTAAAAATGCCAAAGAGCTCCCACAGGTTATTATAACCACAGTTAACTCTGAAAAATCAAATAACAAACAAACAAACAAGATAAAATCAAAGAGATAATAGTGATCATAAGCAAAAAACTTTCTTTATTCTGTTGGAAGAGGGAAACTAGACACATGTGCCAGGCCCCCTCTAGTAGGAGACCTGCTTTAGTGTGGGCAAAATCTCAATACATATACTAGTGGCTACACAAGGAACTATGAGTAACAGCAACAATGAGACAAGTTTGATTTATAGCAGGATTTCATGATTGGAACATGAGTACTATAGGTGCTTGTCTTGAGCTCAGAGACCACCTAGTGCTGGTGTGAAACAATTCTGAGATTTTGCTGTAGCCAAGTTCATTTCATAGGCCAAGCTCATGCTACAGCTTGCTTGCTGGGCCTTAGCTCTGGAAAACAGGGTGTCTCCTAACAGTAAAAAAAGAGGAGTAAAAAGAGAGGGGTGGTCTTGGCATGGGGACCCTAACATCATTTATTGGGCAAGATTGTATATCATCAAAACTTGCTTTCTTTGGTTGAATGGAATACATTTTACTAGGCTGAGACTGTTCCAATTTTGAGTATTTTGGGTCCAGTTAAGACTTTTCTCTTTTCCTTAACTGGCTGGAAAGAATTTCCTTTTGTACAACATTTACTGAAAAAGAAGAACCTTTTCTTGTGCAAAGAAATATAGTGATGGAACTTTAATGGACTTGATGAATTGATGATAATAGTGAGGATCTAGTTAGTCTAGTAAGTGCCCTGAATGAGAAGATTTTCTGTCTTTCAGAATCATTTCTATTTATACAGAAATATGAACTCCCTGTAAATGCCTGGTCTAGCTTTAGAGGATAGCAAAATACCGAGCTCCCATTAATTTACCTTGAGGCCAGTGTAACATTGGCCCATTTGAGTCTTAACCTAGATGTCAAATAGCAGCCTATAAGAACAATGTTGGAAATCTTTTAAGAAGATTAGTATGTAATCTACTGGAATCAGCCAATCAGCCAAGGCTTGGATTATTCCTTGACAAAGAGACTTTTGCTCTAATCCTCATAGTTCAGTACGTATTGCTTGTGATTCACCTCTATTTAATGGATTTTCATCATTACATAGGAAGCAAGGAGATCTTAATATGGGCATTCAAGATCCTTTACCACAACAAATTATCTGCTTTTAATGAAGAACACAGTCTTTAAAAGGATAAGCTCATAAAGTAATAAAGTAATTAGTAATAGAATAAATAGAATAAGTAATAGAATAAAGTAATTGACATGGAACTCAACGATTTCATTTCCATTGAAATAATGAACTTCAACCACATGGAAAAGACTAATCCTACAAGAAAGGATTGCATGGGGGCACTGCCTGATTTGTTGGAGTATCTTTTCAATTTCTCCTGATTAAGCAATAAATATCCCTTGTGGATATAAGGGAAAACCATTTCTTGTGAGATAAGTCATTTAATGGTCAAGATTGTATTTCATCAAGACTTGATTTTTTTTAATCAAATTTAATAAGTTACAATAGGCCGCAACTGTTCCAGTTTTGTGTCTTTGGGGCCTAATTAAGACTTTTCTTGTTTCCTCAATTGGCAGTAAGGATTTCCTTTTGTAGAACATTTACTGAAAGGGAAGAACTCTTTTTTGGGCAAAGAAACAGTATGAGAACTTTAATGAACTGAATGCATTGATGATAATAGTGAAGATCTTTGAAATCAAATAAAGGCTCTGAAGGACAGCAGAATTTCTGTATTTTGAGGAATCATTTCCATTCATAGAAGAACATTCTCTCCCTGTAAATCCCTGGCCTAGCTTAAGAGTAAAGCAAGATACTGAACTCCCATTCATTGAGGCCAATGCAACATTGGGGCATTTGAGCCTTATCCTAGATGTCAAAGAGCAACCTATAAGAACAATATAAGACAATTTTCAAGAAGATCCCTATGTAATCTCCTGGGATCAATAAATGTCTTCAGTGCCTTGGAATATTTCTTGACAAAGGGACTTTTGCTCTAATCTTCAAAGATGAGTACATATTGCTTGTAATTCTTCTCTGTTTGATGGACTGTTATTACATAGAAAGCAAGAATATCTTAAAATGGGTGTTCAAAATTCTTTACCCACTAGGATCATGACACTTTTTGTTTTTATTGAATACCACATTCTTGAAAAGAATTCAGGTTAGAATAAAGTAATTGACATGGAACTCAATTGATTCATTTTCATTGAAATATGAAATAGGGGATTTATTTTACTTCTTAGATCCTCACTATTATCAATGCATCAAGTCCTTTGTGGTTCAATTAGGATTTCTTTGCCCAAGAAAGGATTTTTCCTTTTCAGTAAATCTTGTATAAAAGGAAATCCTTCCTGCCAATTAAGGAAAAGAGAAAGGTCTTAACTGGACCAAAAATACTCAAAACTGGAACAGCCTAGGCCTTTGTAAAGTATTGAATTCAACAAAAGAAAACAAGTTGATGAAATACAACCTTGCCCTTTAAATCACTTGTCTCAAAAGAAATGGTTTCCCCTTATATCAACAATGGATATCCATTGCTTAATCAGCAGAAATTGAAAAGGTACTCCAACAAATCAGGAGGGAAACCCTGCTATCCTTCCTTATAGCATTAGTCTTGTCTTTGTGATTGAAGTTCCTTATTTCAATGGGAATGAAACCAATGAGATCCATTTACTTTACTTGAGCTTTTATTGGTTGATCCTTTTCAAAGATATGTTCTTAAGTAAAAACAGATAATTTGTTATTGTTCTATCAAGTAAAGAATCTTGAACACCCATGTTAAGATTTTTTGCTTTCTAGATAATGACAACAGTCAGTTGAATACAGGTGAATCACAAACAATATGTACCAAACCATGAAGATTAGAGTAAAAGGTCCTTTCATCAAGGAATATTCCATGGCACTAAAGCCATTGCTTGATTCCGGTAGATTACATTAGAATCTTCTTGAAAGATTTCCAACATTGTTCTTAAGGGCTGCATTTTGACATTTAGGGTAAGACTCAAATGCCCCAAGTTGCCTTGGCCTCAATGTAAATGAATGGAAGGTCAGTATCTGGCATTCCTCTAATGCTAGGCCAGCACTTTACAGGGAAAGAGTTTCTTTATAAATAGAAACCATTACACAGAAAGACAGAAACTCTTCCGTCATTCAGGGCATTTATTCTACTTCCTACATGCTTACTATTATCTTCAATGAATTAAGTTTATTAAGGCTTCATTAGATTTTCTTTGCCCTTGAGAGAAATGATTATTTTCTCATATTAATAATCGATTATTGAATTAGGACTAAAGTTTTTCAGATTTCCTCATTCAGAAGTCAGCCCCTATAGGTTATTCAGGCAGCCCTTGAAGTGTAGGGTTGATAATGAGATGAAATTTCGGGTGAGACTTACCCAATCAGTAAAAGTTAGATCTGATCAAAAGGTAAATTCTAGCCTAGATGAATTGGTGAATCCCAAGCCACTGTGTTTTAGACAGATCTCAGTAGAAGTGGATCCCTGCTTTTGCCTAGATTTCCCTAGACTGAGTGAGTGGGTTGGTCTGGGAAGAAATGAGTCTCTTTGTCCAAGACTGAGTGATTAGAGTCATGCCCCCGGCTCCTCATTAGAATAAACCCACCTCTCATTATAATATTTATTCCTTCATTACTTGTTAACCAATCAGAGATGATTTCCATCGTCAGGAACTCTCACTTTTCCAAGGGCATATAAGCGTTGAATGGGTTCTTTGAATGATCTTTGGTTTAAGAGAGATGGCCAAATGACCCTTTTGTTAATCATTCACTAGCCATAATTAGTAAAATGATTGATAATTGCCCAGCAACTATGTCTCTTGAAATTTTTATATGAAATTTTTATATCGAAAACCCCATGAAGGGACCAGAGCTCTGTACCCTAGATTCTTAACAAAAAAACTCCCTAATATCTTTTTATGTTAAAGTGGAAAATTTCTCCACAAGGGGAACTTTTTTGTTAGTACTTTGGTTGTGATCTGACTCTTCCTTTTACCAGCAATTAGATTTTCTCTGGATAAGTTTATATGTTCTATGTCTGCTTATCTGTTTTTGCACTGCAGCATTCTGATTTTCATTCTCAACAGCTAGGGATCTTCTTGAACAGGCTATGGAGACAGATTGGATACACAAGGAACACTGCCAATGAAGGCATTGAAAAGAAATCTTGTTCTTTTTTTTTTTTGTGGTGTGATCTGGAAAAGATATGGGGGTCACTTGAAAAATTAGAAATCCATTTTGAAATCATGACCTGGGCATTTCAGTCCTGCTATAAGAGGCAGGCATGACTCAAAATTTCTTGCAGGTAAGGTTTTACAAAGGAAACTGAGGCAAGCTATAAGAGTACCAACTCTTGTAAAATCTATGACTCCTGGGGAGCACGTTTTCAGGTAGCTAGATCTAAGTGCATGATTGGGTATGGTGCTGAGTAAAAAAAAAATGTTATGAGCACAGTAGAAAGCAGAGTAAGAAGCTGGGTATAGGTAAGTAAAAGAAATTCTCTTGAGTAGAGTAGAAGTACTCCCAATCTAGGAAAGTAGCTTTTATAATCTCAACTTGGATTTCTGGTCATTAAGACTCTGTGTTTTTTGTCTGTGTCTGTCCCTTTGTAAGATTTGCAAAGATGAGTCTGTATTTACTAGGTAGGAAAGCTACAGTAAGATTCAGGCTAAAATTTAAAAGGGTAATTAAAGGCAAAAAAAAAGGAGGGGGTAGTTCTCTTTCTGTCTTTTGACTGTGGCCAAAATTGAAAGACTGACAAGGAAGAGGAAACTTTTCCCCAATTTATAACAGTTTGTAGATTCAAGAGTAAAATCAGAGAAGGAAATTTTCTTTTGGGTATATCTGTGAAACACACACACACACACATATACATATACACACATATACATACACACACATATACACACACTTATAGCAAGTCAACCATAGTAAAAGAATGTGCCTAAAGGAAATCCTTTGGAAAGACCCCTTATAGCATGGAATAAGAATGAACTCCCCATTGGGCCAGGCATGACAAGTTCAGTGACACTTGATCTTGGGCAGCAAAAAATTCACCAGGGGAATTATTATGGCCCAGGAATTTAATTATCAGACATCAAATGATTTAAAGTTAGTAGCAGGGGATGAAAATCCTAAACACTTGGATTATTGGTTTCTTTGGAGTAGGTTGATAGATCTAGCCCCTAAAATTTAGCCATCCAATAGCACGTGCTCAATTTCTCCCTCAATCTTTCCTCCAATAGTCTTCCAACTTCTCTTTCTTCTTTGATCTCACCTCTAGCCTTCCAACTCTCCTTAACCACTTCTTCTCCAGTCCCTTGTTTTCTCTGCCTTCTTTTCTTCCACCTAACTACCTCAGCCTACCAGTTTCTTCTGTGAATCTTTAGTGATAGCTCTGAGATTTCAGCATGCAGATGCCAGCTGCATCTCCTCTTCTTTCTCCTCCTCTATTTTCTTTTTTCTCCTTCTTCTTTTCCTTCTACTTCTTCTCCCTCAGCTTCTGTTCCTCTTTCAGATTCATTTACCTCAACTGAAAATTTGATTTCTCTTGAGACAAAAGTAAAACCTAAAGGCATTTCCCTTCTACGAGAAGCCATCCATGATCGCAGAGAGCATGTACTCAGGCAGCATGTCCCATTCAACCCCAATGATCAGTGTACTTGGAGAAGGGACACCCCTAAATTTGATGAGGATCCAGCACCAGTAAACTACCCAATTTCAGACAATGTTTTGAGGTTTTAATCCAGTTTGGGATGATGTAATGGATTTAATGCAAGTTTTGCTTTCCTCAGGGGAAAGACAAGCCATTATAGAAGCAGCAAACAGACTGGATTCTACAAGTAAGTAACTCAGCTTTGGCCCTTATAAGATGCACATTGGAATCCAAATATTCCTGAGAATTACAAGAAACTACAAGAAACTAGGGGAACCTTACTCAAAGGAACAGAAAGATGCTTAATTAGACCAGAAAATTGGCATAAGTTCCAGAATATTGTTCAGGAAGAGGAAGAATGTCCTAACCAATTTTATGTTAGACTGTGTAAAAATGCTAAGTGGTATCCTGGACTAGATTCATTTAACCCTAAAGATGATTGTATCATCTGCACTCATTCTGTTGATCAGTCATCACCAGAGATAAAGAAGCATTTTCACAAAAGGTGTCTGGGTTGGCATACCATGAGTATTGAGAAGTTAAAAGATATTGTTTTATGCGTTTATGAAGGGATTGAAAGGAGAAAGTGAGAGAGAGAGAGAGAGAGAGAGAGAGAGAGAGAGAGAGGGGGGGGGAGAGAGAGAAAGAGAGAGAGGGGGAGAGAGAGAGAGAGAGAGAGAGAGAGAGAGAGAGAGAGAGAGAGAAGAGAGAGAGAGGGAGGATAAGGGAAAAAAGGAAGAGAGAAGGAATAGAAAGAGAGATGATGGAAAGAGAGAGATTGGAGAGAGAGAAATACGAGAAAAGCTTAAGCAAGAAAAAGAGAAGCAAGAAAAAGGCTAGAAATTGACCATCACAACTTCTCTACAAGCCGCCTCAGTCGAAAACATTTTGGCTTCCTTACAAGAGGTGTTTAGAACTCTGGCACAGGTGACAGAGACCCTGCTACAGTTTTGGGGACTGCACATTTGTTTTTATTGCAATAAAAGAGGTCATATTTCTAGAGAACATAAGCAGAAAAAATTAGACTTTATGAACAGGGGATCTGATGGCTTTCGGGACTCCCAGAGAAACTGAAAGAACTTTAGGAATTCCCCAAAGACTAATGATTCCTAAAGGTGCAGGGGAGGGGGCAGGGCTGCAAAACTTGAAAATGATGACTTTGCTTTCCCAGATCTTGATGTCCTAACCCCAGTTATTCCAGTCCATTCCCCTCCCTAAAGTAATAAACCCCATGCAACCCTTAACGTTGGGGACACTTATTTTCACTGTTCATTAGAAGCAGGAGCTTCAAAATCAGTCCTAGTGAGCAAGACTGATTCTAAATGTATTTCTAGTTGGGTCTTTAAATGTAGTTGGAGTTGTCAGAGAGGCCTCAGCTTATTCCTAAATTATTTCCTCCTATGGTTTTAGTGCACCCTCTCTTCATGCCTAACTCTCCTGCAAATTTATTGGGGTGTGATCTCCTATGTAAGCTCAGAGGGAATGTTTCCTGCTCTCCTCATGGCACTATGTCCCTACAACTGCCAGAGGACTCCCTCCATTTATTCCCAATCTTAATTTCAGGAGCTCAGGAAATGGTAGGGAATACATTTGAAATCCTCTCTGATATTCCTGACACTCTTTGGGTCTTTTAAAATTTCTAATGTGGGACTCCTTAAATCTGCTGTCCCTGTTACTATTAAGACTAAAAAAATGCCAACCACCCCCCATCTATTCCACAGTATTGCAAGGAAGCTATTAAAGAAATTTTACCTATAATTGATATTTTAATAGATCAGGGCATTATTACTCTCTGCAACTCACCTTGCAATATGCCCATTCTTTCTGTTTAAAAACCTAAACTAGGACCAGATGGCAAACCTGTTTATTATTTTATTCAAGATCTGCAAATCTGCATGCAATTAATTCTTATGCCTAAGTATGATATCTGGGCATCCAGTGGTACCAAACCCTGCCACTATCGCCTCCTCAGTCCTTTGTGAAGCAACATGCTTTATAGTGGTAGACTTCTTTTCTGCATTTTTTTTCAATATCCGTAATCCAAATTCCCAACATTTGTTTGCCTTTACCTGGAAGCGCACATAGTGGACATGGACTTGCTTACCTCAAGGGTATGTAAAAAGTCTAACTCTATTTTCTCAGATTTTGCAGCAAGATTTAGCCTCCACTTTTAAAGGTGCCACCCTGGTTTAATATGTAGATGACCCGCTCCTAGCAGCACCAGATGCAGAGATTTGCCAGGAAGACAGCAAATAGATGGTGATCTATTGCTGGAGCTTCACCAAAGAGGTCACAAAGTCTCTAAGTCAAAGATACAGTGGTGTTTCCCACAGGTGGAATATTTGGGTTTTGTTTTGGCTGCTAGGACTGGCTCTATTTCTCTTCAGTGCATTCAAGCTATTCAACAACTTTCTGCTTCCTCCACTAAGCGGCAGCTGAGGGCCATCTTAGAAGCAGCAGGATATTGTGGGCAGTGAATACTCTCATTTGGTGAAATTACAAGACTCATATCTCCGACTAAAAATTCTGTCCCTGAACCTTTACATTTGGATTCCCGCATCTCCCAGCAAAACAAAGCTGAAACAGACCCTATTATCAGCACCTACATTGTGACTCCCAGGTTACAGTAAGTTCTTCACTCTTTTTTGTACAAGAACAGAGTGGGGTTAGCTTCTGGGATCCTAGCTCATCCTTTGGGCCCACCTAGTGCCCAGGAGCTTATGATTCTGCTCAACTTGATGATGTAGCTACTGGAACATCCCCCGCCTCTGGGCTGTGGCTGCCACTGTCCTCTTGGTAGAGAAGGCTTTCTGAGTTCCCCTTTAATAGTACAGTGCCCCAGTGAAGTTGAGGCCCTCTTGCTCTGTCACCAGACACAGGACTTTTCAGATCAAAAACTCACTAAGTATAAGGAGACGTTGCTAGGGAATGAGACTATCACCCTAAAATGTTGTACGGTCTTTAATCCTGTAGCATTGCTCCCTAATCTGCCATCCTCAGGAGGGCCTTTGCAAGACTGCCTCTGTTGTTGACATGGCTGAAAAACCCCATGATCTTTCTGACATATCTTTAGGGAACTCTGACTTTGTTTTTATACTGATGGGTCCTCTTTTATGAGACAGGGAATCTGTCACATAGGCGCTGCTATAGTTTCTGATTATGATACTGTCTGGGCACCCTCTCTCTCTCTCTCTCTCTCTCTCTCTCTCTCTCTCTCTCTCTCTTAAGGCAGTTGGGGTTAAGTAACTTGCCCAGGGTCACACAACTAGTAAGTGTCAATTGCTTGGTCTGTGGCCACATTTGCACTCAGGTCCTCCTGACTCCAGCGCCAGTGCTCTATCCACTGCGCTACCTAGCTGCCCCCCTCCAATCTTAATGCCCAAGCTGCTGAGCTGGTGACTCCCATTCAGGCTTGTCCCCTAGACAAGGGAAAAAGTACCACCATTTATATGGATGCTAGAAATTCATTTGGTGTCTGCTATGCTACAGCACAGGAATGCTTTGGTTGCAGAGAGGATTTTTGAACTCTACTGACAAAGTCAGTGCAAATGGAGAATTCATTAAAGATAGCTTGTCCACCCCAAAACATCCCTCTGCCCTAGCTATTGTCCAATGCTCTGCCCATACAGAAGGGACTGATACTGTGTGCAGAGGGAATGAGCATGCTGCTGCTGACACCAAGCTTGCAGCCCTGGAAGCCCCTGCACATATTTTTAACCTCTCTTTCCTACGATAACTCTGAAGTAGAGAAGTAAAGGCAAAAGGTTTTTCCCCCCCTTTTTTAGGCAATTGGGGTTAAGTGACTTGCCCAGGGTCACACAGCTAATAAGTGTCAAGTGTTTGGTCTGAGGCCGGATTTGACTCAGGTCCTCCTGACTTCAGGGCAGGTGCTCTACCCACTGGGCCACCTAGCTGCCCCTGAGGCAAAATTTAAAGGCAAAACAAGTTAATGGGGTTTGGGTGTCTGTGGAAGGCAAACCCCTCCTCCCCTGGAGCTTCTTTCAGCAAGTGTGCTTGTCTATTCACAAGAGTGGTCACTTTGGCACTCAAGGAACAGTGAGGGTTTGGGTTGCCCCAGGTATCACCAACATAATCTCTTATGTGTGTGCCTCTTGCCCTACCTGCCAGGCTTATAATCAACATATTTTTCATGCCAATGCTTATCGTGGGCACCCTCTGGCTTATACACCTTTTGAACATTCACAGATTAATTTCATTTGTATGCCTAAAGCAGGACATTATAAGAGCTGCCTTACAATTGTTGACCAGCTCACCTGATGGCTAGAGGCTTTTCCCGACTCTAGTGCCACTGCTGCATTTGTTGCTAAGATACCCATGAAGGAGATTGTTTCTCATTTTGGCCTGCCAGTACACATCGATCGTGATCAGGGCACACACTTCACTGATTTTGTCTTATCTCAAATTTATTCCCATCTGGGGGTGACTCCAAAATTCCACGAATCTTCAGCCAAATTGAACATATGAGTAAGGTACTTGAAATCATGGTTGGTAAGTTGTGTACTGAGTCTCATTTGAAATGGTCTGATGTTCTGTCCTTGACATTGTTCTATCTGTACAGCAGGCCAAGAGGAGAACTACACGTATTGCCTTTTGAAATGCTTTTTGGACACCTCCCTACCAAGCAAAACACTGTCCCCCAGTACATACATCATTACTTAGAGGGGATACTTCTGTTGCTTCCTGTATACAAGGGTTACAGGCCACGCTACATGAGTTCCATAAGGTGGAAGCAGTAGTGCAGGCTGGCCCTTTGGACCTCTCACTGTGTGATTTAAACCCAGGAGACAGGATGTACATCAAAAACTTTCAGCAGAGTAGTGGGACTCAGCCTGCTTGGGAAGGTCCATTGCTCCAGGTGTTGCTAATCACTCCAACTGTCATCAAGGGGAGAAAAGGACTCTTAGATTCATTGTTCTGAGGCCTTCAAAAATGTTTGAGAGATATAATTTCTGGGTAATTTAATAATTTTATCAGCAATGCCAGCATTTTAATAAAAGGATGGTCATTTGGCCACTTCTTGGATCAAAGACCATCATGGTGACAGGCTCATAGCTTATATGCCCTTTTGGAAGAGGAGTGGTGATCCACTCTGATTGGTTAACAGTTAAAGAGAGAATAAATATCACAATGAGGGGCTGGATAAGAATTTTGATTATGTCATCCATTTCTAAGTTCCTCCCAGCCTTCAGCAATCTGTTGTCAACCCTGAAAACAAATGACCAAAGAGTCACAGAGGTCACGCAACTACTTGTGAACTCTAAAAACAAAACAAAACAAAACAAAAACAAAAAACTCCAGAGAGCTCACAGAAGTAGCCTCCAACTGCCAGCTCTGAAAAACTAAATAAATCGCCAGAGAGCCACAGCAGCCATGCAACTACTGTTAACTCTAAAAAAACCAGAGAGTTCACAGAGGCTATCACAACCACAGTTAACTCTAAAAACAAAACAAAACAAAATCAAATCAAAACGCTAACAGTGGTTATGAGCAAAAAGCTTTCTTTATTCCATTGGAGGAGGGAAACTAGACACATGTGTCAACCCTCCCCCCTTCCCGCCCCCCAAGCAGGAGACCTGCTTTGGTGTGGACAGATCTCAATATTTACACCAGTAGCTATGTAGTGAGTTGTAGCCTTGACAATGGAGGAGGGACAGCAACAATGAGAAAAGTTTGATTTGCAGCAGGACTTCATGACCAGAACACAGGTACTATAGGTGTTTGTCCAAGCTTAGAGACCACCTCGTGCTGGTATGAAACAATTTTGAGATTTTGCTGTGGCTAAGTTCATTTGTTAGGCCAAGCTCAGGGTATAGCTTGTTTGCTGGGCCTGAGCTCTGGAAAATAGGGTGTTTCCTAATAGTAAAAAGAGAGGGGTGGTCTTGGCATCCTGATACTTTTCAAAGAACGTATACCCTACTCAAGCCTGAGCAGAACACAATGGCTACTCCACCTGGGTGAGGTCTAAACAAGAAAGTTAGTCCAGTCTCATTATCACATTTGGGATCTCCCCAAATCATTGGTTATTAATAGTAATATCTCTCAGCTCCCCCCAACATTTGATTCTATTGAGAGCTATGGCCTCCTCAGTGAATAACTAACTGATATGACAAACACTTCCGTAAGGGTTTCTAACTATGGGACTTATGGAGAGACTGTGAGAAGAAAAGGGAAAGATGGACAAGCGCTTTGACTAAATCAGAGGGGGCAATCCCCTTTGATAATATTTTGACAAAAGCAAAGGGAGCAATCCCCTTTGATAAGTAGAACTTACAGATAAAAAAGATGCAAAGGGAAAAAGTAAACAACAAAATAAATTTGTCTATTTAAAGTTGAGAAGTCTCATCTCATACAACTGTATTCGTTCTCAGGACACCATCTGATACAGCTCTGTGGTCTGGGTGGTCTCAAAGCAGTTTCCAGCTGACTGTCTGCTTAGACTCAGGTCACTTATAGAGATCCTCTTCTCTGCTAAAAATATCTCCTACAAAATTGTTCTTAACACAAAAGTGAATTGACTTTGCCGATAACCAGGTCAGATAATGAAAGCTCAAATCTTATGTCTATTACTAGAAAATCAAATTTGGAGACTTTTAGACCAGGGAATTTGTAACTTTAGGTCGGCCAATTGTCACATAATAATGTGACATGATAATACATAGGAAACTCAGATACAAACAGAAAATTAGAACACAGTTTTTATGCTTGACATTGTCCATTTCCCCATTATAAGGATGAGATTTCACTAAGGAATTAATAGTAGAACACTTTTCATAAAATGGACTCTAATATAAAAATGAATTCATTTAAAAGTTGCCAGGTCAACTTCAGTGTAACAAAAGGTTCTGGGGTGGGATATATAAATACATTGCATAATCAATTTAAAAACTGAATATCAAATAAGTTATTATAATAAAACATTTTCAACTTCTAGCTATGTTCAAATGCATAACCCCTAACAATGGCGGTTGTCTCTTTAAGGCATTTACAAGATAGATCACAAGCCATTCTTCTTCTTCTTCTTCTAAGATAACTAGTAACTAATCAATTAGTTATTCCTTTCCTTGTCACAGAACTGAAACAGTTATGATATTCACTAAATAACCGAATCATATCCTGGTTTCATAAGTGTTTCCATAATTTGCCTAATTATCCCCATACCATTGTAAGAAATTAAAGGACCTTACACTTACACAGGAATATATAACTAGTAAAAGTTGTTAAGCCTAAATGCTTAAATACTTCTAGACCAAATAGCTCAAATCTTATACCTATATCTGACTATATTAACTCAGATATAGTTCAGCATTAACTGAAAAGATCTATTTAGATGCATTTATACTGAGTGCCTAACATGATTATACAAATTTGCCATAAAATAAGAATAGGGACATAAGGAAAAACGTTCTCTTGTCTTGATTTCAATTCCAGGCAAAAGTTATATAAATAGTCAATTGCATTAAGCCAGTTAGCCAGGTGGGATATTTTCCATTCAAGAGGAAATGTCATATTGTCATATTGAGGAAGCTGAGTCAGGAGAATCCTACCTCAGCTTATGCTGGGTCATTCTCTCAGCCTTTCCCATGAGAACTCCACCTGCAGTTCGTGGATATAAAACCCCATAGGGTTACTGTCATCATCAATTAATTGGCTCAATAGCATACAGTGGTGATCAGACTCAGAAGAATATCAGCTACAGTCCCATAAAATCTTAAACAACAAATTCCAATAATCAGAGCTTCTGGGGGATTCAGTTCTCAAGGATCACATATCCTAGATAATAAGTATTAACCAAAATTTTACATTGGTAACAGTAAGAGATTCATCTCAGAAAAATCACAACTTTTCTTGAAATAACTAGTACTCATGCTGTATAGATGTTCTTTGATTCCTAAGTTCAACATTACACAAACGATTTTGCCTTAAGATGCTTGGGCAAACAACAAAAGACTTGGGATGGATGGGGTGTCTAAATATAATAATCTCAAATTGTATACATAAAGCAGCTTATATGAAACATTGTCTATAGTAAAACGCATTCAGTTATTAACCACATTCAAATGGGCATAAATATAGGTTACTGCACTCAGAATCCCTTTAAACAATGGGAACATCTTTAGGATGACTCTTACATAGTTTGCATGCATTTCTACACATGTTCTAATCCCAGATTAAATAACAAAGATAAATAAAATCAGATTTTCCATTAAGATGACACAAGATAGTTCATAAGTTACTACTCTCTACTGACATAACTGACTATACTGAAATCCTATTTCTTAAAACAAAAACAAAAAAGGTCTCTGCCTTTAACCTCACAATGTAGTAGATTCACATCTTTGTTTGACAAGCTTCTCTACCTTTGTCTAATTATAATCATATTGTTCTGAAAAAATGAGATATTTCAGGAACTAAATCTTGTACATATGACAAGTTCAAGAACTAATTTAACTCTTGCTTAGGCCATGGAATGATATACAAATTCAAATCAAAACAGCAAGATTTTTCCCACTTGCAGCTTCTAACAGTAATTCAGATGCCTTAGTATTAATCTAATAACTAATAGATTCAATATTGCAATGGCAAACTTCCACTATTTGTCTACTCGGATAGACAATGTAAATTTACTATGAGATTTAGAAGCAGGGACATGGTCATAACAGCATCAGAACTGCTCCTCAAGGTCTATACCACTATAGTACATGGAACCAGGTGGACAGATTTCTTGTATGGGAAAATGGATTAAGAAGAGTCCAACCTTCATCTTCCCAAGGCAACCTCCCTACCTTATTCCCAGAGATAGATATGAACAGATAATCACTAGCCTTAGATCTCAGATGTTGCTTCCATTGAGTTTCTGACTGCTGACTTTCTTTCTGAAAGCATCCATTTAAGGATTGTCCAAACCTGAGAATGAAACTCAAAAAGAATATTCAGGATCCCAAAAAAAGCTTTCTTCTCAAACAATAAAGTCTCACCAATCACATTAGGTCTGGACACAGTTGTTTTCAATATCACCAAATTGTTGTAATAAATTAGCTCACAAATAAAAATTTAGTTGGCCTTCTAAAAATCACACAAAAAGTTTTTTTCAAGTTTTTTTTTTACTAAAACATTCCTTCCTAAAAGTATTTCCCTTTCTTAAAAACAGCTTAAAATTTATCCTGATGCTAAAAAGATAATTGCTAAACCTTTGTGAAGTAAATTAGTTGGAAACCTCCAAACTAGAGGCGGGGAACCTGCAGCCTCAAGGCCATACGTGGCCCTCTGGGTCCTCAAGTGCAGTCCTTTGACTGAATCCAAATTTCACAGAATAAATCCCCTTAATAAATGGATTTCTTCTGTAAAACTTGGACTCAGTCAAAAGGCCTCACCCATGGACCTAGAAGGGCACTGGGCCTCAAGGTTTCCCACCCCTGCTCTAAACTGACAGATATCTCTTGGTCAACCTTTTAAGCAAAAATAAATCTTTAAAAATGGAATTTATCAAAACCAAATTGGTGTAAATTGTCTTTAAGCATCATAAATCCCAAAAGTAGCATAAAAACAAAATAAATTCCTAATCATCACCAAAATCCTAGTTACCATCTCTCTAACCAATCAGAGTTTATTTCTACCCTGAGGAACACCCACTTTTCCAAAGATATGCCTTTGCGTGGTTTGAGTGGGTTCCATGAGTGGTCTTTGGTTTAGGGGAGATGACCCAATGATGCTTTTTATTAATTGTCCACTAGCCATAATTAATGAATAAAATGATTGTTAATTACCCAGAAACTATGTCACAACCTAAAAAGTGTTCTTCTCTTTCAGTAATTGTTGTGCCAAAGAAAATCCTGTCTGCCAGTTAGGGGAAAGAGATCCAAAATACTCCCAGCTGGAGCAGTCTAGGGCTATTGTAATGTATTGAATCCAATGAAAGAAAAACAAGTCTTGATGAAATACAATTTTCCCATTAAACGTTCATTTTATAAAGAATGTTTCCCCTCATGTAGATAAGAGATATTCGTTGATTTATCAGAAAGAATTGAAAAGGTACTCCAACAAAATAAATGCCCCATACCATCCTTTCTCCTACCACTAATCTTATCCATAGAGTTGTTCTTCATTCCAACTGAAATGAACCATTAAATTCAATGTAAATTACTTTATTCTGCCCAGAATATGGTTATCTTTTTAAAGATAAGGTTAAAATAAGGTTAAAAATAAGATTAAAAAAAGACTAAGAAAGTTATATTACTCTGTATATTAAGAAAGAAGTTATTTTGTTAAGGGGGTGGAGACATATGCTAATATGAGGAATTTAGGAATTTAATCAACCAGTCTTTTTGTGAGAGGGAGTCATAGGTTTCACAGTTTTCACAGCTTTCTATGTAATGACCACAGTCCATTAAAAACAGATAGATTTGCTATAGTTCTGTTAGGTAAAGAACCTTGAACTCCAATGTTAAGATCTCCTTGCTTTTTATGTAATGATCAAAGTCCATGGAATAGAGCTGGACCCCAAACAGTTGAATGAAACATGATTATTATAGCAAAGTCATCTTTGTGAATAAATATTTCAAGGCACCGAAGATATTACTTGGTTCCAATTGCTTACATAGGGATGTTCTTGAAAGCTTTCCAACATTGTTCCTAAAAGCTAGGTTTTGACATCTAGAGTAAGACTCAAATGCCCAATTGTTGCCTTGGCCTCAATTTAAATGGAATGGAAGGTCAGTATCTAGCATTCTTCTATAACTATGTCAGAGCTTTACAGGGAGAGAATGTTTCTTATAAATGGAAACCATTCCACAGAAAGATAATGCTCCCAACTGGAGTGGTCCAGGGCTACTGTAATGTATTGAATCCAAAGAAAGAAAACAAGTCTCGACTAAATACAATACTTCCCATTAAATGGTTTCTCTTTTAAGGAATGGTTTCCCCTTATATCAGCAAGAGAAATTTATTGATTAATCAGGAAAAATTGAAAAGATACTCCAACAAAGTAGGAAATGTCCCATACCATCTTTTTTCATACCACCAATCTTTTCCATGAAGTTTTGATTCCTCATTCCAATTCAAATAAAATATTGAATTCAATATCAATTACTTTATTCCATCCTGAATAGGCTTATCCTTTTTAAAAAAATTGTTCTTCATTGAAATGGATAGATTTACTATGGTTCTATTGGGTAACCTCAAACCCCAAATGGCCATGTTAAGATCTTTCTTGCTTTCTATGTAATGACCACAGTCCATGCGTTAGAGTTGAATCCAGAGCAATTGCTATTGTCAAAACTTTATGTGTAGTACGGGTGCAGTCAATAGTGATGCACAATACATGATGTTTATTGTAAAGGCAGTTGTAAATTCCTAGGGCCAGGAATGGTGTTGGGCAAGGCTTATGGGAGCTGTCTGCCAAGAGCTGTCCATGCTTACAAGGGTACAGGATCATTCCATTAAGTCTACTGATCATGGCTTCCCTTGGGCAGAATCAGGTGGGCTCTCCCATTTTGCTAATGAGTCAGCCTTAGTAATCAAACTGGCTGGTCTGCTCTAGCTAAGACTGGCTGAGCAGTGGACAAAACCATGGGTTTTTATACAGTTTTTAGAAGGGTTTAGTTATGTGTAAAAGGAGAGATTTGAGGTTTATCTGGGGTACACACACAGTGTGAGCTCATACAGTATGTTGGGACCACCTAAGCTTATCTTTAAGAAACTTATGCCTGGTGGGTATAACCACTGGGTGTGACTATGATTATGAAGCTTATATGATTCTTTATATTAAGAAAGGAGTTATTTTGTTAAGGGAGTGGGGACATATGCTAATATGAAGAATTTAGGAATTTAACTAACTACTCTTTTTGTGAGAGGGAGGCATAGGTTTTACAGTACTGAACCATGAGGATTATCACAAAAATTTCTTTGTGAATGAATATTTCAAGATGCTGAATATATTGCTTGATTCCAACTGATTACATAGGGATCTTCTTGAAAGTTTACCAACATTGTTCTGAAAGGCCATGTTTTGACGTCTAGGGTAAGACTCAAATGTCCCAGCGTTGCCTTTGCCTCAATGTGAATGAATGGGAGGTCAGTATCTTGCGTTCCTCTAAAGCTAGGCCAGGGCTTTACAGGGACAGAATGTCTCTTTATAAATTGAAATGATTTGAGATGAATGAAAAGCCTGAGAGACAAAGTTTCTGGGTAATTAATAATAAATTTATTAATTAGACTAGCTCGTAATCAATAAATTGATGGTCAGAAGTTTCTGTCAGGGGCAGCTAGGTGGCACAGTGGATACAGCACTGGCCCTGAAGTCAGGAGGACCTGAGTTCAAATTTGGCCTCAGACCAAACACTTGACACTTACTAGCTGAGTGACCCTAGCCAAGTCACTTAACCTCAATTGCCTAAAAAAAGAAAGAAAAGAAAGAAAAAAGAAGTTTCTCTCAGTAACCAAAGACATCTAATGGAGATACTGAATGTCTTAAAATGCCTTTTAGAAAAGGGGGTGACCCTGACAGGTGAAAATCAACCCTGATTGGTGAATAATTAATGAAGGGATGGATTTCAAATGAGGAGATAGGCTGAAAACCTTCAGCTCCTCCTGCTGAGAACATGGCTTGATCATGAGACTCAGCTGCCTCCAGCAATCTGGACAAAGGATTCCATCTTTACACAGGTAGCTGTGGTTGGTATTCTTCTTCATGAGCTGAGTTAGCCTAAATTCTAATGGAAGCTTAATGCTTTAGGGCTGGAATTCATCTAGATTAGATTCTATTTACATTCTAAACAGAAGTAAAGTCTTTTGTTGGAGTGGGGTCCTACCCAAGATCAAAGAGCATGTTCCTAGAGGATTTGGGAATATCATCTTTCAGCAATGTCCTACAGAGACTGACTGACTTACAGGGGCTGATCCCTGAATGACAAAATAGAGAGAAAAGATCATAATCCCAATTTAATAAATGGTTATTAATATAACAGAAAATGATAATTTCTTTCACTTTCCACTGAAAGAAAATCTGCTGTCATTCAGGGCATTTATCTTACTTCTTAGATCCTCACTATTACCTTCAATGTACCAAGTCAATTAAGGTTCTATTAGAATTTCTTTACCCTAGAAAGGGTTCTTCACTTTCAGCAAAAATTCTACAAAAGAAAATCCTTTCTGCCAATAAAGGGAAAGAGAAAAATCTTAACTGGATCCAAAATACTTCCAATTGGAACAGTCTAGGCCTGTGGCAATGTATTGAATCCAACTAAAGAAAATGAGTTTTGATGAAATACAATCATTCCCATTAAATGGTTTATTTGATAAGAAATGGTTTCCCCTTATGTCATAAAAGATATTCATTGATCTATCAGGACAAATTGAAAAGGTACTCCAACAAAATAGAAAGTGCCCCATACCATTATTCCTGGAATCATTAATGTTATCCTTGGGTTGTTGTTTCTCATTCCAATTTAAATGAACCATTGAATTCAATGTCAATTACTTTATTCCCTTCAGAATATGCCTATCCTTTTAAAGAATCTGTTCTTCATTAAAACAGATAGGTTTGAACCACAAGAAAGAAGAAACAAAACAAAACAGAGAAAAAAGAGCAAATAATATGCTTCGATCTGCATTCAAACTCCGTAATTCTTTCTCTGGATGTGGATGGCATTTTCCATCATGAGGTCTTTGGAGATGTCTTAGATCCTTGCATTGCTGAGAAGAGCTAAGTCTATCAAAGTTAGTATTCACACAATGTGGCTGTTACTGTATACGATGTTCTCCTGGTTCTGCTCACTTCACTCAGCATCAGTCCATACAAGTCTTTTGAGGTTTTTCTGAAGTCTGCTTGCTCATCATTTCTTATGGCACAATAGTATTCCATTACATTCATATACCACAACTTGTTCAACCATTCCCTAATTGATGGGCATCTCCTTAATTTCCAGTTCTTTACCACCACATACAGAGCTGCTATAAATATTTTTGTACATGTGGGTCCTTTTCCAACTTGTTTCTTCTTTCTTGTAGTTTCTCCTATTGGTTCTAGTTCTTCTTTACAACATGACTAATGTGAAAATATGCTTAATAGGAATGTATATGTAGAGCCTATATCAGATTGCATGCCGTCTTAGGGAGGGAAGTGAGGAGGGAGGGAGAGAAAATTCAAAACTCAAAAGCTTATGGAAGTGAATGTTGAAAACTAAAAATAAATTAATAAAAAAAAATCCTTCTTGAGCTCTTCCAAGAAAGCTTTTTGGGCTTGATAAACAAAACAAAACAAAACAGATAGGCTTGTTATGCTCCTACTGGGCAAAGAATCTTGAATGCCTGTGTTAAGATCTCCTTGCTCTCTTTTTAATGACCACAGTCAATGAAATAGAGCTGAATCCCAAGCAATTGGTATTGAACCATGAGGATTATAGCAACTGTTCCTTTGTGAAGGAATATACCAAGGCACTGAAGACATTCTTTGATTCCAATTGCTTACATAGGGATCTTCTTGAAAGCTTTCCACCATCGTTCTTAAAGACTGTGTTTTGACCTCTCCAGTAAGACTCAAATGCCCCAATGTTGCCTTGGCTTCCATTTAAATGAATAGGAAGTCAGTTTCTTGCAGGCCTCTAAAGCTATACCAAAGATTTACAGGGAGAGAATGTTTCCTTATAAATGGAAACTGTTTCAAAGTAAAATAGAAAATCTACTTTCATTCAAGGCATTAATTGAATTCCTAGATCCTCACTATTATTGTGAATGTATCAAGTCTATTAAGGCTCCACAAGAATTTGTTTGCCCAAGAAAGCATTCTTCTCTTTTAGAAAATGTTCTACCAAAGAAAATCCTTCCTGCCAGTTAAGGGAAAGAGAAAAGTCCTAACTGGACCCAAAATACTCCCAACTGGAACAGTCTAGGCCTATTGTCCTGTATTGAATCACACAAAAGGAAACAAATCTTGATGAAGTACAATCATTCCCATTAAATGGTTTATTTGATAAGAAATGGTTTCCCTTTATATTAACAAAAGATATTCATTAATTAATCAGAACAAATTGAAAAAGTACTCCAGGGGACTGCTAGGTGGCACAGTAGATAGAGCACCGGCCCTGAAGTCAGGAGGACCTGACTTCAAATCTGGCCGCAGACCAAACACTTGACACTTACTAGCTTTGTGACCCTGGGCAAGTCACTTAACCCCAATTGCCTAAAAATTTGAATTAAAAAAATGGGGAAAAAAAAAGAAAAGGTACTTCAACAAAATAAGAAGTGACCCATACCATCCTTCTTTGTAGCATGAATTTTATCCATAGGGTTATTCCAATTCAAATGAAACATTGAATTCAGTGTCAATTACTTTATTCCATCCTGAATATGCTTGTCCTTCATCAAAACAGAAAGATTTGTGATGGTTCTATTGGTAAAGAATCTTAAACACCCATGTTAAGATATCCTTGCTTTCTATGTAATGGCTACAGTTCATGGTATACAGCAGAATCCCAACTAATAGATACTGAACCATCCAGAATATAGCAAAGTCTCTTTGTGAAGGACGATTCTGAGGCACTGAAGACTTTGCTTGATTCAGTAGATTATACAGAAATCTTCTTGAAAGCTTTTGGACATTGTTCTTAAAGGCTGCATATTTAAATCTAGGGAAAGACTCAAATGCCCTAATTTTGCCTTGGCCTCAGTGTAAATGAATGGGAGGTCAGTATCCTGAATTCCTCTAAAGCTAGGCCAAAAATGTAAAGGGATAAAATGTTTCCTTATAAATGGAAACTATTTCACAGAAGGATAGGAAATCTGCTGTCATTCAGGGCATTTATTTGACTTCCTAGATCCTCACTACCAGCTTCAGTGTATCAGATCAATCAAACTTCCATTAGAATTTCTTTGCCCAAGAAAGGGTTCTTTTCCTTCAATAAATGTTCTAAGAAAGAAAATCCTTTCCACTAATTAAGAGAGAGAAAAATCTTAACTGAACACAAAGTATTCAAGCCTGGAACAGTCTAAACTCATAATCTAAAGAAAGAAAACAATTCCTGTCACCTAAAACCAAAACAAAACAAAACAGAAGGAAAAAATGTTACTGTATACAATGTTCTCTTGGTTCTGCTCATTTTGCTCTTCATTATCTCATGCAAGTCTTTCCATGTTTTTCTTGGGAAACAGACCTAATAGTGGTATTGCTGGGTCAAACGGTTGTGAACCCCACCAAAAAATCCACAAACCCCAATTTGGAACAGAGTCAGCTCTAAGAAAGAGACAAACAAAATCAGAGTATGTGTGTCCATGGTTTAATTTCTCTCAAGCTAGCTTGACATGCATTGTATGGAAGTTCATTCCAAAACTGGGTCCCCTAAGGGGGCCAGTTCAGAACTGGCTCAATTTGGGTGTTTTGGGGTACAGACTTACATGCCCTTTGAAGAGTAGGTGTTCCAAAGGGATGCCAATCAACTACGGAAGGTGGGCTATATTAGAATGACCCAGGTCACTCAATCCTGGTCAAAGAAACATCAATTTCCATATCACCTGTCTTGACAATAGTGAGGAATCAGTATTCTCCCAGACCTGTCTAGGAAACATAATGAGCAGAAATAGACCCACTTAGATTACATCTCACTGTCCTTTTGAAGAAGGATTGGACTTAAAAAGAAAGGGGGATGGGGAAGCTCTGAGTTTCTAAGATAATGATTAGTAAGAAAATGATTTTTATAGGGTAGAGGCAGTTTAATAACTCTTTGTGCATAATTTCAGATTGCTCTTCAAAATGGTTGCATAAGCTCAGAGATCCACCAACAATGAATTTGTGTCTCGATTTTCCTACATCTCCTCCAAAATTTGTCACTTTCCCCTTCTATTATTTTAGCCAATTTGATTTACACCTAAAATGGTATCTTAAGATTATCTTAATACGTATTTTTCTAATCAACAATGATTTAGAGCATTTTTTCATATGACTATAAATTGTATTGATTTCTTCATCAGAAAACTACCTGTTCATATCCTTTGACCATTTATCAATTAGGGAATGACTTGTATTCTCACAGATTTGACAAAGTTCTTTGTATATTTGAGATATGAGACCTTTATCTGAGAAACTGTCTATAAATGTTTTCCCTGTTTTCTGCTTTTCTTCTGGTCTTGGTTTTATTTGTACAAAACCTTTTTAATTTAATGTAATCAAAATTATCTGCTTTATACCTCACAATGCTCTCTAACCCATGTTTGTTCATAAATTGCTCACCTATCCATAAGTCTGGTAGGTAACATGTTCTTCAAATTTTCTTGTGGTATCTCCCTTTATATCTAGGTCATGTATCCATTTTGACCTTATCCTGGTAAATGGTGTAAGATATTGGTCTATGCCCAATTTCTGCCTGACTGCTTTCCAGCTTTCCCAACAATTTTTTTTTACCAAATAATGAATTCTTATCTCCCAAATTTAAGTCTTTACACTTAATCAAATACTAGGTTACTATATTCATTTGCTGTTATAAATTGTGTGTCTACTGTGTTCCACAGATCTACCTTTTAATTTCTTAGCCAATACCAGATAGTTTAGATAATTAATACCTTACAATGTAGTTTAAGATCTGGTACTGCTAAACCTTCTTCCTTTACATTTTTTTTTATTAGTTCCTTTGATATTTTTTACCTTCTGTTCTTCCAAATAAATTTTGTTACTATTTTTTCTAATTCAGTAATTTTTTGGTAATTTAATTGGGATGGCATTAAATATATAGATTAATTTAGGTAAAATTGTCATTTTTATTGTATTGGCCCTACCTACCCATGAACAATTAATGTTTATCCATTTATTTAAATTTGATTTTATTTGCATAAAAAGTTTTTTTTTATGATTTTGTTCATATGGCTCTTAGGTTTCTTCTGTCAGGTGTACTCCCTGGCATTTTATACTATCTAGAGCAGGGGTAGGGAACCTTTTCATGTTGGAAGGCTGCATTAATATTTAGCTGTAATTGAATAAGATCACATTCAAGAAACTTCAATTAGATATACTTAACAATGTACATTATTTTGTAAAAATCTAACTACTATGTACTTAATGATTTCAAAAAATGAAAACTATTTCTTAATTTCAAAGTCAACTAACCTTTTAATGACTTTGTTATATCTGCTTTTGTTGAAAAGCATTTGAATTGGAGTGTCTTGGAGGTTGCATCATGAAGGTCACCAGTTTCAGTTGATCCTCTAAATGGGTATCAGTCATTTGTGACCTTAAGGGCATCTTGATTTGGGTTAGGTAGGAGAATGTAGATTTACAGCAATAAGTTGTTGAAAAGCAAGAAAGCAGTTGTTTGGTTTTTTTTCGGGCATGTTGCTGAAGGTATGGATATTCTTCTGCATTTTTTCATATTTCAATTTCTTTCTTTCTTAGCATCAAACAATGACTTTAAAATGTCATCAACTGAGATATCTATCAATTCCATCTGCAGTTCTTTAGGTGCCTTGGTGATATCAACAAGGTGAGGCTGAAATGTTGATTTGAGTGTGATGTCATGATTATCAAAGTCAGTTAACCTTTCATTGTATTCTCCAATTAATAGGTCTATAACAGCTACATATTCTTCAAATGATTCATATATATATATATCATCTTGCTCATCAATGACCTTTGCTCATGGAAAAAAGTTCATCCGAAATTTCTTTTCGAAGAAGAAGTGTTTTGAAAAAAGATAGCTTTTTTCTAAATGCTTGGATTATTTTGAGCTCATATCATATATTACCTTGCAAAGAAATATTCAAGTCATTTTGATTTGACATGATATCACACATAAATGCCACATTCCTATAGAAATCTCCTTTCAATAATTTACATTGCTGATTCTACTCGTGGCTCATGCCTATTCCTCTGATAGTCAGCACGCTTTAGAATGAGACAGCAAATCTACACTGAATACCTCATCGTTCAACTTCACTATGTTATGAAACTGATGATGTCATATTGCATTTGCGTGAATGTAGTTAATAATACTTATAACTTGTTCCAAAGTATCATTTAAAATAGCAGCATTAGCACAGAGATTTTGCTGATGCAAGATACAATGAAAAGAAATGAGAGCATCTAGATCTATTAATACTTTTTTTATCTGTGCAATAAACCCTTCATGTTTTCCTGTCATGGAAGGTGCACTGTCTGTACATATGCTTACTAAATTTACCAAATTCTGGGGCAGCTAGGTGGCACAGTAGATAGAGCTCCAGCCTTGGAGTCAGGAGGACCTGAGTTCAAATCCAGCCTCAGACACTTGACACTTACTAGCTGTGTGATACTGGGCAAGTTACTTAACCCTGATTGCCTCACCAAAAAGCAAAAAAAAAAAAATTACCAAATTCAATCCAATTTCATGACATTTATCTTGAAAGTTGTTGAAGATATGTATCCCTCATGTTCTGTTCATATGAGTGCCCCGAGCAAGTAACGCTTTATCGCAAAGAAAATCTTCTGTTATAACCTGAAGTAGAAAACCTGTGCCAAGTCAGTAGTATTAGTTGATTCATCCAAAGAGATTGAATGATATGTATTTTCCTTTTTAAGTATTGTATGAAGTTGTTCTGTTAAGTTGAAGACTAATTCATGCTGCCCATCAGTTATGATTTTCCTTGAAAAAGGCAGTTGTTTGTACTTTGAACACGACTGGAGTCTAAGTATCTTACATCTTTGACAATGCATTTTTTCACAATTTCTACATCACTGAATGGCTTCCCTTTTTTCCTGAGTATATAAGCTACTTTATAAGTTGTTTCAGTGCCATTATTTCCAGTTCTTATTGCTGCTCGAAAGAATTGTCTTTGCTTTTGCTTTTCATCTTCTAATTTCTCCAATATAACCTTTCATACCTCTCCCTCTAATTTAAATTTTTTGTGGTCCTTATGAGTGTTATAATGCTGATGAGCACTGAATTTCTTTAATGTTGATACTGTAGTCCCAAAGCAAGAAATCATCTTTTCTTTAGCAGAAATAAGAAGCAATTACCGATCCTCATTAAAAATTAAAAATCTGTTTTCTTCCTTCAGCATTCTTTTGGTCTTCTTTGACATGATGGGCTGTTAAGCAGACAAAATTGAAAACTACTGTGAAGCTGTGCAACTATTCATAAATTCCATTTCAAACAGAAACACAGCGCATTGTTGTCAAAAGCTGCTAACAGACTGGTATACTTGACCCCCATAAACTCTCACCGACCAGTCTTGTGTGGTAGTGGCAACTAGTCAGGCAGGGGAAGTTAGCACTAAATAATGAGTGTAGCTGCCATCAATTTAGCCCTTATGACTTACTAATGTTCTAATTGTGCCAGTCAATCTTGGAGGATTATTTTGTTCTTGAATGCTGCATTTTGACATCTAAAGTAAGACTCAAATGCTCCAATGTTGCCTTGGCCTCATTGTAAATGAATGGGAGATCAGTATCTGGCATTCCTCTAAAGCTAAGCTAGGTCCTTGCAGGGAGAGAGTGTTTCTTTATAAATTGAAAACGTTCCACAAAAAGACAGAAAATCTGCTGTCATTCAAGAAATTTATTTGAGTTCTTTCATCCTCAATATTATCTTCAGTGTATTAAGTCAATTAAGGTTCCATTGAGTAAAGAACCTTACTTTCTATGTAATGTCCACAATCATGGAATACAGCTTAATCCCAAGTAATAGGTATTGGACCATGGGAATTATAGCAAAAGTCCCTTTCAGAAGATCCAAAGGCACTGAAGACAGTGTTTGAGTCTAATTGATTACATAGAGACCCTCTTGAAAGCTTTCCAACCTTGTTCTTGGAGATTGCCTTTTGGCATCTAGAGTAATATTCAAATTCCCCAATGTTGCCTTGTCCTTAAGATACACGAATAAGAGGTCAGAGTTTTGCATTCCTCTTAAGTTTAGGCCAAGGCTTTACAGGGAGATAATTTTTCCTTATAAATGGAAATCATTCCACAAAAAGACATAAAATATTCTGTCATTCAGGGCATTTATTTGACTTATTAAATCTTCACTATTATTTTCAATGTATCAAGTCTACTAAGGTTCATTAGAATTTCATTAGTCAAGAAAGGGTTCTTCTCTTTCAGTAAATGATCAACTAAAGAAAATCCTTTCTGCTAATTAAGAAAAAGAAAAAAGTCTTAACTGAACTGAAATTCTTCAAAACTGGCACAGTCAAGGCCTATTGTCATGTATTGAATTTAATAGAAGACGTCTTGATAAAATACACTCTTTCCCATTAAATGGTTTTGAAATGTTAAGAAATGGTTTTTTGCCATATATTGACAATAGATATTCATCAATTAATCAGAACAAATTGAAAAGGTACTCCAACAGAATAGGAAGGATACCAGCCTTCCTGATACCCACTAATCTTATCCATGGAGTTGTTCCTCATTCCAATTTAAACAAAACATTGAATTCAATGTCAATTACTTTATTCTGTCCTGAATAAGACTATCCTTTTAAAGAATATGTTCTTCATTAATACAGATACATTTGTTATGGTTCTATCAAGCAAAGTGTCTTGAATCTCCATATTGAGATATTTGTGTTTTCTATGAAAGTACTATAGTCTATGGAATAGAGCTTAATCCTAAGCAGTAGGTACTGAACCATGAGAATTATAGCAAATGTGGCTTTGTGAAAAAATATTTCACAATACTGAAGACATTGTTTGATTCCAGTTAATTTCATGGAGATGATCCTGAAAGCTTTCAAAATGCTGTTCTTAAAGGCTGCATTTTGACATCTAGACCAAGTTTCAAATGCCCTAATGTTTCCTTGACCTCAGTGTAAATTAATGGGAGGTTAGTATCTTGAATTCCTCTAAAGCTTGGTGAAGGATGTATAGGGAGAGAATATTTCCTTATAAATGGATACCATTACCATTGCACAGAAAGAGAGAACATCTGTTGTCATTCAGGGCACTTATTTGACTTCCTAGATCCTCCCTATTATCTTCATGGTATCAAGTTTATTAAGGTTCTATCATTATTATTATTATTGTTCTTTCTTTTTTTTTTTGCTGAAGAAAGGGTTCATCTCTTTCAATAAATGTTCAGTAAATCCTTTTTGCCAATCAAGAGAAAGAGAAAAATCTTAACTGGACCAAAACTACTCAAAACTGAAGCAGTCTAGGCTCATTGTAATGTATTGAGTCCAAAGAAAGAAAACAAGTCTTGATGAAATGCCATCTTTCCTATTAAATGATTATCTCATTTATCTCCCCTTATATCAACAAAAGGTATTCATTGACTAATCAGAACAAATTGAAAAGGTACTGCAACAAAATAGGAAGTACCCCATATTATCCTTCCTTATAATACTAATCTTATCCATGGAGATGTGTTTCTCATTCCAATTCAAATGAATCATTGAATTCAATGACAATTACTTTATTCCATCCTGCCTTTTACAAATTTTGTTCTTCATTAAAACTTACAGATTTGCTATGGTTCTATCAAATAAAGAACCTTTTACCCCACCATAGTCTATGGAATAGAATGTAACCCCAAGCAATAGGTACCAAGACATGAGGGTTTTTAGCAAATGTCCCCTTTTGAAGAAATATTCCAAAGCTCTGAGGACATTGCTTGATTACTGTGACTGATTATTTTGAAAGCTTTCCAACATTGTTCTTGAAGGCTCTGTTTTGACATCTGTGGTAAGACTCAAATGCCTCAATGTTCCTTGGCCTCAATGTAAATTAATGGGAATTCAGTATCTGCCATTCCTCTTAAGTTATGCCAGGTCTTTACAGGGGGGAGACTGTTTCCTTATAATTGCAAATCATTCTACAGAAAGACAAAAAATAATCTTCTATCATTCAGGGCATTTATTTGACTTCCTAGATCCTCACTATTATCTTCAATGTATTAATTCAATTAAAGTTCCATTAGAATTTCTTTGCCCTACAAATTAATTCTTTTCCAGTAAATGTTCTATCAAAAAAAATCTTTTATGTCTCTTCAGGAAAAGACAAAAATCTTAACTGGACTGGAAATACTCAAAACTAGCACCATCTAGGCCCATTGTCATATTTTGAATCCAATGAAAGAAGTCTTGATGAAATACAATTTTCTCATTAAATGGTTTATCTTATAAGAAATGGTTTCCCCTTATATCAACAATAGAAATTCACTAATTTATCAGGACAAACTGAAAAGGTCCAACAAAATAAGAAGTGCTTTTTACCATCCTTCCTCATACCATTATTTTTATCCATGGAATTCCTCATTCCAACTGAAATGAAACATTGAATTCAATGTCAATTACTTCATTCCATTCTGAATATGCTTGACCTCTTCAAGAATATGTTCTTTAAGCAATACAAAGAATCTGAGACAACTCCAAAAGACTTAAGATGGAAAACACTGTCCACTTCTAGAAAAAGAACCGGAATCTGAATGAAGATTGAAGCATATTATTTGCTCTCTCATTTTTCTTTTTTGTTTCTTCATTCTCATGGTTTCTCCCATTAGTTCTAATTCTTCTTTACAACATGACTAATATGAAAATAGGTTTAATATGAATGTGTATGTTGAGCCTATATCAGTTTGCATGCCATCTTGGGGTGGAAGGAGGGGAGAGATGGGGAGAAAATTTGAAACTCAAAATCTTATGGAAGTCAATGTTGAAAACTAAAAATAAATAAATAAATTATATATATATATAAAAGAACATTTTCTTCATTAAAACAGATAGCTTTGCTATGGTTGTATTGGGTAAAGAACCTTGAATATCCATTTTAAGATCTCCTTGCTTTTTATGTAATGACCACAGTCTGTGGAATAGAGCTGAATCCTATGCAATAAACACTGAACCATGAGGATTATAGCAAAAGTCCCATTGGGAAGGAATATTTCAAGGCACTGAAGACATAGCTTGATTTCAGTAGATTACATAGGGACTCTCCTGAAAACTTACCAACATTATTCTTAAATACTGTGTTTTGATGTTTAGAGTAAGACAAATGCCCCAATATTGCCTTGGCCTCATTGTAAATGAATGAGTGGTCAGTATCTTTCATTACTCCAAAGCTAGGTCAGGCCTTTAGAGGGAGAGATTGTTGTCTTATAAATTGAAACCATTCTATAGAAAGACAGAAAATCTACTGCAATACAGGGCATTTGTTTGACTTACTAAATCTATACTATTATCTTCAATGTATCAGTCCTATTAAAGTCCATTAGAATTTCTTTGGTCAAGAAAAGGTTCCTCTTTTTCAGTAGAAGTTGTACTGAAGAAAATAATTTCAGCCAATTAAGGGAAAAAGAAAAGTCTCAACTTGACCAAAAATGTTCATAACGGACAGTCTAGGTCTATCATAATGTATTGAATCCAATGAAACAAAAAGTCTTGAAGAAATACAATGTATCCCATTTAGTGGTATATGTTATAAGAAATGGTTTCTCTTTGTATCGACAATAGATAGCCATTGATTCACCAGCACAAATTGAAAAGGTACTTAAACAAAACAGTAAATGCCCCACATCATCTTTCCTCATACCATTAATAATATCCATAGAGTTGTTGTTACTCAACTCAATTCAAATGAAACATTGAATCCAATATAAATTACTTAATTTTGTCCTGAATATGCTTACCATTTTTAGAATGTGTTCTTCATTAAAAAAGATAGATGTGGTATTGTTCTTTTGGGTAAAGAACCTTAAACTCCCATGTTAATATCTCCTTGCTTTCTATGTAATGATCATAGTCCATGGAATACAGCTGAATCCCAAGTGGTACTGATCCATAAAGATTACAGTAAGTGTTCCTTTGTGATGAAGTATTTCTAGGTACTGAAGACATTGCTTGATTCCAGTAGATTATATATGGTTTTTCTTGAAAGCATTTCAATATTGTTCTTTTTTTTTCTTTTTGTGAGGCAATTGGGGTTAAGTGACTTGCCCAGAGTCACACAGCTAGTGAGTGTTATGTGTCTGAGGCTGGATTTGAACTCAGGTCCTCCTGAATCCAGGGCTGGTGCTCTATCCACTGTGCCCCCAACATTGTTCTTAAAGCTTGTGTTTGGACATCTAGAATAAGATGAAGATGCCCCAGTGTTGTCTTGGCCTCAGTGTAAATGAATGGGAGTTCAGTGTCTTTCATTCCTTTAAAGCCAGGCCAGGCCTTTACTGGAAAAGACTGTTTCCTTAAAAATAAAAATAATTCCACAGAAAGACAAAACATCTGCTGTCATTTGAGGGCACTTTTTGGACTTCCTAGATCCTCACTATTATCTTCAATGTATCAACTCATTATTAAGGTTCCATTAGATTTGGTTTGCCCACAAAGGGTTCTTTTCTTTCTGTAAATATCCTACCAAGGAAAATCATTTCTGCCAATTGAGGGAAAGAAAAAAGCCTTAATTGGACCCCAAATGCTAGAAACTCCACAGTCTAGACCTATTGCAATATACTGAATCCAAGGAAACAAAATAGGTCTTGATGAAACACAATCTTTCCTATTCAATGGTTGACCTTCAAAGAGAAGGTTTCCCCTTGCAGAAACTATAGATACTCACTGATTCACCAGCACAAACTGAAAAGGTTCTCAAACAACATAAGTTGTGCTTCATGCCCTTCTCCCCCTAACACAAGTCTTAAACATCAAATTGTTGTTGTCATTCCACTGCAAAGGGAACCTTGAATTCAATGTGTTTTGGTTTTTTTACTTTATTCTGTCTTGAAATGCTTATCCTTGGCAGAAAGTGTTCTTCATTCATACAGATCTATTTGCTCTGGTTCTGTTGGATAAAGAACTTTGATGCTCTGTTTTGGATTTCTTTGCTTTCTTTGTAATGACTGCAGTTAACGGAACAGAACTGAATGCTAAGCAATGAGTACTGGATTGAGGCAAAAGTCACTTGGTGAAGGAATATTCCAAGACACTCAACACATTGCTTCATTCCAAAAGAGTGTATAAGGATCTTCTTGAGAGAGAGGAAACCAGGTCACATTGTCGTGATTAGCAGTATTCAGACATTCCTTTCAGATAAGCATATGCGGCTTCCAAGCATGCAACCCAAGCATTCTTTGCCTGTGAGTGGAGATGGACCGCCATGAAATTGACATGACTGTAATCTGCCCTGGCTATATCCAAACTAATCTCTCAATGCTCTAACTGCAGACAGATCCAAATGTGCCAAGACCACAGCCAGGGGCAGAATTCCTATAGAGGTGACTCAGGCAGTTTTCACAGCTGTGGAGAAGAAAGTAATGGCAGCCGACCTGCTGCTTTGTTTGGCCATCTCCCTGAGAACTCTGTCTCATGGCAATGAGAGACAGAAAGGAAAGGAAAGCAAAGACCTCTTAGTCTTACTTCAGAGAGGTTTCATTCAAGACCAAGCACATGCCACCTGATCTTGGTTTGGTAGTGGTATGCATAACAATTGAACTAATGGAAACACTAAATACAAGGTCTAATTAGTGGGAAAGGTGGTAGAGCTGTTTCTTGCAGGTCACTGGGTAGCCTCTTGTGGCAGGGGAAAAGGAACTAAGGAAATTGTACTGCGCTCACGATGGAAAGGGATGTACCCCAAAAACATGTATGTATTTAATTGTGAAAGGAATGAATGCTACTCACCAGAGTCCGATGGGCACAGCTTCTCCTGTTGGAGAAACCACCTATCCTGGCACTTCCAAATTGCCAGTTCTATTCTCTCCTGTCAATCAGTACAATCCTTTGAGTTAGAAGGAATATCAGGATTTCTGCTCCAGTGGTTTGACAAGCCTTGGTTTATCAAAAATCACTGATCTTCAGCATACAATTTATCCATAGTCCCTCCTGGAAGGCTCTATACATTTGAAAAACTATTTCTTCGGTCTATTCTACAGAATTGTTCAATTATTTTTTTTGTTCTTGACCTGTGAATTCTATGTATAGAGAACTCTAGCTGTAGAGATCCCTTCCATTGATCAAGCTACTGAGAAGTTTAAGTAACTTGTCCATGGTTACAGTTAGTGCGTATCAGAAGCAGAACTAGAACTCCTGAATATTATGCTGCTTCTTATTCAACACTTTAGCGATGTCTCAGCATTTAACCTCTGTGGTGTACTCACCCTGGACTCAGGAGCTTCTGATATATCCTAGATTTTATTGAAATTGGATTTTCAGAGAAATGCCAGATTCATCCCCACCCAGCATGATACCATAATAAATATAAGGTGGCAAACAATTGAGAATACAGCAAAAGAAATTAAGTATTAGCTACTGGTGGCATTGCATGGCTCATCTACAATCCAAAAGAAAGAATTCAGAAATATCATTAGGCAAGGGAATGAATCTGAAAGCAAGTGACATCTAGTCCTTTGGAGGATGCAGTGAGTAACTTGTTAGCTCTCAAACTCCCAGCATCTGAGCCAAAATACCGTTTTTACTGAACATAACCAGGTTGAAATCTATTAAGCAGATCAAATTTTGTTCTGAGGCTTAAGGAACCACTAAGAAACTGATTTTTCTTTGGTGGGTCCAATGGAAATTTCCTTGCTGCCCTGATATATAAGCCACAGATCCAGCCAATATTGAATATATGCCCTGTGGCCACCACAGTAAAATTTTAAGCTACATTTCCAATACTGGGGGTTTTTTTAAAATTATTTTTATTTATGGAATGAAACAAGCATTTCCATAACACAGTACAATAAAAAAGATGATTGCACATGAAAATCTACTATGTACAACTTTCTATTCCTTTCAAATATATAACAAAATTATCATGTACATTTCTTTTTATTTCTTCCCTTTTTCCTCCCAGAGATGTCCTAAAGATGGCTACCATTAGATCCAAGTAGGTGTGTGTGTATATATATATGCGTATATATATATATACATATATGTATATATATATACATATACATGTATATATATATGTGTATATATATATATATACACACACCTTCTTGGACCCTCAGGTGAGAGTTCAGTGCCAGGTAGACAACAAAGGTAGATAAGCAGCCTTAAAAAGGGCTTGACAACTAAAAATTTAAAAAAAAGGCTTGACAAGCCCTCATACCAGAGGTGCTAGTCCTCCCTAAACACCCCATACATTGCTGCCAGACCCAGCCACTGTCAACTAACTAGAAGACTGTAGGTTCAGAGTAATAGAACATTCTGCAGTCTTCAGATTGGGTTCAGGAACTGATCTGAGGGCCACTTCATGGTCAGAGTCACATGGCTGCTATTTACCTCTATTCTTACTTCCTGGCCACTACTCAGGCTCATGTCATGTCTGCTCCTTGCCCTGGTCCACCATGCCTAGATATAGGTTTCCTCCTCAATTGAATCTTCAACCAAATTATTGGATGTAATTAATTGAGCTCCCAGTCAGCTCTTTTTCTTTCTCCTTACATAGCCTTAAGTCTAGATCTAGGACCTATTCTTGGCCTAATGTATAGTTGCAGGCCCCAAGTTCAGTCCCTGGCCTGGTGTGTTCCACTGGCACCTTTCTGGCTAGACCTTGCCTCATGTAAGCAGACCTTTACCTCTCAATGGCAACCTGGGCTGGAAAAATGACTCACTGTGACTTTTCCTGGGATTTCTCATTCAGGACTCTATCTGGTAATTTTCTTTGTTGCAGTAATTGTTTAGGAGAGCTGGGCTGGACTGCTTCTAGACATTTTTTTGTTTTTTTAAATATTTGCTTTATTTGACACTCCTTTTTTTTTTTAACATGAGCTCATAGACCTAAGTGTAGAAGCAACCTCATCTTTGCTGGAGTGTTACTCAAGGTATCTGGGTCTGGTTGGACCATTTTACTATTTTACCATTTATCTTCGCTGGAAGTCCCTGGGAACCAACCTATCAAGGTATGTTCAAGACATATAAATGAAATTGCAAAACACTCTTTACAAAAAAAATAAAGTAAGACCTACAAAACTGGAAGGAATTTTCCACAATTACTTTGCTCAGCATCAGGGCCTCCTTGCCCTGGAACATCCTACCCTCCATGCAGCCTTTTCATTCCTTTATCATAATAGCCTGCCCTCCCTTCTTGCTCTCCCACTATGCTTCTCCCATTGCTGAGTTCCTCATGGAGCTTCCATTTTGTGGAAGAGCTCAAGCTGGCCACACTTCACTCTTCTCCCAGCCCAGTCTGTGCAAAGGCCCACTAAAGTTACTCTTCATTCCCCTACGTGTCTTATTCCTGTCTTTCTGGACCTCAAAACCATTACACGACCACCACCATCACCACTACCCCCCACCAAATCTGCTCTCTCTGAACTTTAAAACCATTCCCTTCATGAACTGCTCCTGATAATTAGCCTTAAAAACCATGCCTCCACTACTGTCTCTTCCTCAAAATATGTTCTCAGTGCCTGGGTCTCACCATTATTCATATGTCCTTCTCACCCTAGAAATTCCCTCCCCCAGGTTCTCCCACTTTTTCCATTTGTGAGCTGCTCCTGTGGACTTTATTTTGTGGAGGGATTCAGACCCACCACCTTTCATTCTTTGCCCAGCCCTGCTCCTGACTCTCCAGACTTCAAAACCATGTCTATGCTGCTATCTCATCTTGGACTTCCTCTCAGTGCCTGGGGCCTCCTCTTTATTCATCAACACTCCTGTGGTCTTCTCACCCTGGAACATCCCTCCTCTAGCTTCATCTCTGATTGGCAATTTTCTCCTGGGGTCTCCATTTTGTGGAGAAGACCAGGTCTTCCTACCTTCATTACCTTCATGGTTTTGCTCCCAACTTTCTGGACTTTGAGACCCTATTCCTGCTGCTGTCTCAATCTGGTACTTTTCTTTTCACCTGGTTCCTCCTTGCCCTAGAACATCTAGCCACCTCTGTGGTTTTCTCACCCTGGAATACCCCATCACCAGGTCACCCCCTTCTCCCACTGATGAATGCCTCCTGGGGCCTTCATTTTTGTAGCATAGCCTAAGCCACTATACCTTGACTTCCCTCCTGGCCCTGCTCCCAACTTTCCAAATTCAAAACCATGCCTCGCCATCTGTCTCATACTGGAACTTCCTCATTCTAGAATATCCAATACCCTTGTGGCCTTCTTACCTGCCCTGCCCTTCTCCATTGATGGGTTGCTACCGTGGCTTCCATTTTGTGAAGGGTCCCAGGCTAGCTGGCCTTCATTCCACTCTTAGTCCTGCTTTCTCCTTTACAGTCTTCTCGCTCTGTAATACCCTCTGTCAGGGCTGCCTCCTGACCAAAGAGCAGGCCCAGAGACAAGAACTGCTCCTACCAAACGTGTCTCATGTCACAAAGGTCCTCTGCAGAAGAAGTCTGTTCAAGAGCACTATTTTTTTAGTTCACAAAGGCCATTATCCTAATTTCTGGTCACTACTGAGCTCAATGCAAATAGAGCTAGCATTATCTCCCTAAAACCTCATTCTCTACCTCTGTGAAATGCTTATAAAATTTAGAAAAGGAATACTTCTGGTTATGCCTTTTTCATAGGGCTTGTATAAACCACATTTCAAGAAATCCTTCAAGTTTTATTTTAAAACTGAAGGTGCTTTTAGGAATCATGCTTTAATGCTATTTTAAAATATTTATATATTTAAAAATGGAAGGTGTCCAGTAACATCTCCATTTTTTTCTGCCAGAAGCATGCAATTCATTTGACCACATCAAAAGCTAAACTTAGTACTTGCAGAGTGTTGAAGAGGTATGAAGGTTTGTATAGCCCTTAACATCAATTCAATACATTCATGCTGTTTTAGTGTTAAGTAATCACAACAGGAAGCAGCTCAGCAAAATGAATGAAACTTTCACAATGAAATGAATGAAGACTTTCAGAAGTACGTGATAGTTTCTAGGCTCCAAGAACGATACATCAAAATTTTGACAATGTATAATCCAAGGGTGGGGAACCTGAGGCCTCGAGGTCACATAGTTCCCCACCCTTCTGATAATCCCTTTAAGTTTTCCCCAGGTGTCCCATGCTTACCTTCCCCCTTCCCACACTGAAATCTTCCACCTTACAGAATTATTTCAGTGTTCCCCATTACTAATGGGATATCTTCTGCCAGGGCTGCCTTCCTTCTCACACTGGTGATTTCCTTCTGGGGCCTGGATTGTACGAATACATCCAGGCTGGCCAGTCTTCATGCCCCTCCTGGACCTGTTGTTCACTTGCCAGATTTCAAAACCCTACTTCTGCTGCTGTCTCAGGGACTTACTTCCTTCATTGCCTGGTACCTCCTTAACCTGGAGCATTTAACTAACCCTGTGGATTTCTCACTCTGGAAAATCACTCCACCAGACCTCCACCAGTTGGTAGATGGACCTAAGCCACCCAACTTCCATTCCCCTCCTGGTTCTGCTCCCTTCTGGAATTCAAATCCATGTCTCATAATCCTGAAACTTCCTTCAGCACCTGGGGCCTCCTCACAATGTAATATCTAAATAATCATATGGCCTTTTCACCCTGAAACCCTCTCCCCTCTCTCTCTTCTAATATTGGTTAGTTCTTCTGTGCCCTCAATTCTCTGGAGGGTCTCTGGCTGGCTAGCCTTCATTCCCTTCCTAGCTTTAGCCCTATTAGGATTTCAAAAACCATTCCCCTCTTGGCTCTGCTCCTAACTTTTTGAAGTTCAAAACCATGGCCAGGTGCCAGGTGATGGGTGGTATCCCCTCCTTTTTGTGTGTTAACTACCTCCATTAGAATGTAAGCTCCTTGATGGCAAGGGACTATCTTTCTTTTTGCTTATATTTGAATCCTCAGTGCTTCACACAGGGCACTGCACATTTAGTCAGTAAATACCTACTCACATCTTCCCTCCTTGAATTTTTCTTCCTTCCTTCCTTCTTATCTTTCTATTTCAGATCACAAGTAAACATGGATTGCATGCCAACTCCCATTAAATATGTAGGTAATTATATTGACATACAGAAAATCATCAAGGCTAAATAAAAATTCAAAATTGATACACTTGATGTAAATATACCCTTTTCATTATCTCTTCTTTATTCATTGTATTATCATTTTAGTATGAAAACCATATGAAATACTTTTAAACTTAAAAATAAGTTATAAATAAGATAGTCTTATCAAATATTATTTTAAAATGTTTATTTTTTATGATAAAGATAATTCATACACACATTTTCCATAAGGGTCTTTAGCTTGGAAAATTACATATAATATACATACAATGGAATAATACATAGAATACATAGGATAATACATATAATAGAAAGTAACAACACCTTAAAACTAATTAAAAATACAAATTTGTCTCTTATTGCCTCATCAAACTTATGGAAATCATTCAAGCTGCTACTTTTAACATAGAGAAAAACTCTCAAAGGTAAGAATTTGAAATTATTTATAAGTTAAAGGAATCCAGACAAGTCATTGGAGTTAAGTTCTGCTCTGTGGAAACATCTCAGAGCAAATAACACAAGGGAAAAAAATAGAACATTGTTTTCCAAAGCTATCAAATATTTTTAGCAACTATACAACCAAACCTGTTTCTTCTTAGGCTAACCAATAAAATATTTGTTTATTTTTCTCTTAATATAAAAAAAGTAAGCAATGTCTCCAATCCTACATATCCATTCTACCAGAATGTAATGGAAGCAAATGAAAGTGAAGCAATTTCAGAGAGAGCAAGTATAGGAAACAACAAAACATAGTCTAGATATTTTATAGGATTTAAAAGGAAACAAAATAAATGTCTGAAGAAAAAGTGAATGGGCACATTGTATAGTAAACATATTGCAACAAATTCGGAGCTTTTGTTACTGTGTGTGTGTACCAGAGAGAGAGAGAGAGAGAGAGAGAGAGAGAGAGAGAGAGAGAGAGAGAGAGAGAGAAGAGAAAGAGAGAGAGACAGCGATAGAGATGAAAGAGAGGCAGTTTGAGGCAGAGAGACTACATTTATTTTACATGAGACCACATTGTTGTAGGTACTTCTTATCACAGGGATAATAGGCATCCTACAGGTCACAAAATTTTCCATTAGCTACACTGCTGACAGCATTCTTTCAGACTGAGCAATACTTTTATTTGGGACTCATTCATTTGTTATAATAATGATATAACTATTATGCTTAAATGTTTTGTCATAAACTATAAGGAATCTAATTACATATGACAGGAATATATCATATGAATTATACTAGATGTTATAACATCCTAATTATTTTGAAATTTTGATTTATAAGACAAATATTTCAATATTAGAATGTATTGAGTAGAAAATGACCTTCATTATCATAAACAATTTTTCTGATCTGTTAGATTTAGCTAACAAATTAACAGTTGAGTTACATACATTTTAAATAAATATAACATAAATAAGTATTATATTTCCTTTATCTTATTCAAAAAATTCATTATAAGAACTATATCAATACTTCAATTTTTAAAATACTTTTTTGTGCTTAGAATCCTGAAATTTTATAATGTTGTTATTTTGTACATATAAAAGTCACATTAAAAATATAGACACTTGTATATTTATATTAAGCTATTATATGCAAGAAAAGATGTTGCTTCATTTTAAAAAGAGATATCAAAGAATTTTTTTAAATAAGAGAAAATCATAGAATAAGTATGCTTTCTAATGGGCTTTCTTATTCCAGGGAAATACTTTTCATTTTTTCAGCTAATTCTTTTCTAATTTCTGTGCATTTTCCCAAGTTTTCCACCTCATGTGGTATGTTAATGTCCTGTACAGACAAACAAGGCTCCATTTCCAAAAGAAAAAAAAAATAACATGTCTTAAAAGGCAACCCAAAAAGATATTGTGTATCACTCATTTGTTATATTCTATCTAATCTTGGGCAGTATGTATGATATCCCATAGAGTTAGAAAGATATGTGATCAAAACCTGCCTGACTAGCAAGTCTAACCTCTTTGAATCTCAGGCAATTCTATCTGATTATAAATCATGGATAGTTTACAATCTGCCAGAATGGAAAAAATTTTCACATTGGAAGTTTCACACTTGAAATTACAAGTCCTTGGTGTATTGATGGCTAATCTCACTTAGAATTAGTCATTAAAAAAATAAATTTACTAATGTATTTGTGAACTCATTACATATACTAAATTGTGGGAAAGCATATTATATGTAGCAAAAGCAAAATAACATTGGCATCTATTAAGCAAAAGTTATATTTGTTGGCTGTAATATTACTTTGGAGACATAATGCTGATATAATGCATTGAATAGGTTTGGTAAGATAGACTTGAGACTTGAAGGACCACCTTTCATGCAGACGGGCTGTGGGATTCTGATTAAGTCACTTAACGTCTCAGTGCCCTGGGCCATCAACCCTAAATTATGAAGAAGCTGCTGATTTGTATTAGCAGAGGAAGTGCCTCACCAGGAGTGCCCTGCATCAAAGAAATAACATAATCACAGAATTTGAGAGATAGAAGAGACCACAGAGGTCTCCAGCCTATATATTTAAGTAACTTCCACTAATAGTATACTTAACAAGTGTTGACACAGCTTCTTCCTGAAGGAGTTTCCTAAGGAGGGCTTGCCTTCCTAAGGAGGACAAACCCAACCTAAAGGCAATAGTTAGCCAGTCTTTTCTGACATAAAGTCTGAAGTTGCCTCTTTGTACCTCTTACTCACTGTTCCTAGTTCTGCTCTCTGGAACTAAATGGAATGATCAACTATCATGTTCCCCCCTAGATGTGTCCAGGCTAACCATGCATAGACCACGGATGGAAGGTCCTTTACCACTCTACTTGCCCTTGTCTGAACATTCCACATTATCAGTGTTCTCAGACTATGTTGCCCACAACTGAATACAATATTATGGATGAGGTCTGAAGGGGATAGAACAGAGTAGAATTACTATTACAATTCTCTCAAGTAACTACTTCAAAGTTGTGTCTCTCCTAAAGCACCCCAAGATTGCATTAGCTTCAACTTCAGTTTAAATACATATATATATTTGTTATATATTACTTTACACACACACACACACACACACACATACACACACACACACACACACACACACACACACACAGAGTTTTTGCCCAAGATGAAAGAATTTCTAGTTACAGCTTTGAATGGAGAACTTACCTTTCTAACGGACCCTACTTTTTTGGTCCTGAGGACTTTCACTACTTTTCTGGCAGTGGTCCAAAGCCAGCACGACATTTTTTTAGACTCCCTTTATGAAAAAGAAATAAGAAATATACCTGCTAAAACCACTCCAGTGAATTAAACAACAAATAAAAATTGTTCACACATAGCAAAAAGCACATCTTTAGACACGGATTCCTTGGATGCAAATTTATAATTCCAGTTTTTAAGTATAAGTGCCACAGAGATGTAAGCTTGATTGTGTCTGTATAAGGATCATAAAGTGAAAAAATATAACTGAAAAAACCTACCATTATCACTCTCACCTGAAAATACAGAAATAACATACATTTACACCTTACTTGGTAAAAGAGATGTGTTACTGAAAAGTTATTTGTAAAATGAAAAGTAATATTCTGCCATTTGTTAGTAAAGTGATTATGGACAAATTATTGAAACTTTGAGGGTGTTTCCTTATATTAAAAATAGGCATAATAATACTTGCCTTGCCTTGTGTAATAGATTAAGGCATCTGGGTATAGTGGAGTAAAAGCTTGGCTTGAAGACAGGAAGACCAGGGCTCAAGTAGGCACTCTGACTGATACTAACTATGTGACTTTGGGCAAGTCACTTAATCTCTCAATGGTCTAGGCAATACTATAAGATAATAGGTTGCAACAAAAATGCTACCACCATTTCTGGAGGGAGTCTCCTAACCTAGGAGTTCCCTATGTCAGTGAAATTAAAAGTTTAGTCCAATCCCTCTCCCAGGGTTCTTGTGAGGGAGTTGCATTGTGTGGTAGAGAAAGAACCAGAATTATTAGGAAACGTGGCTATGACTTACTAACTAAACTAAACGTGGCTCTTATACTTACTAACTATATGACCATGAGCAAGTCACTTAAGTGTCAGCTTACATTTGCGAAATGAGTATACTTACTTGTATTACCTAATTCACAGAGTAGTTGTAAGGAAAATGTGTTATTAACCATAAATCTTTGTATGAATGTAAATAATTATTATAGCATATGAGAAAGTCCTTTGACATCCCCAAAATGGTGCTGTGCAAATGAGGAATTATTAACATATAGTTCTTTATAATTTATAAGGTTCTTTTCTCATCTACTGAAATTGTTATTATAAATATGATTTATAAATAGTATAAACTACTTATGCAAAAGGTAAAGTTCAAAACTGTGAAGTGAATTGTCTCATGTCACTCAGCAGAGCCATTTCTGTTCAGCTTGCTGAAACCGAGCTCTTCTGAGTCATAGTCCAACGTTTTGGTAATGTTTTCTGTGATGATGTACATTTAAAACTATAATGAGAAATGAAAGCACAGCATAGTTTTGTGAATAACGAGAATATTATTGTAAACTGTGTTGCCAGAGTTTGGTGTAAGAAAGGCTGTTATAACAGAAAAAATACTGGAGTCAAAAGATGCATTTAATAAATTTTTCCTTGATTACAATTCTAAGAAAATTTGGCTTTGTAGATGACTACGTAGACTTTTTCCCCCCAAGAAAGTTAAACTACAAATTAGAATATTTCCCTTTTTTCTTTTGCTAACCGGAAATTTAGAGGCAAAATTTGTTGCTAAATATAGTACTAAATTTGCCTCCAATGTCTGCCAGCATCTATTCTTTGATTCAGTTAGATGGCCTCCACTCTTTTTTGTATCTACTTACCCTGTTTTTACATTATGTTTAATTTTTAAACATATAGATTAAATATAGAAAAAGACCTTTAATTATTTTTTGTCTTAGAGTAAAAGAGAAAGGCTTAACTACACTGTCATCAGTACTGTAATAGAATTACAAAAGTTCTGAATTATGGGTATGATTCGATGTGTTAAAAGATCGACCAGCAAAATGTGACCTCTTCCTATGCCTATCCAGAGGGCAGTATTTTTTTTTCTTTTTCTTTTTTTTTTTTTTAGGCAATTGGGGTTAAGTGACTTGCCCAGAGTCACACAGCTAGTAAGTGTCAAGTGTTTGGTCTGAGGCCGGATTTGAACTCAGGGTCCTCCTGACTTCAGGGGTGGTACTCTATCCACTGCGCCACCTAGCTGCCCCCACAGAGGGCAGTATTTTTCTGCAAAGGGTTTTCACTCCTCCAGAATAAGTCATTTTATGTGTTCATCCCTTGCTTAATATACTCCCTGAAAACATGAATGAAAGTTTCGTCAGACATAGCATTTTTTATATCTAAACATTTTAAAGGTTTCTAAACTACTTTATATAAACGTACAATGCCAAAGGGCAATAGGCTTCATTAGCTGAGCAGGGAATATTTCATGAAAAACAAGAGGAAACTTCAAAGTAAGTAAGATAGAGCTGTTTAAGGAGCTGGGATTTACTGGAACTAAAAGGCCTATATCTGTGCTAATGGGGAAGTCTGTCCAATAATGGAGAAAATAAAAACTTAATAATTTTGAAAGGCCCCTCCCAAAAGTCATTAAAAAGACATTTTTTCATGGTCATTTAGATATCTAATTGAAAAGAAATCAACATAAACCTTTTAAAGTCTGTCCTGAACCAATATAAAATCTCTTTTATGATAAAGGTCAGGTGAGAAAATGAAAGAAAGAAAAAGGATCATTTCACATATTGTTTTAAAATAGAAGATACAGAAACACTGGAACTTCTATACCTGACAGTTCTTCACATCTTCAAGGAAAGAAGCAGTAGTTAAAAAGAAAACATTTTTAAAGTGATAGGATACCACAGCACTTTATCATGAAGTGACTCAATTTTTCATGAATTTGGCTATTTCACAGCTCAGATTCCACAAAGAATATAGGAAATGCCTATTTTGAAGTGGTTATTCAATAGCAGTCTGTGACACCAACAGATAAAAGGATTTTACTTTATTGGTATAGAATCTAGCATATGCCTAAAATAATATTTAGTGTTTAAAAGGTTTAAGAATATCACCATTATCTTTTTAATCTTGCCTACTTAAAATGTGAGCTATGTGACACTGCACAGAGCTTCTGAAGGATATTTATTCTTAAAGACAGGAAATTTCTAAAAAGAAAAATTATTTTAAAAATTACACACAGTCTGTTAGTACACAAAGTTTCACTGTATGTTGCATAGGAAAACCTATGACAAAACAAGAGACTTGTCATTTATATCTTCTTATATTTAAGTGTATAATAGAACTTCTCTGTGGATTAAAAAAAATTAAGTTCTTGAACTATTTAAATATATATAATTTTTAAAAAGAACTGAATATTAAATTCAACAAAAAAACTCAAGTCAGTTTGTAAGTCAATCAACGAGCCCTTTTTTCTGGATTTCACCTTTTTTTTTTTTTGAGTAGGCAATTGGGGTTATTTGACTTGCCCAGAGTCACACAACTAGTAAATGTTATATGTCTGAGGCCGGATTTGAACTCAGGACCTCCTGACTCCAAGTCCAGCGCTCTATCCACTGTGCCACCTAGCTGCCCTGATCTCACTTTTTTTAAAAATACATTTTCATTTAAAGATCTGAGTTCCAAATTCAATCCTTCCTTCTCTCCCTTCCCTCCTCCTTCCCTGAAACAGTAAGTAGATGTAAGTTAAATATGTGCAATTATGTAAAACATTTCCATGTTAGTCATTTTGTACAAGAAGACAAGAATAAAAGAAAAAAAAAGAAAGTGAAAAATAGCATGCTTCAATCTGTAATCAATCAATATCAGTTCTTTCTCAGAAGGCAGATAGTATGCTTCATCATTATCCTTTGGGATTGTCTTGTATCAGCTGAGAATAGCTAAGTCGTTCATAGTTCTTCATTGAATGTTATTGCGGTTGCTGTGTACAATGTTCTCCTGGTTCTGTTCATTTCACTATGTATCAGTATATGTAAGTCTTTTCAGATTTTTCTGAAATCATCCTACTTGTCACTTCTCATAGCACAATAATATTCCATTACAATAATATACTACAGCTTGCTTAGCCATTCCCAATTGATAGTCATTCCTTTGCTTTCCAATTCTTAGCCACCATAAAAAGAGCTACTATAAATATTTTTGCACAAATAGGTCCTTTTCCCTTTTTTTGGATGTCTTTGGGATGTAGACCTAGCAGTGGTATTTCTGGATCAAAGGGTATGCACAGTTTTATAGTCCTTTGGGCATAGTTCCTAATTGCTCTCCAGAATGGTTGGATCAGTTCACAAATCCACCAACAGTGCATTAGTGTCCCAGTTTTCCCACATCCCCTCCAACATCCAACATTTTCCTTTTTTGTGATATTAGCCACTCTGATAGTGTGAAGTTGTACCCCCAAGAGTTGTTTTAATTTGCATTTCTCTGATCAATAGTGATTTAGAGCATTTTTTCTTAAGACTAGAGATAGATTTGCTGTCTTTGATAGAAAACTACTTGTTCAAATCCTTTGGCCATTTATCAATTGAGGAATGATTTGTGTTTTTATAAGTTTGACTCAATTCTCTATATATTTGAGAAATGAGGCCTTTATCAAAGATACTTATTGCAAAACAAAAATTCCCCCAGTTTTCTACTTTGCTTCTAATTTTGGTTGCATTGGTTTTGTTTGTGCACAAATTTTTTAATATTATAAAATCAAAATTATGTATTTTACATTTTGTAATGCTCTCTATATCTTCTTTGGTCCTAAACTCTTCCCTTATCCATAAATCTGATGGACAATCTATTCCATGCTCTCTTAATTTTTTTGTGGTATCATCTTATATATGTAAATCATGCACCCATTTTGACCTTATCTTGGTATATGGTGTGAGATGTTGGTCTATCTATACCTAGTTTCTGCCATAATGTTTTCCAGTTTTTCCAGCAGTTTTTGTTAAATAATGAGTTTTTGGTGCAAAAGCTCAACAAGACCTTTTTAGGAGGTATGTGCCAGGCACTGATAAGAACTAGGGAAACAAAGAAAAGCAAAAACAGTCCCTGTTCTCAAGGTATGTACATTCTTTTGGACTCCAGTCTCAACTCTCTTTTAGATATCTCAAACTGCATATTCCATAGGTATCTCCAAATCAATATGTCCTGATTACTGTCAAGGACACCACCATGTTCCCAGTCACCCAAGTATGCAATCTTTGATTCCTCTTATAGATCCAATAAGTTTCCAGATTTTATCATTTCAGTCACCACATCTCTTGAATACTTCTTACCCTTCTCTCCATTTACATAGATGCCACCCTAGTTTAGTGCTCAACACCTGTCACTTGGACTATTGCAATAGCCTTCTAATTGGTTTCTCAGCTTCCATCTCTCCCTATTTCAACCCAACCTCCATATAATTGCCAAAAAGATTTTTTTTTAAAGTCTGACCATTTCAACACCAACCTTGACCCTAATAAACTTCAGTGACTTCCTATAAACTCCGAGATCAGACACAAAATTCTGTTTGGCATTTAAAACTCTATGACTGATGTCACTCTTCTTTTCCAGTTTTTTGTACTTTAAACAACTCTCTACTCCCTCCCCCCCAACTCTCTGTCTTTCTGTCTCTCCTCCCACCCCACTCCCCATATTCATCCAGTGATACTGACTTCCTCGCTGTTTCAAGAATAGGAACAACCCATTTCTCATCTTTGGGCATTTTCTCTGGCTGTCCCTTATGCCTGGAATGTTCTCCTTCCTCATCTGCCATTTGTAGCTTCCCTGGCTTCCTTTAGGTCCCAACTAAAATGCCATATTCTATAGGAAGCTCTTCCCAACCGCCTTAATTCTAATGCCTTCCATCTTTAATTATTTCCTATTTATCTTTTATAGAGCAAGTCCTCAAAGAGATGGAATACCAGATCATCTTACTTGTCTCCTAAGGAATGTGCATGGGAGCCAAGAAGCAATAATTAGAACTGAACATGGAAGAACTGATTGGTTTAAGATTGGAAAAGGAGTACAACGCCTTATTTATTTAACTTATATACAAAGTACATCATGCAAAATCCCAAGCTGGACAAATCAAAAACTGGCATTGTTTGCCATGAGAAACATCGACAATCTCAGATATGCCAATGATACCACGCTGATGGCAGGAAGTGAAGAAAAATTAAGGAGCTTCTTGATGAGGGTAAAAGAAGAGATTGTATAAAAAGGCTTGAAGTTTCATATATATATTTATACACACACACACACACACACATATATATACATATATATGTATACACACACACACACACACACACACACATATATATATATATATATATATATATATATATATATATATATATATGACTACTAAGACTTAGTAACTGGTCCCATCACTTCCTGGCAAATAGAAGAAGAAAAAATGGAAGCAGTGTCAGATTTTATATTCTTGGGCTTAAAGATAACTACAGATGGTGACTGAAATTAAAAGACACTTGCTTCTAGAAAGGATGGCCATGGCAAATCTGGACAGCACATTAAAAAGCAGAGACATTACTTTGCTGACAAAGGTCCATATAGTCAAAGCTATAGTTTTTCCAATAGCAATGCGTGGGCGTGAGAGTTGGACTACAAAGAAAGCTGAGTGCCACAGAATTGATGCTTTTGACTATTGAGAGTCTCTTGGACAATAAGGTGATCAAATAAGTCAATACTTAAAGAAATTAATTCAGGCTGTTCCCTGGAAGGTCAAATACTAAAGATGAAGCTTAAATACTTTGGCCACATAATGAGAAGAGTGGTCTCATTGGAAAAGACCTTGATGTAGGGAAAGATTGAAGGCAAAAGGAGAAGGGGATGGCAGAGGATGAGATGGATAGATGGCGTCATGGAAGCAACAAACATGAGCTTGGACAGATTTCAGGAGATAGTGGAGGATAAAACTGACTGGAGTGCTAGGGTACATGAGGTCATAAGAGTTGGATGTGACTGAACAACTGAACAACAAAACAAAAATAGCTTGTAGATATTGTTGTGAGCTCTTTGAGGGTAGGTACTGTCTTCTGCCTCTTAAGTCCTGGTCCAGAGTACTTTTGTACACTGAATCTTCAATTCACAATCAAAAATAATGATAATACAGTTGGAAAAGTTAAACGCACTAGAGAGGTAATCAGAGATATGAAACTGAGAGAGGGAGGAAACACTTCTAGATGATGAAAAAGACTTTAAGAAAGGCCTCCTAATGAGGTGTCACTTGTAACAGGAGGGCCATGAAGGAATGGGAACATTTCAACAATGCATAAATGTACTGAATCTACAGAAGGCATAGGAGGAGATTTAGGAGTGTAGTTTTTCAAATGGGAGTTTCAGTGAAGCCCTCACTGTGACAAGGCCATCCTTCATATCTCCCTAATTAACTCACTATCCCACTCACCTCCATAGCTCTTCCAAACCTTTTCATACCTCCTCAAACTTCTGACAGCTCCCTCTCCTCCTACCCACTCAACTCAGAAATTTGCCCCATATTTCAGTAAAAAAAATTAAGGCCATTCACTGAGAGTTTCCCCTTCTCCTCTCTTCCTGTCTCACATCACCCAGATGCCCTCTACTACTATCTCCTCCTTCAACTCTGTTCCACATGAAGATGTTGTCCTCCATGCCAATTGATTCCATTTCATCCTGTCTTCTTCAGTGGGATGTCCCCTCCATCATCCCTACTCTTTCACTTATCTTCAATCTCTTCCTGTCTACTAGAGGCTGCTTCTCTACTGCCTACAAGAATGCCCATGTCTCCCCCATTCTCAAAAAAACCCTCACTCCATCCATATCTGCTAGCTATTGTCCTATATATCTCCTCCCTTTTGTGTCTAGAATTGTCTATCTCCACTTCCTTTCCTCTTCCTCTCTTCTTAATTCTCTGTAGTCTGGCTTCCAATCTCATTATTCAATTGAAATTGCTCCAGACTCTAAAGTTGCCAGTGATCTCTTAATTACCAAATCTCCATATGTCCTTCATACTTTGAATTCTCTCCCTCCTTATCTCTGCTTCTTGGCTTCCTTCAAGTTTCAGATAAAATTCTACCTTCTATAAGAAGTCTTTCCCAAACCCCTTTAACGGGGCAGCTAGGTGGCGCAGTGGATAGAGCACCGGCCATGGATTCAGGAGGACCTGAGTTCAAATCCAGCCTCAGACACATAACACTTACTAGCTCTGTGACCCTGGGCAAGTCACTTAACCCCATTGCCTAGCCAAAACAAAAAAAAAACCAAACCCAAACTCCTTTAATTCTAGTACACTTCTTCTATTGATCATCTTCTATTTTTACAGTATATATATATCTTCTTTATACATAATTATTTTCATGTCATATCCTTCACTAAAACTGAGCTTCTTGAGATCAGGGACTGTATTTTACCTTTCTTTGTATCCCCAGTTTTTAGCACAGTGCCTGGCACAGAATAAACTCTTAACAAATTCTTGTTGACTGAGTTAGAAGACCCTAATTCTAATAATGACTCTTTCACTGATTTCATAGTGCTAGACCCTAAGCAAAATCATTTTACTTATATGTGCCTTAGTTTTCCCATCTATGAAATAAAGAAATATGACTAGATGATTTATAAGATCTCCCTTCTAGCCACACAACTCATGATCTAGTAGACAAGTTTGGCTAGAATGAAGAAAATATGAAGAGGAGTACCATGAATCATAGAGGTACCTGAAGGCCAGTTTAAGTAGTTTGTATTTTATTTGACAGACAGTTGGGATTTTTGAAAGGGGAAGGGGGACCATGATGAGACCTGTGAATTAGGCAGATTATTGTGAATTAGATGAGAAGAATGTATGGAATAATAATGAGACCAGAGGAAAAGAATTTATTTAAGCATCTATTAAAGTGATCCAGGCAAAAACCACTGAAGTTTAGAATTAATGTGGTGACTTTATAAGAAGAAATAAAAGGATGGACATGAGACATTACAGAGATTAAACCAGCAGGATACAGCAACTGGCAACCTAGGAGCTGAAGGAAAAGGATGAGACAAAGATTAGTCTGAAGTTTTAAGCCTGTGTTACTGGGAAGCTGATAATGCCCACCAAGAGTAATTGAGGATTTAGGAGAAATAGCAGATTTTAGGAGGAAAGATGAGTTTTGTTTTATACACATTGAGTTGAAGGTGACAAAGGAACATATTGGTAAAGATAGTAGGAAGGCCACAGCAGCATGGTCCAATAAGAATTCAGAGTTTCATGGTGGTAAATCAGGTTTAGAATAAATATAGCTCACATGAATACTTCCTCAAATGGCATTTTGGTGACAAACTCACCAATCAGGGAAGCAGACTGTAGATATAGAAGTATTGCCAGCATAAAGATAGCCAAGAACTAGAAGGAGACTGGGGAGTCATAAGTTGAACTAAGTTTGGACTAAGTATAGCTGGCATGGGCACTTCCTCAAATGAACGCTAGGTGATACACTCACCAATCAGAAGAGGAGAATGTAGGAGTGGGGCAATTGCCAGTGTGAAGATGCCTATGGTGACAAGGTGGCAGACATACACAAAGAGATTGAGGAATCATGAGCTGAATCAGAGTTGGAGTAAGCAGGTACATCTTTAAGTGGAGGTTCAGCATTAACTCACCAATAAGAGGAGGATACTGTAGAGATAGAGGCATTGCCAGCAGGAAGATGGCCATGGAGGCAAGGACTAGAAGAAGATTGGGAGTCACAGGGTAAACCAGGTTTGAAGTAAGTATGGTTGGTTATGAGTGCTTCCTCAAATAGAAGGTTAGGGACAAACTCTCTCATTACGGAAGAGACTGTGAAGGTGAAAGCATTGTCAATGAGAGTGGAAGTCCAGATGGAGACTGGGCAACAACAGGTTGAATCAAAGTTGGAATAAGCATGGGTGGAGTAGATGCTTCCTCAAATGAAGATCTGGGGACAAACTCAGCAATCAAGGAGGAGATAAAAGCTGCTAGCACCAACAGGAGATCCAGGAGTCATGGGCTAAACTTGGAGTAAGTATGGCTCGCATGGCTGCTTCTTCACATGAAAGTTAAGGTAAAGGCGTTGAGAGTATGAAAATGGTCGTAGGTAAAGGACCAAAAGGAGTCCATGGGTTGATTCACTTTTGGAGTACAGCATGTTTTGACTTTGGTGTTTTTTCAAATGGAGGTTCAGTGTCTCTCACTAATCCAAAGAGATTATAGAGGTAGAGGCATTGCCAATATGAAGAAAGCCACTGGAACTGGAGTACAGAAGGAGACTGGGGAGTCACAGGCTGAATCAGGTTTGACCAAGCATGGCTGGCATGTGTGTTTACTCAAATGGAGGTACAGGGACAAACTTACTATTCAGAGAAGACTGTGGAGGGGGAGGCTTTTGCAAGCATGAAGATGCCTGTGGTGGCAAGGTTCAATGGGTTGAACAAGGTTTGCAAAACAACCTCAGCTTTGTCATTTACATTTACTTCTATAAATTACAAAATAGCATTTTTTTTTAAAAACTGTTAATGTTCATTTATTTCTTAAATGATCTTTTCATTTCCCTGTCATAGCTAAATGATAACTGTACTTCACTATGGAAATTCTTGTTGAAAATAGATTTATATCATCTTCAATTAAAAGAAGAAAGTCACGGCCCTGAAGTCAGGACGACCTGAGTTCAAATCCGGCCCCAGACCAAACACTTGGCACTTACTAGCTGTGTGACCCTGGGCAAGTCACTTAACCCAAATGCCTAAAAGCAAAAAAAAAAAGAAGAAGAAGAAGAAAGTCATATTGGAGACTTCATAATTTTTAGATATTACAGTAAAATCTTGGGTCTCTGGACTACTTGGAAAATGGAATATTTTGGTTAATAGAGGATTATATACTAATAGAAATACTAATAAGAATTTCTACAAAGGGAAGTGAGCAGAACCAGCAAAACAAAGATATACAAAGTCTGCAACAACGTACATGGAAAGAACAAAAGCAGAACATGGATCAATTACATCGACCAAGACTAGCTGGAAAGAAGAGAGAACGTGCCTTTTTTTGCAGAGGTGAGGGACTACAGTTCTGGAATGCTGCATATATTGTCATACTCAGTTGATCTGTTAACTGGTTTTGCTGAACTGCTTTTTCCTCTAATTTTTGTCACAGGGGATGGCTCTTGGAATGGAAGGGGAGGGAACATATGTTTGGAAAATTTAAGTGATGCAAAAATAAAATATATCAATTAAAAATTTTAGAATAAAAAGAAAACACAAAGAAATAATATTAACAGCTAAAGCATACATACTTTTAGTGTTTGCAAAGTACTTTAATATATTATCTCATTTGAGTCTTATGAGAAACCTGAGAGACAAGATAAAACAGGCATGATTGTTCCCATTTTGAGAAATTGTTCACATTTGAGAAAACTGAGGCTCAGAGGTTAAGTGACAGTGTCAAAAGGAGGTTCAAGCCTTCAGCTGACAGCAGCTACTTCCAAAACTCTTTGAGCCAAAACAATTTAAAGGATTCTTTTTGCCAAGGCTATAGGAGATAGTTAAACCCTGGAATCCTATACAAAGTATACCACCAGAGGTTTATTATTCTGAAGGAGACAGGGAAATACCATAATAACACACATGTTTCTCTTTTTCACATGGTAAATAACATTATTATTGAGTGACCAAATAAAAATCTGTACATAAACTAAAGTTAAAATGCTGAAGTGGTCAGTTGAAGTGGAAAGAAGACCTTGATTTAGGTGGAGATTTCATATTTTTATTCTCTCCCCCTCTTCCCCTTAGTGCCTTCCTATTCTGTTTTTGTTTCTATATTTCCAATGCCTGTTATATAGTTAAATTGAATGGACTTGTCTCAGCAACCAGTGTCTAGTTTTAATCATTAGAGATATTTAATACCACCATCTAGTGGCGGCTATGTCAAACTACAAACACGAAGTCCCTAGGGGCGCTTGCCTGGCAGATTCAACACATTATATTAATAGTAAAAATCATTTCACAATTCATAATAAGCATTCAATTCAATAAACATTAAAGACAATGAAGTACAAAGTTACTCTATTTTAGAACCTGAGGCTACAAAGATGAAAAATGATAGTGCTTCTTTTCAATCAGTTTTTTTATCAATACACACTTTAAAAGCACCTACTACATACATTGTGCTAAATATTGGGATACAAAGACAAGAAAGAAATAGCTTCTACCTTCAAGGTCCTGTCATTTTATTAGAGAAAACAACATGTTTACATATAGGCATGCGCAAATCAGAGTGGGGTTTCATGCCCCACATCAGTTAATGTAATCACAGAAAGGCACAGACACCTCAGATGAATCAATAGAGTAGCAAGTGCTAAGTTTTTCTAAAATCCCACAATGTATAAATAAGTCTTTAGTCGACTCTAAAGGATTATAGAGCTTTAGCTATCAGATGGGAAACAGCTGACACCACAAAGAAAAAGTCTAAGGATTGGTTAAGAAAATAAGACATGTCTGGGCCTGCTGTTTTTATAAACAGCAAGTCAGGTTGGGAGTTCAATAGTTCAACAGCAGAAGAGTTCTAGCTTGGAGAATATCAATTGGAGAATTGGAGCCCGAACTGGAGGAAAAATGAGGCTCATAAAAGGAAGCTGCTTGAGGAGGTTGGCAGGGAGAAGCAAGTGAAGATATTTGAGCAGGAGATAACAATGCATCTGGCCAGCTATGAAGTGATGAAAGACTTTCTGTACCAGGAGTTAATAATTACCCATTTGTCATATGTGATCTCTATCCATGTACTTCACTACCACTGTACTCTAACAATGAGCCTCCTCTTTCTATGGATGCTGTGGATATTTGTGGGATACTGCACCCCGGGCTTTCAAGGGAAATGCTTTTACCAACTGTTCTCACTATAGCTTTTAGTAAATACCTTTGCTAAAAATTAAGTTTACTGACAATGGGAAACACACAGATGGGGGGCTCGTGAGCTATAACAGTAGAAGTAGTCACCCAAAGGGTTCACACTAGAACCCAAAAGTAGCAGTCATCTTCTGGTATACACACTCAAGCTTTGAGTGTGAGTTTTAGTTTAAGCGAGTAAACCAGAGGGTTTTTACATAAGGATAGATTTAAGATTTATACAGTAAATATAATGTAATTTGCATGGGGGGGGAGTTTGGCATATAATAGTCATTTAATTAATGTTTATTGATTGGCTGATTGAAAGGCCTCATTTATAAAGTGGTGGTTATGTTAAGCTTTAAAAGAAACTGTGGATTCTGGAGGGGACAAGAGCTGGGTGTGGTGGCTGTATTCCTATAATCCCTGCTACTTGGAGACACTAAATTATTCTGAGCTGCAGTAGGTCTAAAGAGTTTCCACATGACATTTGGAATGAATATGGTGAGTTCCTAGGGGAAGAGGGCAGGGAGAAGATGGGAAGGAAAGGGAAAGAGGAAGGAAAGAAGAAGGGAAAGAGGAAGGGAAGTGAGGAGGTAATTCATTCAAAGCATAAATGCAAAGGACTGGAGACTATTTCAAGTGAGGAACAGCAAGAAGGCCAGTTCTGTCTGTACTGAAGACTGAGTAAAGGGAAATAGTGTTTAATCAACCTAGAAAGGGAGTCCCACCTCCATGACTCACTTCTGGTCTCTGGCTCTGAAAGCATGTATGTGCACTGCCTTCTTTCCACTCAGAGCTCTGGGCCTGCAACTGGCAATATGGCTAAACAAGGTCAGAATTGCTGGTAAATATGGAAGACATTATGGTATACTCGCTCCTTCTGTGACAAGACCAAAATGAAGAGATGAGCTGTGGGTATCTGGCATTGTGGATGTTGTATGAAAACAGTAGCTGGTGATGCACAGACCTACAATACCACCTCTGCAGTCATAGTCAAATCTGCCATCAGGAGACTAAAGGAAATTAAAAACCAGAAAAATCTTCTCTTTATCAAATATCTGTAGCCCATAGTCCAACAATATTAATTTGTGGAATAAAAAAAAATAAACCTAGAAAGGTAGGATAGAGCCAAGCTATGAAGAACTTCAAAAGACAAACTGACGACTTTATATTTTATCCTAGGAGCAATAGAAGGGCAACAGAGAGATATGGCTAGAACTATTTTAGGAATATCACTTTGGGAACTATGAGGACAATGAATGGAAAGGAGAAAGACTAGAGTAAAGCAAACCAATTAAAATGCACAATCAAAATACTCCAGACAAGAGGTAATGAGGGTCTAAAGTAGGGAGATGATCATATAAGTGCAGGGAAGGGAGACAGATAAGACGTGATGTAGTAGTATAATAGAAAATATTAGTCAACTGATTGAATGTAGGAGTCGGGTGGAGAATGAGTAGCTGAAGACAACTCTAAGGTGATAGAAGGAAGAGATGGTTGCATATTTTATAGAAATATGGAAAATTAAGAAAGGGGGGAGGGAGTATTTGGGGAAAGATAATGGGATATGTTTGATATGTCTATGGCACATCTCCTTCAAAATATCCAATAGATATTTGGTGACATAGGACTAGAGTTCTGGAGAAAGACTAAGGTGATAGATAGATAGATAGATAGATAGATAGATAGATAGATAGATAGATAGATAGATAGATAGATAGACACACACATACATGTATCTATATATACATATATGTGTACGTACATACATACATACATATATATCAAGGAGTCATATACATAAAGGTGCTACTAGTCGAATCCACAGGAGCTGATGAAGTCATCAAGTGAGTGCAACGAAAGAAGAGAGTTCAGGACAGAGATTGGGTTATATCCACAGTATCTACAATTAAGGAGCAGCACATAAATTGTGATTCAGCAAAGGACACCAGGAAGAGTAGCTTGCTAAACATATACATGAAGAATGAAAACCCAGAGAAGACAGTTAACAAAAATTTAAGTGTCTTATGTGCCAGGTTAAGTGCTTGGAATATAAAGAAAGACAAAAGACAGTTTGTCCCTGTTCTCGGGGGAAACAACATGCAAGCAATAATGTAATAAGATATATACCGCATATACTAGAATATATAAACAGAGGGAAGGCATTGGCACTAAGGGATTTTGGGAAAGGTTTCTTGCAGAAGATAGGAATTAGCTGAGATTTGAAGGAAGACAGGGAATTGAGGAGGTAAAGATGAGGAGGGAGAGTTTCAGGCACAGGAGATAGCAAGTGAAAATGTCCAAAACTGGGAGATGGAGTGCTTTTTTTTTTTCTAGGAACAGTAAGGAGAACAGTATCACTGGATCATAAAGTATGGGGAAAAGGGGAGAAGGGGAAAATGTAAGGTATAAGAAGATGGAAAAAGTAGCAGGAGACAAGTTAGGAAGGGCTTTGAATGTGAAACAAAGGATTCAGTCCTAAAGGTGATACAGAACACTGGAATTTATTGATAGGGGATGATATGGTCAGACTTAAGCTTAAGAGGAAAATCAATTTGACAGCAAGGTGGAAGATGGATTGGAGGCGAGACTTGATGGAAGGAAATCAACTAGCAATAGTCCAGGCATGAGGTGATGAGGACTTATACCAGGTTGGCAGCAGTGTCAGAGGAGAGAATGGGGCATATGCAAGAAATATTACAAAGGTAAAATTGACCAGATTTGGCAATTGATTGTTGGGGAGATAAAAGGGAGTCAAGGATGACACCTACATTGTATGCCTGGGTGACAGGAAGGATGGTGATGATCTTAACAGTAATGGGAAAGTTCAGAACAGGGGAGATTTTTTTTTTTGTGGAAAACAGTGAGTTTGGTTTTTGATATAGTGAGTTTAAGATGTCTTTGGGGCATCCAGTTTGAGTTATCCAAGAAAGAGTTGGAGAAGTGAGACAAGAGTTCAGGAAAGAGTCTAAGGCTGGACAAAAAAAAAATCTAAGAGTCAACAGAACAGAGATGATCATTGAATCCATGGGAGCTAATGAGATCACCACATGAAATAGTAGAGTGAGAAGAGGAGAGAGCCCAGCACAGAGCCCTGGAGGACATCCATGGTTTACTGGAGCAGGGAGAGGCTTGAGGGGAGCAAACCCAATAGCAGACCATTGCAATAATCGTGGAGCAAGGTGATGAGGAGCTGAACTAGAGTGGTAGCAGTGTCAGAGGAGAGAAGGGGGAATCTTCAAGAGATGTTGAAAAGTAAAATCAACAGGCCTTGGCAACAGATTGGATTTGGTGGAGGAGAGATAGTGAATAGTCAAGTATGACATTGTTGGTTGTTAACCTGATAGGCTAGGAGAACGGTGTTGTCCTCTACAGTAATAGGGAAGGTAGCAGGGCAGGGGGAAGATAATGAGCTCTATTCTGGACATATTAAGTTTTAGATGTCTTCTGGACAGGCAATTCCAGGTGTCTGAAAGGCAGTGGAGATGAGAGATTGGAGGTCAGCAGAGAGGTTGAAGTAAGATAGGCAGAGCTGAAAACAATCAACATAGAGATAGTAATTAAATCCATGGGAACTGATGAGATCACCAAGTGAAGGAGCATAGAGGGAGAAGAGAAGAGGGCCCAGGATGGGACCCTAGGGAACACCTGTGGTTAGAGAACATGGTCTGGATGAGGATCCAGCAAAGGAGACTGACAAGAACAGTCAGACATGTAGAAAGAGAACCAGGAGAGAGTGGTGTTCCAAAACCCTAGAGAGAAAAGAGTGTCAAGGAGATCAAGAAGTACGAGGATTGAGAAAAGGCCATTGGATCTCTTAGTTAAGAGATCACTGGTAACTTTGCAGAGAATAGCTTTGATGAAATGGTAAGGTCAGAAGCTGAAATAAAGCCACTTCTTCATTTGAGACAGGGGTAAGGGAGGAGATAACTGACAGAAGGCATCTGAGTAATAAGAGATGAGAAAGAAGGATGGGATGGTGGGAATAATCCAAGGTTGGGTCCCGAGCAACATTTGGACAAGAGGAAAGAGATTTGAAAGTAGAGGATGTTGTATGATGTTGTATGGTTAGTTGTAATGTCTGTTGGGAAGGGAAGAAAGAGAAGACAAAGTAAAGGTGATGGACTAGAAGAGTACTGAAGGGGCACAAGGAGTGAAGGTCATGGTGAGGATCTGACAATCTAACAGGAAAATATAATACATGTCTGCAAATAAGTGCAAGTTAGAATGAGATAGGAAATGATAGGATCATAGATTGTGATTTAGAGCTAGAAGAGACCTTAGAGATAATTTTGTCCAATCCCCTTATTTTATAGACGAGGAAACTGAAGTTCAAGTAACATAAGCATCTCACCCAAGATCATACAGATAGTAAATAAATAGGGGAGCTAGGATCGGAACCTGAGTCTTCTTATTTCAAATCCACTTCACCCTTGCTGGGATAAAGGAACCATTTATACAAAGTATTCTAGGAAATTTTGAAGAGGAAGAGAACATTTTCACCTGGAGGAATTGCTGCTCTTTTTCATGGATGTGGCAGCTAAGCCTTGAAGGAAGAGAAAGATTTCAAAAGTCAGCGATGCGGAGGCATGGCAAATATTCTGTGCAAATGCACAGACAAAGGAGTACAGAATGACTCAACAGAATTTATGCAAACCACTTAAGCAAGGTACAAACTGAATTCAGAATAAAAAAATCTTTGAGATCAGGTTCTGTTTTGTCTTTGTTTTAGTATCCTTGGCATCTCACAAGGTGCCTTAATATAATAGGTGCTTAATAAAAGTTTGCCAAATTGAATCAATGTAGTGCAGCTGTAGAGTTCCTTAAACTCCCCCCAAAACTTATTAATTATTTACAAACTATAACTTACCTGGTAATTTCCCATGTATAGCTAACTCATCAAACTCATTTGGGAATTTCAGTCCTTGTAGAATTCTACCTCCTGTTGTCAAAATGTCATGAAGCAGTAAGCCAAATGAATAAACATCAGCCTGTTGGTTATGAATTACATTTCCTCTGGCAACTTTAGGTGTGCGAAACCCTGAAAATAAGCAAACCAGTGAAAAGCTATATTCTACAGCATAAGAAGCACATAATAAGAAGCAAAATGGCATTAAAGACTAAGAATTCAGGGCAGCTAGATGACTCAGTGGATAGAGCACCAGCCCTGGAGTCAGGAGGACTTGGTACTTACTGTCACAGACATGTGATACTTACTAGCTGTGGGACCCTGGGCAAGTCACTTAACCCCATTGTGTCACTAAAAAAAGAAGAAAAAAGGCTAAAAATTTAGAGAAAAGAGTTCTAATTCTACTTGTGTTAAGCGCAAACACAGAGGTAACACCTCTGCCTTGGTATAATTTCCATCTTTATGGGCACTTCATTCTCCCATACAAATCATGACCTCTCCTAGTCTTTGTAGACCATTTTACTGGAGTGTGCCCACTGCACATGCCAGCATACTACCTTACATATAAATAGTAGTAAGTGGATTTGCTCTTTGATCTAAGCCTTGCCAGTTTGAGCTAAGAAAATAGTCTAATATCTTTTTTCATATGACAGGTTTTAAAAGTGCTATCATACCCTTTCTAGGCTCTCTGCAGATTATATAACTCCAATTTCCTTAACTGATTCTTACATGCCATGCTTTCATTTCCTTCCCTCATTTTGGATTCGAGGCTTCTACTAATTTGGTCTATCAGTAAAATAGCTTTTTTTTTTCTTTTGGCCATCATATTACATTGTTGACTCATGCTAAGTTTGAGTTTGCAGTACACTAAAATCCAGTTCATTTCTTCCACATGACCAATATGCTATGTAGCCATGTCTCTCTACCATGCTGTACCTGTATAATTGATTTCTGAACCCAGAGTTGGAATTATGGTTTTTGTCACTATTAAATATCGTTGCATTAAATTTGGCTTTTAGCCTGAAGTCTTTTTTTTTTTTAATCTCAGTTCTCTCTCTCATATGTTAGCTATTCTGCTCAATTTCATATGATGTGTAAATTTAATTAAAAAAATAAAGTTATCCCAGCCTTCATCCGGCATGGTGCAATAGAAATGGTGCTATATTTGTAGTAAGAGTACCTGGGCTTGGATTATAGCTCTGTACTTACTACTTGGATGCTGTACAACAAGTTTTTTAACCTCTCTGGGATCAATGTCAACCTGGAGAGAGGTTTCTAATGGAGTAATACCAACCTCTGTTCAGCCTAGGATCATAAAATCAAAGATTAAAAACTGGGAGGGGGACCTTAGGGGTTTTATTAATGCAACTCCTTCTTCCAGAAGAACTGCTAACTCTCTAGGACCTTCTGTCTGAGGTTATGTTTTATCCTACGCAAATAGGCAGTGTGGTAAATAAGGAGACAGCAGGCCTTGGAGTCACAAAGATTTGAGTTTAAATTTTGCTTCTGATACAGGGCTGTGCGTCCCTGGGAAAATCATTTAACCTCTCTGTGGCCCCAGGAGTCTCTAAGATTACAAGCTATAGAACAGCTGTTATTTGGTATTCTTTACCGGGAACTTCTTATACAAATGAAATCACAGTTCCTCCCCGGCCCTCCAAAAAATAGTAAATAGACAGAATCTGACTTTTATGACATACCTGCTGTTCCTTCAGATGTCTTTATCCCCACTCTGCAGCAGTACTGAGCAATTCCATAGTCTGCAATCTTGACAATGACTGCAGAATTAGGATACAGGGTAAAAAGCAGTACACTGTGAGGCTTCAGATTCTGGTACATAATCATGGATGCACAGAGATACTGTTTGATAAGGTAGAAATGATCGATTTTGAAAAAACATTTTAAGTTAAAATAAAATATTCCTTTGTAATTCCCACATTAAAATGTACATACTCATAAAATATTCCATGAATTGATTATTTTATATTGAGGTTAATTTTCAAAGTTAAAAGAAGAAAGTTACAACATGCTAGTCATTAGACTATAATATTAATTACAGTGATAAATTATGACTTCTAAATACATACTTATATATAAATCAATGAGACATTAAAATCTACAATGACCAATTCAGTAGAGACTTTTTAAAATATCCTATAGTAATTACTTAAATAATTATCATACATTCAGCTAAGAAAGAGTGCTGAAATACTGAATGTCAGTCAGCATCCAAAAAGGGCTTGACAAACCAGACTACTGGGCTAAATCTAATAAAACTAAATTCAAGAGAAATAAATGTAATTTTTTCCATTTGAGTGGAAAAAAAACTTCAAAATATGATATTGAGGAAGCACGGTAGACAGCAATTTAGGGGTTTAGAGAGTCAATAGTATGACATGGAAGCAAAAAAAAAAGTAATGAAATGTAAGGTTCAGCTTACAGGAATAAGGAGGTAATAACCAACCAATCAAAAAGCACCTGTTAAGAGCTTACTGGGCACCAGGCACTATGCTATAAGCAGTAATAGCAGCTAGCATTCATATAGCGATTATATGCCAGGCACAATGCTAAGTGCTTTATAAATATTATCTCACTTTATCTTCATAATAAGTTTCTGAAGCTACATTTGAACTCTAGTTTTCCTGGCTTCAGGTCCAGAGCTCTGCACCACCTGGCTGTCTCTAAAAAGTAATAATCTGGGGCAGCTAGAAGGCACAGTGGATAGGGCACCGGCCCTGAAGTCAGGAGGACCTGAGTTCAAATTTGACCTCAGACACTTGATACTTACTAGCTGTGTGACCCTGGGCAAGTCACTTAACTCCATTGCCTAGCCAAAAAAAAGAAAAAAAACCTAATAATCCGTGCCCTCAAGGAGTTTGTATTTCATTGGGGGAGACAACATGTACATACACAAGTATATAAAGAATCTGTAGAAAATAAATACATTAGGAGTTTGGGAGGATCAGGAAAGCGTTTCATTTAGAATTTGGTACTTGATCTAAATGTTGAAGAGGAAAAAAAGGATTCCAAGAAACAGAGATAAGGAGGGAGTGTATTTCTGTCACAGGGATAGCCAATGGGAAGTCACAGAGAAGAGATATGCAATGGAATGTGTGAGGAAGAGCCAAAATGCAAGAAGGCTGGACTGTAGAATATGGGAAGGGGAATAATAAGCAACTGGCCTGGAAAGGTAGGTTGGGGTCAGGTCATGAAGGGCTTTAAATGCCAAACAATGAATGCCAAACATTTTACTGTAGAGGCAATTGGGAATCATAGGTGTTTACTAAGTGGAGGGAAGTTGACGTAGTTCAAACTATGTTTTGGGAAAAGTACTTTGCTAGTTATGTAGAAGATAGATTGGAGTAAGGAAAAATGAGTCTGGTAAGCCAATTAGGAGGTTATCACAACAGCAAAGGTAAGAGGCAATGAAGACCTGAACTAAAGTAGTAGATGCGTGACTAGAGAGGAGGGTCAGATATGAGAAACACTGCGACAGTAGAAATTACAAGATTTGGCCGATGATGATAATGAGAATGAAGAGTCAAGGATAATTCTGGGTGACTAGAAGGTGGTGCTTTTGACAATAAGAGGGAAATTTAGAAGAAGTGTGAGTGCAGGGAGAAGATGAGGTATTGAGGAAGAGAGAAAGACTATGGACCGAGCACTGAATTCACTGAGGAAAGAGTGTCCTGGAGGTCTGTAGATAATAGCTACTAGAATCTTGATTGGGTGATAAAGACAGAATGAATGACTCCCAAAGAAGGAAATGTGTGTGTGTGTGTGTGTGTGTGTGTGTGTGTGTGTGTGTGTGTGGTTTATTACCTACTTGATTGCGTGTTGTGTCTCCCTTTATACTATGTTCTCCTTGAGAGCAGGAACTGTCTTTTGACTTTCTTTGTCCATAGTATAGTGCCTAGCACATAGTAGGTACTTAATAAATGCTTGTTGTTAAGGGGCCCCCTAAACTTGTCTTCTTAAGTTGCCATATTTTCCAGACTCCCTGGACCCAGAGCACACAGGAGGCCCTGAACATGTCAATGATAAAGCACCCCCCCCAGCTGACATAATTTGTATTTGCACCCCAAGCTAGACTCCCTATGTTTGCTTGGCAGTCAAGACAGGTGCTAATCAGTCTGTACCAGCCTGAAAAACTGTTTTGTGCAGCTGAGACCTTTGTAGATAAGCAGACCCATCCTATCTTTGGTCTAGCAGTTTCTGAAGGTAAAAGAATGCTGCTTTTGCCATCACCTTTCTCCTGCCCTTTGGGAGGGAATTAGTCCTTTCCCCCTCCCCTATAGTTGCTATTATTATCCCTGCTTTACAGATGAGGAAACTGAGGCAGACAGCTATTAAGTGACTTGTCCAGTCACACAGATTGTAAGTATCTTGGGTTGGTTTCAAAGCCTTTCTTATTAAGTCCAGAGCTTTATCCATTGTTCCACTAGTTCTAAGTAGCTCCTTATTTGTTCTGGCTGTGTTTATTTATTTTGTGTGTGTGTGTGTGCATGCATATATATATACATATATATGTATATATTTTGCATATACATTTACTCCAAACAGATACATGAAATTAAAATTTTCTTTCTTATTTCTATTACTTTATTGGACATTCAAAAATTCAGGAAATAGCCTTGTTAAAGTCTCCTTCTATACAAACCTAAAATAGAAACTTGAGCAAAAATTTCAAGATCCTTCTCCATTTCACTGCCAGTAAAAGTAATTACATTAAGCCATCAGCAGCATGTAGTGCTATTCTGTACTAGAGTGTTCTGATTAAGCTAGCTTTGTCTTGTTGAAGCAACTGATTTAGAAAACTCTTTGAAACTAATTCCATTACCAACATTTGGGGACAAATACCAGCAGCAAGGAAAGATATCAGACTAGGGTGGTGGAGATGGCAAAACACTACTAGCTCCTCTAAATGTTTAAAAAAGTAATTTGAATTAATGAGGGTGAGAAATGCACATACATATTTATCAAAATTGCTTTTCTTCTCGATTTAATATAGAATATTCAACATTCCAAAATTTAAATGACTAAGCATAAAGTCAATTTGGAATGAGTTGAAACTTTCTATAGAGCTTAGAAGCTCAAGATACTTATATTCTACTTAAGTAGTTTGAAAGAAGAAGAGGAAAGGGAATGTAGGAAAACCTGTCAGGAGGCATACTCCAGCTCAGGTTGTTAGTGAATAATAACAAGGCCTATACTGAGGTTATGGAAGAGAAAATAGACAGAAGAGGTTTGTGAGGCTGTATCAACAAGATTTGGTAATTGAATATAGGTGACAGAGAGGTAAGCTTCAAAGACAGCAACAATATTTTGAACATGAGGGACTGGATAGTGGGATGGGGTTGGAAGAGTATAAATTTGGGGGGAAATATAAACAGTTTCACATATGTTAAATTTGAGGTACATGTAGGACATTCAAATCGAAACGTCTTACATAGTCTGTATGTCCAAAAGAGATGGAGAATTTTATGAGACAAGGGATCAAAAGTTAAAGTGAATGAGGATGAAGACTAAAAAAAAAATTGAATTTGGTGATTAGTGGGTTAGTGATAAACTCTGAGAACAGTTTAAGTAAACTAAATGGAATGTCGGGGTGGGGTGGAAGGGAAGCTAGTTCAGGATGGGGTGAGAAGAGAATATGTAGCCATGGGGGATATAGATGACCCTTTTTTACTGAAAAGGAGAAGATAACATTCATCAAGAGAAAAAGTGTGGTGTTTTGGGACCTTTGAACACATTTGTAAGTAAGAAGCCAGTGGAGTCTGGAAGTGGCTTGGAAGAGGAAGAAAAGAGGATAGCAGGAAGAAAGGAAAAAAGTGTTTATTAAGCATTTACTATTTGCCAGGCACTATTTGCAAGTTATTTTACAAATATTATCTCATTTGATCCTCACAATAATACTGAAAGATAAGTACTTGAACAGAGGTTTAAGTGACTTGTCCAAGGTCATGCAGCTAATAAGTATTTAAGGTCACAACTGATTTCAGGCCTTCCTGACTCCAGGCCAAGGGTTCCTGGTAGATTCAGGGAAGTCTTTTTTTAGGATTGATGACAATTGAAAATGTTGGTAGATATAAGTGTTGAGGTTTAGAGGTTTAGGGGTGCTGGGATCCCAAAATCACGACACACAGGTCCTGACCAAATGAATTTGACACAAGCCTTTTTTCAGCCAGAGACAGGGTTTATTAAAGATACGCCACATTAGCCAGACTCTTAAGGAATCTAAGCATTTGTATCACTAATACAAGTGGTCCAGATTTCAAAAATCTGAACCCTTGGCTAGACTGATAAAGAATCTGAACCTTTAAATGGAGACAAAATGGACCTTATATACAGAGAGACTGTGGGAGGGATCTAGGAGTGGCCAAGTAGTTTGGGGTGACTGGAGGAGGGGTCTAGGAAGGACCTTGATGAGAGTGACTGGGGTTTAGGTAGGATCAAGGGTGGGAAATGGCTGGGGGCCATCGGGAAGTGGACAAGGGAGGGCTGGGCTAGGTTAATGGAAGCAGAGAATTGGGAGATTGGATGTAGGTGATAATAAAAGGCCAGTTGATTAGGATTATAGCCTCAGGCCAACTCAGAGACTTCCTCTACCGAGTGGGAGAATTCAAGGTGGGGTTTTCTTAGGGCCTATCTTGGGGCCATACCCCATCTTATGGAAAGGAACCAGTGGAGAAGGGATTAAAAACACATGAAAGAAAAAAGATAGCCTCTCCCACCCCCTTCCTTTTGTTGAAGGTAGCACTATTTTCCTGGTCATGCAAGTTTGCTGCTTAGGAATCATTCTGACTTTTCATTGTCACCTATTTCCCATATACAATAAGTTACCAAACCTACTGAATTTTACCTTCATAATGCATCTCCTATTCGTTCCCTTCTCTGCATTCATACAACCACCCTATTTCAGGCCCTCTTCACCTCTTGGTTGGATTATTGTAATGGATATAGATGTGTTCTCATTCTTGCTCTGATACCCACTTTCCTAAGCACTCAGATTTTTTAGAAGGAAAGTCAAAATCCTTACTATCCTTCCCCCTGCCACCATTACTCAAAAGATTCTCCTTTGAGGTTCTTTCTACCTTTATTTATCATCCAATCCAAATTATGGTGGTTATTATCTAGTAGCCCCAGGACTCAGAGGTAGGGAACCTATGGCTTCCAGGCCACATGTAGCCTCAAGGCTGCAGATTCTCCTGTTCCAGTTCATTCTCTCCTTTCTTTCTCAAAGAGTTTAGAACTTGGTCTTTCTCTGCTCTTCAACCTCAATACTATAAATGGTAATATTCCTTCACTCTAACAGTTCCAAAATCTGTTCCATTCCCATGAACTACCACTTCACTCCTCCTTAGCTACACACAGGGATGGTTACATCCTTGATCTCACTGTCATCCATATATGTTCCACTCCTATGAACAAGAATTTTGAATTTTCTTTAACTGATCATAAGCTCCTATGACAGCATCTCTCCTTCTGACTCATTCCTCCTAAACATATTCTTTGTCCTCATTATGACCTCTATTCATTCAGTATTTTCCTGGACATCTACCCAATTCTGGCTTAATTTTGTTCCCTTCCCAAACTATGCTCCACAGTTAACCACTCCAACTTCTCTCTCTTCTCTTGCTCCACTGACTTGGATTAATTCCACCATCCACTTCCTCTATGTGCAGCTGAATGGAACTAAAAGAAATAATACATCTACATAGTCTACTATGAATTTGTTATCCATTCTCAACTGGGCCTTTATTAAAGCAAGCAATCGGCTCTTTCCTAATTTGATTTTCCAAGTGATTGTTCAAACCTCTTCTTTTCAGGTCTCCCATATGCCCTTCCCCAACATGCCCTACCCTGAAAATTTACCAAGAAAACAAGCCATGTTCTGTGAGCTCCCACTTCCCTTCACTACACCTAATAACTTCTTCACTCTCCCATTCTTTCCTCTTTAACTCCAGGTTCTAATAAATGAATTAATGTTAAAGCATTCATTAAGCCTTAGAGATGAAGATACAAAACAAAGACAGTCCCTGACCTTAAGACATTCTGAAGGAAAAAAAACAACTGGAATGGCATCCAGAGAAACAGAGAGGGACAGTTTGGTGCAGAAAGTTATAAGGATGGTAAGAGAGATAAAAGGGAGGTAGAGTGATAAACCCCCATCCAAGAATGCTGGAAAAGATAAGTGATAAATGGTTCATGGTTCCAGTAGTGGAAGGCGGGTGAGAGAGTAGAAAAGAAGGAGCAGGTATACATAATGATGATGACAGCATTTATATAATACTTTGAGGTCTACAAAGTGCTTTACAAATATTACTGCATTTTATCTTCATGCCACACCTGGGAGGTAGGTACTATTATTACTCCCCTTTTACAAATGAGGAGGCAGACAGAAGTTAAGTGGGTTGCTTATTTGAACTCAGGTCTTCCTGACTTCAAATCCAACATGCTATCAACTTCACCACCTAGCTGCCTGCCTTATGTACCATGGTAAGGTGAGAGATGAACTCTCAAAAGTGAAGCCTCCTCAAAAGGTCAATAATTCTTGATTATTACTTTCAAAATTCTCCCCCACTCAGACCCTGTCTTTAAGCACTTAACAGAAAGAATAAGCCCTGCCCCACCCCCAACCTGAGCTGGTTGCCCTTGGCTTCCCACCTCTTTCCTTGTCTTTGAATTTCGAGCCTGGAATGCAAGCCCACCCCCAGTTAAGGGGAATAAGGGATAGAGGTGGGCAGAGACTTGTTTGCGTGGTGGGTGGGGACTGGTTTGCGTTAGGGTTTATAAGGCGTCTCCTGTTGCATGCCAGCCTCTCTGTCCCACGTGCGTCGAAGGAACAGACAGCCATCTTTCGAGACTATAATAAAGGCAACCTTTGCTTTCCACCTTGAGAAGTCTCTGAGTTTACTTTGGGTTAGGGTCGCTGTCCCACACAGTAAGATGGCTGGTGAGGAGGATGTGGAGGAGGTGGTTAGAAAGGAGAGAATAAAGAGAAATATGACTGGGGCTTTCCAAAAATACTGTTTTTGGAGAGACAGTCATCTATTAGGAGAGTGGGCCCTAGGGAAGAAATTTCTCGAGGGTATGATCTATTGGCAAGGAGGCCATCAGGACAGTGACCTGACCCACCAAAGGCAACCCTTTCCATAAGCCTTTGATCCCATCCCTTCCTGTCTTCTCCAGAATACTTCCCCAACAATTATCCTCTCTCTCACTCTAATCCTCAATCTCTATCTACTGGTTGCTTCCCTATTGACTAAAAACATGCCTAAATCTCCTTCATCTTTAAAAAACCCTCTCTAGTCCCTACCATGTCCTTAAACTGTTGTCCTATAACTCCTCTGTTTCTCAGCCAAACTTCTAGGGAAGAAAACTGTCTATGTTCACTGCTTCTACTTCCTTTCTTACTAGATTCTCAATGCTTCACAAGATAAGTTCCAATCTCATCATTCAACTGAAACTATTCTATCCAAAGTTACCAAAGACCTTTTAATGACCACATCTCATTTCCTTTTCTCAAGCCTCATCCTCCTTACTTCTCTGCCACAATCGACGCGGCTGACTCTCCTTATCTCCTGAGAACTCTCTCTTCTCTGTTTTCATGACGTGGCTTTCTCTTGGTTCTTCTTCCATCCATCTGACTGATCCTTCTTTATCACCTTTGCTGGATCATCTGTATTATTTCCCCTAATTGGTGGCATACTTCAAAGCTTTTCTTCTATGTCTACATTTTCTCACATGGTAATCTCATCAATTCCCCTGAGTTTACCATCTCTATACAGATGGCTCTGAGATCTAAATATCCAGCTCTAGTTCCTTTCTTTTGCTCCAGTCACCAGCTTTATATGGTCATTTTAAACTTATATTCCATAGGCATCTTAAACTCATTATCTTTCCCTCCAAATCCATTCTTCTTTTGGACTTCTCTAATTGTACTGCCAAACGCACCATTATCCCTTGAGTTCTAGAGGTTCAATATGATCTCACCTCCTCAATCACTCCAAACATCTAATCAGCTGCCAAATTTTGCCATTTCTAACTCTACAACATTTTTCACATTTGATACTTTCTCTTGACCCACACAGACACTACTCCAGTTAAGACCCATACAACCTCTCAACTAGACTATTGAAAAGGGCTTCTAATTGGTAAACCAACCCAAGTCTATTTAATTATAATCCTTCTCCTACCTAGATATCAAAGAGATTTTTAAAAGCACAGGTTTGAATGGCTTCCCATTATCTCTAGGAAAAATATAAACTCTGCTGGCATTTAATGTTCTTAACAGCCTGGGTCCCAGCCTATCTTTCCATCCCTATTATATATTACTCAATCTTTCTGGCCTTCCTGTTTCATGAATGGTATTACCACTCTCCTAATTTTAAAACTTTGAAATTTTGAAAGCAATTCAAGGAATCTGGATTTCTATTTTGCTTTCTTCACCCAGACAACTGCCCGGTCTTATACTTTATTGTGCAAAGTACTTAAATTTGTCTCTTTCTATTCATTTCCGCCACCCTAATTTAGGCTTTTATTTATTTCATGCCAAGACTATTGCAATAACTTTCCATTTCCAAATCCTCTCCAACATAATCTATTCTATGTACCACCTCAAGACTACAAGATAATCTTAAAATAATACTTTGATCTTGTCACCCCTCTGCATCCAAATACCCTCAATGGCTCCCTAGAGCCAAATACAGTCCAAGTTCCATAACAGGTGTTTTAATATTCTGTACAGTCTAAAGAAACTTCTTTCCAGTTTTCTCTCTCACCATTCCCCTAAAGAAACCTACCATTTGCGGTGAAAATCTTGTTCTTTTACATGTCTTTATATTTGTTTAGGGATAGCTAGGTAATGAAGTAGATAAAGTGCTGGGCCTGAAGTGAGGAAGACTCATCTTCCCAAGCTCAAATCTGATCTCAGATACTACTTGTGTGACCCTGGACAAGTCACTTAACCCTGTTTGACTCAGTTTCCTCATCTGTAAAATGAGCTGGAGAAGAAAATGGCAAACCACTCCAGTATCTTTGCCAAGAAAATCCCAAATGGAGTCAAGAAGAGTCAGACATGACTGAAAAATGACTGAACAACAACTAAATATCTGTTTAGACTATTCCTTCTCCCTATAAACGACTTCCTCTCCAAGCAGTGCTGTCAAAGTCTTACTAGGCCCTCAATGATCAGGTCAAACATTACATCCATTTCCAACTCAAAGTAATCTTTCTCTCCTCTGAATTTCTAAAGTTCCTTATTCAGATCACTCTTCAGAGCCGCATATTATTCAATGCCTTGTTTTTTCAGTTGAGCACATTCACTAGAGGGCAGGGATCATATCATTCATCCTTGTACACTATAGTGTTCTCTAAGTAGAATATATTCAATATATATTTGTTGACTCATGAGAAAATAAACCTCAATTCCTTCATTACAGATATGGAATATTTATAGATGTAGAATACCATATGCAGTGTCAGGCATAGTTAATGTATTGGTTGGATTTGCTGAGTTGCTTATTTTCCCCCTTTTCTTTTTAATCTTTGTTACAAAGGATAGGTTCCTGGGAGAGGAGGGGTGTGTGTGTGCTTATGTGTACTGTGAGTGCACATGCATGTGCATATGCACACATATACATACATATACATTTATTTAGAAATGAATCTGATAAAACAGCATCAACAAAAATTAACGTGATAACATTATATGTAACCATATACAGAATTTAAAGAATGAGAAGAATAGAAACAGTGGGATCTTAAAAGCAATGGAGCAGAAAACAGAAATAGGAAGTAGAGACATTGTGTGTACAGATGCATGGGGGTGGGGGGTTGGGTAGAGAGAAGTATAAAAGAAGTTGCACAATCTAGACTATTTATGAACTGTCAATGTTATACAATGAAAACTATAGATACCAAAGTATACAATTTTATTTTTTTGTATTATACCCACAATCTAGCTGGAAATTCATAGTTCTATATTGTCTTGGTTATTTAATTATTTAATTAAATGCTGAGACTGGGATGAATAATTGCAACATCTTCAAACATGCTTATCCTGGATATTAACTGAGATTCAACTTGTCAACAGTTTTTTGAAAGTACAATTCCATGTAATGGAATTCTATTGTGCTATAAGAAATGATGAGGGGCAGCTAGGTGGCGCACCGGCCCTGAAGTCAGGAGGACCTGAGTTCAAATGTGGCCTCAGACCAAATACTTAACACTTACTAGCTGTGTGACTCTGGGCAAGTCACTCAACCCCAACTGCCTAGAGAAAAAAAAAGCAAAAAACAAAAAACAACAACAACAACAACAACAACAACAACAAAAAGAAATGATGAGCAGGTAGACTCCAGAAAAACCTGGAAGGACTCATATGAACTGATGCTGAGTGAAGTGAGCAGAACCAGGAAAACATTGCACACAGTTACAGCCACATTATGCAATGACTGACCTTGATAGATTTAGCTCTTCTCAGCAATGCAAGGATCTAAGATTACTCCAAAAGACTTACGATGGAAAATACTATCCATATCCAGAGAAAGAATTTTGGAGCCTAAATGCAGACAGAAGCATCCTATTTGCTCTCCTTTTCTTTTGTTATTTTGTTTTGTTTCTTCTTTCTTGTGGTTCTTCCCATTAGTTCTAACTCTTCTTTACATCATAACTAATGTGAAAATAGGTTTAATATGAATGTATAAGTACAGCCTATATCAGATTACATGCTGTTTTGGGGAGGGGGGGAGGAGAGGGGGAGGAAGAAAATTCAAAACTAAAAATAAATAAATAAATGATTTTTTCAAAAAGTACAATTCTAAAAAAGCAACAAGTTTTCACACACTATACATTAAATACATTAATGTTAATTCAAATCTTCATATCACATCTTTCGGATGACTCTATGAATATCTGAGATATCCTGAACTTGATGCTTTGTGCAACTAATTTAACTTATTTGATATTCCAAATCCAAAAAGTTGTTCATTCTTTTGTTTTTTTAAGTATATGAATTTATCGTGTAAACACTTCGAGGAAACTCAAGACTGTTAAAGCGGATGGCCACTCCACATAATGTGTAGCCTCTATTTGCACAATTTCTTTTAAGGTTGTAAAGTCTCTATCACACAAGGTTAATTTCAAACCTTCTTCATATCCCAAAATAAAGAAGACCTCAGAAGGGCTTTGTTTGAGTAGTTAAGTGTTTCTACAATGGACTATCTCATACCACTTCCACATCAGTGAAACTCTAATATCACCAGGAGGCGACATTACACAGAGCAGAAAGTACTAGCTCTAATCAGAGGACCCAAGTTCAAATCCCACCTCTGATGTCTTTAATTCCCCTTATCCTTAGTTTCCTCAACTGTAAAATGAGAAGGTTTTTTAGGTCCCTTCTGGCTCTATGATTCTATGAAGTCCAATTTTTTTCATGAACAAAGAAATATCATCAACTATAAAATGCCAAGCATAAATTATAATATCAGAATGTTATTAACATAATAATAATTAATATGATTTTTAACATAATGATGCACAAAGAAAATTATGAAATGTTAATGGTTTTAAAGTTCAGAGAAAAAAACTAAACAACTAAACACTTAAAGTATGTTTGATTTTTGTGTGTATATGTGGCATCTACTCCATACCATCACTAAATTAAAATACTTACCTAAAAGAAATTCTGATACTTGTTCACACTCCAACTCATCATTATTCAACATGATATTTAAGGCAGATTGGTCAAAATTAAATCAGGAGTAATATGATCTATTGGGATAGTAAGCCTTGGTTGATCTGAATCAATTAAGAGATCTCCTGTGAAGAAAGGAGCTGAGACATTTTTGTTAAATGTGACATGTAGTTAAAAAGTAAATATATTCAACACTTATTTTTAACTGATTAGGTACTTATTAATCCCACTTTGATCTGCTTACCCCATCATCAAATTTTTGTACTGATGGATCTGATTTTGTTCAAAAGTTACAGTTCACATATTTATAGCCAGTTACAATGTCTATACAATGTATAGACAGACACTGATGTAGATTTGTGTAGATGAATATGGATGTATATACATTTGTATTTATTCACTGTGCCATAACAATGCTTCTTTCCTTTTTTTTAACCTCTAATTCTCTCCTTTTTTCCAACCATGTATTCTATTTAAGTCTACTTTTTACTCTCATCATTTCTATATTCTTTTCATTTGGAAGTTTTGAAAAATCTCACACTGACTATTAACTCTAATTTTTAAAAGTTCACATCTATTGTTGGGAATCTCTTATGACCACTGGCATACCCTTAGAGTGAGAAAGTGGTTTAGAGAAAGTATTCTCAGGGATAAAAGATTTGTTTGCTGTATACACATCTTTTCATCACAATCCATCCTTTTAGATGCAGATGTACATAGTATGAGCAACAGAAACACATATCCTACCTCAGAAGACACAGATAATACGACTTTCCTGATGCTATTCTATATAGAGAGGTAATCAGGAAAGTGCACACATGTACAGAGAGGCCTGACTGTCGTTGCTTACAAACACATATACATATTGGCCCTTTAGTCTATAGAAAACACATACAAATTGGCTTACAAACACAAATACATACCCATTGGCAGGTGTGCTAAAGAATATTCCCACTGTCTTCGGTAGCTTCAGGCAGAATTCTCTGAAGTTACATGTGTCCTCATATTTTCTCTTTCATTTCCCTGCCTAGCTGTGTTAACTCATACTGCTAACTATCCTAAGCCACTCAAGAAAAGATAATTAATTAGAATGTTCTCAGCTCTACATTATCATTTTCATCATAAAGTTTTTTCACTAAGTGTATATGTAGCCTTTACTTATATTTGTACAATATTTACAACCTGAAGTCATAATGGACAACAAAAATGTCTACTTTTATTTTGTCCTGTGCTTACTACTACACAAGAATAAAATGCATTTCAAAGACTCTTTTAATATACATATGCATGGAATAGGAATAAGAACTGGACCTGAAATTTCTTGGGTAGAGAGAAATCCCAGATGAGGAAATTTCCTCTAGCAAATCAATTAGCATATTCTCTCCTCTCCAAGAAGGTTGCCCAGAACACTGAGAGGTTGTGACTTGCCCAGGATCACATAATTAGAAGCTGGAATTAAACCAAGTTCTTCTTGATTCTGATGCCAGCTCTCTATCCACTATATATACATACACCCACGCATGCAAACAGACTCTCTCTCTCTCTCTCTCTCTCTACACACACACACACTTTTATTTGAAGACTGAATAAAACATCCTCTTTATTAACAAAACAACCTCTGTACAAAAATTATAAATGTTTACAATATTAAAATTTTGCTTTTAAAGTCAGATTGTCACTTAGTAATACTTTTAGAGTAGATGATACTGTTTCTTCAAGGCAAGTTTCTTTCAATCTGTTATCCCAGTCAAAAAGCAAAAACCTCAACACCTTATATCTCAAAGGACATTTTGTTAACTGCTTGGTTTCTAAATTCAACTGTATGTATACACACACACACATACACACACTCTTAGGTAGTATAATGTAGTTCTCAAATGAACACATCTCTTCATTAAAAGGCATTATCTTTATTAGTGTTGCATCTTAGTGAAATTTTTAAGGCACATACCTTCTTCAGTTTTCTTCTTTAAATTATCAAGTAATATTTTTTGTTGCTCTTCATTATCATTAAAATATATAAATCCCATTTCTGTAACAATGATTCTCCTTCACCACAGATATCTATTTCCAAAAAACCAGGAAACTATTCTTCCATGAGAGAATCTATGTGATCTACAACTTGTCCCAAAATAATACAGCCCATACAATCCAAGAAATAGTTCATTAAAATCATATTCAAGTGCTATATAGTTATACATAGCTTTTTTATATAACTAATATAATATAGTATAACACAATATAATGTTTGTGATATTACAAATAGCTTTTAATTGTAAAGGAAAAAACAAATACATGAAACTTTCTCAAACAATGTGAAACAATATTTAGAATCAACTGATTTACCTTTTCTGCATGAAGGTGTAATTTTCAAGAAACTCTCTGAGCTGTTGTCCAAAATGGAAGACTCTACCAGACAACAGACTTTGGGAGACCAATTCAGGTAGATTCTTTGGCTCCAATACATTCTATTGAGGCAAAGGACCCATTCTAAAGGAGATTGGAAAAAAAAATCTCATAACCTTTGTGAGAGATGGCCTAAAGTGCAATTCCATCTAGTTCCCAAATATGGGTACATTTGATTAGATTGTACCCCTTGAGTACTCAGCCAACGGGGGAAAGAGGTAAGAGAGTAGGAGGGGACAGGAGTTAGGGCTATAAACTTTGCTTCTCACAGGCACTCCCTGGCTGCCACTGCTTGAGCAGCCACAAAGGCTGTGCCCTTTCTCATGAGAAAGAATAAAGACCTTTTCTGACTCTGATTCAGACTCCAAACTCTCGATTTCGGTGGTCACTGTCCCACACACCTTCCATAATAAACTCTACCAAAACTGACAAAATTCCCCAAACAAATTACATAAAACAAAAATTAAGTAGTTTTTGTTCAAAGTGAAAAATGTTGGCCACCAAAAAAGATCAATTAATTCCAAAAGGATACTCCAAAAAAATACTCTTTGAAAGATTAAGAACTATTTTTATTCATCATTAAATCCCTCACCTTTAAAAATCAGAAATGAGTTCAAATGTCCATTGATCAACTTTGGAAATATGTCAGTTTCCATTAAAAACAACAACAACAACCTTATACCCCTGTACAAATTGTTGTGGTTGTTTAGTTTTAGTGCAACTAACTTGGGAGGAAATTGAGTCAATGAAAGGTATTCATAATCGTTCTTCCTATCAAAGATTGTACTGAAATCCTAATGTTCTAACCTTTCTTTTGCAAATCTAATTCTCCATCAACAATGAAATGTAACAAAAGTTTCTTGTTGAGACGCATTTCAAAATATAGGAACAGCTCATTTATCTGAATGCTGCCACACATAAATCTGAATTTCTGTTTAAGAAGTAAAATAAATTATGTTTATTTTAACAGTGTTTGATGAGATTTTTCTAAAATATACTGTTTACTCTCGTGGCTTCTTAGTGGATACTGAATTTTTAGGTACTTCATGATTGTTATGAACATTAATTATTATGCTATGCTATAATTACTATACAGTATTGTCCTCAAGCTAGCCAGGTAACATTATTAACTTTGGACTGCTATGTTTTTTAAGTCAATTATATTTGTTCCGATCAACTCCCTGACTATCTTTCTGTCAGCAATCTTTTCTTACTGCTGTCATAATGCCTGCCTCTAGCTACCCCTATGCTTTCAATGGGCTACTTCTTCCATGGGCTGGGAAACTAGATGACCAAGTTTGTGAGAAGAGTGATTAGACACTGCTTGAAGACCTAGGAAGGCATTCCTGTGAATTAAATGCATGAGCTTTAATTTAGCACATGAACTTGATGCTATGCGGCAGCTAGGTGGACCAATGAATAAAATACTAGGCCCAGAGTCTGAATGACCTAAGTTCAAATCAGGCCTCAGACACTTAATAGCTGTGTGAACCTGGGCAAGTGATTTAAGCTCTGTTTGCCTCCATTTCCTCAATTGTAAAACGCAGGCAATAACAGCACCTCCTCACATTATTGCTGTGAAGATCAAATGAGATAATATTTGTAATTTGCATTATAAATTGTAAAGTGCTTAGCACAGTGCCTGGCACAATTATTCCTTTCTCTTTCTCTTCACTCTATAATATATGTGAGATATTGCCTCTTTCGTATATGGACATTTTGGCTGATGAAAGGGAAACAAAATGAACATCTGTGTAGGGAAAATTGATAAAAAGGAAAATCAACTTAAAACATAAGTAACATATTGATGACAGATACAGACTGTTCTGAGATCCACATAGAGAAATGCTCATCAGATACATGTACTAAAAGGACCTGTTTAAAGTCAAAGCAAAGAGTAATGATAGTTGCAGGGTATGGTTGTTTATTGGCATATATATGTGTATGTGCATATATATGTATATGTATGTATTTGAATATTTTCAGAATTTTAAAGATTATACTAGGAGAAACAGTAAGGCAAACAATTACTTGGAGAATGTGGAAAAATTATATAAAGACTGGTAGAATAATACCTGACAGAAAGGTGAGATAATTTTCACATCATAAGTTAGAGATGGATCACTGCTTACAAGGAGCCACTGATTTGAGCCATTAGAGTAGTAGTAATAGTAGTAGTAGTAGTGGCAGCTAGCGTATATATAGTTTTTAAGATTTGCAAAGTGCTTTACAAATATTATCTCATTTTACCCTAACAATAACCCTGGGAGGTAGCTTCTATTATTATTCCCATTTTACAGGTGAGGAACCTGAGGCAGATAGTAGTTAAGTGACTTTTCTAGGATCACAGAGCTTGTAAGTGTCTGAGGTTGGATTTGAACTCAGGTCTTCCTGGCTCCAGGTCTAGCATGCTATCCAGTGTGCCAACTAGCTGTCCTAAGAAAATGAAAGCAGAAGGAGAGTGGAATAGGAGAGAAGGAGGAGAAAATTGGACACAAGAGTTGGGACAGAAAGAACATAAGACAATAAGAAAAGCTGCTTTTAGAAGACAGAAAGCAGCAAGCTAACAGCGCTGTCAGATAAGAAATCTAACCACTAAAGCTAAGCTTTAGTAAGCTTGTTGGAGGAAAGCTGAATTGTGCTGCTGTGGAACTGTCTGAATTTATTGCTCTCTAGAGCCAACTATAACCTAAGAGAAGGGAAATCTCTCTGGGGTGTCTGTGCTGCTCTCTATTGACCTTGCTTTTGAAAGGGAAAAATTCTCAGATCTGAGGAGCTTGGCAGCTCTCTAGATTAAGGGAACTGTTTATCATCACAGTATCCTGCCAAAGGAGTTCTAAAAGAGTCTGTTATTGCATTGGCAGCCCAAGAGTAGCAGAGAAGCAGTTTTACCCAGCAGGAGAGCTGTAGGGACCAGAAGGGAAATAGTTAGCAGAAAAGTATTGTGGTTTTTTTTTTCCTCACCAGTAATTCAACGAGAATAAGGACAACAAGGCCTGTCATTCAGAGTAGTAAGTTGTACTGGGCACATGAGCACCTACTCTTTATTTTCCTTCTAGGTTTCTTTAAGTGTGTGCCCACTTTTCTCCAAGGACACTGTGTACATTTATGGAGAAATATAACTAAGATTTATGGATGGAAAGTTATATTTTGATTATTCCTGCTTTGCCTTCTGTTATTCTTATTCTTGCTCTTGTCTACCTGTATAACAGTAAGTGCTGTTGTGGCAACTAATTTTGTGTAAATGGGAAGCACACTGGTGGGGGCTCAAGAGCTACAGTAATAAATGATAGGACTATATCTCCCCTCCCACTAGATTACCACTAGAGCTTTCATAAAAGAATCTGAGTAATAGCAGTGTGCTTCCTTTCAGGTGTGCCTCCTTTTGGGAATCCTAGATCTGCTGTGAGTACAAATTGAATGAGAGCAAGCCAATCCAGAAAGCGAGAGCGGGAGATCTACATTCTCAGGCTACCCTGTTCATCTGAGGGGTTGATGCTATGCCTGGGGTACACATTTATTTTGTTTTTTTAGAGACTAATGGCTCTCAGCTGTATTCTAAATTATTAAGGTTCGTGTATATGAAGTCTGAATAACTGAGGCATTCACTCATCATTATAGATAGTACTCATATGCCTTGCTACTTTTTATCTCAAAATATTTTTAAAAACTTTGAGGTTTTATTTCTCTAGCTAAAGAATGTCACCAATTTACTGGTGTTAAATACATAGCTCTGCCTGAGAGCATGTAAGGAGGAATTTCAAGTAATCAGCTGATCAGTCTGGACCAAAATCTCATGGGAAAATAAGGCATTTCATACAACCTAACAATAACTTCAGAGTTTTCACAGTGGGGAAGTGTTATCACAGGTCTTTGATCAGATAAGCTAAAGGAGAGAAAAGAAAAATCATCATTTTGCATTTTCATTAAAACCTTAATCACACTAATTGAGGATAACCAATAAATTAAATATATATTTTTTAAAAATCAGGAGTATTTCCCACCATTCCCATAAATTTATTTGCACACATGATATAGGAACCTATATTTGCTCAGCCTGAAAGCTTGTAAAGCTGTATTAGGTGAAATATAGATCCAAGTTAAACAGCCTTAGTCTTTGCATGAAAAAATTACTGAGACACATTTAGGAGACATTGAGACAAGATGATGATCAACTAAATTTTTTTTAAATTAAAGAAATGTAAAATGTTAACATTACAAAGAAGGGGGGAGGCAGCTAGGTAGCATAGTAGATAGAGCTCAGGCCTTGGAGTCAGGAGGACCCAAGTTCAAATCCAACCTCAGATACTTACTGGCTGTGTGACCCTGGGCAAGTCACTTAACCCCAATTGCCTCACCAAAAAGAAAAAAAAGAAAAGAAAAAGAAAGAATTGGTGTTTAATATGGAACAATAAGCAAACACAGTACTTACTGACCACACTCATCTTACCTCCTATACCCTCTTAATCATCTCCTTTTTTTCCCTCATAGTTACCTTCTTTCTTTTAGCCTATTCCTATTTCCAGTTTGTCACCTCCTCAGCTTCACTTATCTTCCTATCCTATCTGGGAATAATCATTAGCCTCTTTTAATCTGTCTTAAAACCCTAAAAATCCCTTTATTGTCTTTTATTTTTACCTACTAGTTTTTCAACATGGACAATCCTATTCTCCAAATTGCATCAAATCTTTTCCACTTTTCTCATCTCCATTCCCCACTCCATCCTATATCTCCCACTCTCAGCACAGTATCTCATTTTCTATATTACTGACTGGTATAGGAGAATGATCTGGCCTTAGAACCAGGAAAACATGGGTTCAAATCTAGCCACTGACATAGACTAGCTGGGGGACCCTGGCCAAGTAACCCCTTTAGTACTCTAAGCCAGTAGTGTAAAACTCAAATGGAAATGGAGCCATTAAACTATATATAAGGTTCCCTGCAGGTTGCATATTGACTTAGAAAACCACATATTAACAATATCTGTGTTCCATTGTATTTTTATTTATTTTGTTGAATATTTCCTAGTCACATTTTAATCTGTTTCCAGTCTTACTAAACTCAGGAATACTGTGGGGATATTTGACACCTCTAATCTAATCAACTTTTTCTAAAACAATAAGCTATAGAGAATGTGTTGATTGCATTAGTAGAAGGTATTTTCTTATCTAGGAATTCACTTTACCAATGAAATTATAGATCAATTAATTTACAAACCTAGGCCTATTCCTACTGAGAAGATAAATGTCAAACAAATGAGTTCCCTCAAACTGGGTCTGAAAACACCTCAGAAAACAATTTTTTTTGCCTACCTCTCTTGCAAAGAAGGAGTCCTACCAAATTCTGTTTATGACTACAAATACAGTGCTGATAACCCAAACCAGGAAGAACCAAAATAGAGAAAGAAAATTACAGACTAATTTCCCTAATGAACATTGATGCAAAAATTTTAAATAAAATAGTATCAAACAGTTCACAGCAAGCAATATATCACAAGGATCATACAATATGACCAGTTAGGATTTATACCAGGAATTCAGGGCTGGTTCAGTATTAGAAAAACTATCAACATAATCGGCCATATCAATAACTAAACCAAAAGAAATCATATTATTATCTTAATAGATGCAGAAAATGACAAAATATAGCACCCATTCCTATTAAAAACACTACAGAGCATAGGAATAAATGGAGCTTATCTTAAAATGATAAGTAATATTTATCTAAAACCATCAGTAAGCATTATCTGTAACAGGGACAAGCTAGAAGCCTTCCCAATACAATCAGGGGTGAAGCAGGGATGCCCATTATTACCTCAATTATTTAATATTGTACTAGAAATGTTAGCTATAGCAATGAGAAGAAAAATAAAGGAATTAGAATAGACAATGAAACAAAACCATCACTCTGCAGATGAAGGGATGTTATACTTGGAAATCTTAGAGAATCAACTAAAAAACTACTTGAAATTGTTAACAACTTTAGCAAAGTTGCAGGACACACAATAAACCCACATATATCATCAACATTTCTATATACTACCAACAAAGCCCAGCAGCAAGAGATAGAAAGAGAAATTCTATTTAAAATAACTGTAAACAATATAAAATACTTGGGAGTCTACCGGCTAAGACAAACCCAGGAGCTATATGAACACAATTATAGACAGCAGTGGAGGAGCTCACAGCTAGAGCAGGTCCGACACTCCTGCTACCACGTGCACCCTGCCCACACCAACACGGCATATTTCTTCGCTGCAGCTGCTGCTGGGGCTGCCCCAGGGCTGCTCCTCACTTGCCAGCCGCAAGTGCGAGACTCCAGAGCAAGAGTTGTCGTCAGTCTGCTCCCTCCCTTTTTATTTTATTTTTTTTCTGCTCTCTTTCTGTCTAAGGGCCAGAACTCCTCCTCCCTCCAGGCTGACCAGGATGTCTGGACAGAAGGTCCCTCCCCATCTGTCGAGTGAGCCCAGTCATTCCCCTCTGCCACCTGCAGATCCAGAAGTTAATCAAGGTGCTACTGAATTGGCCAGACTAATAAAAGAAATTGGAGCCAAAGGGCCACTAGGGTGTCTGCCCTGGAATCAGGAGGACCTGAGTTCAAATGTGCCCTCAGACACATAGTGACTCTGGGCAAGTCACTTTAATCCCAATTGCCTCACCGAAAGAAAGGAGGGAGGGAGAGAGAGAGGAAGGAAGGAGGGAAGGAAGGAAGGAAGGAAGGAAGGAAGGAAGGAAGGAAGGAAGGAAGGAAGGAAGGAAGGAAGGAAGGAAGGAAGGAAGGAAGGAAGGAAGGAAGGAAGGAAGGAAGGAAGGAAGGAGGGAAAAGAAAAAGAAATTGGAGGCAAGCTGTATTTTGAATACCTTGTCCACAATTTATTTTCCATGTTTTCCAGCACAACTTGAAGCTGACTGACAGGTGGCTTTAACAGTGAAGATCCTCAGTATGTTCACATTGTAAAAGGGTTTGGGGGGGGAAATGTGAAGAAACTTCTAAGAAGGCTTAAAAGGAGCTTTTCAGTGAATGTTCAAAAGGAGGGGGGGGGAACTGCATTGGAGATTTGTCAGAAGCCACTCTTTTCAACCAAGGAAAATCACCAAGAGCAAGATACATTAAAAGTCAAGAGGATGCTTAGAACCTGGAGTTTTGGACTCCATTTCAGCATTTTTCACTAAGGTTTAGTATGGAAAACTAATATGAATATGAATGAATATTATGTGTCACTACAGGTACAAATAAAATGTCTGCTTTGTGAACAATGTCTCAGCAGGATTATTAGTTAAATCTGCTTTATGTGATTGCTGAATGTGTTGCAATTTGCTTACATTGAAAGACCATGTAATTTCCAACTACACGTGTACATAAAGAACTTGCTTCTTACTAACAAGCAACATTTTGGGCCTTATTTGGATCCTCTTTGATAAGGTGACTGATTACTTATACAAAGTATATTGTGAATTGGACTGGTTTCATTTCTTGTAATTAGTACATAGAAAGAATTTTTTTTTCAGGAAAGGTAATTGTGGGTTTTAGAAACAGAAAATAAATAAATTTGGTGAATTTGAATTGCAGGATTTCTGTATTTGGGCTTTTTGGTTTTTTTTTTTTAACAACTGCAGTTGTAATGTGCCTTCCACTCTTAGTTTTGGGACTGAATTTTCAGAGGCCACTTATTTAATTTATGGTTTAAAAGTTCTGTAATAACCCATTTTTATATTTATAAGGTGATGTGCTATGTGAATCTGTTGACTATGTATGACATTTATTCAGTATTTGACATGTTATTGCATTACAGTTATTGAAAACTGGATTAAAAAAAACAACTATAAAACACTGTTCACACAAACAAAGTCAGATATAAACAACTGGGAAAATGTTAATTGCTCATGGGCAGGCCAAGCCAATATAATAAAAATGACAATTCTACCTAAATTAATCTATTTATTCAGTGCCATACCAAACTATCAAAAAAAGTATTTTATAGAGCTAGAAAAAAAATAACAGAATTCATCTGGAAGAACAAAAAACTCGGGGATATCAAGGGAATCAATGGGAAGGGGGGGAAATGTGAAAGAAACCTAGCCATAGCAGGTCTCAAACTGTCTTATAAAGTGGTAATTATCTAAACAATCTGGTATAGGCTAAGAAAAAAAGTGGTGGATCAGTTGAATAGATTAGGTACAAACTACACTATAATAGATGACCATAGTAATCTAGACTATGATAAACCCAAAGATCCAAGCTTTTGGAACAAAACCTCATTATTTGACAAGAATGACTGGAAAAACTGGAAAACAGTGTGGCAGAAACTAGGTATAGACCAACATCTCACACTGTATACCAAGATAAGGTCAAAATGGGTACATGATTTACACATAAAGGGTGACACCATAAACAAATTAAGAGAGCATGGAAGAATTCATTGGCCAGATTTATGGATGAGGGAAGAATTTAGGACCAAAGAAGATATAGAGAGCATTATAACATGTAAAATTGGTAATTTTGATTATATAAAATTAAAAAGTTTTTGCGCAAATGAAAACAATGAAACCAAAATTATAAGGAAAGCAGAAAACTGTGGGAAAATTTTTTGCAACAAGTATCTCTGATGAAGGCCTCATTTCTCAAATATATAGAGAACTGAGTCAAATTTATTAAAACAAGTCATTCTCCCATTGATAAATGGTCAAAGGATATGAACAGGTAATTTTCAGACTAAAAAATAAAACCTATCTACAATCATATAAAAATGCTCTAAATCACTATTAATCAGGGAAATGCAGATTAAAACAACTCTTGGGGGTACCACCTCATACCTATCAGAGTGGCTAATATTACAAAAAAGGAAAATATTGGATGTTGATGGGGATGTGGGAAAACTGAGACCCTAATGCACTGTTGGTAAAGTTGTAAACTAATTCAAGTATTCTGGAGAGCAAATTTGGAACTGTGACCAAAGAGCTATAAAACTGCATACCTTTTGATCCAGCAATACTACTGCTAGGTCTATATCCCAAAGACATCCCAAATAAAGGAAGGGGGGAAGGATCTATTTGTACAAAAAATATTTGTAGCAGCTCTTTTTGTGGTGGCGAAGAATTGGAAATCAAAGGGATGTCCATCAATTGGGGAATGGCTAAACAAACTGTGATATATGATTATAATGGGATATTACTGTGCTATAAGAAATGACAAGTAGGATGATTTCAGAAAAACCTAGAGAGACTTACATGAACTGATGCATAGTGAAGTGAATAGAACCAGGAGAATGTTGTACACAGTAACAGCACTGTTGTTCAATGAAGGACTTTGAATGATTTAGCTATTCTCAGCAATACAGTGATCCAAGGCAATCCCAAAGGATGAAGCAAAATATCCCCATTCAGAGAAAGAACTGATATTGATTGAATACAGACTGGAAAATGCTATCTTTTTAACTTTCTTTTTTTTTCTTTTGAGTCTTCTTGCACAAAATTACTAATATGGAAATGTTTTACATAATTGCACATGTACATCTTATTTCTGATTGCTTACCATCTCAGGGAGGAGGGAGCGGAGGGAAGGATAGAATTTGGAACTCAAAACTTTAAATGAAAATGTTTAAAAAAAAGAAAAGACTGTCAGATTGGGCAATTAAGAGAACAATATGAATAGTATTCATAAGCAAAAAAGTAGGTTATTTGAAATAGTAAAAATGTATTCCATGAAGGTCATAACATTTAATATTTAAACTGATGATTTTTACAATGAGAAGTTATTCATTCAATGACTTTCAAGCACTTACCACAAACTGACAGAGAGGAAAATAATATAAAGATCATAATATTTATATAGATATAATAGATATCTTTATAAAGACTATAATCTATAAGGGAGTGTGAAAAACTCATGTAAGTATATAATAGGTATAACACAGAGAAGGATATCAGAACTGAGGAGAAATACAAAGGTTTGTACATGGTCCGCAGAAGGAAAAGCAATTTCTCCCTGGAAGGACATGGAAAGACAGTCTTCAAAAGGGTAGCTCCATGTGGTTGTTATTATTGTATTCCAACAAAGCAGTATGAAAGATTCACTTTTCAGAAGAGAAGTCACCATCTCCATTCCAAACACCGATGGATTAAGATGCTCTGAAGCACAAACATCAGGAAGACTCCAATATTGCTAGCCTCAAAAGCGTTGTACAAGTGCACAAAGTTTAGACTCCTTTGAGTCTGAACTACAGTCTACCTTGTTTCCTATGCTCAACAGAATATTCTTTGTCATATATTGACAGTCAAACTGCTTTCTTCCAATTAACCATCTCAAATACTGTCCAAAATGAGCAGATAACAAAGGAAACATAGAATATAATCTTTTTAAAATGCCACAAATCTTTTTGACTTCTGAAGAAATGTACAAAATCACTAGAAATGAGATAGAAGATGTGTGTGTAAATAACAGCACTGCCACTTACTATTTTTGTGACCCTGAGAACCATTTAACCTCTCTGGGTCTCTGTTCCCTAATGTATAAAATGAAGAGGGGGTTGAAAATGAGATGGCAAAGGTTCCTTCCAACTTTAAATAACATGGTTCTGAGCTAATAATATTTTTTAAAAATTTATTTTTAATTTGAATACAAAATAAGAAAAGAAAAAAAAAACATTGCCATGTACACAGCAGAACATAAGAGTATTCGATATAAAGCAATAAATTTCCATTTCAAGAAAACCTGTATAATGAATACAACACATTATTTTCAAAGCTATCTTTTCTTTGCTTCCTTGTATATTTTCTTTTGTCCTCTGATGTGTACTTTTTACTTTATTTTTCTTCCCCCCTCTGCCCCAAAGGCTACAATTAAGCACTGATACACACACATATATAGATATACAGATAGATAGATATAAATACACACACATACATATACACATACATATCCATAAACAGACAATCATACAGATATATGAGATAATATTCCAATGATACGTTCTCCTTGGCGTAACTCTATCTTCTTCCAATAAATTAGATTAAAGTTATCTCCCTGCTCAATTCTCTCCACTCAGCCACCAACCCACCAACCCAGCCTCCACATAGGTGCCATAGTGATATTCCTAAATCACACATTACTGTGCTCAATAAATGCCAGTAACTCCTTATTACTCATCAGGCCAAATACAAATTCCTCTGGTGCATATTTAAAGGTCTTTACCCTTTATCCTCCAGTTGCACGTTTCAGGTTTATTACACGTTATTTCCCTTTACAAACTCAATGTTCCTATCACACTTTCATTCTTACTGTTCCCCACATATGGCATTCCATGTTTCCAAGCCTTTGTATAGGCTGTCCTTCTTGGCTGGCCTGGAAAGCAGACCCTCCTTATTCATGCCTTTCAGCATTCCATTTTATTCAAAGCACTTCTCAAACAGCACTCCTACATGAAGCCTTTCCTGATCCCTCTTGCTATTAGTGTTTCCCCCATATTATTGCTCCCCAACTGACTATAAGCTCCTTGTGGCCAAGAACTGTTTTATTTTTGTCTTTCTATTCCCAGTACCTAATATGGTGCCAGATACGTAGCAGCAGGACTTAATAAATGTTTGCAGATGAATTAATTATGCTCATAGTCTATTTCACGGACTTTAAATTCTTCATTTTCTACCCATGATTTGACAATAATTACCCCCAGATGACACAATTACAGTACAAGATACTAACAAGTCACTTAACTCCAGTGCTGAGTCTTGGAAATGTAGCAGGACACCTGTAATATGATTCCAACCATCAAAAATTCTGACTCCTAATTTGTTTTGTTTTGGTTTTGTTTACACCTAATCATCGGTGTAAGGAATTCCACGGCGAGAAAACTCCCTTTACCAATGCACATCTGCAACTCTTTTACAAACCACAGTTCTAGAGAATTGCCTGTGTCATTAAGAGAATAAATGACTCGTATAGGGTCTCAGAGACAGTTTATGCGTCAGAGCAAGGATGAGCCTCGGTTGTACTGATTTGAGGGTAGTTCCATATCCGCTATAGCACATTGCTTCTCTACTGTCAGAAGGAACAAAAAGGGCTATGAAATACTTTGCAAACCACATAACATCACATAAATATTTATTTGACATAGATTTTACATCTAAAGATAAAGAGAAATTGAGTTTGTTTCTTTTCATCCAGTCACCAGATGCAAGTTATAAATAAACACATCCTGTGTCAAAAGCAGATTAAAAATTCAACATTCGAGTAATTTGGGGGAAAGGGAGAGTAAGACATTGTTTCAAATCTTTATGAAAATATTTTAGTCAAAGGAATCACTTTTACTGCAATTCCTAATCTAGTATTTCTATTCAAATACAAGTACATTAAGGCTGATTAAGAATTTTTCTATTCTGTATCATGACACTGTGAATGTATGGGATTTAGATCCTGCCATTATTATAGCAAGTACATTCTATAGCAAGTTATTTTGATATCTGGGAGCTTCAGTTTCCTCATTGGAAAAATAAAGCAATTGTTCTAAAATTGGATGACTTCAATAGAAAAAAATACCCTTAAGTTTTCATTTCCTATGATATGCTACTAGGATTCTATAGCAACACATGTATCCTATTTTTAAGATGATCTTGAAAGTCTTTTCAAAGATGGTTTGTTTTGAATTTAGAATTTGTTTCATTATTCAATGTTTTGATTAAACTTTTCTTTTTAAACTCTAAAAAAAAAAGTAAAAACCAGAATAAAAAAAAATACTTGATTCATTTAGGAAATGAACTGCATGAGGAAGTTTATTCTCATCCAATTGTAGTTGACTTTCTTTTACTAGCTATACCAATTGCTTTTGACCAATTACTAAACATTCTTTCACTCTAATAAAAAAATTTTTTCTTGAATTCCAAGAATATGTCTGGAATTAGTTGTCCTATAACAGGCTGGTCTCTGATCCATGCAAATACCAGGAACGATGTTAAACGGAATGTATGACTAAATAAGCATTTTTCATTCACATTTATGCACTTACTACATGGCAAGACCTCTGCTACTCTCCAGGGATACAAATAGAAAGAAAACAGTCTTTATCAGATTCATTCTTTAACAAAAAAAAAAAAATCAAACAAGCCTTCTTGGTCATGTGGGCAAAAGATGGTGGTCTAGCCATTTTCTCTGATTACCACAACCTCTCAACCTCTCCAAAACAGAAATTATGAGCCAAAGTTAAAGTAACTTCATCTGTTTCCATGGTCCAGGACACCGGGAACCCAAAAGAAGGTAAAATGTGTGTGTGTGTGTGTGTGTGTGTGTGTGTGTGTGTGTGTGTGTGTGTGTGTGTGTCCCAAACCCAGGAAATGATGCTCGCTGACCCTGAGCTTACTTACCACCTCTCCCTTACCTCCCACACTGCCAACAGCAAAGCTTCACTAGCAGACCAAGAGACATGACACAGGCTTACGTCAAAACCCACTGCTACATCCTTCTTCCCCTGAGCCTCTTTCTAGTACCATAGAGAACCCAGCTATATGTGGAGGTTTCCTCAGGCCTCAACAGCCAGTTTTGTCACAGTCCTCCAGAAGAACAAGTCTGCTGGGTCTGCAATCTGGAAGCACCAACATTGCAAAGCTCTGAACTGCTAATGCCAGGAAAAGCAGGTTCTGATCTGTTGGTGTTAGGCAAGAAAACTAAGGAACAGAGGGAGTGGGGACAGGACACTGTGTGTGAGAGCTGTGTAGTACTCCACCGAGCCTAGGGAAGAGCACAGCATCCAATTAGGCCAGTTCTGACCACCCAAAAGTCAGCTGCGGCAGGGACCGAGGCTGATGAACTATCAATTATCCAGTGTAGATGGTTGAGATGATTTGAGGTCTAGACCCCCAAGGAAGCCACAATCAGAGAAGAGAGTCAGAAGTCAGTGATAAGGAAAATAAGGGAGAGAAAAGTCTGAAAGTACCAAAGATTCCAAAAAGAAGAAATCTCAAAGACCTTCAAAATTATACAAATCAACAGAGGAAAAAACTCCAGTAACAACAGAACGAAATAAGGCCTCCAGGTCTAGTAAATGAGCTCGGGCATTTATGTATAAATATTGCAAAATGAAGAAAAAGATTTAACACTTGATGAGACAGAGGATCTTGTGCAATGTAAGGAGAACATGGAACCACAATATGCAGTTTCTGAGTGGTTCAAAAGAGAAATGAGAATCATGAGAGCAGAATTTATGTCCCGCACAGCCAATATAATAGAAAATTATAGAATATAATAGAAAAACTGGAATCTGCAATGGCAAATCTCACCAAAGAACAATAGATTAGAAATGCAAATACACAGAAGTGAAAGATAACCTGAAACAAGAGAAGCAAAAAACAAGAACATTAAAAGAAAACATTCTCACTATGCAAGCCAAATACAGGATTCATAAGGTTGTCTCCCAAAAGAACATGACATGACAAGAAACCCTGACACCAAAATGAAGGAAAAATAGAAAAGAACTACCCAAAACTTCTGAATGCAGAAAATGAAATTCCAATCCAAAGAATTAAAAATGGAAAGAATTTACAGCTCACCTCCAGAAAAACAACCACCACCACCACAACAACAACACTGAAAGCTGCAAACACTGAGACACATAGTGGTTAAATTTAACAATTCCATTCAGAAACAAATTCTGCAAGCCATCAGGAGAAAGACCTTCAAATACAAAGGAAAGGACAAGTGAATAACGCAAGACTTCCACGGCCATTAGAAAAAGGAGAAGGGAATTGAATAACGTGTTCCGAAGAACACTGGAACTCAGGACGCAACCCAGGCTAACTTCAGGAAATCTAAGCTTAATCACGCAGGACAAAAGATAGACATTAAAGAATTAAGAAGAGTTTGAAACAATTTTAAAAAGAAAACCAGAATTGAAGAAATTATTTGCTTCTCAAAAACCCCAAACAACAGAAATGAAGGAATGAATACATGTAGACAGCAATAGCAACAGAGTGACAACAGAAAGACCAGTAAGACATTTCTTTCTAAATGTTCAAAGGAGACAGGGGTGAAGGGAGAAATGTGGTAGAGATGACACTGAAGAGGCAGACAAGAGACATTATTGCAACATACAACTGGCAACACTTTGCCTACCTGTGAATGTTTCAGGAATATAAAGAGTGGGGATGGGAACAGTGGAATAGAGAAGAGTGAGGTACTGGGGTGAAATCAAGGGCTAGCAATCAAGGGAACATGACCCCTGTGCTCTCAGAAAAAGAACTTACAGGGCAGTGGGTGAAGAGAAAAGGGGGGGAAGATTGAAAAGGGGAAGAAAAAGAAGGAGGCCTTACTTTAAAGGTGGGTAGAGATTCCATTGTGAATGCTCCTATGGGTGAAAGTAAATAAAGACCTTAAACTGGATGAGACCTAGGGGATTTGGCACTTGAAAAGTCTACTTGTCCTTAGAGAAGGCAAATTAGAACCTATGGGGGGAACTGGCAGCTGGAGGAATGGGAGAATATGGACAAAGGGAGAAGATTTCCAGGCAAATAAAGGGGGGAAAAGTGCTTAGAGTGAAGAATGAATATGTTAGAAATTTTGATTGAATGAAGAATACAGAGCAGAGAAAAGAAAGAGACCAGAAGATTATAGGGTCAGAATCAGATAATGAGGGTCTAGAGTAAACAGAAAGAGAAGATGGATAACAAAGAGAGTGAAAGAAATCTTTTTTGGAAAGGGGTACAAAAAGATAAAATTAGGGGCAGCTAGGTGGTGCAATGGATAAAGCTCTGGCCTTGGAGTTAGGAGGACCTGAGTTCAAATCCAACCTTAGACACTTGATACTTACTAGCTGTGTGGCCCTGGGCAAGTCATTCAACCCCGACTGCCTCACCAAAAAGCAAAAGAAAAAAGAAGAAATTTAAAAAAAAACCCTAACAAACACAGATAGCTGAAGGGGAGGAAAGGAGGTGGGTATCTACCTGTCCGAGAGGGAAAAAAAGAAGAGGAAGAAATATATAACCAAATAAAATCAGGAGAGAGGAACTAATAAACAAAACTCTAAAGGGAAATGGGTAACAAATGAGAAAAGGGGATCAGAAGTGAAAGGAAGAGAGCCAGTGGGGAACAGGGCAATTGTAAAATAAGATTTAAGTAAAGTAACTGAAGGAACTTAATATGTTTACAGCAGAAGCGGGGGGAAGTATACCTTGAAAAAATAATTTTAAAGATAGAGGAAAATATAAATCTAACTCAATTTTTAATGTGAATGGACTTTAAAAATCCAATAAAACAAAAAAGAATGACAAGTTAGATTAAAAAAAAACTCCATATCTATTGCTTACTAGAAAAACATTCTAAAAATACATACACAATAAAACTGTGGGGATGGAAAAAATTTACCATGTATCAAGTGAATCCAAAAAAGCAGTATTTGTCATCATGTTATCAGACAAAGCAAAAATAAACATTTAAAATAAAAAAGGATAAACAAGGAAAAAATTCAAATATGTACAGCAGTTATAACCACTAGGAAAATTATCATTATCTAAAAGTTAAAGAATCAACACAGAAAGGCAAAAGAAAATTAAGGAAAAAAGGTGGAAAGGATTGTCATATAAAATGGTGATAAATTAGGAATATTTTTTACTTACTTAAACATTAGACTAGTGGAAACAGGAAGAATTTCTATTCATTAATAATGGATTTTGTTTTCATTTTCAACCTACATATTACAAGTTTGTTGCAGTCAATATGCATGTGTTTGAAATGAACTTTTCAAAAACTAAGTAACCACTCTAGGAATTAAAAAAAAAAGTTTTATTGATATATTTTGCTTTTACATTACAAACAGTTATAGATTATTCCCACTTCATGAGAGATCTCTTGTAAAAAAAAAAAAGCAGTTAAATAAAACGAATAATATAATGACCTCATTGGAAAGTACACGCAATATTTCATACACATAGTATGCCCTCCCTTCTCTATTTTTTTTTTTTGGCTAGGCAATGGGGTTAAGTGACTTGCCCAGGGTCACATAGCTAGTAAGTGTTATGTGTCCGAGGCCGGATTTGAACTCAGGTCCTCCTGACTTCAGGGCCGGTGCTCTACCCACTGGGCCACCTAGCTGCCCCCTCCCTTCTCTATTTCAAAAAATTAACAGAAAATCTATTTTTTCCTTGCCCAACCACCAAAAAAAAAGAGAGACAGAGAAATATCTTGTAACAAATGTGCACAGCCAAGCAAAACAAATTCTCTATATGGCTTTATATAAATATGTCTCATACTGCACCCTAAATCAGTCACTTCTCTTTAACAGCATGTTTTAATCATTAGTCCTGTGGAATAGTAAATGGTAGTTTGGGTTTTTTGTATAAATGGTTCTTCTGGTTATGCTAATTTTTTGGTTCTGCATCAGTTCATATAGGCCTTTCCATTTATTTTTGAAATTTTCTATTTCCTCATTTCTTACCATACAGCAGTACTGTTATCACATTCATGTACCGTAACTTATTCAGTCTTTCCTCAATTGAAGGGCATTTCTTTAGGATGCTGGTGTGTTGTTTGTTTCCCGCCCTCCCCCCAAAACAAGAAGAGCTGCTGTAAATATTTTTGTACTTATAGGATTTTTTTTCCTTTCTTTGATCTCTTTGGGATATAGGCCTAGTAGTGGTATAGCTGGGTCAAAGGACATGCACTATTTAGTAAATTTTCAGGTATAATTCCAAATTGCTTCCCAGAATGCTTATACCTATTTATAGGTCCATCAATGTATTGGTTTTCCCAAAGATCAATCAATATTTATTATTTTCCCTTTATGTCATCTTTGCCATTCTAATGGGTATGAGGTAGAATCTCAGAATTGCTTTCATTTGCATTTCTCTAATAATGATTCGGAGCATTTTTTTAAAAATATGGTCATATATAACCTACCTTTCTTCTCTTGAGAATTGTGTGTTAATATTTTTATATTGAGAAATGGCTCTTTTTTCTTAATAGTTTGAATCAATTCTTTATATATCTTGGAAATGAGACCTTTAGCAGAGAAATATGCTGCAAAGATTTTTTCCAGTCATTTCCCTGCTTTTCTTTTAATTTTGGCTACATTACTTTGCTTGTGCAAAAAAACCCTTAAATTTTCTGTAATCAAAATTGTTCACATTTTGTGATCCTATTTCTTGTTTGGTTATATTTCTCCTATCCAAAGATCAGATATGTTTCTCTTATTTGGTTATGATATGATATTTTATATCAACCTAAGTCTCACACATTTTTAGTTTATAAGGTATATAAGGCATGAGCTATTAGTCTAAATCTAATTTCTCCTATACTTATGTCCAATTTTTCTAGCAGTTTTTGCCAAACGTTGAATCTTTAGTAGCTAGGTCTTTGAATTACTAGAGTACTATGTACATTTACCTCTGTATATTGTATACCTAATATATTCCAGTGATTTATTTCTCCATTTTTAAGCAGTACCAAATTGTTTTTAATAATTGCTGCTTTGTAGTATATAGTAGCTTGACATGTGGCACTGCAAGGTCCCCTTCATTCTCATTTTTTTTCATTATTTCTTTTGAGATTCTTAATGGTTTTCTTTTTTTTACCTTCCATATGGATTTCATTATTTTTTTCTAGTTCTTTGTAGAAGTAGAACTTTCATAGTTTGATTGGTATGGCATTGAATAAGTAAACTGATTTAGGCAGTATTGTTATTTTTAGTATGTTGGGTCATTTATTATGCTTGCAATCAACATTTTTCCAATTAAGTGTGTCTTTATTTCTGTAAACAGTTATTTTTAGTGGTATTTGTATAATAGATCTTGTATATATTATCTTATACTTAGTAAGTTTCAATGGATTTTCCCTATCTTTTCCTATTAAGTTTTATTTGATTATGTAGAAATACCAGTGATTTAGGTAGATTTATTTTATATTCTACAAGTTTTCTAAAGTTATCCATTCAATTCATTTTTGGTTGACTCTTTAGGGTTAAGTACATCATCAGACCATCTGGAAAAAGTTATAATTGTTTCTTTTACCAATAGTTATTCCCTGAATTTCTTTTTGTTGTCTTATTCCTATAGGCAGCCTTTCCAGTGCTATGTCAAAAAGAAGAGGTAATGATGTTATCCTTGATACACCTCTGATTTATTGGAAAGGATTCTACTTTATCTTTGTTCATCTATTCCCAATTTTTCCGGTGCTTTTAACAGAAATGGATGTTGTACTTTGTCGAAAGCATTTTCTGCATTTATTTACATAAACATATAACTTTTGTTGATTTTTTATTTATATTGTTGATTAAGTTTTCCTAATATTTCCTTATTTCTGTGTTCCTGGTTTAAATCCAACCTGTTCATAGTGTGTAAGCTTTCATTTGATCCATTCTAATTTTTAGAAATTCTGTTATGACAGCAAGGTTTTATACCTCTTGGGTTGAGTTGTTGATCCTTTTCCTAATTCTCTCTTCTATAGCTCTCATTTCATTTTTAATCTTTAAAAAAACTTATGACATTTCTTCAAAGAATTCTAATTGTTCTTGGGGACAAGTTGATTCTTTCCCTAAGGTTTTGAATATAGCTATTTTTTAAAATTATTCTTCTCTCCTAGGTTTATGCCTTGTCATCCATGACATTATAAAGTCCTTTATTATTTTCTTTTGGTTGCAGAAACCTCAGGTAAGTCTCTTCTACTCTGGAAATTAAATCAAGTTGAGGACCTTTCCTTTCCCCAGTGGTATTTCTTTAGGCCTTTTCCTTAAATGTAGACACCAAAGTTCTATATTGTGATCAGCCTTAGCTAAAGCCCTTTGATGATGAGAAAGCAAAGGCCTTTTTTAAAAAAATTCTCCATTAAATATGAGGATGCCCTCCTCTGATGGGAGAGACTAAATTGCTTAGTTTCCTTAGCACCAGAAGCCTGAGTTTTACGTGAGTCCCTCAGATAATTTCCTCTTTCTGAGGCAGTTGAGAATCTTTTTTTTCCTTCTTTTAAATCAACTGTCTGCCTGAGTCTGAGGTTTCCTTTTCTTCACACTGAGATGTTTCCTTTTTTTCTTAATATGTAAGGTGATATATATACACACACACACATATTACCTCATATATATGTACATATATCTATATATATAACCTCATATATATATTATCTTAGCTATGAAGCCTGTCATTTTCACTTCCATCCCTCAGGGTATATTTCCCTTTGTTGAGGTAGTTGAAACCTTTGGTCTTTCAACTTTGAATACTTTTTTCACTTTCTTCCAACAGAGGATTTCTTACCATTGAAGTTTGCAAATCCCTAGGGGGATCTTACCATATTAACTGATTATTTAAGTGATGAGATTTTTTACTATGAGTAGCCTTTTCATTTTTTCTTCTCTAATTTTTCTTCTGCAATCCCACGCTAGGCAGATGAGAGATTTTCTAAAGAATAATGATAAGTCTATAAAAATGGGCAAGAGAATCCTCTAACTTCAGGAGATACTAATAGACCTGTTACAATCAGAATGAAAGTAATTACTTGTAGTTACACAGAAAATGTAAGGGAGAAAACCAGACTGATCTGCAGAGGACATCTTCTGTGTAAAATACTTTCAAGGCCTTTTTCTTTTGGTTCATAAACTATTCAGCTCCTTACAACTAAAACAAATGATTCTTGAAACCACTAGAGGGCAAACTCTACCTATTTCTCTGGCAATTAAATTTATTTTAAGCTAATTTTAAGCAAGTTTAACCTGGCAATGACTCACCTTCAAAATTTGTGCATAAATACCTATAGAGATTACAAATATGATTCGGAAGTGTATGCAGGGCAAGTGCAACAAGAGACATCTCCTGCAGCGTGCTCAGAGTTGTCTTTCCCAGTCCCATGCAGAGCCTCAGGGACTACTTCTAGCCATGCAGTGAATCAGCCCTGAAAGCATTTGGTGTTTTGTTAAGATGTTGCAAACCGTGAGTGATATCTTGGTCCTCCCCAACACAGTGTCAAGGACAGGAGGACAGGGTACTGAATTAAGTGCACCCCAGGCTATTACCACCCCCCTGGGTTGTTCCAGCACCTCCAGGGGCCAGTATTGCCCACTTTGGGAACCTTGGCACCTGAAACATCTTTTTTTTTTCTTTTTTCTTTGAGATTGGGTTTCTTGATTTCAGCCAGGCTGGAAGCCCAGTGACCACTTCTGCGCTGACCCCACTACGCATCAGCACAAGAGCCTTGACCCCCTCCATCTCTGACCTAGACCAGTTCACCATTCCTTAGGCATCCTGGTGCCCAACACCCCATGGGGGTGGGAGGGAGGGGGTGCTCGCCAAATTTATAGACACCTGATTAGATTAATATGGACACCTGCTCAACTTTTTCCCTACTGCAGCTCTGTATTCTGAAGCTCAAGCAATCCACCAGCCTCGGTCTTCTCTAGTATCAGACATTACACGAGTTCAACACCACTACTGAACACTAGAACGCTAATCACCACTTCCCCATTGCTTATTGCCACTATTACCAAGATGTGGTCTGTTTTCAGCCCTGACTTTGGAAGCAAGGTACCTTCTCTCCGGACCTCCCAGACATTAGCCTCTGTGGTCAAACCAACCTTAATTGCTTTGATATTATGGTCAGGTGCTCCCAATTTCTCTTACTATCCTTTCTACTCTTTGCCTAACCTCCTTGTGGTTCCTCCTCTATCTTTCCATTCAATTCAATGAACATTTTAAATAACTACCATGTACAAACTACTAGGGATCCAAGAATAAAGATGGCATAGTTTCTGCCCTCAAGGAGATTTTGTTCTGGTGGGATGGGGAGAGGACAAGGAGAGAAAACACCAACAAAGTAATTTCAAGAGGGAAAGAGTATTGGGGGTGGAGGGAAAGGATTTGAGAAATGCTCAGATTCTTTGAGGCAGAAATGAGGAGGAAGAGTTTACAATTTGATCTTGTTGCGGCAAAGGAGGCAGATTTGATCACAGAAACAGAGAGAACACCCCTTGCTTCCAGTCGTTATTGGATATAGAACATGCCTCTTGTAATGACCCTCAGATTTGGGGGTTTTGTTTTGTAATTATTGTTCTTGCAATTCCTTTTCAGTAAATAACCTTTTGTAAAAACGAAAGAAAAAAAAAAAGAAAAGCATAAAAAGGTAAGCAGGAAAGGAAAAAACATGTTATTCAATAAGGTTACTGTTTACATCCCTATATGGGAAGATGATACTTATAACTTAAGAACTGTATCTCTATTAGGACAGTTAGAAGGCGTATACATAGAAAGAGGGTGTAGATATACATTGACTTTGATGTGATGATATAAAAAAAATTAAAGGGTAAAAGAAAAGGATTGTACCGGGAGAAGAGGGAAAGAGGAAGCAGAATGGGGTAAATTATATCACATGAAGGGGTGAGAAAAACCTATTACAGTAGAGGGAAAAAAGGGATGAGGGTGAACATTATTTGAACCTTACTCTCATCACATTTGGCTCAAAGAGGGAATAATACACACACTTAGTTGGGTATAGAAATCTATCTTACCCTACAGGGAAGTAGGAGGGGAAGGGGAAAAGAAAAGCAACAGTTGGGGTTTGGTAGAAACGGGGGGCAGATTAAGGGAGGCAGTGGTTAGAAGCAAAACACTGGTGAATAGTGAAAGGGTAAAAAGAGAAAAGGTAAAAGGCTGGGGAAGAATATATTATGCTTCAGCTGAAGAAAGAAGAGCAGGGGTGCCAATCATGATCTCAGACAAAGCACAAGCAAAGATACATCTAATCAAAAGAGACAAGAAAGGAAACTACATCTTGCTAAAAGGTACCATAGACAATGGAGTAATATCAGTACTAAACATATGGGCACCAAATAGTATAGTATCCAACTTTCTAAAGAAGTTAAATGACTTAAAGAAGGAAGTGGGCAGCAAAACTATACTAGTGGGGGACCTCAAACTTATCCCCTCAGAACTAGATAAATCCACCCACAAAATTAACAAAAGAGAAGTTAAGAAGGTGAATAGAATTTTAGAAAAGCTAGATACAATAGAGACCTTCAAGAAATTATCAAGGAAAACTGTTCTGATATCCTAGAACCAGAGGATAAAATAGTAATTGAAAGAATCCACCAATCACCTTCTGAAAGAGATCCCAAAATGAAAACTCCAAGGAATATTATAGCCAAATACCAGAACTCTCAGGGAAAATGCTGCATATAGCCAGAAGGAAACAATTCAAATATCAAGGAGCCAGAGTAAGGCTTATATAGGACTTAGCAGCTTCTATATTAAAGGATCAGAGGCTTGGAATATGATGTTTTGGAAGGCAGAGGAATTTGGATTACAACCAAGAATCAACTAACCAGCAAAATGAAAGGAATATATATTTTTCTTAGTGGTGCATAGCACCTACACAAAAATTAAACATATATTATAACCTAATCAGATGCAGAAAGGCAGAAATATTAAATGCATCCTTTTTACAATAAAAATACACCTAGTAAAGGGCCATGGAAAGATAGATTAAAAATTAATTGGAAACTAAATAATCTAATCCTAAAGAATGAGTGGGTCAAACAATATGCCATAAAAACCATAAACAATTTCATTAAAGAGAATGACAATAATGAGACAACATACCAAAATTTATGGGACACAGCCAAAGAAGTACTTATTTTATATCTCTAAATGCTTACATCAATAAGATAGAGAAAGAACAGATCAATGAATTGGGCAAACAACTAGAAAAGCTAGAAAAGAACAAGTTTTAAATCCCCAGTTAAACACCAAATAAAAAATGCTGACAATCAAAGGACAGATTAATAAAATTGAAAATAAGAAAACTATTGAACTAATAAATAAAACTAAGGCTGGTTTTGTAAAACAAAAATAGACAAACCTTTGGATAATTTGATTTTTAAAAAGAAAGAAAAAACCAAATTACCAGTATCAAAAATGAAAAGTGTGAATTCACCACCGTTCAAGAGGAAATTAAAGGAATAATTAGTATTTTGCCCAACTGTATGCCAATAAATCTGACAATCTAAGTGAAATAGATGAATATTTACAAAAAATTTATAAATTTCCCAGATTAACAGAAGAGGAAATGCTTAATACTTAAGTATTAAGAATACTTAAATAACCCCATTTTGCCATATTTATTAATAAATGTCTGAACTCATTTCTAGATCTGGAGGCCATATTTCCTACTGTTTTTCCTATTGATTTATCTATTTATGTTCAAAATCTTTGAGATTTCTTCTTCTTGAAATCTTTGGTACTTTCAGCCTATTTTCTCCCCTTATTTTCCTTATCAGTGATTCCCTGACTCTTTCCCCTCTGATTGTGGTTTTCCTAAGATTGGATCTCAATGAATCTCAGTCACACTGAGCAATTCACAGTTCACCAGCCTAGGTCTCTGCCCCAACTGACATTTGGGTGGTCAGATGTCTTTAGAGTGGACAAAACAGGCCCCAGCAGGATGCTGTAATTTTTTTTTAATTTTAATTAATGTATTTTGAATTATCAACAATCACTTCCATAAGCTTTTGAGTTTTAAATTTTTCTCCCCCTCCTTTCCCACCTCCCTCCCCAAGATCGTATGCAATCTGATATAGGCTATACATATACATTCCTACTAAACATATTTTCACATTAGTGATGTTGTAAGTAAGAATTAAAACTAATGGGAAGAACCACCAGAAAGAGGAAACAAAACACAACAGGAGAAAAACATAGCAAATAGTATGCTTCGATCTGCATTCAAATTCCATAATTGTTTCTCTGGATATGGATAGCATTTTCTGTCATGAGGCCTTTGGAGATGTCTTAGATCCTTGTGCTGCTGAGAAGGGTTAAGTCTATCAATATTAGTCATCACACAATGTGGCTGTTACTGTGTACAACGGTCTCCTGATTCTTCTCACTTCACTCAGCATCAGACCATACAAGTCTTTCCACGTTTTTCTGAAGTTAGCCTGTTCATCATTTCTTACAGCACAATAGTATTATATTACATTTATATACCACAACTTATTCAGCCATTCCCCAATTGATGGGCATCCTCTCAATTTCCAATTCTTTGCCACCAAAAAAAAGAGCTGCTATGAGTATTTTTGTATATGTGGGTCCTTTTCCCATTTGTATGATCTCTCTGGGTTATAGCCCTAGAAGTGTTATTGCTGGGTCAAAGGGTATGCACATTTTTATTGCCCTTTGGGCATAGTTCCAAATTGCTCTCCAAAATGGTTGGGTCATTTCATAATTCCCCCAACAATGCATTCGTGTTCCAATTTTCCCACATCTTCTCCAACATTTGTCATTTTCCTGTTTTGTCATGTTGGCCAATCTGATAGCTATGATGTGGTACCTCAGAGTTGTTTTGATTTGCATTTCTCTAATCAATAGTGATTTAGAGCATTTTTTCATATGACTATAGATGGCTTTAATTTCTTCATCTGAGAACTGCCTGTTTATATCCTTTGACCATTTATCAATTGGGAAATGACTTGTATTCTTAGAAATTTGACCTAATTCTCTATCTATTTTAGAAATGAGGCCCTTTTCAGAGAGACTGGTTGTAAAAATTCTTTCCCAATCTTCTACTTTCCTTCTAATCTTGGTTGCATTAGCTTTGTGCAAAAACTTGTCAATTTAATGTAATCAAAGTTACCCATTTTGCATTTTATAATGTTCTCTATCTCCTATTTGGTCATGAATTCTTCTGTTAGGATGCTGTAATTTTGGTCAGGCTTGGTGGAGTGCTGTACAACACCCCTACACAAATGCTCTCCTGTCCTGGTGACCTGTTCCACTCCCTCAGTTCCTTAGTTCTCTGGCCTGCCACCAGCAGTCCAGAGCCAACCTACCCCAACACCAACAGTTCAGAGCTTTGCAGCACTGGTGCTTCTGTGTTGCCATCCTGGACAGGCTTTTGTTCCTGAAGGGCTGTGGCAGAGCTGGCTGTTGGTGCCTGAACAAACTTTGATAGACTAGAACCAAAGTGTCTAAATCACTGGAAAAAGGGAGGGGGGGAATGAGATGCAGGAGTAGATTTTGATGTAACCCTGTGTTGTGTCCTTGGGTCTGCTAATGTGGCCTTACTACCAGTAACATGGGAGATATAGGGGAGAGGTGTTGAATGAGTTCAGTCAGTGAGTTCCTGGGTTTGTGGAGGTTAGGTTTTTTTAGACTTCTTTTGGATTCTGGGTGTCTTAGACCATGGAAATAGCTATTACTTTATCTTTAACACATAATTTCTGTTTTGGAGATGTTTAAAAGGTCATAGGGATCAGAGAAGCTGTCTAGTCTGCCATCTTGTTGCTCACAAGACCTGTAACTTCTCATTTCTTTTTCTTTGATGATGTCTTTTATTTTTTGCATTTAAGTTATTGTTTATAATATGGTGCAACCCTACTTACATCTAACACATAATGGAAATTCTTGGAGGGGTGAGCTGCAAAAGATTAGTAGCCCACAGACTGACATTGAGGCCTTGAATTCATTATCCCCAGTATGCCAGGTATATATCATTCATTCACAGTTCCTACATATCCCTCCCAGAGATAAGATTAGTCACTTGCTTTATGTCAAAACTTTCTCCAAGCCACTAGAGGATTCTTGCCCAAGACTTTCCCTGGAAAAGTCTGAAGAGCACTGCCTGTATTTTGTACCCATCCTTCCTTTAGAGTTAAAAAAATTTTTCCCCTTAATAAGGCTGTGGACTGGCTCAGTATTGGGACAATGTCGAGCCTATACCCAGGCATCTTTTATATTTTTAAATAATTTTTATTGATGTATTTTTCTTTATATTATCATAGTTTCCTCCAGAATCCCTCCTCCTTTCTCTCACATAGAACTATGCCTTATAATAAATAGCATGTGATTAAAGACAAAAAAGGAAAGAGGAAAAAAATGGCATAACTGATCAATACATTAAAAAAATATGAAAATATGTGCAATATGCAACACTTAGATCCCTCTCACCTCTGCAAAGGAATTAGATAGAAGTGTCTTCTCATATCTCTTCTCTCAAGTTATGCTAGCTCTTTATAATTTTGCAACACTCACTTTTGATTTCTTTGTGTGTATGGTTGTTCTTTTCATTTACATTGTTGTCATTGTGTATCTGGCTTTCTTGTCTCTGGTTACTTCGTTCTACATCAGTTCTTAAAGATTTTTCCATGGTTGCATTTTCATCATATTCATCATTTCTTATAGCACAATAATGTCCCATTATATTTATGTACCACCATTTGTTTAGCCATTCCCCAGTCAGTAAATAGCTAGTTTATTTCCAATTCTTTGTTATAACAAAAAGTATTGTTATAAAATTTTTGGTGTATATAAAGACTTTCTTCTTATCAATAGCCTCATTGAGGTATAAGCCCAGTAATGGAATCTCTGGATCAAAGACTATAAATATTTTAGTCACTTTATTTGCATAATTCCATATTACTTTCCAAAATAGTTGTATTGATTCACAGTTCCACCAGCAATTTTTCAAATGCTTTTAGAACTGGAAATGAGGTGTATTCAAAAGGCACTGGTTATCCAGGCCCGGTATCTTGATCGCTCTTTTTTGTGACAATGTGGCTGAGTCTGGTAATAAAGAAAACACTGTAAAGGGAAAGGCTTTGAACCCTCCTCCCCAGCTTAAGGCAAACATGTGGTACATAAATATGAACCTCTATCCTTTGTCCATTTGCATTTGTTCTTTCATATTTTAAGGGAAGGAGACTTGACCTTGTGAGGCTTGAAAGGTCAAGAGTGTGGGCCACCAGGAGTTCTGCAAGCACAGTTCATGACAACCTTTGCAGCCAGCTGTGATATATAAAAAGTTTGAGAGACATAATTTCTGAGTAATTAATCATTTTATTAATAATGCTTGCATATTATCAATAAAAGGATGGTCATTTGGCCATCTCTCTTAGACCAAACACAAATTATGGAACCCACTCAACACTTATATGGAAGAGTAGATGTTCCTGAGAAGAAATCAACTCTGATTGGTTAACAAATAATGAATGAATATTATAATGAGAGGCGGACATACTCTAATGAGGGTCTGGAGTATGTGAATCTGATCACTAAGTTTTAGTCAAAGAGACTCAACTATATTCATGTCACTCCTCCTGACAAAAGGGAGAATCCACATTTTCCCAGACCTGTCTGAGCTAAACACAACACTCTAAAATAGTGGGCTAGATATTTGTATACAGAAACCTTAAATAATCCAATATGAAATGAAGAAAGGAATGAAAACAGAAAGAGAGAGAAAGGAAAAAAGGAAGGAAGGAGGGAGGGAATGAAGAGAACTAACTGTAAAGTAACTAACAACAACAACAAAAAAAAACCAATTCCTAATCCTGGTGGGTTTACAGAATTCTATTAGGCCTATACTAGACAAATTACTCTCAAGAGAAAACATTATACCAAATTTTATATGAGAAAAATGTAGTCCTAATACCTAAACCAGGGAAGGATAAAACAAAGAAAACTATAGACCAATATCATTAATGAACATAGATACAAAAATTTAAATAAACTGCTAAGAAAAAGATTACCAAAAATTGTCCTCAAAAAAATAATTTATTATGACAAAGTTGGAGTCATACCAGCTGAGCAAGAATGGTTCAACATTAGAAAAACAATCGACATAATTGATCATATTAAAAAACAAAAAGCTCCAAAACTACATGATTATTCTTGTAGATACAAAAAAAGCCTTTCACAACTTACATGAACTGATGCTGAGTGAAGTGAGCAGAACCAGAACATTATACACAATAACAGCAACACTGTACAATGACCCAACTCTGATAGACTTAGCTCTTCTCAGCAATACAATGATCTAAGACAATTCCAAAAGACTCAAGATGGAATATGCTATCCACATGCAGAGAGAGAACTATGGAGTCTGAATGCAGATCAAAGCATACTATTTTCTCTTTTTTTTTCTTTCTTGTGGTTCTTCCCTTTTGTTCTGATTCTTTTTTCACAATATGACTAATGTGGAAATATATGATTATATGATTACTTAATACCATTGTACATGTATAACCTACGTCAGATTGCATGCCATCTTGGGGAGGGGTTGGGGGGAGGAGAGGAGAGAAAAAAAATTTTGGAACATAATATCTTATGAAAGCGAATGTTGAAAATGAAAAATATTAAAATTTTAAATAAAAAAAGAAAAATCCAAGTACAATGTTCATTATGCTTTAAAAAATCCCTACAAAGTGTAGGCATAAAATGATCTTTTTTATATGATTAAAAAGAATTGATCTAAAGTCAAACATTAGTATTATATGCTAGGCAAGGGAATACACTAGAAACTTTCCCAGTAAATATAGGAACAAGGCAAGGACGCCCCCTTCTCCACTGATATTTCATCTACTTCTAGAAATGTAAGCAATATTAACAAGACAGTAGAAAAAATTAAAGGCAAAACAAATATAGACAAAGAGGGGACAATACTATCTCTATTTTACTGATAACATAATGGTTTTAGAAAATCCTTGTGAATATGCAGGAAAAAACAGTGATTGAGGCAAAGTTTCTGGCTACAAAATAAACCCACAAAAAATCAACAGTAGTTCTATAGAATAACAACAAAATCCAGGAGGCAAAATAAAAGAAGTCTCACCTAAAATAAAATTGATAGATAGTTGAGTGTCAATCTACCAAAGCACATGCAATACTTATATAGATTCAATAGTAAAATAGTCCTCTTAATTCTTTTAAAAATGTTTTTCTTTACAATGTTGTAGTCGTATAAATTGTTATGGATCTGCTTATTTCACTCTACATCAGTTCATCTAATTCTTCACAGGGTTTCTCTGAATTTTTCTCTTTCATCATTTCTTATAGTATAGTAATATTTCATTACATTAAATTCCACCATTTGTTCAGCTATTCCCCAATCAATGGGCACTCCATTGATTTCCAATTCTTTTCTACAATAACAAGAGTTATTATAAAAAAGAAAAAAATTTACATATGAGAACTTTCCAACTTTCTTTGATTTCTTTGTTGTATAAGCCTAGTATTGGTATTGATGGATCAAAGGGCATCCATAGTTTAGTGAATTTTGAGTTATAATTCACTATTCCTTTCCAAAAATGTCTGGATTAATCATAGCTTTACCAAAAATGCAAATGTGTCTTTCTTCCAACAATTTGTCATTTTATCATCTTTATCGTTCTGATGGGTATAGTAGAACCCCAGAAATGTTTTAATTTATAGTTGTGTTATATGATTGTGATGGAATACTATTGTACTATAAGAAATGATGAGTAGGAGGATTTTAAAGAGCCGAGATGGCAGGAAATCACTTGAATCCCCCTATATTCATCTCCAAACAACAATGGAAGAGTGCCCCAAAACAAATTCTGGAACCAACAATAAGACAGGGTGAGACAATTTTCTAGCCCAAGACAACTTGGAAGTTCGACAGGAAAGGTCTGTCTCACTTGGGTAAATGGGGGGCACAGTTCAGGGCAATCAGTGTCCCAGCAAGCCAGCAGCAGGCCCTACAAGCTAGCAGGAGGCCTCGAGCCCCAGTGCAGCATGAGGTGAATACGCAGACACCAGCACCTTGCTCTGCCACATGTCTCCTTCATGCAGCACCAGGTGAACCATCACCAGGCAACAGCCACATCATCCCCACCCCCACCTCAACACAGGATCTGGTGAGCTGCCAGCCCCCTGAAGGCCTGGCACAGCACAAGGGTCCCACATGCGCCTCAGACAGCACCAAAGCACCACCAGGCAAACTGTCAGGGTCTCCTGACACTGTCCCTGGCACAAGAAGCTTGGGACAGTGCCCCTTTCACCCCAGAAGCAGAGCTCAACTTGGAAAGTAACGAAATAGGTTGAAAAAGATGAGCAAAACAAAATAAAGGGAAAAAAAAGCACCTGACTATAGAAAGTCATATATTGACAGGGAAGATCAAAGACACAAACTCAGAAGAAGACAACAATGTTAAAATGCCTACATTCAAAGCCTCAAAGAAAAATGTGAATTGATCTCAAGCCCAAAAGGAACTAGAAGAGCTCAAAAAGGAGTTTAAATATCAAACAAGAGAGGTAGAAGAAAAATTGGGAAAAGAAATGAGAATGATGCAAGAAAATCATGAAAAAAGTCAACAGCTTGACAAAGGAAGCACAATGGAAAAAGATGTACAAAAATTTACTAAAGAAAACAACTCCCTAAAAAGTAGAATCAGCCAAATGGAAAAAGAGAAACAGCTCAATGAAGAAAATAACTCCTTAAAAATTAGAATTGGACAGGTGAAACCTAATGACTATGAGACATCAAATATCAATCAAATAAAATCAAAAGAATGAAAAAATAGAAGAAAATGTAAAATACCTCATTGGAAAAACAAATGACCTGGAAAATAGATCCAGGAGAGATAATTAAAGAATTATTGGACTATTTGAAAGCCATAATCAAAAAAGGACTTGGACATCATACTTCAAGAAATTATCAGACATTCTAGAACCAGAGGGTAAAATAGACATTAAAAGAATCCACAAATCACCTGCAGAAAGAGATCCCAAAATGAAAACTCATTATAGGAACATTATAGCCAAATTCCAAAACTCCCAGAAAAAGGAGAAAATATTGCAAGCAGCCAGAACAAATTCAAATATCAGGGAGTCACAGTCAGGATTACACAGGATTTAACAGCTTCAACATTAAAGGATCAGAGAGCATGGAATATGATATTCTGGAAGACAAAGGTGCTAGGACTACAACGAAGAATCACCTACTTAGCAAAACTGAGCAGAATCCTTTGGGGGGAGGAGGGGAGAAGAAATGGTCAATAGAAGGTTTTCAAGCTTTGCTCATGAAAAGACCAGAACTGAACAAAAAATTTAATTTTCAATTCCAAGACTCGAGAGAAGCATAAAAGGTTAAAAGGAAAGAAAAAACATAGGGGATTCAATAAGGCTAAACTGTTTACATCTCTATATGGGAAGAAGATCTTTGTAATTCTTAAGAATTATACCACTATTAATTACTTAAAAGCAATATACATAGAGAGTGGGTGTGGATACAAGCCGACTTTGAGGGGAGGACACAAAAAAAATTTAAGAGGTGAGAAAGAGGATTACACTGGGAGCAGAAGGAAGGGATTGGTAGAATGGAGTGAATTATCTCACATGAAGAGGTGAAAAACACCTATTACAATGGAGGGGAAAATGGGAGGGTAGGCGGTAAGCATCACTTGAACCTTACTCTTATCAGAATTGTCTCAAAGAGAGAATAACAAACACACTCAGTTACACATAGAAATCTATTTTACCCTACAGGGAAGTAGGAGGGAATGGGAATAAGTAAATTGAGGGGGGACTTACTGAAGGGAAGGCAGATTGGATGAGGCAGTGGTCAGAAGCAAAACACTAGTGGGGAGAGAAAGGGTAAAAGGAGAAAGAGAAGGATAAACAGGAGGGAAAATGGGATGGAGGGAAATACACAGTATTCATAATAGTGAATGTGAATGGGATAAACTCTCCCATAACAAAGTAATGGATAGCAGAGTGGATCAAAAACCAGAATCCTGCCATATGTTGTTTACAAGAAATACACTTGAAGCAGAGAGACACACAGAGAATAAAGGTAGGGAGCTGGAATGGAATCTATTTTGCTTCATCTGAAGTTAAAAAAAAAAGCAGGGGTACCAATCATGATCTCGGACAAAACAAAAGCAAAAATAGATCTAGTTAAAAGAGATAAGGAAGGAAACTATATCTTGCTAAAAGGTACCATAGACGATGAAGTAATATCAACATTAAACATATGCACCCAGTGGTATAGCATCCAAATTCTTAAAGGAGAAATTAAGTGAGTTACAGGAAAGAACAGACCACAAAACTATACTGGGGGAGAACCTCAACCTTCCCCCCTCAGTACTAAATAAATCTAACCACAAAATAAACAAAAAAGAAGCTAAGGAGGTAAAGAGAATTTTAGAGAAGTTAGATATGACAAACTTCTGGAGAAAATTGAATGGGGATAGAAGAGAATATACCTTTCTCTCAGCAGTACATGGTACCTATAGAAAAACTGACCATGTATTAGGGCATAAAACTTCAAAATCAAATGTAGAAAGGCAGAAATATTAAATGTATCCTTTTCAGATCATAATGTAATAAAAATTATATTCAGTAAAGAGCAGTAGAATGATAGATTAAAAATTAATTGGGAATAATCTAATCCTAAAGAATAAGTGGATCAAAAAACAAATCATAAAAACAATCAATAATTTCATTAAAGAGAATGACAACAATGAAACGACATACCAAAATGTATGGCATGCAGCCAAAGAAGTACTTAGGAGAAAATGTCTTTCTCTAAAATTCTTTTATCAATTAAAAAAAGAGAAAGAGCAGATGAACGAATTAGACGTGCAATTTAAAAAAACCTAGAAAATAAGAACAAATTAAAAATCCCCAATTGAGCACCAAATTGAAAATCCTGAAAACCAAAGATAAAATTAATAAAATTGGAAGTAATAAAACTATTGAGTTAATAAAGCAAATATAAATATATATACATATATATACAAAAATGTTAAATAAAATACTAGCAAAGAAATTATGGCGATATATCACAAGGATATAACACCAGGTAGAACTTATATCAGGGATGCAGGGTTGTTTCAATATTAGGAAAACTATCAGCTTAATTCACCAAGTCGATAACAAAATCAACATAAATCATATGATTATGTCAATAGATGCTTCAAAAGCTTTTGACAAAATACAGCACCCATTCCTATTAAAAAACACTAAATAGCATAGGAATAAATGGAACTTTCCTTAAAATAAGTAGTAGCTATCTAAAACTATCAGCAAGCATTATCTACAATGGGAATAAGCTAGAAGCCTTCCCAATAAGATCACTTGGAATAATTGACAACTTTAACAAAGTTGCAGGATATAAAATAAACCCATAGAGCATTTCTATATATTACCAACAAAGCCCAGAAGCAAGAGATAGAAAGAAAAACTTCATTTAAAATAACTGTAGACAATCTAAAATACTTGGAAGTCTACCTGCCTATATAAACCCAGGAACTATATAAACACAGTTATAAAACACTTTTCACACAAATAAAGTTAGATCTAGACCATTGGGAAAATATCAATTACTCCTGGGTAGGCTGAGCAAATATAATAAAAATAACAATTTTGCCTAAATTAATGAATGCACTTTTTTAGTGTCATACCAACCAAACTACTAAAAAGTTATTTTATAGAGCTAGAAAAATGACAAAATTCATCTGGAAGAACAAAAGATTATGAATATCAAGGGAACTAGTGGGGGAAAAAAATGCAAAGTAGGGTGGCTTAGCTGTACCAAATCTCAAACCATATTATAAATCTCAAACAGTATCACGTACTGGCTAAGAAAAAGGGTGGTGGATTAGTGGAACAGATTAGGGTAGTAAATGACTATAGTAATCTATTGTTTGATAAATCCACAGACTCCAGCTTCTGGGATAAGAACTCACTATTTTACAAAAACTGCTAGGAAAAATGGAAAATAGTATGGCAGAAACTAGGTATAGATTAACATCTTATACCATATACCAAGATAAAGTCAAACTGGGGTACATGATTTACACATAAAGGGTGATACAATAAGTAAATTAGGAAAGCAAGGAATGAGTCCATCAGATCTATGGAGAAGGGAAGAAATTATGACCAAACAAAAAAATAGAAAACATTACAAAATACAAAATAGATAATTTTGATTATGTTAAATTTTTTTAATGTTTTACACAGACAAAACCAATACAACCAAGATTAGGAGGAAAGCAGAAAGCTGGGAAACAATGTTTACAGTAAGTGTCTCTGATAAAGGCCTCATTTCTCAAATACATGGAGAACTGAGTCAAATTTATAAAAATACAAGTCATTCACCAATTGACAAGTGGTCAAAGAATATGAACAGGCAGTTTTCAGATGAAGAAATCAAAGCTATCTATAATCATATGAAGAAATGCTCTAAATCACTATTAATTAGAGAAATACAAATTAAAACAACTCTAAATTACTACCTCACACCTATCATATTGGCTAATATGACATAAAAGGAAAATGATAAATATTGGAGAAGATGTAGGGAAATTGGGACACTAATGCATTGCTGATGGAGTTGTGAACTGATCCAGCCATTCTGGAGAAAAATTTGGAACTATGTACAATCAAACTGTACATACTCTTTGATGAAGCAATGACACTACTATGTCTTTATCCCAAAGAGATCACAAAAAAGGGGAAAGGGTCTACATGCACAAAAATATTTATAGCAGCTCTTTTTGTGGTAGCAAAGAATTGGAAATTGAAGGAACACCCATCAATTGGAGAATGGCTGAATAAGTAGTGGTATATGAATGTAATGGACAATATTTGGAATGGAATTGTGCTATAAGAAATGATGAGCGGGTGGATTTCAGAAAAACCTAGAAAGACTTATATGAACTGATGCTGAGTAAAGTGAGTAGAATCAGGAGAACATTGTACACAGTAACAGCAACATTATACAATGATCAGCTATGATTGATTTAGCTCTTCTCAGCAATACAATGATGCAAGACAATTCCAGAAAACTCATGATAAAAAATGCTATCCATATCCAGATAAGGAACTGATGGAGTTTGAATGCAGCCCAAAGCATACTATTTTCACTTTTTTTTCCATGTTTTTTTCTTTTGTTTTGTTTCTTCTTTCACAATATGACTCATGTGGAAATGTGTTTTTACATTATTGCACATGTATAATCGATATCAGATTGCTTGCCATCTTGGGAAAGGGGGAGGAGAGGAAGGGACAGAAGGAGAAAATTTGGAATTCAAAATCTTATAAAAATGAATGTTGAAAATTGTCTTTACATGTAATTGGAAAAATAAAATACAATTTATGGGGGGCGGGAGAGAAAAAGAAAGTGAAAAAAGTATGTTTCAGTCTACACTCAAAGTTCATCAGTTCCCTCTCTGGAAGTGATGGCATTTTTCATCATTAGTTCTTTGGAACTGTCTTTAATCATTGTCTTGATCAGACTAGCTATGTCTTTCACAGTTGATCACTGCTTTGCATCAGTTCATGAGAGTCTTCCCGGGTTTTTCTGAAACCATCCCTCTCATCATTTCTTATAGCACAATAGAATTTCATCACAATTATATACTCTAACTTGTTCAGCTATTCTCCAACTGATAGGTATCCCCCAAATTTCCAGTTCTTTGCCACCACAAAAAGAGCTGCTATAAATATTTTTATACAAATAAGTCCTTTTTCTTTGATCTCTTCAGGATACAGACCTACTAGTGGTATTGCTGGGTCAAATTGTATGCACAGTTTTATCACCCTTTGGCATAGTTCCAAATTGTTCTCCAGAATGGTTGGACTAGTTCACAGCTCTTCCAACAGTGCATTGGTGTACCTATTTTTCTACATCCTTCCAACATGTTATTTTCCTCTGCTGTCATGTTAGCCACACTCTGATGGGTGTGAAGTGATACTCAGAGTCGTTTTAATTTGTCTTTCTCTAACCAATAGTGATTTAGAGCAGTTTTTCATATAACTATTGATAGCTTTGATTTCTTTGTCTGGAAACTTTCTGTTCTTTCCTTTGACCATTTGTCAAATAAGGAATGGCTCTCATAAATCTGGCTCAGTTCTCTATGTTTGAGAAATGAGGCTTTTATAAGAGAAACTTGCTCTAATTTTTTCCCCTATTTCCTGCTTTCCTTCTAATTTTGGCTACATCGGTTTTGTTTGTGAAAAAAACTTTTTAATTTCAGGTGATCAAAATTATCCATTTTACTACTTCCTCTGATCCTCTCTATCTCTTGTTTGATCTTAAACTCTTCCATTGCCCATAGATCTGATAAGAACATTTTTTATGCTCCCCTGATTTGCTTTTTTTCTAAATCATACACCCATTTTGACCTCATCTTGGCACACAGTGCAAGATGTTTGTCTATGCCTCGCTTCTTCCAAACTGCTTTCCTGTTTTCCCAGCAACTCTTGTCAAATAGTGAATTATTGCCCCCAAAGTTTGGATCTTTGGGTTTATCAAACACTAAATTACTGTGGTCATTTAGTACTGTATACTATGTACTTAATCTATTTCACTGATCCACTTTTCTGTTTCTTTAGCTAGTGCCAGATTGTTTTGATGAGTATTGCTTTATAATATAGTTTGAAATCTGGTATTGCTAGGCCATTTTCCTTTACATTTTTTTCACTGATTCCTTGACATTTTTTACCTTTTGTTCTTCCAGATGAATTTTGTTATTTTTTTTCTAGCTCTATGAAATAATTCTTTGGTAGTTTGGTATGACATGAAGTAAATTAATTTAGGTACTATTGTCATTTTTATTATACTGGCTTGGCCTACCCATGAGAAATTAGTATTTCTCTAATTTTTTAGATCTGTACTCGTGTGAAAAGTGTTTTGTAACTGTGTTCACATAGTTCTTGGATTTGTGTTGGCAGGTCAACTCACAAATATTTTATACTGTCTATAGTTATTTCAAATGGAACTTCTCTTTTTATCTCTTCCTGCTGAGTTTTGTCAGTAATATATAGAAATGCTGATGATTCAGGATTTTCCAGAAATGGTCATTGCATGGTATCCAAAGAGTTTCATCTCACCTTAATTTTGAGAAATCTTTTCCTTTCACATCTTCTCTTTCATGTGAAACCTGGTTTCCCTTGCATCTTCCCAAAGGCCATCTATCTGCACCTTTGTCCTCATGGCTAGTTGTTACCTAAATATAAACTCACTTTGTTTTAAATGTAATGACACAGAACTGCTGCTGGACCCAAAGTTACTGGTGCACAGGCCCACATGGGTTCAATCCTGGTTGCTGCTTCTCAAAAGAAAGAAGTCCCGTTCTTTTTTCTCTAATGCTCTTGCTGGAGCCAGGTGCAATCACTTAAAGCTTAGATTTGGTTCCTATCTAGCATCTTGCAAAAAAAGGAAGTAAAAAGGCATTAAGTATGCACCATAAATCAAGACTAGAGAAGCCATTTATTTCTCCACATAAAAGAAATGTTTAAAATGCACACAAGAAAAGGTGTGTTGACAAAGACTTACAGGGAAAATGGTCACTTATAACTCCTTTTATACTTTCGCAGGAAATTGACACTTAAAATATTAAAACAAGAAGCACTGATTGGGATGGTCAGATAGGCATTCTGAGTTCACTTCAGCTAGGCACTGTCCAAACAACTTCCTCCAGTTTCATGTCTTCTGTAATATGACTTTGGACTCAGGCTCCTTTGAGAAGAGTATAGTTGCAAAAGACTCCTCTGCTGTGTCTTAGAGATCCCTAGTCCCTCCCTAGGACCTTTGTTGTTCAAATGCCAAATGTATGCTTGCCTAAAAGACTATTTTATAGAGAACTCACACAAGGGAAGTGCTCACAAGGAAGTCAGAAGAAGCAATACAAGGACACTCTCAAGGTCTCTCTGAAGAACTTTGGAATCAATTGTGATTCCACTGTGTGTGGCACAGTGTTCTGTGAGCAAAGCAGAATTGTAGTAGCTCAAAAGAAACATAGGATGTACACATTTACAGACATCTCCACCCCAAATGTTCATGTGGACTATTTGTGCCCAGCCTCTGATAGAGCCTTCCAAGCTCGTATTGGTCTGATCAGCCACAGTGGGACACACTGTACCTTGACCACAACCCCCTAATTTCTCTCAAATTTTGTGCCACCTATCCCCCAAATCCTAACCTGCTGACTCAGCAGAGATGACCTATCCTCACTTCCCACTTGTCTCCCTGAGTTTTTCTTCTCTTCTCTTTAGTTGCTCCTCTGTGGTACAGTGTTTGGTAGTATGGCCCCAGAACAGAAGATGCAGTTGTTAAGGACTTTGTAGAGAGTAGATTTAGTAAGAAAGATCTCTATATTTTGCAGGAGAAAGTAGAGAGAAAAGTTAGTAAGTACTCTCTCAGTCCTATCTCCAGCACTGACCTAGGTAGCATGTTATACATACAGTGAATACCTCTGGCTTCACTCTCCCAGATGGAGGCCTGGTGTATCTACCCTTCAGGGTTCTAGGGGTACCTTGAGAGGTTTGGAGGTAGCTCTCAGCCCCCCTAATTATGTTCCCTTCACTGTTAGCCACCACTGACTGACTAATGCCACAGTTCCACTTAACTACTTAAAATCAATTTGTCATTAAGTCCAACTCTTTGTGATGCATGGTTTTCTTGACAAAGGTACTGGAATGGTTTGCCATTTCCTTCTCCAGTAGATTAAGGAAAACACAGGATAAATAACTTGCCCAGGGTTACACAGATGGTGTCTCAGCTCAGGTCTTACTGACTCCAGGCCTGGAGCTCTAGCCACTGAGCCACTTAGCTGCCTCTTAACATTGATTAGCTTTTATAAAAGCTAATGATATAGTAAGAACAAAAGAAAGTACAAACATTTCCCTCCAAGGTCTCAGGAGCACACTCTCCCCTATGCTACCTCAGTCTCTGAGGAAAGTGGCCTCACTCTTAGCACAATTTCTACATAATAACATTGGTTTCCACCAAGTTCATGCCCAAATATAGCATGAGTGCCAGGTGAGTCCTTATCTCAGCTGGGTCTTAGAGGTCACACCTGAGGATCACTTTTTGCTCCCTGAGGCATAGACATAGGACTGACTGCAAAACCCCAGCATGGGCTGACTCCCAGAGGCTCTGTCTCTTGAGCTTTTAAAACTCACAAGATGGGGGCAGCTAGGTGTCAAAGTAAATAGAGCACTGGTCCTAGAGGTAGAAGTACCTGAGTTCTAATCCGACCTCAGATACTTATAGCTGTGTGACCCTGGGCAAGTCACTTAACCCTGATTCCCTCAAAAAAAAAAAAGGAATAGATTAGAGCTTCCTTTACCTAAAGTAGAAAAAAAAACCCAAATAGCAAAGCAAAAGGCCTATTTTCACAGGGTCACACATTGTTTCTTACTGGGCACAGTGAGGAAAGGAATCTAACCAAGAACAAACTGTAGAAGAAAATGGATGAGTCTCTGGTTGTCAGTGCTTTTTTGAAGGCACTGATAGCTCCAGCTACCTAATCTTCTGAAGTTTTCTCCTAACCATATGGTCAGAAGATTGGAACCAGTTATAGAATGCTTATAGTATATTCAAGTCTCTCCAAGGTACTTCCATTATGACAGTTCCAGAAGAGTTAGCCTTTTCCATGTGGCAGGTAGCATCAGAGGAGGTCTGTGCATCTTGCCAGAGAACCATTATATATAGTTTGGCAGGGGAGGGAAAAAAAAGAAAGAGGTGAGTGATCAGGACCTGTTTACAATGAACTGTGACATTTTAGGCAATCAGCGGGCACCTGGATTTCTCAATAGAGATGGGAGGGCTATAGGTTCAAACGCTACTGGGTCTCTGGTTTGGGATGGATAAAGAGAATAGTAATAGTTTCTCTTTTCTCTGTTATTTCGTGCAAGTGGATGCCAATGACAGTAGGGTAAAAGAGTGTGTGTGTGTGAGAGCACGTGTGCATGTGCCTTCATGCCTGTACGTCTCTGAATGTTTCTTTACACATATATATATATCTGCCTTCATGTGCTACACAGACATGTGTGCAAATAAATGTATTACACATGTATGGTGTATTTGTATATATTTCTTTCCTGAAGTGCTACTGTCCTTCTTTCATGTCAATCCATGTCTATTATCCAGCACTTTGCCCTGATCATACTGCCCTCTGCCAAGACTGTGAGCCTTCTAATCATCTATAATCTTCAGCAGAGCTGCTCATACCCACTGTTACCTGCTTTGGCTAAAAAACTTCCCCTATGTGTTACTCTCTTAATACTTGTGATATTAAGCTATGGCTGCCTAAAATGAAACCATTCCCCCTCCCTAACCCTTACTTCCTGCTCTCTTATCCTCCATCCTCCTGAGCCTTTGGCCTTCCTATGTTCCACTCGTACTCATAGAATCCATCCCATAATTAACAAACAGCTCCACTTTGGATCTTTTCTTGTGCTCCTTCCATCTTCCATCACTCACTGGGCACTCACAGAGAACTCTCTTCTCCCAGATGAGCCAGCACTCCTCATTATCTTCAGCAAGCACTTGCTGTGCCATCTATCATACTCCCTTGTCACACTGGTCCTGAAACAGGACTTGGAATACTGCTAGTTCCCCAATGCCACTTCCAGACTGACATCATTCAGCGACTTCTCTTCCTTTGAAGTTGTCACCCTATCAATATCAGCATAGCTGTCTACCAGATCCTAGATCATTCTAACTCATTTTTCGGGGACTGCAGTACACCATCTTCCTCTCCACCCCCACTTTTGCCTTTACACTAAAGATCTAGGCGTGTTGATACTTCTCAAGCACCCTACCCTCTCAGATCCTCTATCTTCCCAAATCCCTTGACCAGCTCCTGCACTCTGCCTTAGATAGAGACATATAGGAACAGTTACATCTAGATCTCACCATGACCCACAAATGTTTCATTTCCATGATCGAAAGTTTTGACATTCCTTTATCTGATTGTAGGCACCTAGCATTCCATCTCTTCCTGTGCCCTGACCCTTCTAAACCTATTCTTCATCCTCACTATAACATTGGATCTCTTGGACCTCAGTATTTTCTCAGGCCATTACCCCTGCTCTGCTCACTTTCTTTCCATCCCAATCTTGACTCTAATAATTAATCAGTTCAACTCCACTATGCTGTCTACTCTCAAATTCTTTGCCTCTCTGTCCCCCTTGCTGAACCCCAAACCTGGATTACTCCCACCATTCACTTCCTCCACTCCCACTCAGTTGCAGTTGAAGGAGTATGGAGGAAGTAATGGGATTGAACTGATTGGGTCAACTATATGTTATCTGTTATCTAATATCAGTTGGGCCTTCTATTCCTCCCTGATTTTGCTATCTCACTTTCCACAGTAGTCATCTCTCCTCAAACGTCTCATGACATCCCCTCCCCCTCTTCTCTTAGCTGATATCCTTGATTCATCCTTCATTGAAAAAATTGAGGCCATTCCACCCTTCTCCCTTCCTCCTCATTTCACATCATGCAGACTCCTCTAACCCAGAGATAGTAGGCTGAGGAAATGAGAAGAATCCCTGAAAAATCACATGGTAGTGGTAGCTGTGTTCCGTTCACGAACAATGTTCATGGACCTCAAACCCATGATAAAGGAAGAGGGATCTTAAATTCCATAATAGGCAGGTGATCCCAGAATCTGGGCTTGTAGCTAGAGAAGGAGAGAATTCCTGTGCTTTGCCTTGGGATCAGACCTAGAGAAAAAAGAGGATTTCCTGTGGCTGTATGCTCTCAGGGGAAAAAAAAGGGCATTCTACAAAATTACTGCGCATCACCCTACTTGAAGAGCAATGCTAGGGAGTTTTAGGACTATGAAGATCTGATGAAAAGGGGACTGATTGGTCAGCAGTCCACAAAATATGTTTTTTTGGGCAGCTAGTTGGTAAGGTGGATAGATAGAGTGTAGGGCCTAGAATAAGGATAACTCATCTTCCTGAGTTCGAAACTGGCCTCAGACACTTACTAGCTGTGTGACCTTAGGCAAGTCACTTAACCCTGTTTGCCTCAGTTTCCTTATCTGTAAAATGAGCTGAAGAAGGAGAATAGCAAATCACTCCAGTATCTTTGACAAGAAAACCCCAAATCAGGTCACAAAGAGTCATCCATGACTGGAAAACGCCTGAACAACAACAACAAAAACTATGTTTACCTTCTAGGAGAGGGTTAAATACCAGATGGCACTATAAGCCTTGGGGAGGGCAGGTCTCTGTGGGGGACAGGGATTTCTCTGCAATGTCAGGGTGTTACCCTGTTGGAAAGCTAAGTGAAGTTCTCTTCTAGGATCTGATGAACTATCTGAAAGCTTTATATGTCTCTGTAGCTTTCCTCTAAGTCCTTTGCATCTTGAACATTTTCTGGTGGGGTAAAATAAAGGCTGTCCTGTACTCACTATGCATTTAGTATCTTGATCACTTCATGTAGCTAGAGAGCCCATTTACCCACATTTGAGAAAACCCTGGATATGAGCTTTATACCCTGAATATATTAGGATATATTCCTAGGGTAACTCCAGGGGAGGGCAACAGCCAAAAAGAGAAAATTACCCTCTTGGGGTCAAGTCATCTAGGATGAAATCTACATAGAACTAAGGCATATTAGTCTAAGGTCCTTAGGGGGGGTCTGCACCACAGTTTACACTAGAGTGGACCAGAGATGATGATTGGGGGTTAGAGGTAGTCACAGTTTTTTGGAGGGCAAATAATATGGGGACATCTATTTTGATACAAGTGAAACCTAGATAAAGACTTTACTGAAATACAATTGGATCCAGTATATATGCGAATCTTCCAGTATACTCCGTAGAAGATGCAGTGTGATAGTAAGCGGTGAAATGAATGCTGGACCTGGGAATGAGGTGAGAGCTGGGTGTGAATATCCCCTCCAACACTAGCTAGCTGTGTGACCCTGGTCCAGTCACTTACTTACACCGAACCTCTTTTCTCATCCTTAACTGGAATTATATGCCTGTGATTTCTACCTTACAGGATCGTTGCGAAGATTAAATGAGATAAAAGAGAATTTGTTTTAAATGTCAGGGTTCCTTGTAGTTATTCCAGGCTCCTGTATTTAATAAATGTGTTGGGGTGTCCTGCTGTGCGGCAACTCTAAAAATGTGGCCATGGGGAGGTATAAGGCAAACGGACTTCGGTTCCTGGAAGACAGGGAGGTCAGGATCCAGCGCGGACCGACTAAGACCAAGAGGCAAAGCAGGGACCCGTTTGTCTGTGTGGAATACCTGGCCACTCGAGACTCGGAAGCTATTCCAGGCCTGGGAGTCCGTAAGGAACGCAACCTCATCCACGGTCTTTCGCTCAGAACGGTACCGCGCTCCCTTCGGGAGCGGAGAGCAAAGACACCGTTAACGTCTACCCAACGAAGCTTAAGAAACAGGACAAGGTGCTCAAGGCGCGAGCCCCGGCCCCCAGCATGTTCGCTGTTCGCATGACGTCACAGAAGACAAGCGCGGCTGGCAGCCAATCGTTCGCTTCCGATCCTCCCGCCCCTCGGGCTTTGCGGACTTTGAGGACTCTTCGGTCCTCGCCATCTCCTGATTGGTCGTGAAGCTCTCCAGTCTAGCCCAAGGGAGGAGTCCATGTCGCTTCAGGGCGGAAACGTTGCAGAACAACCCAAAGCAGAAGTGACGCAAGGAGTGGGAGGGGGTTGTTCTCCCAGCCTTCTCTGGGGAACGCTAACGGGTTTTGGTGGCTGCGCCGCGGGCCCGTGGACCATAGCTCTTCTTCCCCTTTGCCAATTACCGGATGATGCTGAGTCGGGGCAAGGGGAGGTTCGGGGGACACTCGAGGGAGGGGGTGACCGTGGGGGCCCCAGGAGGAGTAGAACCCGAACCCTTTGCCTCCAAGCCCGAGCCCGAACCCGGCCTGGACCTGAGTTTGAGCCCTGGCCCGAGCAGCCCCGAGCCGCCCTGCTCCATCCTCCGGCAGGGGGGAGCCAGGTCCGGGGGGCGGAGAGGACGGCAAAGACCGCGGCAGGTGAGGAGGCTTTGCCTCTCTCGTTCTCTCCTTCCTGCCTCACCTGGTCTCCCCGCTTCTGTTCCAGGCATCCCCACTTGTCCTTTGCTCTACTTCCTGCCTTTCTTGTCTCCCTGGCTAGGAGTACACACTCTGATCTGTTTCTAACACTGCCCTCCTCCCTCCCCCCGTCCTCCTCTCCACCTGGTTCTCTAGCCCATCACATCACCAGTTCATCTCTCTCCAGGTTCGCTTCCACCTGGCTTCCCCGTGTCAGTCTCCCGCTTCGAGCGTGTCCCCACCACGGGGGAAGCTACCCACAGACGAACCTTTGGAGAAGTGTGAAGCGTTACCACACCTCGTAGCCCCAGGGCTTCAAAGTACCCTGGCCCTGGGGCAGCAACTAGAGTCCCTTAGGGAGGTCACAGCCTTGGGGCAGTTTGATGCCCTGAAGGCTGCAGAGGAGCAGTTGAAAAGTTCATTCCTAAGTCGCTGTGAGATGGAGGAAAACGTATCGGAGGGTAAGGAAGTGTGACTGGTGGTAACCGGGAGGTTTCCCACAAAGGATAGACGTGGTAGGGCCAGGGGTTGTTTTGACTCCCACCCCAGCAGGCCCACTACCTCTTCCCATCAGGGTTGAACATGCCTAGATCCCAGCGGCTCTACCGGGACCTGGTGAGCCTGCAGGTGCCAAAGGAGCAAGTGTTGAATGCTGCGTTGATGGAAAGACTGGCCTTACTTCCACCACAGCCTCAGGTCCCAATCCACAAGATAAAGGTTTGTGTTTGAAGTGGAGGGGGCAAGGGAAAGGGGATACACTTCATCTTCAGGTCTCAGACCCAATCCCCATGGACCTCTGGCTTTCTTTTGGTGGTTGTAAAACTTACCTTTCCTTGCTATTGTTCCTGACTTGCATTCCAACCCCAAACAGGAGGTTCCTGCAGCAGGTCCAGAACTAAGCGTCTTATGTGATCCCCAATCACTGGCCCGTGAGTCTCCACACTTAATACTTGAAGGGTTCCCTCTCTTGAAGCTAAAGCCACAGACCCGTCCTGCAGAGGATACCTTCCTCATGCATCAGAGTCTCAGACGGTGGGATACATAGCATTACAGAATTGTCTTCACTTTTATTTTTGTTTTGGTGGGAGGGTGGGTGCACATGTGGGTATTATCCTTTACATTGGGTTTTGTAGAAATAAAGTTTTTTGATAAGTAAACTTTTTTTCTGAGGATTTGGGAAAGGTTGGTAATCAGTAAGGCTTGGCCTAGTAAAAGCCTAAGAACAGCTCTTGGAAATTTTCTCTTATTGAGTGCTACTGTGCTACTCCCATAGGGTTTGAACCTTCCAGGGGAAGGGGTGAGAAAAGCAACATTAAGATGGGAAATGATGTGATAATAGCTTCCCCCTTACCCAAAAAGGATCCCAATAATCTCCCTTTTATATGAAATAGGAATGGGGAGAGATAAAGGTTGATTTCCTCTCCAGTTAATGGATTTAAAGTAGTTTTATATGTTTTGTTCTCTTCTTGTGCATAGCCACATTTGAGGCTATGGGATCTCCTCCAGCAGAGGACAACCTAATGTTACTTTCCCTTGTAGAGTTTTGGGACATGTGACTATTTGCAGAAAAAGTAGAGTTCTCCACACCTCCCTAGTCAATAAAAGCCCTACTCTTTTACAGGGGTTTCAGCCTCTTCAGTTTCTTCAATGCGCCATTCTTTCAACACACCTCTAATACACCAGACTGGAACATTTGCAGAGGGGTCAGGGTTCTGTTCCCTACATTGACTTCTCAGCCCATTATCTAAGCAAATGATTTAAATTTAGGGGTCACTGCCTTCAATATCAGGTTTATTGTGCTGCTTTCACCCCAAACCCTCTTTTCCCCCCATCACACAAGGACCATCTAGAGGGGACTTCTGCAGCATCTGGTGATACCCAATCCTTAATTGGTCCACTGAAACGTGGCCAGGGTGCCCACCAGGGGCTAGGAATCCAAGGGGTGGGTGGGAAAGAGACAAAAATGGAAGGCCCAGAGCAATTGAGATTTGGACACCCAGCTCCCCTTACTAAAAGCAAGGGTTCACAATCCATCCATATCACCCAGCCTACTAGGCTGTGGGGAGAAAGCGGTGACAACCTTTAGTCCAACTGTGCCCGATGTTTAGGTGCCGGAGGTTGGTAGGCTCCTTCTTAAAGATACTGGCAGGAAAACAAATTAGGTATCAGGAAAAGGAGCAAGCTGTGAGTGGAACTTCTCTCCACCACGCCCCACAGGTCCTTAGTAACACAGAGCAGCCTCTGATCATTGTCCTTGAAGGGCTCCTCACTGGCTAGGGGAATTAGCCTTGTGGAACAGGTATACAGGACGCTGGAAGCCTGTAGGGAAAAGGTATGGATAAGGAGAAGTAACACTATAAAGGAGAAAATACAGGAATACACAACTCTGGTCAATTGTCCATAGTCAAGAAGTATGAATGGCAAGTAATGCAGAGATGCGTGTTGCAATTTAAGACCTCCCTCATAATTTCTACTCTTCCTCAGCCAAGCTGGGAGGTGTTATTATTCCCTTGAAGTCTTCTACCCACTCTCTATCCCCCACCCCCCATCCGCCACCCACAAAATACAGACCAAGATGGGCTAGCATGGATCTCACCTTTGGAAGAGTTGTGGGGTGTGGCCACAAGCTCATAGCTGGAGAAGCCAACCTCAGGAGATGTCAGGTAGGAACTGAACTGCTCAGGTTTCAGCTGAATTCGATAATAATTCTTGTAGATAGTTTCCTAGTAACAGGCACAGGTATTAATCTTTCTTTGTATCCCCAGCACTTTGCGCAGTGCCTAGCATATTTAGTTCTTAAATACTTGTTGACTTACTCACTCCCATTCTTCCTCCCTCAGCCAAGACTTTTAGCCAGGGCCCCATTTAACCAATACATCTCCCCCTTCCCCCTCTACTTCATGGGAATGATCCCTTTCACATTCCCCTAGGGTCCAACTTACTGTGAGTGTCTTCCTCTTGCCATAGGATGACCAAGGCTGGGGCTCTAAAACCAGAATGCCCCCAGGTCGTAGGTGGCGGTAGATTCTTCGAAACATTCGCTTCAATCCTTCATCACCCCAGTTCAGATGCACCCATTTAGTGAGGCTGAGACAGAGCACCACATCATACTCAGGAGCTTGGGCTTCTACCAGTTCATCTCGATCTAACACATAATTACCCTGAGAAGGCAAGTTTTTTTAAAATAAAGGTCATTACAGGGAAACCAGTATTCTCCACTCCTTTATTCCACTATGGAGGCCCAAAAAAATGAAGGCAGGTCTAATCTGTAGTTTTGTCTTTCATACATTTCCCAAACAAGCTTATTGAGGGTACTGAAGTTCCCTAGTTGAATGTCACTGCTCTAGCACCTCTGCCTCACTCTGGCAGAACAGAGAAAACACAAGGAAAGAGTATAGACAGTAGAAAGAAGGCTGTACCACAGACAAACCATCAAAATTGATTAGTTATCTGAGGTATGGGCAAGGTCATCATAGGGAGAAAGCCTGAGTGTTCAACCTTGACCCAATTCCAGCACTATCTCCCTCCCACACCAGTTTTCCCTGGGGCAAAGATGCATTTACTCAAGAGGTCTTGGGCAGCCCCTCTAGTCTTTCCCCATTCTCTGTCATCCTCCCCACTCCCCCTCTCTACTCCCTGCCCCCAGTCTTATGAGAGTTTCAAGTGAGTTTTCTTCAGTGTTAAATTTTAACACAACTCAGGAGAATATAAACTTTGTGAGTGCAAGAACTGTTCAATTTATTTTTATGTCTCTGGTGCCTGGCAGAAACTATGCACTTGAAATGTGGAGGTTAATTGAAAAATTTTAAAAATCCCACTGCCCCCAAAGCCTAACACTATCCATAGCTCTGACTCCCCACCAAACTTTTCAATCCCCTTTACCTTACTCTACAGAAATATCTTGAACCGGAAGCCTCAGATCCTACACTTATTACCTATGTGACCATGTGCAAGGCACTTAACTATTCTGGGCACTTGATTTCATCTGTAAAATGAAGGGGTGGACTAATCCAAGGGGACCTTTGGACCTCACAAGTTCCTTCTGGGGCTAAATCTGTAAGTCCCTAAAATCTTTCCCTACACTTTTTTGTTGTGGTTGTTGGTTCTACTCCCGGGTAATCCACTAGAGTTTTCTGACCAATAACACTCAAACCAATACATTAGAGGAGAAAAGTTGACTGCAGGGTTCTAGCTTTCTCATAAAGATAAGGGTTGTTGAGATAGAAGTCTACAGTGGAAAAGGGCAATGAATCCTCTGGTCTATCTAATCTGAAAAATACAGGAGAGGCACCAGGCCAGATACCTGTCACCTGAGTATGGTTCCTGGGATAGCTCTAAGGTCAGGTTTTTGCCAGTTTAAAATACTCATTGGAACAATCCTAGTCTGCTGAGCAGACTCAGTTTAAGGGTATAACAGGGAAGAGGAATCCCATACGCATTGCTTTTATAAGCAAGCACCTTGAATTCATGGGGAAGGTGGCATATAATCATTAAGGTGGGAAGTCAAGGCCCTATCAGCACAGGCCTTAGCCCATTTTCAAATGTGAGTTCCCAAGTTGCAGTTCAGGACATAGAGAATAAGAATAGTTTGCTCCTAGCCATAACTGCCTCTCCTCCCTCTCTGGTGATGGCACAGTAAACAATTTTGCAAAAATATTTCTTATTCCAATAGCTACTAGATCTCCTTACCGTGATGAAGACAACATTGTTGGGAAATATGGAGGCATCAGCCCCATCCAGAGGCACTTGGGGTGCAGCAATGGGGCCCCGACTGGCAGTCAGGGAGGCTGGGAAGCAGCTCTTCTTTCGGGTGGTAGCAGTCCCCTTACCACCCTCTGGTCCTTGGACTCCTTCAGGTGGCTGGGGTGTGAGACGAAGTTCCTCAGATAGATAATGTCGGATGTTCTGTCGAGCAGAGTGTATGAGCCGAGCATCGATGTCTACACCCACTACTCGAGCTGGGCCCCACTTGCAAGCAATGCTTAGCGTCAGGTGGCCTACATTGCAGCCTAGGTCCAGTACATCACGGCCCTGGAACCATTCAGGCCTCATCACCCGAAGCCTCCCATCCTCACAATTAGGGTTTCGGTAGCCATAATACTTGCAATAGTTCCCGTACTGGAACTTACTTTGCTGCTTCTTGAAACCAGCTGCAGGCAGAGGGTGGTCATGATGGCGGCCTCCCCCTCTTGCCCGGATTTTCTCCTTGGGGCCTTGCCCACCAGCCCTGGCACCCGACTCAGACTTGCTGGAAGTCCTACGACGTTTCCGGTGGTGGCGGGAGGAAGAAGACAAGGGAGCAGGTGTAGTTGAGGCAGCTGAAGGGGCTGCACGAGTGCCTGGGGGTTCCTGTGGGGCAGGCAGAAGGGGGGACACTACTTCATCCCTACAGTTGATGGCAGTATTCAGTTCATAAGGCTGGGGGCCATCCCGGCCTTGGGACCTCTGTCGTTGTTGCAGCTGCTGGGGGGTGGCTTCTCCATGCAGCGAGGGAGTCGTGGAAGCTGGGGGAAGTGCCGAGGAGGTGGGATCACTCCCCCCAGGTCCGCCTGCCTGTTGCTGGTGGTGCTGTCCACGATGTCGATGTCGCTTCCTACCAGTCTTGAGTGGTGAGGCACGAACCACTTGGGCCTCATCAGTGCAAGCATTGAGGCTGAGTGGGTCAGTGATGTCCTTGGGAATGAGGATTTCCACAGGGTCCCTCCCCTTAGCTGGCAGTGGGGAGGACTTAGGAGTCTCAGCATTGAGTGCTCGACTTACCTCCTCATCCAAGAGGCTATTCAGATTCAAAGGATCGAAGATATTGCCCCCCAAGAGAAAATTGGAGGGCAACACTGGGTCGCAGTCCGAGTTAACTCGCCTACGCCTCTTGAAGGCTGGATGCTTGAAGCCACCCACATTACAGCTATTCCTCCTCTTGTTCCCACCGGCCCCTGGAGGCCTATGGGGCTGAAAGCCATTTCGCTGTCTGGGGGGTGCTGGGGTCCCTAGTTCAGCCCCGCCCCATCCCCTTCGCTCCTCCTCCATGTCAGGGGGAGGGGCCTCTCCATGAGCTTCGGACTGGCGGGCCTCCCCCTGCGCCATCGGGTTGCCACTTCGCTGCGGATTCTGGCCAGCCCTACCGGGGGACGGGGCCAGAAAGCCCTCCCTGCCTGGCACTGTGGGCGTGTGTGGGCTTGGTCCCTGAGCTGTCCCGCCACAAAGCTCCCCGGAGGAGGCCTCTCGGTGTGGCTGCACCAGAGTGCCACCCCCACCACTGGAATCAGCTTTGAGGGGTGGCGGCGGCGGGGCCGGCACGAGGAACGGCTCCTTCTCAGCTGCCATCTCGATCATCTCTTCCCCCCTCCCCCGATTAGGCTAACGAGGGAGATCAGGGGGCCTACACCCCCTCCCTTTTCCCTTCTTCCTCCCCGCCCCTTCTCCCAGTGCGCGCGTAACCTCGCTCTTCCCTTATTCTCTCGCGTCTCCACTAACCCGCGCGAGACCAAAACAAGCTGCCCGCGAGACCCGAACTGAGTAAGAAAACAACAGAGCCTGCGCTTTTTCCTCCACCCCTCCTACCGCGCGCGACCGGATACAGTGCGCGTGCGCACTCTGTTGTGCCCGCACCAGGGACAGAACAAACTTAACGGCTACAGGCTTTTAAAAAAGGGAACCGCCGCTTCCAAGTGACAACCCGTTTTCTTCGCAACGATCTACCTCCCACTCGTATCCTTCGCGCACGCCCACCAACCGTCGGCGTAGAGCCGATGGAAAGAGCTTCCTCACACACCGTCCCCGGCTCCTGGGACTGAACGTCTGCGGCCTCCGCCTGGCTCCTAGCCCTGCTGCCTCTCCACCCCGCCTCTTTCCTCCTCGAAAGGGCCACGCCTGCGCACTCGACCTATCAGTCTCGCGCTTCTTGGCGCTGCACGTGCTGGGAGCTACCACTCAGCCACGGCTCGGGACTGCAAAGCCAGTTTCTTATCCCATTATACAGGCTTTCCTGTTCAGCCAAGATGGGGACGCCTCGGCAAATCTTTAATTATGAATTACTTCACACCCACACACGGACCCCAAGCCCAACTAGGGGTGCGGGAAAGGGAAAGTGGAAATAAGAGAGATGGATGGTGGAGGGGTTTGGAGTACACAGGCCTACATCCTCTCTGAAAGACCTGTTGTCACTAGAATAAAATTGATGCCAAGAAGTCACCTTAACTCTCACTCTCCTGGCAAAGAAGAGCGGCTAAGTTAAAATAAAGAAAACTGAGCTCTGGTGAAATAGCCAAAAGATTGCCTTAGACTTTCCCTAAAATGGAACGATTGGGTTTCTTCACTCTTAACTCGTTTCCCTGCCTCCTAGCCAAATTAAAAAGGCCGGAAGGGGTGGGAGGTATCACGTCACTCCCTATTCTTTCCCGCCCATCGTCACCACTCCGACCGCACCTGCGCACAGTCTCCTTTCTCCCTCCCCCTCCCAATTTGCCCGGATCCAATCAAAAGTAACCATCACCACTTGGCAGATTCTTTGTAGTGAAGGAACGTGGCCTCAACGCCTCTTCACATTGGAAAATGAGGTGTTTGGACCGCCCTCTATTAACGCAACCTCCCGTCGACTGGCCAATACGAGTTCGGAGGGGCGGATTTAGGATGGGGTCCTTTGGCGGGGAAGAGGGAGGGGAACCGTAGAGGGGCGAGGAGCCAGTGATTCGTTAAAAAATAAAGCTGAAATGCAGCAGAATTAGAATCAGGATTTGGGAAGGAAAAAAAAACCATTATCCATCCCTGGGCAGAGAGACAAGCCTTAATGTCAAAAGAACCATCTCAATTATAATCAGGCGCTGCTCTTAATAACTAAAAGCTGTGACTACGACAGAACGGGGTACGCTGGGAATTGTAGTTTTTGTGAAGGACTTAGCACGCTCACGCCGAGGCACTTCCGCCTCTTTAACGCTTCGCTTTTGCCATCTAGTCTCCACGCGTGCTCAGTGAGAGAGAAGCGAGACCGCTCTGGAGAGCTGTGCTGGCGCCCGGGCGGCGGGGGCTCTTTGGTGGGCAAGGCAGACGGAGGTGGGGGACCGCGGCCTCGCCGGTTGTTGTCACCTGTTGTCCCTCCCTTCCTCCTGGGTCCCCAGTCCCAGCCTTAGCTCCCCTATTCCCCAGGTTCCTGACGCCTCGTGCAAACTCCGACCTCCCTCTCCCTCCCACCCCCACCCCCACCCCCACCCCCGGGCGCCAGCAGCTGAAGTCCCTGCTGTTGCGGGGCCTTAGAGCGCCTCCAGTGACCACCCGGGCGTTGGAGGTGGGCCTTAGGACCTCAGCCCCGCCCCTGCATCCCAAAGCTAAGCACTTCCCTGGAAAGGGTGATTCATCCTGAGAAAGTCCTGTCAGGATCTGATCCCTGGTGGGGAAGGAGTCTGGCCAACTCTAGATGGGAGGTGGGGAGACAGCTTTTTCATCCCTCAGATCTTGATCGTGGAAATGGGCATTTTTATTAGATTTTTCAATCTTAAACCTCTGGGAGAACCTGGATTGGGAGCCACTACAGAGGATGGGGGTGACGGAAAATGAATCTGGGATCTCAGAAGGAGATCAGTATCATAATAGCTAGCTTTGCATGTATGTATTGTAAAACACTTTACATATGGTATCTCTTTTGCTGCTCACAACAAATCCGTGAGGTAGATAGATGCTTTTACTGGATTTGAACTCAGATCTTCCTGACTCCGTCAAACACTTTATCCGCAGTAGCTATCTGCTGTTAGTAGCATAATGATAATAATAGTGTATTTATAGAGGACTTTGCAAATATCTTATCCTTAGAACAACACTTGGAGATAGTGAGATATGTATATGCGAAATCTATACATGTATATACTCGTGTATGCGTATGTGTACACATACACATACATAAATGTATGTGTACACATACACATACATAAATGTATGTGTATGTGTATACAAGTCATTAAAGCTTAAAACTAAGATTTTGGGGATTATACATGCATGTATAATATCTACAAACACGTATGTACACATTTATGTAAATACGTATATATTACGGGGGTGGGAGTATCAGTTGCTTATTTGAAAGCTGCTGTGACACTAGGGAAAGGAGAGTGTCAACAGGCTCACAGGAATAGTGGTGGGAAAACAGTATAAAGCTAAATTGGGGTTCTATGGACATTTGAAGCAATGTTTGGAGAGATGTTATTGGATTTCCAAGGCAGAGTTAGTTAACATTAGGGAAAGACCTTGTGAGCACTTAGCATCATAGTCCATTGACAACAAGCATTTATTGAGTGCTTTTTGCTAGGCACTGTGCTAAGCTCTGGGGATGCAAAAAAAAAAAAAGCAAAAACAACTTCTGAACTCAAGGAGCTCACGTTCTAATTGGGGAGTCAACATGCAAATAACGATGTTTATACAAGATACATATATACAATGTAAATGAACAAAATTAGACATTTGAGATACTGTTAATGTAGGAATTTGTTTTGCAGATTTGTGGGGGTATGTTATAAGAGTTTTGTTTCTTCCTTTCTATTCGTTGGTGTGTAGGAATAGTGTTAGTTTGCCAAAAAGAAAAGCGTGTCATTGAAGCAGAAAAGAATAGAAGGAAAGCCAGAAGGAGGAAACACTGACAAGTAGTACATAGATAGATATAATTTTATATATATATAATATATATATATATATAATTTATAGATATAATTATATATATATATAATTTATAGATATAATTTTTATATATATATATATATATATATATATATATATATATATATATAAAAGAACAATGTGTTTGTAATTGAGATTTACAATTTCATGTACAATTCTCCCTGTTCTGTATTTGGTCATAGGATCATAAGATTTAGAGCTGGAAGTCATTGAATACAAGTCCCTAATTTTACAGTTGAGAACACTAAAATCCAGAGAAATTAAGTGATTTGCCCAGGGTCACACAGCTGATAAGTGTTATGTGTCTGAGGTTGGATTTGAACTCAGGTCCTCCTGAATCCAGGGCTCTATCCACTGCGCCACCTACCTGCCCCCTAAAGTAGGTTTTTCCAATCCAAGTGCAATACTCTAAACTGGAAATATTCATTTTATTTGGTGTTTGTTAAATTCAGTATTTTAAAAATAAAATTAAATAAAGATTTTTTTAAAAAAAGATTTAAATTAAATAAAAATAAATTTTAAAAATTGAAGAGTGGTCATGTTTTGGGGCTTCCTTGGGCAGTCTGGACCAAGAAGTCCTAATACATTCCCAGTAGATACATTTATTAGAATCTGTTACCAGTTTTCTGTCCTATATCCCTTGTTTCCTTGCTGTCTTGAATCTGTTGCCTCTCCAGGTTTTAAATGAGTAGGTGGTAGTTTCTTTGAAAGCCTAAGTAGCCACTTATGATATGTGTCCAAAGGTAAATGGAAGGGAGAGGGAGAGAAAATGAAACCTGAAATTCCATTTTGTGATATAGAATATCCATGACCTCAAAATTCTAGAACCCCACCATGTTTAACTTGTAAACAGATCCAGTCCACTGAAGGGAGCACAACTCAAAACTTTTCCTGTTAGATAAAATCTGCCGAAGCTTATACTTTGCTGATATAACCTTCATCAACTCAGGTCAACTCCACATTTTGATGAAGCATCAGAATAGGACTTCTGCACCATCCTGTCCAGTCTTATCTAAATTTTGTTTCTCTTCCCAGAATTTTGATTACCTTTTCCTATAGAAAGCAGAAAAAAGTCAGAATGATCATGTACAAATTCACAGCCTATCTGGATCTCAGCTCTGCCTTTACTTAATGTTTGGGCAATAATGGAATCTGATAACTTTTTGTTTACCGTTGTTAAAAAGGGACCCTGGATTCTTTTTTTTTTAATTTTATTTGTTAGTTAACAAGCGTTTATTAAGTATATGTTGTGTATTGAATCACTGGGTACACAAAGAAAGGCAAAAAGACAATCCTTGTTCTCAAGGAACTCACAATATAATGGAAACAACATGCAAACAACGTATAAACAAGATAAATTGGAAATAATCAACTGAGGGAAGAGACGTTAAAGATAATTGGGAAAATCTTGTAGGAAGTGGGATTTTAGCCTGAAAGACCTGAAGGAAAGCCAAAGAAACTAAGAGGCAGAGATAAGGCAGGAGAGTTCTAGGATTGGGGGACAACCACAAAAATGCATGCGTTCGGGAGCAGATCCTATGTGAAAGCTGATCTCTTGCCTGAAGAAAAGTGAAGGAGTCCTTGAAACTGGATCATGGGGTTACGTGGGGGTGAGTAAGGTATAGAGAGACTGGGAAGGTGGGCAGTTTGAAAGCCAAACAAGATTTTACATTTGATCTTGGAGGCAATAGGGAGCCATTGGAATTTATTGAGTAGAAGGATGAAATGGTCAGACATACACTTCAGGAATATCAGTTTGATAACTGAGTAGTAGGAGAGCATTGAATCAGTCCTTAACCAAAAGGCGATTGAAATAACTATGCCATGAGGTAATGAGGGCCCGTACCAGGGTAGTGGCAATATCAGAGGAGAGAAGGAGACACATAAGAGATATATGAAAGTAAAATCAACAGGATTTGATGGTGAGAAAGTGAGGATTTGAGCTTGATACCTAGTTTTGAGCCTGAGTGAGTGATTGAAAGAATGGTGGTACCCTCCAGTGTAATAGGTGAGTTAGGAAAAGGGGAGGGTTTTGGGAAGAAGATAAATGAGTTCAGTTATGGTGCATTGAGTTTAAGATAGCTGTGAGATACCATTTTGAAGTGACCAGTAGTTGGAGATTTAAACCTGGAGGTCAATAGAGAAGTTAGGGCTGAAGAAGTAGATTTGAGACTCAGCAGCATAGAAATGATAATTAAATCTATGGGAGCTAATGAGATCAAGCAAAATAGTTTAGAGGAAGAAGAGAAGAGGGCCCTGGGAGACACTCGCTATTTTGTTGTTGTTTTTTGGCTAGGCAATGGGATTAAGTCACATAGCTAGTTAAGTGTTATGTGTCGGAGGCAGGATTTGAACTCAGGTCCTCCTGAATCCAGAGCTGGTACTTTATCCACTGTATCATCTAGCTGTCCCAAGACACCCACTGTTAACTGGCGCAAACTGGACAAAGATATAGCAAAAGTGACTGAGAAGGATTGGTCAGATAGGTAGGCAGTGACCCTAGAGGAAGCAGTGTCACAAAACCTAGAGAGAAGAGTGTATCAACAAGATGATGATTGACAGTGTCAGAAGCTGCAAAGAGGTCAAGAAGGATGAGAATGGAGAAGAAGCCATTAGATTTGGCAATGAAGAGATCATTGGTAACTTTGGAGCCAGCAGTTTCTGTTGAATGATGAGGCTGGAAGCTAAACTACATAAAGTTAAGAGAGTGAGTGGAAAGAAGTGGAGGCCCCCTCTCTCCTCTGACACTGCAGTCATCCTGGTACCTCACATCTGATCACTGCAGTAGCCTGCTGAGTGGTTTCCCTGTCTCACCTCTCTCCAATTCCAATTCATTCTCCACTCAGCTGTCAAATTGATGCTACTAAAAATGAAGTTCTAATCACATCACCCTCCTATTCAGTAAACTCCAGTGGCTTCGTATCACCCTCAGCATCAAACACAAAATGCTGTGACTTTCAAAACCTACCTTTCCATTTGTCTTTACCTTACTCCCCTCCACTTTGTGATCCATTGACACTGGCCTCTTTGCTGTTCCTCATACATGATATCCCAAGATTTTCACTGACTATGCCCCATGGCTGGAATGCCCTCTTGCCTCATCCACACCTCTAGTTTCCCGAGTTTCTTTCAAGTCTCAGCTAAATTCTCACCTTCTACAAGAAGTGTTTTCCAGACCTGCTTAATCTAAATGCCTTCCCTTTGAAATTATCTCTAATTTAACCTGTAACAAGTTTTATAGTTTTAGATTCATATAGTCTTTGGATAATTATTAGAAGACTACATATATATGTGTGTGTGTGTGTGTGTGTGTGTGTGTATATATATACACATATATATATACACACACACACATATATATACACATATATACACATACATACATATATGATAATTTTTTGCATATATTATTTTCCATTTATTTTTCTTCTCTTACTGCTATAGCTAGCACTTCTAGGACTGTACTAAATAGTCGTGGTCATAATAGGCATCCTTACATTAGACTTGATCTTATTGAAAAGGAGCTCCATTATATATGTCTGCTTTTGGTTTCGTTGTTGTTCAGTCACGTCCCACTCTTCATGACCCTATGGACCGTGCACACCAATACAGTTCGTAGGATTTTCTTGGCAAAGATACTGGAGTGGTTTATTGTTTCTTTCTCCAGTGGATAAAGGCAAGCAGAGGTTAAATGACTTGCCCAGGGTCATACAGTTAGTAAGTGTCTGAGGTCACATTTGAATTCAGGTCTTTCTGACTCTAAGCCCAGTGCTTTATTCACTGAGCCATCTAGCTCTCTCATTTCAATACCATAGCAAACTACAAAAATATAATGGATTTCATATGGTGGAACAAAAGGTCAAGAACTTCAAGAGTAATAATGAAAAGATTGGGAAGGGAGACTATTAGTATCAGATTCCAGACTGCATTACATCTGTTTTGTCTAAGTTATCAGTTTTGTTAGCATATAATTGGGCTAAATATATGATAATTTCTTTTATTTCCTCTTCAGCTAATATAAATTCTCCTTTTCCATTTTTGATATGAACAATTTGGTTTTCCTGTCTTTAAAAAAAATCAGGTTAGCTGTTATCTATTCTATTATTTTTTTAAAAGCTTCCCTTTTCTTTATCAATTCAGTGGTCTTTTTGCTTTCACTTTTAAAAAAATCTCTTTAATTTTTATAATTTCTACTTTGTTATTTAGTTGGGATTATTTGATTTCTTGTTTTTCAAATTTTAAAAATTCAGTGCCCAATTTATTGACTTTTCTTATGATGAAAGTGTTTATAGAGGTTTTATTACATTTTAATTAATAAATAATGTGTATAATTTTTCTATTTTTCTACATTTTTAGTGAGATCTTTATTCCCCAAAACATGGTCAATTTTTGTGTTTTGTCACACAACTAAGAAATATGTAGATTACTTCTTATTCCCATTAAGTAACCACCTGAAATCTTTCATCTCTAGTTTTTCTAAACTTCTATTCAAGCCCTTAACTTCTTTTTTATTTATCTTTTGATTAGATTTGTCCAGCTATGAAAGGATATACTAAGATTAAGGTCCCCCACTATTATAGTTTTATTATCCTTCAAGGATTTAGAAGCCCTGCTTAGATAGATAGATATTATATACGTGTGTACACACATATGTGTATATAGAGTGAAAGGGAGAAAAAGTGATAGGAGAAAGAAAGAGGTTAAAATGGCAGAAGTTCTGTGGATGATTTTTTTCTATTTTAATGGTTTTAGGCAAAGAAAAAATGGAGAGGAGGGATGGGAAAAAAGAAGGAATAAAATGAGAGAAATCACTAAGCATAACAGATACGTAAGATGAAGAGGGAGAGAGAGTTAATAATGATTTGTTATGATGTTTTTGAGTATATTATTTCCCTTCTTACCACTTTGAATCTTTTCTATATTTACTGCTTTTTATTTAATGTATCCCATGACGAGATCCATATGTGTATCTGCGCGTGTAGTTGTGTTTAATCTTCCTTTGATTCAGATGAAAGTGAAGTTCATGAGATGCCTGCCTCTGCCCCAAGACATACCATTTCCTTCATGATTATGTGCTCTTCATCTTATTTACTTCTATTATACTAATGATTTCTTTTGCCTTATTCTTCCTTTCTTTCTAGTCCCTCCTTCCCATTTTTGTCTTCTCCTATAACCATTAAAACTGAGTAAAACCATCCACAGAAGTTCTGCTGTTTTAACCTTTCTCGATGACTCTTTAAGATTTTATGGTTCTGAGGAGACATTTCTTTCTTTTCCTCCATTAACATGTAAATAATTCATCCCCACATATTCCCTTTTAATTAATCAAACGTGTCTACCTTTCTGTTTTTCTTTGTCACTGCTTTTCTATTTCTAAATGTCTACTCAGTTCTGGCCATTTCATCAGGAATGCTTGGAAATCCTGAATTAAATTAAAGATCCATTTTTTTCCCTGTAGGATTCTTTAGTTTTGCCATATATGTTATTCTTGGTTGTATACTTTTATCTCTTGCCTTTTGAAATATCATATTCTAAGCTCATTTCTCCTTTTTTAGTGACAGATGCTCAGTCTTATGCAATACTTGTCGAATGAGATAATATTTATTAAAGTACTTAGCATAATGGCTGGCACATTGTAGGTGCTTAATAAATGCTAGGTAGCTAGATGGTACACTGGATGGAACATTGGGCTTGGTGTCAGGAAGACCAGAATTCAAATCTGGCCTCAGACACTAGCTATATATCTGGGAAAGTCACTTAACCTCTGTCGGCCTCAGTTTCCTCAACTGTAAAATAAGGATCATAATCATAGCACCTACCTCTTAGGGTTGTTGTGAGGATCAAATGAGATATTTGTAAAGTTCCTAGCACAGTGCCTGGCACATAGAAGGCATTTAATAATTTTCCCTCCCCTTCTTGCCGTTATTGTGGCTCCTGGAAGCTCTGAATTTTGACTGTGATGTTCTTGGGAACTTTCATTTTGAAGTTTCTCTCTGGCGATGACTTCAGTTTTTACTGTGCCCTCTGCTTCTGATAGTTCTGGGCAACCTTCATTTATATTTTCCTGAAATATGGTAACCAGACTTGTTTTTTGCTATAATAATTTTCAGATAGGTAGTCCAATAATTCTTTAATTGTTTCTTCTCTTTTCCAGGTCAGTTGTTTTTGATACTATTTTTCCTTTTCTTCTTCCAATTTTTAAAAAAATAATTTGTTTTATATTTCTTGTATTGTTGAGTCATTGTTTTTTATCTAACCCATTCTAATTTTCAGGGCATTCAGTTCTTAAGTGGCCACTTTTGACTGAGTTTTCTAGTGTCAGTTTTCTTCCCTGTTGTTTCCTTTCTAGCATTCTTCCTAATTCTGTATTTTGTTTCATTTCCTCATGGTAACTCTTACATTCCATGTGTCTAGGACATTTTTTTTATCTGAAGCTTTACTTGTTATGGGGTCAATATCCACGTTGACATTAATCCTCAAGGTGTCTTTCAAATCAAAATATTTCTTTGTGGTGGTTGGAATTTTCTTTGGATTTCTTGTGGGGGGACTGCTGCTGTGTCAAGTTCTGTAACTGAATGATGTAGGAAGGCCTTTCTGGTTCTGAATTTAGTTGGCCAGACTAGGACCTTCCTTCGAGGGGCTCTGGGGCTGCCCCAGTGCTGGACTCTGCCTCAGGGCTCCTTCTTATGGTAGGATTCTAGGACTTCTCCCTGTGTAGGCTCTGCCTAGGGACCTCCCTCCCCTCAGGCTCATCTGATCAAGAGCTTCTCTTGTGGCTAGGTTCCTGCCATAGGCTTTCCAGACAGACTGCTCAGGCTGGGTTTTGCTTAGGGCCTTTCTTCTGCATTTGAGTTCTAGCCATTGGTGCTATGCTGTATCCTTCTTAGAAAGCCCAGAAGCTGATCTCTCTTCTAAGCTACCGCTGTATTTGGGTATTGTTAGAACCAGGTCAGTCTTGGGCCCTGTTTGGCTTAGCCTGGAATACCTAGAGGCTCCTCTCTCTGAAGCCAGGCTCAGCCAGCCAACCAGCCAGAAGCTGGGGGAAGGTTCAGTCTGGGCTAAGGTGCTGTTTGGGTTGTCAACAGACAATCACAGTTTCATATAACTTACATGAAAACTAGGTTTATTACAAAAGGAATGAACATGAGTGTGGAACCCCAAAAATTCAAAATCCATATGGAAGTTTGCATATTTAGAACAATATAACAAAGGAAGGAGGAGGAGACACAAATCTCCACCTAAAGGGGCATGGCCTGAAAGGGGGAAAGGTGTCGTAAAGGTGGAAAAAGGACAAAACCCCTCCTGCAGGGGAGGACCAAGACAATGGCCAAAATTGTGTTCTTTTCCCTTGGAGACTGCTAGACCGTGAAGATATGATGGTTTGCTTATCTGCAAGGGTCCCAGCTGCACAAGCAGTTTCTCAGCCTAGTGCAGGTTGACTGATGCCTGTCTTGACTCCCAAGAACACACAGGGAGTCCAGTCTGGGATGCAAACAACAAATTATGTCAGCTTCTTGACACATTCAGGACTTCCAGTATATTCTGGGTCCAGTGTTTCTGAAAAATATGGCAACTCAAAAAGAGAAGTTCAGGGAACTCTGTAACATTCCTTAGCAGGGTCAGGCACAGAGTGCAGGGCTGGACTCTCACAGAATACCCCAAAGTTGCCCTCCAACAGCCAAGTGTCTCAGGGAAGGCTTGGGCTTTGCTTCACTTGGTTTGACTAGGCTAAGCTGGGCTGGGCAGGGTGTGGGTCTGCTAATCTCAGGAGGGAGTGCTAGGAATGCTTGAAGGCTCCAACGTGGCCCACTGACCTCTGTGCTTCATGCTTGACCTCTTCACTTTTGAAGCATCTGGTAGCACAGTGGATAGAGTGCTGAGCCTGGAGTTAGGAAGACAAATTCAATTATGCCCCAGATACTTACTAACTATGTGATCCTGGGCAAGTTACTTAACCTCTGTTTACCTGAGTTTCCTCAACTGTAAAATTGGGATAATAATATCACCATTGAAGGGCTGTTGTGAGGATCAAATGAGATAATATATTTTTAAAGTGCTTAGTACAGGGGCAGCTAGGTGGTGCAGTAGATTAGAGCTCAAGCCCTGGATTCAGGAGGACCTGAGTTCAAATGTGACCTCAGACACATAACACTTGCTAGCTGTGTGATCCTGGGCAAGTCACTTAACTCCACTGCCTAGCCAAAAAAAAAGATAATAATAATGAAGTGCCTAGGACAGTGCCTGGCACATAGTAGGAGCTTATATATAAATGCTTATTCTTTTCCTTGCCTTTCCTTCCCTTCTCTTTCCTCTCGACCTACATCTCTTCAGGACTGGGTATCCATCTGTGGATTTTTGGGTAGAAGAATCTAGAGGTGATTCTGTCTGTATGGTGCACCATACCTCTATACCCTAATTGGAGCCAGTTTTCCACAATCCCCCTCATATTTTCAGTACTAACGTTTTACTAGTACTTCTTTAAGACATGCAGATGTGGAATACTACTGCCTCTAAATAATCAATCAAATTGCAGATTCCATTGAGTAGTTGAATACTATTAGTTAAATCAGCCATGAAAATTATCTGTTCTCAAATGAGGTTAGACTCACATGCTAAAGGAAATCTGAGAGCATATTTAAAAGAAACCTAGTCAGCTTCTTAGCTTTTTGGAATACATCTCATGGTTAATTGTATTCTCTCAGGAGAGGAAGCTTAAAAACAGAGGTGAATACATTTGCTGTGAAGATTAAGAGGGAAAGATGTGTCAGGGAGACACGATGCATATCCTAAACAGGGTTTTAGTAGGAAAAATTGATGTATTCAGATTTTTTGTTCACCTGAGTTGAGTTTAGCAAAATATTTCTCAAATGAATATAACTCCTTGCTTAAAGCAAGGGTTGATAACCTTTTTTGTATCACGGACCCCTCTGGCTGTCTGGTGAGGGCTAAGCACTCATCAGAATAATGTTTTTAAATGCATTAAGTGAGATACAGAGGATTACAAAGGAAACCACCATCAAGATATTAAACAGATTTAGGGACTCAGGTTAAGAGCATCTCTCTTAATTCTTTGAAGCATTTCTCACAATCTCCTCTTCTTTCCCTTTTACTTCTCCCCCTCTCCCTCTTCCTATTCTTCTCCCTCTCCGTCTCCCCCTTCCTCTTCTTTATATTCTCCTCAATTTTAATAGTCCCAGTGAGAAGTGATAGACGTATCCTAGACTTTTTATATTACCACTTCAAACCATCACATTTAAGATTCTTCGTTTTCAGTTAAGACACAAAAGAAAACATCAAAATTCCGAGCATCACATTAGGGTTTATGTTGAAATTTGAAGAGTTAGCTGACCAACTAGTAGTATTCAGGTCCCAGAGAGATGAAATGTTTGTGATATTCTTATTTATTCATTTATTTTTGCTATTCTCTACCTTTTTGAACCAGGCAAAGCAAAGGATCAGTTATTTGAGCAATCAGTAACAACTCCTTCATGGTTTCTTAAGTGGTGTTTTGATAAAGATTTTCATTTTAAAATTTTACTTCTCCTCACACCATACCTTCAGACTAAGTTGAGCTATTACAAAAGCATTTGCAGATAGATTTATATTATTATAACATGGTCTAGGATCCCCAAAGTTATACTATTTTGTTATCTCTGAAGGACTAATTAGTGCTCCCCTGTTCATCCAAATAATTGAGCTCCAAAAATACATTTTGCACACGGTTTCAATGTGAATGAAGAGGGGCAGCTAGGTAGCCCAGGGGATAGAGCACCGGCCCTGAAGTCAGGAGGACCTGAGGTCAAATCCGGCCTCACACCAAACACTTGACACTTACTAGCTGTGTGACCCTGGGCAAGTCACTTAACCCCCATTGCCTAAAAGCAATCAATCAATCAATCAATAAACAAACAAACAAATAAATGGATAAATAAATAAATAAGAATGAATGAATGAATGAAGTTTTGATCTGTTTTCTGAAAACATGCATGTGTATATTCAAAATATAGCCATAGTGTCTCTGTTTCCTGATTTATGTTCATATTCTTCTGGTCCTAATTTGGTAAGGGGTAGACTGTTTTCCATTTACGTTCAAGTAACTTCCGTAGCCTAATTTCATTCACCCTCATTCTTCTGCAGAATTGCAGTAATGGTAGCTTAAGACACTTCTTTGAGGTAAGTTACATGCTATTTTACTGAGTGAGGAACTTTTTTTTTTTTTTACTGATGAGAAAACTAAGGCAAAGTGAAGTAAATAACTTGCCTAAGGTCACACAGAGCCAGCGTATGATTTGAACTCAAGTCTTTGAGACTACAGGCTCTGGCCCCTGCGCCACCTAGCTGCCTCAGCAGCCTTCTTGGCCAGAAGCTACAATGAACAGATTATATTTTGGGGTAGATCCATGTTAATTTAGCGTAAGGGGGTCTAGCATCTGCCCAGTATAACCTCACCACTTGGAGGGTGGTGGTCTCTGGGGAGGTGGCTTCTCCCCAGCAGAATCCTGACGATGTGTAAGGAAAATGCCTTGGAGAGCCTGTCTAGACACTCTGTAAGTAGTTCTGGCTGGCTAACCACATGGTAAAGGAGAAGTGCTCTGATTGGCTTCAGAGCATTAAAAACGCCTGGCAGTATCAGCTCCTTCCTCGTTGCCACTTCATGGGGTGATGTCCTGCCTCACAGCTCCTGGTGAGTGACCTTGGGGTAAGAGGGAGGGTCTTCGTTCCATCTTTCCTCTAGAAAGCCATATAGCCCTGAAAAATGGTCTTTGGTCCTCGACCTGTCTGTTAGGTTTTTGGGGGGTTTTTTTGTTTTTAAATTTTATTTCCATTCTATTTGAAGGAAGCAGAGTCTGTGACCTTGAGTTTCAAAGGGTGGGAGAGTGAGTCACAGGACCCTAGGAGCTAGAATTCAGGCTAGATTTTGTAGCCAGAGCAGTATTGATCCGTTGAGGAAAAAGAGAAATTTTTAGGAGTGACCTTTGGGACCTCAGTGGAAGGACTCACTAGGCCAGGGGTGGGGAGCCTGCAGCCTTGAGGCCACATGTGGATCTCTAGGGCCTCAAATGTGGCCCTTTGACTGAATCCAAACAAATCCCCTTAATAAAAGGGTTTCTTCTGTAAAACTTGAACTTAGTCAAAAGGCCACGCCCAAGGACCTGGTAGGCCACATGTGGCTTTGAGGCCCAAGGTTCCCCACCCCTGCACTAGGCAGCCATGCTGCCTTTACATGTGTAGGTATATTGGTGGGACCAGTGCAGTATGGGAATAGGATTAAGTTCTCCCATAGGATGGGGGTGACATATGGGAGAGTATGTTCCAGAAGTGTCAGGAAATGCTTGTGTATTTGTTCTTGCTGGAGCTTTAAAGTAAATATCCGTATATACATTAACTTGTAGCTCTCCTGCAGCAGCCTTCAGGATTTATGATTGGTCATTCTGTTGGTCAGAGTTCTTACGCCTTTCACGATTATTTTCTTTTACAATATTAATATAGATTTTGTATAAATTTGTATTTTTTATAAATGTGTTTTTCCTGGTTCTGCTCTCTGTACTCTGCAACAGTTCATACAATCCCAGGCTTCTCTGAATTCTTTTGTCATATTTTACAATATAATGGTATTCCATTACATTCATATACCATAATTTGTTCAGTCATTCCCAAATGCCGCATCTCTATCCTGTTTCCAGTTCTTTGCTACAACAAAAAATGCTGCTATGAATATTTTTGTTCATAGGGATTCTCTTCCTGTCTGTCTTTGATCTCTTTGAGGTATAGGCTTAGTAGAGGTGTTACGGGTCAAAAGGTTTGCAGGGTTTCGTTACAGTTGGGGCAGAGTTCTTTGGAACTTTCCAGAATGAGTGTACCACTTAATAGCTCTACTAACAACATGTTAGTTAGTGTGCCTGTTGCCCCACAATCCCACCAACAATTGTCATTTTCTTTTTTTGCTACGTTTGCTGATCTGATGGGTAGTTAGGTATGACGTTAGTGATGTGCTAGAGCCGGCTCATACTGACTCTTACAAAGCAATTTAATTTTCAGAATAAGCATTTACACCTTGGAAATCAAAATAGGCAAATGTTGTAACAAATCAGGGCTTGATCTGTTTTGTTGATTGTCTGGATCAGAGGTTCCCAAACTTATTTGGCCTACCTCTCCTTTTAAAAAAAAATGCTCAGTGCCCCTCCTGGAAATCTACTTTCTTTAATCCTTTAATGTTTTTGTTTTTTTAATTGCATCATTTCAAAAAATATGAATTGTTTTTGAAATGATGCATCTTAAATTTAATAACTTGTGGGTTTTTTCCTGCACTGAAATTTTGATGATGCAATATTGCATCATGTAATCATATAGTATTGTATTATGAACAAGTCATTGCATGCACATATTCCTGCCCATGCACGCTGGACTTCCTGACAATGTTTGCCTGCCAACACTTGCTTGTTAAGACCTGTTGCAGGACTTGACCATTGGTCAGTTATAACTTGCATTTGTGTGTTTATTTGGAAAATAATGTAATCACTATGCCTAACTCCATTACACAGCAGATGAAATATGTACCAACGGTTTTTCAAAACTTTCATATCTCCTCTTCTTAGCTTCTACTGCCCCCTTTTCATTCAACACCCCTCAGTTGCACCTCAGGCTACTACCACCTCCCCATCATTCCAGCACTCTGCAGGGGGCAGTATTGCCCACTTTGGGAACCTCTGGCTAGACTTAAGGAAGTTATAAGGAAGGTGTTAATAATGCAAATTATGTTGAAATGTGTGTTGTGGGTAGAGTTGGGGGTGGAGGGATGAGAAGAGCCAGTTGTTAAACATTTACCAGGTAGAACCTCAGAATTTTTTTAATTTGCTTTTTTCTTATTTGTGATTTGGAATGTTTTTATATGGTTGTTGATAGTGTTCATTTCTTCTTTTTAATACTTTTTGCTCGGCAGCTAGGTGGCGCAGTGGACAGAGCTCCAGCCTTGGAGTCAAGAGGACCTGAGTTCAAATTTGGCCTCAGACACTTGACACTCACTAGCTGTGTGACGCTGGGCAAGTCACTGAGCCCTGATTGTCTCAGCCAAGAAAATTTTTTAAATTTTTAAAAAAATTTTTTTTTAAAGGCAATTGGGGTTAAGTGACTTGCCTGGAGTCACACAACTAGTAAGTGATAAGTTGATCTGAGGCCAGATTTGAACTAAGGTACTCCTGACTTCAGGCCTGGTGCTCTATCCGCTGCACCACCTAGCTGCCCCCCAGCCAAGAAAAATTTAAAAAGAGTTGAATACTTACTGACTTTTCATATTTGAACATTTACCTATTGGGAATGACTTTTATTCACATGTATTTGTATATTTCTCTATGTAACTTAAATATCAAACCTTTATCAAAGAAACTTTCTAGAAAAAAGTTTCCCCCAGTTTACCTTCTAGCTGTAATTGCATTGATTTTGTTTGTGTAGAAACTTGTCGGTTTTGTGTTCTGACTTGGGTTTTCCCTACTCTAAGTTCTCAGTTAGGAATTGAAGAAAAAGACTTTATCCTAATGACAATAAGAAAGGGCTTTCTAACTGCAAGGGAAAAGGGGAGCAGGGATAATGGGGGAAGCTGACCCCCTGCAGTTATCTCAGGAGGTATCTCAGGCTTTCCAGTCTGCAGGAGTAATCAGGAAGAAAGCTGGCTTGGCCTTTGAGCTACAGATCCTGGGCTTGGGCAGAATGGGAATCATTGAAGTCTGAAGATGTGGAATTCTAGAAATAACGATGCTTCCTTTTTCTATAAGAAATTTTTCCCTGATAATGATTTGAAGGGAAAGCAAAATTCATGTCTGTTTTTGAATAATTAACATTTAATTTCTTTTTCATTTTTTCAGCAGAAAGAGAAGGTAGTCATAGCATTTAAGCTAAATGATGGCAACCTTAAAGAACAAAGGTAAGTCAAAAGTAGGAGATGCTTCTTTTCCTTAATACCATTTTTTTTCCTTTTCCTAGTCCCTGACCATCCAGAAGCTCTTTTCCATTAAGAACAACCCTTTCAGCAACTAAAAAAAAAAAAAGTCGGCTGGGTGGTACAGTGGGTAGAACTGGGCCTGAAATCAGGAAAACAACTGTTAGAGTCCTGCTTTGGATACTTTCTAGCTGTGTGATCCTTGGCAAATCACTTAACCTCTGTTTGCCTCAGTTTTCCTCACCTGTAAAATGAGGGAATTGGAATCGGTGGCTTTTAAAGTCTCCAACTGTTAAATCTGTGCTTCTGTGATCCAGCTTTGTCTAGGCCTGTTTTCTTTCTCCTGTGGTACCAGTGACTGAATTTTCATCATGTCCTAGATTGGGGTGGGGAACCTGCAGCCTCGAGGCTACATGTGGCCTTGGTTGCAGTCCTTTGACTGAGTTCAAGTTTTTCTGAACAAATCCTTTTATTAAAGGGATTTGTTCTGTGAAGTTTGGATTCAGTCAAAGGGCTGCACTTGAGGACCTAGAGGCCACATGTGACTTTGAGGGTGCAGGTTCCCCATCCCTGTCCCAGATTCTATTCTGAGTATAGGAGAGACCCCAGTTTTTACTTTTAAGACACAACTACTTGGAGATGAAGAGAAGAGAAGAAGGTGGAAGGACTCAGGGTGGAGTAGTTGGATGTGGCAAATATCCACAGATACAGTATCACATAATAATTTCATTAGACCGTTATCAAACCAGTGCCATGTGGGGTTTGAGAAGAGAGGAAATTTTACTTAATGGATAGGGTGCTGGGCCTGAAATCAGGACGTTCTAGGTTCAGATCCTGCCTCTGATACTTACTGGTCATGTCAATCACTCACTTCACTTATCTTAGCTTCAGTTTTTTCTTCTGTGAAGTGTGGACAATTGTATTTGTTGTAATTTGGAGGATTGAGGCTCAGATGAGATAATGTATGGAAAGAATTTTTGCAGACTTTAAAATGCTACATATAAATGTCAGCTATTACTGTTAGGGAGGGTAGTGCTCAGGAGGGGATCAGGGAAGGCTTTGTGGAGGAGGTTGCATTTGGGTTGGACTTTAATGGGATATGGATAGGGACTGGACTTGTCATTTCATTAGTATAGGGAACTCCTAGGAGAAGAAATTTTCTCAAACAATGCAGGTCAGCACTTTCTCTTCAAGTTTTAGCCCTGGAGAGTTGTCTAAAGCCCTAAGTAGTTAAACACACATGGTGGGTAGGGGTCAGAGGTGGGACTCCAAAGTCAGTCATCCAAGCTGGCTCTCTAGCTGCTGTGGAGTGCTGTCCTTTTGGCGCTTTAAGGGATAGGTAAGAATTCAGCACTCAGGGAAAGAGAAGAAAGACATTTTAGGCATAATGAGCAGTCTAAGTGAAGGCTTGGAGTCACGAGAGAACAGGTACGTATTCAGAAGCAGAGAAGGGTTCAGTTTTACTAGAACAGAGAAGCTGGAAACCTGGATGGCATTTTTCTGCTCTCATGTAGCTTGAGGTTGAGTAGGGGAGATAAAGGCACCTACAGATACCTATAATGCAAGGTAGAGTGTAATAAATGTCATTCAGAGAGATGCAAACAGATTGCTCCAGAAGTTTGTTAGAGATTATTTCCATTTAGAGAATCATTAAATCTTCAGGAAGGAAATGATATTTTACCTGAGCATTGGTAAGTTCTGTTGGCAGAGAAAAGTAGGAAGTACATGAGCAAAGTAAATAGCAAACTGTTGTAAGTGTATAAGGTCCATGGAAAGGAATACAAGGAAAAATTGCCATAGATGCTGCTTGGAACCAGAATATCATGCTAAGGTGTTTGAACTTTATATTTTAAAGACACACTGAAGGGAATGGAAGACAAGACTTGGAAGAAGAGTTCCAACTTAATCTTGGGTAGGAAAGAGAGTACCAACAGCCTACTTACATAAAATGCTACCTATAGACATTTCCTCTAGTAATGGCATAAGAGAACTAAATAAAATATCACACAAAGATAAAATCAGTACTCTTTTGAAAACCAGTATTTCCCTCACATTTGCATAAATTAGCTAACTGAATGTCTATGTTTGTCACTTTTATATAAGCTCCTGGATAAATGTTAAATACTGCTAAATGACCAAATTTCAATTTCAGAAGGTGGGAATGGGCAAAAGAAGGCCTTTACCCCACCTGGACAGAAAGCCTGCACCATGATGCCTTCCTCTCTGGATGCCCCCGAAAATGAGGAAACTCAAGAGATGGGGCTCCCTGAGGAAAATGCCAGACAAGACCAGCTAAAAGACAAGATACAGAAGAAGAAAAAGGAGAAAGTCACAAGAAAGAGTTCAGGAAGTGACAAGGAGGGGAAGGGGCCCCTAGCTACCAAGACCAGCAAAGAACAAGACACTAAAGGAAATGAGAGGAAAACAGAAAAGGTACCTTCCATTCAGCCTGGTGGAGATCATGCCATTTCTCTCCCTGTCCTCTGGCAGGACAGCTTCTCCCATAACCTCTCATGTGCAGAGTTCTGCAAAGTAGGAGATGACCTAGCTTTCTTTGCTTTCCTATTTCCTGGTCTTTCTCCCTTACCCCTTAACTTTTGGGGCATTCATTCTTATATATAATCTCTCTCCCTCCTACCACAACTTTAATCCCTTATTTATCTTATTATATAAAAGAGTTTTGGTCCTAGTACTTATGAATAAGGAGATAGGGGGAATACTTTTTAAGTCCTTTCTCCACTTTGGCTTCCTAGCAGGCCTGGAACTGGTCCAGGAAAATTTTAGATGAATTAACCCCATGCCCTCAGCTCTGTGAGTTCCTTTCCAAAAATGTCTGCCTGCCCATGGTGGAAAATGGGAGTCTCAGAGCACTCACTCTCTCTCTCTCTCTCTCTCTCTCTCTCTCTCTCTCTCTCTCTCTCTCTTTCTCTATCTCTCCAGGAGACCCCAAGTCTCACCAATGAACAGTTTGAAGAGATTGTCCAGTGCGTGCTTAAGAAGTCCCTGCAGGAGTGCCTGGATGTGACCTGTGGTAGGAGAGGTTGGAGGTGGGGAGGGCAAAGTGGCAGGTGACTGAGCAAGAGTAGGCTTAGCAGCTCCTCTATCCCCCTACTCTGGTACGTACAGAATAGAGAAATTCTCAAAGGGAGCTTGAAAGACCATCTAGTTTATACCTGAACCACTAGACAGTATTATAACCAAACTATCCGAGAATGAGCCCATTTTTTTTTTTGCTTAGGTAATCAAGGTTAAGTGTGAACCAGGGTCACACAGGTAGTAAGTGTTAGGTGTCTGAGGCTAGATTTGAACTCAGGTCCTCCTGATTCCAAGGCTATATTCACTGTACCACCTAGCTGCCCTGAATGAATCCATTTTTTAAAGCCCTTTAGGTGAGATTGGCAGATTGATCATCTAACATAAATTATTTACCCATGGATTAAGTCTCTTTTCTTGTGATTACATTACTTAGGAGGAGATGGATAATGGCCTTTCAGGTATTCGAAGATTAGCAGTAAGCTTCCCAGTCCTCCCAGTGCCTTAGTTCTCTCTTTCCCAGGATGCCTTAGTATATCCTTATTGACTTGATTCTATAGGGATGGAAGGGAAGTTAATCCAAAAAAAAATAGTTACTAGACCATCTTTTTGGTCCAGTCCATGATGTCTTTTCAATTAGGTTATGAGCCCAAGAAAATGTTTGTGTATGTGTGTGTGTGTGTATTCAGTATCTTTCAAATCAATATCCTCTTGCAGAAGGGGCTTGATGGACAAGGGGTTATGAAATGGAATATCAGTGACTACTACTATACCCAAATATTGACATAAAGTTGGCACCACTCTGGGATGTGGGAACAGATGGTTTCAAATCATTCTGAAAAACTTCCTGGAACAAATTAGTTTTAAAGTTATTGAAAACTAAAGGGGCATGATTTTGGTTTAGAATAGGAAAAGCTTATACGCATATACATACATACAGGCATGTGTGAATATTTTGTGCAGACTTGTGATTTCATTAGGATGGGGAATTTCTGGTTTGGAAACCCTGCACTACGGCAGATCAGCAACTCTTCTATAATTTACAGTCTTAGAGGATTGTCTGGGCTGTTGAAAGATAATCTGTATGCCTTTGGTCATACAGTTTGTATGTGACAGAGGCAGGGCTTGAACCCAAATCTTTCTGACTTTCAGGCTTGTCCTCCACATGCCATACCTCTTCTCTCTAAAGAATTAGAGCTATACAAAAGTGGAGTTCATGAATTTACTGTCACTAGAAGAATTAGATTCTTGGTCAGGTACATAATAGACTAGATAACTTTCAAGATCCTTTCCAACTGCAAAATTTGGTAATTATTTGATTTGGCAAATGGTCAGGGGCTGGCTGTTCCAGGAATAGGAGACAGTTTAATCCAAGGTATCCAGGAGAGAAAGGGGTACTTATCTTCCTCCAGAAACTTATTGTTTACAGTGTTATGATTTTGTGGGGATGGACTGGGGCCTTGGTTTTTCCAGAGACTTCACATGCTCAACGCATTGAATATTCCCCAGGGGCAAAGGAGACAAGTACTACTACTACTGATGTGGATAGGTAAGTTTATCCCAGTGAGGCAGAGTACATCCCAAGAGTGGGCTTACCTTTCGTGAGTGGGACACTCCTTCCCAGAGGCTGCTTAGTCTGTGAGATACCCCTGTTTGTCTGGGTTGCAGAAGAAGCCGGTGGAGTCGTAGGGAGTTGAGAATTCCTTGGTTTTCCTTAATTCCTATGCCTTTGAGTTCTTTAAAGGTGAGGATACTACAGTTTACTGCTTTCTGCCATTTTCCTCAAAAATTATATTTCCAGGAAGCTGCCGGGGATATCTCATTCCACTGATATCCCTGTGTCTACAGAAGATAAGATTGTTCCTGGGACCCAGTCATCCACATCAGATCCTTTACCCTCTGAGAAGAAACAGAACAAACTTTCCTTAAGCAAGAAAAGAAAAGAAGCAAGTAAGTATGAACAGGCAACCCCCTTAATATTAAGCTTGGGAGCTATTTCTGATGTATTAGGGAGCTGGGGAAACAGCAGATAGGGATATACGGGTTTGGACAAGAAACGATTAGACCATTGTTATGACCTTCTCTCCTTCTATCTGCTCTTATTTTTTCAAAAATAAATTTTTACTGATATCTTTTTGTTTTTATATCGCCTAAGCTGTAGTACTCTCCCTCAGTATATCACATCTGCTGGGCAGATCCTTCAGGTGGGTCTGGTTTTTTCTATGGCTCAAGGCCCAGTGACCAAACCTGGCTCTTCTAGATTCATAGAGAACACAGTTGGGTCTTGGCAGCTAGGTGGCGCAGTGGAGAGAGGGCCAGGCCTGAAGTCAGAAAGACTCATCTTCCTGTAGCTGTGTGACCCTGGGCAAGTCACTTAACCCTGTTAGTCTCAGTTTCCTTATTTGTTTTTTTTTTCTTTCTTTCTTTCTTTTTTTGGCGAGGTAATTGGGGTTAAGTGAGTTGCCCAGGGTCACACAGATAGTAAGTGTCAAGTATGTGGTCTGAGATCAGATTTGAATTCAGGTCCTTCTGACTCCAGGGCCAGTGCTCTGTTCACTGCACCACTTAGCTGCCCCAGTTTCCTCATTTGTAAAATGAGCTGGAGAAGGAAATGGAAAACCACTCCAGTATCTTTGCTAAGAAAACCCCAAATGGGTTCATGAAAAGTTGAATGCAAACTGAAATGACTGCACAACATCAGAGATCACACTCTTTAGAGCTAAGTACAGTGTTTCCTACTGGTGGAAGAACTCTGTTGAAGGATGTCACTATGTTAGTGTGGAGAAATTCTACCCTCTCCCTCCCCCAAGAGTCAAGAAACTGTTTCCTCTCAAGTGCTGGGTTCTCCCTCCATAGTTAGCTTTCTTTTCTGCAGCCACTGAGCTATCTCTGGCCTCTATTCCCTCCTTAGCCAGTGTATCTTATCTTTTGAAGAAACACCAGGAGTATGGCCAATCTTTGGTCCACCAGTGGCTAGCTATCTTCTAATCTCATCAATTTTGATTGGAGAAGTCCTCTCCACCTTATAAAGGGGTAACCCATTATAAGCTCTTATGCTTTATTTGGCTCCTTAACAGATAGATTGTCTCATTATCTCTTTTACCTTCCTACTCCGATTTCATCAACTGGGTTGGGAGGGAGTCATTTGATCAGGTAGGTACTGATCAATTCCCTTTCTTCCCAACTCCCCCCCTTTTTTTTTTTTAATTTGTAGTCATTGCACATACAGTTCTGGTTCTGCTGAATTTGCTTTGTTTCACTTAGTCTTACTTAAGTCGCTTAACCTCTCAGTGCTGTAGAGAACCCCACAAGACTAAGTTGTAAAAAAGATGAGAGCTCCTTTACAGCCCTATCCTCTATCACTCAGTAAAGATCTTTCCATATTTCCTTCTATGCTTCATATTTACAATATTTGATGGTACCATCCTATTATATTAATATGCACAATTATTCAGCAGTTCTCAGAAGAAGAAATTGCTAAAGTTAGAGGTTTTTTCCAGTATGTTATTACAAGAAGAATGTGAATATTTTTACACAGATCCTTTTTGCTTTTTATGATACTTTTGAAATGATGTTCTTGAAGTAGAATTGATTGATTTTGTGACTTTTGTTCCAGATTCCTGTACTGTTCTTCAAAATGTCAGCACCAATCTATCATTCCAAGAAAAAATATATTAGAGTGACTATCTTCCTATAGTTATAACAATATTGCATTTTATCACTTAAGTAATTTTTTTCACCTGTACATATATGAACATCGCATTTGCCGTCTTTGCCCGTCTGATAGGTGGAACCTCGTAGTTGCTTTAATTTGCATTTCTCTATTAGCGATTTAGAGCAAGTTGTTATATTACTATTGATAGCTTGCAATTCTTCCTTTGAAAACTGCCTCGTATCCTTTGACCATTTATTTTTGGGGGAATGGCTCTTAGTCTTGTATAATTCCTTACATATCTTGGAATGAGACTTATTGGAGACACTAGTAAAGATTTTTTTTCCTAGTTACCTGTTTCCCTTCTAATTTTTACTACATTGGATTTGTTTGTACGAAAAACTTTTACATTTTGTATAATCAGAATTGACCTCGTATCTTGAACTTCTATCATTTGTTTAGTCATGAGTCATGAAATGTTCCCCTATCCATAGATCAGAAGGAAACTTCTTCCTTGTTCCTCTAATTTGTTTGTGGTGTAACTTTTTAAAAAATTTATTTATTTTAAATTTAAATGCTAAAACAAACACACAGTAAGAAAAGAAAAAGAAACATTGTAAACTTAAGTATTAAAAATTAAATACAAAATAAGAAAAGGAAAAAAGCATTGTCATGTGCACAGCAGAATATAAGAGAAGATTCAAAACATGCAATGATAAATACTATTTCGAGAGAGCCTTTATGATAAATACTACCTGTTGTGTTCAGAGCTATTCATCTTTTCTTTGCTTCTATATAAATTTTCTTTTGTTCTCTGCTGTTCATTTTTTATTTTGTTCTCCCCCCACCTTTCCCTCTCCCCTAAGGTTACAATTAAGCGTGGATGTATTTATAGATAGATATCTATATAGATATAAATATATACACATACACACAAAGATACATATACATATATACATACATACATATACTTAGATATCTATAATTATACTCATGTATAACATATATTCATATGCATCTACGTAAGACCATATTATACTTATTTGTCCTTTGTTTCTCTGAGGGTGGATAACCTCATCCTTTGTAAGTCCAAGTCTTTCCATATTTTTCTAAGTCTACCAACTCGTAATTTCCTACACCATAGCAATATTCCAACCCTTATACTGTCTACTTATTTTAAATAGTCTAAAATAATATTGTTAATATGGCTGACATATAGTGTAGTTTCCTGTTTTTCTCTTTTGATTATATCTATTTTACCTTTAACTTTGTCTGAAATCATGATTACTACCCCTGCTTTTTTTTTTCCCCTAATAAATTCTACTCCTGATCTTTATTTTATGTTTGTGTGTATCTCTGGTTTCCTATCCTTTTTGACTCCTCTGCTTTACTTCTGCCCACTACCTTGCCCTCCTATTACTCCTTCCTACCAGTCCTTCCAAGGATCCCTCCCTAATCCTCCCATTCCCATTAATCTAAAAACCCCTCCTGTACCCCTCCTTATCCTCTTCCCTCACCCTCCCATCTAAAAATCCCTCCCTTATCTTCATCCCCCTCCCTATCCCCTTAGCCTTTTATTTCTTTCTGAATTTAGAAGACTTTTGTACCCTTGTAGATCTATACATTCCCAATGAAAGTAGGGTTCCAGAACTACTAGCCTTCCTCCCCCATCTAATTCCTCTATGTCAGTTCTTCCTCTCATACCTCATTTATATAATTACTCTTTTTACCTTTTCCTTTTGGTTCCTTATTGAGTCCCTCATAATTAGTTTTTGATATGTACCTTATATTTCTCTTGGATCTTTTATGTTGAATCTTCTATTAAGTCCAGATTGTTGGTATTTTGTTGTCTTTTTTTTTAATAGTATCCTGGAAATCTGACAGTTCATTAAAATGTCTTTTTTTTCCCCACTCAGGATTATGTTTAACTTTGCCAGGTATATTTTCAGCCGCAACCCCAGTTCTTTTGCTCTTTGATATATAGTATTCCAAGACCTATGGACTTTTAGTGTCCCTGCTGCTAAGTCTTGTGTGATTCTAACTGTGGCACTGCCATATTTAAATTGTTTTTTTCCTTGTTGCTGTATAATATTTTCTCTTTGAGCTGGGGGTTTCCGAATTTAACTATGATATTCCTGTAGGTTTTCCTCATAGGATCTCTTTCAGGTGTATTTTTTCTGTTTCTACTTTCCCTTCTTGTTCTAACACTTCAGGACAGTTTTCTTTAATTATTTCTTGTATTATTGTATCAAGATTCTTTTTTTGATCATAGCTTTCTGGTAATCTGATTATTCGTATATTTTTTTCTTCTTGATCTGTACTCCATATCAGTTGTTTTTCTCATCTCATCAGTTGAGATGTTTCATATTCTCTTCTATTTTTTCATTTTTTATATTTTATTTTGTTATTTCTTAGTCTCATAATTTCGCTGGCTTCCCCTTGCCCAATTCTGATTTTCAAGGAATCATTTTCTTCCTTAAAATCTTTTTCTAATTGGTTAATTTTTTTTCATAATCTTCTTGTTTTTCTTGGATTGTTCTTATTTTAAAATTTTTTTCCTCAGTCTCTCTCATTTGATTTTTAAAGTCTTTTTTAAAGTTCTGTGAATTCTTTTTGGTCAGGTCACCATTTGACATTACTCTTTGGGGTAAGAGAGGCTTTTTTTGCTTCAATATCCTCTGAAGATGAACCTCAGTCTTATCTATTCCCATAGTAACTTTCTGTAGTTGGATTCTTTCTCTTTTGCCTGCTCAATTTTTTTTTTATAGCAGCTTATTTTTTGTAATCACCTCTAGTTCTTGGGTATGGGAGATAGTGCCTCTGGGTTCAGATTCTCCTTCAGTTCTCCTCTTTGGTCTGGAACCTAAACCAAGAACTCTGCCCTCCTATAAGTGCCCACAGCCAGCGGTATCCCTGCCCCACTGCTTCTGCACTCAGCCAGATACATGCTGGTTCCTTTTCACCCAGGGCCTCAACTTGGCGGCACAATTGGGTTTGGTGTTCCTTATCAGCAGAAGTTCCCTCAGTCTTCCCCAGCTAAGGCACCCAACTCCCTGCACTTGCCAGGTGGTGAAAGTTCCTGTGGCTGAGGCGGAGGCTACCTCCCAACCCAGCAAGCCCCAGGGCTCACCACTTGCTCTTTCAGAGGAACTAGCCTGGGTGTATTTACTTTTCACGGGGGCCAAACTTCTCTCCTGGAATTTTTCTTTGAATCTTCTCCAGTTGTCCCAGGAGGACCACTGTTCTACCTCAACTCTTGTTTATTTTTACCTGCTCTATGTTTGCCCTGAGGCATTATTTTATCTTGTTTGTGGGTGAGATCTGGAGAGCTTGGAATTTTCTGACCTACTCTGCCATCTTCCCAGAAGCCTCTATAACTTTTTATATGTAAGTCACGTATCCATTTGGGGCTTATCTTGGCATATGTTGTGAAGAAGTGTTTGTCTAGACCTAGTTTCTGTCTAGCTTTCCCAACAGTTTGGTTTTTTGTTTTGTTTTGTTTTTGTTTTTTAATCAAATAGTCTTTCCCCCAGTCATTGGAATCTTTGGGTTTATCAAATACTATGTTAGTGTGTTTATTTGCTTCTGTATGTTTTGTAGCTAATCTGTTCCACTGTTTGACTTCCCTTATTTTTCAAACTAGTACCAAATCATTTTAATGATTACTGCTTTGCATCAGTTTGAGATCTGATAGTTCCTTTTCCTTCCCACTTATTTTTCATTATTCGCCTTAAGATTCTTGGTCTTTTTGTTACTTGGTATGAATTTTGTTATTTTATAAAACATTTTTTGAGGAATTTGATTGGCATTGAATAAACTAATTAATTTAGATAGTATTGTCATTTTTATCATATTGGCTCAATCTAACCATGTGCAATGAATATATCTGCAATTAAAAAATAATGTATTTTTGCAAAAGAGTTTTTTGTAGTCCTTGGATAAATTTTGGAAGGTATGCTCCCAATATTTTATAGTTTTTGTAGTTATTTTGAATGGAATTTCTCTTTTAAGTTCTTTACTGTGTTTTGTTGCTTATAAATAGGAATGCTGATGGTTTATATGGATTTATTTTATATCCTGTAATTTTACTGAAGTTTTTTTTCAATTATTTTATAGATGACCTTCTAGGGTTCTCTAAGTATACCATCATATCATCTGTAAAAAGAGATGATTTTGTTTTCCCTTTATTTATGTTTTTTTTTTCTCCTCAGCTTCCTTTTCTTATTTCTATAACTAGCTTTTTAGCACTAAGTTAAATAGTGGTAGTGGTAATGGGCATTCTTGCTTGACCTCTGATTTTATTGGAAAGACCTTTAACTTTTTCCATTATATGTGATGTTTGTTCTTAGATATGGATAAATGCTATTTACTATATTAAGGAAAGGTTCACTTATGTCTATGATTTCTAAAATTTTAATAGAAATCAGAGCTAGATTTTGTCAAAAGCCTTTTCAGCATCTATTGATATAATCATATGGTTTTTATTATGTATGTTATTAACATGTGTTTTTATATTTATATACCTTTCGTATTTTGAAACAGCTCTGCGTTCCTGGTATAAACCCAAGAACCTGGCCATAGTGCAAAATCTTTCTAATATGTTGTTTTAGCCTACTTACTAATACTGCATTCACAGTTTTTGTATCTGCATAAACAAAATTCACCTAGGAAAGATATGAAGCAGTCAAATGGGGGGAAAATGGGATACAGTTATCAAATTTCTCTGATAAAGGTTAGATTTAAAAAGTAACAGGCATAGACATGTATAACCAAAAATCATTTTCTAATAGATAAGTGGTCAAACAGTACGAACAGTTCTTCCTTTTCTTTTAATCTTCCTTCATACTTCTCCCTCCAACATTCAAGATCGTTTTGCTTATGTTTGTTCCCTTCTTGTCTTCCTTTTTAGGACCCTTCTTTACCCCTTCTTTGTCTGTTTTTCTTCCAATTTCCCTCTTGAATTTAATGTATTTCTATACTGAGATCTGTGTGTATGGCCAATTGCATTCAATCTTCTGTTATCTGATTCAGATGAAAGCGAGGTTCATAGGAGGCCCATTTTCCCCCCACCCCTTCCTCCATGGCTATGTACTTTTCATCTGATGGCTCAACTAGGTAATAGTGATTTCCTTCCTCTTCTTCCTTTCCTCCCCATATAGTCCTTTTTATCTCTCCCTCCCATTTTTGTCTTCTCCTATGACCATTAAAACAAATTGAAACCACCCTCTACCAATTTAACCTTTTTCTGTGACACTTTAGGGGCAGCTAAGTAGTGCAGTGGATAGAGCACTTGGCCTAGAGTCAGAAAGATGAGTTCAAATCTAGCCCCAGACACTTACTATCTGTGTGACCCTGGGCAAGCCATTTAACCCCTATTTGCCTCAGTTTCTCATCTGTAAACTGGGGGCACATTGGAGAAGAAAATGACAAACCACTCCAGTATCTTTGCCAAGAAAACCCCACGGACAAGTCCACGGGTCACATAGAGTCAGACACAACTGAGACTGAGCTGCAATGACCCTTAAAGATAATAGGGTTCTGAGAAGAAATGGTTTCTTATCACTCCATTAACATGTAAGCTATTCATCTTCATGTATTCCCTCTCAATTAAACAAATACGTTTGCCTTTCTTTGTTTCTCTTGGTGCCTGCATTTCTGTTTCCAAATGTCTGTGTATTCAGTTCTGGCCTTTTCATCAGGACTGCTTAGAAATCCTCTATTCCATTAAAGGACCATTTTCCCCTCCATATAGGATTATACTTAGTTTTGCCATATGTATTCTTGGTTGTAAACCATTATCTCTTTCCTTTTGGAATATCATATTCTAAGCTTTTGTAGTGGTAGCTAAGTACTTATTCTTGTGCAGTCCTAATTGTGGCTCCTTGATATTTGAATTTCTTCTTTTTGGTTACTTGCAGTATTTTTCTTTCTTTTATCTGGAAGCTTTAGATTTTGCTTATGACGTGACTGGTAGATTCTGTTTTAATTTTGTCCTCTGGTTCTAAGAGTTTCTGAACACTTCTAATTTATCATTTCCTAAAATATGGTATCCATATCTTCTCTGATCATAGATGGTCCAATAATTCTTAGATTGTCTGTCACCCTTTGACCTATTTCTAATATTACTATTCCTTTTTTTAAAATTTATTTATTTATTTTTAGTTTTCAGTATTCACTTCCATAAGATTTTGAGTTCCACATTTTCTCCCCTTTCCTCCCCTCCCCCACCCCAAGAAGGCACGAAATCTGATATAGGCTCTATTGTTATCCAATTTGCCAAAAAATAAGTATTCTCCCATTTTTTATGTGTACTAGTTTGCTATATACACTAATCTTTTATATGCATTTGATTCTGTTTCTGGGATTTACATTGTGTTCTAATTGTCATTTTTTTTCCATCTGCCTTTTTAATTTATATTTTTTTAAAGGAAGTTCCAACTTTATTTTCTGTGTTTTGTTTTGTTATCTTCCTAGAAGATGAGAAACCTGAGTTAACCAAAAGTGATTATAAGCACAGACGGAAGGGCCAACCAAGGAAAATAGTGCAAGGCTACACCCAGATCAGTGATCAGGAAGAAGCTGGGGGAGAATGGACAAGCAATTTCAGTGAGTTCAGACACAGAAAATTTAAATAAATTGAGTATGAAAGGAAAGAGACAAGAAGTTGGAAGAGAGGAGGTAGAAATCATGGGAAACCCAATGAGGACTGAATTGCATAGTTCCTCCCTCTGTCCCCCCTAGTATCTTTTCAGTTCAGTTCAACAAGGGAAAGGGGAAGGATGGCTTCAGTGAGCTGCAACCTGGTGAAGGAGATTAAGGTCAGACCTTAAAAAGAATTTACCAGTGCTGAGATGTCAAGGGAGACCAAAGCTCTGGAGAGGGGCCTAAAGAGTCTTCTTCACTAGGGAGCTCTTAACATAAGGGAGACTCATCCTTATTGGAGAAAGGGGTTGAGGGGCAGCTAAGTGGTACAGTGGATAGAGTACCGGCCCTGGATTCAGGAGGACCTGAGTTCAAATCCAGCCTCAGATACATAACACTTACTAGCTCTGTAACCCTGGGCAAGTCACTTAACCCCATTGCCTAGCCAAAACCAAACAAACAAACAAAAAAAAGAGAGAAAGGGGTTGAATGTTATTTGACAGCAAAAGCGAATTGGATCACCTTGAGAGTAGGAACAGTTTGATTGCTATCTTTGTATCCCCAGCACCTAGCATAGTGCCGAGCTAGCACACAGTGGGGATGCTTAATAAATGCTTAATGATTGATTGGTTATGGTGATGCCATAGAAACTGATTGGGGCTGGGAATCAAGAAATTTGTGTTCTTATGCCATCTTTGCCACTAACTAATTTTGTGACCTTGGAAATTCACTAGACTTCTTTTTCGTATGTGAAAAATGAAGAGAGGTAAGTTCTCTAGCTCTGAACATGGGATAGTTCTGTGACTTCCAGAAAAACCAGCTAGGAAAGGGAATATTTCTGAGAGTCTCGTTTTACTTATGTCTGGTTTTAGGTCAGTGTGTAGCCTGGGTGCAATGCTCCTTCCCCAAGTGTGAAAAGTGGAGACGACTACATGGGAACATCGACCCCTCAGTCCTGCCAGATGACTGGTCATGTAGTCAAAATACAGGTAAAACAAAAGGAAAGATTTGTTTTCTTCCTTATGTATACATCCCTTTGATGTGTTCGACTGTTCAGGTAGAATAAATGTCAACTTATAGGCTGTTTTTCAACAAAGCATTTCCCATTCATATGTTAAAGATTATATAAGATTTATTCATTGATGATGCACAAAGATAACTTTGTTCTGTCTGATGTTCAATATCAAACAAACTCTTAAACAAATGAGTTTGCCATTGTCATCTCAACTCATCTCAATAAATATTTAGTGCTTATCATGTTCAAGGCACTGTGGTAGGGGGTGGGACAAAAATGAAATGATTCCAGCCCTCAAAGATCTTACATTCTACATATATACAAATTAGATTGGAATAAGAAGGGGAGATGATTTTCCTGTAGGATAATGAGGTTAAAGTAAGTGTAGACATAATTTCTTTATCTCTTTAAGAAGATGAAAGGTTCCTTGCTAGAAATGAAAGGGACAACTGCCATTGACTAATTGAAGATTGGCCACACCTTTAGTGGCCCTTAAAAATTGTGCCCTGCTAGCTTTGCAGTCACTCCAGACAAAGGCCAGCAGCGAAGGAAGACTCTGGCTCCTGAAAGGGAATTACTGTTCACCAAGGGGGTGGGGTGGAGATTTTTCTTCCTTTCACTTCCTCTTACTCCCCATTGGCCATGATGCCATAAAGGATAGAAGACATAGAAGACAGTGCCTCCTGAAGGGAAAAGACAGGCCTTCTCTGGGGGCAGAGAAGAGCTGAATAGCCCAGGGAAAGAGCAAAGGAATGAGACCGCTAGAAGTGAAGGATTTTGTGGCCCTTGGATGGCTGCCCGTGTGCCCTCTTTCAGAGCATTACTGCCCATACACTCTAAATTTGTGCTTACTGTTCCTCAGACACCAGGTGTGTTTGTGGGAGAGTGTGTCCCAGGTTTATGGAGGTAATGTCTACTGTTCTTACTGTGTCCTCTTAGTAAATATCTCTGCCTTGAGCTAATGATGTCAATTGGCAAATTACTAAAGGTAAGGGCATAGCTAGCAGCTCGAGGGACTATAATTTTAGGAGTGCAGATCCCACCCTTAAATCTCCTCTTAGAAAGGAGCCCAGAGAGGGTGCTACATAAATAAATACCAAGTAACCTGAGAATGGGATCACTAACAAAAGAAGAGAGGGAATTTGGGAAGGTTTTATTAGGATACTGGGACTGGAAGAGACCTTGAGGACCATTTAGTCCAGCCTCCTCGTTTTACAAATGAGTAAACTGAGGCTCTGCGAGGGGAAGGGGCCTGCCCAGTATCATACAGGCAGAATTTAAATCCAGGACCTCTGGGAGTTGAGCCTTAAAGAAAGATTAAATATGAGAAACAGAGATAAGAAAAGATTGGGTTCTCCCTGTGGGAGACAACCTGGTGAACATAGAGGATGAGATGGAATGTCTATTTTGACGAACAGTCCTTTTTGCCTGGAATGTAGAGAATGTGAGGAGTGTGTGAAGGGGAGCTGTGTTCAGTAACTCTTGGGCAGAAGAGGTCACCAAGGGAGGGGCTGTAAAGAAAAAAAAAAGGCCACCGGGATAGCCTCGGGGGAAGAAGATGGAACAAGATCTAGTAAAGAAGATTGAGAAGTATTGATCAGACAAGTCAGAGAAGAATTGAAACGGGGCAGTGCTATGTTAGCTATCCAGTGCATTGGGAAGAGAGGGTGGTTTGCTATGTCAAAAGCTACAGATAGGTGAAGGAGAACAGAGGCTATCTGTTTAAGGAATCTTGGTAACTTAAGAAAAAGCAGTTTCAGACGAGTGGTCAGATGTCAGATTGCAAGATACTCCATCCTGTTTTTCCTTCTCTCCTCTGCCTCCTGACTTCCTCCAAGTCTCAGCTAAAATCCTGTCCTCTACAAGAAGCCTTTTCATATCCTCCTTAATTCTAACGCCTTCCCTCCACTGATTATCTACTTTTCCAGTATACAGCTTGTTTTGTACATGGTTGTTTGCATGTTGTTTCTCCTATTAGGTTGTAAGCTCCTTGAGGGCAGAAACTGTCTTTTACCTTTCTTTATATCCCCTGCACTTAGCACAGTGCCTGGCGCTTAGAAGGTGCTTAATAAATGGTTATTGACTGACTGACTAGATGAGTATTTCTAGAGTTTGGTAGTGAAAGAGAAAAGCTGGAGATGGCAAGGCTGTGTGAGAGGTTTTTTTAAGAATGGGGGAAGCCTGGGCATGTTTGTAGGCCTGGAGGAAAGAACCAGTGGTTAAGGGAAATTTAAGTTGAGAAAGAGAAAGGGTCTGTCAGTGCTAAAGGAAGGAGACACACACACACCACAGGCAAAGGCATAACCCCTTTTTTACCCCTTTTTGAAATCACACCTTATCACTGGAAGGCTGTATCTAACAGGGCTGCCCCCTGGAAACTACCTCTTTTTCTGCCAAGTGTGATACCTTGAATCTTCAGCTCTTCTGGCTCCGTAGCAAATTAGGTGACTCAGTGGATGAGTCATATGTTACTAGAAGCCAGCCCTGCACTGAAGTAAGCAGAGAATATCTGCACACGCTTGGGGAAGGTCCCATTGAGTACAAAATAGCTGGGACACCCACCAGCTGTCATCCCAGCTGAGGGAAAGGAAAGAAGAAATGGGCTGAAGCTGGACTTTAGGTTAGACATTAGAAGGATTCCTTCGTTGTGAAAATTGTTTGATATTAGGGAAAGTGATAAAGGGATATTTTATACTCTAAGACCCTTTAAAAGAGGGAATGACTTATTCATCTGGGATTGGTTCTGTGGGTTTATCTAGGTACAGTGTGAAGGTTGGAATGACTGACCACTCAGGGAGAATTTTTTCTGGCGAGTTCTCCCCAAGGAACGGGATATATAAATGTTTGTAGAGTCTCTTTAAATCATATGGAAAAGTGTACTCTCTGGCTGGTATTCTTTCTCCATGCCTTTATCCCAGATGCCTTCTTTGTCCCACTTCTTATATGAGGGTACCAGCTTCTTTTTTCCTTTGCCAAAATTCAGCCTTCTAGGTTCTTTTTTTGCCTCATTCCCCTTGTCCCTCTTCACAGATTTGCAGTTTAACCATTGTGACATTCCTGAGGAAACCTGGTCAGGGGGTGAGAGTGATGTGGTTTATGCTTCCTACATCCCAGGATCCATCATCTGGGCCAAGCAGTATGGCTACCCCTGGTAGGAAATAGTGGGACTATTCGGAGTTTATAGGAGTAGGGAAAGGAGGTGGGGCTGGGGAAGGAAGAGTAAATGGGGGTTCTTTATAGTGGAAATAGAACATGTGAAAGGAGACTATAGTAGAATTTTAAGTCAGTAAAAAGGATGGAGGTCTGAGATGGGAGGCTGTTTCTGTGTTACCCACCTTCCTGACAGGGGAAATAGAAGAGACCTCGAAAAGGAATGTAGAGGGTGGTCCTCAAGGCATGATTTCTGATTTTGAAGTGTATGAGACCTGCAAACTGAAAATAAGGACAGAAAGGGTATATCCTCTGGAAATGTGCTCACACAGGAGAGCTCAAACCCTTTGTTCTGAGTTGAGCTATTAGGACACCTGGGGAGGGCAAAGGATAACGTTGAAAGGAGTCTGAAATTCTCCAGACACTGTCCCCATCTCCTACCAGCCATTCACATTCTTTGGTCATGCTATAGGAAGGAGCTACGATTGAGGAAGAGAACATCACAAAGGCTTCTTGTTGAAAAAAATCTGTTATAGGAATATGTTGTTATGGGTGGGCTTGGGCTCAGTTCATGCAGCGCCCTAATCTTCCTCCCCCTACCAATCTCTGCTGTGCAGGTGGCCTGGAATGGTAGAATCAGATCCTGATCTGGGAGAGTATTTCCTCTTTGCTTCTCAACAAGATGTCCTGCCTGTGAGTTTGACCTTGCCTGACAACTTCTTTTCTTTGTGGAATGTGGGGATCAGATCCCCACAGAGCATTTGACTAAAAAAGAAGGTGCTTTCCTTAGGATTTAAAGACCTCCCACAAAGACAAATGTGTATAAATAGATATAGGGTCATACATGGTTAAGAGACACAAGGAGAAACACATACCTAGAGTTGTCTCCTGATAGAGACAACTTTGTAGAAATAGATGCAGTGTCTCTTATGACATGATTTTAATATTCATGGAGAAACACATGAAGAATAGAAACTGCTAACAGCAGAATGAGAGAGAAGTATAAAAAAGTAGAAAGGAAAGGCATTAGATTTCATAAAGAATTCCCTTAAGAGACAGGGTGGGGCTCAGGTAGCATATGAAACCAGGTGTGTACTTCCCAGTGGCTTCCCAAACTTTCTTCCCTGCCCCAGTTTTTGTAGGCTAGGAGAACAGAAGTAGGGGAAGGACATAGGGCTTTATCAGGAACATCTCTCTGATTCCAGTCCAAATACCATGTGACGTTTTTTGGGGACACTGCTTCTCGAGCCTGGATCCCTTCCAGCATGTTGAAGAACTTCCAGGAGCTGTCCCTGGAACAGATTGAACCGGTGAGGAGCTCTCAGGAGTCAAGGGTAGAGGGAACTTCCTACTCCACCATATCCCTATTAGCATCCTTGGGCTTCTTTGGAGTCTCCTGGGAGAAGTTTGTTTTAAGATCTGGAGAGGGACAAGCCCCAGTTTGAGATTGCCTGTGAAAGCCTCTGCTCTCAGATGTCAGCCAACATCCGGGCAGTGAGCCATCATTTCCTTGAAGGTCCCTGATCATAGCCTGTTGTTCCCAATACATGTGATTGTTTAGAGCTGGAAAGGAATTTAAAAGTAATCCAGAAGGACTAAGTGACCTGCCCTGCTTGCACAGGTAGTAAATTACACAGCTGGGAATTAAACTCAAGTCCTCTGACTTAGAATCCAGACCTTTTAATACAACTGAAATAACATTGGCAGGAGTATGGGTGCAGGTCAGTACTGCCCAGTGGCAGCTGGGGTTAAACCAGTTCTGAAGGTGAGAATGGACTCTGGGAAATCAGGTATCTGGGCCTAAAGGAAACCAGAGCACAGACCTAAAATTTGTGCAGTCAGCTCAGCCTCACCCAACACGCTTGTCTAGATCAAGCTTCCCTCATATCTATCTTAGAATGTCTAAGGGAAACTCCCCCTTTGTTGGCTGAAGCTATTGCTGGGTGTGGGGGACTCTCAGCCTGGGAAAATGGGAAGCAGAAATAGCTTAGCATAACTAGGAGGCCTTTGTAGATTTTAGAGGGTTGGTATGTTGGAACTATCCTAGTGTTCACTCCTCCTGTCTTCACCATTAAATGTAGCCACGCTTAATATTTAACTTTTTGCCATTCCAGAAAAAGATCAAGAACAGAGACTGTAGCCAGAAGCTGATGGCAGCCCTAGTGATGGCCCGAGAGGCCCAGCAGATCAGTATTCAGGTGGAAAAATATTTAGATCCCTCTGATCACTCCTCAGCTACCCTTCTCCCTGGAGAAGATAAGGCTCTATCCTCTCCCACAGCCCGGTCATGATCTGAAGACTTGTTACCCTCTTCCTCACCTACACTCCCTACTGTATTTAATCTGATTCCTTCCTCTGCCTCTGGGAAAGGTAGTCTCTCTCAGTCCTCCTGTGCTAAGAAAACCCCCAGCTCTTTTCCAACCTCAAGTTTCACACTTCCAAGAGGTCTAGCCTTGCTCCCTCTTGCTATAATTTCAGCTGTCTACCTTAGGTTGCTCTGCCATTAGGAAGGATAAGCCACAGTGATTTCATCTCCTTCAGAAGTCACAGATAAAATAAAGTATTCAAGTGAGCTGTAATTAAGGCAAATCCATAACAAATTGAACAAAAATAGATGAAAAACCTAAGCAAAATCTCCAGAATCCAAATCCAGAAGGATCAAAGCTGCAGAAGAACCCTAGGGGTTGGTTGCAGAGGGGAGAGGAGCTACATTTCCAAGGGCAGCTAATAGGCTTGTTTTTCCTATCCCTGTTCCCATCTCTTCCCCCTTCCTCTCAACCCCTTTTCTAGGATCGAGTTAGCTTGTTTGGTTTCCACACCCGCTATAAGGAGAATGCAGCAGAGTCTGACAGCAGTGAGGAGGAAGGAGGTAGGGAAAGCTGGCTTGGAAGGGAAAAAGACCAAGGAGGGAATGAGGAGGAAAGGCTGGGGTGGGGGGTGGAACATAGGATATCACTTGGAGGGGTGAAGCTGTCTTCTGCTTTTTTGTCTCCCTTTAACTACCCAGTTCAGGGCTCTTTACATAGGGTGGAGCCAGCTTAATAAATGAGACTGATAGGAAGGAATAGAGAATAGAAGAAAGAAAGGGAGAAGATAGGGAAATCAAGTTGGTGATAAGATCTGTGGAGAGGGAAGAACACAGGTCTAGAATTTTGTATATTTCAGAAAACATAGCACAGAAGTAAAGGGAGGTAGAAGAAGCTATACACACTGAGCTGAGCTTTTAAAAAATAATTATTTGAGGTGTCCTTCTTTTATCTATTCTAGACTTATTTTTTCAAGAGGCTAGAAAGCCTCAAAGGGCTGGAAGCTCAAATTCTTGTATTTCAAAGGAAGAAAACAAGGTAAGATCTGCCTTACAGATTGGTCTAAATGTAGATCTCAGGGTTTTCTCTCAGTGTACTCTCAAGGGTAATCCTATTAAATTCAGAAAAGTATAGCGCCATCTGGTTGGTATGGGCCATTTGTTCATTTTGTTCTTGCCACAGAGCATTTCAAACATGTCCATACTCTAACCTCAAAGATCTCTAGGTAAGAAACGTCCACTTTTTTGCTCATTCAACTGTTCATTTCTAGGTTGGTTCCTAAGAAGGGTGACTATTTCCAGGTACCGGATACTTTATATTTCTAAATTCCTAAAATTGTAGCTCTTTAGCCCCCGCCATTTATCTTTAATAATCAATCAGTTGACATAGTTGGCTCAAAGGAAAATATTCACTACGATGACATAGTAGGAACAACAGTGTTAGAACATCCCCCCCCATACACCACAAATATTTACAGCATCGGTGGGAAGATCAAGTACACACGTAGAGTACACAAGTAGAAATGCATACATGTAGGGAACCCATGTGGCCGAGGCAGTTCACAGCTTGGGTACTCTGAGTGTAGAGGTTCTCTTTTTTTTGTTGTCCTTCTGCTGTTCCACCTGGCTGTAGCGTCTTTACTGGACAGGTCACTCATCTGATTTCCTTTGGCCTGTTCGTTTGTATAGCTCAACCCCTAATGGCAACCCCAGGTTTTCTGCTTAGACTGACTGAACATGCTGCCTGTTGGGTTTCACCTCTCCTGTGGACAAACAGCTCCATTCGAGATGCCATGACTTGTGGCAATCTAATCTCCCCCCTACAAAAATAGGGAAATTTGCCTCTGAAGGGCTGCTCCTTCTTTCATAGCTAGCTGGCTCTTTCCTGGGTTCACAGAGCTTACATTCAGAGTTGTCTCCTGCCTCAACTAACTTCTAATAGTGTGTGTGACTGTGTATGTGTCTGTGTGAGTGTGTGTGTGTCTTGCTTTTTAAATGGCCACTGGTGAGGAGCCAGCCCTCCAGACTGCTGGCTGCTCTAGAATTCCATCAGTCATAACTGGAGAACCATACACCTCCTAAAAGGGTAACAAAGTAAAAACCCTTTTGTATTTTAAAATCTTAACAGTTCTTTTTTGTTACCTGCCCTTTTGTTACCTCTCGCTTGTAAATTGATCAAATAGTCTAGAAGAAAATTAATTGCTCAGAAATTCCTTGAACAATTTCCTTTGACATATTAAAATTTGAAAATTCTTTCTTGAGTCTAACTTTAGTCTCACATATTATTTCCCTTGGTCACATCCCCAGTGAATATAGAGAATATCAGTCACTCCTCTCTCTTCCACCCACATATGAAATTTTAAGACTTTCATAATGATAACAGTTGGTATTTACTCACTGGTTTCTTTTGGCTTCTTTCTCTTTTCCAGGCAAACTAATTCAACAAATTCTATTCAAGTCAGCAAATATTTACTAAGTGACTATTACTACTTGTTAATATGTAAGGTGTTATGATATGTGCTGAGGATCCAAAGATAAATACCACAAAGGCCTTGATCTTAATGATATTAAATTTTAATAGTAGGAAAAGACATGTACATAAATAATTTTGTTATGGGGAGAGCGAGATAAATGTAAAGGAAAGATCCAACATTGTATGAATGATGTGAAGTTTTCTATTTGAGGTGCTGTGGGAAGATCAAAGAAGACAGGCCAGAGGAAAGAGATCATGTTCATTGGCAGGGTGGATTGGGGTTAGGGAAGGCATTTTGAAGGAGATGGAACCTGACTTGGATATTGAAGAAAGAAAGGACTTTAATAGATAGAGGAGATGGGGGGAGAAAGGGCATGAAAGAGGAGCATGAATAAAAGTGCACAGAGGACAGGATGGCAATAGGGGATAGAGAGGAGTTCTGTTTAACTAGAACACAAATTATATTAACATAGTATAAGATAAGGCTGAAAAGGTAGGTTGAAGCAAGGCTGGGGAGGGTCTGGAATACAAGGATCAGGATTTCATTCAGTAGGCAAATGGGGCACCACTTAAGGGTTTTGAGTAGAGAAGTAATATCAGAAAGGTGCATTAGTAACATCTTAGGGGCAGTGATGTGGAGAATGGTTTGGAGAAGGGAGAAATTTGAGGCAGGAAGACATAAGGAAGCTATTCCGAAAGTTTAGATGAGTTGAGATGAGGGTGGTTACTGTGGGGGTAGAAAAGAAGGGATAGCTGTGAGAGATTTTTTTGGAGGTAGAATCAATAGGACTTAGCAATTATCTGAATATATAAATTGAGGGAAAGAGAAGGGTGAAAGATGATTCCAAGATTATGAGCTTGAGTGCCTTGGAAGACGGTGATGCTAATTATAGAAATAGAGAATTTAGGGAAGATAGGTTTGAAGGACAAGATAAATTTAGTGTTGGACATGTTGACTTAGAGGTGCTGGCATCCATGTGGACATAACCCAGCAGCAAGGGCATGCCGCAGCCAAGAAATAATTGTTCACTTTTCAGTGTGAGAATTCACATTTCTGATATCAGCAAATGATACAAAACAGGGCTTGGTTTATGGTTATGTTGATTGTCTAGATTTAAGAAAGTGATGGAGAAAATGTTAATAGTGCAGATTAAACTTAAAAGTGTGTCATGTATACTTTTTTTTAGGAGAACCAGTTGTTAAACCTTTACCAGCATACCCTAGATTAGACTGGAAATTGGAAATACTGCAGCATAGTGGAAAGATGAAGGTGGAAATCTAGATTTCTGAGTTATCTTTATAGATATGATTGAAGTTTGGGGAATGGATGAGATCACCAGTGAAGAAAGTGCAAGGAGAAAAAAATGAAAGGACTAAGGATAACTTTGGGGGGATCCGTGGTTAAGGATTGGGATGAAGATGAGCTGTCAAAAGAAATAAGAAGAGAATAGTGAAAGCTCAACATCAGAGGCCATGGGAGGAGGGCTATCAAGTGTTCTGTAATAGCAGATGCTTCAGGAAGTTCAAAAAGGATAATTAGGGAAAAAAAAAGACAGTTGGATTTATTGATAGGAGGAGGATTCTGATAAGGCTGTTGGTGACCTTGGAAAGAACACTTTGGTAGAGAGGCAAGAATAGCAAGGTTACAAGGAATTACAAGGATTTAAAGGAATGGATACATGGTAAGAGAGCAGAGATAGCAAATGCAGAATTTTGGTACCAAAAGGGACTGATTCTAAGGTCTCACATTTCCTTTGTAAGTTTAATTTCCCAACTCTTTAATCATGCTTAATGATTAAGTCACTAACCCTAATCTATATCCTTTCTAAATATGTTCTTTCTCTCAGTCTTCCCCCATGTCCATCACTTAATTGCTCTGGGTCTCAGTTTCATCATCTGTAAAATGAGGACGTTGGCTTAGGTGGTCTCTGAGTTCCTTTCCAGCTCTAGTTGTATAATTCTGTGATCTTAACATGAAGCCCTTCATTATGCAGGGCTGAGTATATTGAGATGACCACACAACTCCCCTTCTTTCTCCATACTATACAGTGAACCAAATTTGACTCTCCTTTTCCATCAGCCACTTTGGAGTGTTTATTTCATTAAAAACATAATGTTAAGGTTTCGTTTCTTTTCACCTTTTATCTCCCTCTCCCAGGAGCCAGGTTCAGCTAATTGCAATCCAGCACACACCTCCAAGGAGAAACTCAAACTAAAAGGTGAGGGGCCAGCTGGAAATAAGAAATGCCTCTGGGTCAGCAGGGGAGCCTCAGACAGGATGGAGGCAGAAACAATAAGGGGATACTCAGGTAGGAAGGAGCCCTAGTGTCCCCTCACAGACTGTGACTCTTTTCCTATTCTAGCTTTTTTTGCACTCCAATCCTGATCACTGCCTCAGCTCTAGAGCCTAGACTTGAAAGAGACAGCAAGGTTAGAAGACAAAGAGTTAGAAAACCTCAGAGGGAAGGAGTTGGGTGCCACTCAGGAACACGAAGAGGCCTTTTTACCTTTGTATCCTATTACGAAAACTTAAGCTGAAAGATCTTTTCTTTTTTCTTAGCTAAGTAAGACTGCCTGGAGAAGGTAGGCTTTGAGGAGATATGTGAAGAGAAGTGAGAAGGGTGCAAATGGACAAGACATGAGTGGGTTGAGGTGAGGGTAGAGTAGCTGAACCAAAAGAAGGGAGTGTGCATGGCACAGCTGAAACTGAGTCTCTAGGCCCTTGCCAGCCTAGCTCAGAGACAAATGCGATAAACTTCTTTGTTGTCTGGGGGTGAGGCACACTAGATGAGCAAGATGAGACACCTAGAAGGAAGAGGAATAAGACATCCCCTTCACAAGACAACACCTCAGAGGAGAGAAAAGGAGCCAGTGGGAATTCACAGGCTAACCAGCCAGGTATGAACCGGGTCCTGGAGAAAAGGTGCACAGATGTAGCATTTGAGGAGCCAGGGATCTTCGCTACTATTACTACCAGGGCTAATACTCCCCAGATTTCTTCCTGTGGGGAAAATGATTCATAACTAACTCCATCCTCTATATTTAGTATTAATTTAGCATTACCACTTTTAATTCCTTTAAAGAGATGGCATTGCTCCAAAGGGGAGGGACTAAAATTTTAATAGAGGCGGCATATCTTAAGTGACAATGTCTAGTATACGTTCTCATGTATAGTAAGCACTGAATAAATATTTGATTGATCAAGGCACCCGAGAGTGAGGGAGGCTAGGTCATCTTCCCTGGAAATTAGTGTGATAGGAACCCAGTATACAATGAATTTGACTCAGAAAAGGGTGATTACAGACACAGCACACTCTCACCCTTACTTCCTTTTCTGTTTAGGCCTTAAGAAAAAATTTACAACTCCCCAAAGAAAGACCACAGTGACCAAACTGCCTGGGAGAGGAGGAGATAGAGCTCCCCAAAACCAGTCCCCACCAGCCCAAAGTCCAGCCTGGCCCCTGGTGGAGGCAGGAAAAAAGAGTGATCCCCAGGTATCCTTGTCCAGGAACCCTCTCCCTGAGAATAAGGCCTCCGGTGACCTGAAGCTAGAACAGCTCGTGGAAGAAGTTAGAGGAGGGGTTAACCCAAAGGAGGAGCAGCAGGCTCCCGTAGAAGAGGAGGATGAGATCTCCTTGGTTTTATCTGAGGAATAGTTGTGTGTAACTTCATCTCTCATTCTTCCTCCCTCCTCAGCAACCCCCTAACTCTTTTTCAGTGGGTTGGAGGTGAAGCAAAATCCTCTAGCAGATATTATTGAAAAGTTTATATTCATTAATGTTGTTCGTTTGTTCAACTCCAATTTGAGCAATAATAAAGCAAGTTACTGTTTTAACTGGCAAAACGCTTCTCATTTCCTTTCATTTATCCCACCCCTATCATGATTTTTGGTGAAAGGCCTACAAGAGCACTGGTAGTAATGGATGGCAAGACATCTAAATCTTGTGACAAATAGTTAAAAAAGTCTAAAGGATCCTCTTTATAAGGTGAGGCTCCCTATGACATGAACCTGGTCTGTGTGAGTGGAGAGCTAGGGTCCCTTAGTCTCTTAGGAAAGGATGATTCCCATCTAGGCTGTGGGTCATACACTTAATTTTCCTTTTTCCTGTTGCAGTCAATATAACTGGATGCTTGATTATGGCATCAGTCCCATCTTTCTACCCTCTGATGCTATATACTCCATAGGGTATAATAATGTGAAATAATATGCAGTGGCAACGTATTAGAAGTACACATAAAGAAAACTACCTAGTGCCAGATTAGAGGGGTCTATTGAAGCCCTCCAGGTTCTCATTCCCTCGCTTTAACTTGACCCATGATCTTCTAGGCCAGAGCCCCGTGCCAAGTTTCCTGCTACTTTTAACACCTGAAAAGAGTGAGATCTTCTCTGGAATTGTTCAGACTTGTCTCCCTCTTCGTCACCATAGGGTTTTCTTGGCAGAGATACTGGAGTGGTTTGCCATTTCCTTCTCCAGCTCATTTTACAGATGAGGTACGGAGGCAAATAGGGTTTAAGTGACTTGTCCAGGGTCACACAGGTAGTAAGTGCCCGAGGCTGGATCAGAACTCACATCTTCCCAATTCTAGGTCGGTACTTTATTCACTGTACCATCTAGCTGCCCCTGCTCTGACACAGTGGCCTCCAAAAGTCTTTGATTGTGCACTCTATCATTTGAAAAAAATGACCCCTTACAAATTAGATACAGGCACTGTTATAATAATGGGCATATAACACTGGAGGGTAGCATTACAGATGTTACTCAATCCTTTCTGCTCTTTCCTCCCTTTCTGGAAGGGGCTGGAGCTTAACTCAGCTCTGCTTCCTTTCCTTTCTCTTCTAGTAGGTTGGAGAGTTAATTAGCCACACTCTGTTAACAACATTTTAGTTTAGGGACAATATAATGGCCCTCAAGTCCATTTGGTCCCTTTTTCTGATATTTTATGGAATTTCTAGCAGATGAAAAATTATTAATAGAATGTTGTGTGAGTTTTCTCGTTCACTGCCGATAAGCTGGCATGGGAGACAAACACAGGAAAAACTGCACTCAGAGTGAGGCACACCCCCCTAGGATACGATGAATCTGAGTGTGTATGATAATTTGGCAGAGGACATTTATGTATTCCTGTCCCCAAAGCTACTGGAGCCAAAGAGAAGTTAAACAAAAGGGAAGATTATTTCTTACTGAGCGGCCTGATCAGAGCAGGTTGATCTCTAGGTAGGTAAATGTATTTCTTAAAACAAAAGAGGATGTTTATCACTTGTTACAAAGGACAGAACGTGTCCTTTTTAGCAGAGCCATTTATACTCTCTGCCCAAAGAAAACAATACCTTTTTAATCAGTCAACCAATAAGCATTTGTTGGATCCTACTACATACTTTTATTGTTGTTCGGTCCAGCTCTTGACCCCATTTGGGGTTTTCTTGGCAGAGATACTGGAGCGGTTTTCCATTTCCTTCTCCAGCTCATTTTACAGATGAGGAAACTGAGGCAAACAGGGTTAAGTAACTTGCCCAGGGTCCCACAGCTGGGAAGTGTCTGAGGCCAGATTTGAACGAGTCTTCCTAACTCCAGGCCCAGCACTCTATCCACTGTGCCACCTATATGCTGTATCAGATAATATAAAGCAGAAAGGGATAACTTCCTTGAACTGTCAAAGTCTTTTCAGACCTCTTTTGTAGTCATAAAGCCATTAAAGAAGGAAATTTTGAAGGAGACAGTTTGCTTTAAGGTTATGTAGTGGCAGCCACGTGGCACAGTGGATAGAGCATTGGGCTTAGAATCAGCAAGACTCATCTTCTTGAGTTCAAATCCAATCTCAGACTTCCTAGCTGTGTGACCCTGGGCAAGTCATTCAACCCAATTTGCCTCAGTTCCTTATCTGTAAAATGAGCTGGAGAAGGGAATGGCAAACCACTCTAGTATCTTTTCCAAGAAAACCCAAAAAGGGGTCCCAAAGAGTAAGACAGACTGAAACAACTCAACAACAACATAATATAGTTTAAAAAAAAAAGGCACATAAAGGGCAAAATGGAGCCAGTGATGTTCTCCCTAAAATCTATTTTCAACAATCACACTAACTCAGAAGTTAAGAAAATCCCTAACATTCAGACAATTCTGTCTCTAATGAAAATTTTGTGTATTTCCAGCTCTGTCTTATTTCTATTTGGAAAAAAAAAATCAGGATACAGGCGGTGCTTCAGTAAAAGAAGCAAGTAGAGTAGTTCTGGTTATTGAACATCATGGGGTAAGAGAAAGAGTAGATAAACCTTTGGGAACTTTGCCCATCCTTGGAGAGGTGATTCAACCTGAAACTTGTTCCAGGATACTTGCAAGAGGCCAGATGGTCCACCTTGACTTCTCCCTTCCCTGGCTGCAGCTCAGCTTTTCCTTCAGTTCTTTCCAGCTTGGCTCATTAAGTCTTGGGCTTCCTGGGCACTCGGTCTCTCCCACTGCTTCTGCTGCTCTATTCATTTGGTCCCCATCCTCTGTCTACTTGCAGACAGACTCCATGTGTCTCTTTAAAAACTCCCTGGGAAAAGTGATGGAACATGCTACATTCCTCCTGACAGTGAGGTGAAGAATGAAACATGTTTTTGGACAGAGCTAAAGTGAGAATTTGTTTTGCCTGATTATGTTTATTTGATCAAGGATTCTCTTTACTTTCAGCATGTTTGGTTGGGAAGTAAAGAGGCACCTAGGATTACCAAAGTAGGGGGAAAAGAAGAAATGTAAGAAAAGAAGGCCATTGAAACATTTTAAAATATGCAGAAGTCAGGAGGAAATACAGATAAGCTTTAAAAAGAACATAGTGACTCCTGTGTATTTGGAGGGATATTCAAATACTACTGGTGCAAATTTGTGAGTACATGTGCAATCCTGTTACTCTGAACTGCTTTGTAGGTGGGAAATGCTTGTTTTATTTGATGCTTCTTAAGTTTAGAATAAAGGAAATTTAATTTAGAAAGGCAAACCCAAAATTCCTGAGCATTACTCAAGTCCATCTTCCAGCTCTAAAATCATTATTGTTGTCATTGAGTCATTCAGGTGTATCTGACCCTCTGTGTTTGCCATTTCATTCTCCAGCTTATTTTACAGATGAGGAACTGAGGCAAACAGGGTTAAGGGACTTGCCCAGGGTCACACAGCTAGTAAGTATCTGAGGTGGATTTGAACTCAGGTTCTACTGACTCCAGGGCCAGAGCTCTATCCACTGCGCCACCTAGCTGCCACATAAGATCATTATAGTAATCCAGAATAATTGTCATGATTGAGAAGGAATGCTTGTTGCTGTGAACTACATACCTTAGAATCCCATAAGTTCTCAAACTCCTATTACATGATGTTTGGAATTTTGCAGCCCCTTACAAAATTGGCTGCAGGGCACTTAACATCTGGACTTAGTATAATTTTAAATTACATCAGCACTTAATGGAACAAAGATGATTAGCCCAGCATACCAGAGTGTTAGTCTTTGCAAATATTCATCAGTAATGTGTACTGTAGATTAGGAGTTCTTAATTTGGGGTCTGTGAACTTTAAAAAAAAAAATTAGATCACTATTTCAATACTGTTTCTTTTGTAATCCTTTATATTTTATTTTATGCATTTAAAAACATTATTCTGAGGACCATAGACTTCACCAGACTGTAGAGGGAGCCATGACACCAGACAACCTACAACCCTACAGTAGACTCAGTACAATGCAGAGCATCATTTGACCAGTTGCTTCAGTGACTATAGATCTAAATTAAAGGCAGGATATGTTAGGAGTGTTTCAGCAACAGAGTTGCTGTGTTTCAGCAGTACATATATTTGTGCTGCACATTGTTTGCATAACAGCACACAAAATCAAAGCGATAATATCTACATGCTTACAGAATAACAAAATACACAAAATAATGAGATTATTTGCACGTGACTAACAGAAAAAACTAAACTAGCCAACAAATTAATATAGTTACAAAGTATGCCATACACAGAAAATAAGCATAAACCAGAACAAAGAAATAGTAAGATGTGATATTAAAGGTACAACAATTAATATGTGAATTAATAAATGTGTCAGGTAGGGCTTATGGTGCAGAAGTAAACAGTATCATCTGGCTACACGTGTAACCATTTCACCAAGTTTAATCTGGGACATCATTAGTCTGTCTCTGGTTGGATAGACCTCTTTGTCTCTATACCACTTCTGTTGGATAGTATGGACTGATCACAATTCTCATCAGAATTATAGGCCTGCCTTCCTAAATCTGAACTTGCAGAGGATGCAGACCAGCTAGCAGTGCTATTATGCTCAGTGATGTATCACTATGTCCTATGAATCTTTATGACTGAAGCAATAATAGGCAGAAAAGGGGAAGAAGGAAATGTGCATTTATAGGGAGGGAATATGCATTTATATAGTACCTACTAGGTGCCTGACACTGTGCTGAGTGATTTACAAAACAAACCTGGGAGGTAGAGGCTATTATTATCCCCATTTTACAGTTGAGGAAACAGAGGTTAAGTGACTTACCCAAGGTCACACAGTAAGTGTCTGAGGTCAAATTTGAACTTAGGTCTTCCTGACTCCAGGTCTAATGCTTACCTCTGGGTCCAGTCCTCTCCCATTATTCTTCACTTGGACGGTCTGTTTCTGAGCCATTGTCTGGGTTAGGCGGTCTTTGCATGACTGAAAAGCAGTCCCTTTCATTTAAGAGTCTGCTGAGTGTCCATCAGTCTCCACTCATCCAAATCCAATTGTCTAATTCATCTACTGGTAACAAATTATTGTGGTGCATTGTTCATGCAGGCTCCCCTGTCCCTCCTTCTAGCCTTGGGGACATTTGGTAAACAGGCAATTTGCCCAGTCTCTCCACACCTAAGTATGAACTTAGTGTCCTATAAAATACCAACATTTATCAGCAAAACTGTCACCAAGTCTCGACAACAAACTCAGGCATCATATCCTGTCATTTATTTCTTTTGGCATTTTTTCTGGGCTGAAGTTATAAAACAATCTCAAAATCCCTTTAGCTTCTTTTTGAGCTGAGGGATATCCGTACTGGTTGTGAGTTTTTGCGGTCATTCCATCTTCAGAGATTCTAGAACCCAAGTCAGTAAGTAGGTAGGCATGGACTTCACCCAAACATTACTACATCAGCTGTAGAACCAGCAGGCATTCTTTTTTTTTTTTAAAGGCAATTTGGGTTAAGTGACTTGCCCAGGGTCACACAGCTAGTAAGTATCAGTGTTTGGTCTGAGGTCGCATTTGAACTCGAGTCCTCCTGACTTCAGGGCCAGTGCTCTATCCACTGTGCCACCTAGCTGCCCCAGGAGGCATTATTCTTGATAAAGTTGTACACATTTATGCTAGGGAAGCTCCGACATCCTTTCCTTTTCTTTTTCTTCACCACTACCACCAAGACCTACCCCTCAGTTCTTTCTCAGGCATTGGCTATACTCTGCTTCGTTCCCTGTCTTGATTACTCTACTCTATCCTCTATGCCCCCTTGTCCTAATACCCATCATGTGCCAAATCTCAACCCTGGATTACTTCTACTATCTGCCCCATTTGCTTCTATTTCATGTGCTTCTGAAGAGAGCTGGGAGAAATCACAAAATCCTGTGAATAGGGTCCCCTGCACATTAAACGTTATCTAATCCCAACTAGACCCTCACTGCACCAAAGCAATCCTTCAACTGCTCCATAATTGATTCACCATCCTGATTTCCACAGTGGCTGTTCTAAACTTTCTTCTCTAGTCTTAAGCCTCTCATATCACCCCTCCCTATAGCTTCTAATCAGAGGATTTTGCCTCATACTTCACTGGAAAAAAAATTTAGGCTATTCATCATGAGTTTCCCCTTATCCCCTCCTCATCTCACATCACTCAGGCACATTTTCCTACTGTCTCCTCCTTTACCCCTGTCTTAGATGAAGGCGGTCCTTCTCCTTATCAAGGCTATCTCTTTCACATGCACCTTTGATCTCATCTGTCCCATCTTCTCCACAAATTGTCCCCACTCATTTATCTTCATTCTTCCCAGATCTACTAGCTCTTTTCCTGCTGCCTACATATTTGTGTCTTCCCCCATCCTTAAAAAACCCTAAGTCCAGTGGCACTTAGCTACTATAATCTAATTGTCATGTTATTATTTTATATCTGTTGTCCATTTTACATCTAAACTTCAGAAAACTTTTTACAGTGGATGCCTCTCAATTTCTTCTGAACCCTGTGCACTCTAGTTTCCAACATCATTATTTGGTTGAAACTGCTCTTTGTATGCTTACCAATGACTTTTTTTTTTTTACCAGTGATCTTTTAATGCCACGTCCAATTGCCTTTTTATTTCAGTCTGCATCCTTCTTGACTTTTTTTGGCTGCTTTTGACACTGCTGATAACCTTTTTCTCTAGACAATCTCTTCTCTGGATTTTCATGACCTATGGGCTTTGCCAAAAGCTTTGGGCAGGCCTGATGTCAGGACCCTGTTAATTAATATTAAAAAAAAATAATAGCTTTGTCGTATTTCAGGAAAAATTAGCTCAATTTGCATAAGGAGTTAGGATATTGCTCCTCCTATAGCAAGGCAGTCAGATACCTAGGATGTCATACAAGACTATGGCCTAGAGAGTCCATAGATGAATGCAACAAGGATATAGACATAATGCAGTAAATTTTAAAGGAGAGTTGGTTGCTGAGTGATGGTAACAAGGAGAAGACATGGGAGTAGCAGTGAGGAGCAAAGAGTCTATAAACTCCTCCTAGGCCTGTGTGTCAAGGTGGTCGGGATGCACTTAACACAGGTATCCTGTTTTATTTTAGGATGAAATGAGACACTCATCAGTCTCATTTAACAAAAGGAGGTTAACCTTGCTTGCCCTAACATAGCAAGGATATGCAATAAGACCATAGTGACATTTAGCTACTATAGATGCAACCCTCTTCCTCTCCATATGGAAAAGCATCTGGTCAGCAAGGCAGGGTACAAATATCTCCCTTGACACGCTTGAGCTTCTGTTTTTCCAGATGAATTTTATTTTTTTCTATCTCTATAGAATACTTTTTTGGTAGTTTGATTGGTATGAATAAATATTTTAATTTAGGTGGAATTATTTTTATTAATTGGTTTAGCCTACCCATGAGCAATTAATATTTTTCCAGTTGCTTAGATATGACTTAATTTGTGTGAAAAGTGTTTTATAATTGTGTTCTTATAGTTCCTGGGTTTGTCTTGGCAGGTAGACTTCCAAGTATTTTATATTGTCTACAATTATTTTAAATGGAATTTCTCTATCTCTTGCTACTGGATTTGTTGGTAATGTATAGAAATGCTAATGCTTTATGTGGGTTTATTTTGTATCCTGCAACTTTGCTGAAGTTGTTAATAATTTCAAGTAGTAAAAACCACTTGATTCTCTAGGATTTCCCAAGTATATCATCATAGCATCTGCAAAAGAGAGTTTTATTACCTCATTCCCTATTCTAATTCCTTCTGCTTCTTTCTCTTCTCTTATTGCTATTGCTAGGATTTCCAATACAATATTGACTAGTATTAGTGATAATGGGGCATCCTTTTTTCACCCTTGATTATATTGGGAAGGCTTCTAGCTTATCCCCATTACAGATAATGCTTGCTGATGGTTTTAGATAAATGTTACTTATCATTTTAAGGTACGCTCCTTTTATTCCTATGCTCTCTATCTAGTATTTTTTTGTTTTTGTTTGTTTGGGGTTTTTTTTAGTGAGGCAATTGGGATTAAGTAACTTGCCCAGAGTCACACAGCTAGGAAGTATTATGTGTCTGAGGTCACATTTGAACTCAGGTCCTCCTGACGCCAGGGCCAGTGCTCTATCCAACCATCTAGTTGCCCCTCTCTCTAGTATTTTTAATAGGAGTAGGTGCTGTATTTTGTCAAAGGCTTTTTCTGAATCTATTGAAATAATCTTATGATTTCTGTTGGTTTAGTTATTGATCTGGTCAATTATGCTGATAGTTTTCCTAATACTGAATCAGCCCTACATTCCTGGTATAAATCCTACCTGGTCATAGTGTATGATCTTAATGACATATTACTGTAATCTCCTTTGGGAGTCATATTTTTAAGGACAATGACAAACTAGATAAGAGTGACTAGAATGGTAAAATAATATCATACAATGGCTATAGGAACTAATGTGTTTTGCCCAGAGAAGAAAAGATGAAGTGGAGAAATAATAACTGCCTTCAAATATTTTAATAGCTGTCATAGAAGAGGAAACAGACTTATTCTGTGTAGGTCCAAAGGGCATAACTAAGACCAATAGGAAGTTACAAGGAAGCAGATTTGGGGTCAAAAGATTTAATTAGAACTGCCTCCCAATGAAATAGACTGCCTAAATAATACAACACATCCTCCCATTCACTATTGGTATTAAAAAAGAAACTGAAATAGGGTAAAAGATTTCTGAACTAGGTGGAAGATTGGAAAGATGATCTCTGAGATTCCTCCATATGCAAAGATTCAATTATTTTGTATCTTCAAAGAGAAAAATAAATATGATTGATAGAAAGAAACAAAAGGATAGAAGAATAAGAGAGATTATCCTTGGAGAAGAGGAATACCTCAATGATAGGTAGGAGGACTTCAGAATAAGCTGACCTGTAAGGCTTTGAGCATGCGTGAAATAGATGGCTAGGTAACTTATAAGGAAATTCCACAAGATTCTACCTGCTCCCAAATATCACCTCTGCAACCTAGCCAATATAGTCTGTCATGGTGCTTCTCCTTGTCTTCTGACTCAGCTTAAAACTTCTCAAGTTTAATAACTTTCTCAGTTTTCAGTGATGAAGACTTCTTCATCATTCAATCAACGGACATTAATCCACCTGCACAAGACACTGCCCTAGCATTCTCTACAGAATCCCAAGAGGAAAAGGTTCCCTCTATCCAACAGCATAAACCTTACAAATCATACTCCCAGAGACCAATTTTGATTTCCAATAACCTTTATTAAGTTAACAAGCACCAAAAATGCACGAAAAAGGCTGGGAGATAAGATGTCTCCACAAACATGGGGAAATAAAGGTTCTTTTCCAATAGAAATGTGGTATACCTCTTCAAAAATATGATGATGGACTCTCCTCTCTCAAATTATTGTGTGAAGGAACTTAAATCTCAATAAGCATGGTTAAGCATCCATCAAGAAGAGCAGAAAAGTCATGGCTTCTCCAACCCAACTCCTTTATTTTTCCTCAGTGACTGGGGTGGCTTTGGACCCCATTTTTAATATTCCAATTGGCCATATTATATTGATGATTGGACAATCAGCTTGAAGAAGGCACAGTGTGATCTCAGAAATCCTAGGAAGACAAGGAAAGGAACTCATAAAAGAAAAACGAAAAAGGCAAGCAGATAACTCCATATTCTTTTATATTACAGTTCTATGGCAGCCCTCCTCCTCTACCCACAACCATGATTCCAAAGATCCAAAGATAATGTGAGAGTAGGGCTTTTGATTTTTACCTTACTACCTCTAAAATATGTTATATGACCTGAAGACCTCCCATCTGTTGTCACTCAAGAAAAACAATCCCCCACTGCCTACCTTCCCTTGCTCTCATAGCTATCCTAGGCATACTCACACATCACTGCCTACCTCTGCAGAGTCAAAGAGGTCTCGCTGGTGTTTGAAGGAAGAATGAGAGCTTGCATGCTGGAAAGAACAGAGTTAAAAGTTTGAAGGGTATCCTTCCCACTCCTACAGCTTCCCTTTATGTAGACAACTCACTCCTTGCCTGTTCTCCTAGCTATAAAGGGAGCCAATGGCTCCTGCCAGTTTAATTAAAGTTAACAAAAAGGGGGAAGCCTTTGTCTTCTCTGTGTGAGCCTCCTAAAGCTAATCCTGAGCCAGACTTAGCATTCCCTTATCCCAGACAGATGAAGGGTTTCCCACAAAAGATTTTCAAAGAAGGAGACATTCCAGACTTTCTTATTCTTCATTTTTAAGTTTTCAAACTTCCAACCCTTCACCTTCTACCCCTTTCAGTTCTCTTTAGGGAAGAAAACCTCTGACTGGTCAGAGGACATGGATTCAAAACCACCACTGATATTTACTACTATGTGAAACGGGGCAACCCACCTAACCACTCTGACATTCAATTTTCTCATCTATAAAAATTATCAGCTGGATTAGATTGCTTCAAATTATGAATCTGTTATCCTATGATTATTCCTTCTGTAATCCACCCAACTCCTTTCTCCTTCTTAAAGCAATTGGGGGAGGAAAAAGGAATGGGAGGAAGTGAGAAGCCTAGGGTATTAGTGAGCTGAGTAGTCTGGGATTGGGAAAGCTCTCTAAAGGAGAGGTGAGGAGGGGGAAGAAGAATACTGTGGATATGGTAGGCAAAGAGATTATTGCCAGAGACAGAGAGGGATGAGCACTCCAATTCCCTCCACTCACCCAAGTACCCTTATTAAGCAGGTGAAAACCACTCCAGAACATTTAATTAGATTCATCATTCTCTTCCCCCTGCTTTTCTCAAATTCCCAAAGTAGCAGCCAGGTAATGGGGTGGGAGGTTGAGGAATATGTTTATAGATAGCAAGGATGAACCAGAATACTTTTATTTTCTTTCTCTCTCCCACTTACCTTATCTGTGTCTTCCCATTCCCCTGCTTCTTCTTCACTTGACTCTTCTATTACTATCACATCATCATCCTCCTCCTCCATAAGACTGAGTCTGGTGGAGGTTGCATAGAAGGGTAGGACAAGAAGAAAGGTCTTTCACAATGAGCAGATAAAAGGTTTTAAGATGGTAAAGGAAGAGAAGGAGATACTAACTTGGTTAGCTGACTGCCTAGACCACGTCCACGGTGGCTATGTACAGTGTGGTGGAAATCCTCTGGACACGAGTGTTTGGGCTTTTGGGAGCCAAAGGGTGGCTGGCTATGTGGACAGAGATGTAAAAGGAATTAATTTTTTTTAAAAAAAACAACACTTATTAAGTACCTACTATGTGCAGTGAACTGTTTTAGATAATGAGGATAAAACAGAAGAAAATGTCTTACTCCCTACCTTCAAGGAGCTGGTAAGATATCTATGTAAATAACCATTATGCAAATTAAAATGTGACGTGTGAGTACAAGATGTTAAACAAGAGAAGAGTAGCAAAGGACAACAGAATCACTTTTAGCATGCCCTGGATGCTTCATGGAGAAGGCAATGATATCTGTGCTAGGTCTCAAAGGATGAAAAAGATTTCAAAGATTTCTATTTAGTAAGTCAGTCAGTCAATAAGTATTTATTAAACACTTGATTTGTACCAACATATAAACAACTACACACAAACAAGATAGGATAAATTGGAGATAATCAATAGAGGGAAAGCACTAGCTTTCTTGACCTCTAGGGACTGGAAAATGCTTCTTGTAGAAAAAAGCAATGAACTGGGTATGCAATTAAAAAAAACTAGAAAAAGAACAAATTAGAAATCCCCAGTTAAACACTAAATTGGAAATCCTAAAAATTAAAGGTGAAATTAATAAAATTGAGTATAAGAAAACCATTGAATTAATAAATAAAACTAAGAGTTAGTATTATGAAAAAATCAATGAAATAGATAAACCATTGGTTAATATGATTTTTAAAAAAGAAAACCAAATTACTAGTATCAAAAATGCAAAGGGTGATTATCAATAAAGAAGATGAAATTAAAGCAATTATAAGGAGTTATTTTGCCCAATTATGTGCCAATAAATTTTACAACTTAGGTGAAACTGAACAAAATTTGCAAAAATACAAACTGCCCAGATTAGCAAATGAGGAAATAGAATATCTAAATAGACCTATTTTAGAAAAAGAAATTGAGCAGGCCATAAATAAGCTTCCTAAGAAAAAAGCATAAGGACCACATGGATTTACAAGTGAATTTTATCAAACATTTAAAGACCAACTATTTCTAATATTAAATAAATTATTTGGAATAACAGGCAAAGAGGGGTCCTACCAAGCTCCTTTTATGAAACAAATAATATACTGATACCTAAACCAGGAAAAGTAAAAACAGAGAAAGAAAATCAGACCAATTTCATTAACGGATGCAAAAAATTCTAAATAAAATACTACCTAAAAGATTACAACAATATATTACAAAGATTATACATTATGACCAAATGGGATTCATACCAGGAATGCAAGGATGGCTTAACATAAAGAAAACTATTAACATAATTGATTATATCAATAACAAAAGTAACTAAAACCATATCAATAGATGCAGGAAAAGCGTTTGATAAAGTACAACACTTATTTCTATTAAAAACACTTGAAAGTATAGGCATAAATGGACTTTTCCTTAAATTGATAAGAATCATCTACCTAAAACCATTAGCAAGCATTATTTGTAATAGGGATAAGATAGAAGCTTTCCCAGTAAGATCAGGTATGAAACAAGGATGCCCACTGTCACCTATTATTTATTATTCAGTATTGTACTGGAAATCCTAGCAATAGCAGTAACAGAAGAAAAAGAAATAGAAGAAATCAGAATAGGGAATGAAGTAATAAAACTATCTTTTTTGCAGATGATACGATTATATGCTTGGAAAATTCTAAAGACTCAAAAAGTTAACTGAAATAATTAATAATTTCAGCAAAGTAAAGCAGGATATAAAGTAAACCCACATAAATCATCAGCATTCCTATATATCACCAACAGGATCCTGCAGGAAGAGACAGCTAGAGTTACCCCATTAAAAATGATTCTAGACAGTATAAAATGCCTGGGAATACACCTACTAAAACAAACCCAGGATCTATATGAACAAAACCATAAAAAAAACTTTGTACAGAAATAAAACCAGATTTAAATAAATGGAGAAATATTAATTCTTCATGGGTAGGCAGGGCCAATATAACAAAAATGACCATTTTACCTAAATTAATCTACATATTCAATGCCATCCCAATTAAGTTACCAAAAAATTACTTTACAGAGCTAGAAAAAAATAATAAAATTCATTTGGAAGAACAAAAGATCAAGATTATCAAAGGAACTAATTAAAAAAATATAAAGAAAGGTTTAGCAGTACCAGATCTTATCTATTACAAGGCAGTAATTATCAAAACTATAAAACTATTATACTGTCTAAGATAGATATAAGGGAGATAGGTAGATCAGTGGAACAGAGTAGACATGCAAATTGCAGTAACAAACAAATATAACTTGTTTGACAATTGTAAAGACTTAAGTTTTGGGGATAAGAACTCATTATTTGGTAAAAAATTGTTGGGAAAGCTAGAAAGCAGTCTGGCAGAAATTGGGCATAGATCAACATCTTACACCATTTACCAAGATAAGGTCAATGCATACATGACCTAGATATAAAGGGAGATACTATAAGAAAACTTAAAGAACATGGAACATATTACCTATCAGACTTATGGATAGACGAACAATTTATGAACAAACAAAAGATAAAGAATGTTATAAGACATAAAATGGATAGTTTTGATTACATTAAATTTAAAAGTTCTTGTACAAATAAAATAAATGTAGCCAAGATCAGAAGGAAAGCATAAAACTGGAAAAAATTTTATAGACTGTTCCTCAGATAAAGGTCTCATATCTCAAACATATAAAGAACTCTGTCAAATCTATAAGATTGAGTCATTCCCCAATTGATAAATGGTCAAAGGATATGAACAGGAAGTTTTCTAATGAAGAAATCAAAACAATTTATAGTCATATGAAAAAAATGCTTTAAATCATTATTGATTAGGGAAATGCAAATTAAAACAACCTTGAGATTATTTTACACCTATCAGATTGGTTAAAATGATAGAAGGGGAAAGTGACAAATGTTGATGAAGATGTGGAAAAATTGAGACCTTAATTCATTATTCATGGATGTGAGAGGTGATCCAACCATTTGGAGAGAGATTTGGAATTATGCTCAAAGAGTTATTAAACTGCCTATACCCTTTGACCCAGCAATACCACTATTAAGTCTGTTTCCCAAGATGATTAGGGAAAATGGAAAAGAACCTACATGTTCTAAAATATTTATAGCAGCTCTCTTTGTGGTGGCAAAGAACTGGAAATTGCAGGATGCCCATCAGTTGGGAAATCGCTAAAGAAATTGTGGTACATGTTCATGATGGAATACTATTCTGCTATAAGAAATAATCAGCTCAGTGATTTTAGAAAAGCATGGAGAGACCTCCATGAGATAATGAAGAGTGAAATAAGCAGAACCAAGGGAACACTGTATACAGTAATAGCAGTATTGTTTTAAGAACAACTTTTAGCAACCAAGCCATTCTGACTATTATAAACATCCAAATTAACCTCAAATATCCTATGAAGGAAAATGCTGTTTGAATCCAGAAAGGAAGATTGCTATGGTATAGGAAATGATGAGCTGGTGGATTTAGAAAAACATGGAAAGACTTAGACTTATGGAAGAAGATGCTATCTACCTTCAGAGAAACATATGATAGGAGGTAATAAGCATAGTACAGTCTTACATATGCATGTATGAGTGTATATGTGTACATATGTGTATGTTGTGTGTGTGTGTGTGTGTGTGTGTGTGTGTGTGTGTATCTCCACACTTAACTGTAACCTTCTTTGAGGTGAGGGGAGAGGGCAGGGGGAAAAGAATAAAAAGTTCACAGGAGAGAACAAAAGAAAACCAACAAGGAAGCAAAGACAAGCTGGATAGCTTTGAAAACAATGTGTAGTATTTATTACATATGTTTTCTTGAAATGGAAATTTATTGTTTTACACTGAATCCTTTCTTATGGTCTGCTGTGTACATGGCAATGTTTTTTTTTCTCATTTTATATTTAAGTGTATAATCAAAAAATTTCACAAAGAAAAGATCAGTGTAAATCTGGGGAGAAGGTAAATGGATTATAAAGAAGGTCTGAAAGACAAAAACTGAAGAGGCAAAATAAACAGAAAATTAAAATGAGAAGTACAGTACAGGATAATTGTGGGATCATGAGAGAAAGACTCATAAAAAAGTTAGACAAATGCCAAGACACAGAAACTGAGGCTTAGACCCTCTCCCTAGTCCTTACCTTTGGGTAAACTCTGATGCAGAGTCCTCTTCTTCATCCTTTTGTCTCCAAAGGGAATACCTCCCTTTCACAGTTGTAGAGGTGAATGTAGGAGTCTGTGGGGCACTGCTTAGAAGTAGGCTCTGTTCCTGAGGTGGGCAGAAATGCTCTTGACCTTGCTTGGAGGTGGCTGTAGAGACAGACAAATATGCCAACTTCTAGCCCAGAGGACTTGTATACCAATCTCTTCGACTTCCTCAAGGCTTAGCCAAGTTTATTTTTGCCCAGGACAGGGTTTGGCATAGGGACTCAGGGAAAAACAACTTCCATGACTTAGGAATGATTCCATCCACACCACCGGGGATAGATGAAGTGCTAATACACAATCTAAAGTGGCATTGTGGAAGTGTATTTAGCATTAAGGGCTTTTTTAGTCCCTGACTTCAAGGAGCTCACACTCCATTATGGGAAGAAAAAATGTCTGATTTCAGAGGATGATGGCAAAACATCAAAAAACCTTGCCTCCTATCAGAAACATGAACGAGAGAATGAAAAAAAAAATTTGTTAAGCATTTACTGACTATTTCAAATTTATCCTGTACATATCTAATTCGTACATGGTTGTTTTCATCCCCATTGGACTGTGAGATCCTTGATAACAGGGACTGGGTTTCATCTTTTTGCTTTCCTTTTTCTTGTGTCTCTAATGTTTACCACAGTAACTGACACCCAGGTGATTAATAAGAGTTTGCTGACCGACTGACATTTATTATATGATGGCCTAAGAAAGAACTGAATGGGGGAGGGATTGGAGATCACAGTAAGGATGAAGAACAGGTAAGGATAAAGAGGTGATAAAGCAAAAGGAAAGTTAGAATGATAGATTATGATTAGGTAAAGGAATTCAGAATTCAGGAACTCTTAAGTTATTTCTTCTATTGCTCATCTAGCCCTCATCTGTAGCCCAGCACAATTAAATATCTTTTCATATGTTATACTTTTTTTGTATCTCTTGAAGGACCCAGCACAATGGTTTACACATAGAAGGCTTTCAATAAATAATCAGCATCAAGAATTTAAAGGTGGGAAGGGACCTTAGAGATCCAATCAAACCTTTTCATTTTATAAAGAAATTAAGGACCAGAAAGGAAAAATAACTAGGTAAAGATTAAAAGGCAAATTGAACCTAGGTCTCCTGGCTCCCAGGGCCATTTCCTTCTCCAGTGGAATGTACCATCTTCATTTCTAACTAAAAGATGACAGAGGATAATTCTTCAGTTAAGATTTAGAACATAATTACTACAGTAAATCTTCAACATTCTCATGTTGAACTTCTGCCATTTAAGTATTTGTGTGATTTTATTAGTAGTCTCATTTTCATTTTCATGTTGGCAACCATGCACAGTTGAGACTATGTGGACTAGAAAAAAAAAGAGAGAAGCGAGATGCATGCAAGTTTATGGAGCAACTGATGCTTCATTGGTCTTGTTTACCCTTCTGTTATAAAGAGCTCCCTGTGCATCCATATATTTTCATTGTTTTCCTTGAAAATTCAAGTTTTGTTCTGCAATTATGCCCCCAAAGCATAGCGCAAGTCCTTTGGGTTCTGAGACGATGTTGAGACCTTGCCAATCTCAGCATCTTCCAACAGAAAAGACTAAGGTGCCAGCAACCTCTCCCTTGGTTTTTCAGAGAGTGGCCAAAGTAGGAGAGGTTTACAGCAGCATAGTATAGAGTACAACACCCTCACACCTCCATCTGACACAACAGAAGATAAGATTGAAATTAAAAAATGTTTTAGTTTTAAGAATTTTATTTGTAGTATAGTATTTATGGTACTGTAGATTTCATGTGTTGTGAAAAGTGAATATTATCTGAAATCTCTTTTTTTTAAATTGAGATGTTAATGCAGGTCACAGAATACTAGGGAATTCCTGGCAAGAAAAAGTGTTTTGCATGGTACCAATTTTATTTTGTACCCCGCATTTTATAGGTTATTTCATGGTTACTGTATTAGGAAAAGTACATATTATCAGGATTGCTTTGTTATAAAGAATTTTATCCAGAAAAGTGTACTTTCAGCAATCTCTAGCAAAAGATTACATTTTTGGGTGATTATGGGAACCTAACCCCCTATTTTCCCATAGATTCAATGTTATCAACATTGTGTTTTTCATTTTCTAGGAACCTTACCCCAGCAAAAGCTGAGGATTAACTGTATATGTTAGAATTATATAAATGTCAACTATTATCATTCTCTCTAGTTTTTTGTGACACTTCTCTCTCCTGGTTCTCCTCTTACCTCACTGCTTCTTCTCAGTCTCTTTTGCTTGATCTTCATTCAGGTCACAACAGCTTACAGTGGGTGTCTCACAGGACTCTGTCCTGGGCCCTTTCTCTTCTCCTTATACTATTTTACTTGGTGATTTTATCAGCTCCCATGGATTCAATTATCATCTCTCTATGCTAATGAATCTCAAATTTACTTATCCAATCTTAACCTGTCCAATGACCTCTGGTCTCTTATTTCCAACTGCCTATTAGACATCATCTCAAGCTCAATATGTCCAAAACTGAACTCATTATTTACCTTCCAAATTTTCCTCCCTTCCAAATTTCCCTATTACTATTGAAGTTACTCATGACCATCCTCCCAGGACCCTAGTCTGGCAATGTTAACTCGTCACTGTCTCTCATTTTCCATATGCAATCTGTTGCCAAGGCCTGGTGATTTTACCTCCTAACATCTCTTTCATATGCTTCCTCTTACACTGTCACTATCCTGATGCTTATACTCTTCACCTTATACTAGGACTATAGTAACAGTCTGCTGATTTGCCTGCCATAAGTCTCTCCCCACTCCAGTTCCTCCTCCATTTACATGTCAAAGTGATCTTCCTAAATCAAAGGTCTGACCATATCATTCCCCTACTAAATAAACTTCAGTGGCTCCCTATAACCTTTAGGATCTTCTGGTGTTCAAAGCCCTTTATAATCTGCATCCCCCAACACACACACATATGCTTTTCCACTCTTCTTATAACCTGCCTCCCTTGATCCAGTGACAATGGCCTCCTTCTTGTTCCTTGAACAAGAAGGCACTCCATCTCCAAATTCTAGGCATTTTCACTGTCACCATGCCAGGAACGCTCTCTTTCTTCATATCTACCTCTAGGCTTCCCTAGCTTCCTTCAAGTCCCGGCCAAAATTTCATCTTCTACAAGATGCTTTTCCTAATTCCTCTTAAATCCTAGTGCCTTTCTTCTGTTTGATTATTCCCTCCTTATCCTGTACATAGCTTGTTTGTACATAGTTATTTGCATGTTGTCTCCCCCATTGTAAGACTGTGAGCTCCTTTTACATTTCTGTGTATCTCCAGCGCTTAGTATTATGTTTGACAAATAGGCATTTAATAGATACTTTTTATTAACTGAGTTTGGTTTTATAATCATCTGGGCTGGTTTTTTTTGTTTGTTTCTCTCAGTTTGGAATTCCTTTATATAGCTCAATGAACTGATGAAGAGAGTAACCACTAAGAGTTAAAAAAATAGCGATATTTGTTGGTTGTTTACCCAATGGAGAGAAGGGCAGGGATTGTGAGATGTACAGAAGGTCCTTACCTTCTATACGTCTCCTCTTGGGCTGGGAGTGTCCCTGAGGGCTGGTCTCAGCACTATTTTCTTGTGAGCTGAGGGAACGGCAATAGGAAATCACTGGACTCCAGTGGCTAGATGGCTGTGGGACCTGATGCAGGCACTTCTGCAAATAGGACAGCCTGAGACAGAAGAGAAAGGGAAAGGGGGTTTGAGTTACCAATGTCCCCTTCCCACTCCATTCTCCTCCTATAACCACTCCCACCTCATATTCCTGCAGTAACTTACAGAAGCTGCTTATCCTGGTGGAAAAGACGAGGTGAAAATTCTTCAAGCAGCTCCAAAAATGCCAAATTGGGAGGCTGATTTGAGGAGCTAGCTGGAGGCAACTCTGCCAGGGAAAACTTGATGCCTTCTCTTGATAGGGAGAAAATTATCTTAGGAGGGTGGTCATCTCTCACATCCTAGGACCAATGTATCTTGTACCTAAAACCCAGCTTGTTCCCCAAAGCCCAACAATCACCACAACTTGTTTTCAGGATTATTCTTCTACTTCTTCTAGCCTTCCACAATCTCTGCTCAAGTCCTGGACACCCAAATCCCACCTCTCTCCCCAGCCAATATATCAAGGCATCCTCACTTGTGCAGCATGACGATAAGGTCACGGTTCTGCAGCTGCTGAGGTCCAAAGCTCAAGGCAAACCTCCGGGCCAGATCCTTCATCTCCATGAAGGCTGGGAGACTATCCAGGCCCTTTGGCCCATGCTCCTGTAACAGCTCCGTATACAACTGGTCCCAAGGTGTGGTGGTATATTTGGAAAGGGGAAGAACAGTATGAGGTAGAAAAAAAATAAGAAGAATTCACATTATGTACAAAAAGTACTTTCATAGACATCTCATTATACTCTATCATTTTACTGAGAAAACAGTTGCAGAGCAGTTAAATGATTTCCTCAAAGTCATAATAAAACAGTTGGAATTAGATTTTCTAAATTCAAGTCTAGGACTCCTTCCATGATACCACAGCAGCTCACCCACACCTTTGCTCAGCCCCCTCAGAAGGGCAAATCTTTTATCCTAACCCCATGGCAATAACTAAGTTGAAAAACACTGCCCACTGTGATAGAGGCTGGGGAAATGAAATCACCCCTACCTTATCTCCAGGACTTCCAAGTTCTAAACAGAAAGGGAAAGTTACATGGGGGTAGGGATGGCATCTGCTTAGCCAGTCTACATGCATTTACTGGGTACCTGCATAAATGGTGTGGCGCATTCAAAAGAAATAAGGCAAAATCCTGTCCTTGAATCATCTAATATATAATTGGTAAAGGTTAGGCAGAAATATGTATTGGCTCTGAAGAAAGGATGCAATCAAGACTGGGGACCCTGAAAAGAATGTGGATACCTGTTTAAGGCTAAGCAACAGGGTTTGAGAACACTGTTTTCGGTTGATCTGTCTTGACCGTGTTAGTATTTCCTTGATGATATCACCATAGTCATTGTAGAACTGAGGAGAGAAACACAGAGACAGTTTTCCCATTTCTATTAACAATTTTTTCTTCTCTTTAGTCAGGGTAGAAAAAACACCAAATATAAAGAAATAATTCCAACAGAAGTTTCAAAAGAAATCATGCTTAAGGAAAATACAAATAAGAATGGAAACTCCATCTCTGTCTAGATCTCTACATTTTCCAGCCATTACAGAGCTTCACAATGAGTATTAGTAGCCTCACAAAATGGAGACGGATTCTGGGGGGCACGTGGAGCTAAATTCTACACCTCATTAAATCCTCTCTCCTCTTAAAAATCACCCATCTAGTCTCTTTCCCTTTATAGACAGGACAGGGTAAAGAAAGTTCTGGACAGAAGGAACAGACTCTCTTCTCTGGGCCACCACTCATCTCTATTTTCTAACTTTCCCAATCTCCCCTTTTTATTTTTTCTACTCTTGCTCTCTTAGCTCTTACTCCAATTTGTTCTATCGCTTCTTCTCAGTACCTTGCAGTACTTGAAGATGTCTCTATGCCTAACTCTATTTCTATCCCCCTCCATAATTAGCCCTATTCCATACCTTGCTATAGTGCTTGAAGATATCTGAGGCTGCTTCCATCTCCAGAACCCCATAGATCAACAGTTTACAGAATCCAGCCAAAAGACGACGACGCTGGTGCAGCTGTTCAATCTGTGCCTGTTCTTCCTCTGCATCTTTAGTATCTAAGCCAGAATACCAAGACGAAGCAAGTAAAATAAAGGCCATATTCCTCTGCCTCTGTGATCTAATCCCAGACTTTAGAGTTCTCCCTACGCACAGCCCCAACACCATTCTGGTACCAATGCCTGGCTCTCCCGGCTGGATGAAGACATGGTCCATGAGGAAGCTGGCTAACTCTGACTGCAGGGTGGCCTCAGGAAGGAAGATAAGAGGTTTCAGATGATCCTGCCCCCCCAAAATCATCTGAGGGCTGAAGATAAGGAGCAAGTCACTTAATAAGACAAAAGCCTGATGGGAGAGAAGATGAAACCAGAGATAAAGAACAAAGGGTCAGGCTACATTAAAAAGGTAATTTCTACCTAATGAAAATGTCCCACCCCCATGCTTCAGTAAAGGTCTCACTTGTTCTTGGATCTCTGAATCCACATCTGAGAGGCAGCTTTGGCAGAGATCACAGAAAGTCAACAGTTTGCCCCTCAAGCCCAGCACCTGTTCCTATAGAGGTGAATTGAGGAGGGGAATGATTACAGTAAAGATAAAGACAGGCTTCCTTGACTACCCTTCCCCTATATCCAATTTCCTCACATTAGATTCATAGTTACCTGTGAAGAATTTGATCCAGAGACATGAGCCAATGTCCAAAGGATAGAGAAATAGATGAGGGTCAATGCTGGGAGGATTATCTGCATGATTCAACGAAGGGAAATAAAGGTTGGAAAAACAGAAGGTACAGGAGGAGAGAGAGTTGAAAGATGTGAGGAGGAAAAACAACTAGGATGGGACTATCTCCTACGACATTCTCTCCCTTCTCTTTAAAGGGAATTATGTAGATCTAAGCCTTTGGGCATTGGAAAGATTTGTCAATACTCTCAGATTTGTCAGTCTCCTGGAATACACTGAGGTGGCACCAACAATTTTCTTCATTGGGTAGAAGTGGGGCACCTCCCAATACTGTAAGAAGAGAAACATCCCTCCAAGTCCCTGGGAATATTCCTGAAATTGGAAAAGGCTGTAATATTTGGCAAGCTTAAAAGTCCTTTGTAAAGCTCCTGCCCTATTCTCTTTTCCCCTTTGGCTCACTTGTCGTGGAACATCTGCAGTATCCACAGCTTTTTTCAGGAGTCGGCAACAAGGCTCATACAGCTCCCAGCGTGTTAGATCATGGGCACTGGAAGTTAGGATGGAGGAAGAGAAAAGGGTTAAAATGGACTGTGCCAGGAGAGAAGTTAGGGTAGGGAGAGGAAGAAGAGGAAGTGCTCACTTGTGGAAGGCAGAAAGACGCTTTAGAGTGGCTGCCATATTATACACCTCATCCTCATCCTCATCCAAGAAGGAGCCCTAAGGACAAAATGGTCCTTACATCAGAATTTTCCCCAAAAATCCACTTGTCCTTCCTCCTTAGCTTTCATTCCTCTTCTGGGACCTCAATATTTTGACTGTGGTTCTTAATTCCCTTCAAGAATGAATAGCCCTGACACCCGGGCCCTGGACCCTGGACCCAATCCTGACCTGTAGTAGCTCTTCTAGCTCCTGTTGGAATCGGTCAGTCAGCAGGTCTACCAGCTGGCTTCGGGCAAAGTCTACCCGGCTGAAGAAGGTGAACTCTGGGTCACAGAGCAAGTAGAGGGCACGGGCCCCAGCCTCCAACACCACAGGTTCTGTATGCTTCACCACTACTTCTTGAAGCTGCTGAAGGAGCAACTCTAAGTGCTAGGGAGAATACAGGGTCAGTAAAGAGTAGCATTTAGGGAACAAAGGCTAGAAGGGATAAGAGAAGGCACCACATGAGGGTCTAGGGTTTGGGGGTGGGGTTCAATGACAGAATGCCAGGGTAAGGAAATTTTGGTGTTAAGTAAAAGTTCTGAAAAGGGAGAAACGGGCTGAAAGTATGGCACCTGGGTCAGGGAATGGGAAGAGGTCAGTGGATAGAAAATATGGGAGAAGGGAAATAATAAATGAGGAACATTCTTCCCACTCTCCATTTACTTTCTGTAGGCGTCCAGTGCAGTAGATGTTGAGGTCAAAGAAGTTGAGAAGCTGAAGCAGGGGGGAAACCTTTTCTGCATCAGCTGAGAACTGTGGTAGTTAAATAATGAAACACATATTAAGTTGCTTCATTTCCTGCTTCAGCCCTCATTCCCTTGGGAGAGTTTTTTCTCATTCCCTGATACTGAAGGATGCTGTACCTTGGCTAAAAGCTGAGGCAGCAGAGGAATGAGGTGCTCTGTCAGTTTTAACTTGTCGTCTGCCTGGATCTTACGTTCTTTGGCAGTGAAACCCTAGGAATCAGGGAGACACAAAAGGAACTGAAGAAAACTTGGGTGAATTCCAATTAGATAATAACTAAATTATATAACTGAATAAATATTTAAAATTTTCATTTGTTTGCAAACATCTCTAATTCACTTGTCAGGAATGAAGAAATAACTTAATTCTCTCAGAGACTCTGTTGTACTGCTTGAAGCAGATTTATAACATGATTTGGTAGGAGGTAGGGCATAACCTAACCCGAGACCCAGACAGAATCACCTGTCTTGATTCAATACAGCCACCCTCTCACCATCCATACCATTCAAAAGTTCATACCTTTCTTCCAGTGACCCTCCCCACAGGAGGGTAACCCTCTGTAGCTTGCCGGGCACTAGACACAAGGATCTCTATCAGAGTGTTCTCCTGCACATCCCCCAGGCCTGGGTGAGTAATGTGATAAAAACAAAGTCACAAACTAGTCCATGATCAATTACTGTCACCCTTAACTTTCTCCTACCTAGGCTCTCTCAGACTAAAGAGAGGCATAGTTTTCCCTGTTCTGAAACATGTTCTCACAGAATGTTGTTGGGACTTTCATATCTACTTATCAGCCTCTCTCATATATTATAGATTTTTGTATCCATATTCCCCAGCCTCCAAGAAACTCCTCCTCCCAATTCGATTATAAACTCTTTGACAGAGCCAGATGTTATACCCATCTTTGTATCCCCAGCATCTATCTGGCACAGTGCCTTGCACATAGTAGGTGCTTAATAAACATTTGCTGACTCTCCCAGAAAACACACAGTCCAACTTCCCCAGCCCACCACATAGCTCTCACTTTGATCCTTCTCCAGCAGCAGCCCTGTCAAACTCTCCCAGTCCTTCAGCTGAGACCCTGCACAGTCCCACAGGCTGTCCACCAGATAAGCTGCATGGTCATGGAGCTATGGAAAAGGGAGAATCATAGACCATAGATTTCTCTGCTGGGCAATGTACTGTACAGAGTACACTGTCTCTGCCCTTGCATAAGCCAGTTATTCCTACCCACTTCCAAAGCAACCTCACTGCCATTTAGTCATTAAATGCCTAACTACCTTGCTCTTGGCACACTCACAGGCCCACAAAATCCACAGATACACAACCCAGTCCTGACAGGGTTTCTTTCCTTCCTGTGGCCCACTCCTTACCAACACCACTATCCAATCAAACATACATGATCAACATCCCACTATTTTCTGTGCAGTCACCTCACTCTCCATGGAGAAAGCTAGCAGGAGATAGAAGAAATTCCTTCGAGGACTGTGATGCTGCTCTCTTCCATTTGCCACTCCTACCTCACACTCAGGGAAGAAAAGCCTGGGGGAAATTGTGAGCAAAATAAATGCTAGGGGGAGAAGGGAGTGAAGGGGAAAGACAAGAAAAAATGGAGACCTAGAGGACATGGGGAGTATTGGGAGATGAATAGCAGAGTGTAGTTGAGGGGGGAAATGGTAGATACAAGAAGTAAACAGAGTGAGGATGAATCAGCAACGCACTTCCAGTACAGAAATTCCCCTGCAGCAGAGGCCAAAGCTCTGTTGGAGGCATACACCACAGGGTAGATGCTCTCACAGTCAGTGTCTGTCAGCACTCCCTCCATGTTCCTGTCAAGAGAGGGGGGAAAGAGTGTTAAAGAAACCCAAGTACCTTACAGAAACAGGATGGCTATCATATAGAAGAAGACCTAAAACTGAACTGACGAGGAATGAAAGATAAAACTCACAAGAAAATTCAAAATGAAGAATATGCAGGAAGAAGGAGAAGAAGAGGAAGAAGATGAAGGTAGGTGATCTCCTTCTGTGAAGATCTATCAGCACATAAGGAAGGCCCAGCCTACCTAAAGGTAGGGAAGAGGTGTGAAGACTTTGGAAAGGCAGCCAGCACTAGAAAGGTACAAGATGATCATCACAGTCACATGCTCCCCCCCCCCCCACAGTTCAGAACTCACTTCAGGATTAAGGTCAGTAACTTGATGGACTCCACAGCTACATCATACTCTCGGTCCATTACCATGGAAACCATTCGATCCTATCAGAGGGAGAACAGAACCCACAAACTGTCTTTATTCTCCTCTTCCAAGGGTACCAAATATCCCTAGTCCTTTCCATCATGCCCTCATAATCTTAAAGGATCCTAAGGGGAGGGAATGGAAAATTATGCTGAGTGGGCCAAGAAGGCACAGGAGCAACGGGAGTGGTAAGAGTAGGACTGTAACAATAACGATAACAAATGAGAAACAAGGGGAAGAGAAGAAAGGAACATCCCACCACTATTCCTGTCTAACCTTAAAGCGGCTGGTAAAAAGCTCCAGACAGGAAATGAAATCCCGGTTCCTATACAAGCCTTGAAGAGCCTTCAGACACTTTAGACGAACTTCCCGTTGCTATGAGAGGAAGCCAAAAGGAAGAAAAGGTGGCTAAACTTCTCCTCCCTAATCTCTTAGAATTATCTTTTATTTCCCCACCTTGTGAAAATTACCCATTTTGACTAGGGGATTCTCTTAAAGACTTAGGAGAATCCATAAAAGACTGTACAGCTATCCTTCCTATCACCTTGGGGGGGATCATCCTGGATGGGATTCCTGATTTCTCAGCCCAGTTCCTTTCTCCTGAGATATTACTAGTATGCCTGTTATCTATATACCACACACATACACTCAATGATGATATATACAAACATATCTACATACCTAGGAGAGGCATATACATACATACATATATAAATACATTTATGTGGCTACCCACAACCTCCTTTACATTCCTCCTCAGGCTGAGGTTTATTTTCTTCTCTGAAACACTTCCTACACATGCATATGCACACCCACACCCACACATGCCCTTCCCAGTTCCCTCTCCCTTTTTGTTGACTGTTGGGCACAAAGTTTTAGAAGTCAGTAGCTTGATAGAGAAAACACCATCAAGGTCAGCTATTGTCTTAGAATAGTAGAAAGACCTTGAAGAGTTGGGAGGCCTTCAGGCTGAACTGGGACTAGAAAAAGAGGGAAAAAGGAAGAGACTCTGAATCAACCTTATCATGCAAGGTCCAGCCAATGTACTTGAGGTAGCTGTCAGTGAGGAAGGACGTGCTGTAACTTTGCATCCATGTCCCAATCTCTTCCATGCAGATGGCACGGATCTCAGGGAGGACATCCCTGGAGCCAAGAGAAATAAAAGAACACAGCCACCTTCTCTCTATCTTGCAAGATACATCCCAACCAACAAAACACAGCCCTCACCTAATTTTCCTATTGAATAGGTACATCACATAAGGGGAGCCCCTTGCCTCACCTGTACCGGTGTACAAAAACACCCCTGAAGATGGCATTCATCATTCCCTCAATCTCTTCTTGGTGTTCCTGGAGCTGAGACATGGCATATGGAGAGAAAGAGACACAGTTGGAGAGGGAGGCAACAGTAGTTGCAGCTGACAACACAGGCCATTTACTTAGGTCGTCCAGTGGCAAAGAAGCCACAGAGGTCCAAAGGAGCTTCATTCCCCCAATACCCCAACATCCTCCCACCCCAGTATTATCATTTCATGTTAAGTATAGTATATAATCTGATGGGGGGGGTCCTATGCTCCCCTTCTATGATTCTTATTATCAAATGTACAATGATCCCCCATAGGGCTTAGGAACCATCCAATCCCAAATAACAACCAGGATATTAAGTCTCTGATCCACATTTCAGACTTTATCTATGGACTGTTATAATAAATACTACCACCAATTTTTAAAGATTTTTAAGATGTGGTTGCTACTCTCACTGAGCTAACAATCCAGTTGAGGATATTGAACATATACATAAGATAAACAATGACATAAGGTAACATGTCATAAGCCAAAGAAATGATATAAACACTAAGTGCTACAGGGATAGAAAGGAAAGAGAGCTACTATGGACTAAAACAGTCAGGAAGGTTTTACAGAAGCAGGATTTGAGTTGGGCTTTGAAAGGACTTTAGATGACTGCAGGGGCAAAGGGAGGGCATTCCCCAATTGTGGCATAGAGTGAGAAAGACACAAATGCATAAAGCATGCTAGAAAATAAGTGGAAGAGGGTTTTTTTTTTCCTGAAGTAAAAAGTACATGGAGGGCATCTGTGTGATATAAAGTTAGAAAAGGAGATAGGAAAAAATATTATGGAGGGCCTTGAATGTCAGGCTAAGGATTTTGAACTCTATTCTATAAACAAATGGGGAGGTACTGAAGGATTCTAGATGGAAATATAACAAAAATAGAGAAGTATTTTATGAAAATCAGTATGTCAGTGACATGTTTGGACTTGATTAAAGAGGCAAGAAAGGTAGAGGCCAATTAGTAGTCTTATAATAGCCCAGGCATAAGACTATGAAGCCCTGGGTGAAGGTGATATTTTTGTTGTTCAGCTGTTTCAATCATGACTGAACCTTCATGATCCCATTTGGGGTTTTCTTGGCAAAGAAACTGGAGTGGTTTGCCATTTCCTTCTCCAGTGGATCCAGTGGATCCATTTTTGTCAGGTAATCAGAGGTTAAGTGACTTGCCCTGGGTCACATAGCTAGGAAGCATCTAAGGCTGGATTTGAACTCAGGTCTTCCTGATTCCAAGCCCAGTGCTCTATCCACTGAACCATTGGCTGCCTCTAAGGTGATGTAAGTAGGAATAAAAACGAAGGAACAAATATGAAAGATATAATAAATCAACAGGACTTTAAGCCTTAATAGAAGTAGAGGAAGTAGTCTGTAAAATACTGGATTTGGAGTCAGGAAGACCTGCATTGAAATCCTGCCTTAAACATTTGTTAGCTGTATGACCCTGGGAAAGTTACTTCTCTTCTTTGTTTCTCAATTTCCTCATCTATAAAAATGACCTTTAAAGTCCTTTCTAGCTCTAAATCTTTGATCCTATGATCCTCTAGGTATACTCCAAAGGTTTCAGATCTGAGTGATTTGTAGAATATCTCTTCACAGTAACCCTGGGAAGTAGGTAGTACAAGTATTATTGTCTCTACTGATAAGAAAAGCTTATGAGGCTAAGTAATTTATCCATGGTCACACAGCACCAGGGACAAACAGGGTAGATCTGTTTTACGGTCTGGTTTAAGAGGGAAAGAGTTAAAATTCATTTGTAGGTACCTGGAATGGAATAAAGAATCCAGAAGCAGGACCAAGTGATAAGTTAGTAGTTGATAAACTCAAAATCACAATGCCTTGTGGAATGATTTTTTTGAAAAGTGGATAACAATATGGTATGCACACCTCTCATATACTATAACGTAGGCCTGCACAACCTGTGGCCTGCAAGCATGCCAAAGGATTTCCAATGGCCTGCAAAAAATGTAGACGATGTTTTCCTCCACATTTTTTGCAGGCCATCTGAAATCCTTTGAAGGGCCGCAGCTTGTGCAGCACTGCTATAATGTATCTTGATTGTTTCAACGAGCTATTTTTTAAACTAAAAATAGGAAAAAAGAATAACATTTACTTAGTTTTAGAGAAGATAAAAGACTATCTTTAGAAAAATGGAAGAAATTATTAAAGACAAAATGAATAGATTTAATGATATAAGCAATTATGCAAAGGATTCTATCACTTAAGGAATTCACAGTATGGGAATTCCTGCTACTTACACTGTTCATAAACTTTAAAAAAAAAGGTTTTTTTGTTCATAAATTTTTTATGACTTAGGAGATAAGTCCTAGGGAGTTGCTTAAAGGTTTAGAGTGGTTAAAAAATTTGCCCAAGGTCATACAATATGTGTCAGACGCAGGATTTTGAACCTAGGGATTCCTAGTATCAAACTCATCACTCTTCACAATATGCTACAAGGCCTCTGGATTTTATTATGCAAAAATAAGAGAAAGAACAAAAGTAATAAGAGAAAGAGAAAAGAGAAAAAGTAATATATTCAAAATAAAAAAACAGGTTCAGAAAACAATTCTTGCAGGTACTATATCTAAGAAAAATCTTGTTTCTAGAATTTATCTAGAAGAGATACAAATCTATAAGCACAATATTCATTTCCCAACATAAAAATTGTCAAATAACAATTTTCAAAAGATAAAACAACCACTTGAGAAATCATTTAAAACTCTCTAACAATCACAGAAATATAAATTAAAACAACTCTGAATTGCCACCACACATACATTAAATTCACAAAAATAATTTAAAAGAACAATCAACACTGACGGGGCTAAAGGAAAACAGACACTCTATGAACATTTTTGGGACTTCAATATGTCTACAATTCTTATTGATTTGGGTGTTCATTATGTTGGTGAAGCCTGTAACCCATTTATACTTTTTCCTTCTCATTGATAGCTAGTAAGATTCTCATCCATGGGCTTCCATTAAGTCTAAATAAAGGATCTACCTAACATACAAAGGACTTTCTTTTGGGTCTTGTATTATCTTTCATTTTCTCAATATATAACTACTGAGCCATCTCCTTTTCTGATCATACATATCAAAGATAATATCTTTTACACTATTTCTTGTGCAAAGGACATCAATGGTAATATGTTGCTGCTTACTTATATCCAGTGTGTGTGTGGTTTTTTTTTTAATTATTCTTTTGGTCACTTGAAATTTTAATTCCTCAGAGTGTAGTTTTCTGTTTTGCAGTCACATAGTACACCAGGAAAATGCATTTACAACATGGGTTTTAATAACAAGGAAAAGCTTGGGATTGCTAAAAGCATCATACAATTTCCCAAAGATGATACAGTCCACACTCATTCAAAATTTCATCCAGAATCTATGTCCTTATGGACTAATTCAATAGACCATTAATTCATACATCATAATCTGGTATTCTTCATTTGGTCTAGTAATTGTAGAAAGGAAAAACAAAATATCTTTTCAATGGCTATGGGTCAACTAATCAACAAGCATTTATTATACACTTTCTACAAACCAAAGAATTGTGCTAGATTCTAGGGATTAAAAAAGACAAAAGTGAAGCAGTTCCTGATTTCAAGGAATTTACATTCTATTAGTGGAGGAAACATTTACATATATGAGTATATATCAAAGAGATACAAGGTCATGGGGAGAAGGAGGGTAGGAAGACTAACAACTAGGGGGATTTTACATACTACTTTTTAGTTAAGTCTTGAAAGAAACTAAGGATTCTAAGAGTTAGAGGTGAGGAAAATTATATTCTAGGAAGACAAAATACTTCTAGTATTCTAGATGACCTTTTTTGAGGTATTAATATTATCTGGTTTTCCCCAAGAGGATAATGTCTATTGTCCAAACTATAATATAGTTAGATTAATAATATATTGCTAGTGACAATATAGCTATTAGTGGATACCTCAGACAACGAGCTTAGTAAATAAGCTGAGCCTTTAGTCGAATTAGCTCTTTTATGAGACTAAATCTGCAAGTTTCCATCATTCTTTTCAATAATATGGGGTGAGGAGGAGCAGGTATGTTTTGCTGCTGGATAAGGATTTGCTTCCTACGACATTTTTGGACTATTTTAGCCTTGTGGTGGCAATTCTTTTATAACAGTTAAATTTCTCTAAGGAAAGGTGATCATCAATGTCTTTATTTTTATCCATTTCCCAGAGTAGATTATTTAAATATGACAGACTAAAGTTGTCATAATTATACAAGACACTATTTTCTCATTTTTATTCTTCCAATTTCATATTTTGACCATTGTTTAATCAAATCAGTGATCTGGTTGCACACAGACAATTGATCCTAAAATCTCTTCTGCATTAGCAACGTCATTTCCTTTCTTTTATGAGATAATCAGTTTCATTTTTGTGATATTATTTGGTGCTTTCACCCTCTGATTCTTCTTTAAGAAAGTCTAGCATGTATACATGTTTTTTGAAATAAGCTCTTAAGTCTTTGGTATCTTTCATCTCTTAATCCCAAACCACATTTTCACAACATACTATTTATTTGTTTATTATCTAACCAAGTATTAATTCTGGTACAAGCTCTTTTAACAAGTAGGGAGGAGCATCCAATAAAAATTACAAAATTTATTATACTTTTGACCCTTTAACCACTATCTGCTAGTACTCTAAGAGCATTATTAAAATTTTTTAAAGAGTAAAAATATGCATAGCTTCTCTAATACTGTAATGGAAAAAACAGAAAAAAGAAACCTTTATGTGATCCTGAGCTATGGAATTATAGGATCACAGATTTAGAACTGAAAGGACCTTATAAATCATTTAGTCCTACCCTCTCATTTTACAGATGAGGAAACTGAGACCCAATGTCTGAGGAATGGCTAGATAAAGTAGAAAGAGCAGTTTAAGTAAAGTAGAAGTAAGAACAGAAACTAGACTGCAGGGGCTTTAAAAAGTGAGTTATGAGGGGATAGGAGGCAAGTATATACTACTTTTCAAAAGAAAGTTAGCAGCATAACACAGGAGACTCTGTCATGTGTAACTCCTATTCCAAGGCCCATTGATATGACACTCTCTTCTTAGTGGTGGAGAAGAATGCCCTGCCTGGATGAGGGGTGTGGAAGAGTTGGACAAGAGGTGAGAAAACTCCAGACTTCACTGGTCCCCTTTTGGGACTCTTCAAGCACCACTTCCCTTTGAGACTCTTCAAGCTTTGAGGCAAGTGCTTTCAGGTGCTTCTTGTTTTCAGCTTTGAAAAGGAAGATGGAAGAAGCCAATCCCACTTCAGGTTACTGAAGGAAAAGACACTAAGAATACATGAAGGGAGCTGGCCGACTTTATCATGTCCCTATCTCTAGCTTGCTACACTAAAGACTTCAGAGAACTTACCCTTGGGTGAGATCCAGGACTCCGTCTCTTGGTTGGGCCAAGTAACTTTGACCCCAGTGGGAGAGCTCCTTTCAGTTTCTGTCTGGTATATATTCTCCTATGTATACCTTCTCTGATATTCTGTTTTGCTACCATTTGGATAAATGGGTTTCTTTGCTATTCACTACAAATTTCATTGCAGAACTTGTAATTAAGTGGGGCAAGCCTTGGTTATAAAGGGTCTCCCTTCCCCACAAAATACCAAATCAAACAGAGTTTAGCTCAAACCCAATCATATCCCCTAAATGAACAATATTTAAGGGAGCAGATAAATATATTTCTAGCCTGGGACCCCTCTCTCTGAGGAGAGCAGAAGAGCCAACTTCCTGCTTCCCCTCTTGGGAGGAATTAAAGCCTCCCTCGGATAAGGGGAGAAGAGGCTAGAGTTGTCTATTCTGCCTCCCTTCTAGCCAAACAAGGACAGCCCTTGACACTGGTGGGCCTCTCTTATGTGGGGTCCTCTCATACACTGGGGGTCTTCCTTATACATGACTAAGCATATTTGTTACAAGAAGTTTTTTGTTTTATTTTGTTTTTATAATGGCAGGAGATGGGAATGAGAGAAAATAAGTGCTTAACTGGAAAACCAATTAACTGAAGGAGAAAGCTGGCAGCCACAGAAAAGGAAATAGGACATTACAGAGAGCAGGAGTAATATATAAAGACTCATATAAAATGTCAGAGAGTAGAAAGAGAAGAACAGCAAATACTACTACTATATTTTGGAAAGCAACATAAATGGAAAAGACAGAATACTTTGTTAACATTTATATTAAATACTTTTCTCTTTTTTTAAAACTAAAAAAGTAAATGGTTCAAATTTTATGGTTTTACTGGGATTTTTGAGAGGCAGTGAGGCAATCTCTAGTGGGGTCAAGTCCCTCCTCTGGACACATATTGGCTATGCAACCCTGGGTAAATCACTTAACCTCAGTGCTCTTGGTAACTCTGAAACTATAAGTTGGAGAAAAAATGCTGACCTCTATTGATAGAATGAGTTTTCCAGACCAGTCATCTCATTTTCCTCCTCCTTTTCATGGCTAAACTCCTTGAGAAGGAGGTCTACAATCAGTGCCTCCACTTCCTTCCTTCCCTCTCACTATCTTCTTAACTCTCTGCAGTCTGACTTCTAACCTCATCATTCATTTGAAACTGCTCTCTCCAAAGTTACCAATGATTCATTGCCAAATCTAATGGCCTCTTTTCAATCCTCATCATTTTTGACCTCTCTGCAGCTACTGATACTGTCGATCACTCTCTTCTACATACTTTCTTCTCTCTGGGTTTTCAAGCCATTACTATCACCTAATTCTTTTCCTACTTTTCTGAATGCTCCTTTTCAGTCTGCTTTGCTGGATCTTCATTCAGATCATGCCTGATAACCATGACTGTTCCCCAAGGTCTTTTCATGGATCTTCTTCTCTTCCTTCTCTATGCTATTTCACTTAGTCATCTCATTAGCTCTCATATATTCAATTATCAGCTCTATGCAACTGACTCTCAGATGCATTTGTCCAGCCCTGTCTCTCCTAAGCTCTAGTCTCATATCTCCAACTGCCTATTAGACATCTTAAACTCAATGTTTCACAGATACCTTAAACATATGACTAAAATTAAACTCATCTCTCTCCGGCCGCCAAGACTTCCCCTCTTCCAAACTTCTCTATTACCGTGGAGGATATTACCATCCTCCTAGTCATACAGGCTTGAAATATAGGTGTCATCCTGGACTCCTCATTATCTCTCTCACCCTCCATATACAATCATTTTTATCTTTGTAACATCTCTTGAATATGCCTTCTCCCTAACACTGCCACCACCCTTGCCTCACCTCATGCCTAAAATATTACAATAGCCAGTTGGTTGCCCTCTCTGCCTTCCGGTTCACTCTTACTCTTCTATGTATCGGTCAATTCTATCTCCCTAAAGTGCAAGTCTGACCATTTCACACACCACCATTCAGTTCACTCCAGCTCCCTATTGCCTAGAGGATCAAACATAAAACCCTATGTTTGACATTTAAAGCCCTTCATAACCTTGTGCCTTTTTACTTTTTCATTTTTCACTCTTCTTACACTTTACTTGCCTCTGTGTACTCTGAGATCAAATAACACTGGCCTCCTTGCTGTTTCTCTAACAAGACACTCTATCTCCAACATTTTCACTGGCTATCCCCCAAGCCTGAAATTTTCTCCCTTCTCATCTCTACTTCCTGGCTTCCCTGGCCTCCTTCAAGTCTCAGCTAAAGCCCCACTTTCTGAAAGTGACCTTTCTCAGTCCTCCTTAATCTTAGTATCCTCTCTCTAAAATAATCTTCAGTTTATCCTCTATATATCTTGTTTGTCCTTCCAATAAGGGTCAAATTATTATTCATTACAAGGACAAATACTGAAGCTGAAGCTTAAATACTTGGGCCACATAATAAGAAGACAGAATTCATTGGAAAAGACCCTGATATTGGGAAAGATTGGAAGCAAAAGGAGAAGGCTATAGCAGAGGATGAGATGGATGGTGTCATAGAAGGAATGAATGTGAGTTTAGACAGACTTCAGGAGATAGTGGAAGATAGAAGGGCCTGATGTGCTATGGTCCAGGAGGTTACAAAGAGTCAGACACAACTGAATAACAACAAAAATATATCTTGTTTGTACTTAGTTGTGTACATGTCTCCCCCATTGGACTGTAAGCTTCATGACAACATGGCCTTTTGGGGGATAATTTTTTGAATCCCCAGGGCTTAGCATAATACCTGGTACAGAATATGTGCTTAATAAATGCTTTCATTGACTTGAATTAAATTAATGATCTAGTCCTTATCCTCCTCTATTTGGGATTTTATTCCATATTCTATTTATTTGTATTTGTTGAAAGTGTTAAGTTCATAATTTTTAAAACTTCACATTTGCATAGGGTTTTAACATTTACAAAACACTGTTTTCACAACTACCTTATGAGACAAGTAGTACAGTTATTGCCTTTTGATAAATAAGAAAACAGAGACTCTTAGAGGTTAAGTGACTTGTCGACAACACCTGCCAATGAATATCTGAGGCAGAAATCTCCTAATCCAATGCTCTATGCCCTGTATCATGTTGCTTCTCAAATATGTGTATGTATATATATATATATGTGTATATGTGTGTGTGTATTTAATATGCAGCATATCTTATATGTACACATATATATAGTAATAGGTAATCTTTTTTGTGTCATGGACCCCTTTGGCAGGCTAGTGAAACCTATGAACTTTTTATCAGATTATTTTGTTGCCTACATTCTTAATTAAAGGAAATGTTAAATTTTAAATAGAAGTGAAAACAAAGATATAATTTTTTCCCCATCCAAGTTCAAGAACCTCGTGAAATCTATCCACAGATTCCTTGAGAACTGCTGATATATGGCTATTTAAATGGAGAGATTATTTAAGTGACAAGTGCAAAGAAAGATGAAGTGAATGAAGACTAATAAAATAACAGAGGATCTGAGGATGAGGTTATTAATGAATGGCAGATTGATAGAAAAAGAACATGATACTGGTTAGGATGTAAGCTTATCACAAATAGAAATTATTTCATTCATTGTATTTCTATTCTCAGCTGCCTAACATAGCAGGTGCCTAATAAGTACTCATTGATTGACTGATGATTCAGAGAACCTGGACTTCCTAATCTATTAAAATGCTGGGATTATTCTCTATGATCTCTAAGATCCCTTCCTGCTATTAAATTTGTGATCCTGTTAACTTGGAGAGACTAGTTCCATTAGAGTGGTAGGAACAGAAAATAGATTTCAAGGATTTTAAAATTTGTGAGGAGACAGAGGCAAGTACAGACTACTCTTAAGAAAGCTGGCAGTGACTCAGGAGAAACATAAAAAGGTAAACAGGAAAGGGAAATCTTAAGGGACTTGATAAGTTTAAACTATTCACATTCCTACATGGGAAGATGATATTTGGAACTCATAAGACCTTTCTCATTATTAGAGTAGTTAGAGGGAGTTAGACAGAGGGCATGTGTAAATTGAATATGAAGGGATGATATTTAAAAAAATAAAATTAAAGGGTGAGAGAGGAATGTACTGGGAGAAAGAGAATGGGAGAAGTAGAATGGGGCAAATTATCTCACATGAAAAAGGCAAGAAAAAGCTTTTGCAGTGGAGGGGAAGAGGGAGGAAATGAAGGGGAGTGAGTGAACCTTACTCTCATCAGAATTGGCTCAAAGAGGGAATAACACTCTCAATTGGGTACAGAAATCTATTTTACCCTACGGGAAAGTAGGAGGGGAAGGGGAAAAGAGAAGGGTGGAAGGTGATAGAAGGGAGGGCAGTTGGGGGAGGCAGCAGTCAGAAGCAAAACACTTTTGAGAAGGAACAGGGTGAAAGGAGAGAGAAAACAGAATAAATGGCAGGGGGAATAGGATGGAGGGAAATACAGTTTGCAACAATAACTGAAAAAATTATTGAAGCAAGCTTCTATGTTTCTCAAACATATAGAGAACTGAATCAAATTTATAAAAATAAGAGCCATTTTCCAATTGATAAATGATCAAATGATATGATCAGTGTTCAGATAAAGTAATCAAAGCTATCTATATCCATATGAAAAAATAACTCACTAGTGATTGGAAAACTGCAAATTAAAATAATTCTGAGGTACTACCTCATACCTATTAAATTGGCTAAGGACAGAAAAGGTAAATGACAAATGTTGGAGGGAACATGGGAAAATGAGACTTTAATGCACTGTTGGTGGAGTTGTGAACTGATTCAACCATTCTGTAGAGCAATTTGGAACTGTGCCCAAAGGGCTATAAAACCAGGCATATCCTTTGACCTAGCAATACCTCTACTAGGTCTATATCCTGAAAAGGAAAAGGACCTATATGTAAAAAAATATTTATAGCAGCTCTTTTCTGGGGGTAAATAATTAGAAGCTGAGGGGATATCCATCAATTGTGGAATGGCCAAACAAGTTGTAGTATGTGATTATGATGGAATGATGAGCAGGATGCTCTCAGAAAAACCTGGAAAGACTTATGATGAAGAATGCTGTCCATCCCCAGAGAAGGAATTGATGGTGTCTGAATACAAGACTGAAGCATACTTTGTTTTAAAACTTTCCTTATTTTTCTTGAGTTTTTTTCTTGTCTATGTTTTTTTTTCACAACATGATTAATATTAATATGTTTTGCATGCTCATACACGTATAACCTATAGCTTGCCTTCTCAATGGAGGAGGAGGGGAGAGAGTTTGAAATTCAAGGTTTTAAAAACTAATGTTAAAAATTGTTTTTATACGTAATTGGGTGAAAATAAAATACCAAATAAAGGCTTTTAAAAAAAAGCTAGCAGTGAAAGGAAGGGAAAAAATACAAACACAGGGAAGCATTTTTTCCCTCTCAAGATTAGAAATAGCCTGAATATTACATTTGGGTACTGAAAAAAATGGAAGAGAATAAAGAGGTAATAATGTATGAAGCAAGGTCCTGGAGGAGGGTGTGCAATATCATTGCTATAAAGAGATTTCTAAGATCTGATGTACCAGTGCAAAGAAAACACTCTACAGTGATATTGTGACAATTTGGAGGGGGGCCAGAGAAAACAGAACAGGTAAGAAGCTCCTTCTTTGGAGATCTCATCATTGAAGATCTCTCACCATGAAAGAGACCCTACCAGATAAATCCTGTTTTAACAGGTACACAAAGGAAAGTCTTATTAACCTATGACATAATGTGAAATGAAATTCTGAAACAGAGAATGTAATGTCTCAGAAAGAAAATCTAAGTGTGATTTATAGTATAGATACACTTTCAGACATCATAAGGTTTTACACTCAGCCTTCATTAGAACCTCAAACTGTTATTACTGTCCCTTGTTAATTCTAAACTTCCAAACTCTCAAGTGATTTGGGTACTAACCTACTTGGTGTGAGGTTTGGGAGTTGGGGCAAGCTTCAGAGACCCTCCTGCCAATGTTGTTCAGTCATTTCAATAGTGCCTGACTCTTCATCACCTCATTTTGGGTTTTGCTGACAAAGATATCTGAATGGTTTGCCATTTACTTCTCCAGTTCATTTTATAGATGAGGAAACTGAGGCAAACAGGTAAGTAATTTGTCTAGGGTCACACAGGTAAATAAGTGTCTGAGGCCAGATTCAAACTCAGGATGATGAGTCTTCCAGGCCCGACATTCTAACCACTGCACCACCTAGCTGCCCTAGATTCCCCCATGTCACATAAACATCATCAAGCTTTAGATGCTTTGCCCATGATCATATGCTAATACACATATACTTTTGATGACAGACATGAAAATTAAAATGGATTCTGTCAAAGCACAGAATCACCTTGAATTTCCATTAGAAAGCTTGAGGGGCTTATATCCCAAAGGAAGAGGATTAAATATATTGATTTCTAGAAGGTCTAAGTCTATTTAGTCATTGGTTGACTACTACTTACTTACAGGTCTATATGAAGGCCTGATACCACTGTGGAGTGGCAAAGTGAGGACAAGTCCAGTAATTTGCCATAGACTAGAGGGGAGTTGGGAGCAATAAAAGGTGCACATGAAGTTCTCACCTCCTTGTGTTTCTCCAACAGGCTCTCTAGACGTTCAGGGGACCTATGGCCCAGCCCCTTGCTGCGCTCTGCCTCATACTGTCGTTGATTGTTGTCCTTTTGGAGACTCAGGTGAAGGGCAACTCTTACTAGGCCAGTCATTAACTTCATGGCTATAAAGGAAGTGGGCAGAGGAGGGAAATAAGAGCAGAACAAAAAGGACCAGGAAATATTTGTACAGAAGGGGAAAAGATGTCACAAAAGAGGAAGAAATGGAAGAGAGGATTATAAAGAAAAAAACCAGATACAAAGTTGGGGGAGGGGGGAGGAGCACTCATAGGAGGAACACCTTGGGCCTAATGCTATTGAGGTTCTATCTATTTCTAACATGGACCCATACTCAAGTGCTGTCAGGGCAGTCCCTCTCTTTGTACTACTGCCACTAATTAATCTTAACCTGACTGGGGTATCTGTCAGTTCTCCTGGCCTAGGCACTATTAAGCTTTTTTCTTTCCTTACTGTATCCAAGAAAAGTGTGAGGTTTGTCAAAAAAAACTTGACAAGCACCTAAACGGAAAAGGTAAAATAATGTATGAAGTGCAGAACTAATGAATTACAAAGAAGATTACAAAAGAAAAATACAAACAAAATACTATCATAGGCTACCCCTAATGTAGTTAAAGAGGACAGATTTCGCTCCAGTTCTAGTCCAACAGGTAAGTATCAACAGCTATGGCTCACGCTCATGTCTTCTGAATGCAAGCCTGATATTCTTTCTACAACATTAAAGAATTACTTTGCTCATCTGAAACCTGAAAATGAGCCAACAGTCCCTAGGTCAGGAAGTTTTGACCATATTCAATATGCTACTCCCCACTCCTTGCCACCTTCACATTTCATTAAACAAAACATGGGAAACCACACATTCTCATACTTTTCCTACCAGGGAAGAGTGCCTACCACTAATCCAGTTAATTGTGGGCCACCTAAAATAAGGAGTCCTAGACTAATGGCATGTTAAGTACCTCCAATGTTGGTACTAAAGAATCAAAGCTTTGTTCTGAAAAACTAGGAAGATCCTACTAGGAAGATCCAGGACTAGAGAGCAGGCTGCCTGGATACTGAGCAAGGAATTTTTTTTCTCCACTCCCAATCCTTAGTGTAATGCTAACACAGGCTAAACCCAATGCCCTTAGTCCACCTCACTAAGTGTATACTTACCAGCCAGTGTGCTGGTGTGACGGAAAGCACGAATCTGAGAATCAGACAGACCAGTGAGTAGGGAGATAAGGGTATCCATGAGGAAGTCATCATAGAGGAAACTATACTGACACTGACACACCAGCACAGCCACAAATTCACAGAAGCTGCTTCGGAATTTCCTCCAGGCTGGACCTGGTGCTGCCAGTGGGTATTTTACAGAATCCTACAAAAAGAAATAACATTTCAGTGGGGAAATTCATAAAGTAGAAGGGATTCTTTATGGCCAAAGCCCAATTCTGGGAGTGCCTCTCTGTTATTCCACGAAAGTTTACTCACTCCTGCTTTCCCCCCACCCCTTTCACCCTATTCCCACCCCCAAAGAAAGGCTGAGATTACATTCAGGCGCTCTCAGGCATGAAACACTGCACTATAAGAAGAGAAAAATGGCTTTTCAATTCAATAAAAATAAGGAACAAGGAAAGCCTGATTTCCTTATCCTCATGTTGTTCCCACCTCATCAAACTTCTCCGTCAGATGCTGGATGATCTCTGAATTCTGCAGGGTCTTGAACATCTTATGAGTTACTACACCTGAAGGACAGAGGAATTTAGGTTTTAATGGACAGAAGGAGATAGAGTAACTTAGCTATTTGCAAACACATCAAGGAATGAGATAATAAGAACTTAACATTTATATAGTATTCTAAGATTTGCAAACATTTTACACTCATTTTGTTGTTGCTACTGTGGTTTTAAGTGAACTGAGATGTTGTCTAGTCGAACTCCTTCATTGGACAAATGAGGAAATTCATGGGGGGAGGGAAGAAGAGTTGGTATATAAAACCCAGGTCTCCTTTACTCTTTCACTTATAGCACATTATGTCACTAGCTTTTTCTTCCCTTGGTGCTGAATGTGCATTTACTTTTTAAAAGAAAAGTTTTATTGATACTTTTAAAAAATCCAGTGTCACTTCCCAATGACCACTCCCTGTAACACCATCCTCCTCCCTCCCTCATAATAATGAAATACAGTTACACAGAACAAACCAACACATCAACCACTGACGATAATCTGCTTCATTCTGAACCATCCCTCCATCATCTCTCAGCGAAGAGGTTGGGAGAGATCAGTCCTCTGAGGTCAAGACTGGTGACAGTACTGATTAGGGTTGTTTTTCTTTACATTCTTGTGGTTATTATATAACCTATTTTCCACATTCTGCTTATTTCACACTGAGTCAGCTCATACAAATCTTCCCAAATTTTTTTAAATTTTTCATAAATACAGTTTCCTACAATGCAAAAAAATGTTATCTTAAATATATTTGACAATTTGTTCAGTCTTCTCCCAATCAATGAATTCCCGCTTTGTTTCCAATTCTTTCTTACCCCCAAAAAGAGACAGCTCTAGGTGGCACAGAGAACAGAGCACCGAACTAGAAGGGAGAAAGACCTTGAATTCAAGTCCTGCCTTAGACAGGATTTGCGTGAGGCTAATCAAATCACTCAACCTCTTGGCTTCATTTTCCTCAGCTGTAAAGTGAAAATAGCAACATCTGTCTCACAGGACTGAGGATCAAATAAGATGGCATATGTAAAGTGCTCTCCAAACCTTAAAGTGCTATATAAATATTAGCTCTTCTGGGTGACATTTCCCTCTGTCTACCCTACTTAAAGTAAATGTCTGGTCAATTTGGTGATTATTCTAACATAGTTTCATGCTGTTTTCCAAAACAGGTCAATTCACAGGGCATTAGTGACCAGAGGAGGGCAGACTCTACTAGTGACATGCTGGTTCTTTGTCTAGAACCCCCTCTGCATCTGAGACCTGGGCCACTGCATAGCTTCTCATGTGGAAGCCACCCAATTTGCACTGTCTTTGACTAAAGACACACACTAAGGCTGTTCCCTTTTGCATGTCTTCTCCTCCCTTTCTGAGCAATAACAATGTTCCGAGGACTGCCACTGAAGTTCCGCTGCTTGTCATCAGTTACGTAACCATCATAAATATCGAGCAGGATGGTATACCAGCTAGAGGGCTGGCCTCAAAGCTAGTAACAACTGGATTCAAATCCCAATGTATTATGTGTCTTTGGGCACATCACTTAACTTCTGGAGGTTAAGTTGCCTGGATGCAAAGCTATAAGACTATAAGTTACAGAGAAGGGGCTACCTTGCATTGGAGGTACAGTGGTTAGAGCACTGGACTTGGAATCAGGAGGATTGAAGTTCAAATCTGGCCTCAAGATACTTATTAGCTACGTGACTCTGAGCAAGTCACTTAACTTCTGTTTGAGTTTCCTCAACTATAAAAGGGAGACACTAATAGCACCTACCTCCCAGAGTTGTTGTGATAATCAAATGATAATATTTGTAAAGCACTTAGCACAGTGCCTGGCACACAGTAGGTGCTGTATATAAATGCTAGCTAGCTAGAGGTGGTAGTGATAGTAGTAGCAGCAGCAGCAGCAGCAGCAGTAGTTCCTCATTGGGAGCTTCCTACACCAATGAAATCAGTCAGGAACTGAGACAGTAATATTTGAAAGGTCATGAGAAAGAGGTTAAGCACCACAATATTAGAGAAGGGTAAATGTCTCAATTTTCAAAAGAGAAAAAGGAGACAGTCTACAAACTAGGCTAGTGAACTTAACTTTGACTCCTAAGAAAATTATAGAATGGATCATTAAAGATATGGTTGTCGAAATCTAGAAAAGGAAGCAGTAAGTTATTGAGAATAACTTTTTTGTCAATAAATTGGATCAACATAACTTGAATCAAAATCAAGAATTTTTTTATCAATAATTTGGATAAGACATAGATAGCATGCTTATCAAATTTTCAAATGATTCAAAACTGGGAGGGAGAGCTAATGATGACAGAGTCCAGATCCAATCCTGATAAGACTAGAGCACTAGGCTCAATATAACAAGATAAAATTCAATATGGATAAACATAAATTCTTAGCTTTGGGTAAAAGAAATCAATTTCATGAATAAAAAATAGGGGAAGCATGATTAGACAACAGTCTTAAAAAATTATCTGGGAAGTGATGGCATATGATTGTAAGTTGTAGTATATGACTGTAATGGAATACTATTGTGCTATAAGAAATGTCGAGCAGGCTGATTTCAGAAAAACCTGGAAAGACATGAATTGATGCAAAGTAAAGTGAGCAGAACCAGGAGAACACTGTAAACAGTAACAGTAATATTGTACAATAACCAGCTGTGAATGACTTAGCTATTCTCAACAATACAATCGTCTAAGATATTCCAAATGGTTCATGATGAAAAATGCTATCCACCTCCAGAGAAAGAATTGATGAATACAGACTGAAGCATGCTATTTTTCATTTTATTTTTTCTTGGGTTTTTTTTTGTTATTCTGTTTTCTTTCACAACATGACTAATATGGGTATATGTTTTGCATGATTGTACATATAACCTATATGAAACTGCTTCCCATCTCAGGAAGGGGGGGAGGTAAGGGAGGGACAGTGAGAATTTGGAACTTAAAATTTTTAAAAATAAATGTTAAAAATTGTTTTTACATGTAATGGGAAAAATTAAATATTAAAAAAATTATCTGGGGATTTCAGTATGATGTGGCAGACTAAAAAAACTATTTTCAAACTTTGGCTACATAAAGAGAAGCATAGCTCCCAGAAATAGAGAGGGGATAGTTCCTTTGTATTCTGCCTCCATGTCCATTCCATTATCTGGAATATTATGTTCAGCTCTGGGTACTCTGATTTAATAAGGACACCAATAATCTGGATAATGTTCAGAGGAGGCAATCAGATGGTAAAGGGCCTTGAATCCATATCACAGGAAGATGAGCTGAAGGAACTAAAGATGTTTAATCTAGAATAGAGAAGATTATGGGGCCATGACAGCCATCTTCAAGTCTTTTAAGGGTATCATATGGAGGAGGCATTAAATGTGTTCTGTTTGGCCCCAGAGGGCAGAAACAAAAGTGAAATGGGGCTGCCTTAAGAGGTTTTAGGCATCACTAATGTGAAAATGTTTAATAGGAATGTATATGTGTGTATATGTGTGTGTGTGTGTGTGTATTACATATATATAATATATATATAATACACATATTATATATATATATATACACACACACACACACACATATACATATATATATATATAGCCTATATCAGATTGAACGCTGTCTTGGGGAAGGAGGGAGGGAGGGAGAAAAATTTAAAACTCAAAAGCTTATGGAAGTGATTGCTGATATATCAAAATAAATTAATTTTTAAAAAAGAGGTATTACGTTCCTCTTCCTTGAAGGTTTTCAAGTAGAGAGTGGGTGACTGGTTATGTCACAGTGAGGATGCCTTTCACGTATGGACTGAACTACTTGGTCACTTGAAGTCCCTTCTAACTCAATTATGATACCGTGGAAAGGGCTTAGCATAGAAGGAAGTAGGGTAGGAAATTTATTTTGAGAGAGTAACAGCCTGGGAATTCAGGAAAACTGGAGAATAGGCCAAAGGATTAAGGAGAGGGGGAGTCTCCTTACCTTTGCACCCACAAGCCCCAATGAAAAAGTTAATGAGCTCCAGGAATCCTGCATTTTGATCCTGCTTGTAGCTCTCCAGCCAATCATCCACCACAACCTAGAACAGGAATGTCAGGAAGGAAAAAATGGAACTGAGAAGTACCAAGGATAAAATCCAGACATGTATACCTCACACCCAAGTTCTTTCTCTGGCTTATAGTATAGCTCATTGCTTCCTCAGCCCACAATCACAGAGCTTCTCCTATCCTGAAAAGTCTCCAGAAAGGAGGCACTCCTACCCTCACTTCCCAAGCCTCCATATATCCCTCAATGTTTGAGAGTTTTCCCTGAGATTCAATGTCTATCTTCCCTATATCGGCTTAAGTTCATTAACATATCTATATCGATCCAAGGCTGTAGACACCTGGTTTATCCTCCCATCATACAGAAAGTAAGTCAATTAAAGTGATCAGGAACTGTGCCTTTACCTGCATAGCACTCTTGCCAGTCTTCACAGCCTCTAAGAGATCACTAGCAGTGGGTTTCAAATTCCTATGGCCATCACAGTCCTTTTGGGACCCCTTCCTTGGATGCTTGGCCACCTGGGGAAGTATAGAGAAAGGGCGTGAGAATGGAAGATTATGATCCCTACGTACAAAAATGTTGCAAATAATGCTACTACGAGCAAACGGTAGTGGTTACATGTGTCCAGTGACTGAGAAACGGCTAAACAAACCAAATGGAATGGAATGTTACTCTGCTGTAAAGAAAAATAAGAAGAATTCATACAACCACGTGAATATTTGCATGAAGTGATAGAGTAAAGAACACAGTGCCAAAAGAACAACTAATAATGATTTTGAAAATAAAAACACTAATAATCAGGTCAAATGGACAATGTTTGTACCAAATTATTCAAGCTGCAGTACACATCCTTTTGGTTAATGAGAGTTAAATGTACTATAAGTTCAAATCACTGTACTGGAAAATTTTGGTTACCCTTTTTGAGGATGTACTTTATAGTAGTTGGTTGAGAAGCGTTTTTGATATCAAAACAAAATTTTATCAATAAAGAAATAATAGGGCTATGAGTTGGGGGAAAAAAAAGAACGAAATTAGAAATTTAACTCCATCCCTCTTTCTTCTCCTCCACTCCATCTACTAACAATAGATATGAAATTACAAACCAAAGGAAAAGCATTTCAGCTGTTAGCTTAAATTAAAGCTTTTAAAACTATTAAAGACACAATTAATTTTAAATTGATTTCACAGAATTTTAACACAAGAGGCCCCTTAGAGATAATCTAACCCAAACTTCTCATTTTACAGATGAGAGAACTGAGGTCTGGAGAGGTGAAGCCACATGCCTAAGGTCCCACAGCTAAGTAGAGGCAGAGTTTCATCTCCTGACTACTTGACTAGCGTTCCTTTACCATGCTGATTTGCATGTTGTTCATTTAATAACTAAATAGAATTAGATTATGAACAATCATTGTTGCTTTTTCCCCAATGTCTCCCAAACCCTATTCCTGTATCCCTCCATATCCTTACCCCTTATTCTATTTCTTTAGCTTTATTTCTCCTTTCCATTATCCTCAACCTCTGTTCTTTCTCATTCAATGTCTTTTCGGGTATCCTTTCCACCACCCCCATTCCCAATATCTTTCTGTCAGTTCATTCATCCATCCCCATTTTCCAAATCAGAGAGCATTAAGACTAGGACTCACTGGGATGGTCTTGGGTTGTTTTCTGGCCACCCTCTTCTTCATCTGCTGCTTCCCGACATCTTCAAAGTCACCATCACTATCCCTATGACAGAGCATGGTTCTCCTTAGCTATATCGTCTCAAGTTCATTTTAACACTCATTTAACAGCTCATACAGAAGAAAAGAAGCTGGGTTATTTTTTTCTCTTTCTCCCTAACTTCTCCCTCCCAAATGAAAAAACATTTGCCCTCCAGAGCTAACTATCCTCAATCTTTTCTAAGGAAAGGAGAGACCTGTTTACTGTAGCCAGAGTTGTATAAATTAGAGCTATCCCTTGATTGACAGCATGAAATCCAAGAATGAAGTAAAAAGAATTGATACAATCCTTTCCTAGAGATCCCTTGGAATACATGCAATTACCCAAGCTGTCACAGGAATTATCCTGCCTATGGAAATGGCTGACCTCAGGAACATGAGAATGGTGCCAAGGAGTCAAAGATGCCTACATTAGTCATATGAGTGGAACATTTAGGTATTCTATAAATTGAATTGTACCCCTTATAGTATAATGACACATATATTAAGTGAGCTAGTAAAAAAATGATTCAAAGGAGGATAACTAAAATAATCAAGTCAATGAAATAAATTCCATGTGGATTGGTGGGGGAGGTGAGTACATCTAGACCTTTATTTCTTCTTTGTGAAATTGAAGTAAAAACTCCCAGTATGGAAATTTCATGCACCAGTGCAGATCAGCAAAACATCTGTAACATAATCTTAGAACAGAGATTCACAGACTTCTGGTCTGTGAACTTATTTTTAAAAAATATTATTTTGACAATTGTATTCTAAATAAATTTTCTTTATAATCTTATGTATTTTATTTTATGCATTTAAAAACATTTAAAAACAAGAGGACCATAGGCTTCATCAGACTTTTAAAGGCATCCATGACACAAAAAAGGTTAAGAAACCTTGTCTTTGAGAATTATTGGGGTGAAATAAGGATATGTTATTTTTAAAGTTGGGGTGTGTGTGTGTGTGTGTGTGTGTGTGTTTGGAAAGATAAAGGCTCAGAGAAAGGGATATGGATGAATTTTGTGGATAATACAAAAATGTAGGTTCTTGTCCCAAACCTAGCACATTAGAACTAGAGACATCAAAGGAGTATTAGTAAATTCAAGAATACTTTCAATAAATTTATGGTGTAACAAATTTGTAACAGGTAATTTAGACTAAGTTAAGAATGGACCTCCCCAAAATGGATGTCTACATCATAGAAGGCTCATATTTGTTCCCTTGGCTGGAATTTACCACCCTGATTTCCACCTGTAAAAAATTCTATCCATCTTTTCTGGTACTATCAGCTATAAGTGATATCTCCTTCTCCTCAGCAACCCACTACTACCTACTATATGCTGAACGTTGCTGGGCACTAGGACAAATACAAAGATGAGTAGGACATAGTCTCTCCAGAGATTTCAGTCTAACTAGGGAGGTAAGATACATACCCTAGCTCTTTCCTACCTTTCCAGTCTTTTCATACTTTACTCCCCCTCCATGTGTTCTACAATTCAGTGACAATGGCCTCTTTATTGTTTCTCATATAAAATACTCTATCTCCCAACTCTATATTTCACTGGCTATCCCCTACGCCTGGAATGCTTTTCCTCTTCATTTCTGGCTGCCTTCAAGTCTCATTTAAAATGCCACCTTCTGAAAAAAAAAGCCTTTCCCATCCCTCTTAATGCCAATGCCTTCCCTGTGAAATTATCTTCAATTTATCCTGTATCTATCTTGTATGTACATAGTTATTTGAATGTTGCCTCCCCTATGTGAAAATGAGCTCTTTCCCACTTAGCACAGTGCCTAATACCCAGGAAGCTCTTAATAAATGTGTGTTGACTGATGATGCACAAAAATATGTAATACTACATAAGCATTAATTATACAATAACTATGGTGCAGAAAAGACAAAAGAACATTTACAGAAGAAAAACCATTATCACATTTTTCCTTATCTTATAGCTACTTGTGCACATCTTATATTATGCTAGTAGACTGTGAACTCTTATAGAAAAGTAGTCCAATCATCTTAAAATCTCTTACTTTGCTCAGCATGGTTTTCTACAAGTAGCAAGTACTCAATACATGTCTGTTGAGTGAACAGCAGAAGATCAAACATTTGCTATGCTACAAAGCATTTCTATATTAATATCAGTCTAAAATCTGGGTTAGATGTTGTTCTGAACCTGGATCGGTTTTATTCCATTCTTATAGGAGGGTATAATTATATTATTATTAATGTAATAAGAGATGATTAGTTTGGGGAAATAGAAGGGATTCATTCATTTAATAACTTATCAAGCACCTGCAATGTGCAAAGCACTTTGTTAAGTACTGGGGGAGATACAAAGATAAATAAGAACTGGTCTCCTATTCTCCTGGAGATCAGACAATGGCAGAATATAGGCACAGGGCTTATACAATTACTCCTTAGCCCTACTCACCCAACATTTGAAACCAAAACAGAATTCCTCTCATCAACCCAGGGAACACTGGCAGAAGAGGTAGATGAAGCAGATGAAAACCTCTGATTAGCTGGCCTCCCATTCTGCCATGGAGATGATCCAGAACTGGAAGAGCAGCCATGGCACAGAGAGGAGGAGCGCATCACAGGCATAGTGATGAGTCTGAAGAAGGCAAGGGGAAACCATTTCAAAGCTCAAGTTCTTGCCAGTCAAAAAGCATTTATTAAGTGCTTACTATGTGCCAGGAACTGTGCTAAGCACTGGAGATATCAAGTAAGAAAAAAACAATCCCTGCTCTCAAGGAGCTCAAATTCTAAATAAGAAAATATCACGTAAATATCTAGGTATACATAAGAAGCATACAGTCTTAGATGAAGGTGAAGATACTAACCACCAGGGGATTTGGGAAAGGCCTCTTGAATAAGCAGTATAATTTGCACTGTCTTGAAAAGCCAAGGAAACTAAGAAGCTGAGGTGAGAAAAAGGCATACTTGAGGCACATGGGACAAATCGTGGAAAGACAAATAAGATGGAACATCCTATAGCAGGAAAAGCAGTCAGACCAGTGTGAATGAATCATAGAAGGGAGTAAAGCTTAACAAGACTGGAAGGGAGCAAGTTGTGAAGAGCTTTAAACACCAAAAGCCTTTATATGTAATCTTAGAGATTGCTGACAAAAACTCACTGGAATTAATTAACTAGAAAGTGTGATATGGGCAGATCAATACTTTACAAAAGTCATTTTGGCAGCTGAGTGAAGGGATTGATTGCCCAGGGAGAACCTTGAGGCCAGAAGACCAAATGGAAAGTGACTGCAATAGTCCTGATTGGATCCTCTTCTCCTTCCAAAGAAACCCACAGAGAGTAATCCCTCTCCCTGTCCTAGATCTGGTACATACACTAATAGCAGGTATGCTAATTGTGACAAACCCAGAGACTGATAAGGGGCTGCTTCCGGTGTCAGAGGGCACTCTCCAAAAAAGGCTAAATTAGGGGAAGGGTCTGCGTAGAAGAGGGATCAGTCCCCAAAGTAGCCTGAAATGAGTCGGGGGAAGCCAAAGCAAACCTTCACATCAGAGAGTAAAAACAGCAAATGAACATTTTAGACAGCAGCACCTTGCTTAAAGCCTTCACGGACATTATTTCCCACCCCACCCACTGCCCCCAGCCCTTGTTAAGGAGGCAGCTGAGGCTCAGAGATGAAGTGACTTCATTCTTAAAGTGTTGGGGTGGGATCTGAACCCCAAGACCACAGTGACCTCCCCTCACTCTTGAGAGAATGGGTGGGAAAGATACTGCCCCGGGGCTCCCACCTTCATCAGCTCCAGAGGTGCTGCAGCTGGGCCCCAGGGCTCCCTGGGACCCCCGAGGCCCGCCCGGAAGGCCCCGGCCGCAGCTCGGCTCCAGAGGCCGACCTAGCCCCCGTTTAGCACCGAGTTACCTGCTCCCCTCCCCTTCTGCCGTCGTTTCTTTCTTCTTCCTCCTCCTCCTCCTCCTCCCCCCTCCTCTTCCTCCGACACCTGTCTCCAGGGTCTCGGGGCTGTCTCAGCAGCTGCTTCTTCCTCCCCCCCCTTCCTCCTCCCTACCTCACACACTTTCCCACGACTGGAATGCGCTTTTCCCCAAGCTTGTTTGCAAGGGGAAAGGCACTAGGCGCCTTCAGAAATCACATACTCAGGTAAAGGCCGCCAGGCCCGGTGAGGGGCGCATCCCCGCCCCTCAGGGATAAGGGAGGGGGTGAGTCCCGTCCCATAAGGGGCAGCTCCTCCCTCCCCTCCAGTACCTGAAACCTCCGGTTCTCGGGAGCCTCAGTCCTCGAGGAACGCGCGGGAAGCAGCGAGGGGACCTCTGCGCACGCGCCGACCTAGTGGCCGGGGCCCTGGGGCTGGGGCTAAAGACCCAGGACACGTGCCCGCCACGCTCTAACCGCCAGTCTTTCTCAGTCCACGTGTCAGCCTCTACCTCGAGAAGCTATCACGTGGGCTGGCCTTTTCCCTCCCTCTCTACCCCGAACCCCCCCATTCAAATTTATACGAAGGTACCGCCTTCTATCCCCGACTCTGGGTTCCCATTGGCTTGGTCCCTGCCGAGTGTCTGGTTAGCGCCTTCAAACCTGGTTGTCCTTTTCCATTGGTTGAGCTGCACCGCGGGCTACACCTCCTCGACCTCACCTACCCACTTGTTTTTGCTATGTCCCGCCCCGTGGGTAGTCTTCCTCGCTCACATTGGCTGAGTCACGCCCCTGACCTCGCCCCTGAGGCCAGTCTCATACTCTCATTGGGTAGATCTGCCTCTGGCCCTGCCTCCTGCCCGGCTCCCGGCTCCCATTGTCTCCACCGCTGCCGCCTGGTCCCGCAACAGTGCTGGGCAATTGTGTTTTCCAGACTCGTTCTTTCTCTGTCCAGTGAAGTGGTCCCACAGCCCGAGCTGGCTCTGCACGCTCAAGTGGTTCTTCCCTCATCCTTCGGACCCACTCCCGTTCCCTGAGGCAGTCGCAGTCATGTCCTCTCTGCGGCCCCTTCTGCTCCTGCTGCTGCCCCTGTGCCCCGGGCCGGGGGGCGAGGCCAAGGCCACACGGAGCTGCGCTGAGACCCGGCAGGTGCTGGGGGCCCGGGGTTACAGCCTGAGCTTACTGCCTCCCACACTGATCTCTGGTAAGGGGAGAACAAGAAGATTGGGGAACAGAGTCTTCCCGGTCCCATTGTAGCCCATCCTTAATAAAGACCACTCCCTATCCCGTAACAATCCCCTCTTTAGTTACTCCATAGTAACCCCACTTCCTTGAAGACCCCCTTGTGCCCAGGCCTATGATAACTGAACCCCCTGTCCTAAAGCCCCTCTCCCCTTATTCCTACAGAACCCTTCTTTTTTCCCCATGACCACCCTTTCTCCAAGACCATGACAACAGAACCCTCCCTTCCTCCACACCCTTTCCCTCTCAATCATATAATAGATTTTTCACTCCTCCCATAGAAACTTCACCCATAAATCCATGCCTGTGACACCGACTCATAACAATACTCTTGTTTCCACATAATCTCATTCCCCTATAACCCTCCATCCTATGAGACCTTTGGGGCCCTGGGAATGGGTTAAGCTAATGGTTGGGGGATGTCATTGTCCATCTGAGCTTCCTTTTGAACAGAAACCATAGATGGCCATTGGCCAGTGAATTGGGGAATGCTGGGGACTACTGAGAAGGGACAACAGAGTCAAGAGGAAACAATGGCAGGCATTCCAGCTAGGGAAGGGAAAAGATAAGAGGGGGAAGAAATTTTCTTAATAACATTCCTTAATAACTCTTCCTCAGGTGAGCATCTCCGGGTCTGCCCTCAGGAATACACATGCTGCTCGAGTGAAACAGAGCAGAAGCTGACTAGAGAGACAGAAGATACCTTTCGGGGTCTAGTGGAGGAGAGTGGATCCTTCCTTGTACATACTTTAGCTGCTCAGCATCGGAAATTCAATGGTGAGGACCCTAGTGTCCAAAAACCTAGTTTTATTATATCCCCTCTATGCTCAGGACCCATAATCTTTTCCCAACACTCACTCCCCTCTCAAGATAACCAGTTCTTCTTCCCCTAGCCTAGACACTGGAACTCCAAATTAATTTTGTCTTTTTTTTCTTCACTATTTCTCTCCCTCTTCGCTCTCCTTTTCTTTTGGTCATACTCTCTTCTCATGCCCCTCCCCACTCCCCACGATCCTTATGTCTATTACAGAATTTTTCCAGGAGTTGCTCTCTGCATCTGAACGCTCCCTCTCCCAGTTGTTCTCTCGCTCCTATGGCCGCCTATTTGTCCAACATGCACCAGTGTTCAGTGAGCTCTTCTCACAGTTACGTGGCCACTACCGGGGCACCAGTGCAGGATTAGATGATGCCTTGTCTGAATTCTGGGCTCAGCTGTTGGAAAGGGCATTTCCCCTGTTGCATCCACAGTATAGTTTCCCCCCTGACTACCTGCTTTGCCTTGCACGCCTGTCTGCATCCCCAAATGGCCAGCTACAGCCATTTGGGGACTCACCTCGACGTCTCCGCCTGCAGGTAAGGGGCAGCCACACACTAATCCTACAAACCTTCATACCTCTGTACTTCTTCAAACCCCTGATTTTGCTGCTGTGTGAGACTTAGTTTCCCCTAATTTTTCCAAGATTCTGATACCTTCATACCAGCTGGATAACAATTCCCCCAGCAGCTTTAATTCCCTTGGACAATAGCCTCTTGATTTTTCTCTACTCCAACTGCTGAAAACCTTACCCTTGGCTCTCTATAGATCCCTATAGAAACCCAGGCTTAAGATCCCTTAGATCTTAAGATCCTTTTCCTAAATTCCTTCCCATCTCCAGAAACTAACTGTTTCTACTCCCCCCATATCCCTTTCTTGACTAGGTAACTCGAGCTCTCGTGGCTGCTCGTGCCTTCATCCAGGGACTGGCAACTGGAAGAGATGTGGTCAGCTCAGCACTTAAGGTTGGTAAGAATATTAGGGAGGGAGGAGGGCCCCCAGGGAAAGAAGTGGGGGCCAGAGAGAGACCCCAAGAGAGATTTGAATTTAAGAAGACCCGTGTTACTTACTGTGTTATGGTAAAAGGACTAGGTCTCTTCTCTGTCCTGGGGTAAATTTCTACCTTAGGAGGAAGAGAGGAAAAGAGGCAAATTCCAATTACCACAATCTCTGACCATGCCGTGCCTATGATCTCTTTTGCCTCTTGGCTCTCTTGGCCTCTCTGGAGGTTATATAAGCACTGTCCCTCATCACAAAGCCTTTGACTAACAACATTTCATAGTAATGTCATATTACTAATGTATTATAACAAAATCCCATCATGGAGTGGTGAAACTCACTGTCACGTAAGTTAGCTTTTTGTCCGATTATATACTATTGTTTTATGGAAATTTCTGCTGTTTAACATTGTTTCATCTAATGTGGTGTTTTTATAGAATTGATTAATAATATAAGTTAGACTATGGCTATTTTAGAGTTTAGGGAGATTGATTCCTGTGATTTCTAACCTGAAGTATGCTAGTAAATGTTTAACAATTGGCTCTCTGGTTTAAAAAAAAAAGTGTTTCTCCTGATATATTTAAGGTTAATATGCATTATTTACATTTTCTCCATCACTTTCTTAAGTCTAGACAATCAATAAAACAATAAGTCAAGTCCTGATTTATAGTATTTGTCAATTCTCAAAATGCAAATGTTCATACTAAAAACTGAACAGTCAGCTTTTGCAAGTCCATTTGAGCCTCTAACCATTGTTACTTGTTCTCAAGCTTCGTACAAGATAATTTTCCATAGCCTGGCATTTAAACCCGAGACTTCATTGAATCCTTTCCTCCAGCTAGACCAAAGGAGATACTATCCCCTGAGTTCGGTACACCAAAAGTCATTCCTACCTCTGTGCCCTTGCTCTTAGCATTCCACTTAAAATATCTATCCTCTCCCTTCTTTCCATTTACCTGAATATCACCCTTAAGGTCATCTCCTCCATGAAGTCTTCCCTGACTGTCTTATTCCTCAATGATCTCTCATTCTTCAGGAACTCCTACCCCTGCCATTGATACCCACCATACAATAGATCATTGTTCAATAATGCAGCATGGCATAATGGAAAGCATGCAGGGCTTAGAATGAGGAAGACCTAGGTTAAAATCCTCCCTCTGATACTAACCGTGATTCTACCAAAGTCACACTGGGAAAGTGTGTCTTAAGCAACTTCCTAAGATAATCTACTAAGTCATAGGTTACAATTCTAGGAATTTCCCAAGCTGACCAAAAAAACCACAGAGCCTTCAAATATCATCATTTATCTTTTAATATTTTTCTCCAACTAAATTGTACAATCTTTGAGATCATGAAGTATGCCTTACCCTTCCATTATTTCCTTTAGTGCCTAATACAGTGCCCTTCAAATTGTAATTATTTGATAAGTGTTTGTTGTTGTTGACAATTGATAATGATGATGATGGTGGTGGTATTCTTTTCCCCAGGTGTCAATGTCTGAAGGCTGTGTCCAGGCTGTGATGCGTCTGACTGGCTGTCCCCTATGCCAAGGGGCTCCTTCCCTGCGGCCTTGTCGGGGTTTCTGCCTCAATGTGGCTCGAGGCTGTCTCAGTAGAGGGGGCCTGGAGCCAGACTGGGGAAGCTACTTGGGTGAGAGGGGCCAAGGGAGGACTGGGAGGTGAGACTGCCTGGGTAAAAGGGACATAGGTGAGGGGTGAAATGCTGAGAAAGGCTAACCAGGGAGTCTAAAAGGCAAATATCCTCACATTAAGGCCTGGAAGAAAGCCTCTGTGGAAAGAATCTTGGATGAAGGGATGTCATACTCTCCTGTCTCTTCTTCTCCCTACTAGACACACTCTTGCTCCTGGCAGAGAGGCTCCAAGGCCCCTTCTCCTTTGAGTTAGCATCTGAATCCATTGGAGTAAAAATCTCAGAAGGTTTGATGTTTCTGCAGGAAAACAGCGTGGGGATTTCAGCCCAGGTATCAGAGGACAGTGTCCTGGTAGAGTCCCTGGACTCTACCAAGGGAAAGTGAGAGTATTGCCATTATTACTGGAAAGGAGCAAAGGGGCAGGAACCGATTATCTTCTGAACTCTTTCCTTTATTGTGCCACTTAGGTCTTTCAGAGATGTGGGGGTCCTCATCCAGCCCCTGTCCGTTCTCGGAGAGCTCCATCACCCCAGGATGAGGTCAATCAACTGTGGTCATTTCCTCCTGAGGAAGAGTGGCCCACCACAGCTGCAGGAACCAATTTGCCCCGGCTGGTGAGGGAATCTCTAACAGCAGATAGGTGGATGAGGAAGACACAAACAGCTGTGAAAAGTAAAGGTTTATTGGACCTGCATTCCCCATAGCTCCATCTCTTCTACCTGTCAGGTATGGGAGCTCCGGGAGCGGCTGCAGCGCGTCCGAGGTTTCTGGACAGGGCTGCCCCTAACATTGTGTGGAGATCCACGGATGTCAATGGATGTTACAGAGGAGGCAATGCCCTGCTGGACAGGAGCAGGATGGGGACGGTAAGACCCTCTCAAGATATGGGGAGTAATGCGTAAGCAAAGAAACAGAAAGATCCAAGTAACAAGGATTGTCAATTGAAGGTAGGGATGGAGTAGAGATGTTTAGTGGTTAGAAAGTGAAGAGTGGTAGGACAGAGAGAAAGCAGGAAAAGAAAACCATGCTTTCTTACTGTTCGTGGCTCCAGGTACTTTCCGCCTGTAGTAGGAAACTCCTTAGCTGAGCAGATAAAAAACCCTGAGTTGGAAGTGGACATCTCAGGACCCAGCCTCTCCACAAGGCGGCAGAGGCTGCAGCTTCGGGCAGCCACAGCTCGAATGAGGGCAGCAGCTCTTGGGCATGACCTGGACCTTCAAGATGCAGGTGAGGATCATCCCCCTATCTCACCTTGATTTTTAACCCCTGACTTGACACTGACCCTAATCTTTCAGGGACTTTGGCCTCTCCCCTCATTCCTGACCTCTTCATGGCCCATAGCTCCCACTGTTGATCTTAACCAAAGCTTTCAACCTTTAATTCTTAACTGACTTATTTTCCTGATGGCCAAAGTGAACCAATTCCCCAAAGATCCATGACTATTTCCTATCCTTTTCTTGATCACTCCTTCCCCTGACATCTCCCTTTCTGTATGTCCCCTTGACATTATTTCCCTGTCTCCATTTCTGTGTTCCTCTTCCTCTCCTCCCCACAGTTATATGGAGGACAGTGTAGTCAATAACTAGTCTTGGAGGCAGGCAGAAGTCCTGATTTACAGCTTCTGACATTGGGCAAAATTAATTTCCTTTCTCTGAGCTTCCTCTATAAAATGAGTGGGGATGGAGTCCTTTTATAACAGGGGGGACTGGACACATTAAATTAAATAAATATTTATGAAGAGTTTACTATATGCAGGGCATTATGCTAGGCACTGGAGATACAAAGACAAAAATGAAGCAGTCTCTACCCTCAAGGAACTTACAGTCAACTAGGGGATACAAAATGTATACAGATAAGTAAATACAAGGTAGGGAGTGGTGGCTGGGGTGGGGTGGTAAAGAAGAGCTCATAAAGTGCTCTAGAAAAATTTTAGTAGAGAGAAACACTAAAAACTGGGGAGATCAAGGAAGGCTTCATGGAGGACATAGCACCTGAGCCAAGCCTTGCAGATAGATAAGGATTTTAAAGTCAGGTATGAGGAAAGGAAGTATATTCTAGGTATGGAGGCTGGCTTATGTGAGTGCAGAAAGACTAGAGACGGCATGTTGGATTTGGGGGACAGCTTATCCAGTTTGATCTACAAGGACTTTTCCATCTTTGACTTTCTGATTCTCTCCCTCAGATGAGGATGCTAGTGGTTCTGGGGGAAGGGCAGCACTATGCAGATGACTGGACAGCAAGAGCAGCAGCTGTGGCCCCACCAGCCCGGCCCCCACGAAGGGATACTCCTGTGGGTAAAGGAAGTGGTGGCAGTAGTCGCTACAACCACAATGGTGCCAGGAGCAGGGTGGCTTCGAGGAATCTTCCTACCCACCCCTTTATCCTACTTCTCCTACCCATAGCTCTGGTCCTGCTTGGGCCTTGGTAGGAGGGGCAGAGAGAAGGGATGTACCCCAGCAACTAAAAGGTTAATAATAACCTTTTTCCCCTCACCTCCCCAAAAGTCCCGTAGGAGGAGCTAAAGGGAACAACTGAGGGCAGAGTGGGGACAGCTAAGGGCATGGGGTGAGTGGCTGGAGTCCCAAATCCAATTGGACTGGAGGGTGGGAGTTAATATTTATTTTTCCATTTGATAGGGGATGGGGGGGTATTTATTTGGCAGGGGGCATTTTCTAGGACTTCTCCAGCCTGGGGCTGGGAGGGTTAATTCTTTGGGTGGATAGGGTTGTCAAGGTAGCTCCAAGGAACTGGGGAGAAGGGAGGGAGAGGGAAAAAATGGGGTGTTAAGGACACCTTGATCACCAGAAGGAGGTTAGAGAGCAAAATGTCTAAGTTTCTGCCTCTGTTGACTTTTTTCAGTCTCAGTTTCTTATTAAAGAAAAACACAAATTGAAAAAAAAAAACTATCACTGTAATTATCCCTTCCCTCTTATCCATATCCCCATCTCCTCTAATGTTTTAATTTTTTTTATTCTGCAAATAAATGGTTAACTTATTGGATATTGCCTGTGTATCACTTGATTACTCTGTATCTAGTTCCCTAAGTCATCCCGATCTTGCCCCCCCCACTGCCCATAGCAGGGACTTCAGAGCCTGATGTCTGCGTTCTTTCTGTGTACAATGTCTGCCTCTGCCTACTTGTTTTTCTGTCTCTTAATGTGCTTGTAAATGTCTTCTGACCTTTGTTTCTGCTGCTCTCTACTACTGATTTAAGTTTTATTTGTGCTGGGATCTGTTTTACTTTTTCCCTTCACATTTCTAAAACTGAAGAGGGAGGGGCAAAAGCAGAGACTTGGAGAAGGGGGAAAGAAAGATGCAAAGATGAGGCGAGCGACTGGGAGAGATGTAGAAAGAGGAAGACACACAGATGCAGCTGCTGAGATGGAGTCTGGACAAAGGGAGAGGGAGGGGGAAAAGAATCTGGGGCGGAGCTGAACAGGGAAAAAGTTCTGAAGAAAAAACCGAGTTCTAAGGAAGAAAGCTGTGGCTGGGGTGAGAGTAAAGAGGGGCTTAGCTCCCTACTCCACTCCCCTAGAACAATTTTGTAAGTGAAATTGGTGAGCCAAGAGGCAAAAGGAAAAGAATGATGGGGGACGGGGGTGGGATGCACAGTGGGTGATGGGGGAGGTTTTCGGGGAGGGGGCAGAGTTGAGCACAGAGAGCTGGCAGAGAAATACTACACCGATGGGTGGATGTGGGGCTCAGCTGGGATTTACTAGGACAGACAGCTGTGGTTGAGACTGGAAAGAGGGATGGGGAATAGGAGTAGAAAAGCTGAAATATGAGGAGACAGGAACTTGTGGGACAGATATTAGGGTGAGTTCTACAAAGTACACAAATGGAGAGAAAAGAAAGGCAGGTACGTCGAGTGGTAGTAGATATGGCATCTGTCCCAGAGATGATGTAGGCAGAAGGCTGTCAGAGCATGTCAGCATGCTGGAGGATGTGATTATGATATGTACATGTGGGAGCCTGAGGCTGAGCCTCCCTGCCCATTGACTTGGTAATTTGGAGATAATGGGAACATTTGTCTTCCCCCCACCCTTTCCTCTTGGGATATCTGTCCCTATTTCTCCATCTTTCTCAGAAGTTCTGTATCAATGCTGCCCCATAATTCGGTGACAGACCCCCTAGTGAATTCTACTCTTTTCATCTTTTCATTCCACATTCCAGAGGAGAGGCTGTGGTCAGGGATTTGGAACTTCAAGAAGCAGCAATTTCTCCTCTAGTCCTTCACTCCCAAGGGTGGGGTGCTGCAGCAGTGAGGATTATATAGAACTGGGATGGCTGTCTGTTCTCTGCTGAGAGTGTGGGAAGAAAGAGATACCTGAATTTCAGTCCCCATCAGAAAGTCCCCTTCCTACAGTCTTACCAACTAATCCCTCTCTTCCATCCCACTCTATCAGACCCCTCTAACCACAGAGTGTTTTCCCTATCCTCACTTTCCTTCTCCCTACCAAGTACTCCCTTTCTCGTTAAAGAAGCCAAACTCAGGCCAGCTTGCTTTTCAGGATCTGGAATACAGTCTGGATGAGAGATTTAACTTGTTCTCAAAAAGCCTTAAAGAGCCGATGACAAGGTAAAAGATATAGAAAAACAAACCTTGACTTACTATAAAGAATTTCCTAACTACAATTAGAGCTCTCCAAAAATGGAGCAGGCTGCCTTATAACAAGTGGAATTCCCTATGTCTCTGAATGTCTTCAAGTACAGACTGCAAGAACACTTCTCCAGGTTGCTGCAGAAGTATTTCTGCTTCAGGTAGGAACCGGACTGGATGACACCAGAAGTCCCTTACAACTCTAAGATTCTATGGTTCTAGAACAGGGATAGTCTCTCATGGACTGTTAACAGAGCTGACCTAGCTTCGTCTCACTCTCCAATTTTCATCTCACTCTCCCCTTACTCTTCTCTAAAATCCCTCTAGGCATTGTAGTGAGAGGATAATCAGGAAATAGGAAGAGAAGTAGGAAGGTTAGGGATGAAGGCAGAGACAGAGAGACAGATAAGGTTGGGAGGCAATCAATTTCCCCTCATGTGGGGGCCCTGGGTGGTAGAGCTAACAAAGGGCCCCATGCCCCCACTCTCATCTCCTGAAGGGCATAAGTAATGGAAAGGAGACCCAATTAGATGGGTGCAGTGAGGGGAGTGAAAGCTGAATAGAGAATCTATGAGGACAAGGGGCCTGAAGGCAATGGAGACCAAGGAATGAAGGGAAGTTACTCAGGTTTTGGCTACAGTCTTAGCCCCTTCTCCCAACCCCCACCCCCGACTCCCTTCCAGACGCTGAGGGTGTAAAAAATCTGCCAACTCAGGAAACATCCACAGCCAGAGGTACAAAGGAATGAGGAGGGGGAATGATTACCCATCTGGAAACGGCTCAGATTCTATATGCCTTTTTCTAAATCTACCAATTTCTCTGTCTGTGTTCTTCTGTCTTACTTGACGCTTTTATCCTCCATCAGGATGATTCGTCTCTGGCTCTGGGGGTCCAGGGGCCTCTGGGTTGCTTTGATAGTCTTCGTGACCATTGGATTAGTACTCCAGATTTGGCAATGGCCCTTCCAGACGAGGTGAGCTCCCCGCACTCCCAATGCCCCTTTATTACTGGCTCCAGACCCCAATATTCCAGTTTCTGAGCCCTCTGGATGAAAAGGAAAAGGCTGTAGCATAATGGGGACTACCCTAAAGAAGGATCTCATGCTCTCCCTGACCTTTTTCCAGATAAAATCAAATCAGCAAATACTGTATGCCAAATATGTTCAAGGCATCTCTCACTCTCTTTCTCCCCTTTCTCCAGGCCTCCTGGGCTATATTTTCCCCAGCTGTGGGCCCCTTCCTCTGGCTCCTCTGGCTCTTCTTTGGCCCGCTCCTGTCATCCTCAGCAGCAGCTTGTATTCTTGAAGACACATAAGTCTGGAAGCAGTTCTGTACTAAGCCTTCTCCATCAGTATGGGGACCGGCACAGCCTACGCTTTGCTCTCCCTATCCGTTACCAGTTTGGGTACCCGAGGTCCTTCCAGGCTACTTCAGTCAAAGGTTACCTCCCCCATGGTGGGGGACCCCAGCCTCCCTTTCACATTCTCTGTCACCACATGAGGTTCAACCTACCAGAGGTAAGATTGATAAGGGTGGAGGGAGTGGGAATGGAATAGGGCTGTCTCTTTACCTGTTGCTTCTTTCTTTCCACATTAGTTGCTCCAAGTCAAGTTCTGACACTCCACCTTCCTCTGGTTCTTCCTCTAAGAATTTCATACGTACGTTTACCCTCTTAAGGTCTCCTCATTCCTTGTTGCCTCCTTCCAGATCCTTTAAGGTCTCTTTCCCTTCCCCATACTCCCACTTGTTACCTCATGCCCCCCCAACCTGTTTCTTTGTATTTCCTCCCTTTTCCCCTTTTCCCTCTGGCCTAGGCCCCCAAATTATCCATTTCCTCCTGACCTGTTTTCTTCTCAACTATTTCTGTCACATCCTCAGTGGTCCTCTGTGTACTGAGTCCTGTTTAGGAGGGAAGCTGGAAGGTGAGGAAGTAGTCCTCACCTTCAGGAAACCTCCATTATGAAGAAAACAAGACACACAAGAAAAGGGCTTAGGATAAAGAATTATAGAGAAAAGAGAATGTAGATGTTGAGGGAATGCAAGCAAAGGAGAGAAAGCTTCCTGAAGGAGAAAATTTTACAAGATGTACTAACTAGAGACAAACTGATGGCAAGGAAGAAGGCAGGCATTAGAATCAAAAGGTATCAGAGCTAGAAGGGACCTTAGAGTATATTTAATCCAACTTCTTTGTTTTATAGAAAAAGGAAACTGAGGCCCAGAGAAGAGAAATAACTTGCCTAAGGTAATAAGAGCTAGCAATAAATAGCATCTGGATTGAAGTCCAACTCTTGTGACTCTCCAAGAATAGTGGAGGGGGTGGCATGGGCAAAGTCAAGGATGGTGGGAATGAGTATATATATATATAGATATAGGCGGCAAAGTCAAGGATGGTGGGAATGAGTATATATATATATATATATATAATATATATATATATAGATATAGATATAGATATAGATATATATATAGTGGGAATGAGTGTGTGTGTGTGTATATATATATATATATATATATATATATATATATATATATATATACACACACACACACATATATATACACATATGGAACAGTAATAAGCTTATCCACAATAGAAGAGCTGTTCTGGGGAACATTAAGAACTGAGATATATTTCTCTGGGTGAGAAACAGAGAAATAAAAGAGAGATCTTCAACATCAGGCTAAGTACGAATTTGATCCACTGAGCAAGTGTGCCATGATCAGAGAAAGCTATGATAATGATGATGAGGGTAACAACTGACATTTATAAAGAGCTTTAAGGTTTGCAAAATGCTTTGTTCTCAGATATAATGGAAATTATATTTGAGGAAGACCAGTTGAGTAATCATGCCATCATCATCAATACAATTCACCACACATTCATGGAACAACATGCTAGACTTTGGGGATACAAAATGATATGACACAATCTGATTTTTCTGCCCTCAAGTAGCTACCTAAAGGTGTCAGGCAGGGGGGAGTGAGAGACATGTAAACAAGCATAGACTACAAAGTAGAATGCAATATAGTAATACATGCAAGTATAAAGGAAGAGGTATAGACACAGCAAGGTGGAAACATGGAGATCTCTTTCAGTTATGGGGCATCCAGGAAAGCTTTATGAAGGAGATGGAATTTGAGGTAACCAATTTCAAGAGAAATATGGATGAAATCCTTTGTGGGATGGCTTGAGCTGTTTGCAAAACACTTTAGAGATATGTAGAGAGGACTGCATGTGAAAAAAAGTATAATATGAAAGGGTAGGCTGGAGCCAGATTGTAGAGACACTTGAATGTCACTTAGTACTTTTTCAGTAGGCATGAAAAGTATTAGGAGATAGGTGAAACAAGAGCGGAGAAGAAGAAGAAGTTGAAGGAGTTCATTTGGCAGTGTTCATCATCTCAGTAAAATAGGAAGTGAGGACCTTTACTACAGGTGAGAGGAGAAAGGGAATTGGAGGCTTGAAAATATAAGGTTTAGAACAGCTATTATAGTGAATGAGAGAATAAAGTGAATGCTGTCTAGCCATGGAGGCCCCTGAAGTTAATATAAATTTGCAGTGGGCCCCATCAACATGTTTTTGTGAATTCTCCTAGTGGCATTCAGCTACTTGGGAGCGGGAGAAAAGAAGGTTGTTATTCAGAATTGGAATGAGGGCTCAAGTGAAGTGCATGTTATTGAAATGATTGAATATTATTGCAAAACTGAATAGAGAGGGAAAGTACTTAAGAACAGAGGTGATGGAATGAATGAAGCATTTATTAAATACTTACTATGTGCAGAGCACTAGGCTATGGATACAAATAGAAAAGTTAGACAGTCCTTGCTTTCAAGGAGCTCACATTCTAATCAGGGAAACAACAAATATGGAAGATTTCAGCTGCAAGTCAAATGGAAAAGTCCCACCGTCCTTAGGGCACAGTAGCAAAGCAGATGTTAATGCCTCTTCCTTCATGTCATTTCCACTGACAAAATAAGTTTCTGATGCTGAATCATTTGACAGTTCCAAAAACCCTGGTGGCAAGAACTTTCCTTCCTTGCTCTTCAGTAGCTATGGCTGAAACTCATATAGTGTAGGAGTAGTTAGTTACAAGGCTGCATTGCCACAGGATTTGCTTCCCAGGATGACCTCTGAGAGCATTGGGCTGGAAACATTGCTTTTTCCAAGGCTATTCGGTTCATCAAGATCTGAAGGGAGATCTGAAGGTCAAGAGGGTGGTATTGGTGGTGGTCTGAGTCACCTGGTCCTTTCCGCCTCCTGTTCCTCTGGGTTCCCACTGTTTCAGCAAGGCTGGCTTGCCTACTCTGTGTTTGGCAACTGGTGCAGGTGGCTGTCCCTCTCTCCACAAGAGCTGCTTCCCTGGATGACTGCTGAGAGAGCTGGGCTAGAAGCAGGACCTATGGTCTGGGAAGTGCCACTACGACCTGGGCTCCTGGGCCAATGACTGTTGGTGGTGGTTGATCAGCAGTTGTCACTGGTGATCAAGATAATGGGTCTCCTTCTCCCTTCAGTCATGACTGTGGGGACTGAGCTTGAAGTAGGTCTGGCGCTTTGCAGAGTATACTGCTATGCCAAAGTCTCCATCAGGATCTGAGGGAAGAAAGCAGTCAAGGTCATCATAGTTTAATTTGCCTGGTCCATGCTGCCTCCAGGTTCCTTCTCTGTGTGTGGCAGTCGGCTGGCAGTTGTTGAGAGCTGAGACCCCTTCTCCATAGGAACTGTTTCCCCAGATGAATTGGAAAAAAGGAAAGAATTGAGAGATCTTAGGTATTCATGTCAAGTTTGAGAGGAATGAGAAAAGGAAGAGAAAGAATAGGCAATTATAGTCAGAGGGAAATTCTGGAGTTTAAGAAATTTTGGAGGTGAAGTTAAAAGTGATGGTGAGGTTTAAGGTATGACCACCCTAGGGGCAGCTAGGTGGCGCAATGAATGGAAAACCAGTACTGAAGTCAGGAGGACCTGAGTTCAAATCTGGCCTCAGACCAAACACTTGACACATACTAGCTGTGTGACCCAGGGCAAGTCACTTAACCCCAATTGCCTCACAAAAAAAAAAAAGGTATGACCACCCTAGTGGATAGCTAAAATATATTCTGATAGCCTACTAGGTAGAAAGAGCACCATTGGGTTACCTCCAGGAACTTACCATGTTTCTTCACTCATTCAGTAAACCTTTATTAAGGCCTTTGACAGGACGTGATACACTGTGCTAAGCACAATAGGCATGTATAAATAAGATGTGGTCCCTTGCCCCGAAGGAGCTTCCAATCTAAAGAGACATAATTACATTATAGCCATGCCTCTGTTCTGAAGAGACTAAGCTTCACTGATATATTTCCTTTCAGAAAACTTGTTACCAGAAACATAAATAATATATAGATGCCCTTTCTCCTCTTATCTTTCTTTAAAAGTCCCCAAACAAGATGTGGCTCCCTGGGCCACTGCTATCTATGGGAATCATCAATCAATCAATCAATCTACAAGTATGTATTAAACACCTAATATGTACCAGGCACTATGCTGAGCTCATGGGAATGCAAGTAAAAAGAACAAAACAATCCCTACTTTCTTTTTTTTTAAACATAGTTTGTGGTTTCCTTTTTATTTTCTTTTTAAAATTTTATTTTAGTTTTAGTTTTAAACACTCACTTTTATAAGATTTTGAGTTCTAAATTTTTCCCCATCCATCCCCTCCTCCCTCCCCAAGACAGCTTGCAATCTGATATAGGCTCTTCATACAATCATTTTAAACATATTTCCACATTAGTCACATTGTGAAAGAAGAATCAGAACAAAAGGGAAAAACCATGAGAAAGAAAAAAAAAGAGAAAACAGTATACTTCGATCTGCATTCAGGCTCCATAGTTCTTTCTTTGGATGTGGACAGCCTTTTCTATCATAAGTCTTTTGGAAAACAATCCCTACTTTCAATTAGGTTATATCTAATGAGATGGCCCAGTACAAAAATATATGCGGCATAAATAAAATTAATAAATATATATTATATATGGCAACTGGCCTGGAGCCAGAAACACTCAAGTTCAAATCTGGCCTCAGACACTTGCTATCTGTTTGACCCTGAGTGTCCCTTGACTTCTGTTTGTCTGTTTCATCTGTAAAAAGGGATAATGATAGTACTTATCTCTCAGGGTTGTTGTGAGGATCAAATGATATAACTGTAAAGCACTCAGCATAGTGCCTGGCACATAGGAATAATATAAATGTTGGCTCTACACATTTTTTTTTCAGTCACATCCAACTCTTCATTACTCCATTTGGAGTTTTCTTGGCAAAGATGCTGAAGTACTTTGCCATTTTCTTTTCCAGCTCATTTTACAGATGAGGAAGTTGAGGCAAAGAGGGTTAAGTGGCTTGCCCAGGGTCACACAGTTAAGAGTCTGAGGCCATATTTGAACTCTGGTAGATGATTCTTCCTGACCCAGGCCTGGCATTCTATCCACTGTACCACCTAGCTGCCCAAATATCAGATATCATTATTATTATTATTATAATTATTATACACAAAGTAATTAAATACAAGGTAGTTTGGGGGGAGAGAGCAATAGCTGACGGATGGTCAGGAAAGGCTTCATGCAAAAAATGGTTGCATCTTAAAGGATTGTATGAAGCAGAGAAAAGGAAGGAGTGGCATGGGGGACCAATATAGGAACAGAAACACTCTCAGAAAACCAGTTTGGCTAGATTGAAAAGTATTGGGGGAGAGGGAAGATAATAGCCAAAGAGTCACTTTTTTAACCCTGAGGCTGTAACTTGGCCAATGTAACCTCTCCAAGGTAATCCAATGTATTAACTACTACTCCCAGGTAACTTAACCATTTGAGGCCCTAGAGAGAGGACCACCTCTCAGCAGAGATCAGGCCTTGACTCATCTACCCCTCAGATGCCTGTAACTGAGAGACACACCTTCTTCTTTCTTATCTTTTTCATCCACCAACCTAGTGCTGAAACCAGAACTTTCTATCACTCTCTCTATACCTAGATTGACTTTGTTTAAACAGGCTTTGTCCCTAAAGGTGCTTTGTTATACATGCCTTGCAAAGCGCTATTAAGTCAAAGGAAGAAATTATTTTTGACTTGGGGTGGTTTCAACCTGGGCTTTGAATGACAAAATAGGATTTTAATAGGTAAAGCTTGGAGGAAAAATATTGTAAGTAAAGGGAATGTACGACAGGAGCAAAGCCACTGGGCCAGGAAAAAACACAAAGCAAATTTAAGACATACTGAGTAACCTGGTTTGAAGTTTAGGACATGTAATAGGATGTAAGGATGGACAAACAGGTAGCGGTCCAATAGTGGAGTCTTTGATATCATGCTGAGGAGTTTAGATTCTTTATTAGGTCATTGAGACGACCATGAGGGTTTTTGAACAGAAGAGTGCTCCCAAGTGGGGATTTAGGAAGATTAATCTGGCTGTGGTATGTAAGATGGTGGCAGAGATTGGGGTAAGGAGACCAGTTGGGGGCTACTGTGTTACTACAATTGCTGAGTAATGAAGCAATGGTGAGACTGAGGTGCTGGAATGATATCCCACCTATTTCCTGACTCCCCATTTCTTTCTCTCAACATCCCTTTTTATGCTCCATAGGTACTCCGGGTCATGCCCCCTGACAGTTTCTTCTTCTCCATTGTCCGAGATCCTGCAGCATTGGCAATTTCTGCCTTCTCCTACTATAAATCTGTATCATCTGCTTTCCGTGCAGCACCATCTCTGGCTGCCTTTCTGGCTTCACCACGAGCCTTCTACCGACCAGGGGGCCGAGGGGACCACTATGCCCGGAACTTGCTCTGGTTTGATTTTGGCCTCCCCCTCCCCCGAGAAATGAGGGCATTGAAGAGGCATCCCAAACCCCTCAAAAGAACTCAGTCCTCAGATATCCATATTTGGCCATCTAGCTCTGTATCCCAACCCTCAAAACTTGATCCCAACTCCCTCTTCAAACCTCCTTCCCATTCTACATCCCGCGTCCGATCAGCTGACCACTCCACATCCCTCAGTCCTACTTCTATAACAGATTCAGTAACTTCATCCTTAATCCAATGGGCTCTGGCCTGGCTAGACTCAACCTTTGACCTGGTCTTGGTGGCAGAGTACTTTGATGAGTCACTGGTGCTTTTGGCAGATGCCCTGTGCTGGGGCCTAGATGATGTGGTAGGCTTTGTACACAATGCCCAGGCAACTGGTATGAAGAATGTCAAAGGTCATAAGGGGGTCAAAGATCATGGTGGAATCAAGGATAAGCAACTGGCTGCTCGGGCTAGAGCTTGGAACAACCTAGACTGGGCTCTCTATGTCCACTTCAATCACAGCCTATGGGACCGTGCAGACCGTTACGGGAGGGTGAGGCTTGCTTCAGCAGTAGCCAAACTTAGGGCCCGTAGGTCAGCATTGGCATCCCACTGCCTTTTGGGGGGAGCAGCTGTGGACCCTGGTCAAATAGCTAACCTCCAGCTTCGTCCTTTCCAGTTTGGGGCCCGGGGGGGTTCTGGGCTATGTACTGAAAAAGGGGCTGAGCCCCCAAGACCATGAAGAGTGTGAGCGCCTTGCTACTCCAGAGTTGCAGTATAAAGACAAGCTGGATGCCAAGCAGTTCCCCAAAGCTATTCAGTCACCATCCCACCTTCCTAATGCCACAAGCCCAGGCCCCAAGGGCAGCTGAGACTGGAAAGAAGCCTCACAGAAAGGAAAGACACACAGAATCTAACAATAAAAAGGCTGGGGTAGCCAAAGAGGGCAAGGACCAAGGCAGTCTGCTGCTACAGATCCTGCATCTCCTTGGGAGCAAGTGCCAAACAGGGCCATACTGCCTCCAAGGCCTCAGCTCTTCCCCATTCCCCTTAAGGTTCCAGATATCTACCCCTTATCACTTCCTACCCCTCCCTGCTTCCTTTTCAAGCCCCATGGCAGGCTCCATGTAGCAACTCTCAACTCCCTGGAGGGGTCAAAAGGTTAAAAGTGGTGGAATCATGTGAAATAAACTCAGAAATTTACCGTCATGCTGAAATGCTGGTTCATGCTGAAATGTGAAGGGTGGAATATCCTGAAATGACAGCTGACGTATGTTTAGCATTTCATATACATTATTTCAAAACAACCCCATTAGGTATAAATACTATTGAGTTTTATCCCCATTGAATATATGAAGAGAAAGGCTGCTTAGCACAGAACTCTGCTACATTCTAGATACACGGACAAGTCCCTAAACCACCTCAGGGCACTGGCCAGCGCTCTAAGATTATACATCACAGATCTGCACCAGAGGAAGGGGTTACCACACCGGGAGTTCCACAAACTGGGAAAATCATATTAGTCCAGTGCCTTCCCCTTTCCCCCTCCCCAAAAAAAGAGTGATGCTCAGAGGTTCTGAAGTCTTCCTGTCTGAAATCTAGCATTCCCACGCTGGCTTTATGGATCCCCGGAGTACTGGGGCGGGGGGCGCCACTAACCGGACTCACAATTAATTAACCTCGGGTTTCACCGAGGTCTTCCCAGACAAATTTGGGAGAACCCCGGAAGCCCCGCCCCCCTCGTCATTTCCGGTTTCTTCCTTTACTCCCTTCGGTGCCCCCTCCCCCCGCCGCCGGGTTCCGGCCCCGCCCCTTCTTGGTTCCGGATTTACTCCCGGGCTGGACCCTCGCCCTGTACCGGCTCCCGGGGCCGACGCCCCCGCCCCTCATCCTACGGCCTCCGCCCCGCCCCCTCGGCCCCGGCTCTGGATCTTTCCCCCGCAGCATTGCGGTCTCGGGTCCCGGGGCGCCCTCCCCCCCGCCCCGGCCCCAGGCTGGGCCCGGCCGCAGCCCATGGAGTCCCAGTGCGACTACTCGATGTATTTCCCCGCGGTGCCGCTGCCCCCCCGGGCGGAGCTGGCCGGGGATCCGGGCCGCTACCGGGCTCTGCCGCGGAGGAACCACCTTTACCTGGGGGAGACGGTGCGCTTCCTGCTAGTGCTGCGCTGCCGAGGGAACGCCGAGGCTGGTGCCGGGGGCGGGCCCGGGGCGCTCCCCGGAGGCACCTGGGCCGAACTAGCCGCGGCCCTGGCGGCCCTGGCCTCGGTCAGCGCCGGAAGTGGGGCACCGGGATCCGCAGACCTGGACGGGCAATCCCCAGGGACTGCGGGGCTGTTCTCGGACTGCAGCCCCCTTCTCACCCATGGCCCGGGCCCTGCCACAGGCGGGGGAACAACCATGGTGAGGAGCAAGGGGTGCGGGTGCCCACGAGGTAAATGCTCGGGGTAGCGGGGAGGTAGAAGCCTCTGCGAGGCTGGATGTTGTGGGAGAGGTCTGGGCGTGGGCACAGCCCACCAGGAAGGGGGTGGGACTGAAGGCTCCTTAATACCTCGCTGACCTCTGTGAACTCGCCCCCCTCAGTTGCCTGTGGAAGAACCAATTGTGTGCACAGATGAAGTCATCTTCCCACTAACCATTTCACTGGACAAACTACCCCCAGGCACACTTAAGGCCAAGGTGAGACGGGGAGGGTGCTGTTGCCCACCAGAAAAACTCTCCCCTCCCCAGGAGTCCATCTGTCTGTCTCTCCCTCATCCAGATTGTAGTTACTGTGTGGAAAAGGGAGGTTGAGACAGCAGAGGTCAGAGATCATGGCTACCTGAGATTGCTGCAGACCCGGGCCCCTGGGGAGACATTCCGAGGGGAGCAAAATGCGTTCAAGGCCCAAGGTGTGGAGTTCAGAGCCATGCTAGGGAGAAGGGGCACACGTGTTTGAATAACTAGAGGGTTTGCTAGTGGGTTTGGGATGGATGGGGGTATATTTTTAATTGCCTGGTCGGGGAAAACAATATAACTATTGGGGTGGGGCTGTGTGATGGGGAGGAGGTGAAGCAGCATGGATCTACAGCTACTAGACTAATCCACCTTTCCTTCCTTCCACTTTACAGTGAGTACCCTGCTGACCCTACTACCCCCTCCAGTTCTGAAATGTCGACAAATCACTGTGGCTGGAAAACACCTGACAGTGCTCAAGGGTGAGCAGGCTGGCTGTCTGTGTTCCATGGGGAGAGATACTTTGGGGGCTTCAGATTGGATCTAAGATAGGCTATTTGGGGGGGAGGGGAGTTAGGGTGGAGTCCTTGGGGTATAAGGTTGGGGTTCAGGTGCCCTGAACTTAAACAATCCAGTTAACTCTTGCAGTGCTGAATAGTTCCTCACAAGAGGAAATTTCTATCTGGGACATCCGAATTCTCCCAAACTTCAATGCCAGTTATCTACCTGTCATGCCTGATGGTTCTGTGCTGCTTGTGGACAATGTCTGGTGAGGCTTAAAGAAGGAAACACGTGGGAGGAACAGGGTAGGGGATTTGGAAGTGTCTGCTATAGGGGGTTCATATCCCATCCGTTTTCCCTCCTGAATTAGTCACCAGTCTGGGGAGGTCTCCATGGGCTCCTTTTGTCGTCTCCCTGGTTCTTCTGGCTGCTTCCCATGCCCCCTTAGTGCTCTGGAGGAACATAACTTCCTGTTCCAGCTGAGGGCAGGTGAACAACCCCCTCCAAAAGGCCAGGAGGTAAGCATAGGGGGTGGTGTATAAAAGATTGGGATGTGAAAAGAAGATGGAATGGATGTTCTGTAGAATGAATAATGAGGGCAAGGTTCTCTAAAGAATGCCTGTTCCTTCTATTTCTTCCCTTCCATAGGGTCTAGAGGTATCTCTGGTTGCTATAGTTCAGTGGTCTACACCTAAGTTACCATTTACCCAGAGCATCTACACCCACTATCGGTGAGTATGCCCCATTTCTCAGATCCCCCATGGGTAGTAGATTCAGTCTTCTGTCTCTGCAGACCTCACTTTCTGCTCTTCCTGCTTTCTCTACCTCAGGCTGCCTAGCATCCGCTTGGACCGTCCATGTTTTGTAATGACTGCCTCATGTAAATCCCCCGTGCAAGTTCACGAGCGTTTTACTGTTACCTATACACTGCTCAACAATTTACAGGACTTCCTTGCTGTTAGGCTTGTCTGGACCCCAGAGAATGCACAGACTGGTAGGTATTCATGCCAGTGTCAGCAACTAGAGTCTTTAAGAGAGGAAGACAGCTTAAGTCCTGGGGGCCATGAACCAAAAATGAAAATGAAAGGTCTTAGAAATTCTGCTAACCTATTTTTTACCCCTCTTTCTTGTTAGGAAAGCAGCTATGTGAAGAAGAGCGCAGGGCTATGCAGGCTGCCTTGGACTCTATTGTTTGTCATACACCACTCAACAATCTTGGTTTCTCCAGAAAGGGTACTGCGCTCACTTTCAGTGTGGCCTTCCAAGCCCTAAGGGCTGGACTTTTTGAGGTAACTAGGGGTAACGGAGGTGGGGGGGAGAAATAGGATATCCTGACGACTGGTATAGAGGGGCTTTCAGAGTGGATGAAAAGATGAGAGCTGCAGCATGGAAGAGGTGGAAACTAGAACTTAAGTTTTGCCAGTAGGAAGGAAGATCAAGGCTTTTCCAGCACTGGAAGGGGGCTGGAGTACAGAGGCTTAACCCTTCTGGTCTCCCTACTGTAGTTGAGCCAGCACATGAAGCTGAAGTTGCAGTTTACTGCCAGTGTATCCCACCCCCCACCTGAGGCCCGGCCTTTGTCACGAAAGAACAGTCCTAGCAGCCCTGCTGTTCGAGACTTCATGGAGAGACATCAGGGTAGCCTGGGCCGGTCCCAGTCCTTCTCCCACCAGCAGCCCTCCCGAAGCCACCTCATGAGGTATGAAGCCAGGGAAAGGAACTCTTTGATGTTCTGGATATCTGGGGTCCTGGGAAGGTTCCAGAACAAAGGCCACATTCTTGCACTAACCACTTACTGTATACCCTAGGTCAGGCAGTGTGATGGAACGCCGGGCCATCACACCTCCTGTGGCCTCCCCAGTAGGCCGCCCCCTCTACCTGCCTCCGGATAAGGCCATGCTCTCTCTGGACAAGATTGCCAAGCGTGAGTGCAAGGTCCTGGTGGTTGAACCTGTCAAGTAGGGAAAGCTGGATCCCTATTCCCTATTCAAACACTCCTAGAAATTGGAAACCCCCTGGAAGGGGTCCTCGTTTTGTGGCTGCTGTCTCTCCTGGGATGCTCCCTGTGGAACATGTGGGAGATGATGTAGCTGTCTGTCTGTGTCTGCTGTTTAAAGGAAAGGGTTGAAGTTGAATTGGGAACTAGGGCTGGGGGAAAAAAAGCCAACAGTATTTCCTTATGTTCCTGTCCGGGAGGGCTGGTCCCATCCCCAGTTCTGTTCCCCACTCTCCCTCACCCCACTTTCTGGTTCTAAGTTTACAAAATATTTTTCTTATACCTATGACATTCCTCTTCCCCCAACCAGCAGGGGCTGAATTTGGAAAATGGTAATGATTCAGTGGATCTCAATGGTTGCCCCCCTCCTCAGACTCAGGTGGGGGGGGCGGCAATGTTATGTTTTCCTCCGCTCCCCCAATTCATGTTTATAACCTCAAGCACTTTAATTTAAAGGTTTTTGTCTGTCCGTGTAATTTCTTCATGTCTTCTCGTACTGCTTCCAACTGAATTGAGACCATTAAATGTCTGCCCAGGAGGAAGGAGAAATTAATTGCTGTCTGTCTATTAAAGGAGTGGGCAGAAGTGTCAGGGCTGGGGTCATCATGAGCCAGTCATTTCACTTCCTGGGCCTATTTCCTCATCTGTGAGGAATCAGACCAAATGGTCTCTAAGATCCCTTCCAGCTGTAAACCTAAGATAACACTATTCTTAAGAGAGGGAAGAAAGAAATAGGACATATCCACACACACCTCAAGGGTACTAGTGTCAGACACCATGTTTATTGGAAAGAAGGGAGAGTATCCCTGCCCTGATCCCCTTTTACACTGAGAAAAAAACCCAACCCTCTGCCCACTGAGCAGGGATGGGGAGAAGAGATGAAGACAAGGCAGAATGACTAGATTCTATTAGGGAAAGTGGTAAAATCACGTATGTGGAAAAGCAGTAAGCTTACAGAGATACTCTTAACCTTCCCCTCCAATCCCCTGTAGTCTCAGACATTGATGGGTTCACGGCTGTGATTCTGTCTTTTCACCACAAACACCTTCTGTCCAGATACAGTCACCAACAACGTGTGTTCCCCGAAGACCACTAGGAACAAAGGGCCCCCCCCAAAGACAAAAAGTTGGCTAGAATCAAAGCCAGAGAACCCCACACCCTGAGGGTTGGGGAGTTGAGGCTGAATGGTTTTAATTAGGTAAAAAGCAGAATAAGAATGGCTTGGAACTTGGGGAAGAGGCAATGAGGGGATTTATACTTTCTTGAGGAAAGGAGATTTGTGAGAGCTCCTTTCATGATCCAGGGGTCAGGGACTTACCAGACAGGCGTTTGAAGGGCATGTCAAGGCCACGGTACAACCGGAAACCACAGGCTGTGCTCACTAGCTCAGAGATTGCACCAGCTGCTTGTTCATCATTCTCCAAATCACCAGATGACTAGATGATAAGAGTTGAAACCAAAAATTAAGAGAAGGATCACATGAACAAAACAGTGTATTTTTAATCTCTTCCCACCTCCCTTCACAAGTGCCCCCCCCCCCCAATACACACACTGGCTCTTTCCCTTTTGGCCAGCTTAAGGGAAAGGGGGAAAAATACCAAAAAAACAAAAAAAATCCTTGCTTGAGCCTGCTACCTATTCTGGTGACCAACCATATCATAACTTTCTTTTGCCACCACTTTTCCAATGAGCCAGTGGTTTACCTTTGTCCTTTCTCATTCCTTCCCCAAAACCCCTTGCAATTTGGCTTCTGTAGCCTTCAGTCTACTGAAACGATGTGCAAAGGTTACCAATGACCTGTCCAAACCAACAGGCTTCTCATCTCCCCATTTCTGTGGTCCCCCCAGTAGAAGATACGAGGCTGTTTCATTTTTGTTTCTGTATTTCTAATTCACAGAAGGCATTTAAAGAATACTTGTTTACTGACTAACATCTAACACCTGAGCACCTTGTTCTTTCCTGAACACTGTCCTCCCTCAATTTGGGTGACACTGCACAGACCTAGTTTAGCACTTAGCTCACTTTTTTTTTTTGCATTCTTCATTTCTTCTCTAACTTCCTAAATGGAAGTATTAACTCAAAGGATCATTCTACTGGAGAACCCAACTCTTTAAAAAAACAAAAAGTTTTCATGCAATTTAGAGAGCTGTGTCTTCTAAGAGGAAAAAAACAATTCTGCAAAATTCATCAATGCATGCCAAGTTCCACATCCGTAGACCCCCATCTCCAAAAATGGAAAAAAGTGCATTCGTACATCTCTTCATCAAAACCAAGTTTAACTATTCCATTTACACAACATTCAGTTTTTATTTTTTTAGTTCTTTGGATTTACATTGCAGTAGTCATTTTGGATACTATTTTCTTGGTTCTCCCTACTTCATTTTGCATCAGCTTAATAAGTCTTCCCATGCTCCCTGTTTTCTTCATATACTTTGTTTCTTATGACACAAAGGATATTGCCCTATATTCATGTACCACAATGTATTTGGCCATTTCCCCAATAAAAGGGTACTTATTTAAATAAATGTCATATGTTGAATCATTCATTTTTAAGGCTTTAACAACTATGTTGAAGATTCTTAAATCTATCATCTCTAGCCTTGCTTAATCTCCCAAATTCTAGACTCACCTCCCTTACCTACTGAACATTTTTATTTGGATATTCTATAGTCACTTCAAAGTCTAAAATAATAATGCCTTATATTCACGTTAAATTTTAGTTTAACAATATAGTTGTTGGATGACTTGCAATGTAAATCTAAAGAGCATTAAAGAAAAAGGATGAAGAGAGAGAACTGCCTGAGTATATCCACAAAGCTAGATACTATAAATCTATGGCCTTAAAACATCTATATGCAAATGCCCACATTTAGGCAAGAAGCAAAAGGAACACAAGGAGGCAAGATGATACTCATACACGGAATATGGCTCTGGATAGGTATACCTTATTATTGGGAAATGTTGTCCAGTCTTTTCAGTCTTGTTTGGGTCTTTGTGACCCCATTTGGGGTTTTCTTGGTAATGATATTGGAGTAGTTTGCCATTTCCTTATCCAGCTCATTTTAAAGATGAGGAAACTGAAGCAAACAGGGTTAAGTGACTTGCCTAGGGTTATACGGCTCCAGTGTCTGAGGCTCAATTTAACCTCAGGTCTTCCTGACTTATGGCCCAACACTCTATCCAGTCTGCCACTATTAGGAAATAGGCTTAAGTTAACAATTTTCTTTGTTCCTCTAGGCAGTCTTCAGTATAAATTCTGATTTTGAGTAGATATATCCTTTTACCAAAGGTGTGAAGGGGAACCTGGAATTCCTATTCTTCATGATAGTTTTTAAATTACCTTTCTTTAATCAGGGGCAATATATTATAAGTTCCATGGAGGCAGGATAGATATTCTATATTTAATCTTTGTTTCTCTCTATATACTTAATACATTGTTTTGAACAAGTCAGATACCTCATAAATGTGTATTTTTTTAAATACCAAAAAAACCTTATTAAGGATAGATAAAAAGAGGTAGGTACTATCTATTAAGATGGTTTTTCTCAGATAGTCAAGGAGATGACAGAGAAAAAAAGCATTTGGGTAACAAACAAAAGAAAGAAACCAATCATTTTGTCATCAAGGTATACTAGAGAACTACTAGACAGAAAAAGGAAGTAGATGAGTTCAGGAAAGAGATTAAAAGCCTGGCACAATTACCAGGTATCTACTAGAAATCCTTCTTCTCTGTCAAAAGCAGAGCAGCTAATAACTTTGATTTGCCTTAATTTCATCCTTCAAAAGGTATATTTAAAAAACCCCCAGCAAATTCTACATAGAATCTAATTCTCACTGAGGAAGAACTGGTGGAAATGATAGGACTTTTTTTGGGGAGGGGGGAGTTAACACCTCCTTTTAGAGTTTGTGATAAAAAAAGAAACTGGCCATAATTTTGCCACTTATAAATCTTGTGGAGATAAAAGAAATGCCATCTCCCAGGGTCTTTTTTTCCACTTAGTCACCACCTCAGGTAACTCATCATCTGTACTACTACAACAGTCTTCTAATTGGTCTCACTGCCTCAAGTCTTTCCCCACATTAATCCATCTTTCACCCATCTCCCAAAGTGTGTAACCCAAAAAGCACAGGTCTGACCTTGCTACACCCTAGTCAGTGAACTTCAGGGCCTCCCAAACTCCTTTGTTTGGCATTTAAAACTCTGCAAAACATAGCCTCTTCTATCTTTACAATCTTCTTCCATATTATTTCCCATCCTTGTACTTTGGTCCAGCCCAGCTGGCCTACTTGCAGTTCCTCACATGTGACTCACCTAATGCCATGCTTTTGCACTGGCTTTCGAGCTTGGAATGCTCTCCCCTTTCTAACTCCACATTTTAGAATCCCTGGCTTCCTGGAGATTCAGCTTGAGCACCATTTTCAGCAGAAGGCTTTTCCCAGACTCTCATGGCTAGTACCTTCCCAAGTTATCCTGTATCTACTGTTATCTTGTATCTACCTATTTATGTACATGTTGTGTCCCCTAGACATGTAGTAGAATGTAAATTCCTTGATGGCAGGGACTGTTTTTGCCTTTTTTTTGTATATCCACCACCTAAGAATGTCTGGCTCATAATTTAAGTGCTTAATAAATGAATACTGATAAATTGGCTGAAATAGAACAGATTCCCACTAACTGGAGAGTGACTAAACAAATTGTGGTACATTGAAGTAATGGAATGAAATAATAAATATAAAGAATTTTGGAACACAATGGAAGACTTAATATGAACTGATTACAGAATGAGGTAAGCAGAACCGGAAAATAATACACACAATGACAACCACACAGGGAACAAAACTCAATAACCAAGCTTGGTCCTCAAAAAGAAAATTCAGTTCCCTTCCCTCTTTGCAGAAATAAGGGGGAATAGGGGTGTGGAATATCATATGTACCCTCAAACTCAGTTAATACTGTTCGGTTTTGCTGGGCTTCCCCCGCTTCCTTTAAAAAATCTGTAACAAGAGCTTGCTGACTTGGGAGAATGGAAGCATTTTCAACAGTATGACATAAAAACAAAAGGCATCAATTTTTTTAAGAAAAAGAAAAAAAATAAGACACTGCTTCCAATAACTAGATATTTGTCCCTCTGTATTTTACCCTCGTCATTCCGGACACCAAGCCAAAGACACTGACAACCAGGGAAGTGTCCAGAGGACAACTAGGATGATGAAGGGCCTTGAATGTATGTTATATGAGGACTGACTAAAAGCATGTTTAGCCTGGAGTACAGATGATTCAAGGGAGACACGATATCTGTGTTCAAATATTTGAAGGACTGTCATATGTAAGAGATATTACTTGTTTGGTCCTAGAGGGCAAAACTGGGAACAATGGGTGAAAGCTGCAAAGAAGCAAATTTAGGTATGATGTTAGGAAAAATAAAACAATCAGTGCTGTACAAAAAGTGGAACTGGGCTGCCCTGGGAGTTGTGGAGTTTCCCTTTATTGGAAGTCTTACACTGCAAGCTGAATGACCACTTGCCATTTACATGTTCTAAACACAGAGATACCTTTGGCCATAGGTTCAACTAGATGGCAGCTCAGTTTCCTTCCAATTCTTCAGTCTACGGTTCAGTTTATAAGTTTTACAAGTAAAACTTACACTTATATGAGGCTTTAAGATTTATAAAAAAAGCTTTCCTCACAACAACCCTATGAAGTACAAAGGACAAATAATCCCAGTTTACAGGTAACAGGTTCAGAAAGTGATGTCCAGTTTCACAAAATTACTAACTCTCATACCTGGAATTCAAACCATGTTCCCCTGACCGCTCTTGCTGAGGTGAAACAATGGGAATCTGAATTTACTACTTTATCTTAAAACTTATGATACAGATGATGAAAGCTGGCTATATTCTGACATTCCCCCTTTAATCTGAGAATGGGAGAAAGAAGTGAGAGAGATCTTATGGACTAAATTCTACAGGGAAAGTTAGTCCAGGAAGAATGGGAAAAAGTGTCAGGAGGTGCTGAAACTGGTGAGGGAATATAAACATCAAAAGTTGTTTTCAGGCTTTGTTTTTAAGTTAATTGGAGAAGAGAGGATGAAAAGAGCTGGTAGTCATGTAGCATTCTTTCGCAAAGCACTTTTAAGTATATTTTCTTATTTCATCTTTATATTAACTCTCTGAAGCTGATAATACAGGTATTATTATTCCCATTTTATAGATGAGGAAACTGAGACTCAACAAATTAATATATGTGACTAGCTCTCGATCACTGTTTCCAAGTATCTGGGGCAGGAGATGAACCTTACTCCAACCCAACACTCTTTCCACTCTACCATTCCCTAAGGATCAAAGAGATGATCCTCAGATTGAGGATAATGCTCAGAGTAGATGGGACAATAATAACAGATGACAGAGATGGTCATTTCTATTTTGTTAGAATGTAAACTACTCATGAGTAGGGGCTGTTTCATTCATTCTATTTGTATCCTCAGCCTGACAGGCATGTGCTTAATAAATACTGACCGTTTCTGTTTTCTCTAACAAGGGGAGTGATCTTTGGACTGGAAAGGAAATAACAATGATGGCTACTAGAGATGAAACCCAAGATGAAACCCTTAATGAGGCCGGGTCATCTGGATAACACCTCAGGGTACTGAAAGAATTGGCAGGCATGACTGATAAGCTCAGTGATCACTAAATAACTGTGGAAAATGGGAAAGGTACCATAGGATTGAAGGAAGACAATTCTCCTGATTTTCAAAAAAGAATACTCTTGAGTCTAAAAACTAGTGAGTTTGACCTTGACTCCTGTCAAAATTCTCAAAGCTCTTATTAATAACGTAGTTAGTAAAAATCTAGACAAGAAAGCATGGTGGTGCACACCTATAATCCTTGTTACTGGGGAGGCAGAAGATCCCTTGAGTTGAGCAGCTTGAGTTAAAGCTGGCTGAGTAACTGCACTAAGTCTAGCAAGAATATGGTTGAGTCCCTGGGAGAAGTCGGTGTCACCAGGCTGCTTAAGGAGGGGCAAACTGGCCCAGCTTGGAAATGAAAGAGGTCAAAGTTTCTGAGTCAGTCAGTAGAGGGGTTATACTCATTAGTGGCCACTGCACTTCTACCTTGGGCAAGTTGGGGAGAAAAGAAAGCAGCAACTGTAACAAGTTAGCATGGCTTGAACCAAAACAAGCCATGCCAGACCAACCTTATTTCCTTTTTTCGGACAGAATTACTAGGCTACTGACCTAATGATCAAGGAAATATTGTAGATACAGCTTACCTAGATTTTATTTCTTTGTTCTACACCCCAAGGAAGTTTTTATTAAACACAAGCAAACAGTCTACAAATCAAAATTGTAACATTTAACAATGGCAGGCTTCTCAGAGACAAATAAGTCAATATTACTGGTAGGCACCTAGTACTCAGGATAAAAAAAAAGGAAGTGGAAATATCGGGGCCTAACTCTTTTGTCTTTTTAATGAAAGGACATTTCTTCCAGGTGTCACTGGGAATAAGCTTCTACATGGCATCCAAAGTGTCTTCCTACCTGCTGCCCCACAAAATTTATAAAAAGAATTGATGAGTGAATGATCAGTTGTTTCCTCTCCACTTTCATTGCCTTACACCGTCATCCTCAGTTTGGTCAAAGCCATTATTCTCTTTCTATTCCTCTCCCACCTTTTCAACCCTCTGGGTCTCAGTCAAGACACCTGGCTAGTAGCAAAGATGCCTGGGTTGCTTTCCCCATTCCATTTCTGAAAAGTACATGCACAGCACCACCATAGGAAAAATGTATAGGACTTGGAATCTGTTCCTGTGATTCTCTCCACTGACTACAGTGGGTAAGGGGAACTTAGTGTTTGATTAACTTCTTTCAGGCTCTAAACGACCTGGTCCTAGACGTAATTAGAGATTGCTACCCATCCTTCTCCTAGAGAAACAGAAGTTATGAGGGCCTGAACTAGGGTGCTAGCTGCCTGAATGAACAGAAGGGAATGGATATGAAATGTTGTACAGGTAGAACTGGTGGTACTTGGCAAATGACTGGAATTATGGATTTGAGGAGAGAGGGAATGAGTGAGTCAAGATTTGAATTTAGGTGACTGGAAGGATAGTAGCATACACAGAAGGAGTAGTTTTAGTTGGAAGAAAAGGTGAAGAAAATGAGTTTCATTTTAGACATGTGAGGTTTGAAATACCTATGAGTCATTCAGATAGCTATATCTAGCAGGCAGTTGATAATTCAAGACTGAAGCTTGAAAGGGATTTGGATTGTGTGTGTGTGTGTGTGTGTGTGTGTGTGTGTGTGTGTGCGCGCACGCACCCACGCGTGCATTTAGGAGTTTTCTGCATATGGAAACTGAAAATGCAGAACTAGGCAAGGGGATATAAATAAAAAAGAGAGCCCAGCACAGAGCCTTGGGGGACGCTCAGAATTTGGCGGCAAGACATGGATATAATCCATTAAAGGATTCTGAGGAGCTAAATATCAAGGAGAAGAACCAGGAGAACTACTATGCAGCTATGAGAGCTAAAATTAACCCATCCATGAGCATTTATTAAGAACCTACTATGTGCCAGGCACTGTGATGGGGATACAAAAACAAAACTGAGACAGTCCATTCCCTCAAGGCCTTCACATTCTACCAGAGGGTTACATGTTCACAGCTAAGTACAATCAGGATAGATCCAAAATAAATACAAAGTGGTGAGAGGGGCACTAACAAATAGGGGAATCAGAGCCTTAAACAGGTAGTGTTTCCAAGGAGGGAGAAAATTCTAGGGGTAGAGTTTAAAAAGGCAGGAAATGGAATTTTGTGTACTGGGAACACTAAGTAGGGCAGTTTGGCTCGAATGTGGTATATGAGGGAGAGTTAACTTAGACTGAAGTCAAAGCTTTAAATATAAAATGATAGTACTGAAGCTTCTTGGGTAATGACACAGATATGCATTTGAGAAATATCAATTTGACAGCTATGCAAGGGATGGACTGGAGAAAGGAGAGACTTGGTTCAGGGATACCCATTAGAAGGCTATTACAACAGCCTAGGAGAGAGGTGATGTGAGCTGGGCTACAGTGGTTGTGGGGTGAGTAGAGAGAAGGGGATAGATATTTAGGATAAAGAATTAACAAGACTTGGCAAATGATTGGATGTGGTAAGTGAGAGTGAGTGAAGATACACTGATGTCTCCTAGGTACTGAACTTGGGATAAATGAATGAATAATAGTGCCCTTGGCAGAAACAGTGAAGTTAGGAAGAGATGTAAGTTACAGGGAAAAAGATAGTAAGTTTTTGTTTTGGACTTGCTGAGTTTGAGATTCCTATGGAATATGCAGGTGGGGATTTCTAGCAGGAAGTTAGTGATGGGAGACTGGAATACAAGAGAGATGCAATACATTTGGGAGTTGTCTGCACAGAGATAATAGTTAAATCCATGGGAGCTTAAGGATAAAGATTATGCATGCTTTATGGATCAAACTAAGTACATATTTCAAATTAGAAGCTGTAGGAAGGAAGAGATAAGTGGAAGGGTCACAAATCATTAAGGCGCTATCAAGGATCAAGTCATGTCTTTCTTCTCTTCTCCCCAAGACTTACCGCCAGCACGGCTCCTTCACTCAGTACCAAGTAGCCCAGCTGGTCAGGGATACGCTCCAGCCCCTGGGTCAATGCAGATGTCTAGAAGAAGCACAGTAAATTATGAGAAGGGAAAAATCAGAGGAAAGAGTTAGTCTGAGATCTTTCCTACTTACTTTCAAACCACTATTCCTCCTGCTGCTGATGCTACACTTCCCCTGCTCCCGATGCTACACTTCCCCTGCTCCCCTATTTTCCTTACACGTCTCTCCCCTTGCCAAGACTTTAGACTAGGACAAATAATAATTGCCGATATTTATACAGGGCTTTGCAAGCACTTTTGATCCTCACAACAACCCTGTAGGGAGTAATCACTACAGGTTAATTACTATGTCCATTTTAAAAATAAGAAAATAGGATCAAGAGAAGTTTAGGGACCAGCTCAGTGTCACACAGTGTCACAGATGGAATTTGAAGTCTCTCCTGATTTTCAGTCCAGCTCTCTTTTCATTATGCTGATGCCCAATACACTATTTCTTCTCAGTGCCCAAGTGCCTTATTTCCCTCCTTCAAGTTCTAAACACTCAGATTTCTGTTCCTTCCCTTCAACTCACAACCCCAAATCTTCCCTTCTCCTTGAAATGCTAATTCAAACACAACAAAAGTTTATCATTCACTTATGTGAGTTAAATTTTCTAATCTCCTTGCCTCAAGGCTCTCCTCTCCAGTGTATCTTCCATAGTTGCCAAACTGATGGTCCTATGATACAGGTCTGACCTTATCCCTCTTCCGCTCAGAAGCTCCAACAGCTTCCCCTTGCCTCTAAAATAAAATGCAAACTCCTCCCTTAATTTTTTAAAGCTCTACAGTCTGGCTCCAGCTTACCTTTCTAGGCTTACTGCACATTATTCTCCTTTTCAACTAAGCTGGCCTGCTTGTTCTTCCTCATAAATTACAATCTGGACAAACCGAGGACTTTTGCATAGAATGTACTCATGGGATCATAAGGCCATCTATTTAGAGATGGAAACCTCAGAGGTTATCTAGTACACTCCCCTCATTTTACAAATAATGAAAATGAAGCCCAGAAAGATTAAAGCAAGGTTTCACAGTAGCCTCGGGGGTGGGAAGTGAACCTCCAAATTCAATTCTTGAGTTTTTCAATTCAATTCTCCAAGTCAAGTCTTGACTCCAAGTCCAGCATTCATTACACTGCCACCACACTGCCTCCCCTGATAACTCTCTTCATAACCGAACACCAGCTTTGTTCAAAACTCGATTGAGTACTACTTCTGCCTGTTGGCCCCAGTTGCTGGGTAGGGCCTTCCCTTTTAGAAATTACTTATATTTTGCATTTAATTGCTGTGCACGTGTCACTTTGATCTGCCAAAATAAAGTCATTCCTTTGAGCGCAGGGCCTGTTTCCTTTTTTCTATCCCCAGCAGTTGGAGAAAAGCCGGCCCCTTAACTGCTTAAAGCTTGTTGATAAATTAATTGCTAGGCACAGTACCAGGAAAGACAAAACTGAAACAGATCGAGTCCTCAAGCTTTCTTCGGGGGGAGGGGACAGTCAGGACAGGGTGAGGAGGAGGAGCACGAACTATCCATATAAAAAATAAAGGGATTTCTTTCTCCCACCCCCCTTCCCAAGTCTCCAAATCAACGAGCATTTATTTATTAGGCGGTGATTATGTACCGGAAACTCAGGGGACAAAAATGTCCTAGGCCCTGTCCTCACGGTGCTTCCGTTCTTCTCGGAGGAAACACTATGCAGCCTGCAATCCTTACGGGCCCTTTCCTGCCTCGGGCTCCTTCTCCCTTTAACATCATAGCCCACTTCCCATCGCTCCCAGAAAACACCACCTCCCCACGCCGCCCTCCCCCCTTCCTGGAGACCCCTCCCCGGCCCCTTCTCTTCCCTCCGAGGCTCCACCAGACCCGACCACCCCCAACTCGCAGGCCCTTCCATCCTCTGCCGCCTCCACCTCCCCCAGGCCCGACACCCCGGAGCCACCTCTTTGAAGGGCGGTTGGGGGGGGCATGGGGCGCTGCACTGGGGGGAGAAGGGGAGAAGGAGAGAAGAAAGGGAAGGGAAAGACCAATGCGCATGCGCCATCGCTTTCTCACCATCTCAAGCCGTAGGTGCGGAGAAAGCTGGCAAAAAGTGGGGCCGCTTCCGGGTTGTCACCTATATCACGTGCCGGGACGCGGCCTCCCTACTCCCCACCATTCCTTTCCGTAGGGACTTGGGCACCAGGCCTATACCACTCACTGATTGGGCAACTGAGACGCCACTCAAGACTCAGCCTATCCGAGTTACTTCCACGCCCCCTCTCCCTAGGCTGGATATCGGTCGCGCACGCTCGTTCTTTTAGTTTCTCCCTCTCTTCTCTCCTCCCAGCCTTCCTGACTATGTGAATGATGGGTTGGGTGTGGGGAATGGGGAGGAAAGCGGGACGGGGTTATTAGAAGAGGCAGAGATCGAGGTTGGGGGCTACTTATGGCTTTATGGTGCTTACCATTTACTATAGAAAGACGCAGTCCTCTTATAGGCGTGGATGAACGTTTGTAGAGGACTTCTATATATTAACTTGATTTACCCTGGGAAGTAGGTGGTTTTATCCCCATTTTACATACGAGAATATTGAGGCAGACAGAGGTTCAATGACTTTTCCAGGGTTATACAGTTTGAACTAATGCCTTCCAGAGGCTGTCCACGGCGCCACTTAGCCATCCCTACCCTACCACAGGCCACAGACAGCCTGCAGTTAATGAGTGCATGTGTCCCTCAAGACTCTTATTAATGTGTGATTTCTTTGGTCTAGGGAACTCCCAGCACAGGGAAAGACCACAATCTCCCTTATCTGCTACTTTAGTTGACAAGGGAGAAACCCAAGAGGCACAAGAGGTAGTCACTTTGGGGTCCCTAGTCACAGCCAGGGAGAGGGAGGGTCTTATATTCTACATTCCTTCAGTCATTCGGCTGCTGAAATCATTAGTCACAATTCTGGATGATAGCTGATGCTTCTAGGAAGAGACCTGGAGAGTCTGGGAGGTGGAGTGTCACCATACAAAATTTAGCACAAGACAGGACAGGATAGAAAGAAAGTGGAAAAGAAAAACATAAGGTTCAGTAAATGAGAGGAAATATAAAATGAAGGGGCAATCAGAGAAGATGAACACAGGGCAGGCCCTTGGGTCCTGCATGGCTTTAAGTGGCCAACACAGGTGAAGCAGGCTAGTTTTTATAGGGTTCCCATCACTGTCAAATAGGAACAGACATAGTTTTGAGCTTCTCTAGGGCTTCTTCGTTTAGCAGGTTGAGGAAGCTACTATATTTCTTACTACATACCTCTTCAAGACCTGCGCAGTTCCCATAACTCACACTACCAGTGAAGAAGAAGGTCTAGGTTTGCTCCTTCACTGTTTCTGTCTCTTGCTGATTCTTGGATCAGCTTTCTGCTTGTTCAAAGAGCTTCTGTCTTTGCTGTCCAGGAATTCTACTTGATCTAGAAAATTGGCATGGTCTAGGAATTCCCCTACTCAGAAATGCATCTCTGCTTGGTCTAGACCATCAATTCTTAACCTTTTTTGCATAGATTTTTTTGCGTCATTTTGTGTCTGCCAATCTAGTGAAGCTTGTGGACTCTTCAGAATAGTGTTTTTAAATGCACAAAATTAAATACATAGGATTACAAAGAAGACAAATTACATTGAAATATAATTACCAAAAAATTTTTAAAACAAGTTTATGGATCCCAAATTAAGAACCCCTGATCTAGATATTAGGTGTGACCCAAGGACTGCTGCTACTTTGTCCTCTTTATCAGGCAATGAACATCATGTTTTCTGGAGGGCTCACATGGTTCCTTGGAGAGACTGCACTGATTTTTGCTAATCTTCCTCCCAGGAAATGAATCTGTATACCTCTTTGCCTCGATGGCCTGTGTAACCTCAGTTTTCTAGTTTGATATCAGCAGTAGTCTTGAAGAGGGAAGTTTCAGTTGAGCAAAAGGATCAGAAGTCAGATTGCTAGAGATTGAAAAGTGAGTGCTTTCTAAGAGTTTGGGAATAAAATGAAGGAAAGATATAGGAAAACTATCTTGAAGTAATGGCAAGGTCAAGTGAAGGATATTTTTTAAAGGTGTGAGGTACTTCCCATTTGACATGTGAACAGTTTGGTTGCTGAAAGGGAAAGAAAAAGTATATTTCAACATGGAAAAATGATGCAATCAACTTCTAAAGAAACATAGTCTCACATAAAATATTGAGGAGAGGGGTAGCTAGGTGGTGCAGTGGATAGAGCACTGGCCCTGGAGTCAGGAGAACCTGAGTTCAAATCCAGCCTCAGACACATAACACTCACTAGCTGTGTGACTCTGGGCAATTTGCTTAACCCCAGTTGCCTCACAAAAAAAAAAAAATTGAGGAGAGACTAATTGTTCTAACAACCAAATAGAGAACTGCCTTCAGAGGAATTGTACAGAGAGGACATGTTTGAAGATTAATCAATTATTAACATAATAATAGCTACATTGTGGTCCATAAACTCATTTGCATGTAACTATTTTTAGAGTTTTAAAGTTTATAACTGGGAAATTGTAAATCAAATAACTGGGAATAATGAGAATTATATAAGAATTTTGGGGTTCATACTTAGCAGAAAGATGGCTTTCTTGAGTTTGACCTCATAAGGTAAAAATGAATCATTGCCTACCAGCAGCTATAGAATTTAGCAAAAGAAGTTTGTGATGATTAAGAAGGTGTGAGAAACATAGTTTCTGGGTAATTTAATCATTTTATTAATAAGCCCAGCACATTACTAATAAAAGGATGGTCATTTGGCCATCTCTGTTGGACCAAAGACAATCATGGCATCAGACTCACAGTTTATACACCCTCAAAGAGTAGGTGTTCAATGAGAGGCTGAGAGTGACATCATGTCACCCTTAGAAACTATCTCTATACTCAGACCATTCCCACTCTTGGGCTATCTTATACATACACACACACACACACACACACATACATATATACCTATATACATATATATACATGTGTGTGTGTCTTATATATAGACAAAAAGGAACTGTGTGTGTGTGTGTGTGTGTGTGCATCTTATATATAGACAAAAAGAAACTGTCTCCTCCCAAGCTTGAATAGAACACAATGGGCTTCCCCACTTTAGATTAAATTCCTTGTAAGGTTGGGTAGGGTTTGACCAAGATGGAGGAGAGTTAATTCAATCTCATTATCAATAACATCCTTCAAGAGACTGAACTTAAAATCAGGACTTTGGAAGAACGGGAGAGCTCTGAATCTCCCCCAAGATACTGATTACTAATAATAATTTCTCTCAAAGTATAGGAAAAGATAGAAGAATCTGGAGAGTGGGTTAAACTAAGGAGTTACAAGAAACTGATGACAGAATATATATATATATATATATATATATTATATATATATGTATGTATGTATATATATGTATATATATATATATAGAGAGAGAGAGAGAGAGAGAGAAAGAGAGAGAGAGAGAGAGAGAGAGAGAGAGAGAGCTATGAGAAATGCTGTTTATAGAAGACAGAATACAGAACCTAAGCTGAGCTGACAGTAAGGCTTTACAGTGGTTTTGCTGGGAGTCTGCTGATTGGAGAGAGGCATTACTTTGTTGTTTGGCTAGAGTAAGGCTGGATCAGCTGTGAAAACTTTTCAGTTTTTCTAGTAATAGGAGAGGCAAATTCTGTGGTTGTGTACAGTGATTCAGCTTATTACTCTCTAGTGCCACCTACAGACCAGAATAGAGGGAAACCCCTCAGAGGTGTCTGTGTAGTCATCCTTCCTGGTTTAAGAGAAAAAGAGGAAGGGAAAATCGGTTTTGTGTGTGTGTGTGTGTGTGTGTGTGTGTGTGTGTGTGTGTGTGTGTGTGTGTGTGTGTGTGTATATGTGTGTATATATACATACACACAGACACATGTATTTGAGATATATTTTTTTTTCTTTTTTCTTCCTGTGAGCTGTGCTTCACTCTAAGAAGTTCAAAGCTGATTGGACCATGCAGAATCCCTTGGGGGTTTTTTGCAAAATGGAGGAGTTTGGCAGTTTTCTGACTCAAGGGAACTGCTTATCACTGAAAGAGCATAATACTCTCAAGCTCACTGTTAAGAATTGCTGTGAGTAAAAAGAGCTTGTTACTGCTTCAGCAGCTTGAAAGCAGAGGGAGAGTGGCTTACTAAGCTAGAGAGCAATGAAGACCAGAAGAAGAGCAACCAGCAAAAAAGCAGCTTCGCGCAGTATAAATTGTTCCTAAGGGACCAAGGACATCAACGCCTATAATCTAGAGTGGTGAGTTGCCCCAGACACAGGGGTTTCCTCACTCAAGTACCTCCTTGTTGGGTTTCTATAAGGGTGTGCCCCACTCTCCTCATGGATCTTATATACATTAGTGGGAATATTGTGACCCAGGTTTATGGATGGGTTGTAATGTTTTGAGAGTTACTTCTTTTTCCAACCATTCCATTTTGGAACAGTTCTAATTGTTAAAAAGGGTTTTTTTGACATTAAATCTAAATTTGCCTTTCTCTAATAGTCATTCATTTGTTTTAGTTCTGCCTTCTGGGACCAAACAAAATAAATCTAATCTCTTTTCCACACAACAGCCCTTTGAATACAGCTGGGTCTTTTGTTATCCCAGCTCATCATGTCCAGTCTTTTCATCTTGCACATGAGGAAATTAAGGCCTACAGAGGTTAAGTGATTTGCCCAGCGTCAGTGACAATTGAGACTTGTTGACCGACAAAAACAATTTTAAAAAAAAACAACACATGATTATATAAGTAGGTGGGAAAAAAGGCTTTGACAAAATATAGTAGTCATTTATTTTAAAAGTGTCAAAAAACGTCAGAGTATGGCCCTTTAACCCAGAGGATCTAGCTGTTAAGGAATGTTAAGGGGTCCCCTAAACTTGTTTTTTTTGAGTTGCCATATTTCCAGAAACACTGGACCTGGAGTATATAGGAGGCCCTGAATATGTCAAGGACAAAGACTGCCCTGAACTGACACAATTTGTTGTTTGCATCCCAACCTGGACTCTTTGTGTGTCCTTGGGAGTCAAGCTAGTCTTTACTAGGCTAAGAAACTGCTTGTGCCATTGGGACTCTTGTAGATAAGCAGACTATCATATCTTCATTGTCTAGCAGTTCCCAAGGGAAAAGAAAGCAGCTTTTGCCATTGCCTTGCTCTTCCCCTGCAGGATGGGTTTTGTCATTTTCTCACCTTTACTGTACCTTTCCCCCTCCCCATGCCATATCCATTTAAGAGATTTCTGGTACCTCCTCCTCCCTTTGTCCTGCTGTTATAAATATGCATCTTCTGTATGGATTATGAACTCTTTGCTCTGGCTTTGGGTTCCACATGCACATTCATTTCTCTTGTCATGAACCTAGTTTTCAAGTAAGTTTCACGAAGTTGTGATTGCCTGTACATAGCCTTGGCCTAACACACAGGTGTTGTTCTTCCATGTGATACAGGGAAACTGGCCAATGCCTAATACACAAGGGGAAATATCTTTTTCTACTGTAGAAAACCAAGCTTTAGTCTTCCCTGCAGGTGAGCTGTCTCTTTATGATTTAGTATACCTAGATTTGGTCCTTCTCTTTGGAGACCTATCCCTTTCTGCTCCAAGTGTTCTCTTCAACCTCCTTGTCCCAGCCTCTCTGCTTATTAAGGCCTTTATTTTCATGACCAAGTCCTTCTCCTTAGGAAGGAATACATAGATCAGTTACTAGGTATTTTTGTTCCTCTTTCTCATTACATCTAGTATTTCTGAAAGAGCTAATAGGTCAAGTAATTCACAAAATAGAAATTGAGCGGTTTACCTATCCTTGACCTTGCTAGGAATTTTTTTTAAGTCTCCTAATTTTTTGACCAGTCTTTTCAATGATCTTATAATTTCCTTGTGTGTGTATATGCACATAATATATCTATATTAAATTGTATTATCAATTTTATAATTATGTATATATATTATGATTATCCTGAAGGTGAAAAACTATTTCAGCAGTCCTGCAAAACATTTCATGATTTAATGTTTAAGTCTTGTTAGTGTATGCTTATGAATATTTTCACTTAGCATTTATTTTACATAAAGAAATTAAATAGCTATTCTCTAACATACATTGTGCATTGAATGCCTTTCTACTCATCCTTTTGGTGGGACATTAGATATGGATCAAACCCAAGCTTTAAGTATTTTTTCCTTGGCACTCCAGGAAGGGGAGTATAAAGAACCAGAGAGTTTGAAATAAAGCCTAATCACTCTTTTAAGAGACTAGGTTCTTGAGAGACTGAATTGGGTCTGCATGAGTAGGTCCAGAGTTGAGAGGGGCCCTTTTGCGGAGAGGGAGGGAATGAATTCTGCTCAGATGAGTGGAGACCCAACTCAAGAGACTGACCTGAGGAACATCCTGTCCTGTCTCCAGGCTTCCCAAGACTCTGATGGCTACAAAGACCATCCTTCAATAAATTATATTAGGTACATGTAAGTTCTCTGTGTGGTCTTTTTCTCTTTTCCCTGGGTATGGTGGCTAATTGATCACAAATCACTCATTTTTAAGGCTGTTTGCCTCAAAATATGAGAAACAACATTAACAGGAGAAGCTAATTCCCCTTTTTTAATTATTATTTTCAAAAGTACCATAACTCATTTATTAAAAGGAATAGGACATTAATCTACACACCTAATCTCTTTTGACCTCAACTCCTGAGCCTGGAATGCTAACAACCATCTCCAATAAAACCAGCATTCCAAGCTGCCTCTTCCACTTTGTCTTTTTCACATGCCTACAGAAGTGGAAGGGAAAAGAATTTCCTAACACTGACATTTCCACCCCTACCCCTACAAAAGTATATGTACCTTGATTTCTAGACCAGTCTGGAGCATTTTGCATGAGATTTGCCTTATTGGTAATGCAACACTGTGTGCTTCTGTCAAAGACAGAGTTTGTTCTGGAGCTTTGGGAGAAGAGATATTGTCATTGAAAGAAAACGCTCCAGACATTCTTTTTGGAACTGACTCCAGTGGAGACAGAAAGAAAGACTTTAAAAACTCTAGTCATCTTCAACATAACCTTAATTTCCAGCTTGTCTCCCTAGACTAGACTTCAGGAAATTTTCCCTAGGATGAGATCAGACTCTATCTCCATCTGAAAAGCTCATTCATTTTGTATTTTTGTATTTTTTTTTTATGATCTATTCTAATCTGTATAACTTGTATTGTTGTTTGCTATTTTGCTTGGATAAATGGGTTTACTTGCTATTGACTATTTGTGATAGTCTTTTTCAGGTAACCAGCATTTGGTGGGAAGGGATTAAGTGTCCCTCTATAATGGGTAGGAAAACAGCTTTTGTTTTGAACCTATTGTATCCCTAGGCTAGCAATATTTAGGGAGGCAGATAGGAATAATTCTAGTCTGGTACCCCTCTTGAATAGGCAACTAGATGGTACAGTGGATAAAGTGCTGGGCCTACAGTTAGGAAGACCTGAGTTCAAATCTGGCCTCAGACACTTACTAGCTGTGTGACCTTGGGCAAGTCATTTAACCATGTTTGCCTCAGTTTCCTCATCTGTAAAATGAGCTAGAGAAGGAAAGGGCAAACTACTCCAGTATCTTTGCCAAGAAAACCCCAAATGGGGTCACAAAGAGTTAGACATGACTGAACAACAACATCCATCTTGGATACTGGAGGAAAAAGTGTCAAGCCTAGGAGTGCTTTTGAGGGCCTAATCATTTCCTGTTCCCCAACCATCAAGCTGGCTCTACTCCTCTGTTGAGGGCCAGAGCTGGAGAGTCTAATATGGGGTAAGGAATTTAGGTCAGAGCTTGACTCTTTCCTTTTCTTACCCTTAAGGGCTTATTTATTCAGAATATTTGGGTCACCAATTTCCTGTGCCTGGGAGGTGTTATAACACTCTGCCCCTTGAACCTTGAAGGCAAGCAGGTGTGAACAATTAAGGATGCGCATAAGGGCTGGGATTAGTCTAGTAAGAATCATGGGAATGCCTCAGGGATGATTGTTAGCTTTCACTACATAACCTGGACCCTCAGAATAATAAATTGGCTGTCTTTCACTGACCCGCCTGGCCCACATCTCTTCATTGCACACTCCTCTGTTTGATGCAACACTTAGTCACAGGCGACACTCCTCTCCGCTTGCTTCTCCATTTTGGACAGAACTATGTGGAATAGAAATGTCTCACCCTATGAATTCCTGGTGTTGCCATATTTATATTTTGGCATCCCACAAAAGAGTCACCTTTTAAACAGAGCATCTTGACTCTCTGGAATGCCTTTCCATCTATGTGTTGACAAACTAAATGCCCTTTTCCCTTTTCTATAACAAGAAGTAACAACATTGTCCAATGTTGATAACAAGGAAAGAATCTGCAGGTTTTGGAAATTAATTTATAATATTTCAGAGAAGACGAACACTAATAAGGTAAGATATAGTTAGTGATTCCAGCTTATCATAAAAGTTAAGAACTCTTTGTCAAATCAATAGCTCTTATAAAATTTAGGAGGGCCTAGTGTCTTCAGACTTCCACAGTCTCTTCCATTATACTATGGATTCTCCTTTCACAGTAGGACAATCTAGTCAGTGACATCCTGCCCCTTGCCATTACATACACCATTACCTACAAAATGATTGGTGTCATTTGGCAAAGCCTACCTTGCCTCTCTCAAGAACAGAACCTGCCTTTCTTCATATACTTTCCTCTTCAGGGTAAAGAAGAATGTATTTGTTCTTTCAGCACTTCAGAATCTAGTTGAATCCTTACTGATGCTAAGAGGGAGCTAAGTAGTTTGGGGTGCAGGTGGTTCAAGGAGACTGTTTTGGGGACTGGTATTTGTGGTTGGGGTAAGTAATCTTCTCTCCCAGGTACCCTCTCATCCTGCCTTCCTTGTGTCTTTCTTATTCCTCTTTTTGGTCCTGGAGGGAGTTGGAGCTTTTTGAATAGGGGAGTGACATGGCATACCTGTGCTTCAGAATGATCATAAGTAAAGGATGGGCTAGAATGGGGCCTGCATTAGGGTGGTGACTATATGAATGAAGGGAAGGGGACATAAAGGAGAGATGTGAATGTAGAAATTATAGAACTTGGCAACAGATTGAATAGTGGAGTCATAGAATAAAGAATTAAGGATAATACCTAGGTAGTGAGGCTGGGGGACTGGGAGGATAGTGGTGATTTCAGGTCAGTCATGAAGCTGGGAAGAGAGGAAGCTTTGGTGGGGGGAAAGAGAAAGAGTTTAGTTTTGGACATGTTGAGTTTAAGATGTCTACAGGACATCTAGTTTGTTTGAGATGTCTAATAGCCAGTTGGAGATGGGGGACCAAAAGTCAGGGCTGGCTATGTAGATTTGGGAATCATCTGCATAAAGATAATGATTGAATCTAAGGGACCTGATGAGATCACCAAATAAGGTAGAATAAACAGTCAAGAGGCACCCTTGGGGAGCAACCACGGCTCTCTGGCATGACCTGGATGGTGTGAAAAGATGTTTGTGAAATTTTCTGTTTCCACAGAAGTTGATGTAAAAATAGGATGCCTGGGATTAGTATATCTTGATTAGCAGGATTTAACTACAAATATTGACAAATAACTAATAGCTATTCTTACATACAAGTATTGACAAATAACTAACAGCTATTCTTGCATCTGCACATGCTCAATTAGCTTATGTGACACACCTTGCTTCTGTATCAGTGTGTGTGCTCTTTGGGAACAGCACACTCACTTCTTGCAAGAAATAAAATGAATCCCTTCTTCTGTTCACTCCGTCTTTGAGTCAAGTACTTTGCTCGTTTCTATCAATGAAGATCCAGCAAAGGAGACTGAGAAGAAGTGGTCAGACAGCAGGCAGAGAAGAACCAGGAAAGAGAAGTGTCATGAAATCCTAGAGAGGAGAGAGTATCTAATAGAAAGAAGGTGGTGATCAATGGTGTCAATATCTAAAGAGAGGTTAAGGTCACCTGTCTGTGATGAGCCTCTTTGTACTTAGGATAATCCTTAGACAACTGATCATAGTCTGATGCTGGGACAATATTTAAGGTCTTCCCAGATTGGTACAACCTGTCAGAGCCCGTGCTCTATCAACACAGCCTTTGAAAGCTCAGTATCATCTCCATGCCATGACTGAGGCATGGGAATAGAACTTTTGCTGAGGAACTATTAAGACAGAAAAAAAAATATGGTAAAATATATTTTAATTAAGAAAAACACATTTTGGGTTCCCTTCTAATTCTGGGTATTCATAAAATGGTTCTGCCATTAAAAATGTACTCTATGTGTTTGTTATTTTTATGCTGTTAATTTCATTTTGCATTTCATTTGTCAAAGTCTCATTCATATGCAATATTTCAAAAATTCATCACAAAATGTTTTCATTTGGTTTCAATGGTTTTCAGTGGTTTCAAAAGCTCCACCTAAATTTACCTCTTGGAAAATCTCTCAAAAATAGTTCATGTTTCATTTCCTATTAAAAGCTTTTTACTTTCTTCTCTGTGCGATCCAAAAGGAAACACATTCCCATTGTAGTTTAGAATACTTTTAGTTTAAAAAGTTGTAATTAATAAAACAATGATAAAACTCCAAGTGACATGCTGCTTAGGGAATCAATCATCTCCAGGCTTGGCTATAATAGCTATTAACTCTTTAATGGCTGAATTCAGATATTTGTTTTTCCAAGGAAACCAATACTCCCAGAGGCCATTGGCAGAGGAGAGCTACTGTTCATACCACACCACAGAATAATAGAATATTGACCACCCTCTGAGTGTGTCATGAAGCAATTCATCAGAGGATTCAAGGTCAGAAGATGCCTTTTTAAAAAACATTTATTTATTTATTTTTAGTTTTCAACATTCACTTTTATAAGATTTTGAGTTCTAGATTTTTTCCCTTCCTCCCCTTCCCACCTCCACAAGGCAGCATGTAATCTGATATAGGCTATATATGTACAATCATATTACACATATTCCCACATTAGTCATGTGGTGAAAGAAGAATCAGAACAAAAGGGGAAAATGACGAAAAAGAAAAAAGAGAGAGAAAATAGTATGCTTCAATCTGCGTTCAGACTCCATAGTTCTCTGGATATGAATAGCATTATCCATTGTGAGTCTTTTGGAATTGTCTCAGGTCACTGTATTGCTAAGAAGAGATAAGTCTATCAAAGGTGATCATTGCACAATGTTGCTGTTACTAGATACAATGTTTTCCTGGTTCTTCTCACTTCACTCAGCATCAATTCACATAAGTCTTTCCAGGTTTTGGTCAGAAGTTATCTTGATCTTCTCTCAGGGATAGCCACTTGCCATTTTCCCTGGGAATTTTTGCTTAATCACCTGCCATTTCATCTCTACTTTCTCCTCTGACTAGACTCTGGCAGTCCCATTGATATCTTCAGCATCCTAGCAGTTGTGGGAGTACCCCTAAGATTAATATATCAGTTTTCTATGAGTTACCTTACCAGGTGCACTAGACACAGAGTAAGCCCCTTTGCTGAAAGGAGCCAATCAGGAGATGGCAGTGAGCCAAAGTCTTGCTCACTACCAGAAGCGTTTGCTGGTGTTTGCTGGCTGACCTTGCTAATCTGTGCTACCACCACCCCTGCTAGCCCCTACCCCATTCTTTTTCCCTACCTCTCCCTGTACCTCCCCTTTGTGGTTTTCTAGCATAAATCTCCCCTGTCTCTCTTGGACTGTGGGCTTCCTTGTACTTTGTACTGGGGTGTCTCAGAACTAGTGTATGATTTTCCTCCTAATAAAATTTTTCTGTTTTCAAGTCAGCTTGGACTCCTGCATTTTGAGAAGTGGGCTCCATATGGTTGACACAGCCATGTCGTCAGGGGACCCTGGAGGCCTGAGATAGTTAGAGGAAATCTCCTGACTAGTGGTCACTCTCTTGTATTACACAGTGATATAGTGAGTGGAGCAGCCAATCAGTTGTGGGTTTTTTGTTTTTTTTAAGGATCCTACTCAATTTAACAATAACATTCCTATCACGTTATAGTTACAGTTACTTCCTACCTCATTTCTGCTTTTCGGAGTGTATAGGACAAGTTGAAAACCAAAGAAAAGCAAAAGAAACATTCATCTACCTAGATACAGGGGCTTCACATTCATGGAGTACCATATGTTAGTTGGTTCTTACAGAAATGAAAAAAAGTGGTATGCTATCTGAAGATCACTAGAAAATTCTTCTTGCCCTCCATACTTATCGAAAGTGAGGGCTCTGATTTTTCTCTTCTTTTTAGTCACTCTCGGCCAATCATTGTGCTAACCATTGTGGCAAACTGCACTGAAGACTCAGTGGCACAGGAAATAGTTTACTTTACTTATAGAAGACTTTGGCTTATCCCTAAATAGAACAAAGTTTTCTGCACTGTTTCCTTTAACTATCAATTAACATATTTCTGCTGTGTCCTAATGCAAACAGAAGCCAATGGAAAAGTTGAAATGCAATTACCTAATTAGATCTAATTATCCTTTTCCTCTTTAATTTCCAGCTATCTCCTTGTACTTCATTAAGCATGGCTCTCTGTCTGGCTTGTGGAATACTTTTGAATCTTTATTCTGTCATCCAACATGGTATCTGCTCCCAAATTTGTGTTACTTGTAAATACGATACGTATGCTATTTATATTTCATCCAAGTCACTAGTGCAAATGTTAAACAGGACAGGGGCAAGGAAAGAGCCTTGAGACACTTGGTTACAGATCTCAAGTTAGCTGTAATAATTATTACCCTTTAGGTCTGGTTTTTCACCTTGGTCCAAAATCCACCTAATTAATCCATATAGCTCTACTTTGTCCACAAGGACAGCAGGAGAGACTTTGCCAAAGTGCCTAACTGAAACTCAGGTACAATATGTTAATGTCATTCCCCTATATTAACAATCTGGCAACCTTACATCAAAAGAAATGTTATTTTGGCATGACTAGCTCTTTATAAACCCGTGTTAGTGATCAGCTCTTCTCTAAGGGCTCATAATTAACTTCATAATAAATTCTAGGATTCTGTGAGAAACAGAAGGCAGAATTACTAGAATAGCTTTAAGAATCCATCTTCTACCCTTTTTCAAAATTGGGTTAACATTTGCCCATCTTAAGTTCATTAATTCATTCAACAAACATTTACCTACATTGTACTAGGGTTAGGTGTACAAAAACAAACAAAATAGTTCTTGCCATCAAGAAACTTAAATTCTAGTCTACTCTTCACCATTTTTCAAAGATCACTGATAACAGCTCAGAAATCATATATGCAAGCTCTCTCACTACCATGAGATCTATGTAATTCATTTGGTCCTAGTGACTCAAACTTATTAATTGAAGCTAAGTATTCCTTTATCATCACTTATTTGGGGCTTAACCAATTTTTTTGTTTCTTTTACATGTCCCAGTTCTAAAAGTTCCTCTATATCTCCCTCTTCAAATCCTAATGCAACACCCACCCCCTGGCCAGGACACTACCTCTATTACTCCTCCCTCTCTTATTCTAGTGATACTTTAGAAGCACATAAATTTCATTCAATTAAATTTGGTTAAATTCAACAAGTATTTATTAAGCACTGAATATTTGTAGGGCACTATGCAGGGAACACAAAATCAAATCAAATCACTATCAACAAGCATTTATTAAGCATTTACCATATGCCAAGTACTGTGCTAATGAAAGCCAAAAACAGCCCTTGCTCTGAAGGAGCTTACAATTGGGGGAAAACGTGCAAACAACTATGTACAATCAAGATATATGCAGGACAAATTGGAGACAATTTATTGGGGGGGGTGAGGCAATCAGAGTTAAGTGACTTGCCTAGGGTCACACAGCTAGTAATGGTCCTGTCTCTGATGTCGGATTTGAACTCAGATCCTCCTGGATCTCTCCACTGCGCCACCTAGCTGCCCCTGGAGACAACTTTAGATGGAAGGCACTAACATTAAGGAGGACAGAAAAAACTTCCTGCAGAAGCTGGGATTTTAGCTGGGACTTGAAGGAAGCCAGGGAAGTCAGGGGGTGGACAAAATGAAAAATAGTCCTTTAAGGAGCTTAGATTTCACTGGGAGTGGGAGAGGATGTGGCTATAGTGTATTTATGGATAAATAAGAAGAAGATAATATGAGGAGGGGAAAAGTACTAACGACTAGGAGGATCACAAAGTCCATGCAAGAAGATTCTAAACTAGGCATTCTAAGAGAAGCAGTATTGCAGGCATGGGAGACAGATAGCCTTTTGCAAAGTTAGACCAGAGGCTTTTTCAAGTAGATTCTTAACTCTGAACATTTTTATTATTTTATGGACTAGTTTGGGTGTCAGTAAAAAAAAAATCTTCTGTGGGCACACTACTGCACTGTAGGTGCAGCTGTAAATCAGAACAACTATTTTGGAAAGCAATTTGGAATTATGTCCATAGCCTTTGACCCAGAGATTCCAGAGCCAGGCATATACACCAAAGAGGTCACTAACAAAAAAAAAAAAGGCTCCATATACATGAAAATATTAATAACGGAACTTTTTGTGATAGCAAAGAACTGGAAATAAAGTAGATGCTCATCAAATGATGAATGGCTAAACAAATTGTGGTACATAACTGCTGTAAGAAAAAATGAACATAATGGCCACAGGTAAATATAGAAAGACTTACTTGAACTGATGCAAAATGAAATAAGTAGAGGACAGGTAGGTGGCACAGTAGATAGAGCACTGGCTCTGGAGTCAGAAGGACCTGAGTTCAAATCCAGTCTCAGACCAGACACTTGACACTTGCTAGCTGTGTGACCCTGGGCAAGTCACTTAACCCCAGTTGCCTTACCCCCTCCCCAAAAAATGAAGTAAGTAAAACTAGAAAGCAATATGGAGGTTTCTCATCCTGAAAGACTGGATGAAGTCCCCCCACATTCTGCACTGATGAACCACTGGTGGAGCCAAATTAGAAAGCAAAGGATTGTGACAGGAAAAAAGTGAAGAGACTAGTGTTATCTCCTGTCTTTCAGTGAAATATGGAAATAAACTTAGCATTTATAAACATTAGTTTATAAGAGTAGTAGTGGGAGAGGGCAAGCCTGTCATCTATTTGAGTCATGGGCAGAAAATAAAGAATAGTAATCCTTTAGGATTAAGATAGGTCTGGGGAAAGGAGCAACAGATCGGTATTAAGGAAGGAATATAAGGAAACCACACTTTCCTCCCTTCTAGTTCATCTACCATATCAACTTCATCTTCCAGCATCCTGAAATAACTATCTTCTACCTCTAAGCCCATTTTCCTGACCCAGCCTGGCTTTTCCCCTGGTACTTACCTTCTGAGGAGCTCTCCAACCCATCTCCTGAACTGAACAAGAACTCTAGAAGGAACCTGCTAGCTTCTACTTGCCCCTTCTACCTCTACTCATCACTTTTGGGGATCCTCCCAGGCCATCTGCACTCTGGGAGGCCTTTCTGGTGGCCAGGAACCATAGAGGCCAGCCTAAATCCCATAGTGGGGACTAGTTCCAGGCTCATCTGCTGGGCTAGAAGCTGGGGACAGGAACACTGAGAATGGTGAAGGACTATGAGAATGCACATACTTTGTGTCCTTCCCCCTTCTCTGGACTGGGGAAGCTAGGATAGAGGTGCTGCTGATACAATCCGGTGAGGTGGTAGAAATGTCTCAGTGGGTCTAGAGGGAGAACTGAGCCACATTTGACTTCAAGGGATATTTCCAGGGACCTTCAGGGGCTGAGGAGATTGTCACTTGCTATGTAGAACCCTTGCCAGTCAGGAACAAAGATGTCACCTGTAATTATACGGACTCAGAGTCAAGTGAAGTTCGGTTCTGTGTTCAGCCAGCTAACCTGTCCTGCCGTGAATTAGTTGGACATTCAAGTGGTTGTTACAGAAATGAGATCAAGCACGTGATGACACACTAGTGGTTTCTTGAACAGTGTCTGGGAACTCCTTTCACCGACTCCAAGCCATGATTCCTCTCCAGATACTAATATCTCTTATGTCATTGCCAAGAATGCCATTCCACTGGGTCTTTCCCTACGAAAGCTCTCTCCTCACCGGGGTGAAATTTATGGCATCGCTGTTGTCCCTCACCCCTCTTCAACTGATCCGCCCTGTCATATTCTCTCCTCCCATGTGTCGGTCTTCAACTCCTCTGCCCTACCTGCTTCAGGCTTACCTGAATGTTCAAGTGATTGTCAGCCCTCAATTTTTTACCCTATTGGCATCTCTGTAGAAACTTGACAAAGGGGTGTTTCTCCTGTCCAGGCAGTAGCCACTAAAGGGAACAGCAGTCTGGGTGAGTGGACTACTTGGGAAGAAGCTCTTGTACCTTGATGTGTGGATATGTCCTTCTTCCAGACCTCATTGATTCTTTTTCTCTCTCTGCAGCCTTGTCTTTCCAATCCCTATGCAATCCCAGACTCCCGGCCTTAGTATCTTCTGGCTTCTACTACCAACACCTGTGGTCCTCTCTATCTTGTTCTGGTCTCTACTTTCCTTCTGCTGACCTTATCCTGGGCTGTCTGGCTGTCCACATCATCACTATGACTGGGAACTCTACTCTTTGACAATGGTGGGAGCATCTGCAGAATGGTATTCCCTGTAGGTGACCATGAAAAGAAGAGGGCAGGAGAATCAGAGTGGAGAGGAGTATGGACAGGATGCCACAATCCCACCTATTAGACCTAGATACAACATAAATTCTTCAGTGATGAACTGGGGCTGAGAATGGCAGGAAGAGGGCTCTGGGAAGAGGGAAAAGCGTACTTCTGTGCTTTCATATATTGTTACTATCTTTCTTATGCAAAGGGCACCATACTTTTCCAGCACTTGTACATCTTTTATTTCACTATTTATTAATTTATTTTGAGTTATCAACAATCACTTCCATGAGCTTTTGAGTTTTAAATTTTCTCCCCCTCCTCACCTCCCTCCCCAAGACGGTGTGCAATCTGATATAGGTTATTCATATACATTCCTATTAAACATTTTCACATTAGTGATGTTGCAAGGAAGAATTAGAACCAATAGGAGGAAACAAAACAAAAGAAAAAAAAATAGCAAACAGTGTGCTTTGATCTGCATTCAAATTCCATAGTTCTTTCTTTGGATGTGTATAGCATTTTCCATCATGAGACTTTTGGAGATGTCTTAGATCCTTTCATTGCTGAGAAGGGCTAAATCTGTCAATGTTAGTCATTGCACAAAGTGGTTGTGTTATGGTGTACAACGTTCTCCTGGTTCTGCTCATTTCACTCAGCATCAGTCTGTACAAATCTTTCCAGGTTTTTCTGAAGTCCACCTGCTCATCATTTCTTACGGAACAATAGTATTTCATTACATTCATATATCACAACTTGTTCAGCCATTCCCTAATTGATGGACGTCCCCTCAATTTCCAATTCTTTGCCACCACAAAAAAGAGCTGCTATAAATATTTTTGTACATGTGGGTCTTTTTCCCATTTGTACGCTCTCTTGGGATACAGTCCTAGAAGTGTTTTTGCTGGGTCAAAAGGTATGCATGTTTTTATAGCCCGTTCCAATTTTCCCACATCTTCTCCAACATTTATCATTTTCCTGTTTTGTTATGTTGGCCAATCTGATAGGTGTGATGTGGTACCTCGGAGTTGTTTTAATTTGCATTTCTCTGATCAATAGTGACCTGGAGCATTTTTTCATATGACTATATATGGCTTAATTTCTTCATCTGAGAACTGCCTGTTCATATCCTTTGAGGTGGTCAGCAGTGTTGATAGCTACCTCAGTTCTTCCTCAGCATAGAAGTCTTGGCCAGGGGACCACAAGGGTCTGATGATATTATCCCAGTTCCTTTAGGATCCTGTTTCTGTGCCCTGGGCTGGGGGAGGCTCCATTGTTCACATATGAACTCAGTAGATAGTCCAGCTCCAGCTCCCTTCAACTTTACTCCCTCCCTCTCTATTCATACAACTTCCCATTGAATTATCCCTCCCATAAAAAGATTATCAATTGATAATTCCAGGGCTTTGTTCCTGAAATATTAATTCAGCTCTTCCTCAGTTCCTTCACCTGAATCTTCAAATCATCCATCAATCTTTAGCCCCTTAGGTCATTGTCATCCCTTGAGAACCCTTCTTTGTTCTTTTACCTCCTAGGTCAATTTTTTGTTTTATATATGCAATAGCCTATAAACATGAGAGAACTGATTTTTTTCTTAATGATTGGACCTTTCTTTGGATTGTTTGCAGGGCTTACTAGTCAAATATTCTGCTTGCTTCCTTTTTTTTTTTTTTGGCAGAAATACCTCATTTATCTTCTTTAACATTCTTTTAAAAATTGATTAGAATGTTATTTGGGGTTCTATTTTGAATGCCTGATTTTTAGAATCTACTATTCCATACTCTTCTCTCTATAGTTACTTTGTGTTCCTTCACATTTGAAGGTTTCTCCCCTGGTAGTTTGCAAAGTTTGTTACTGAAATTGTCTTAAGAGTTTCAAAGGTGGTGTTTGTTTGGATTCAATCAATCTATGCTCTGTTTATCTTTATTCAGAATTTTTGGATACTTTCCCTTATAATTTGGGATTCAGATTTTTTTTAGATTTGACACACTTTTCTGGTTGTCTCTGTGCATTGTCTTCAAGGTCTGACTTGTGAAGAATGTGTTGTTGTTATTGTTTTTTTAATTAGAACAGAATTGGTGTTCTGTCTTAAGGCAGCTGGTGGTGCAGTGGAGAGAGCAATGGGCCTAGAATCAGGAAAACTCAAGATTCAAATCTGATACTTAAGACCCCCAAGTTCAACTCGGAGACCTACTGTGTTACCTTGAGCAAGTTACTTAAGGTGTTTGTCTCAATTTTCTCAACTGTAAAATGGGGGTGATAACACCATTTATCTCAGTGTCACCATGAGGATCAAATATCTCAAAAACAGTAGAATACAGCGCCCAGCACATGGTAGTCACTATATAAATGCTTCCTTTTTTTTTTTTGTGAGGCATTTGAGGTTAAGTGACTTGCCCAGAGTCACAAAGGTTGTGTTTATGTGTCTGAGCTCAGATTTGAACTTCAGGGCCAGTGCTCTATCCACTGTGCCACCTAGTGGCCCTTAAATGCTTATTCCTTTCAAAATATTTTTTACTTCTGATTTCCTTGCAGCTAGGTGGTACAGCAGATAGAATACTATTAACTCAGTGTTTTACTAGCTGCGTCACCTGTTTGCCTCAGTTTCCTTGGCTATTAAATGGCACCTATATTATATATTACAGTATATATAATATATAATTAGTATATAATAAAATAAATAATAATAAATAAAAATAAATAGTATATAATATACATACTATATATTATAATAGCACCTATATTCCAGGGTTGTTAGGATCAAATGAGATAATTGTAAAGCACTTAGCACCATGCCTGACACATAGTAAGCACTATATAAATATTAGTTATTATTATTACTCTGCCAATTATCTTCCACTTCTATACTTTCGAAGTCCAAACCCATCACCTTCTCTTTTAGATCCTTTTCTCCAAAGGAATGTTCAGCGTCTTCTATTGGTTTGTTTTTCAATCCCACACCGAGGTTTTCTAACCTAAATTAATTCTTAATGTTTTCTTGTTTTGTCATTTTTATTTCCTGCTACTGTTCTATGAGAATCTGTATAATTCTTTCTTGGGGTAGGAGGACGGGGAGTGTGTGGGATTTTTGGTTCCTTTCATGGTATACTTGTTCATAATATTTTGGCCTTAACAACAAAACAAAACAAAACAAAACAAAAAGGGGTCAGCTAGGTGGCACAGTGGATAAAGCACCGGCCCTGGATTGAGGAGGATTCGAGTTCAAATCTGGCCTCAGACATATAACACTTACTAGCTGTGTGACCCTGGGCAAGTCACTTAACCCCATTGCTTAACCAAAACTAAAATATTTTGGCCTCTCTTTTGAGTTTTTTCTCATTTTTCCTTGTCTTTATGGACAACTCCATTATTTTATCTTCTTGTGAGCTAGGTTTTTACTCAGGACTTTTCCTTTGAAATAAGTTTCTTTCACCCATTTTCTTGTATTTCCAATTTATTCTCTGATTTTCCTCCACCCTCTTTGCTCCTTCCTCCTTCCAGTGCTGCATAGATCCTGAAAGCTAGTCCTACAGTTATGGGTTCTGAACCTTAGTCTCAGTACTTGACCAGAAAAAACACTCTGCCAATAGGCTGGCTTTCATTCTTTTTTTTTTTTCTCCTGGACAAAAGCTCTTTTTCCCTCAGGTCTAAGACTCTCTATTATCTGAGCCTTCTATTACCCCCGTCTCCAGTCCCCTATCCTTGAGTGGCTGAGTAATATAAATGTCTTCTGCCTTGTATGGAGTAAGGTTGAATCACTTCTGCGGGAGGACCATGCAGACATTCTGTCTACTGTCCCATTCAGCATATGGTTGTTTTGGGGATGGGGACCTTCAGTGGGACCTCTGACTACTTAAGATGTCTGATGTTATTCCACTAGGTCTTTGCCCTTTGTGGCATTTCTGTCTTATCTCATGGATTCAGCTGCTGAGTCTATACCTGGTGCATAATTTGAGATTTTGGAGTTGGAGAACTTTGCAGAAAATGACTACTCTGTCATCTTGCCAGTCATATAATCCTTAGTTTCATATATCACAAGAACATCAACACTGATATGATTAATTTCTTCCAATCACTTCAACGGACAAAAATCTCACATTTAGAGTGCCTATACTGAAGTTAACATCTATAAACTAAAAACTGATTTTGAGTGCCCTTGGCTCCTTTTTCCACCCTCATCATGGTGGATTCAGAAGGAAGCCACAGGACTGAGGGTCATTTTGTATTTTTCTTTGTTTCATGGGCTTCAATGGCAAAATAATTCAACACCTAGAGGTTAATCTACTAGTGACGAGTCTTTCTACACTTAACTAGTAGGTTCTCAGACAGAAAAATCAGCTTATCACCATTACCACACTTAAGGCCTTTCCAGTGTAGTAAAACATGTTAGGTCTAACGTGGCCTAATTCTGCTGATGTGGCCTTTGAGACTCCTCTACACCATGAAAAGGCATAGGATTAGAACTTTGTTGAGAACCAATAAATATAAAAAAATCCAAAATAACCACATTTATAAAACAAAAAATAATTTAAATAAACCATGTAAAAATAGACTCAATTTACAAGTGAATTTTGTCAAAAACCTAAAGTACATATATATCATATATAAATAATTGTATTTAACATACAAAAACTTATTAAGAGTGTGTGTGTGTGTGTAGGGGAAGCTACATGGCTTAGTCTGGGCCTAGAGTCATGAAGATTCAAGTTTAAATCTGACCTCAGACACTTATTAACTATGTGACCTTGGGGAAGTCACTTAACCTGTCTGCCTTAATCCACTGAAGAAGGAAATCACAAACCACTCCAGTATCTTTGCCAAGAAAACCTCATGGACAATATGATCCATGGGGTCATGAAGAGTTATGGACAACTGACCATTTATATATGTGTGTGCACACACACATGTATCTACATACACATATATATGTTGCTTTCAAGACTAGAGAAAGATAGTACTCTCTTTTTATGAAGCAAAAAAGGTCTTGAAAACAATATTAAAACTGAGTATTAATGCAAAAATGTTAAATAGAATTCTACAAAATAAATACAACAATGTATCAGAATATTTTACATTATAAGCAAGGAGAATTTATACAAGGAATGAAAGGATGGCTCAAGATTTGGAAAGCAATGAGAATAGTAAAGTATACTAATAATTAAATCAATAAATAACTAATCATTAATAATAATTAACAAATATATTCAGAAAAGACTTGACAAGTATTATGCCTACTCAAGTTTTTGAAAATATTAAAATGTATCAGAATAGTAGGATTTTCCTAAAAATGATAAAAAATATATTTATTTGAAATGAAGGGATGGTATTATACAAAATACTGAAACAAAGGGTGTCACACTAAAAATAGAAGTAACGCAAGGATATCTACTTCGATACTATTTGGTGCTTGGCAAATACTAGACACTTAATGAAAACTGTCCACCTCTCTTAGAATTGGATGGTAAAGTGAAGATTGAAACTCCAGAAGGAAAAGTCCAAGGAATATCAGCCAAAATCCACAGCTCCCATATTTAAAAAAAAGTACGTGAGCATTCAGAAAATAGTTCAAGCACCAAGGAGCCACAGTCCAGATCACATACGACCTGGCAGTTTCTACTACGAATGAGAGGATATCTTGGAACACAGTATCTGACATTTTTGTAGGACACCCTGGCTTTCTGGTACTTATAGATCTTTTCTCTCACATAACCCTCTCAGTGAGGAAAGCAGCAATTATTGTCCCCATTTTATATGAGAGGACAGTAAAATGGATCTTAGGGAGGTAAAACACATTTTTAAGAATCTTTGCTCTCACTACTACATTAATTCCTCCGACTAGCCAACGGAAACCAGAGAAAAAGGGAAAGCAATGTTGATATAAAAGTTTCTCCTCAGCTCAAAGGTTCTGGTCACGTGACAATAGGGGCTACAGAAATCCTCCCACTTTCTTGGGCATTGGGTGCCCAGGGCACCTGCCCATTGTACAGATGCCAGTTCCTGGGTCCAGAAGACCTTTCTTGTGCTTGTCTCTTGGATTCTGATCCCTATGCATGGTCCACTGCTCTTCATAGCATCCATTTCTTGCCTCCTAGCCTCCCTTAAAACTTCCAAAGGTTGTCCTTCATGTCCAGATACCACCCTGTCAGCAGTACATAGTACCCTCTCACAGCTTTGTCTCTGGGCCACAAGGTTATTGCTGAGTTTCTGCTATTGCTCCCCATCCCCCTCCCTCTCAGATATATCACTAACCCTCCCCACAGTCCAAAAGGCTGTTCCAGTCACCACCATGATCACAACCCTGCCACCTTCATGGTAAACAGTCACCCTTACCTCTAGTTCTGGGCCCAAATGCAAGAGCTGTGCCTCAGTCAATGATGATAGGTAGAGGCTTCTGGGTACGGCAGGAGAAAAAGAGGAAGGATTTCTTAAGTGCCTACTATGTTCTAGGCACTGTGCTGAGTGCTTTACAAATATCATCTCATTTGATCTCCATAACAAACCTGGGAGACAGATGCTATTATGATCCCCATTTTACAGCTGAGGAATATTGAGGTAGACAGAATTTAAGTGACTTGCTCAGGGTCACATAGATACTAAATGTCTGAACTGGATCTGAATGTAGGTCTTCCTGACTCCAGGCTAAGCACTCTATCCACTACGAAACCTCACTGCCTCTGTACGTAAAGCAGCTACAGAAATTAGAATGGCACTTCAGGGAATAAGCCTATAGTTTCCTATGTATTAGGGTCTCCAACAGGACTTCCTGAATTCAGGAGGCCCCAGTGTCTATCAGGATAGAGCTTGAGGCCCCCTTCTCCTGGGTGCTTAGGTCTCCCTAGCTATGGGCTACTATTGGCCTGTGTCCAGATTCTCAAGAATGAGGCCCCAGGCCTTGAACATGATAAAGGTGACAGAGCCATCAGTTCTCTGGGCACCCCTAGCCTACTAAGGCTCTGACGATCCTAGAAGCAGGACTACCACAGAATAGGCATCTCTAGAGATCCCCAGAGGGAAGTCACCATCCAGAGTCTGTCCATTCATGCAAGCTCATGGCCAGGAGCATTCTAAGCTAAGGCAGAAGAGAGAAAAGGGCATGGAGGTTATCGGCTATTTATAAAACTCTGCCATTCACCCTGGTCAATCCTAAAGCAGCCTGTTGTGGGGGCCCTCTCCTATGCCCATTTAATTTATCCTTTCTGCAAAATGATGGGATCTTTAACACTCCTACCTCTCCTCCTCAGCCTTCAACCCGATTTTCCCTTCCACCTGCTAGGACAAGGGTTGTGAACCATTTTTGTGTCACTGACCCCTTTGGCAGACTGTAAAGCTTATGAATCCCATCTCAGAATAATGTTTTAAAAATTCATTTTAAAAATACATAAGATTAGAAAGGTAACCAATTATATAGAAATACAATTATCAAAATATTAAGAAAAAATTCATAGACCCCAAGTTAAGGACCACAATCTGGGACAAAGCTCTCACATACTCACTGGCTTCGGTATAGTATCTGCACCTGTCATACATGCAAAGAGTCTTTCTGGGGTCCTCTAGGTATTTTGGTCACTTTCCTATTCCACCTTGTTAAAAGGAAAGCACACAGAAAAGGCACTAATGGCTACTGACCTCCGTAAGTTGACCTCCATAACCTCCCTTACATGTTTCTCTGCCAAGACGGTACTGGCCTTGTAAACCTCCCCACCAGACATACGTGCAGGGTGGGGTGCAAGTCTGAAAACATCTTGGAGCTCCATAGCTTCCTCCAACCATGGCCTTGCCTTGCCACTCACGTCTGTTGTCTCCTACCTTATGAGCTACCATAGCCAGCAGCCACACTGAGTGGACAAATCTCCAAATGTGGCTTGGCTAAAGGTACAGTTGTAAAAGTGACATCACCTTCATACCTACATGACATATACATATATAGAAACAAACTTTAATAGTGATCTAGAAAAATAGGAGTTGATATTGGTCCTGATTCTGGTCAGAGGTCTGCAGCATCATGGGCGTGGTGCCCTAGGCTCTCTTCTAAGCCTTTTTCATTCTGTTCTCTCGATTCCTCAGTCCAGGTTTCCTGAAGACAATCTGGGTTGATGAAAAAACAGACAGTGAGTATACAGGTAGGTACCTGTATTTCCAGCCCCAACACTTAGCCTGCCCCTGGACTACTCACCCATCTCCTCCTTCCCAAGCACGTGCCCTTCACAGAGGAACTGTTGCAGGGGCAACTCCTGGTGGTGGAAGTACCAGTCTTCGATGACATCTTCAAAGCTCTCCAACATCAGCTCACACTGACAGGGAGGGAAGAGTAGGAAAGGAGAGGGAAGATGGCAGACAGAATCTCTGCTTCTGGGTGAAGAATTCTCAGAAATTCAAATCCATTCCTTCTAATCTCCTCTGCCTACTCTCTTCCTCCCCTACCCCCAACATCCTCTTCCAGGAGAGGGGTCCAGTCCTGTCTATGCCCCAGTCTCTGGCCGCCCCCATGATCAGCGCTTATTGTCTTATTCTATTGCTCAAGTCCATACCCTGCTGAATGTCCCATCTCATCTCATCTTTCTGGCATGTGACATTTTCTTACCTGCTTCTTGAGGAATGCAACCTCCACACTGGGTTCATCCCACAGTTCCAAAGGGATTCCCAGATCCACCTTCACTCCCTTCTGTACCAGGCCTTTCAGGGTCGCCATGGTCTCACTCTGACCCTGGGGTGAGGGAGATGTGGGAGGGAGGAAAGAGACAGAGGACTCTGGCAGGGTCAGCCTCCTTTGTCTCTATTTCTCTCTCCTCCTCCCTCCCCCCCATCCCCCCTACACCAGGATCTTTTCATTGAACCTGGGGGCTGGAATGCAGTACCCACAGGGGATCAAAGGCTGAGACAGAATGGGAGAGGGTATGGGACATCCCAGGGGCAGAGGTCTTGGCAAAGGGCTCTAGGAGAAGGAAGAACAAAGAACGGTACCATTGAGCTGTGGGATCCCCTTGATGGTTTGTTCCATTAAAGGGCAAGCACAGGGAGGAGATTTATTTTACCTTGGCATATCTTAGGGAGCCCTTGTGCTCAGCATGGACGCTGTAATCCAGAATCTGTTCACACAGGTTCTCAAGGGCCTCCTCCAGCCTAACCTCCCTATGGGAGAGAGAGATGGGAGACAATGGGAAAGAAACAGTTGACTCATTGGGAACTGTGGGGATGAAGAAAGTTAGGCAATGATTTATAGGGCTATGTAAGGGATGAAGCATGACAGAAGGATAGTCAAAGGAGACTCACGAAGTGCTATAGGGGACTTGTCTTTTCCTCTTGCCAGTGTCTAGCACCTGCCCTAGTTCTAGCAACTCTCGAGACCGGCTGCTCCGATTCAGCTCCCCCTGAAGCTCCAAGCTCAGTATTTTACAGACTGCGGAGGAGAAAACAGTTGCCAGAAGTATGTTAAAACAAGATATGTAACAGAGTGCACACTTTGGGGCAAGAGACCCAGGCTTTAGTTCTGGGCAGCCTGGTGTGATAGGCAATGTGCTGGCCTGGTAGTAAGGAAAATAAGGGTTCAAATCCCATCTCACACACCAGCTACGTGACTGGGCAAATCAGTTAACCTCTCAGTTTCGGTTTCCTCATCTGTAAACCAGGGTTAACACTATTTGTAGCATCCACTCCGAACTTTAACGTGTTCTACAAAATGTCAGTTATGATTATTAATATAACTAATTAGTCATGTGACCTTGACCAAACCATCTTACTTTCTGGGCCTACGATTCCTAATGAAACAGAGAAGTTGAAAAGAGCTTCACTAAGGTATGTTTCAGTTCAAAAATGTATCAGTTCCTGAGGGTGGTTTGTACAAATTAGGAGGTGGGAAGGGTAGGGAAGAGCAGGGGAGTCAGTTACTAGACACCGATTGAGCATCCCCTCTCTTCATCGTGAGAAAGGCATTTACCTTATCCTAGGGTACATAGATATATTACCATATACTGACACCTGAGACCCCTCCTCTCATCCTCTTCCTAGCCCATCCCCAAATTACCTCCTTACCTACAACTCCATATACGATATACTTCAGCAAAGACTGATTGTTCTTCTCAAAATTGCTCCTCCTTCTGACATAATTATTTCCACCCCTGGCCCCATCATCATTCACCTGGTCACCTATGTTCATAACCTCAAAGGTTACCATATCCTTTAACTCTACAACATCTCTCAAATCCAGTCCATCTATTCTATTCTTAAGGATGCCACAAATTTTCATTCTCACCCACTTGGGTTACTGCAGTACCCTCTTTATTGGCTTTAACTGCTTCTTCTCTCTTTTCTCTTCAATCCATCCTGGGTACAGCTACAGGATTCTGACCATCACTATTTAGCATTATTAAGAGCTTACCAGGCACTATGCTAGGTGCTGGAAATACAAGGATAAAAAGCAAAATAGTCTCTGTCCTCAAGGAGTTTACAAAGGTACACAGAAGAACACACAGACAGAGTAAAGTAAATACTTAGGTGGAGGAGGGCACTAGCAACAGGGGGGTAAGGGTAGAGTGTAAGGAAAATGGCTTGGAGCCAGAATTCTCCAAGACGCAAAGGTGAGGAGGGAATATATTCCAGGAATGGGAGGGGGGGGTGGGGGGAGAGTGTAATAATATATACAAAAATGGAATATAGACAGCATGTGCTTTCATGCCTTTATTGATTCTGTCCCTATGCCTAGAATGTGTGTTACAAGGAGAAGGGAAGGGAATAAACATTTATATACTGCCTACTAGGTACCTTGCAGACACTGTACTAAGAGCTTTACAAATATTATCTCACTTGATCCCACGATACAGGCAAAAGAAATGTTTGTCTTATTGCACTTTTTTTTACTCCACTTATGTGATGAGGGCAACTGGTTATTACAGTGGGTAGAACACAGGACATAGAGTCAAGACAGATCCAAGTTCAAATTCAGCATTAGATACTTATTGGCTGTGTGACCTCATCCAAGTCACTTAGCCTCTGTCTCAGTTTCCCAATTTGTAAAATATCACCTCCCAAATCTGTTATAAGGCTAAAATGAGATATTTGTAAAGCATTTTGTAAACAGTAATACTTTTTAAATGCTACTTGTTATTATTATTAACATCAATAATACCTTAGCATCCTACTCTGAAGCTTCATGGTGGTTCTGGGCTCTTGAAGACCATGAAGTACAGCCTTGGTAACAGATGGTGTAAGTTTGTTATCCAAGAACCAGCCTAAATGGGAAGAGGCTTATCACCATAATGTTGACTATCAGGAGATGGTTGGGTTTTTTTGCCAAAACTTCTTAAGAAGTTTTATTAAAGGGGTGTGTTGTGGGGAGGGAGGGGGAATGGGCTGCCTTCTGCATCAACTGAAGAGCCACACTTATGAAATCAGACCTTCTGAAACAATGAATTGCATTAGTAACACTGAGTTCACCAGGGAAAATGACACTAGCTGTGCAACCATAGGCAAATCAGTGTAGGATGAAGTCCATACAGTTTACAACTTCTGCCACAGTCCAAAACTATTTGGGGATATCCTTCCCAAATATCCCCCAGTTAGGCAGTTATGCAATGTGACAACTACCCTCATTCTTCCTTGCTAGTTTATGGGCATCAAGGAGTGGCTGAATCACCTCCTCTCTCCAAGGAGCCAAAAGGCTTCTTCTAATTTGGAAGCTTCCAAACTAGGGTGGGACAGGGCAGGATTCTCACAACTGCTGCCATGGGGCCTAAAAGATTTCCAAGGTCCTTTTCAGCTCTAATACACTTCTTCAAACCCCACTTCCAAACTGGTAGGCTTCAATCACAGTCTCCATCAGTTCTAGGGCATGAGCCTAGAACGTTGCATACAACGTTATACACTTAAAGGAACTGTGATTTTGTCCAAGTGGGAAATACTCCCTTTCTCAATGCAGAACACAACCCCTTTGTATCTTAGTAGTTGATCTTTATGAGTTACTGTGTTGCAAAAATAGCTACTGGCCCAACCTAGTAATAAACTCCTAATTTAGCTAGGCTGGTCCTTTGATGAAAGGCTGAGTTCTTTGCCGGACTTGTACTTGAAGCCTTTCTCATGCCGTAGGGCATCCTACATCTTAAACTCCATCTGTACAGCCTTCAAAAACTCATCACTGCCACAGTAAGGCACTAGAATTGGGCTCTGCTCGAGACTGGAGGCTCACAAGAGTGGTGAATTTCCCTGTTAGATGGACCAAAGAACTATTTAAATAAACTAGAGTAAAAATAGCCAGTGGGCAACTAGGTGGCTAAGTGGATAGAGCTCCAGGCCTGGAGTCAGGAAGACTTGAGTCAGACATTTAAACACTGTGTTTACAGTGTGACCCTGGGCAAGTCATTTAACCCTGTTTGCCTTCAATTTTCTCATCTGTAAAATGAGTTGGAGAAGAAAATGGCAAACCATCCCATTATCTTTGGCAAGAAAATCCCAAACGGGGTCATGAAGAGTTGGACACGACTGAACAACAACAAACAATAGCCAGTATTTATTAGGGCTTTAGTTGACACAGTCCTTTACGTCTACTTGAACCTCACAACGGCCCAGAGAACAAAGTAATTCAACCATCATCATCACCATTTTACAGATAAGGAAAGGAGGGCGCAAGAGAACTTAAGGGGCTAGGTCTGCAAGTGACTAAGCCAGAATTCACACCCAGATCCAATTCCCCTAAATCCCAGTGCCCCGGAAAAGCTAAGACAGCAGTGACGGGAAGGAGAATGACAGCAACAGAGTTCTTTAAAGTTTACCAAACGCTTCCCCCACAACAACCAGGTCCATAGGTGGGATACATACCATGCCCATTTTACAGATGGGTAAACAAGCTCAGAGAGGTTATGTGATTTGCCTGTGACCACACAGTCAGCTTCAGTCTCCATTCCCCCCACCCCCGCTTTTTTTCCCTTCTACAAACTCCCTGCCCCCATCTCAGATCCCAACCGATCCGGCCTCAGGAGCGCAGGGACCATCCTTGGCACGCCTCAGTCCGGCGGAGGGGAGGAAGGATGCCCAGGCTACCTTCGCATTTGCTGGGTAGGTGCTCCTCCTCCTCCTCTTCTTTTTTCTTTTGCTTCCCAGAACAGCTCCTCAATGCAAGCAGGAGGAAGCAAAACAGCAGCAGCTGCCGCCGCCGCCACCACTGTCCCATATTAAGCTACCGAGCCCCAACCTCAGATAGCGACGACAAAGAAGCGATTTTTTAAAAGCCAGGTTGCAGGGAAACTGGCCCTTTAAATCCAGCCTGGCAAGGAGAGAGTACGCGCGATACCAAACGGGGAGGGGGGTGGGGGGAGGGAGGAACCGCGCAGACTCAGAACGAACACGCTTGGACTCCTCGCTTAGGCTCTCCTGCTGCGCAGGCGCAGCCACCGTTTACTACCGCCCAGGTCCTAGACGTGGCAAAACAGCACGAAAAGAAGTGGGGAAACGGCTAAGGCAGGCAGCGGAGGACATTCCTTTTGCCCAAGGGAATGTGGAAGAAATCCTTCCGTGGAAGCTGCTGGCGGAGGATTTTTCCGGGCTGAGGCGGCGGGCTGAGGGGCTTTCACTTTGCTCTGCCAGGACCTGTGAGGAAGTCTAAGGCTCTGCCTGGAGCAGCCGAGGAGGCAGAGGTTTGAGATGGTGGGTCGCGCCACCCGAGCTGCTGTTGGGAGCCGGTGAAGAAGCGGAGTGAGGACGCAGTGGGGGAGCCAGACGTCGGGAGGCATGTCTTCAGGGGCTCGATAGGCGAGCGGCAAGTGGGTATAGGGAAGGAGAGTGTCCCCAGAGCTTAGTGGAGGCTCCCCGCGGGGGATTCTGGTGACTGCCGGGGCTTTCTGCGCATGCGCGGGAAGGGGGCGCCGGGATAGTTTTTTTAATTTTATGTAGGAGGAGTTGAGAGGGAGAGCGGTCCTTTTGGAGAATTGGGGAATGGGAGTGGGAACTCATTTATTGGAGTCGCTTAGAAGTGTAAAAAGGGCTTGCCTTTGGCAAAATTGTATCCTGGCGCTGCGGATTGAGAGCTGGCGGGAAGCAGGAAGACCTGTATTCAAATTCTGCCTTTGAGGCATGCTGGCTGTGTGACACTGGGCAAGTCGTTTAACCTCTCAGTGCCCTAGGCAACTTTATAAGAATATAGCTGTCAGAGAAGGTCCCTGCGTTGGTAGAGGGAGTTTCATTTGAGAGTTCCCTATGCAGTGAACTTACAAGTGAAGTCCCTGTAATAACCAGAGATCAGATGGAAGCTGTGTCTCATTCAGATAGGATTTCTGAATGAGCTTTTTTTCCACTCGTACCACACCTTTTGCTTTTCTCCTTTGTAACGAAGTGAAGGAGGTGAATTTTCTCATTTCTAATTTGGGATCAGATTTGGTTGTTAGCATCATATAGCATTCCAAAAAAGAAAGAGTGATTTTTTTTTAATGGATTTGGAGTGGACCATTTTGTGCTGTGGAAAGAGCATGCCACTGGGTGTGCTCGTGTGCCCTCTGCAAAGGATGTGAAACTACTAGCCAGGGAATAGCTTGCTTTTATACCTTCTCCTATCTCATTTGCATAGACCACCAAGAGATTTAAAGTACTTTAAAAACTAGGGAACCCTGAACTGTATAGGTGTTTGTTGATTTTTGGACAAAAATGGTTATTGTTTGGCCTGCGGGGATGAACATTTGAGAGATATATGGGATTGTCACTGAAAGTTGATGTTAAGTCTGGCCAAAGGGACTCAGCCCTTTTCTAAGAAGAATTGAAAGATGCTAAACTTTAGTCTTTTAGTTTGTTGAAATGATCCTGCTCCCTGTTCTGCAGTCTGGGAGGTGGTAGGTCTCAGAGCAGAGGCCCCAAAAGAGCACACCTGGGAAGCTTCTGAGAGCCCTAGGGTAAGGATCTGGACTTTTTCTGAAAAAGTGCAGATCCTTATCTTCTGAATTTTGGCTGCGTTCAGCTAAATTAGGTGGTAGAAACAGTAGCTGCCCGTTGAGGAGCTTTCTGTTCCCAGTGATGAGCAAACTCAAGGTGAGAGTGGAGCTGCCTTTCCAGTTTAGCTGTCAAGCCCAGCAAGAAGTAGAATGGTGAAAGAACCCAAGTGCTCAGCTGTGCTGAAATATGAATTGTGTGTACTCTCAGTTTGTGGCCCACTTTTCCCACTCCGAGGTGTCTTGGTTCAAATCCAGCCTCAGACACTAGCTGTGTCACCTCTGTTTGTCTGTTTCTTCTGCTGTAAAGTAGGGATAGGAGAATCAAATGAGATCGTATTTGTAAATCATAATGCCTGACACATAGGAACTTAATAAATCCTTCCTTCCTTCATACCTTTCCACCCTCCCATTCTTCCTGTGTATGTAGGAAGGGTTTTGTAGTTACTTGTTTTTTGATGTCAGCTTTAAATGTCTTTGCTTTCACCTAATGGTAAGCTCACTGGTGAGAGCTAGTGGGCTAGGATTTAGGGCTCGTGGACTTGGAGTACCAGCCTACAGAGCAGAGTACCCTTTGGACCCAAGATAGCAAGTCATCCCTCCAAGGAACCAAACCTTCAAGTGTAAGTTGGGGATAGGGTAGTTCCTGAAGGAGGGGACTATTCAGTGAGGCTTTGTTTAGAGTGTATTTGGATACCCTATGTGTTCTGGGACTATGTTTCTTGGATGCCCTAATATTGCAGGAGAAAATTAGCATATTCCTTTGTTTTAGATTGTAATTGGACAATCAGTTTTCCATTATGTTTACTTTCAAAAAAACTGGGCCGATTTGTAGATGAGAATTTAGCCACACACAAGTTTAGTGTTAATATCTGTTGTCTCACTTAAAAGAATGTGAAAGCAGAAACATATAATATGGAGGTTGCATACGATATTGATTTGCCTAGAGCAGTGGTGTCAAACTCAAATAGAAACAGAGTCCACTAAAATGTATATAAGGGTCCATGTGGGCCAAATATTTAGTTTTAAAATGGTGTGTTTGATACCTGGAGTAGAGCACATTGTGGAAGTACATTCATGTTATTGTTATTATTATTTTTTTTTTTGGTTAGGCAGTGGGGTTAAGTGACTTGCCCGGGGTCATACAGCTAGTAAATGTTATGTGTCCGAGGCCGGATTTGAACTCGGGTCCTCCTGACTGCAGGGCTGGTGCTCTATACACTGCACCACCTAGCTGCCCCTTGATTTCTTTTTTAAGTGATTCACTTGCCCGTCCAAGTGAAGGAGGGTCGGTGTACACCTGCGTTTGGAATGCTATATATGTTACTGGGACCCAGTGGAAATTTTGAAATTTTTAGGAGTTGGGGCTCTTGAGAGTTGCTGATTGCTGGGTGAACCAGCTTGGGAGTGAGAGTTTAGAAGACAGGGTGTCATAAGAAATTGGAGATGTGCCAGGGAGAATCAGTTTCTCTCTCTGGAAAAACAAAACAACCTTTTCGTTAATTCTATAAGCATTTATTTCTTATTCTATATATTGCATATATTTCTTATTCTGTAAACATTTATTAAGCACCAGTTAAGGGCAGCTAGTTGGCATAGTGGATAGAGGGCCAATCCTGGAGTCAGGAGGACCCAAATTCAAATGTAGCCTCAGACACTAGCTGTGTGCCTCTGGGCAAGTCACTTAACTCTGCCTTAATTCCACAGCTGTAAAATGAGGTAGAGAAGAAAATGGCAAACCACTTCAGTATCTTTGTCAAGAAAACACCAAATGGAGAGCAGCTAGGTGGTACAGTGAATAGAGAACCAGCCCTGGAGTCAGAAGGACCTGAGTTCATATCTGGCCTTAGACACTTAACATTAAGTAACTGTATGACCCTGGGCAAGTCACTTCATCCTGATTGCCTCCCTCCACGCACACCCCCAAAATAAAAGAAAACCCCAAATAGGGTTTCTAGAAGAACTGGACATGGGCAAATTGACTAAACAATAGCGACAAACTATGCCAGGCACTGTGCTAGGTGCCAGGGATAAAAATATAAAAAGATGAAAAGGAGTGTTTGGGATGATATCAAGGTTATTTAGTGTAGGAGGGAGAGGCCCAGGATGGAGAACTTCATTTTTTAAAGTGAAATATGATTTGAGGTCCGCTGATTAGAGAGAAGAAGGGTACCAAAGGTGGGTGTGTTAAGAAAAGGTTTAGAACAGACACTGAGGAGTTCACTAGAAAGTCAGTCTGGGACTACTGAAAAGATTGGTGCGGTGCAATAGTGGCCCAGTTAAAATTATTCAACATAAATGCATGGAGGACCTAGCCCAAACATGATCAGGAGCTGGGATGGATTCATTGGAATATAAGGTCCTTGAGAGATTACATTGAAATAGTTGAGCAACAATTAGAATAGTAGGACCAGGTGATTCAAAGGTTGATCAAGGACATTAACAATATGGTCAGGTTTTAAAGGGAGGAGAATCAGGAGCAGGCAAGGATGGAATGACTGGAGGTTGAGGTTAGAATAGGAGGTTATGGTGAGAGAGATCTCAGTTATGGATTGTGGAGTCAATCAGTAAATATTTATTGATGTGTAGAAGGCCACATCTGACTTTGGCTGGTACCACATATTCTCTCAGGTTATTTATCTTCTATAAGAACAAGTCCCATTGCCTTCACAAGAGGAAACCACTTTAGAGGTCCAATCTTTATCCATCCTGACAAGAAGCTTAATTTATTAGGTAGTATGTTTATGTACTTGTCTTAACTCAGGGGTGGAGAACCTGAAGCCTCAAGGCCACATATGGCCCTCCAGGTCCTCAAGTACAGCCCTTTGACTGACCAAACTTCACAGAACAAATCCCCTTAATAAAAGGATTTGTTCTGTAAAACTTGGACTCTGTCAAAAGGCTGCACCCAAGGACCTAGAGGGCCACATGTGGCCTCGGGCTGTAAGTCTTTAACCCCTTTTTCTTTTTTTTAAATTTATTTTGATTTCTCAACAGTCACTTCCGCCTCCCTCCCCAAGACAGCGTGCAATCTGATATAGGCTATATATATACATTCTTATTAAACATATTTTTATATTATTCACGTCATAAGTAACAATTAGAACCAATAGGAGGAACCACCAGAAAGAGGAAACAAAACACAACAAAAGAAAAAAAAAGAGCAAATAGTATGTTTCAATCTGCATTCAAAATTCATAGTTCTTTCTTTGGATGTGGATAGCATTTTCCATCATGAGGCCTTTGGAGATGTCTTAGATCCTTGCATTGCTGAGAAGGGCTAAGTCTATCAATATTAGTCATCACACAACGTGGTTGTTATGGTGTATCATGTTCTCCTGGTTCTGCTCACTTCACTCAGCATCAGTCCATACAAGTCTTTCCAAATTTTTCTGAAGTCTACCTGCTCATCATTTCTTATAGCACAATAGTATTCTGTTACAGTCATATACCACAACTTGTTCAGCCATTCCTCAGTTGATGGGTATCCCCTCAATTTCCAATCCTTTGCCACCACAAAAAGAGCTGCTATAAATATTTTTGTACATGTGGGTCCTTTTCCCATTTTTATAATCTCTTTGGGATACATCCCTAGACATGTTGTTGCTGGGTCAAAGGGTATGCACATTTTTATAGCCCTTTGGGCATAGTTCCAAATTGCTCTCCAAAATGGTTAGATCATTTCACAACACCAATTTTCCCACATCTTCTCCAACATTTATCATTTTCCAGTTTTGTCATGTTGGGCAATCTGATAGGTGTGATCCCCCACCTCTCTTCTTGATCTACCTGTTAGTAAGTTCCTTGCAGGTAGGAAGGAGTCCTCATCTTTGCATCAGGCACCTAGCATAGGCCTTGCACATAGTAAATATGTAATAAATATTGAAATTGGATTTGCCTTTATCTTTCCCTAACTTTAGCCCCAGATAGAGCTTTTGGAGAATATTTTACCCTACCACCAACCTCTCTCCTCTTTCATTCTTTGGGTCTCCTCCCATCACTCTAAGGTTCCCTCTTTGTTTCTGCCCCCCTGTCCTGCCCTCTCCTAATCTCATTTTAAATTTATCTGTCTTGTAGAGCACTGACCCTAGAGAGGGGATTGAGAGTGGTGCTGTATTTCACTATGGCAGAAGAAAAGAAACTAAAGTTAAGCAACACCGTGTTGCCCTCAGAGTCAATGAAAGTTGTGGCAGAATCCATGGGCATTGCTCAAATGCCTGAAGAGACCTGCCAGCTATTAACAGATGAAGTTAGCTATCGTATTAAGGAGATTGCACAGGTAAGCCTTGGTTTCTCAGAAGCTGGTATGTTTTTTGTTTGTTTTTTCCTTCCTAACCCACTGAAAGCTCAAATCTTCATGATTTGGAACCTTCAAATTCTACATTCCCAAATATTGCATTGAATTGGCTGTGTTCTATTCTGTGACCCTGGTTTTCAACTTCTTCCCTATAGGATGCCCTGAAATTTATGCATATGGGGAAGCGGCAGAAGCTCACAACAAGTGATATAGACTATGCCCTGAAGTTGAAGAATGTTGAAGTACGTTGGGGAGCTGGGCCTGGGGAAGTGGAGGTAGTGGTAGAGAAACCAGGCTGCATGGGAAAAGAAGTGACTTGGGGCAAAAAAGCTCCACTACTTTAGTTTTACTGTTTCCCTCTTTCCCTGTCTCATTCTAAGTCTCCTTTTTTTGATCTACTTCTCTCCCTCAGCCTCTGTACGGGTTTCATGCCCAGGAATTCATCCCATTCCGGTTTGCCTCTGGTGGGGGCCGGGAACTTTATTTCTATGAGGAGAAAGAGGTTGATTTGAGTGACATCATTAACACTCCCTTACCCCGTGTCCCCCTTGATGTCTGCCTCAAAGGTAGGAAAGGGATAGAAGATGTTTAGAAGCATTATAAGGAGACTTATGAAGGAAAGAATTTTGGAGAGGTGGGGAGGCCTGATCAGAGTCAAAGGTTGAGACCCTGGGGAAAATTGGAGGTTGTGGCAGGAGTGGACTCCATTATCAGGTCATACTCCAATGTTTTCTTGTGCTGTGGTAGCAACCCTGGATTCTCAAAAGGCTACTTGTGTGGAGATTGAGCTCAGCCAAGTCCTGCTAAGCTGGATAGGCATGAAGGGTCTCCAAAAACCAATCTAGCCAGGGTTGGAAAAGCTCCTCAGTGGGTTAGATACAAGGTAATCAAAATTTCAGCCACAGCAAAGACCATATTACTAAGTTACAGGGTGGGGGGGGTGTTATATTAATGGAACAGGTGCCTACACTTAAAAAATTATTGCATATCCTTTAAGTCTTGCTTAAGTGATTGCTGATTAAATGATTAAGACCATTTGACTTTCACTTCTCTCCCAGCTCATTGGCTAAGTATTGAGGGTTTTCAGCCGGCTATCCCAGAGAACCCACCTCCAGGTAAGCCTTCTTCTATTCATTTCCTGCCCCCCATTAGTTCTCTAATCCTTAGAGCCTGCCTCAAGTTACACTATCTCCTTTTTTCCCCATCCTCCATTTATTTCTGGTATTCCCTGACTTAATTTCACTTCTCTTTGTTGCTCATTCCTATTGTGTCCCTAGCTCCCAAAGAGCAGCAAAAGGCTGAAGCAACAGAGCCCTTGAAATCGGCAAAGCCAGGACAGGAAGAGGATGGACCACTGAAAGGCAAAGGTCAAGGAGCTGTATCAGCAGATGGTAAAGGTCAGCAAGGCAGGATGAGGGGTTAAAACTCAGGTTTCATTCTTGCTGATTGGGAGGACAGGGTTGGTAAAGGGGTATGGGGTGGAGAAAAGAGTCAAGGTTCATAGACCCTTCAGTAGACTTGAGGGAAGAAGATGGGGCAGGAATTAGGAACTAGGTCTTCCTTGGTGCAAACTGGGTTTCAAGTAGGAATGAGACTCATTCTATTGCTATCTTGCCACCTTCCTATTCCCTGCCAGGGAAAGAAAAGAAAGCTCCACCCCTGCTGGAGGGTGTCCCACTGAGACTGAAGCCTCGGAGTATCCATGAGTTATCTGTGGAGCAGCAGCTGTACTACAAGGAGATAACTGAGGCCTGTGTAGGGTCATGTGAGGCCAAGAGAGCGGTAAGACATCATGCCTTAAGAGCTGTATTTCCATAAAGTCCCACAGGTCTTTTACTCTTTTCCAGGGTTATTTTCTCATTTCTCCATCTTATCCTGCCTCATCTTCTCTGCTTCTTCCTTTCATTTCTTCTTTCCCCAAGCTATTATCTTTTCCCACACAGGAAGCTCTCCAGAGCATTGCTACAGACCCTGGACTTTATCAGATGCTGCCAAGGTTTAGCACTTTCATCTCTGAGGGGGTAAGAGGAATGTCGTGAGAAGAGGGTTGAGGGCAAAGGGGGCTAGAAGAAAGGCCTCAGTCTCTTTTAATGCCCTATAAACTTCTGCCTCTTTTCCTCTGCCATCTCCTCCCCTAGGTACGTGTGAATGTTGTTCAGAATAATTTGGCCCTACTTATCTACCTGATGCGAATGGTGAAGGCTCTGATGGATAATCCAACACTGTACCTGGAGAAATATGTGAGTAGGTTCTTAATCACATCATTGCTTTTTTCCCTCAAACTCTTGCTTCTTAATAATTCTTGCCCTTGCCACTGAGATCTCAGTGATCCCAATACACAGAAATTGGCTCTTCCCACCCAGGTACATGAGTTGATTCCTGCTGTGATGACTTGTATCGTGAGCCGACAGCTGTGTCTTCGACCAGATGTAGATAATCACTGGGCACTCAGGGATTTTGCAGCTCGACTAGTAGCTCAGATCTGCAAACATTTTAGTACAACTACCAACAACATCCAGTCCCGGATCACAAAGACCTTCACTAAGGTGTGTGTATATGAGTGGGGGAGCATTTCAGTTCACTTCTACAGCCAAAATGTCTCCTTAGCACTTAAGATTTTCCTTAGAATCAAGGGTGAGGGATTGTAGGCGTGGCTGGTAGGGACCAGATTTGGGGTTAATAGCCTTAACCAGGACCCTGTTTTCCTCTTCCATTACTTACCTTCCTTGCTGTTATTTTAATATTCCTCCCTTTGCAGAGCTGGGTAGATGAGAAGACTCCATGGACTACCCGCTATGGCTCTATCGCTGGCCTGGCAGAACTTGGACACGATGTAAGCTACTTGGGGAGAAAAGGGAAAAGGAAGAGTGGTCTCTGAGGAAGGGGAAAATTGGGTGGGGGGGGTGAAGGGGTGAGTGGTTCTCAAGGTGTGGGAGCAGCTTAGTAGTGACCTGGTGCTGTTTCTTATCTCTCTAGGTCATTAAAACACTGATTCTACCAAGGCTTCAGCAGGAAGGTGAGCGGATTCGAAGTGTCCTAGATGGCCCTGTGTTGAGCAACATTGACCGGATTGGAGCTGATCATGTGCAGAGCCTCCTTTTGGTCAGTGGATGAGCCTTCTTTCCTGACCAAGTCTTTGAAACACACACACACACACACACACACACACACACACTCACTCACACTCTCTCTCTCTCTCTCTCTCTCTCTCTCTCTCTCTCTCCCCCTTTCTTATGGTTCACTTTGTAAAGCACTTTTGATCCTATCTGTAACATACTCAATTAGAGCTAAACCTAAGGTACCCTGATTCAGCTATTTCTCTTAGAACACACTGCCTATTATCCCCAAACTGTGGAGTGGTCAAAATGATTTGGTCCACTGTTTTGAAAGGGCAAAATTTCCTCTTCAGGCAAAACAAACATAGGTACTGTACATGGCCTGGCTGGTACTAAAAATAAAAAAAAAGCCTTTCCGATTGATATAAAATCTGCCAGAACTTAGATTCCATTGGTATAACATTAGCAAAACCAGGGCCACTTCCATGCTGTGATGACTTTTATAAGACTTTAGTAAAGATACCAAAGAATGTCTTTAACAAATTATTAATTTGTGCACTAACATGTATTAAGTAAATGCTCAAATATAGGTTGCTAGAAAACAGAAGTATAAATATAAGTATAAAGACTAACTCAAGTAGGTCTACAAATGGTAAACCAGGAATATAGCCTTTCCAGACAACTGACTTGAAACATAAACTTTCAGAACATGACCTATTTGTAAATTGGGGATTGTCCATAGAGGTATTTTCACAGGCAAGATTCTTCACCTTTTTTGTGTCATGGACCCTTGGTTGGCAGTCTGGTGAAGCCTATAGACTCCTTCTCAAAATAGTATTTTAAAATTTATAAAAATACATAAGATTATAAAGAATGCCAATTATATTGAAACATAATTATCAAAATATTTTTAAGAACAAGTTCACAGACCCCAGTTAAGAATTCCTGAGCTAGAGGAGCCTATGAATCACAGCTTGAGAACTCCTATTCTCCTGTAGCGTGATTAGCCTTTCACACTTTATACATTTATAGGTTTCTTACCTGTTCCTTACTTTTCAACCAAATATGATCACATAGCCTACTTATCCTCCACAGAAACATTGTGCCCCAGTGCTGGCAAAGCTACGGCCGCCACCAGATAATCAGGATGCTTTTCGGACAGACTTTGGTTCCCTAGGACCTCTTCTGTGCTCTCATGTGGTCAAGGCCCGGGCACAGGCTGCCCTACAAGCCCAGCAGGTTAACAGGACCACACTGACCATCACACAGGTCAGTAACTACAGGACACAGTTGGAAGGGAAAAAAGCTCTGAGAAGGGCTTGTCCCTCTCACCACCTTTCCTCTCTTGGCACTTTAGGTAACAGGTGCTGCTTTTTCCTTCCCTGCAGCCCCGGCCTACACTGACACTCTCCCAAGCCCCCCAGTCAGGCCCTCGAACCACTGGGCTGCTGAAGGTTCCTGGCTCCATTGCATTACCTGTTCAGACTCTAGTGTCTGCAAGGGCTGCAGCGCCCCCCCAGCCTTCCCCACCTCCAACCAAGTTCATAGTCATGTCGTCTTCGTCTGGTGCCTCGTCTTCACAGCAGGTATTTGGGGAGAAGGCTAGTGGGACTGGGGAGGGATATACTACCTGGCCCTGAGCAAGATCATTGGCATGCTAGAAAATAGTTGAGACTATTTGTTTCCTACACTGTTCTTCAAGATTCCTGCCTTGTGCAGATTGGGTTGCTGCAATATAAGATTATTCCACCTGGCAGCCTTTCAGGCTTCTGAAATAGCTTTAAACTGGGGTTGTTGTGGCAGGGTATGGGATATATGTGGTTTTCCTATTCTCTCACTGGCTTTCTAAGGTTTGTGGGTGTTTATTTTAAGAAAAAACATCTTCATAGGAAAGAGGTGAAAGGTGAAGGCTCTGATGGATTGTGTGTAGTGGGCCACATCTGACTGAAGCTGGTTTAGTAGCACAGATTCTTTCAAGTTACTATCTTCTATAAGAACAAAAAAAGGACTAAATGGAGAAAGTGAAATGGGAAAAATGGGAGTTGTTGGGTCTTAGAAGATGCAGTGTTAACTTAGTCCCATCTGTTCTTCTCTAGGTCCTGTCTCTTAGCACAGCAGCCCCTGGCTCTGGCTCTACCACTACCTCTCCTGTCACCACCACAGTCCCCAGTGTCCAGCCTATTGTGAAGTTAGTCTCCACTGCAACAGCAGCCCCCCCTAGCCAAGCCCCTTCAGGGGCAGGCAGTGTCCAGAAATACATTGTTGTATCTCTTCCACCATCTGGGGAAGGCAAGGGAGGGCCAACTTCCCATGCTTCTCCAGCTCCTCCTCCATCGTCTTCTTCCCCTTCTCCCCTTGCGGGTGGCTCCCTTTCTGGAGCAAAACAGGATACTGGGGATAGTCCCCCTCCAGCTCCTGGTACTCCTAAGGCTAATGGTTCACATCCCTCTAGTTCCAGCTCTCCTCAGCCTACCCCCTGAAAGCTTCATACAAAGGCTCCTACAAAATGGTATTCTCACATTCAAACAGAAATTCTCATTAATGTTATTACATTTTGGTTTGGGGTGAGGAGTAGTCACCTCTCCCCATCAGCTGTCTTCAGATATGTCCCACTGTACAGACCCCTCCCCAAAATAAAACAGTTCAGTTTTGTAACCACAGATCTACCTGAGTTCTTTTAAAGTCAAGAAAGAGGACTAGAGCCAGATTCTCGTTACCCTGCCAGGACCTATGTGTCCAACTCTCTTTGCTGGTGACAGTGGTGGTAGAAACATTCCATCATTCTTCCTTTCCACAGGCAGGTTGACATAGCCCTCCCACTTTGGGTCTCAGATCCGGATGACATAAGTATCACTGTGGCTTAGGTGTCTCACCCACGTATGTGGGGAAGTGTTGCCAGGAGTTCCAGGGGCTGTGAGCCGAAGAAACCGAACCTGGAGTCCTGAGCAAGTGTACCGGGGCAGCTCGAATGAGAGGCTTGCAGGACCTAAGCCCAGAGGAGGGGCTGGGCTTGGGGGGTCAGGAAGTCCAGGGACATCCATCTGGGAAGAAGAAAGCATGGGTAGAGGTGAGGTTTATGGGAGGGGACAGAGGTTACACACTGAAGGGATCAAAGGAACTGGGAATTGGCTTATGGAAGTCAGGAGAACAATGTTTAGTGGTCAATACCTGGAAGAGGCCACAGAGTTGGGAACCACCCTGGACCCGAGGAAGGTCCCACTGAAGTACTCCCTCACCCAACTCTGCTTTCTGTTCTGGGCTGCTCAAGTCCTGAGATAAACTAGAAGTTAAAGAGATATGAAAGGGTAGATAAGAACTTGCTTACCTCTAAGGGCATTTACTTTTTACCATTACCAAATATCATTTACCAAATTACCATTCCCCACTATCCAATTTCATCTTCTACCCCATAGTCTTAAGTTCCCAGAGAAGTCTGATAGGGTATCAGTCTTTCCCATTCCCCACAACTGACCTGGCCACTCCTCGGGGAAGAGGGAGGTGAAGCTTGACATGGAGAGCTTGGCTGGAATAGTCATAAATGAACAAAGCCTTGTTAGTTCCATTCCTCATTCCCCCATCCCTCCTTGCTTATGTCCCACTGGATTGGATTGGCCCAGGTTGCCCTCACCCTATGGACTGAAATGGAATTTAATTGAAAGAAGGCAACTGGAAAGATACGAGGGGAAAGGACAATTTTGAGGTTGCAGCCTGTCCACTACCTCAAAGCTAGCACTATTTTGCTATTTATGGTACTCACCTTTTTGGGGGTAGGTCACATCGGAGCTTCAGATAAACCTGTAGCCTTGGGTAAGGAATAAAGATAGAAGTGTCATCCTTTCCCCTTATCTCTTTGTATTCAGGGTGAGCTTTGGATCTTGAATGGGGAGAAAGCTATGTAGTTCTGAAACAGCATCAGTATCTTACCTGCCTGAACCATGGTCCCACTGCACAGAGGGAAAGAGCCGGAAGGGGAGTGGGGAAGGAAGATCATCGGAGAGTTGATACCGCATTATGGTCAACTGTAAACACGGAAACACATATCAGCCTGGGCCCTTCTCATCTCCCCTCAAATCTCCCCGTACTTCTTTATTGTGGAGCACTGGTCCACCTCAGTCTGACCTCGCCTTGAGATGGCTGCAGCCTAAGGATTCGATGGGATTCAAACTCATCCAGTCGAACAGAACCATGAAATGAAACTTCGTCCACTCGTACCCCTGGCCCATACCCTGAAAGAAAAGAGAACCCCCGCCCCAACCTTTAATAATAAATACCATGCTTAACCAGTAACTTACACTGAAAGAAGAGTCCTCTACTATGCCTGTGCCTTCCATACTTGGGGGTGGGGTGGGGTGGGGTGGGGGTAGGGGAGGGTCTATCTTCAATTAAGTCAAAGTCCCTACTCTGTGCAAATGCTCATGGAGAAAGCTGAACACCTCCCTGTTATATCTGTATTACTGATCCAAGTGTATATGGGGTAGGGAAGATCCTTAGTGCTTCACCTCTCAATTCTGATTTGCCCACGCAGAATTCCTCAGTCAAGCCAATTCTCATTTCTGTCAAAGAAAGGCATGTTAGTAATGACTACATCATAAGAGGCAGGCTTATTCCCTGCAAGTCTCAAGTACCTGGTTCCTCCCAACATGCTTTACTCCCTGTTCTCCACATCCCCTTTTAAGTCCCAGGAAACCTAGCCTTCATACTTCTCACCAGAGCAGCTTGGAAGAAAGCTCTTGAGTCGGATTTCACCTTGGACATCCACCTTCAGCAGGGAGCCCTAAGAGTTTAAGGGGAAGGGAGAAGAAAAAGTATCCATAATTATCTTCACGTCCTTGGCTACACAGCTATTTTCTCATCAAGTCTTAAGCAGGAATTTTATACTACTAATGGAACAACAGAAATGCAGAACACAAAAATGAAGGGGAAGATTATTCCCGTTTCCATAAATATGACTGGGTAGCTTAACTACTGGCCAGTCAGTTAAGTGGCAGGGCATAGATTTTTTTCCATCTGTGGATTCAACACTACAAGAAGGTCCCTGAAGACAAAAAAGTGCAGTGGTGTTCTGGAAACTTTGGAGCAACAGTGGATATTACCAAACAGGACACTCGGGCACAAATGAGCTCCTAGCTGGGCAAATAGACGTGGGTGGCCATAGGAATTGGCTATAAGAACTACAAAGAACAAAGATTAAGGTTCTTGCTTCCAGAATTTAGGGAGGCAAATGAAATTTGCTATTTGACTTGTACATAATGTACCCTACATTTGCCTTTTTGCTATAACAGGTATATGCAAATGCAGATTTTTCCTCCAAGAAGACAGGGTAAAAGCTGAAGGAAAGCCTTTCTAATTTTTAGATTATTAAGGAAAATGAGAAGTTTCTTGAAAAAATGGAAGGGCTTCAGGGTTTAAGGAGGGAATCCTGATCTGGATCCCATAGTTAAAATGTAAAAGGTGATACTATGGAGGAACAGAAGGGCTAGTGAATACGGAGTTAACAGTTATGAAGCTTTCCCCAGGAATAGTAAGTCCCTGCCTCCACAGCATCTCTTGGATGCTTTTCTCCTTTTCTCTACTCACACTACAACTGCCCTGATTCAAACCATCACCTAGACTATTGCACTAGTCTTAACATTCTCCCTGCCTTAAACTTCCACCCTCCAATACAGTCTTCCCACATACAGCTCACAAAGTGAAATTCCTAAAATAACAGTTCTAACCAAGTCACTCCTCCACAATCTCCAGTGATTCCCTACTGCTTCTGTAATTACAAACAAGCTTTCTGTTTGGCCTTTAAGGCCTGTTTGCTGCCTAGTTCCAGACTAACTTTTCAGACTTATTAGACATTTTTCTCCTTTATGCACTTTGTGGTACATACACAGCATCAATCTCCCACCTCCATGCCAGATGCACTCCTCACCCCTCTACTTCCTTAGAAGTGCTAGCTTTCTTCAAATCTCAGTTCAAGAACTACTTCCTACATGAGGCCTTTCTAGATCTCTTCAGTTGCTAGTGACCCCTCTTAGAAGTTGTCTTGTATTTGGGGGTGGTGTGTGTGTGTGTGTGTAACACTAACATACATATATGTGTATATATATATATATATATATATATATATATATATATATATATATATATATATATACATACATATACACACACACACACACATAGATATACATAGTCTCTTGCAATAAAATGTAAATCCTTTAAGTCTCATATTTCATTTTTGTCTTTGCATCCTTAATGCCTAGCTAAGAGTAGGCATTTAATAAATGCTTGTTGTGTTTGAAATAGTATGAGCATGGATTCACAGGCTGCACTATCCAGTGAGCATCTGAGGGAGAGACAAATAGGGTGACTCTTGAAAGGTCTGCACAAAAGCAGCTAATGATAGAGGGCTGTTACAGCTTAAAGCTGCACTGAAACTTTTTGGACATGAGAGATATGTCTACCTGACAAAAAAAAACTGCACAGCTAGGTGGTGCAGTGGATAGAGGCTTGGCCCTGGAGTCAGGAGGACCTGAGTTCAAGTTTGGCCTCTGACCAAACACTTGACACTAGCTGTGTGACCCTGGGCAAGTCACTTAACCCCAACTGCCTTAAAAAAAACTGAGGTTTACCCTTTTCTTACAGCACTTAATTGGGAAATAATTGAGCCTCTCAAGACTTACCAAACCTTACCACTACTCACTCCTGGTGATTCAAATGAGGAATAAATGACACCACCAGAAGGAATCTAGAAAGCACATTTAGAATTAATGAGGTTCTGGGTAATAAACTGAAGATTTTAGGGGTACAAGTGTTTTTTTTATCACTACTGAAAACTAAAGGCAAGAACTTCAGGAGACAGGGAAATTTGGGAAGTAGCTAAACAGTTCGGTTAAGAAGATGGCTTTGAATTTCTGAACTATGGCTTGAAATAAAAGGGTATCCTAATGAGGGACAGCATGTACCTAACAAGGGCTACTAAATATATATTTATACACTCTTGCACATCTGCAAGAGCTTTAAGGTAGAAAACATAGAAAGTAATAGCTATGACACTGGAAAAATAACAGTAGATATATCCAGTCAATCATGGGAAACACAATCCAAGTATAGTAGACATGCTGGTAAGTTTCTCCACTTTGATTCACTGAAGGCTCCCAAAGTTTCTCCTGCATATAGGGGATGTGTGGTCCATAAAAGGAGGGACACACACACTGGGCTATTCTGAGACCCATGTGCTTTGGGAAGCTAGCACTATGTAGTTTGTAAAAAGGGCAATAAAGGACAGAAAATGGAACCTTGATGAGAGCAATGCAGCAAGAAGTACAGGTGGGAAGAGATGGAGCATCAGGGAACCATTTGTACCAAGGAGTAACGTGGGCCTGTGCCTTTGCTGGCATTGAGCAAGGTATGATATAGGTTCAAGGGAGACACTCTAGTAATCCCAAGTTTTTTCTCCACGGGGGAGAGAAGCTGATGTAGAGGGGAAAGTTTCCTCAGCTCCCTACAGGGATAAGATCACAGATAAATAAACAAAATAATCCATTCCTGTGAGGTTGGTACTATCAGTGTTTCTCCCATTTTAAAGAGGAAACAAGTTCTAAGATTTTAAATTACTTGCTCCAGGTCACATAGCTAATACCAGGTCTCTCTCTCTCTTGAATCTAAGTCTAGTACTTTTTACTAGACCACAGGAGAATGGAAAATATTGCAGAACTGAAAAAAGACAAATGTCCTTGAAGAAGAAGAGAAGGGGGAGGAGGAGGAGGGTTCTTCAAACTATTAAAGCCAAGTGAGCTTTGTTTGATCTTGGCAAAACTCTTAGGACACAGCATTAAAGGGGTAGTTTGTGGATGTACATTAGAAGGAGAGCTTTGATCATAAATAACCAACATAGCTTAACAAAAAACAGGTTATACAAGACTAATCTCTATTTCCTTATTTGATAATATTACTTCAGAAGAATGCTGTCAACACAGTACATCTAGATTTCAGTAAAGCATCTGACAAGTCTCTCATGCTATCTTTATGGATGAGATGTAAAGACATGGACTAGATAATACTTGGTAGATTTATAAATGGCTGAAAGACTTACTAGTCTTTCAAAGAATAGTCATGATGACGTCTTGGAGGGAGGTATCCAACAAAATGCTCCAGGGATTTGTCCTTGGCTTTATGTTGCTTAAAACTTTTATAACTTGGATAAAGGAACAGATGCTTATCAATGCCCATCAAATCCATTTAATTAGTAGGTTGGATGACAAAGTCAAGATCAAAGAAGATGTTGGCAAGCTGGCATGAGTCCCACTGAGCTATGCCCTGATTAGATCACAGCTGACGTAGTGATACTGACAAGCTGGAGATTATCCAGAGGGCAACAGGATAGTGAGGGAGGTGGAAACCATGCCATACAAGGATCAGCTAAGAGAAATGAGGATGCTTAATTTGAAAATGAAAAGATTTTAGGGGGAACATGATCACTTCTTCCAGTATCTGAAGGGCTGTCATGTAGAAGGAGAATTAGGGCTTTTTCTGCTTGACCCCAGAGGGCAAAAGATGAAATTTGTAGAAAGGCATATGTAATTCAATGTAAAGAAAAATTTTCTAACACTTCACACTACTCCCTTTCATGTGTTCTACAGTTACAGGCTCCGAGGAGCTAGAGCTGGATGGGTCCATAGAGGTTAGCTAATTCAACCTCCTCCTTTTACAGAGAAGGAAACTGAGGCTCGGGGAGGTGAAGTTCACACAGCTAGTTAAGTGTCAAGAGATAGAGTGCAAACCCAGGTCCTGACTGCAGAGTCCCCTGTTCCATGCTGGCCTCCAGTTAAAATAAACCCAATTAACTATACCCCAGACTCATTGCATTCCACTTCCCCACCTCCAAGCACTTGTGAAGACTGCCCTCCAGGCCTGAAGTATTCTTCTTCCTCACTCCTCTCTTAGCATCCTTATCTTTCTTCAAGATTCAACTGAAGTGCTACCTCCTATAGAAAGTCTTTCCGGATCCCCCCCCTACTTAGTGCTCTGAGCTCCCTGAGGGCAGAAATTGTTTTTAATTTTGTCTTCCTAACTCCAGCATCTAGCAGTGTCTCACACATAGCAAGCACTTAATACTTACTGAAGGAAGGAAGGAAGGAACAGAACTATCCCAAAATGGGATAGGCTCCTTAGAAAGGAGGTGATTCCAGATGCTAAAGATATTCAAGTGAAGGCTAGATAATCAAGTGTTATGGATAACACACAAAGGATTCTTGTACAGGTATGGGTTGAACCTGACAGACTCTGAGGTTTCTTCCACCTCGAAGATTCTGAACTTTTGTAATGTTGCTTGATGTCTTCCTCACTCCCTCATAATCAACTTGAGGGAAAGTACACAGGATGAACTTTTTATCTAGGGCCCATGTGTCACCACTGGGGATAGTTACAGCCCTGGCTTCCCTATACCTTCCTGATGTGCTCCCATTCCAGGGCTGGAATAGGACAGGTTGTCTTCATTTCATATCTCCCTAGTGCCTCATCCAGAGTTCTGTTTTTAATTTTTGGTCCAGTCCTGTGATTTATTTAGTGTAGGGAACTTCTAGTAAGGAAACTCCCTCCTCCAGTGGTTGGCACTTTAAGTGCTTAATAAAACCTTGCTGATTGATTCCAATGCTATCTAGCAACTATCCTTCAAATTATAGTTTTAGAGAGTTGTCTAAGGCACCAAGAGGTTAAATGACTTGTCCAGGGTAACACAGCTATTTTGAATCAGAAGGCAGATCTTCCTGGCTCTAAGACCAGTTATCTATCCACTACACCATACTGTCTCTGAATCTGTACCTAATAGGTACTAAATTTTTTTTAGCTGAATTGAGTTTGAGGACTCAAACTTACATTGGATCCAATAAGCACTGAGAGTCTTTCTATTACATCCAGGAAAACGTCGTTCTTATGACTCTGGAAAAGAAAAGGGATCTGGAGTAAATAGATGCCTAGTTCTCAGGGATTGGAAGTAGAAAAGATTGGGAGAATAAATATTTGGGTCTCATGAAATAGGGGATTATTATAAGAATCTGGGAGGCTGGAATAGGCAAGCCATTGGGAAGTTGGATATATGGGTTCAAATGCATGGATGTTTGATAACACAGATATCCTTCGTCACCTGGTCAGAGCGGCCAGTTAGGACTGGACGGCTGGCTGCGCTGCTTGGGGCCACTTTGCTCTGTTGTGTTTCAGCCCCAAACTGTAAAAAATCCACAAGTAGTTAGTTCTCTAGCTAAACCTCAACTCATCTCCCCAAACCTACTTATCCCTTTCCTTCACTAACCAGACCAACACTGCTGAGCTCAAAGAGGTTGAAGGGCTTGCTGACCACAGCCTCAGTTTGAATGAAGTTCCTCAGCATTTCTGTAGATGTAGTCTGGATGTAGCCATAGTCCTATAATAGAAAGGGTATGTTTTTGTATGCCTGAGTTAGAGGTGTGTGGGAATAGAACGGAAAGGGATCAAATCTTCTAACAAAAAAGGGACATATCACTGGATGAGGGGAGAAATCTCTGGGCTCTCAGCCTCTGTTCCTTACCAGCACTTCATCCAAGAGTTCATAAACAAGGGCCACATTAAGAGAGAGAGTCTTCTCACTGATGGAGCCACAGTAATCACTTAGTAGGGTGGCCAGCCTGGGGAAGAGAGGAAGTAATGAGTCTTCTGAACTCAAATTCCCCAACCCCTTTCTCTGTCACCTTCCTCACCTTGATAACAGCTCCAGGAGGATGAACGGGGAAACACCCCCTGAGGTGGTGACCACAAGGTAGAGACTGAAGTGTCGGATGTGGACAAAGTGGTAGCCTTTGTGATGCTGGGGTGGGTGGGTGATAGTTTGGGATTGGAGAGTGGAGTGGAGGAATGAACACGAATAAAGAGTTAAAAAGCACAAAGATCAAAACCATGGGGATGGGAGTCTTGGGAGGATATTCTAGGGAACCAACCCATCTCCCGGAAACCCCAGTGTGACCGATCACGGACATCCCAGGTCCCACCCCGAGCCCCGAAGGGTTGTTACCATGACCACCGGAGGCTGGTCCCCTGGCAGCTCCGTAACCTTCCTGTAGAAGATCTCGGCTACATCACTGCCTCCACAGTCTCCACGGACTGAGGGAATGGGGGTTAAGGGGAGCCAAGGCTAAGCCGCCAACCGCTCTGACCCAGCTGCCCACCGCCCGTCTCTACGAGGCTCCTGCCGCCCACCGCCCTCGGGCCCTCCCTGGCCGCCTTCCCTCTATCCCCCGGCGCAAGGGTAGGAGGATACAGTCCTTGTAGATGAGAGGGTCCCCCTTGGAGGACAGAATGAAGAGCTGGGAGATCATGGCCCCTCCGGGGGAAAAGGAGAACAGGCTTTGCCGGCGTGGAGAAGACACAGAACCGACAGGACACCGGCTTCAAGCAGCACCTTCTTCCTTCTCAGAGTCCAGCCTCTCTAGGCATAACCTCCCGATCTGGCCCCTGATTGGCTGAAGTTTGGCGGACCAGCGGAGGAAGGAGAGGGAGAGGGCGACGCTCGCAGTTCCCGCTTGGGGCGGGGTCTCAGGTCGAGCCGCACCCTCGGGGGCGGGAACTTCGGCGGCGGCGGCAAACACTCCTTTCGCTATTGGCTCCAATGAGGAGCGTCGGTCACGTGGACAGGGACGTTTCGCGCCAATTTCGGTTGCTCCCCCGAGTTTGTTGCGCGCCGGTTCTTCTCCCCTCTTTCCTCTTTCAAGATCCCACCAACTGCCTTCCGCCAAAGGTCTGCTAGCTCTGTTCAGGGCACCACTACCCCCTGCCCGTCCGGCCGGCAGCTATGGCTCCTAAGGACTACGCGGCCGAAAAAGGTGAGGGGTCAAAGGGGGCGCAGCAAGAGCCCACGGTGGGAATCTAGGACGCTAGAGGTTGAGAAAAGTGGGCTGGGAGCTGGGCTAAGAGGCGGGGAAGGGGATTCAGGGGAGTGGGATTAACTGAACGGGACGAGAAGAGAGACTTTAGGGACTGGGGGGGCAAGCAGGAGTACTGAAGGGCTGGAGGGGGAGATTCTGGGGGCACTCGGGAGGGGCAGGGCAAACTCAAAGGAGAAGGGAGGTGGCCGGACTTTGGAGATGGGAGCGGGAGGAGAGGGAATGACAGCGAGGCCTGGGACGCTAGAGAAAGGGTATGGAGGGCAGGGCAGGAGCGGAAAATATCCCTGTCCCCTCTGCGGATGGCATAGTGAGAGGCTCTGGTCCCGGAGCAGCCACCCATTCCATCATGCGACCCCGTAGTCACCGAGTCCTTTCTTGAGATCAGAACCTGGGACACGCCGAGCCCCTAGTGTTAGCTATGGACCTGGGCGTCTAGGCGGAAGTGACGTTTGCAGGCGGAAGTGCGGTGCTTCTGTTCGAAAGTGGTACTATGTAAATAATCTCCTTCCGCGGGGCGAGCTCTGATGAAGTCCGGATAAGTTGAGGGAGGGCGCTAGGTTGAGGCAGCATCCTGAAGAACTCATGGACAGGAAGTTGTTGAGGACACAGCGTAGTGTACGGTCTGTCTGGGATCTCGGGCACTTCTCTGGGCTGAGTGATCAGAGGGTTAGTAGAGGGGGGTGTGGTTGTGATTGGCGCCATGTGCTTCTTTGTTTACAAAAGAATGGAAACTGTTGGAACCCTAGGGACTTAGTGAAAAAGGTAAGGCTGGAGTAATGGGCTAACCTTTTAGCTTTGAAAAGGAGGATCGGAGGAAGAGGAATAAAAGTTTTTTTAGGAGTGGGAAGCTGAGTGCTGGGAGACATGTGGTATCTTGGGGATTTAGAAACTTGTCGGTAGGGAAGAAATAGAGTAAGGAGAATATGACTGAGACAAAAAGTGAAGAAAAGTCCAGTCTGGTTAGATGAGTTTCAGTGGTAGGTACCCTTGGCATAAACGATAGTGACCCCAACATGAAATATTTTGGGGCCATTCTACATTTAACAGAAGCAAAGGGATACTACCTGGTAATCTTATTTCATTCCTTTGAGAATCAGATCTGTGATGACTTCTTCCAGTCAGTTTGTTTTGATACAGAGTAGATGAATACTAATATCAAGGGGTTCCATAGGGAGGACTAAGAAGAAAAAAGTAATATTCTGTCTTTTTGCTAACAGAGAAAGCTAAGAAGTTTCTACAAGAATTTTACCAGGATGATGAGTTTGGCAAGAAACAATTCAAGTATGGGGACCAACTGGTGAGTTCACGGATGGGTGATTAAAGGAAAAACCAGGACAGGTACACAGATCAGGGATGAGACTTGAGAGTTCATTCTCTATGCTTTCCTAGAAGTAACTGGACTACAAAAGCTTGACTTACTCGGGGGCCATGGGTCATGGTAGTTCTCCAGAGTTTGGACTCTGTTGGGATGATGAACTGATTATGCAAGGTAGGGAGCCACTAGAGTAAATCACATGAGTGCAGAGTGGGAAGACAGGTGAAAATGAAGATTACTTTGAAAAACTACACTTTTAAGGTCAGAAAAGGGCAGTGTGGATAGACAATTCAAATAAAAAAGATGGAGGTATAGGAGGTTTTAGTGATCTGAAAGTTCAACATGAGTCATTAGTGCAACATGGCATCACCCCGTCTATTGGCAACTGAAAGTGAAAACTGAAATATAGATGTTGTTTAGAAAGGAAGCTTATGAGGTTAATTGCCCGTGCGTAGCAGATGGTATCATTTTGTTGGGAAGAGTAGCACTTTTTTTTTTAGTGATAATGAAAACTGGAAAGTTTAGTACAATTATTAAGAGAAGCTAAATATCCAGAACAAATTGCTAATCTTACTGTTCATGTCCTACTCAGGCCATCTAAAGTATTCTGTTCAGTTTTAGGAAGGTCAAAAACTTAAGACTAGAGAAAGATGATGAGGATGATGCAGAGATCATGTCATAGACATTTATTAAAAGAATTTGAGATGGTTAGCCTATGGGAAAATGCTTTAGGGGGGACATAGCAGCAGGGTATAGTGAATAGGGTACTACATAGGGACAGCTAGGTGGCACAGAGCACCGGCCCTGGAGTCAGAAGGACCTGAATTCAAGTCTGCCCTCAGACACTTGACACCAGTTGTATGACTCTGGGCAAGTCCAGCTTGCCTTCCCCCCCCCCCAAAAAAAAAAACAGGGTACTACACATGAAGTCAAGAAAACCTGAGTTCATATTCTGCCACTGATCACTGATACTAGATAATGTGACCACAGGCAAGTCACCTAACTCTGAACCTCAGTTTTCCTCCTGTAAAATACAAAAATTGGACTAAATGACCATTAAGGTTCCTTTCAGTTCTAAATCTGTGATCCTAAGATAACTGGCTTCAGGTATCTGAAGATACTTGAAGAACCATCATGTCAAAACTAAGTTTGTTTTGTTTGGCCTTAAGAGGTCAGAATTAGGAGCAGTGGGTATAAGTTTCCAAGAGGTAGGATTTAAGCTTAGTCTAAGGAAAGATTTCCTAAAAATTAGATTAGCCCAAAGTGGAGCAGGCTGAAGGTAGACATCACCAGAGATCTTCCAGGTTGAAGGTTGGATGACCACTTCTTTGAGATGTTACTATGTAAGTAGTTTGACTATTGGTTTGGCCTTTAATTCTGTGATTGCCCAGTTTTACTTGACAAATTCTTATCTTTTGGACTCTCTAAATTGAATAAGGGTTTATGGAAGGTGACTGACCAATAACTGGTGTCTATTTCCTGCATCTGCAGGTACGTCTAGCTCACAGGGAGCAAGTAGCTCTGTATGTGGACCTGGATGATGTTGCAGAAGAGGACCCTGAGCTAGTGGATTCCATTTCTGAGAACACGAAGCGGTATAGTCAGCTCTTTACTGAGGCGGTGCAGGAGCTGCTTCCACAGTACAAAGAGAAGGAGGCAAGGAAGGCTGTGGGCAGAAGAGATGTTCCATTTACTGAGAGCTTCTACTTAGACACTGATGCCTTCTAAGCAGTTACATAAGAGTTTAGCATTTTGACTTTTTATCTTCCTTTTTCAGGTAGTGAACAAGGATGTCTTGGATGTGTATATTGAGCACCGGCTAATGATGGAGCAACGAAGCCAGGACCCTGCAGCCACCCGTAGCCCTCAGAATCAGTATCCCTCTGAGCTCATGTGCAGATTGTGAGTAGTCCCTGTGGGAAGGGAATAGGAGAGTCCTTCCTCCGAGGTCCTGATGCTGACCCTCCTACCTCTTGCTCCTCCTCAGTGAACTATACTTTCGGGGCCCAAGTAGCAGCAAACCACGGGTGATAAGAGAAGTACGAGCTGACTCAATAGGAAAGTTGGTTACTGTGCGTGGGATTGTGACTCGTGTCTCTGAAGTTAAACCTAGGATGGTAGTGGCTACATATACCTGTGACCAGTGTGGAGCTGAGACCTATCAGCCGGTATGTGTTGGGGGAGAGGAGCAGAAAGAGATTGTAAAATAAACAATTCTTACTTTTTTTTTTTTGGCCAGTTCAGATTTGGTCATTATGACTTGTAGAGCATGTCCATGTCTGCTGATCCATCTGTAATTCCCTGTCTGCCATGCCCTCTTTAGAGTTCAAGTGGTTTTTAGTTCTGTCATATGTCAGGAAGCAGTCTGTCATCCCCTCAGTCGTATTAGCTCTGTTCATCTTTTGTTTCTTTTATATCTTTTTGGTGTCTGTTTCCCATTATCCTCTAAAGGGCCCAGGATAATTAATTTCTCTCCTAGTAGATTTATGAAGTATGCTAAGGTGGGTTAAAGATATGCTTTCATGTTTTTCCTTCTAAACTTGTTTCTGTGCTTCTCCTTCCCCTATACCAGATTCGGTCACCTGTTTTCATGCCACTAATCATGTGCCCAAGCCAGGAATGTCAGACCAACCGCTCAGGAGGACGGCTCTACTTACAGACTCGTGGCTCCAAATTCATTAAGTTCCAAGAGTTAAAAATGCAAGAACATGTAAGTTTTAGTGATAGGTGAACAATAATAGGCCAAGGCAAGACAGGACAGAATAGGGTAGGGCATCTTCCCTGATCCTGCACTCACTTATAGAGGGAAAGGAATAAAAGGAATTTTTTTTCTTGAGGACCAGAAGGAAGGGATAAGACTGCACTATGAGAGAAGTCAGAGCCTTCCCCGTTCTGAAGGGAGAACTGTTTCTGGTTGCGTTTGCTTGAGTTAGGAGGTAAAGGGAATAGTAAGTGGGAAAGGGGGAGAAGAGCATCTTAGATATTCCCTTAGTTTGAATGTCTTTTCCCTTCTTTCTTCAGAGTGACCAGGTGCCTGTGGGAAATATCCCACGAAGTATCACAGTGTTGGTAGAAGGAGAGAACACACGGCTGGCCCAGCCAGGCGACCACGTCAGTATCACTGGTATATTCCTGCCAATGCTGCGTACTGGATTCCGACAGGTGGTGCAGGTTAGATGATGAAAAGAGCAAAACCAGTCCATCTTCCCTATTTCCCTCCAAATTACAAAGGCAGTGTAGTTCTACTGTACTTAATACCATGGTTTTATTTTCTTCCTGTCTCAGGGCCTGCTGTCAGAAACTTATTTGGAAGCCCATCGCATTGTGAAGATGAATAAGAGCGAAGATGATGAAGCTGGTATTGGGGAGCTGAGCAAAGAGGAGCTGAGACAGATTGCAGGTGAAGACAACTAGTGAGGAAATGAAGTGGGAAGTGAGATTGGGAGAGTCAGAAAATATGCAGCTCTTCAGTGTTATCTTAGGACCTCACTTTCCTCCTTTAGAAGAAGATTTCTATGAAAAACTGGCATCCTCAATTGCTCCTGAGATATATGGCCATGAAGATGTAAAGAAGGCTCTGCTTCTCCTTTTGGTTGGTGGGGTGGATCAGTCCCCTCGGGGCATGAAGATCAGAGGTTAGTCTATGAAAGGAGGAAAAGGGCAGAAGTCACAGGTGGACTGAAGGGTCAAGGGTGGATGCTGTCAGACTTGATCAATCTGTTTTGTTTACATATACTTTGTTCTGAGAGGGTTGTATTGAATGATGTGATACTGGGAAATAGCCGTGTTAAACAATAAAACAAAAACTACTCAAGGGGGTTAGGGAGGCTTATGGGTAAATTGGAAGATAGAAATTGGCAGCCTTTTGGGTTATGATGATCTAGGAAATGAGGGTTAATGTTAGGGGCACAGGGAGAATTCAGAAGGTATAGGTCATTGAAAACACAGGGATAGTAGACCATAGGGGGACCTTTTACCTATGACAAAGATAGCTCATTGGATGATTTCCAATCAGGAGGATGGCTGTTTTTGTTATCTTTTCTACCCCACTTTTTCCCCAAAATAGGAAACATTAATATCTGCTTGATGGGGGATCCTGGTGTGGCTAAGTCTCAGCTTCTGTCTTATATTGATCGTCTGGCCCCCCGAAGTGAGTATCTTTAAACTCAGTTGCTAAAGATAGAAAGAATAATTAGGCCTGAATGTTGCATCTACTGCTTTCTGGTGAATCAGCAATGTGGACTGAGAAATCATAACTAGAGTAGGTTTTGAGTAGATGAAAGGGGTAATTGGAGGGAAAATGGTAGTGGATTTGATATGCTTGAGTCTTCAGTTTCTTCAAAATAATGGTGGCAGATGGCAGATAAAATTGTTCCAGGTGTAGGGAAGGGAGAAGATAGAGATTTGACTGGGATGGTCAAGTTAAGCAACAGGCATTTATCAAAGATATGTCAGCCATTTTGGTAGATGCTGAGGATACAAAGAGAAAAATTAAGCTGTCTTTGTCCAAAGGGCAGTTCTTTGGAAAGAATGTGTACTTACTAAATAAATATAAGAATTGGGGTGGGGGAGGTACTAGCTGCTGGGAATTTTCAGGAAAGGCCCATGTAGGAGGGGCAAGAGCTGAAACTAGGAATTTTTTTTCTTTTTTTCTTTTTTAGCATGGGGAGTAATTAGTTATTAGTTAAGTGACTTGCCTAGGGTCACACACCTAGTAAGTGTTTGAGGCCCATTTGAACTCAGGTCCTTCTGACTCCAGGACTGGTACTGTCCTACCTAGCTGGAGGGGGGGGTAAAGAGGGAGTTCATTCCAGACATGGGTAGTCACCTGTAAGAAGACTTGGAAACCGGGCATGCAATGTCATATATGGAAGCTAGTTTGCTAGCCTGAAGAGTGTTACTTATGACATTTCTCTCCTTTTAGCCTCTATCTCACCAGTGTGTCCCCAATCTTTTTGCCTAACTTTCTACCATCTACGTTTTTGTCTTTCTCCATTTGTCTCTGGGTTTTGTTTTGTTTTTTTCTTTCTTTTGTAATCTATTTTTGTTTGTTTCTCTGTCCCTAACATCCAGGCCAGTACACAACAGGCCGAGGGTCATCAGGTGTGGGACTTACTGCCGCAGTGCTTCGGGATGCAGTGAGCGGGGAGCTGACTTTGGAGGGAGGTGCCCTGGTACTAGCTGACCAGGGTGTGTGCTGTATTGATGAGTTTGACAAGATGGCAGAGGCTGACCGCACAGCGATCCATGAAGTGATGGAGCAGCAAACTATTTCTATAGCAAAAGCAGGCATCCTTACCACACTTAATGCTCGATGCTCCATTTTGGCTGCTGCTAACCCTGCTTATGGACGATATAACCCTCGTCGCAGCTTGGAACAGAACATACAGCTTCCTGCTGCTCTCTTGTCCCGATTTGACCTGCTCTGGCTCATCCAAGATCGTCCTGATCGTGACAGTGACCTGCGGTGAGACTACCAGAGACTCCATTCCTCCTCACCTCTTCTTTGGATATACTTGACTCATCAGCCTCTCTTACATATACTTTAGCCTTGGAGAAGCTCCTACCTACCTTATTCTCCTGCTTCCAGCAGTGAACCCTTATCCTCAGAGAAACACACTAGGTTACCCTTCCAGCCCTGCCCAGAGACAAGGTTGAAACATTTCAGGGACATTTTTCCTTTGGGAGAATCATTCCTGATTTCATTTTTGTGGGAAATTGTTTTGAGGATGAGTGTGCATCCAGGGATGTTACTGACACCTTCTCTTTTCTTTAAGGTTGGCCCAACATATCACCTATGTGCACCAACATAGTCGGCAACCTCCCACACAGTTTGAGCCACTGGACATGAAACTTATGAGGTAAGAAGGCTTTTCTACTAACATGTGTCAGGACATTCTAGTACAGCTTAAATTTCCCAGTTTCTTCGTGTGTACATATGGGCAGCTAGGTGGCTCAGTGGACAGTGTAATGGGCCTGGAATCAGGAAGACTCATGTTCCTGAGTTCAGATCTGGCTTCATCTGTAAAATGAGCTGGAGAAGGAAATGGCAAACCATTCCAGTATCTTTGCCAAGAAAACCCCAAATAGGGTCACGAAGGGTCAGATACAATTGAAATAACTGTACAACCACAACAAATGTACGTGTATATCCTTAGAAAGGCTCTGAAGAGAAGCCACATGATGTAGTGGATAGTAAGTAAGTTAGAATCAGGAAGACTTGGGTTCAGTCCACCACTGAAATAGCTATATGATCATGAGCTAATCTACTTAACCTGAGCCTCAGTTTCCCCAACCAACAAATGAGGATAATGAATGAATGCATAAATACTTTATACATATGTAAAGTTGTTATAAACTTTAAAGCTCTACTCTATAAATGTCTACTATTACTGTTGTAGGCCTCTTTCTTTGCTCTAGTATCTTAGAAGTTTGGGAAACGGTGGGTTTGTCTTATTCCTATGTCTGAATCTCTAACCCTGCTTCAGGTCCCTTGATCCCTTTTCTCCTCTGTGCTCTTAGAGTGAGAAGACATTGGGGAAAATTAAATTGGAAAAATAGTATTCCATAAAAATGTTGGTTCCTTCTCTGGCTTTTGACTTCACTAACTTTGCTCTACTGTAGGTGGAGAGGTGTGTGTGTGTGTGTGTAAATTACACTGTATCATTATGTTATATATTTCACACGTGTCTCTGGGACTAGACTTAACCTGGGTAAGGACCTGGTTCTCTTTTGTACACCAAATAGCCCTCTTATATAAAGTTGATTCAACAGGATTTTCACAAATAAGTCTCCATGTATTACCCTAGTTTGTGTAAGTTTTAGGATTTTCAAAAATTGAGGTACATCTAATGTGTTGAACATGTAGCAGGTAATCGTCATCCTTTCCCACCTTTCTACTAACCTTTCACAGGCGCTACATTGCTATGTGTAGAGAGAAACAGCCTGCAGTGCCTGAGTCTTTGGCTGACTATATCACAGCTGCCTATGTGGAGATGAGGCGTGAAGCTTGGGCCAGTAAGGATGCCACCTACACTTCTGCTCGGACTTTGCTAGCTATTCTTCGGCTTTCTACTGCTTTGGTACATAGCCCATATCTCTTATTTGAATCCTTAATTCCTGTGGGACTATTCATTTTCTGTTCCCTACCCTACCACAGGCTCTGCCAGGGCTACTGTCCTTGGTAGGGACCTGATACTCTTCCTGGCCAGTCTGAGTTATCCTCACAACGTGTATAATACAGACTGTTCTTTTCTCTCTTCCCATTGTTCTCTAGGGGCAGGGCTTCTTAAATAAAGTACAGGTGATTTTTAAAAAAATGTTGAAATACAGTTTAAAAGAATTTTTTAAGTTCATGGGCTTCAATTTAAGAACCCCTGCCCTAGGGTCACTGTACCCCAGATCCTAGGCCTCATCAGTCTTGAGGGGCTCCAAAGTGCTGTTCGTGCAGGTAGTGTGATAACCTGACCTACTGCTGAGCTAGCACTTCCCGAGCCCCTGGGACACTATACCCCTTGAATTCCTAGGATCCAAACTTCCAATCCATTTTTTCTTTCCTCTCCCTTACTGCTCTAGGCTAAGGCTGGCTCCTTTGTAACTCAGGCCTTTGTTGTTGATGATTGATCTAGTTTATGACTCTTGACTAAACAAAGCTCCCCATCTGTTGGGATGGATGTTGGGGTAGGTCTCTTCTCCCTTACAGGACACCTGGACTGGCCAGTGTTGAGAGGCGGAGACTTGGGCAATTGCTGAACACTGCCCTGGGCATTGCACTTGTCTCGGTCTGACAGTGCTGGCAAAACACTGCAAATCCTTGGGGGAGGGGAGAGGGGTTGAATGGGGGGTATCCCTAGCTCTTTTTCACATACACACAATACTTGTGTAATAGCTTATCTCTCCTATGAGGTAGGTAGTGAGTTGCTCAACAAGTGTTTCTCTTTCCTTCCCCCCTCCCCCCTGCCCTTCCCTAGGCTCGACTGCGCATGGTAGACACTGTAGAAAAGGAAGATGTGAATGAGGCCATAAGACTAATGGAGATGTCTAAAGACTCACTACTAGGGGACAAGGGGCAAGGAACAAGGTGAATTAACTGGGGGAGAAGGGAACCTTCATTGTTATTTAGTAGGTATTCAAACCATAGTCCTTTGACACTTGTCTCCCCATTTGCTTAGAACCCAGCGACCAGAAGATGTGATCTTTGCCACAGTGCGGGAGCTGGTCCCTGTGGGCCCAGGTAGCCAAAGCATCCGTTTTTCAGAGGCTGAACAGCGCTGTGTGTCTAGAGGCTTCACACCTGCCCAGTTCCAGGCTGCACTGGATGAATATGAGGAACTCAATGTATGGCAGGTTAATGCTGCCCGAACACGGATCACATTTGTTTGACCTTGGGGATCACTTGAGCAGAGCTCCTAACCTTCTCGTTTTCTAATGCTTAATGCTTGAGTACAGGGAAGAAGTCCTCTGCCTAGGCCAGAAGAAATTTAAAACTGCTACAGTGTGTGTTTGTTACATATTCTCATTGCTAATAAAATGTTTATAGAACTCCAACTGCAAAAAACTAGAATTTTCTTTAGGGGTGGAGTAGGGAACAAACCAACCAGTTATGGTTAGTTCCCTAGGATTTTCGTTCAAATCTATCAAAGAAAACCATCTTTCTTCAGATCTTCTAGTGGTATAGCTGGCTTCAGAGCTTACATACAGGGACTCTTAAACACTAACTCCTTTTAACAGAGAGGACAGAATCACAGGAGGGGGAACTATTCCCCATTTATTAACAATTTGGGTAGAGGGAAGCTATGCAGGCTTGAGGGCTTCTCTAAAGGGGAAAAAAGCCACTTTCCTGCCTTTGGGGCAACTGTTTTCCTCAATGAAGCAGATCTCTGCCCTTTGCCCTCACTTATTGTGAGGGAAGGGTTGCCCCCTTCTAGAAGAAAAGTCCTCGCATTCGTCTGCCGATGCCCTGGCGATCATACAGGACGTTGAACTTATTTACAAACTGGTTCATTGTGTTGCATGTTTTGGTGATGGTGCCAAGGTAGGCCATAAGCCCAACATCATTACATTGCTGGAAGGGAGGGGAGAGACAAAGCCTGGGTTACCTTCCAACCACCACTGTTCCCAAAGCCTGCAAAAACCTATAGGTCAAGAGTCAGATAACAAACCTATAGTTACAACCCCCCCCCCCCCCCCCCCCGTAAAGGCTGAATGACATTCCCTTGCATATATTACTAGTGAATCCATTTCCCAGCCCCACAGGTTAGACTCACATCATAAAAGTCTGTCTTGAACTTATCTGTGCTGAGCACAGGGAGGCAATGACACAGAGCATAGGCTTCACGTAGGATTTCATGATTAAAAGGAACCTCCCCTGAGGAGATAAGAGAATGAAAAATATGACACATTTATCTACTATTTCCAGCTGTTCCCTGATAGGCTTTATTGGAAAAGTGCTGTTTCCCAAGGTTCTATTCTGGTTTAGTGAAGTCCTTAAGAAACAGTTAAGGGACACATTTGTCCTACCTGCTTCAGAAGCCTTGACATATTCTAAGATAAGCTTGACCCGACTGTGCAGCATCTTGATGGCACTGTGCTGGGCTATTAGATGCTCTGCCACTGTATTGTAAGGAAAGGATCAGAAATCTTAAGTTCCCACCTCTCAGGCTCCAGACAGTGGAAAGAACTCTTATGTTTCTCCACTTACCAGTAGAGTTCTCTCCACTACCTGTAGCTGTCATTCGAGCCACATGATCCACACCAATCCGCTCAGCCTCCTCTGTGGCTAGTGTGTAGGTCAGTTCAGCAAATAGCATTGTTGCCTGGAGAACAAGTTATCAAAGAGGTGGGAATGCTGAAGATCACAAGCAGATACTAAAGGCAAAGCACAGGCAGAGAGAAGGGGATGAGCCATAGCAAAAAGGCCTTGGGCAAGTAATTACCTCTCCATTGATGATATCGATGACTGACTCAAAAACACTAACCGGCAGCTGTTGTGAGAGACAATGGGTCAGATAAAGGAGGAAACAGGGCTGACATTGAGGAACAGATGTACTCAACTGACAGGCCCAACCTAGGTTCTGGAACACTCACATCAGTGTGCTTGGTCATGGGATTTAGCTTCAGGAACAGAGGGCTCTCAATGATCTCACACACCTGGGGAGGGAAGGGAAGTAACTACACCAATAGAGTCACAGAATATTAAAGAGTTAGAAGGAATCTGAGGTCACCTATTCTAATCCCCTCAATTTAACAGATGAGAAAACAGGTTCAGAGTTGGGGCCCAAAAGTCAAAATCTAGTGAATAACAAAAGCTTTGCAAAACATTTTATGTACATTTGCTAGACAGTGGCTATATATAAACCAGGCTTCTAGATTTCTATTCCACTGCTATTCCTATTGCATTACCCTGTTTCTTAGAAATCCTTCCGTATCCCCCCCCCATCCACAGAATCATATAACATTAAAGCTGGAAGCCACCTAAGAGATAATTTAGTCTAATCCTCTCATTTTACAAATGAGCCTAAGGCCCTGCAAATGAACTCTGGTCTTTCAACTCATTATCCAGGGCTCTATCTACCATGCTGACTCTGCCCCACATCCTTCCCTGCCCAACTCATGTATAGTTGTCTAAGGGCTCTTACCTGCTTGTGGACATGGATGTCAGAGGGATCCGGTGGACCCCCGGTGGTATACCAACCTAGAAACTCCAATTCCTTGAATACCTGCTTAACTGGAAAAGGCAAAGAGAAAGGGTGGAATAAAGAATCTTTTTCTCACTCCACCCATCCTTATCTGGGCCTTCCTGGCATATTCTGTTTCCCATCATGCCATCCCAACTACTCCTGGATTCCTACATAAAACTGATCATTTTTACACCCACCTCCCCCCGCCACACCCCATCTAACCCTTCCCAACCCTGGCAGCCCCTTCCCTCTCACACTGCTCCTCTTTGGTGTAGTAATATTCTTTGTCAATGATGATCTTCTCCTCCACTGTGTGGGACAGAAGCTCAAATGAATTCATCACCTCAATATTTCGTCCCTCCTGTTTCCCAATCAATGCTCCAATCACTAGGAAAGGAAGACCAGACAAGAGGAAGAATCTAGATCATCATTAATCACTTTAAGAGGACCTGGGGTTCACAGAGCTCTCAGATTCGTAGCTGGATGGGACCTTTAGAGATCTACTAGACCCAAACCCTAATTTTACAGATAAGGAAACTGAAGCCCATTGAGTTGAAATGAAGGCTGGGACTCACAGATTACAACAGACCAGGAAGTAGAAACCCAGACTTCTAGGCTGGCCTCTAAGGGATGCCCGACTGTGGCCAGAAACGGAGGGAAGGTGACGAGGATGGGGCATTTAGCAGATGGGGGGGAGGGGCAGGGAGCGGCTCCCAGGGGTGGTGAAAGAGGCCCCCGGGGGAAAGGTGGCCCCGTGGCGGAGGGGAGGCGCACGCACGCACCCTGCACAGGCCGCCCCTCCTGAGAGCGCATGCGGATCCAGTGGTCGGAGATGTTGAGGATGACGAGGGGATGCAGGGCCACGGACACGCTGCCGGTCACGCCGGAGGCCATCACGCTGGGGAGCACTGGGGGCAGACACAGACACATACAGACACACACACGCCCAATGAGGGAGGGGCCCGAGTCTACCCCACTCTCTCCCCCAGCCCCCGCCTCCCGCCACTTAGGGGGGCGCAATGGTTTTATTTTCTCTATATATCGGGGGAGCGGCTCCCCAGGGAGCGGAGCATCTCCTCTCGGCAGCCGTGGGGTGAGGGATGTACAGAGGCGGACCCCATTACCTGCGGCGTCCACCTCCATCCCGCTGCTCCCACTGGCCCCGTTCGCAGCCGTCGACGCCATCTTGCCCGCATCTGCCGGCCTCCGCGGTGTCCCGTCTTTTTCGGCTTCCGTAGGGGACCGGCGACGCACGACACATGCGCACTGGAGCTGAGGCCGAGGCGCGCGACCGTCAGTTTCTCCCTTACTCTCTCGGTTCCCCACCCCGTTCTTACGCTCTGTCCTAGCTCTAGACCCCGGGCGGGAGGAGCGGTCCAAGGACGTGGAGCCCGCCCTCCTGACCTTGTTTTTCTGGGAGACGGCAATTTGCTGACAGAAGCCGAAGTGTGGCCGAGGGGGTTTAGTCGCCTTGTATTCGGGGCTTTGGGGTAACGATAACTGCCCCCGCCCCGCCCCCCACCTCCTGGGGGAAGGCGGGCTTGTGGAGGGGCCGAGCCCAAGGGGGCAACTGCTTATCCAGGAGAAAAGAGCTCGTCCATCTGGGCTGCCGCCTGGGGCCCTTTAGTTCTAGATGCTAGACCTAGAACTCTTATTGGTGATCTCTCCCTCTGCTCTCCCCCCACATCCCAGGACCCGCCTGTCACCATAGAGGCTGGAGGGGGGGTTGCCTACTACTAACTACTGTGCTAGGAGAGTAACTGAATAAATTAGCATCGGCAAAGAGAAAAGAAAATGTTCTCTTCTTGCAGATGTGATGATTTATTTGGAAAACCCGGCCTAAAGAATAAATTAAAAAATTAATTGAAACCAACCAGCAATACTGCTAAAGATGCATGAAATCATTCTCTGCAGGCTGCTAGGTGGCGCAGTGGATACAGCGCTGAACCTGGAGTCAGGGAGACCCGAGTCTTAGCTGTGTGACCCTGGGCAAGTCACTTAAATCTCTCTCCGTCTCTGTTTCCTCATATGTAAAATAGAGATAATAATAGCACCTACCTCCCAGGAGCATTATGTGGATTTTAAAATGTGATATTTGTAAAGCGTTTTTTACAAACCTTTAAGCTCTGTAAATGGGCATGTGACTTTGACATAAAGAGTGACTTAAGCAAGCCAATTAGAGGAACAAGGAAGAAATTTCTGGTCTTTGAATAGGGGAAGAATTTATAATCACAAGAGGCAGAGGGTCACAAAAACTAAGATGGGCATTTATGATTGCATAAAATTAAAAGGGTTTTGCACAAACAAAACTAATGCAGTTACAATTAGAAAGGAAACAGGTAAGTGGAGGAAAAATCTTTTCAACAAGTTTCTCTAATAAAGGTTTTATATCTAAAATATATAAAGAACTGATTCAAATTTAAAAGACCATTCCTCATTAAATAAGTGGTCGAGGGATATGGATAGGCAGTTTTCAAAGGATGAAATTCAACCATTACAACCATATCAAAAAAATGCTTCAAACCACTAATAATTAGAGAAATCACATTAAAGCCATTGAGTTTTCGTCTCACACGGATCAGATTGGCAAAGATGGGAAAACAGGAAAATGACAAATGGTGGAGGAGCTATGGGAAAATGGGCACACTACAGAACTGTTGGTGGAGCTGTGTATTCAGGCAAGTCATTTTGGAAAGCAATTTGGAACTATGTCCCAAAAGTTACTAAACCCTTTTGACACGATGATAACACTACTAGATCTATACCCCCAAAAGAAAGAGGGAAATAAATCATAGATACAAAATATTTGTAGCAATTCTGTTCATAGTAGCAAAATAACTGGAAATTAAAGGGGTATGCCTCTATTAGAGAATGCTAAATAAATTATAATGTCTGAATATAATGGAGTATTGTTCAATCCAACTCTTTGTGATCCCATTTGGGGTTTTCTTGGCAAAGATACTGGAGTGGTTTGCCATTTCCTTCTCCAGCTCATTTTTACAGATGAGGAAACTGAGGCAAACAAGGTTAAATGATTTGTCCAAGGTCATACAACTAGTAAATGTTTGAGGCTGGATTTGAACTCAGGTCTACTCGTGACTCCATGCCTCATGCTTTGCCACCCAGCCATCCTTAATGGAGTATTATTGCATCATTGTTGTTTGTCCTTCATCTTCAAAGAGGACCCTGACATCAAGAATGTGGTGCCATGACTTGTACCGTAAAAAGTGATGAAATGGGGGCAGCTAGGTGGCATAGTGGATAGAGCACCAGCCCTGGATTCAGGAGGACCTGAGTTCAAATCCGGCCTCAGACACATAACACGTACTAGCTGTGAGACCCTGGGCAAGTCACTTAACCTCGTTGCCTGGCCGAAAAAAAAAAGTGATGAAATGGATAGTTTCAGAGGAAACTGGAAAGATCTCTGTGAACTGATTCAGAGTGAAATGAGCAGAGCTAGGACAGTTTATACCATGACATCATCTAAAAAAAAATTTTCAAAAAAAGCTTTGAAATACTTCAGAAATCTGATCAAAGTGATGATAAACCAAGATTTCAGAGGACTAAAGATGAAACATGATACCTACTTACTGCCAGAGAGGTGATGGATTTAAAATGCAGGAGGAGACATTTTTGGCCAATGTGGAAATTCGTTTCACTAATAATAACTAATATTTATATAGTGCTTTAAGGTTTGCAAAATGCTTTACATATATCTCATTTTATGCTCACAACAACCTTGGGAGGTAGGTGCTATTATTCTCCTTATTTTGCTGTTGAGAAAAGTGAGGGAGATAGACATTAAGTGATTTACCCAAGGGCACACAGCTGGTGAGTACCTAAGGTCATATATTTAGACTGAGTTTTTCTGACTCTGAAGTCAGGAGTTCTAACCCACAGTGCCACCTGGTAGCCACTCATAATGACTGACTATGCACATTTGTTAGGAGAGTTTTCTTTTTTCTTTTATAAATTGTTCATTGGGGAAAGAGGAGGTATGAGAGGCACGGCAAGATAATAAATGGTTATAAAAAGGAAGAAATTGAGACAGCATTTTCCCTTCATCAATCTTGTGTTACCTCTCCTGTTTTCAAATATCACTGACAACCAGCAGTCACATCTGCCCATCCTTTCAGAACCCAAGGATGTACTTCATGTGTAACAAGTAGCTTAAATTCATCAAGGACAGCTAAATACTCTTATTAGTTCCTTACTTAACTCGGATATCAATTGTATGTTATCACATCCTTAGCAGACGTTTCAGGGGGGTGTCTCATGGGGAGGACTCTTTGAAGTTAGGATGGATTTTCTCTACATATCTTGTACCCTCAGATGAATAAACTGAGTCAGTTCCTACTGCTCCACCTGGCCCATGTCTCGCAGTTATTTCGCACCTTTCCATTTGGTGTACTATCTGGTTGCGGGCAACAATCAATTCTCTGTTAATAGTTTTTGTTTTGTCATTTCCAGCCTAAAGCTCATTGTCCTTTGCAGAGAAAGGATAAGGAATGAACCTGTGATTTCATTTGGATAGAGAGCTCCCATGTGACATAATTCCCTCTACTAATGCAGGTTGGACCTTTCTCTGAAATTTATGTAGTCTTAGAGAGTTGCCCAGAGCACTAAAAGGTCAAATGACTTGTCCAGGATTATACAGTCAGGTTGAGGGTTAAGGGACTTGCATGGTGTCACATAGTATGGGTCTGTGCAGAGACGACAGAAATTAAGAACTGAGCAGCTCTGCCTTTCAATCAGTTATGATTGTCCCATCCACCCCCAAACAAAGGTCCCCTTCCTTCTTTGATCTTTCATCTTGTCTCTCAATATAGCTAAAAACACTTTTTTTTGTTTTACTTACCTTTCTCATCATACCAAGTTTGTGCTGTTTTAGAGGACTTCTTATAGTCATCTTCTGTTACCTGGGTTCATTTCCATCTTTTGTGCATTTCTTTCTAAAATCTAGGTGGTATGAGTTCCATCAATGACATAGAGAATGTGAGATGCACAAATCCCATCTTTCCTCCTCATTGGAATGAATCCTAAAAGGACCCTACAGAAAACCCATTGACAGATGGAATTTTGGACAGAACCATCCTACTTAGAAAGCAAAGAGTCAAGAGAACAGAGGTCCCAGTCAGTCAATGAACACTTATTAAGTGCCTATTATGTGCCAGGTACTGTACTAAGCACTAGGGATACAAAAAAAAAAAGGCAAAAGAGAGCCCCTGCCCTCAATAAGCTCATAGTCTAATGTGGGACACAACCTGCAAACAACTACATATAAAGTACATGCAGAAGAAGTTGGAAATAATCAACAGAGGGAAAGCAGTAGAATTAAGGGATTTGGGAAAGGCTTTGTGTAGAAGGAGGGATTTTAGCTGGGATTTCAAGGAACCAGGAGGTGTAGATGAAGAGGGAGAGCAATCAAGACATGGGGGACAGCCAATGAAATGCCCAGAGTTGGGAGATGGGAGTTCGAGGGAAAACAAGGAGGTGCCAGTGTCACTAGATTGCAGAGTATGGGAGGAGGGATGCAGGAATGGCGTATCAGGTTTAAAAAGACTGGAAAAGTCTATGGGTGGGGGCAGGTTATGAAGAGCTTTAATGCTAAACAAGATTTTTTATTTGATCCCAGAAATGATAAGGAGCCACAGAAGTTTATTGAGTGAGGAGGAGAGAGAGTGACATGGTAGGACTTGTACTTTAAGATTACTGACAGTTGAGTGGAGGATAGACTAGAGTGGGGAGATACTTGTGATAGGCAGACTAATCAGATGGTTATTGCAGTATCCAAGTGTGGGGTGATGAGGGCCTTCAGAAGTGTAGTGGCAGTGTTAGAGGTGAGAATGGGGCATATTCAAAGGATATTATGTAGGTAGAATAGAGAAGCCTTAACAACAGATTACATACACAGGCTAAGAGAGAGAGAGAGTGAGGAGTTAAGGATGACACCTAGGTTGGGAGCTTGGTTAAAAGGAGGATGGTGTTACCTTCAGCATTGATAAGGAAGTTTGGAAAGGAGCAGGTTTTGGAGAGAATGATGAGTTTACTTTTGGACATGTTGAGTTTCAGATGCCTACAGGACTTTCAATTCAAAATGCCCAATAGGCAATTGGAGATATAAGACTGAAGATCAGCAGAGAGGTTAGTGCTAAATAATTAGATTTGGGGGGCGGCAGCTAGGTGGCGCAGTGGATAGAGCACTGGCCCTGAAGTCAGGAGGACCTGAGTTCAAATGTGACCTCAGACCAAACACAACACTTACTAGCTGTGTGACCCTGGGCAAGTCACTTAACCCCAACTTCCTTAAAAAAAAAAAAAGAATGGAAAAAAAAATTAGATTTGTGAATCATCAGTATAGAGAGCTGAGGAGATCACCAGATGAAATCACATAGGGGGAGAAGAGAAGATCACATCATCATAATGAAAGAACACCACCAGCAGAGAACTAGCAAAGAAGCAAAACTGTTTTCTCCTACAACTGGTCTGTATGGACAGAGGAATAATACATGCACATAAGAATGGAATATAGAGTTGATGTGTGAGAGGCTGAATTCTAAAGATCAAGCATTGGGAGATAGAGGTGGGACCAGGAATTGATGTTGACCAGGAAGGAGCATTTATTAAGTGTTGAAGGCCAAAACTGAAGAGTCTAAATATGGGATAAGGAATTTAGGTTAGAGCTTGATTTCTTTCCTTTTCTTACCCATAAGGGCTTAATTATTCAGAATCTTTGGCTCACCAATTTCTAGTGCCTGGAAGCTATTCGAATACTCTGACCCATCCTTGAACCTTGATAGCAAGCAGGTGTGTATAATTAAAGTAACACCCTAGGGCTGGGATTAGCCACGGAACTCCGGGGGGGGGGGGGGGGGGGGGGAAATTGTTAGCTTTCACTATTTAAACTGGACCCTCAGACTAATAAATAGCTCAGTCTTTCACTGACTAGCCTGATCTAAGTATCTTCATTTCACACTCCTCTGTTTGATGCAATACTTAGTCGCAGGTGACAACCACCTGTTATATACAATTTGTAAGTATTAATTCATTTTAGGGGTAGCTAGTGGTGAAGTGGATAGAGTACTGGACCTGGAATCAGGAAGACTCACAAATCTGGCCTCAGATACTAGCTTCCCTGGGAAAGTCACTTAACCCCGTTTGCCTCAGTTCCTGATCTGTAAAATAACCTGGAGATGGAAATGGCAAACCACTCCAGTATCTTTGCCAAGAAAAACCCAAATAGGGTCACAAGGAGTCTGAAACAACAAGAACTACAAATAAGAATTATTTTTCCGGGGCAGGTAGGTGGTGCAGTGGATAGAGCACCAGCCCTGGAGTTAGAAGGCCTTGAGTTCAAATTTGGCTTCAGATACACAACACTCACTAGCTGTGTGACTCGGGGCAAGTCACTTAACCCCAATTGCCTCACCAAAAAAAAAAAATTGTTTCCATTGTGTAGCTGAGAAAATGGAGGCAGTTAAGTGATGGGCCCAGGATCACATAGCTAGTAAGGTTATGAGGTTAGATTTGAATTCAGGTCTTCCTAACTCCAAGTCTAGCATTCTGTCCATTGTGCTAGCTAGCTGCAGTAAATATGACTTCATCATCAATTCCTTATGGATCCTTTATATCCAGCTAGATTCATTTAGCATCCCACAAAAAGATGCTGGTGAAAATATAGAATGTGGAATGCACTGCTGTGATTGACAGTTGGACCTCAAGTAACCACTATATTCTAGTCATTCTGAAATATGTTTGAAGAAAATATCCTTACAACCCATGAAGTTGGTGGACTGAATGAATATCCATATTTGAGATACATTGGAGAACTTCAAGTTTCCCGAGGAGTTGGTGTCAGATGGCTCTAGTACAGCTGCCAATTATTCTGGAATTTCATCACTGATTGGAATAAATTTTAGTCTATTCAAGGTTCTAGCAGGATACTGCAAGCAGTAAATTGGGGCCCAATACCTGCACACTTTGACCATCCATTTAGCCTGTACAGAAGCCTACAGGAGGAGAGAAAGAAATAATGGCAATTAACGTCTTGAGGGCACTAGCTCTTCAAAATTTAGATGTTCAACCATGATGACTCTTGGAGCAAAAAATCGGTGGGTGGAAAGATATGTTCTGTTTGTATGAATGTGTAACAGTCCTCCGGCAAGGCTTAGATGGGCTCTAAAGACCCTGGGAGTCATTTTTCTTTCCAGCCTTGGAAGAGAGGAAACTAACTTGAAATCAGGACTAAGGAGTTTTGGGGAGGATCTCAGAAGAAGTCAAGAAGAGGAATGTGGTAGGGTCTACATGTAGCAGCAGTGTGACCACAATAACTGGTGGAAGTGACATATGTAGTTCTTTTACTTACACTAGTCCCAACTGTCAGTTATTTTTCTTGGCGTTCTAGCCACCAGAGAGCCTGTAATTAAAAAAGAAAACCACAAAAACCCCACAGTCTTATGCCTCTCACTTGTCTATTTAACTTTCACTTCTGCCTCAAACATGCATCAGTGTGGGCCTATGAAGATCCAAGCAAACCTTTTGTCCATGTCCAGATCTAGCTAGACTGGAGAGTCTGAGAGAAGCCCTGTACCAAGAGTGATGACCACCAGAAACTGATTGCATTTGCCAGCAGAGGACTTAGTGCATGTGAGTCTTGATACTCCATACTCTAAGAGGTAGAGTTCTTGATTTGAAAGTAGATTGTCATTGAAAAGTTCAAAAACTACATTTAATACACTCTGAACCTTGTTTCTCTCTCCATTGGAATTTCTAGCATTTGAATTGCTGGGGATAAAAGGGAGTATCTTTATTCTCTGCCTTGAGATCTTTCAGTCTTTTTATAATAATAGCTAACATTTACATAGCACCTGGCGTGTGCCAGGCACTGTGCTAAGGGCTTTATAAATAGTATCTCATTTGATATTCACAACAATCCTGGGAGGTAGGTGCTATTACTATTCCCATTTCACAAATGAGGAAATTAAGGTAAACAGAGGTTAATTGACTTGCCCAGCTAGTAATTGTGTGAGGCCATGTTTGAACTCAGGTCTTCCTGATTTGAGGACTTGTGCTTTATCCACTGCACCAATTGGCCTTCCTAATAAGATGGTCAGATATGTTATATGGAATGGGCCTTTTTCAGAAACAGGAATGGATATTGTCAACAAATAAAAACTTTTCAGATGTGTTTCAGCTAATCTACTTCTTTTATTGAAGGACAGGAGGTAGGAATCTTCCAAATGAAGGGTTTGCCTTTGTTTCAAATATAGCAAAGCTTTCTTAAATTTCAAGGTTCAATATTTAAATAGATCTATTGGATATTAATATGAATTGGGTATTATTTTTTCCAATGAACAAATATTTCTTTTATGTCCTTCCCTAATATGGCCTCTGCTCTCTCCCCAATTGAACATCCATAAAAAAGAAAAAGTCCTCGGAACAAACGTAGTGAAGTGAAGCAAATTTCTTCATTGGCCATGTCCAAAAATGTATGTTTCATTCTGAATCTTGAGTCCATTATCTTTCTGTCATCAAGTGGGTAGTATGCTTCAAATTTGGTCTTCTGGAATCATGGTTTGTTACTATTCAGAATTCCAAAGATTTCCAAGGTTGTTTTTCTTTACAATGTCTTTGTTACAATATGTGTTGTTCTCCTGGTTTGGCTTACTTTACTCTGTATCATTTCATAAAGGACTTTCCAATTTTCTGTGAAAATGTCGATTTTGTAATTTTTTTATGGCATAATAGTATTCCATTGCATTTATATACCACATTTTGTTTAGCCATTCTCCAATAGGACACCCCCTTGGTTTCCAGTTCTTTACCACAACAAAAAAGAGCCACAATAAATATTTTTGTACATATGGGTCCTTTTCTTCTTTATTCTCTTTGGGTTATATGTGGAGTAGTGATATAGCTGGGGCAAAAGATGTGCACACACACACACACACATACACACACACACACACACACACACGAAATAATTTAGATATGGTTGGCTAGACATTTATTGCTCCAACAATGCACTTGTGTGCCTGTATTTCCATAGCCCTTCCAACAATTGTCATTTTATTGTTTTGTCTTTTCCAATCTCATGGATATAAAGTGAAGCCTTTCCTCATATGATTGTTGATAGCTTAGATTTCTTCCTTTGAAGACTGTTTATTCATATCCTTTGACTGTCTATTGGGAAATGGCTGTTATTATTACAAATTTGTATCAGTTCCTTATATAATTTGGATGTGAGACCATTATAAAATAAACTTGCTGCAAAGACTTTTTTCCTCAATTACCTGATTCCATTCTAATTTTAGCTTTGTTGGTCTTGTTTGTTTAAAAAAAAACCTCTTTGATTTTGTATAATTGAAGTTACACATTTTCTTTTCTGTGATGTTTATCACTTATTTTGTCAGGCACTCTTCACCTATCTACAAATTAGAAAGGAAATTTCTTCCTTGCTCCTTTACTTTGCATATGATGTCACCAATTATGTCTAAGCCATGTTTACATTTGGAGAGAGCGCTTTAAATATTTCTATTCGTTTTTGTCAAATAGTTGATCCTTAACCCCAAAATTGGGGTCTTTGGGTTTGTCAAACACTACTCTCCTGTGTTTGTTGGCATCTCTGTGTTGTGTATCTGATCAAACTCAATTTCTCAATATCAAATCATTTTGATGATTATTACTTGGTAGTATAGTTTGGAACCTGATATTGATAGGTTCACTCTCTTTACTTTTTTCCATTATTTCTCTTGAGATTCTTACTCTGCTAGATGAATTTCATTACTTTTTTCTAGTTAAAGTAATACTTTAGTAATTTGATTGGTATGGCACTGGGTAAGCAAATTAATTTAGTCTGTATTGTCATTTTTATTATATTGGCATAACCTACCTAACAGCAATTAATATTTCTCCAATTTACGTCTGTCTGTATTTCTGTGAAGTGTTTTGTAGTAGCTGAGACAAATGATTATTTCTCTCTCATATTAATAGCCAAATATTAAAATTGGAGATAGTCAAGCATTTTTTCCCCTGTCCTATTTCCTTGTACAATTTCTCAAAGACAGCGCTGATAGAAGATAGAATTAACATTCTCCTAATAATAATATTGCTACTGCACTCAACTACATCAGTCTTCTAATCTAAGGTAAAACTCCCTTTTGCTAAAGCTTGGGTGGGAGGTAAATTCTTTGAATAGATTGCTCAAGGCTGGGAGTAATTTAGAAGTAGATGACATAATCTAAATTCATTAGAACAGGTTCAGCCCTCATTGTAATATTTATTCTCTCATTGTTAACCAACCAGAGTTGAATGCCACCCTCAGGAACACCCCTCTTTCAAGGGGTGATAATGGATAGTCTTGCTTTACCTCTGGTCTTATTGGAAAGACCTCTAACTTTTTCTATTATGTAAAATGTTTGTTCTTGGTATTAGGAAGATAATATTTACTATATTGGAAATAAGTCCATTTATTCCTATGCATTCTAGGGTTTGAGTTTTTGTGTCAGAAATCATATTGTATTTTGTCAAAAGACTTCAGTATCTAATGATATAATCACGTGTTTTTTAATTACTGTTGTTAATATGGTTTATAATTGTATAATCTTCTTTATATTGAAACAAACCCTAATTCCTGGTATGAATCCAACATTTTCAGAGTATATAATCTTTCTAATACGATATTGTAATTAAAAATTTTGTGTCAATGTTCATTAGAGGTATCAGTTCTGTAATTTTCTTTCTCTGCTTGGTCTCTCTTTGGTTTAATATCAAAGACCACATTTGTATCATTAGAAAGAAAATGGAAAGGTCTTTTCCTATTTTTTCAAATTAATTGAAATTGATTGTTCATTGAATGTTTTCTAGAATTTAATTGTAAATCCATTTGGCCCTGAAATATTTTTCTTTGGAAGTTCATTCATGCCTTGTTCAATTTTTTTTTCATTTTGCTGATATTGGGTTATTTAAATAATCTTTTTTATCTGGTATTTTGTTTTTTGTAACTTAATCAATTTCTTCTAAGTTATTAGTTTTATTACTTTATGGTTCGACAAAATGGTTTCTTATAATTTCCTTTATTTACTTTTCAATTGTTATAAATTCCCCTCAAAGTTTTTTTTTTAATCAGCATTTTGGTTTTCTGCTCTTTTAAAAATTCAGATGAGCTGTTTCTTTTATTAGCTTCTTTTTTTAAAAAAAGAAAGAAACCAGCTCCTATTTTTTATTAATCATTTGAAAAGAGTTGTTTTTGTTTTCAATTTTTATTAATCTCTGATTTTTCAGAATTTCTGCTTTGATATTTAATTGGAGGGGTTTTTTTTGTTGCTATTGGTTCTCATTTTGTTTTGTTCTTAGCTGTGCGCCCAGTCCTTTCCTGAAAGAGATCCCAAAATGAACTTCCAGGAATGTTATAACCAAATTTCAAGCTTCCAAATCAAGGAGAAAATATTGCAAGAATCCAGAAAGAAACAATTCAAATATTGTGGAGTCACGGTCAAGATAACATAAAATTTAGGAGCCTCTACATTAAAGGATCAGAGGGCTTAGGATATGACGGATGTTCCAGAAGGCAAAGGAGCTAGGTTTACAACCAAGAATAACTTAACCAGCAAAACTGAATGTAATCTTTCAGGGAGAAAATGCATATTTAACAATAAAGGACTTTCAAGCATTCCTGATGAAGCAACCAAAACTGAATAGAAAATTTGACTTTCAAATATAAGACTCAAGAGAAGTATAAAAAGATAAATATGAAAGAAATCATAAGAGCTTCAAAAAGTTTGAACTACTTACATTCCTACACAGGAAGATGATACTTGTAACTCCTAAGGACTTTATCATTATTAGGACAATTTGAAGGAATATACGTAGAGGACATGGGTGTGACTTGACTATGATGATATGATTTCAAAAACTAAAATAAAACAAAAGGATGAGAAAAAGGTTTCTACAGGGAGAAGAGAGAAGGGAGAAGCAAAATGGGGGAAATTATCTCACATAAAAGAGGTACAAAAGGAAGAGCTTTTACAATGGTGGGGAAGATGGGGAGTGATGGGCAATACTTAAATCTTACTCTCATCAGAATTATCTCAAAGTGGGAATAACATTACATCCTCGGGTATAGAAACCCATCTTACCCTATAGGGAAATAGGAGAGAAAGGGGATGAGAGAAGAAAAGGGGCTGATAAAAGGGATGGTAGATTAAGGGAGGCAGTGGTCAGAAGCAAAATAGACTTTTGAGGAGGCACAAGTTAGAAAGAGAGAAAAGGATAAATGGGATATTTTGGTAAGTGATACCAAAACAGTTGTTTATTGATGACATAATCAACAGAAAGTTCTACTCTTTTCCTGGAGACATGTATCTAAAATGTGTTAGAGACTTCCTGAGATATACCTAACTTGATGATGCCTACCCACTTTAAGTGATTCACATGCAGGCAAAATATACCACTGGAAAGTACCTAGGAAGAATTTTTAAGGATTTTGAAGTCATAGACAAAAAAAATAATCTAAATAATAGGAAATTTAAAAAAAAGATGCAAATCTGTGAAATAGAATCAAGATGACAGAGTAAGAAGAAACATTATACCCTACTTCACCCTCCAAACCTCCATAAAGATCAAGAAAACACACCAGACTCAATTCTGAAGGGGAAATCCAAGAAAAAGTAAAAATGAATCATTTTTCCAGTCCATGGAGCGCTAGGGAGGCAAAAAAGTCTGTGCACACTGGAGACTGGGTCTGGCCAGCAGCATAGAACATTGCAGCATGTAAGGGACTAAGAGAGGGCTGACACTGGGCATCAGGGCAGGAAGATATCCCAGGGGATCCCTGGACTAGCACGGGGTACAGGAACAAGTACTACCTGGCATTTCTATCTTTCACTACCTAGTTCCAGGTCATAAATCCAGAGTAGAAAGGAGTGTTCCCATGGGAGTCAAGATGGTGGCAGGGAGTACAGCCTGGCTCTCCATTAAACCTCCTCCACAAAGATCTACAAAATGCAACAGACCAAATTCCCATCATGAAAGTCAAGGAAAAGTCATAGTGAATCATTTCTCCAGCCCAGCACAGCTTAGGGAGAAAGAGAGGTTTATGGATACCGAGGATGGAGTCTGACCAGGGGTGCAGGTGATGCAGAATATTTCAGCATGTAGGACTGAAAGAGGGCCAAAACAGGTTTCCAGGGCAGAAAGAGATGCCAAGAGATCCCTAACTAGTGCTGAGTACAGGAAAGGATACCATCTAGCAACTCTGTCACTTACTACCCAGTTCTGGGACACAGATACAGGATGGAGAGGAGTAGTCTGGGAGCAGGGTCCTAGCTGCACACTGAGCAAGGAACAAGTTCCTGAAGCAAACAATAGCTTTGTTGCTCTGATCCCAGAAGCAGGGTGGAGACTCAGTTTGAGCCTCCAGTCTAGTGTGGAGGCTTATAGTGGAATAATCAAGGCAGAAGTCCCAAAGGGGGAAAACATGCACTTCATTCATTCTGAACCTAGAGAGCCTCCCAACAGATTAATAGTAGCTGAGTACAGGAGCAGCCTACTGAAACTGCCAACCAATGACAACCTAACAGACCCAGACCTGGAAGGACAGTGAGCAGGCTTTGCCTAGAATCATATCACTTAGGGAGCACTGAAGCTCTAGCCTGAGGTGTGAAAGCAGCAGAAGGATGCAAAGGACAGAAGCTCAGGCCAGACATTCCCCTCAGGAGTACAAAGAGCCCAGCATTAACATAAAGTCCAAACCCAAGAAGGAGGAAAGAAAAATGAGGAAACAAACAAAAAACCCCATCATAGAGAGCTGTTGAATGACAGGGACACAAACTCAGAAGAAGAGAATGACTTGAAAATATCTACAAGCAAGACCTCAAAGAAAAATGCAGCTGGAACACAAATCCAATAAGAATTCCTGGAAAAGTTAAAGACAGAATTTAAAAAAAAAAAAAGCTAAAAAATGATTTAAAAAACCAAACAAGAGCAATGGAACAAAGATATAAAAGATGTAAGAGCTTGGAATGAAAGGTAAAAAAATCTTATCAAGAAAATAACTCTCTGAAAATTAGAATTGACCAAAGAGAAACTAAAAACTCCACAAGACAGTAAGAAATATTAAAACAAAGTAAAAAGACTGAAAAAAAATGAAGAAAATGTGAATTATCTCACAGCAAAAACTGACCTGGAAGACAGATTGAGAAGAGCTAGCTAAAAAGACAGTGTCTGAGAATAGGATTTGGATGTCTTAAAATATAGGAATGGTTGGCTCTTGACCAGGAGCAGAGTACATATAAGAAATATCAGAGGAAAAAAAAAATTTGCCTGGGATTTTGTGAATCTAAGCTAGAGTCTTAGATTCTAAGCTTTAGATGGGAAGTGGAAGGTGCCCATACAAATCTGCAAACCTGGTACCATAAAGGAAGGTACATGTAATATTGAAAGAGTAACGCTGGAAGAGAGTGTTGAGGTCAGATTTCAGAGTGTGGTTCAGGTGTGAAAGAATTCACTGAGATGACTTTCTCTCAACTAAGGGGAGCTTTATTGACACAAAAACAGCTATTTACAGAGGGACAGAGGCTTGGTTTTATAAAGACAGCATAAGGAAGACAGGTGAAATTTTATGACCCAGGTTGAGGGAGACAAGGAATTTTATGGTCCAGGATAAGGGGAAGTTTTCCGGTATTTCAAGATAAGGGGGAGAAACTTTAGGATGCCCTTAAGCTCAGGAGGGGCCTCACAAAGTACTGGAAAAGCAAACTTTAATATTCTTTTTAACCTTTAGGGTACCATTTGTATCCACATCAAGAGTAAAACCCAGGAGAGAGCCATCAATAAATGCAGTAGCATAAGGTATCTATGTACAGATGCACAAAGTGTGGATAATATTAAGAAAAAAATATTTCTTCTAATGAAGCAAATTAACTCAGGAACAAATAAGACTTTCAGGAGAGAGACCAGAGGCCTGACTTTAGACTGGACTATCCTCAGGGATCAAGGTTCACAAAGAGTTTTTTATGCATTCTGAAGTACACAAAAACTACCCATTAACTACTTATAAAGGAAAAAAACAGACGCAGAATACAATCAGTTCCTCGAATTATTTACAGCCTTGCTATTAAAACAAAGAATTAACATTACATTTCAAATTCCTGAGGTCACTTGTTGCCTCCTCAAGGTAAAGCTTTCTGCTCAATTAAGAATTTAAGCTTTTTGTATCTTTATCATTTCTTCTCTTCTAAGATTTTTATCTTTATAGCTTAATTAAATGTAAGTAACCAGACTGAATTTTCTCTCCCATCACTGGTTTTCAACATTTGTTACATCCTAATTTTAGCTTTAGGCTGTGAGAGGGGGAAGGATTTTTGGACAAAATGCAAGACTATAAAAGACATAATCTAATAAACATCTATAGAACCACTAAATCAGTGAATGAGGAGGTGGCAGTTCTAAGGATGTATCTGCCCTAATTGTATAGGTTGAGAAACTGAGAAAGGTGATGGTCATAAATTCAGAACAATAGAAATATAAGTAATAGAGTCTTTTACCCCTGTATTCTTATCATAAGGGGTTAAGGGATGTCTGATGATTGTACCAGTAAGATGTATCACTTGGCTGTTGTCCTTCATTTTTTTTTTTTAGGCAATTGTGGTTAAGTGACTTGCCCAGGATCACACAGCTAGTAAGTGTCAAGTGACTGCTCTGAGGCTGGATTTGAAATCAGGTCCTGACTTCAGGGCCTGTGCTCTATCCACTGTGCCACCTAGCTGCCCTGTTGTCCTTCATTCTTGAAGAGGGCCAAAATAACATCACTATGTTGACTGATACAAGCTCAGAAGGCTTTACCACACACAGGTAAGGCACAAATAGTCCACATAAACAATTGGAGTGGAGATGTCTCTAAATTTGCACATCTCGCCTTTCTTTTGAACTACTGCATTTCTGCTTTGCTCATAACAGCACAGCACCTTCTTTGATGTGGGCATGCCATGCTGAATGGTCCTTTGCTAGTGTCTCCCACATCTCCCAATTGATTCTAAAGTTCTTCAGAGATACCTTGAGAGTGTTCTTGTATTGCCTCTGCTGACTTCCATGTAAGCACTTGCCTCTTGTGAGTTTTACATAAAATAATCTTTTGGGTAAACATACATTTTTTGTTTGAACAACATGGCTAGTCCATCAGAGTTGCACTTTTTGTGATAGAGTTTGAATGCTTAGCAGTGTCAACTATTACAGAGCTCGTTCTAAGTAAGACAAACAAAATTAGGCTGCATGTGCATGTTTATTTCTCTCAAAGATGCCAAATCACGCATATAGAGATATGCATGGGAGTTCATTGTGAAAATGAGCCCAAGGATGGATAGATAAAGGGGACCTTATATTCTCAGAGCAATTCCCTCTCACCCCTCCCTCCCCTCCTTGCTCAGGATGCCTGTGTCAGTCAAAATTATAGTCTCCATATGTGTTAAACATAATATGATAAAAGAGTTTCTTAATAGGATAGATTGTAAATACAAAAGATAAGAGAAGTGTCAAAGTGTCAATTGAAATTATAGTTCCAAGATATCTGTGTTTCTTCTGTCATTAACATGACATAATATAACATAATTAACATAATATAGCATGTGTCAATAAAATACCAAGATAAGAGAAATGCCATTTATTCAAGACAGTGACTGGTTCAAGGCACCTTGTCCTTGGCAGTCATAAACAGAAGAATGCTTCTGGTCAGCTTCATCTAACCTTGTAATTGCTGACACAGGAAGGGGCACTTTGGCTTCACTCAGAGAGTAAAGCAAAGCATGTTATGCCTGAGCATGCAAAGCATTATGGTAGGTTAAGCTCAGAATGGGCCAAAATGTCTTTCTTCTGACCGGCCAGTCCAGATTTTAGACCTTTCTCAGGTCTTGGGGGGCTGAAAATGATCTCAAAGGATCCTCAGTAATTTAGCTTGAGAAAGGACCTCAATGTTTGGCACCTTATCTTGCCGGGTGATCTTCAGAATCTTCCTAAGATAGTTCAAATGGAAACAATTTAGTTTCATGGCATGGTGCTGGTATACTAGTCCAGGTTTCACAGGCATACAACAATAAGGTCAGCACAATAGCTCTGTTTGGTAAACAGTCCAATACCTCTTCTCTCCCACACTTTCTTTTGGAGCCTCCCAAACACTGAGCTACCTCTGGCAATGTGTGTGTCAACCTTGTCATCTATGTGTACATCTCTGGAAAGTGTACTGCCAAGGTAAGTGAATTTATCCACAATATTCAAAATTTCTTCATTTGCTGTAACCAATGGTTCCACAGATGGATGGCATGGTATTGGCTGGTGGAGAACCTGTGTTTTCTGGGTGTTAATTATTAGGCCAAAATTAGCACATGCAGCAGAAAATTGATCCATATTTTGTTGCATCTCAGCCTCGGAGGCTCCTCAATTAAAGTGATCTGATAGAGATAAAGCTGAAGTGCCGCATATTTCTGGTTTAAGTCTTTTAGGTTTCTACTTATGTTTATTTCAAAATCTTTCATTTCTAGATACTTCAAGCTAGTCATTTTGTTCATATTTTAAAGAAGCTTATAGTCTTCACTGTCAAGTATGTGGCCATTTTGGAGAGCATGTCCTGGCACAGCCCTGTGATATCAGCCTGGATGGGCTCTGTGGCCTCACTGTCTCCACCGTCTAGGCTGAGGAAGGGAGGAAGGAGAAAGGATAGAGGAAGAGAGGAGAAGGGAGAAGAGGGACGGGAAGGGAAGGAGAGAACAAGGGGAAAGGAAAGGGCAGAAGGCCTCTTGTTTCAATTTCAATTTCAACTTTAACTTTTTTTTGGGTTGACTTTGCTTTTCTGACTCTGCTTCCCACCAAAACCACATGGCCTCTGTTGAGGATGGGAATCCTAGTCTAAATTCTCATCAAGGTATTTGACAATTTTCTCTTTTTTTGGGGGGGGGGCGAATCTCTTTCAGGAGATGATCAGTGGATTCTTTCAATTTCTATTTTACACTCTAGTTCTAGAATATCAGGGGATAATTTTTGAAAGATGATGTCTAGGCTCTTTATTTGATCATGGCTTCCAGGAAGTCCAATAATTTTTGTTTTTGTCTGTTTTTTGGAGGGTTTTTTGGTGAGGCAGGTGGGGTTAAGTGACTTGCCCAGAGTCACACAGCTAGTAAGTGTTATGTGTCTTGAGGCCAGATTTGAACTCAGGTCCTCCTGACTCCAAGGCTGGAGCTCTATCCACTGCACCACCTAGCTGCCCCTTTTTTTCTTATTTGTTTGTTTTTGTCTAAATCCAGCAATTTTTAAATTATCTGTCTTGGATCTATTTTCTAGGTCAGTTCTTTTTCCAGTGAGATATTTCATATTGTCTTCTATTTTTCATTCTTTTGGTTTTGTTTTATTGTTTCTTGATGTCTCATAAAGTCGTTAGCTTCCATTTGCTCCATTCTAATTTTTAAGGAATTATTTTCTTCATGAGCTTTTGTATCTCCTTTTCCATTTGGACAATTCTGCTTTTTAAGGCTTTCTTCTCCTCATTGGCTTTTTGGACCTCTTTTACCATTTGGCCTAATCTGTTTTTAAGGTCTTATTTTCTTTAATTTTGTGTGTGTGTGTGTGTGTGTGTGTGTGTGTGTGTGTGTGTGTGTTTCCTTTACCAAGACTCATTTTTCATGATTTTCTGGAATCATTCTCATTTCTATTCCCAATTTTTCCTCTGCCTCTCTTGATTTTCAAAATCTTTTTTGGGCTCTTCCATGGCCTGAGACCAAGTCATATTTTTCTTGGAGGTTTTGGATGGAGGACGATAACTTTGTTATCTTCTGTGTATTTTGATCTTCCTTGTCATCATAGTAACTTTCTATGGTCAGAATTTTTTCTGTTGTTTGCTCATTTCCCCAGCCTATTATTTGACTTTTAACTCTTTGTTACAAAGTAGGGCTCTGCTTCCAGGGTGGAGGCACACTATCCCAAACTTGAGGGGTTTTGCACAGCTGTTTTCAGAGGTACATCTAGGGACCTGTATGTTTTCAGTTCTTCCAAGGTGGTATGATCTAAGGAGAAATGTTTACTACTCTCCTGGCCTGTGCTATGGTCTGTGAGTGACCACAAGCACTCTTTTCTGCCCTGGAACTGTGACAAGAGTCCCTGCTCCACTGTGGCTGCAAGCTGTGGTGTGCTACTGCTCCTCCTCACCCTGGGACTGCCACCCAGGAGTGTGACTCAGATCTGTGTACGGACAAAGCAACAGAGTCCTGCCTTGGTGCTAGCAAAGAGACTCTTGTAATCCCTTCTGACCAGTTGTTCGACCCCCTGACTGTCTGTGAGCTGAGAGCTCTGGAAGCAGCTGCTGCTGCTGCTGATTTAGTGGCTCCCAACTGCTGCTTCTGGTTTGCTGGGGCTGGGGCTGGGGCTATACTGGTACAGGCTGTGCTGGGCTCTGCTCTACTCTCACCCTGGTACAACAGACCTTTCCTGTCGATCTTCTAAGTTGTCTTGGGCTGGAAAATTATTTCACTCTGTCTTTCTGTGGGTTCTGCCACTCTAGAATTTGTTTAAAGATATTTGGAGGGCTTTGGGGGAGAGCTCAGGTGAGTCTCTGCCTTTACTCTGCCATCTTGGCTCCTCCTCCCTTGACATTTTGCTGATCAAAGGATCTTTCTAAAGGAAATTGCAGTTGTTTACTGTCTTGAGTAAAAAAAAAAGTTTCACTTCTTCAGAAATCATATATAACTTGAACCATAATTAGTATACATAAAATACAACAGCATCATCTTCGGAAAGGGTAAGCAAGGAGTGTTAGAGGCAACTCCTCTCATTATTAAAACCACATAAATTTTCCCAGCCCCTCACAATCAGATTAAAATAGACTAAAACTGTAGGACTACCAGAGTTGTTCCTGCCAAATCTGCCACACTGACACCAAACTGAGAAGAACACTACAAGGCCAAAGTGGTGAGGCAATAATGGAGATTCTCCACAAATGTGAAGGATGCTGGTCTCAAAGACTCACTTCTGATACCAATACATCAGCTTCATTACGGATACATAAATGGGACTGACCACAGCCAAGGGAAAGAGCCAACATTAGAGAATTATCTGGAATTATAGCATTAAAGAGTGTACTTAGCAGTGTAATAAGAGGCTGGCTCATGGGCAGAGAGCCTGGAGAGAGGTGCTGAGGAGCCTGCTCCTAGGAGAACTGTGATGACATGGAATGCAAGTGACTTGAAGAGAACTTGAACACAAGTGGACATTCCATAACCAGTTCCTGTTTGATAATCCGAGTTAGGAGGAGCCCTTTTTGATTAACTGCATTGCTGGAACTAGGATTTCTTAAACATGCAAAGCTGGCCTCAGTTTAGGCCTTTTTGGCCATTTGTTCTTTGCCTTAGTGTTCTTGGGCGACCTTTATGACTCCTTCACTCATGGCACATACTGTTCCTCTCTGGAGAGGGAGCCAGAGCATGCTGGCAACAAGTGGGAGCTAGTCCAGGAAGAATGCTGTGGGCTCACTCTCCTGGAACTAGGGGGGCTATATTTGCCCTTCAGGGTAGCCTGAGGGGTTTTGGGTGGGCAGGTCTCTACTGCCATTGGTTTGACCTCTCATGGCTATATTTCTCCCCGCTGTTAGGCACCAATGACTACCTCCCTAGTACCATTTAACCACTTGATATCAAGCATCTTTTATTTAAAAAAGATACTTTAGCTTGAAAATATAATAATTACAAAGTATGACTATTTTCCCCAAAACCTTGGGGATACCTTCATAGCTCCTAGCTGACATTGGTACCACCAAGTTTATGTCCAGATACAATCTGACAACTGAATGGTTCCTTATCACAGGCCTAGGTCCAGAAATTTACTCTTTGCTCCCTGGGACACTGACGCAGCTACAAAATCCAGATTCTGGAATTCTCTCCTGCCCTTTTTAAACTTATGAGGTTGGAGGCTACAATCTTTTTCACCTAAAACAGGAAAAAACAAACCAAGCAAGTGCAGAGGCCTCAGAGGGGAAGAAGGCCCTAAGATCTCTCTCCGTAGAGCATTATGTTTCACCACTGAACACTGTGAATAAAGGAATTACCAAGATCCCCAAGAGCACTCAGGTGAAGAGCAAATGGCCAGAAAGGCCCAGGCTGAGGCTGACTCAGCCTTTTTTGAGATGTCTCCAGTTCTGGCCATAAAGCCATTTAAAAAAGGCCTAACCAATGTGGTTAGCAGACTAGAGCCACGCTCAAGTCTCTCCAAGGCATTTTTATTCTATGTCATCATGAGTGTCCTGGAAGCAGGATCCTCAATGTCTCTACACAGGGAGGCTTTGTCCCAGGTGCTCTGCTTATGTTCCTCACCCCCATTACACTAGTATTCCACCTCTTGGAGTCCTTGGATATGCATTGTTATCCCACTTCTGACACTAAAATTGCTAAGTACAAAAATAATTCTCCCAACAAAGTGAATTAGCTCAGGAACCAAGCAAGATTTTGCAGGAGAGACCTGAGGCCAGAATTTAGACTGGACAGACTTTAATTATAGATCAAGATTTGCAGACAGGTTTTCACATGTTCCAAATAGCAAAAACTTTATCTAATTGATAAACACACAGTTAGCAGCTTGCAGAGAAAAAAACAGATGCAGAAACAAAGGAATGGGATATAAAAAAAAATTCAGTTGCAATCAGTTAACTTGAATTATTTATGCAGTTAAAACAAAAAGTATTTTATCTTAAAACTGTTGCGGGCTGAGAGGTTGAGAGGTTGTGACCCCTCAAAGACTGAAGTACATGGGTCATCTGGAATGAATTCACAGACTCAAGCATTCTTTAAGACAAGGTGGCAAAGTTTATTGTTATGCTTTTCAGCGGGCAAGGAGTCTTAAAGGATCCTGCAACCTTAGAGAGGTACAGTTAAAGTTTATATAGGATAAAATACAATAAAACATGTGCCAAATATGCTAACTAGGGGATTCAGGATGGGATTAGGGAGTGGTTAAGGAGTGGTCAGTTCTTAAAAGAACAGGCACTTCTTGTGCCTACTGTAAAGGTGTTTTACCCAGAGTTCACTAGGAAAAGCCCACAAGGGGGGCCACATGGAGGTGTGGTTTTAGGCCTGCTACATCACTAAGTCAACTAGAGTTCAGGGTAACTGAGGGTTGTCCAGTCTGCCACCAATCAATGTCTTGTTAGACAAGATAGATGTAGGGAGTATACATATGTCTTAAGTCTAGAATACAGTTAATGAGTAGCCCAGGATGTAGATAATAAGGTAAGGCGGTAGGATAGTATAGTAGTGGGTAAGAATGTCTTTATGACCCAGTGCAAAGCCAGTTTAAACTAATAAATCCTTCAGGTGTTGTTTGGAACTGCACCAGGGAGAGAGATAAAGGTCTTGCTGGGGCCCACTCATGAGTAATTGCTAAGCACAGGGTCCTTGGGCTGGGGAGAAACTGTCAGGGACAGTGTTTCTGAGGCTAGGGAGAAACTGGGGTCCAAGTACAAGCACTCAAACACAAGCACCCTGTCAAAACCACATTCCAAAATCCAGATGCCATGTATTGCTTCCTCAAGGTAAATTTTGCTGCACAATTGAGAATTAAGAATGCAAAGTGACCTTAATGATTTGGTTGGTTATAATCACTAAGGCCTCCTTTGTGTGGCAAGAGTTAAGAATTAGTGTTGAAAGAGGATAGGATTTAGGGATTGCTGAGGAGGCCCAATCTGACTAGGTCTTATCTAAGGGTATAACCACAACTGTTTTCTTAGTGCTAAATATTACTATTCATGTCCATAGCATTATTGCTCCCTTTTTGTTAATTATTACAAAATTGTAATTGAAAGCTGTGTATTTTTATCCTTTTTGTGACTAAGGAAATTCCTCATCTTTTATTTCTCCATTACTATAAATGTGAGTTGAAATTGCTTTAGACAAAGAATCTTTGGCTAGCAGGGTTAACTCTTCTGGCCAATCTCTTTTCATATAATTGCTTGTGAAATAATAAAGGTACCTCTGACAGACCATAGCTAAATGCAGAGTGAAGACTGTTCTCTTCCACAAAGGAATTTGATGAGTCAGGGCCAGGGGTATGCTGGAGCCAGCTCATACTGTCCTATTGTTAAATTTTCAATATGAGAATTTATACCTCAGAAACCAGCAAAGTCTACAAATCAGGGCTGGAATTATTGTTTTGTTGATTGTTTAGATTTTAGACTTAATAAAGTGATAGAGAAAATATCAATAAAGCAGATTAAATTTTTTATTAATTTATTTTGATTTATTAACAATCACTTCCATGAGCTTTTGAGTTTTACATTTTTCTCCCCCTCCCTCCCCAAGACAGCTTGCAATAAGCAGATTAAATTAAAAATATGTCTGGTACACATTCCCCTCCATTCCCACCCCCCAAGCTAGTTGTTAAACATTTACCAGCACAATTCTGGGTGAGACTCATGAGTAGAATATAGTTCTATAAAGTTGTATACCTTATTTAAAAGGAACATAATAGATAAAAGGGCAATAGTGTACTATTATATATTAACTATATGTTGTATCTTCTTATGTTCCTAGGAACCTAAGGCAGAAAGCATAGATGACAAACATAAATGATATTGTTGAAGGATACTACAGATCACCTGGACAGAAAAAAGAAAATGCATAAGAAATTTGGCCAATAGATCACAAACCTGACATGGAAGTATATTGTAGTGACAGGGGTCTGGATGTCAACCTTTGCATTCAAGCTCGACTGCAGAGCTTTCTGCCAAAAGAAGGGCTAATAAATTTGTGACTTGCCTTAATAACATCTTCATCATACAGGATCTGATTTTGACCAATAAGAAACTGAACACAGTATCCCAGAAGGGGCCCACCTGATCAGGACAGAGTAAAGCAGAATTCTTTCATTATGGATATTCATGTAAGGGTGGTAGAGTAGAGTATCTACTCAGTAGATAATCACCATCTCCACTTACAATGAGTGATTAAAATGCTATGGCGAGATACCTTAGCCAGGTGAGAATATATCTCCAATCAAATACTTTAAACTAATTATGAAAAGCTATTGAAGGCCATTGGATGAACAAGAATGACATGGAAGTGTGTCTGCTGAGAAAACCTAGTTATGGTCCTAGGGTGGAGGGGTGGGGTCATATGAAACTAGTTATGGAATAGAAAGACCAGTGGTCCAAAAGATACCTTTCTAGCCTGAAGAGGAACTTCCAAACCTTTCCAATCCTGAGATGGAATTGCTTGGAAGCTGCCTTAGCCTTGGCTTCTTCTCTTACCTTGTTCAGAGGACATTGTGAACTTCAGGCAGATTTGGGACTTTCCATCTTCCCATTGGCATCTGAGCATACTTGATAACTTTATAATTTCAGTGCAAGATGTCACCATCTTCATTCTGGATAAATTAAAATGAACTTTACTTTTGACCCATTAATAAAGACATAATATTGAGTTTCTTCCTTCTCTGCTCTGGCATCCTTTGATCTAGGGTTGATAGGACAAACAATAATGCCATAGGCAAAGCAATTTCTATGGATTAAACTTTCCTCTGCAGAGAGGATATTACGTCTTGGTATTATGCTACAGAGTGATATATACTCTCAACAGAAGGGGTGTAGGTTATGTTCAGGGAAGACTAGTGCCTCTGGTGTGAGGACTGCTGAGACCTTTGCAGAGCTGTTTTCCACCTTTGGTGTCTACCTGTTTTACCCAACTCTCACCTGTGGCTCTAAGAAGCTGTAGCATGTGCAGGCCACACCCCAGTAAACCATTTTGGCAGACAGACCACATTGAGAGTAACTGAAGGGTCTCAAACCCACCAGTGAGTTAGGGGGTTATCTACCCCAACCAGAAGACTTCCCCTGGTGGAATGGGTAGATGAGAACAATCTACTCCAATGGCCATGAAGGCAGCTGAAGCAGGTGCTGTGGAACATTTACAGCTTGGTTAGACATCAAAGATGCCACGGCCATCCACTGTGTCTGGAGCCATCACCAGTCATCTTCACTTTGTCCTGCCACTGGACTGTGATGACTCTGGAAGAGAGAGTGAGGCCAGCTACTTCTTGCAACTCTGCCTCGCTTAAATCCAATCAAACACCATTTTACAATTTTTACCTATCTCAAAGTCCTGTGGTGACAGGCAAGTGATGAAGCAGCAAGTGCAGATACACTGGGAGCTGTAATCACAACCTAACACACAGGTGGCCCAGGCCATAGGGTTGTCTTCTCACTGGAAGTGGCAATGGGATTCAGCAGCTCCTTGGGTGTTCGAGTGGCTTTTTAATGATCCCACTGCTCACCTCCTAGTGTGAGCAAAGAGCTAGAAAAGGTTGCCTAAAAAATTGTTTGCTTACCCAATCCTGGCCTGCTTACCATGTCAGGTGAGGATCCTACCATACGATCGAAACACACAAAAAGTACAAAAACTTTTGCAAAGATGGAATGTGAGCACACTTGCAGATAACTTAAAATCCAGTAGACCTAAAAGATGAACAGCTCTTTTGAGAGAACTCAGCAAATATTGCATCCAAATAGCAGCCCTGAGTAAAACAAGGCTGACAAATGAAGGCCAGCTTAGTGAAGTCGAAGCTAGATACACATTTTTCTGGAGTGGACACAGTGAAGGGGAGTGCCATGAAGCTGGCACAGGTTTTGTGATCAAAACTAATCTGGTCAACAATCTTGTATGCCTGCCAAAAGGAGTGGACAAGCTCATGATAGTGAGATTGTCACTTGAAGGAAAGTGCCATGTCACCATCATCAGTGTGTATGCTCCCACTATGATGAGCCTTGATGAGGTCAAAGAAAAATTTTATGAAGACCTAGAGACCCTTTTCATCAATGGACAAGAGGACAAGCTTATAATTCTGGGTGACTTTAATGCTAGAGTAGGCATGGACTACCAGACATAGCAGGAACATTGAAGCCGGGGAAATTGAGCCATCACAAGATTGGCAATAGTGGAGCAGAAAAGGAGTAGGCGGCTTTCAGAGATTTGGTATACCACACTGCTTTCATTCATCTGGGTGAGAACCCTCATAAATACCAAGATTGGTTTGACAAAAGTGATGGGGAAATTCAGAAGCCATTAAATGAAAAATGAGAGCTCCACAGGGTTTATCAGCAGGATAGTTCACCCATCTCTAAGAAGGCTGCATTTAACTCTATCAAAAGTAAAGTACAAGTGAAGCTTAGAGAGATACAGGATTCTTGGCTCAGTGAGAAGGCAGATGAAATTGTTTTATGCAGATAATAGTGATCCAAAGGGCTTTTATAATGCCCTGAAGGCTATTTATGGGCCAAAGACCTATGGTGTATCTCAGTTACTCAGTGCTGATGGCGCCACATTGATTAGTGATAAGGACATGATCCTGGAGTGATGGGCTGGACATTTCCATAGTGTTCTCAACAGACCATCATCAATCAATGCTGAATCCATTGACTGTAATTTACCCCAGGTTGAAGTCAATTCCTCTTTAGACAAGTTTCCAAATGAAGAAGAGATTTTGAATGCCATTAGGCTCCTTTCCTGTGGCAAAGCATCTGGTGCTGATGTTATTCCAGCTGAAATTTACATGGTGGGGGGTCCACTGCTCATACAAAACCGGACTGAAATTTTCTGGGTTATATGGCAAGAGGAAGTTATCCCCCCAGAGTTGAAGGATACCTCCACTGTCCATCTCTATAAAGGTAAAGGAAATGGATTGTCCTTTGACAATCCTGGGGAGTGGCTCTCTCTTAGTTACTGCTGGCAAGATTCTTGTCAGAGTACTCATCAATAGGCTGATCCTTCACTTGGAAGATGGTCATCTACCTGAGAGTCAGTGTGGCTTCAGAAAGGGCTGAGGAGCAGTCAATATGGTGTTTGCTGCCTGACAACTCCAGGAGAAATGCCAGGAGCAGAAAGAGGTCTATACACATTGTTCATTGATCTCATACTATCATTTGTGAGGGTTTATGGAAAATTATGTCAAAATTTGATTGCCTGGGGGTGTTCATCAATATTGTATGTCAGTTTCATAGTGGCATGCTTGCCTGGGTTCTGGATAATGGATGATGCTTTCCCAATCACCAATAGAGTGAAACAAGGCTGTGTGCTTGCTCCCAGGCTTTCTAGCATGATGTTTTCAGCCATGTTGTCAAATGCCATCAATGAGAAAGAACACTGCATCAAGGTCAGCTATTGAACTAATAGTAAATTATTCAACCTGAAAAGGCTACATACCGAGACCAAAATGGAAAGAGTGTTGGTGAATGATATTTTGTTTACAGATGATTGTGTACTCATTGCAGCCTCTGAAACCGAGATGCAACAAAGTATGGATTGCTTCTCTGCTGCTTGTGCTAATTTTGGCCTAACAATTAATACTAAGAAAACATAGATCCTCCACCAGCCAGCACCACACCATCTATACACAGAACCACTGGTTACAGCAAATGGAAAAGTTTTGAATACTGTGGATAAGTTCACTTACCTTGGCAGTATACTTTCCAAGAATATACATTGATAACGAGGTTGACACATGCAATGCCAGAGGTAGCTCAGTGTTTGGGAGGCTCCGAAGGAAAGTATGGGAGAGATGAGGTAACAGACTGCCTACCAAACTGAAGTTCTACAGAGCTATTGTGCTGACCTCATTGTTGTATGCCTGTGAAACCTGGACAGTATACCAGCACCATGCCAGGAAAATGAATTGTTTCCATTTGAATTGTCTTAGGAAGAATCTGAAGATGACCTGGCAGGATAAAGTACAAGACACTGAGATCCTTTCCTGAACTAAACTGCCAAGCATTCAAACTCTACTGCAGAGAGTGCAACTCCGACGGCCTGGCCGTGTTGTTCAAATGCCAAAGGTACGTTTGTCTAAAAGACTTTTATGGAGAACTCACACAAGGCAAATACTCACATGGTGGTCAGAAAAAGCGATATATGGACACTCTCAAGGTCTCTCTTAAGAACTTTGGAATTGATTGCATGGCATGGGAGACACTGGCACAGGACCACCCAGCATGGCATACCCTCATCAGAGAAGGTGCTGTGTTCTATGAACAAAGCAGAATTGAAGTAGCTCAAAAGAAATTCAAGATGTGCAAATTTAGAGAATCCACTCCTAATGTTCACACGGATTATTTGTGCCCAACCTGCAGTAGAGCATTCTAAGCTCGTATTAGTCTGGTCAGCCACAGTTTGACACACTATAACTTGACTCTAGCACAGTGATGTCATTTTGGTCCTCTTCAAGAACAAAGGACAACAACCAACTCCCAACAGAAGAGGTATGTGGCTGTTGCATGTCTAAGCTCTTCTAAGCACAGAGCATACTCTTGGAAACAGATTACTCTTCCACGTGCCTCCAGGCAGGAGAGTTTGCATAGCTTCATTCCTTCTGTGTCTGCTGCCTCTGATCATAGGTATAGATCTGCACTTCTAATGTTCTCCACCAGATGCAGCAAGGGTACAATTGCCTGGAGCTTGTCATTTGAAGGAACATTATCGTTTCCAGGAAAATCATGTATACTTAGGGAAACAATTCCTGTGACCCTCTCAGTAAGGTGACAGAGAAACCAGCAAGGTAAAACATGGCAATATGCAGCTGTGTAGCAGGCAGGGGATTCGATTATCTTTTGTTCTGTCAGAATGCTGACCTGTCTATGAACCCACACCACACCACTGACCAGTTTGGCTGCCTACCACCAAGCTGTTCTGCAAGTGTCTGATGCTTTCCAAAGAAATAGATTTCAATCTTCTAGCCCCTCATTTTAACTTCATGTGAATCTTTGTGTTTCAAATGTGTTTCTTGTAAGCAATGTATTAACAGATTCTGTTTTCTAATCTATTCTTTGACCTTTCTTCATCTTATGAGTAAATTCACGGTTATGATTGTTAACATTTTTTTTCCATCCTGTCCTCTTTTTTCTTCTATCTTATTCTCACAAAGAAGGTGATAAATGGGAGTTTGCCTGATATTTGTGATCTATAAGTGAAAGTGTCTGTTTCAGCTCTGTTCTGGACCTTTTCTTCCCCTTGTCCCATCCCTGACCCCCAAGTTTTTACTCTTAATTTTTTTTAATCCTTCCTCCTTTCTTCCCCAATATAGTCTCCTGTCCTTTCCACTTCTGTATTCTCTTCAGACCATCAAAACAGAACAAAGCTACTCCCAGGCCTTCCCTCTGTCATACAGGGCATCCCAAAAGTTTTAGTGTAGTTTTAAACTACAAAAGTTATTTACCTCTTTGATCCTTAAAAATATTAGAGTTCTAAAGCATTTGTTTCACCCCCCCATGAGCATGTAAACAATTCAACCCCACATGTTCCTTTCAGATTGATTAAATGTGTCTATCTTTCTATGTTTTTCTTGACTCCTACTTTTCCATTTAAAAATACTGAGTTTTCATCCCCACTTCAGCTGAGAAAATCTTGTAGAGATGGGGAAAGTTAAGACATACAGGAATTCAATAGAGGGTGTATACCTATGTTACTAACTTCATATGAAACCAAGCTCTTCTGAGATGGGCCATCTTCTTCTTCTCCTTTCCCCTAAAGAATGTCCTGACTCATTTTTAGCTTCTCAAGAAACCTTAGGGGTGAGGGATGGAGGTCAGAGAGACTAGCACAGAGCCCTAGCCATACTAATGGGACAAAAAGCAGGTTATCAAGGCTGGGAATGTGTTATGCGATTTCTTTTGTTAGGCATAGACTTAGTTCTGCAAAAGCTGATATAGAGGGTAGAGCACAAGGCAGGGCAACAGTTGGTTACACTTTGAGGGTACAATTATATTTCCTAGCCAAGATCCAATACACCTGAGCCTTCAGCTTAGCACTCCAGCTATATTCTTTTCCAGCTAATTCCCAGTTCCACAGCTTTACTTGGCCGTACAAGAAGTAGTTAAATCAAGTCAACTAACATTTATTAAGTGCCTTTTATGCCAGGAGTGGGGAACCTGTGGCCTCGAGGCCACATGTGGCCTCTAGGTCCTCAAGTGCTGCTCTTTGACTGAATCCAAACTTCACAGAATAAATCCCCTTAATAAAAAGATTTGTTCTGTAAAATTTGGACTCAGTCAAAAGGCCACACCCTGGCACCCAGGCCCTGTCCGAAGCACTGAATTACATAGGAAGGCAAAAAACAATCCCTACTCTCAAGAATCCCATAGTCTAATGAGGGAAACAATTAGAAAACAACTGTATACAACAAGCTACATATAGGATAAATTGAGTGTGGTCTAAGAGGGAAGGCATTAAGATTTCACTAAAGACTGGGAAAGGCTTCTTGTAGAAAGTGGGATTTTAGCTAGGACTTGAAGGAAGTCAAGCAAGCCAGGAGGCAGAGATAAGGAGGGAGCATGGGGGTTGGGGGTTGGGGGTTAGGGGATAGGGGACAGCCAGTCAAAAAGCACAGTTGAGAGATGGAGTGATTGGAGATAAATGTCTCTAGATTACAGAGTAAATGGGAAGTTGTAAAGTGGGAGAAGACTGAAAAGGAATGTGAAAAGTATCAGGTTATGAAAGTCTTTGAATGCCAGAGAATTTTATCTTTGATCCTTAAGGTAAGGGAGCCACTGAAGCTTACTGAATAGGGAGATGACATGATCAGATCTATCCTTTAGCAAGATTAATTTGATTGGTGTAGGTGTAAGATAGACTGATTTTGAGACAGTCAAAGGAGAGAGAACAATCAAAAGACTATAGGAGTGTACCAAGGTGGCGGCAGGATCAGAGGAGAGCAGGGGAAGTTTTAAGAGATAAAATAAACAGGACTTGTTTACCGATTGGATATGAGGTGTTGTTGAAAGTAAGGAGTTAAGGATGAGATTTACATTGTGAGTCTAGGTCACTGCATGGTCATGCTTTAGAAAATTTGAAAGGGAAGAGGTTTTTTTTTTGGGGGGGTAGATGACGAATTCAGTTTTGGATATGCTGAGTTTAAGATGTAAGGGAATACACAGTTCGAAATGTCTAATAGGCAGTTGAATTCGGGGCTAGGTAAGTGGACTGAAGAATCATCAGCACAAAAATTGAATCCACGAGAACTGATAAAATCACCAAATGAAATAGCACAGAGGAAGAAATGAAGGTCTAGGACAGAGTTGGGAGATGGAACGTCCTGTGCAAGGAACAGCAAGAAAGTCACTATCACTGGATCACAAACTAAATGGAAGGGAGTAAGGTATTAGAAGACTGGAAAGGTAGGAGGGGCCCGGTTATGAAGAGCTTTATAAGCCAAACAGAAGATTTTATATTTGATCCCGGAAGAAAGAGGAAGCCGCTGGAGTTTTTAAGTATGGAGGCAGTGTGTGTGACACTGTCAGATCTTCTCTTTAGGAAAATCACTTTAGTGGCTGAAAGGAGGAGGATGGATTGGTGGGAAAGGTTCTAGGCAGGCCGACCTCACAGCAGGCTATTGCAATAATCCAGGTAGGAGATGGTGAGGGCCTGTGGCAGCGTCAGAGGGGAGAAGGGGGTGTACAGGACATGCTGCAAAACCCGGGCAGCCTCGGCTACAGCGGGGACATGGGGGGAGGAGGGGATGAGTCGGGATCATTGCCAGGCTGGGAGTCTGAGGGACTGGGAGGATGGTGCTGCCCTGGACAGTAATAGGGAAGGGAGGCGGGGGAGGGTTTATGGAGAACGGATAACAACGTCGATCCAGAACCGGCTCAGGATGAGCGGCACAAAAGGACCAGCCCGCCCCGTCCGTGGCTGCTGAGGTAGGGACTGGGGGCCGGGCTGGGGAAGCTGCTTATGGGAGTCCTGAGCCCGTCCCTCAGGCCGGAGGGGACGGCTCTGCCCATCTTCTGGGTCGGCGGCGGCCCCAGGCCGCCGCCTCCTCCCAGCCCCGCGGCGTGCCGGAGCACGGAGGAAGGCACTTCCGGGTTTCCTAGAGCGGTCGAGAAGCGATACCCGGAAGGGAATGGGGAGAGAGCTTCCGGCCATTGTTCTGTCCTTCTGGCGTGCGTGGCTGGAGTTCGAAAGGTCCTCCCTGTTTCCCGGTCCTCTTGTCTCTGGTCCCCGCCGCCCACGGCTGGGTTATCACCTCTTCTCCCTGGACTGCCCCGGGCTCCCGGTGAGTGGGCCGGGGACTGAGTGCAGGGGGGCTCCAAGGCCTGTGGGGGTGCGGGACGGGGGGAAGACTCTCCTTCTTTACGGCCCCACGGGGTCTCTCAAACCGGCGCCGGGGGTGCTCCTCCGTCCGTTCCCTATCTCTCGTTCCCTCTGTTTCTTCCCCTCCCCCTCAGTGTCCCGATACCTCTCCCCCTTCCATGTTTTCTTCTCCTCCCCTTTCCTTTCCCGTTCTCCTGTTTCTCCTTTCCCGTCTTCTCTCCCGTTTCTCTCTCCTCTTCCCTCACCTTCCCGTTTCTCTATCCCGCTCCCCCCCTTTTCCCCACTCTCCTCCCTTTCCTTGTTTCTCTTCTCCTGCCTTCCTCTGTTTCTCTCCTCCGATCCCCTGTTTCCTCCTCTTTTTCTCGGTTCCCTTTCCCCCTCCCCCACCCTTGGTGCACGCTGCCTTCCTTCTCCCCCGTCCTGTGCAGCGAGGGGCTATGGGAGAAGGGTCACGATGCTTTGCGCGGTGAACCTTCACAATGACTTCTTGGGGCCTCTTTTCAGATGTCTATCAGAGACAAAACAAAAACAACCACCTGGGGCATTTAGCAGCTCAAAGAGGGTTGCAACCTCTTGGCAGCTCCCAGTACTGGTAGCAATAGTAACAGTCATTTTAAGATTTACAAAGCATTTTCTTCACAAAGACCCTGCGGGGGGAGGTAAGTTAAGCAGGTATTACTGGAAGAATAATGGAGATTATTGATAATAATGGAGAAACTGAGGTTTGAGAGGTTCGTTGACTTGACCAAGGTCACAGCCAGTAAGTAAATTACAGAGCCAGGGTTTTAGCACAGGACTCCTGACTTCTTTCCACTTTCACACAATAATGATAACTTAGGAAAATATTTCATTTTACCTTAAACTACTTGGGACCACAGGATGTAACCATGATAATAACAATAATAATTCTAGAAGGGACCTTTGAGATTGTCTAGTCCAGCCTCATTTAATAAATGGAGAAACTGGAGGGGGAGGTTATAAAGCAGTCAAAACAGGTCTCTTTATTTTTTATTTTTATTTTTTAAATTTTATTAATTTATTTTGATTATCAACAATCACTTCCATATCTGTTATTGTGTACAAAGTTCTCTTGGTTCTGTTCACTTCACTCAGCATCATACCATACAAGTCTTTCCAGGTTTTTCTGAAGTCAGCCTGTTCTTCATTTCTTATAGCACAGCAGTATTCCATTACATTCATATACCACAACTTGCTCAGCCATTCCCCAATTGATGGGCATCCTCTCAATTTCCAATTTTTTGCCACCACAGAAAGAGCTGCTGTGAATATTTTTGTTACATGTGGGTCCTTTTCCCATTTGTATGATCTCTTTGGGATATAGCCCTAGAAGTGCTATTGCTGGATCAAAGGGTATGCACAGTTTTATAGCCCTTTGGGCATAGTTCCAAATTGTTCTCCAAAATGGTTGCATCATTTCACAACTCCACCAACAATGCATTAGTGTTCCAGTTTTCCCACATCTTCTCCAATATTTATCATTTTCCTGTTTTGTCATGTTGGCCAATCTGATAGCTGTGATGTGGTACCTCAGAAAAACAGGTCTCTTTAAACTATTGGATGAAAAACCTGAATGCACCTTTATATAGAAACACAGGAAGATGATTCTTGAATTTGCCATTTCATCACTCCCTTGTTTGGAATCTTAACCTTCCTTCAAAGCTTTTAAACTACATCCTCCATGAAGCTTATTTTTTTCTTCCTATAAAATGATTAAATAAAATGAAATAATATTTGTGAAGTACTTAGCACAGTTCTTCAAACATTGTAGTTGCCATATAAATGCTTACTCCCTTCCCTTCACCTTCCTGTCTTGTTTTAATTTAACTGGGTATAATGTTTTATTTCTTCTTCCCCAAGGAATGTAAACTCCTTGAGGGCACGGGCTGTTGTATGGTTTTGTTTTGAAATGTCCACTTTACCTGTTACAGCCTCGAATAGAATAGGTGATTAATAAATGATGAATTGAATTTTTTTGTAATAAAGATGGACACATACTCACCTGTAGTAGTCTTTGTACCATAATTTTCTCAACACCACACAAAAATGAATCCCTAATTTCAGTTAAGACACTTATTGAACACCTGCAAAGCCTGACTTAAGACACAGGTGTAGCTGATGCCTAATTACTCTTTTTTTAAATTTAAATTTTATTTTTTAAAAATTTTATTACTTTATTTTGATTTGTCAACAATCACTTCCATATGCTTTTGAGTTGAAAATTTTTCTCCCCCTTCCTTCCCCCCACCCTCCCCAAGACATCACACAATCTGATATAGGTTTTATATTTACATTCCTATTAAACATTTTCACATTAGTGAAGCTGTAAGTAGAAATTAAAACCAATAGGAGGAACCATCAGAAAGATGAAACAAAACTCAACAGAAGGTAAAAATAAGTGATAGTGATTCTACTTCCATAGTTCTTTCTTTGGATGTGGACAGCATTTTCCATCCCGAGGCCTCTGGAGATGTCTTAGATCCTTATAATGCTGAGAAGGGTTCAGTTTAACAATATTAGTTATCGCATAATGTGGCTGTTATTGTGTACAAAGTCCTCTTGGTTCTGCTCACGTCACTCAGCATCAGACCATATAAGTCTTTCTGAAGTCAGCCTGTTCATCATTTCTTATAGCACAATAGTATCCCATTGCATTCATATACCACCACTTGCTCAGCCATTTCCCAGTTGATGGGCATCCTCTCAATTTCCAATTCTTTGTCTAATTACTCTTAGTTTAAAATATATCCATTTTCCCAAAACAACCAAAATTAGTTCATGTCTATTAGATTACTATAAATGATTCACTGATTAAAAAGGAAATTTACATGACCTTTAATTCATTTTGTTCTCACACAGCATATGCACCAAATAGAATGAACTTTTCTCAGGTCAAAAGACTGGGTTTTGAATTTAGGATGGCTGATGCTTTGGCCCCCTAGCATCTGTCCAGAGGAGGGGTGCCTTTGTGTACCGCTCTTTCTACCTGGCTATAATTCTCCCTGTTTTTGAGAAATGGGATTGGTGGGTGCATTGGGGAGATTCTCTGATCCTCCTTGAGGATTCTTTGAGATAGAGCAAGGTCCCCTGCTGTTGGAATGCAATGCAGACTTTTGCTTTCTTTAAGAAGTGTTGATTGTGCCAGGTTCTGGGGACTCATTCTGAAGAATGTCTTTTAACCTCCACCTTTGTTTTTCCTGTAATGAGGAATGCATCAGAGCCTTAGTCTTCTAAGTTTCTCATTTCCTTTCATCACTGACCCTCCTCATGAATGGATTTGGCATCTTTTGTGCTGAAGTAGCTTTAGAAATAGTAGAAATGAGTAGTGAGAAGTAGGTGGCTGCAGGCTAAGAATGAGAGGTGTTGGCCCCAGACTGGAAAGAAAGATGAGAAGTTTGGTCACTTTAGTTCTATTCTGGACCTGACTGGAGCTTAGAGTTCATCAGTTTTATTATGGTGGGAAGAGCAGCTTAGCATGTTGTTGTCACTGGTATTTGAGAAGTAGAATAACATGATGAGTAGAGTGCTGAACTTAAGTCAGGAAAATAAAGACATGAAGTCTGCCTGAGATTTTCTTGCTGTGTGGTCTTGGGCCTCTTAGAACCCTAGTTTCCTTATCCGTAAAATGGCTATAATAATACTTACACTGCTTCCTTCAAGAGATTGTGAGATCTTTGTACTTTGCAGACCTTAGAGAACTTTGTAAACTTGAGCTGTTATTTCTAGCTACCTGTCTGAATTAGGATGTTTTAAGAATCTCTGTAAAAATGGACACCAAACCATCTCCTGATTATTTTTCCTCCTTTTGATGCTGGGTTAGGGCGAATAGGCTATAATGTTGAGGCAAAAAATTGTTTCTGCATTAAAAGGAAGGGGACAGAAACCAGTTTTCATTGTTTTTGGTATTCTTCACTGAGATGGCTACCAAGTCTGCTTTGGGTCCCAGTCACAATTAAGTCTTAACTTCTCTGCTAGGTATTAAGGTTATTAATTAAGAAAAGTCTCTTGTGGACATAAGGGCAAAAGGCATTCAAGCGAAATTGTGGCATAAAAACATCAAGAGATAATTATCCCGCTCCTTTAGTGTTTCACTACTGTTCAGATCTGGAGCTGGAGCTTTCCCCTGGAGACTGAAGCTTTATTCTGACAATGCTTCTAGTAGCAACTAGGAAAGAAAGTGATAGGGATAAAGCTAGAACGATATAGAGGCACGTCTTTTCTGATACGATAATTCTGAATAATCTCCCCCAATACAGCTGTCCCCAATACAATTGATTAGCATTAGCTAGTACTCTGACCCGCAGAAATTTACAGTGGAGGAACAAGGTGGGTTAAAGGAAGACTGTTCCCCAAATAACCAAAAGCTCTCAGAAAACTTTTTGCTTCAAAAAAAAAAGGTAAAAGCTGCTGCCCACGTTATCCGATCTTGTCATGTACTTTGTGATTATGGAGAGCTTATTAAAAAAGGGTTTGAACCTAGAGTCGAACTTAAAGGAAGGTTCACTAGCCCTCGGACCAGGCGTGATAGTTAATGGAGTGAAAAAAACAGGAACTCATCAAGTTTAATTCCGAATCTAGAAGAGTTAGAATTCTTGTGTAACCTAGAAGAGTGGTGTTATTTTTAAAGTTATAACCTGAAATAACTTCATGAGAAAAAAACACAAAACCTGATGAATTTAAACAATTGACATCACTCTTTGTTCACATCTAATATATATTAAATGTGTACTCTTTTTTTACTTAATTTCGTATAAATATATTTTTTTAACTTAATTCCACATAAACATTTTCATATATAGACAGAGGCACTTATTTTTAATAGCTAGTAGTACAGTATTTATCTTTGTGCATTGGGTTGTTTATGATTTTTTATTCATAAATAATATTTTAATTGGGAGTGGTTTGAGACACAGTCCTCTTGGGACTTGGAAATGAAAAGGAATTAAATTAGTATTGATTACTTTGATTTATTTTTAGTTTGATTATAGGATTAAACTCCTTTCTTTAGGAAAAGCTAGCTCTAACAGCTAAGCCAGACTAAACATAGTTGCTTAAGTCTCAATTATCTATAGATTTAGTGAATAGATAAATTGAGAAGACTAACATTTAGGAGCAGATAATTTAGAATAAGACATAATAAAATAATCATAGGATTATTCTTTTTGAAGGCTGTTTCCTTTTCTAGCAGAAATTAGGGTTGACCAGAGGCTAAGTTCCCCTTTATTGCAGCTGGAGAAAGGTTAGCCAGAGGTGAAGTTCCTTTTTCCAGTCTCAATGGAAAAGCTCCTTTTTTTCTTGAGCTAGTATATGAGTTGAGTAATGGAATCTTCTAAGGAAGATGGCGTGGGGTGGGGTGGGGTGAATGCCTGCTAACTACTGACCACAGGTTTCTCTTTCCCAGTACACCTTCTGGTTATAAAAGGCACCACCACATGTAAGAAGAGGACTTCTGGATAGGATTAAGAACACTTGGAAGAAGCTAACTAGTCAGGTGACCTGCCTTGTCTAGTTGAATTATGTTCAAAATAAGATTCTGTCATTTTTTTATTCCTTTTTTCTGTTATAAAAGTCAGCTTAGTAAATAAATCATTCAGGGTCTCTGACCTCTGAGGAATCAGGTGACCTGATTTGATATGCAAATGCTAGCTTTGCATATTAAATCATAGATGGTTTGGTAACTTTGTCCTCAGTTTCCTTTATATTTCAGAAAATCAATTTTAACAGAAAACACTAGTCTAGTCACAGGTGCTCCTTTCCAGCATTGAATCAGAAGACTCACACAATCTCAGAATTAGAAGAAACTCAAGATACAATTTAGCCTAGTTCAGGAATACCCACTAGTGAAAAGTGGTCATCCACCTTTTCTTGAAGACCTCCAGTCAGCCCTCTTGAAGCAACCTGTCCTGCTTTTGAATAGCTCTAATTGTTAGGAAGTTTTACCATTTATCAGATCTAAATTCCTCATCTGCAGTGTCTCCCCATTGCTCCTAGTTCTGACCTCTGGGCTGAAACAGAATGAGTCTGATCTCTCTTCCTTGTGACAGCCTTCAGATATTTGAAGACAGCTGTATGTCTGTCCCTCTTTAAATTTTCTCCAGGCTAAACATTCACATTCACACGTGACGTGATTTTTAAGTCCTTCCCAATCTTTCCTGCCCTCCTGTGGATGTACTACAGTTCATCAGTGTCTTAAGATTGTGACATCCAAAACTGAACATGATACTCCACTAGTAGACCTGGCTGACTTTGATTCTTTGCTCTGTAACTTGCTTATTGTGTAACCTTAGTCAATCACTTATCTCTCTGAGCCTAAGTTTTCTTTTTTGCAAAATGAGTAATACGTACCCGGTAAAATTGTGCTGAAATGAGATGAATATAACTGTATTTGTAAGGTATTACATAAACATAAAGAATTCTGGAGGTATTTCCTGTGGTTGTCTTTTCTTAAACTTTTTTTCCCATTGTGTTTTCCCAGTGTCATTAGAGACACATTCCTTGTGTATTGTACTCTGATAGAAGACAAGAGTTCCAGAGCATCCCATGGAAACACAAGCTGATTGTGTGTCTCAGGAACCTCAGCTCCTGCTTGAGAGTGGTGAGGAGCGTAGATTCCTATGAGAGACAGAAAACTTTCTCCATTGTGGTGAGATAGAAAACAGTGGTAATGCAGAATGAAGGGGTCCTCCAAGAATGGGCATTGAGAATGTCTCAGCAGCAAGTATTATTTTGATGTAGAATTAATTAGGATTCTCTACTGAGGACATTCTTCCTATGGGATCCTGGTCTTTTTTGTCTGGATTGGTTAAATTATTGGGTTGGAATGACAGGAGAATCATTAGCACTGCTAAATCCTGTTCCTTATACAGTCTTGCTGACTCCATTTCAACAGAAGCCTGTGCTTTTAAAGAGCTGGAATTCTGAAAAATGTTGCTTGGGATTATTCCTTAGTTTACCCGAAAGAGTAGGAAATAGTTGGTTGCCGCAAGTATGTTGACTCTTGCCTACTATATGGAGTTTTCATTTTGAGTTGGTGTGGCATCATTTCACCCGTAGTGGGTGGTGTTTCTTGGGTTTTCTCACTCATCATTAGGAAGCAGTGTACAAAGTCATAGCCCCTGTGTATAAGTTTATAGTCTAACTCATTGGCACACATATGCATGTAGAAATTATCAAATAAAAACAGTGAAATAGGAAATATTTGCATTGCATTATGTATTTTTTGAGGGAAGAAAGTTTATATACTCAGCCAGGGCTGGACTAGTTGAAGCTGTTAGGTTTTCTTTTAAGACTGATGAGGAGTGAAAGAGAGACAGGTGAGTGGGATGATCAGAGTATTTGGCAGAGCTTGAGAAAGGACAGAAATAGGATAAGACAACTCTAAGGGAGCACTGAAGTAGTTTCCCTAAGAGAGGATGGGCTGGGGAGAGAATAGAAGAGGAGAAGTGAGATGGTCCAGATGGCCTGATGAAAAGTTAGTATCCAAGGACTTTCTCTTTAGACTTTGTACCTCATCTCTAATAATGTAGGAAACAGTCACTGTAAGGACCTAAATCAAAGCAGAATTTCCTTATCTCTTGAGATGTAAGAAAAATGATTGCTTTACTCCCTGTGTTGAAGAAGCAGTATAAAAGGCTAACAGAAGTAGGATGAGCATCTCAGTCTTTGTCCTGTGTTGTTTGTTTGGCAGTAGGACATGTAGTTTAAGGAGCACTAATGATAGTATTGAGTGGAAATGAATTGATGAGGACAGTTGAGGGGTGGAATATGTGCAGAGTCACATTTGTACATTGATAGAGAGATGTATTTTAGAAATTAGAGTTAAGTTTTTTTAAGGACAAATACTCAGAGCTGTAGCTCTATAAATACTTCATGTAGTTGATAAAAGCTAGTTGAGGATTTAAAATTAACTACAAGTCAGGCATGTAGGAAAAGAATCTTCCTGGGTTCTAGTGAATTTCTTTTATTTAGGTTGGGGGAGTGGCAGGGCAAAGTAGACTTATTTATTACTTCTTTTTTTTCCCCCCTCAGCTCCACCTTCTCCCAAAGTTTCTGCTTCTCATGATAAGGGTAACCTGGGAAACCAGATGCTGGCAGCTGCACTTCTAAAAGCCAAGTCCCAGGTGAGCTGTGGTTTCACTTGTCCCACTCTTACCTAAAGGTGACTTCATCTCTTTACTTTTTTTCTTTTCTTTTTTTTTTTTTGCCTTTTGGTGAGGCAATCGTAGTTAAGTGACTTGCCCAGGGTCACACAGCTAGTAAGTGTCATGTGTCTGAGGCCAGATTTGAACTCAGATCGTCCTGATTATAAGGCCAGAGCTCTATCCACTGTGCCACCTAGCTGCCCCTATCTCTTTACTTCTTACTGAATATTTTCTACCAAGTAACATCCTGTGTTGGGTCCTGATCCTCATTTCTGTTCCCAGGTATGCAGTCCTTTCTTGTTGGGTGAGGGAACTCTGTATTTGCTGTTTCCTGATTCACTTCTGGTTTTACTTCACTAATACTCACTTTACATCATCACTTTATCTAGAACTCTTTACCTACCTTCACTTCCTAATGCTTACAGCTCTATCTCATGGTTTTAGAATTACACATGTTTTTACAGGAATTGGTGACATTTGAGGATGTAGCTGTGTACTTCATTCGGAAGGAATGGAAACGTCTGGACCCTGCTCAGAGGGACCTCTACAGGGATGTGATGTTGGAGAATTACGGGAATGTGTTTTCACTGGGTATGAAATGTCTCCCTTAAAAAAAAATAGCTGTCCTATCAATGGAAACATTAAGCAAAGGATTCTTGGGTTCTCCCAGGAAAGTTAAATATTGAAGTCCTTTAAAAAGGAGAAGGATTAACCCTTTCCATGTGAAAATGCAGTGACTGTGCCTGTCTGCTATGTACATGAGAACATTATTGGGCTTTAGCTAGTTTCTTACATTCCTCATATGTCAGGTTGCCTGTAGTAGACCTCTAGGTCACCTTGTCCTGTCTCTAATATAATTGTCTCTACTTAAACGTTTCTTAATGAAGAGAGGGAACATAAACTTACCCTTGTAGAAACAGATTATAAACTTGACCCTATCTCAGCTTGCTCTTGAGAGCATATTTCTTTTAGTTCATTCAGTATATTTTTTCTCCATCTGCCCTCTGTAGATAATGGAAATAAGATTTGAGTCCTGGAGCAGCCCAGTTTGAGCATCACAAACTTTTCTGTCAAATTTCTTTTTTTATGGGTAGGCTTTCCATTCCCAAATCCTGAGATAATCTCTCACCTGGATGGAGAAGAAGAGCCATGGGTCCTGGATTTGAAGGGAGCTGAAAGCCAGGGACTCCAAAGTGCCTCTTGTATAGGTAAGTAAGGGACACACAGTCACCCACAGCTTTAATCTTTAAATGATTTACAGACTTAAAATACTATTTATTTAGCTCATTCATAGTTGTCTCCTTTGCCTTGAACTTTGTGTAAAAAATCTCATGGTAACCAAAAAAATAAATAAATACAGAATGTAAGCACTGAGGTTCCTACCTGACCGGGTTAATGTGCCCATATAAGCATGGGTCCTAAGATACACCAGAAATGGACATAACTCTCTTTTTGCCACCCTTTTGTTTTGTATGTATGAGGTAACTAACTGCAAGCAAGCCAGGGACAGGGTTCTGCAGGAAGCAGGAGAGCCTCATCTTTTTTGATACAGTTTCCCCACTTCTACTTATCACCCTCTTTACCTCCAGGACCCTGTGACAGCTTTTCCTTACTACTTAAATTGCTTTTCTAATTACAACCTCCCATAATCATTTCTCCATCTTTTTGATTCTTCTACTAGCTAATTCCTACATTTTACTTGATAGGTTCTTCTTCATCATTTATTTTTTTCCAGCTTGCCTATTTGTCCCTTGGCTTCTCTGCCTAATAGTTTGACTACTACTATAGCCCATTGCCCGTTCAGTTCCATCTTCTTGCTTGGCTTTGTGTGCTAATATGAATACTTCTGGGCATTGGTGACCTTTACCAACCTTGTTTTCCCAAACCCTGAATATCTATAAGCTCTATTTTGCCCTATCTCCCTACCTTTTCTGTGGAGTCTTTTGGCAGAGCATAAAAGCCATATGTTCTCAGTCCTAGGTATGTTAATGATACCTGATTTTTTTTCCTTTTCTTTTTTAGTTTCCATTCTTTTCACTAAAGAGAATGTTTTCTGTTTATTGTGTCAGATGGTGAGACCAGAACTAGGAATGATCAAGAAATTTCTGAAGCTGCAGAATCACATGGGGTGATACTGGGAAGATTCCAAAAAGATGTTCCTTCAAGTCTCAAATTTGGAGAAGCCTGTGAATGGGAAGGCAATTTAGAGAGGCAACTGGGAAACTCCATGGGGGAAAGACTGAGGAGAAAGATGGGAGATCTTAGACAAGTAATAGTTGAGGATCAGAAAAGCTCCACAGGTGAGAGAGTCCAGCAGTACAAAGAATTTGGGAATAGTTTTAGTCTTAATTCAAACCTTGTTATCCATCAAAAAGGTTCTGTGGGAGATAAACCCCATAAGTGTGATGAATGTGGCAAAAGCTTTAATCGAACTTCAGACCTCATTCAGCATCAAAGAATCCACACAGGAGAGAAGCCCTATGAATGTAATGAGTGTGGGAAAGCCTTCAGTCAGAGCTCACACCTCATTCAGCACCAGAGAATTCACACTGGAGAGAAACCTTATGAATGTAATGACTGTGGGAAAACCTTCAGTTGTAGCTCTGCTCTTATTCTACATAGGAGAATCCATACTGGAGAGAAGCCCTATGAATGTAATGAGTGTGGGAAAACTTTTAGTTGGAGTTCAACCCTTACTCATCATCAGAGAATACATACTGGGGAAAAACCTTATGAATGTAATGAATGTGGGAAAGCATTCAGTCGGAGCTCAACCCTTATTCATCATCAAAGAATTCATACTGGAGAGAAGCCCTATGAATGTAATGAATGTGGAAAAGCCTTCAGCCAGAGTTCACATCTTTATCAACATCAGAGAATCCACACAGGAGAGAAACCCTATGAATGTAGGGAATGTGGTGGAAGATTCACCTATAGCTCAGGTCTTATTCAGCATCAGAGAATTCATACAGGGGAGAATCCCTATGAATGTAGTGAGTGTGGGAAAGCCTTCAGGTATAGCTCAGCTCTCGTTCGTCATCAGAGAATCCACACTGGAGAGAAATCTTTGAATGTGATGACTATGGGCAAAGGTTCCATCAGAGTTGCTGCATTAAATATCAGAGAATCCATCCACATGAGAGAGTGAGAGTCTGCTGCCCTGGTAAATACGTTAAATGCAAGAAAATGTTTGGTTAGAGCTTGTTCTTAGAGTTCTGACAGACTCCATCCTGAGGAATATTCTATGAACATGAAACATGTGGAAAGTTTCCTCTTAATTGGAATTCTGCCACCATAAAATGAAGTGTATTGGGCAAGATACCCCTACCTCTGTCCCATCAAGGCCAATGAAGAGGGGCCAGCAATCTAGGTAGCTTTCCCCAGGATTGGTTTCAGTTAGGAAAGTAAAACTCCCCAAAGAATAGTTGATTGAATGCTAAACATAAAAAGGGGCTCTGGTCCTGATATTTCTTGGAAAGGAGTTTACCATTCACCATTATATATGTAACTATACACAAGAGGAACTGTTTTGGAAGAAAGAAAGAGATTTCATGACCTCATTTTCGGCAAGTAGATTGTAGAGGTGAGGATATTGATATTGTTAGGGAGGGAAAATGTAGGCTGTGTCTCAAAACCTAGTTTTTGTAATATTTACTAAAGGGATTTCCCACCATACCACTAAAGGAAATGGGGGAGGGTAATATGGGTTCTGAGGAATATGGTTATCATCATTCAGAGGGGGAAAGGTTTGGGTCTCATTTCTCCTTTTGGGGAGTGTGGTAGCAGTTCTTTTCTCTTGAGCCAGGATGGCTTTCCAAGCTTCCTGGATTGTTTTCACAATCCTCATTTCCTCCCAGTACAAATGAAATGTTTCACTTTTTCAGTCTCTTGAAACAAATGTTTCAGTGTGATTGAATGAATATGAATACATTTTTGTGAGGGTTCAAGGATTTCTTCCCTTTCTGCCCATCCCCTGAATAAACAGGAAATATTAGCTAACTGTGGCTGTGGATTTGACCTTTTAAAAAATTACCCAGTTTGGCCATACTCATTGTCCCTTGTTTCTCCATTCCATTTCAGAGTCTCAGCACTTGTCATCTGTTTTTTGTGTGTGCACAGAGCATTGTGCATGCACTGGGGAAGATGATCAAGGTTAACTGAGAGCCCTAGCCCTGGAACTTAGCCTTGTAGGAGAAAAAAACCACATAAATATAAACTGTGAGGAAGTTGCCAGATTGCTGATATATTGCACTTGGATGTTTGCAAAGTGCTTAATGTGCTCTCAGCTTCATAACCCTCTGAGGTAAATTATTCTCATGTAACAGGAAGAAATAGGTTGAGAGAGATTTAAGTGTTTTTTCCTGTGGTCACAGAGCTAGGATGAAAGGGAAAAATTCAAGTTGATCTGCTGTGCCTTGTGTTGAGAGGATCTGGAGGATCCATAAGAGAGGAAATGAGGATCAGGGAAGTCATCAAGGAAAAGTGGCATTTGAGTTGGGCTTGAAAGTCTGCATAGAATTACAATAGGGAAAAAAAAGGCAGTGGATAGTAGGCATAGGAAACATTAGTAAAGGCACAAGTGGGAGGCAGAGAAGGCTGGAAAAATAAGATATTGCCAGATTGTGGAGGGTCTTAAATGCCAGGCAAACAAGCCTGACCCTTATTTGGCATTAGAGAGCCACTAAAGATTTGATATGGCCAGGTCTATGCACAAGAAATTATTTTATCAGAATTATGAATGGTGGGTTAAGGTAGGAAATAGTCTAGGTGGGTGATGGTGAGGGCCTGTGAAGATGGCCTTGAACATAGGGAATGGATTTGAGAGTTGTTTCAGAGATAGGATTAGTAAGATTTCATTAACTGATTAATTAGATATGAAAGGTAAGGGAAAGAAGGAAAAAAAATAAGATTCTGAACATTAGAGGCTGCATGAGTACGGGTGCCACAGGTAGAAATAATGAAGCTAGAAGAGGAACAGGCTTAGGGGGAAAGAATAATATGCTTAGTTTTCACCATGCTGAGTTTGAGGTACTAGTAAGTAACCTTTGTGTGCCTTTAAGATGTGCATCTAAAACTTGTAGATCAGAATTAGAAATAGAGATTTGGGGGTAACCTGCATAGAGGTAAGAATAAGATTATAGGAAAGGGGGCCGTGGACAGGCACTTAAAACACCCACATAAAGGGTCAGAAAGGAGATAGGAGAATCAGATGAGGACTGAACAAAGGCCATTGGTTTTGTGATAAGCAGGTCTTTGGTAATCATTGGGATCTCAGTGTCAGGAAAGTGTTGCTTTTGGAAAACAAATATATTTTGAGTAAAATGGAATGTTAAGTGGATGAAAGTAGAAGATGTAGGAAGGCTTTTTTTAAAAAATTTTAGGATGAGATAAGATTAATTATGGTGATAATAATAGGCAGCTGGGGATAAAAATAATGATAGGCAGGTGGGAGGGAGTCATTGGAGAAAGAGGAGCCAAGTCGAAGATTGGGGATGACTGATGGATTAAGAGGCAGAAGAGAGCTTTCCAGCCTGTCAGGTTGAGGATAATGCGGATTTTAATAAATAATTTATGGAAGAAATGGAAAAAAAGCAGGTTACAATACTGAGAATACTGAAAACTGGAGAGGAGGGATCCTGACAGTTTGTGTCAGATGGCCTCAGTCTTTAGCGGAGTATAGGGGAAAGACGCTTGATATAAGTGAGTTGGGAATGTGACGGGCAACCAGAGTGAAGGGAGGATTGGGAATAGTTGTGCTTAGGGAATGAGGCAATTTAAGGTAGAGTTGGACTGTCAAGAATTCAAGCATTAGCTATGAAGCCCAGCTAAAGTTCTTGATCTTAAATTTTGTATTTTTTTTTGGTATTATCTAGAACTGGAAGGGAACTTTAGGAGTTACCCAGTCCAAGCCCAACAATTAAAGGTTGAATTTAAATCCTACTCTCTGACTCCAAATCCAGGTGTTCTTTCTACTAAACCATACTACATTGTGCACCTGTTTGTCACAATACTCCTCTGACATGTGTTTGACACTATTAATATGAATTTACACACATTTTTGTACATATTGAACTGTCCCCCTATTCTTAACTCAATCCTTGCTCACCAGTACTCTTAATGGAACAGTGGTAGGACAAAGACTACAAGCCTTAGGTAAAAAAGGGTTGCCACTGGGTTTGGTTGAGGCCAAGAAGTTTAAAAGGAGCTTCCAGGTAACAACAGGCATCTTTGGGATTTTGGCTTGGCTGCCCAGTTCAGAAGTTTTGGTTGTTGATGGGAGTAGTTAATGCAGTGATGGGGACCAAAGCCTAAGAAGACAGGTTGGTAATTCAGATAGATTTCTTTGAAGGGTTTCTGATCTGGGTGTCATCCTGAATGCTGACTTTATAACTAATATACTTTGCCTTGACAATTAACTATAATTAGACATTTGGACACTTAAAGTCATTCAAATGCATAATATGTGTACAGCACTTTGCTAGACTTTATAAGGGATACAGAGATGTAAAAGACATCCTTGTCTTCAAGGGAAGGAAAGAATAATTATGTATAATGAAAGCAGTAAATTGAATGGTACAGAATAAAAATGCTAGAGGCCAGAAAGTGGAGCAGTTAATTCTGGTTGAATTATTTGGGGAAAGGTTTTTGTGTTGGAACTGGGATTGAGGTGAGTTTGGAAAGCATGGCAGGAGTTATGTAGATAGGAATCTTCCAGATGGGCAACAGCATGAGCAGGGACTTGGAGTCTACTATAAGCTAGTAGAAGATGTGGGGACCAAGCCATTGCATTGGAAGGTTGTACGGGGCCACCTAGGGACAAAACAACGATCACCTTGAAGGGTCCGTTTACAGAACTACAAAGGATCTTAGAAGAAATCTAGTCCAAACTCCAAATGTGTAAACCCTGTCTCTGATTGCTCATTCCTCTGCTTCCCCTTCCCCATCCTCCCCAACTCTGATCTCAGCCTAGCTGTTTAGTGATCCTTGACAAATAATCTAAATTGAATGCCCCATGATACTAGTGGCTCCAGTTTGATAATTGACCACCTCCTTAAAACTTGACTCCATGACACTACACTGGTTTTATTTTTCTCTATCTGATTCTGTGTGATATGTCCTTTTCCTCACCCTGCTCGACCAACTGGATATTCCCAATAATTGCTGGGGGGTTTTTTCCATCTACTTTTCTCTCATCTCCCTCAGATATTTTATCCAGACCCATTGCTTCAACAATCACCTTTATGGCTTTCATTTCCATTGATGAAATCATATCTGTTCCTGATACTGAACACCTTGACAGTGGGCCTTTGGTGGGTTGAACTTTTCTGGACCTTCAGTAGTTAAGCTGCTGAGGAAGTGGGGGTTTAGCATTGGCATAGACAGTTGCTCCATTACATCACCACGTGACCAGTGCTGGAGAACACTGCTACTCTACAGGGTCCTCAGCCAAAAGATAGTCCTTGGGCTTGTTAAAGAGGCAACCCCTCAGTACTCTTAACAATCTCTCTCTAACCTAAGTGAGAAGACCGTAGTCTCAGACTTTTGCAGTCAGAATAACTCATAAGTAGTGGAAGAAGGTATCTAGGTTGCTCCTTCAGCAGCTGGTTGTTATTTGTGACTCAAATCTGTTAACAGCTGGACCAGATCATCCCCAATACCATGATTCGTTAATGTGGATGGGTCAGTAGCTGCTAGGGCCAAGGACATTTTTCACCTCCACACAGTTCTTTACAGTCCCAAATTAGGTGTTGCCTTATGTCCATGACTCTCAAAGAGACAACATAAGTCCCAAACAAGGCTTTAAAACTGTTAATCTCAGATTTATTCCTCATGTCCTTTACTCTTTTGTCCTAGTTTAAAATTTCTGGGCCATCTAGATCACACCAGGGGCTGACGTATACTGGCAGAATGAACTGTCTTGGTGTAGTGCAGAGTCAGACAGAGCATTGCCTGCCTAATGCTCCTAATGGCCATCTAAACCAGATTAAAAAGCAACTGGGTACTTTTAATAAATACAACAAAATATAGACAATATGTGGCTTTTCAGTGAACATGCAATCTGCAGGGATCCTTGTGTATGGGTTTAGTAGCCCTTGTTTCTATGAGTTTGACACCAGTGGATTGGGTGCTGGACTTATAGTTAGATCAGGAAGACATGGTTCAAATGCTGCCTCTGGGCACCTTTCAAATCTTCCCAGAAATGTACCCAGGATTGAAGCATGAGGTTTGACCAGGGCTGAGTACAGCAGGACCGTTACCTCTTCAGTCCTGGCCACTTTGGCTTCTATATCAAAACTGACTATATTGAGTTTGCGATCCACTAAAACTTTTTTTTAATATGAACTACTCCATGCTTCCCTCAACTTGTTGATGAAGGTGATACGAATGCATATCAATTCTGGTTATTTCTCTTGACATGGTGAGGCTCCACATTTGATAAGTAGTTCACGTGGTGCAGCAGTTTCCTGCTCTTAAATGCCCACCTTACATTCTTCATAAGGAGACCACAGCAGTGTGTACTTTACACCAAATACAAAAAATAAATGATAATTTAAAAAGCAACCACAAATAGCTAACAAATAAAAATTTTTTTGAATCTCGGAACATATTTGGGCTTAAGAGGGAGCCGAATGTTCTCCAGCTGCATACTTTGATTCTGTAACTGGATGAGCCCTCTCAAATGTAACATCATCCATACCCTCAAGCTGTGGCCTTCAAATAGACTCGGTTCAATCTTGGCTTCTTAGAAGTCGCTCCTTATTCACCCGGGATTTCCCATGGGAACCTTTGAATATACAGCTTGTGGGTTTAGGCTTCAATGGATGTGGTTAAAAGTTCTTGAGTAAGCATTCAAGCTAACAGTGTATATTTGACACAGGATTCTGCAGATAATGCAAAATGTAAAAACAGGAATTCATACGATCAATATTTTTTAAAATCCTCCATTGTGTCTTTGCTTTCTCCTAACTTCATAGTACTCCTTTTTGGTTGAGACCACCTCAGAAGAAATGCTTACTTGTCTGATGTGAAGCCTAAATTTCTCTTTGTAACTTGAAGTGATTGATTGTAGTTCTACCCTCAGGGGTCAAGCAGGCCAAGCTTAATTGCTTCTGTGTAATAACCCTTCTGATACTTAGAGATGGCTAGCTCATCCACCCCACCCTTCCCTCCCACTGGTCAGATGAGTTTTTCAGGCTAAAAATCCAAAGTTTCTCTAATGAGTATGAATTTGAAGTCTTTCAACTTCCTGATTGCTTTCCTCTGGACACCTTTCAAATCTTCCCTGAAATGTACTTAGGACTGAAGCATGAGGTTTGACCAGGGCTGAATACAGCTGACTATATTGAGTTTGTGATTAACTAAAACTTTTTTTTTCTTTTGGAATATGAACTCCTTCCTCCCCTTGTTGATGAAGTTGTTTATTATTATTATTATTATTTTTAGTGACACAGTTGGGGTTAAGTGACTCACCCAGTCACACAGCTAGTGAGTGTTATGTGTATCTGATGCCGCATTTGAACTCAGGTCCATCTGACTCCAGGGCCGGTGCTGTGCCCACTGTGCCACCTAGCTGCCCCACTGTGAAGTTGATTTTTGAGAACAAGTATTTCCATTATTATATTTCATTTTATTAGATTCAACCCAGTGTTCAAGCCCATTAAGACATTTTTGGATCTTGACTCTTACCAAAAAATGTATTGACTCTTCAGCTTTGTGTCATCTCTATTTTGGATAACATTTTAATACCAGAACAAACATCATTACAACACTTCAAGGAACTAGAGTTCCTTCCAAGCTAGCATCCAGTTCAGTTCAATTATTTATGAAGCTTCTAGGCACTGGAGATACAGAGATGAAAATGAAAAATTCCTTGCTGACAAGGAGCTTACATTAATTCCAAAAGGACTACAATTTGGGTCTGGCTCTTTGTAGTATGCCATGCTTGACCCAGGCTGATCACTAGAGCTCAGATTTGAGATTGAAAGAAAAGATTTATAGAACATTGAGCAGTTAACAAAAGGCTTATTTAGCCAAGACAAGATAACTTTAGTGAGCATACAGCATTGATTTGGTTGAGTGTAATTCTGTGTCAGTATTATCCGTGATGACCTGCTGGTTAGAAGTTTGAAGAAGGATTCAAGTGACTACTGGTGCTCTGGCTTTTGTACTGAGCATGAGAAATCTCAAGCCTGTAGTCTCCTGAGCCAATTAAGTCTTAAAGATGGCTTTAATACATTTTACTTTGATTTTTAAAAAAGTTGTTTTAATGTTAAAATTTCCTCCAGTATCCCTTCAACTCACCCTCACCCACCAGTCATCCTCTATAACAAAAAAAAATCTATTTTAATATATTATTTTCCTCAATTACATATTAAAACAATTTTTAAACTTTTAAAAAATGTTTTGAGTTCCTAATTCTATCCCTCCTTCCCTTCCTTCTCTCTCCCCTCCCTGAGATGGTAAGCAGATATAGGTTATACGTGTGTAAAACATTGCCATATCACGTAACAATATTTTAAAAGGAAAAACAGCAAAACTCAGTACATCAAAAGGATCTGAAAAGATGTGCAACAGTGTCATTCTTGTGGCTCTCTCATGTTTGCGAAAGGGTGGGGTGAGGGTATTTTCTTCTGTATTTTGTGACATTCACTTAGTTTTTTTACATTGTTACATTCTTTATGTTGTCATGATGTATATAGTTTTATTGGCTCTGCTTCAGTTTCTTTAGATCTTTTTATGCTTGATATTTATCATTTATTACAGCACAGGAATATTTCATTAGATTTATAAACCACAATTTATTTGGCCATTCTCCAACTGATGGGCATCTACTTGCTTTCCAATTCTTTACTATCAAAAAAGTGCTCCTGTATTTTAGTGTGGATGGGAATTTTCTCATCAGTGGCTTTTTGGGGATATAAACCTAGTACTAGAATTTCTGCACCCTTCAGTCACTTTATTTGCTTTTCAAAATGGTTATACTGACTCATAGCTTTAACAACACTGCATAACCCCTCCAGTGTTTACTATATTTCCATTTTCAGTCATCTTTACCCATTTGCAGGGCATGAGGTGAAACTTCAGGGTTGTTTTGATTTGTTTCTCTTATAATAAGATTTGGAACATTCTTATGGTTAATAGTTTACAGTTCTTTGCAAAGAACTGTTTTTGTCTTTTGGCCATGTTGCTATTGGGGAATGACTTTTGGATATACATACGCATATATAAAGTCACAATAATACATGTCATATAATGACATAATATAGTGTTTTGGATATCAAACTGTCTTCAGAAAAATTTGATAGACTTTTCCCCCTTTCAGTGTTTTCTCTTTTAAAAAAAACTATTAATGTAATTTGTTTTTTAAACATCCCATAACTCACCCTCCCCCAGAGCCATTCTATATAACACATTTTTTCCCAGAGGTTATATTTGTATTGGCTCATTAGAGATGCAGGAGAATCCCTGCTCTTGAAGACTTTACAATCTTACCCTCAGCTTCTGCTCTAATGTACCTAACTTTCCCTAAGTCCCCTCTCCATAACAGTTCCCTAAAACAGACCTTCAGTGAGGAAATGTACAGTTCCTCATATACTAAAGAAATGGTACACAGCTAGTATTTATACATTTTTATAGTGCTTTGAGGTATGCAAAACAATGTACATATGTAAACTCATTTGATCTTCCTAACACTGAGAGGTAAGTGCTGTTATTACATAACCTTGTTTTACATATGAGGTGAGACACAGGTTGTGATTTGTCTAGTCACACAACTAGTAAGTGTCTGACAGGATTCCAACTCGGGTGTTCTGACTCCCAAGTTCAATATTCCATGTACTCCCCACCTAGTGGCTGACCTGTGCCAGCATCCTCAGACAGAATTTAAAAGGAAGGGCCATAGTGTGTATAGGAAGAGCACATATCCTACCTTTCCTACCCTTAGCCCTAGACTCTGGTGCTGTTTAACTTGGGAGAAAGTGGCCAGTGTGATTGTGTACCAGTTGTTGAAAGTGTGTGTTCAGCAGGGAAGCTAGACACACATGCTACATCACCATTCAGGTCTTGAGGTGGGAGAGAGGAAGAGAGAATTTGTGATTAGGTAAATGCCCCACAAAGGCTTGAAAGGAGCCTTAAAAAGGTCCTTTGGTGAAACCTTTCTGCCGAGAAACCACATGGTTTCTAGCCCAGCCATAAGGGTAGGGGCTGATGGATTCTTCTGAAGCAGGGAGAGTAACAGCAGGGAAGATTTCAGCTGTAGACATCATGGAAGAGGTATTATTGGTGCCCCCACATATGGGGAGCCCACCCTTAGGCTCACCCCATCTTCCTTAGGTCACAGGCAGAGTATGAGCAAACCAGCCAGAATGCTATCTACTGTGGCCTCCTCCACTAGGTGCACATGGGAGCAGCTCCAAGCCCAGTCACTGCAGGGCTGTATCTGCCATGTCACCATCTGCAACATCTTTTGACCAACTGAGGGTAAGGCATGGGAATCACCTGCTTCTGACCCTGTTGACACAGGGCCAACCATGGTGGCACCACCTAAAGTAAGCCAAGGTACTAAAGTAAATTTCATGGGGCTCTAGCTATTGCTACTACCTTACCTCCTATCAGGGCTGTAGGCTTCGGTCTAATTACTATGGGGATATTCAGCCCTGTGTCTAAGGCATAACATGATCTTTCTTTAAAACTTTAAATCCCAGTGGTTGCATGACCCTGAACCAAGGCTGCCAAGACTACCTTGTGCTAGACCTTTCCTGCGTCTCTGTAACAACTAACCCCAGTGCTCTGGTCCTCTCCGTCAGGCCAGCCACATGGCTATGATGGCACTGGTTAATTCGACTGCCTTTTTTTGATGGCACAGCCCAGTAGCTTGCATGAAGAGGAAGAGGTGGGTACCCCTCCTTTTTTTCTCCCTCCAGGTGAGGGGAAGAGGAAGAAGTAGATGTCAGAGCTGTTCGGAGAGGAGGGAGAGCATTTGGCTTATCTTGGGACGATACAGCTTTCCTGACAGATGTAGGAATCTAAAAGCCCTTACAAACAGGATGAGGTCCAGGGCAGAAAACAATCAAAGGAAATGGGGGTGGGGCTGGGTTAATGGACAAGGAAGGTGGGGCAGTCTGGACAGGATTCACTTGAAGGGTGAGAGCCCTGGCCAGTGAGTATGGAGGAGACTGGACATCACAGGATCTCAGATTCTGGGCAGAGTAGGAGAAAGGTGATTGGGGCTTGAAAGACAGCAAAATCCCTTCCCCAACTCCCTTCCAGTGGACTGCCTGGTATTGCAATTGCACCAAGTTGGAGACAAGCTGGAGAAAACGAATGGGCTGAACTGTGTAGTCTGCTTCACAGTGCCTTTCTGCTCCAGAATGGACTTAGCTCCCTGTCTCAGCTCTTGTTGCTGGAGCTTACTGAGGTCCTGGTTGCTAGCTTCAGGACAACCCTGCTGGTGGAGCTACTCTTCCTATCCACTCCTCCAGAGGTGGTGATGAGATAGCCTTATACATGGCATGATTTTTCAATCATAAGGCATAGATTGTGGATGGCCTCTAGTAACTTATGGGACAGGTTTTCTGGAATCATCACCCACTTTTTCCCCCTGGCACTACTGAGTCATCCATTTTACAGTCAGGAAGCATTGGCATCTGTCATTAAGAGGAGCTGGGACCTGGAAGGAGCAGCACTCTTTAAAGCTTTTGGCCAGCCAAATGAGAGGCTGCCATTTCTTTGGTGCCTGGTGGTGTTGCACTCAGTGGTTTCCACAGTCTTTCAGTGGCTTACGTGGTACTTTTAAAACTGCTTTCTCTTCGGTGTTTCCAGAGTCAGTCATCAAAGATCCAGCCAGGATTCTGTTTGTTCTTTTCATCATTATGCTAGTGAATTTACTAATGGCTGGTTCCTTAAACAAAGAACTTATCTTCTGTCCTAGCAGAACTGTGTCAAAGCACTGGTGGCAAATGTGGCCAGAACTGTTACTCTGGTTGTCCCATGGATCAACTGAAACCACTCTGACCATCACAAGTTCCTCTTGATCCTGTGGAATCTGGAGGCCCAGAACTCCATCGTCATCATTCAGGCTCAGGGGTAGCTTCCCTTCAGGTGGGGTCTGTGCTTCAGGGATCAAACCCGGGTGTTTTTTTTGGTCTTGTTTTTAGGTTATAAGGGTCTTCTTGAGCTTCTCTTAAAGGGCACTCCTTAAATATAATCCCTGTTAATGAGAAGAATAATACAAACCATTAAAAGTCCCATACACATGTTTAAGAAGACTTTCAGGTTAATTCAATGAGAGCAGCCACTGACCAGTAAGGAAAATCATAAACAAAATGGTTTAATAAGGAGAATAGCTAATAGCTAACATTTACATGATACCTACCATATGCTAGGCACAGTGCTAAACATTTTACAAATATAACCTCATTTGATCCTCATATAACAATCCTGGGAGGCAGATGCTATAATTATCCCCATTTTACAGATGAGGAAGCTGAGGTAAACAGAGGGTAAGTGACTTGCCCAGAATCACATAGCCAGTGAGTATCTGAGGCCAGAAGTAGCCCCCTTTAAGGACTCTGACCACTCAAGTAAGAGGCTCACAGTTCTTTGGTACCTAGTGAAAGATATTGTATGGGGTTACACTCAATGGCTTTCACAGTCCTGCTGTGGTTACATGGTACTTTTTCCCTTAAGTCTTCTTGACTACTCCAGACCTAGTGCACAGATCATCAAAAACATTAATGACTTAACTGTGACCCTAGGGGTCTTAACTGACACCTTGGGAGACTTTTTAGTACTTCCAGTTCAGTCTTTAAAGCAGATATGAAGCAAGAGAAAAATCCATTATGAATTACATTGGCAGGCATTTCTAAAATAGGAACTTCCATTAAATTACAGTCATAGGACCTGAGTTTGAAACTGGTCTCACTTGCTTTGTGATTTGGGTCAAATTACTTATCCTATATGGGACTTGGTTTCCTTATCTGTAAAATGAGTAGGGGGAAATATCAGGGGTAAAGTAAGAATGTCCATTATTACCACTACTACTTGGTACAGTGCTAGAAATGTTAACTACAGTAATAAAACAAGAAAAATAAATTTAGAGAATAAGCATAGACAAAGAGGAGACAGTTGATTGGTTATTTTTTTTCCCAGATTACATGATTGTTTTTAAGACCACAAAGAATCAACTAAAATTAACTGAAATAATTTCAGCAAAATTGCTGTACATAAAATACATCCACACAAATTATGAGCATTTCTGCATATTAACAATAAAATTCAGCAGGAGGAGAGAGAAATTCCATGTAAAATAACTACAGAATATTTAAAATACTTGGGGGTCCAATTACCAAGACATACACGGAAACTATGTTACAACTACAAAACACTTTATGGAAATAAAAACAGACCTAAATGATTAGAGAAACATTAACTACGACCTAAATTAATTTACTTATTCAGTGTCACACTAATCAGACTACTAAATGATTACCATATTGTGCTGAAAAAATAACAAACTTCATTAGGAAAGGGAAAAAAATCAAGAATTTTGAGATGAAAAAATGAGGAAAGGCAGGGTGGTTTAGCAATATGAGATATCAAAGTATCATCAAGATGATTTAGTACTGGTTAAGAAATAGATCAATTAGTGGATCATATTGAATATACAACATACAGTAGTAACCTAGTATTTAATAAACCCAAATATCTGAGCTACTAGAGTAAGAACTATTTGACAAAAACAGCTGGGAAAAATGGAAAGCAGGGGCAGCTAGGCGGTGTAGTGGATAGAGCACTGGCCCTGGAGTCAGAAGGACCTGAGTTCCAATCTGGCCTGACACATAACACTTAGCTAGCATGTAACTCTGGGCAAATCACTTAATCCCAACTGCCTTGCCAAAAAAAAAAATGTAAAGCAGTCTGGCAGAAATTAGGTATAGACTAACATCTCACAATGTATACCAAGAAAAACTCCAATTGGATATATAATTTAGACAGTAACACTGAAAATCAGAGCCACAAAAAATAAATCACTTTTTAGATCAATGGATTTAACAAAGGATAGAGAGGGTCACAGAAGATATAATGGCCAATTTTGATTACTGAAAATTAAAAAGGTTTTGCACAATTAAAACCAACACAGGTATAACTGGAAGGGAAAAAGATAACTGGTGACAAATCTTTCTCTGAGAGAGGTCTCATTTCCAAAATATACACAGAAGTGGTTCAAATTTTGAACAAGGGCAGTTTCCAGAAGAACAACTACAAGCCATATGAAAAAATGTTCCAAATCACTAATAATTAAAGAAATGCCATTTAAAGCAACTCATACCCCTCAGATTGGTAAAAAAAGGAAAATGACAAATGGAGGGGTTAACAGAAAATAGGGACACTAATGGTGAAGTTGTGAATTAGTCCAGCCATTCTGGAAAGCAATTTGAACCTACTAAGCAATGCATGTCCTTTGACTTGGCAAAATCATTACTTGGCCTATACCTCAAAGAGATCAAAGAAAAAGGGTGAAGACCCCATATCCGTAACAATATCCATAGCAGCTTTTTTTCTTTTTGTGGAGGAACAAACTGCGGTGTATTATCATAATGGAATATTATTAGAGACAGCTAGGTGGCATAGTAGATAAGAGTGCTGGGTGAGCCTAGAGTCAGGAAGACCTGAGTTAAAATGCAGCCTCCGAAACTTACCAGCTGTGTAACCCTGGGCAAGTCACTTAATGCTCTGTTTGCCTTGGTAAAATGAGGATAACAATAGCACCTACCTCTCAGGGTTGTTGTGAGGACTAAATGAGCTAATATTGGGAAAAGTGCTTAGCACGGTGCCTGACACATGATAGGTACTTAATGCTTATTTCCTTCCCTCTTTATTGTACTTTAAGAAATGATGAAAGGGACACTTTAGGAGAAGCCTGGGAAGACTTGTATGAACTGATAGAGTCAAGTGAGAAGAGCCAGAACTCACTCACTCACTCTCTCTCTCTATGTATTCATATACACATGTATATATACACACACATATGCATACAGCATTGAAAGAACTCTGATCAGTGCAATGACCAAGTTTCCCAGAGGACTGATGATGAAACATGCATGCTACCCACTTCCTGACAAAGAGGTGATGGGTGGATGGATGAACTCAGGTTGCAAAATAAGGCATTTTTCGGATGTGACCAATGCAGGAATCTTTTTGGGTTTTTTTGCTTGTCTATGCATACTTGTTACAAGTTGTTTTTTTAATAGGGGGAGAGGGAGTTTGGAGGGAGAGAAAATGGATTTTTGTTAATTGAAAAGAAATTAAATTGTTTATAAATGGGGGAGGAGCTGGAATAGATAGTCCCTGAGGTCTTTTACATCTCTATATCTAAGATCTTGTGATTTGGATGTTATTTATTCTGTAAACATCTGCTGAAAGCCTACTATACATACAAGACACTGCTAGAGATAGAAATTAATATGCTCTAACACTGTAGAGATGAAATCCACTTTACATATAAATAAAGTGAACATATGTCAATTCTTTTCAGAATGATAAACAAGTTGCTTAACATTTTGAAAACAATTATGTTCTTTTATTAGTGTCACCAATATACTCTTGCTACCCTTTTGTCAGTTTTAATATCTTAATATGTTGAATTAGGCAAAAAGGCTGTAGTTTATCAATTAGGCAGGATATGTTAGAGGAAACAGCTTGATGTAGAAAAAAAGGATTGCTGGCTTTGGAATAAAAGGATCTCAGTTCAAATTCTCAGTGTGTAACTGAATAATTTTATGATCTTGGACATGTCACTTAAACACCTTACATGGCTATAAAATGAGGGTGTTGAAGTAGATAGATAGGTGACCTCTAAGTTCCCTTCCAGCTATATATCTATGATCCTGCATAACATCTCATCTGTTTATATCATAATCATTGGAGGTGATGTATTAAAATGGATCAGAATTTCAATGAGGCTAGAGATGGTAAAAACTATTTCTGTTCTTTAAGTCACAAGATTTAAGACTGTGGGAAAATGTTCAGTCCATTGGACACATGGGTCACCTGTGGCCTTTCATCTATTCCTTCAGGAAGATTACCTATATGGGCCAAGGGGCTTTTGAGATTCTCCATTCCAACATACTCATTCTTTACAAATAAAGAGGCTTCTGTTCTTGACAGTCACCCAGTTTAGCCCTGCCACAGAGACTGGAACAGAGCCCATGTCTTTTAATTCTCAATCCAATGTTTTCCAAGACACCACCTGTACCTTCTGGACCACTAGGAAGGGAACGGCCAGTCAGACCTACTGTGCTTTCCCTGGCCCTGTGGGCAGGAAGTGTTATCTTACCAGAGGCATCCTGGGCCTGGCCTTGGATCCCACTCACAACACCTTGGTTGGGGATGGAGCTGTGAAGGACCACAGGAGGCAAATTGGCCCTGGTCACCCTGAGGCACGGTCTCATCTGTGTACTCACAGGTTGTGAATGATTTCCTATTGAAGTACATGATTTGTAGTATTAGTAGGGCATGTGGTTGAATTCCACCTTTCAGGGGCTTCCTCCTCCAGTTTAGGGCTCTTGATAGCACATACTACTAAGCTCCTCGCAGAACATATCAAGCAAGTTAGTATTAAGAGGACAGGCAGGACGAAATGGAGGAACCCCTTACAAGGGATACGTTCCCATTCCTGTGTGTGACTTTGAATGGTCAGACCTTGAATTTACATAGGGGCGATCCTGTTTGACCATGCCCTTTTCTGAATGCAGCCATACAGTGCATTGGGTTAGTGTGGGCTACTTCTCCTACTCAGCCCATGAATGGGTGTGGGATGTTTGGCTTCATGCAGGAAAAGTGCAGCAGCTTTTTGAAGCTAAATGGAGATTGTGGGAGAAGGGAAGGATGGACCAGTTTGGAAGACAAAGGCCAGAGGCCTGTCAATTTCACCATTCCAACATCTATCCAATAGATAGATTTTCTCCTCTCTTGACACTGCCACTACTCTAATGCAGACCTTCATCACCTCACATATATCACTTCAATAACTGCTGGTGGGTTTGCCAGCTTCAAGTCTCTTCCCTCTCCAATCCATCCTTCATTCAGCCACCAAAGTGATTTTCCTAAAGCCAGGTCCAATCATGTTACTTTCCCTCTCCCTATCCACTCAATAAACCCCAATGGCTCTCTCTTGCCTCTAGGATCACATACAAAATGCTCTGTTTGGCATTCAAAACCCTTCATAACCTAGCCCCTTCCTACCTTTTCAGTTTTCTTATACTTTACTGTCTGACGTGCTCTTTGATCTGGCAACACTGCTTTCCTGGCTATTCCATAAATAAGACACTCCATCTCTTGGCTCTGGGCATTTTCTCTAGTTGTCCCTCATGCTGGGAATGCTTTCCCTCCTCTGCTCCAACTACTGACTTCCCTGGGCTCCTGTAAGTCCCAACTAAAACCTCACTTTCTACAGGAAGCCTTCCCTGACCCTTACTTCCAGAGCCTTCTCTCTGTTAATTATCTCCTATTTATCCTATATATATAGCTTGCTTTGTATATATTTGTTTGCATATTGTTCCCTGCCCCTTATTAGACTGGAAGTTCCTTGAGGACAGGGACTCTCTTTTGTCTCTTTTTGTATCTCTAAAGCTTAGTATAGTGTTGGGCACATAGTAGGTGCTTAATGTTTATTGACTGATTGAATTTCTCTTCATATGAAATAATGTTCCCTGTCCAATACCCATATTGCACGTTGAATGTAGAAATTGGGGATCCTATTACCCATGTAGCCAGGTGGTTTTTTTCCCCTATACCCAGTGACAACAGTCTCTTAGACAAGGATGTAGGGGTGTATTGCACAGGGAGATACATCTCAGGTGCTGTGAGGGACAAACACTCCAAATCCCAATCCCCCAGTCTGCTACCCAACTCTCAAATTGGGTCCAAAGGCAGTCATAGGGAATATATTCTGAATTTCTTCATAAATTCCCACAAATACAGAATTGGTTTATTAATCTGGCTCTGAGTCCCTGCCCTGGTTTATTAAATACTGGAGAAACTTCTTTTCCCATAAGCTCTTTTATTCTCAGTCTTAAACCCCAGTTTAATAGGCTCGAATATCAATGCCACTGGTAATATTAACAATAACAGATAACACAAATATATGTGTGTATACTATATATATATATGTATATATATATATTTATATATAATGTGTACACACACACATACACACACATATGTTATCTGCTACTCTCAATAAATATAGATGTATATGTAGGTCACAATGAGTCATCTCTAACTCTCACCTGAAACTGCTGACTTCCCCACAGACATATGAACCACAGACTAAGAATAACTCAGTTCTTTCAGGACAGCAGTTAATGTTTCTTCTCAGGATGTCTTCTCCTGTCAAACTCAGTTCTCTCCGAATGTCTCCAGATTCTCAAGGATGACAGTTAACTCCTATGGTCTCCTTAGGAAAGTTCTTTTAGTCTTTTCTTAAAGCTTTCTGGTCACAAACTAACTGTTGGTCCTCAAGATTCTATTCTTAAGATCAAGTAACAATACCCAAGTCTCTGTGGGAAGGGCCATTTAAACTGGAGTTACACATATGCATTTAGGAAAACCTGTACATGACTGACTATATCCTGAGATATTCAGAGGCTTTTCTGGAGGACTCCAGATGCAAGCACAAAACTGAAAGGAGAAACTGGGACTGAACCCAGGGTATTTGGTGGGTGATAGAGGGACTGCTCATAATGGATGTCATCTCACCAATACAATTATTACCTTCATCACTGTAGACTGTAACCCATCAATGCCTTCTCATCCTGTGTAATTCTTATCCATGTTCTCCTATAGATAATTCCTAGAGGATCTAGCCAACATGCTACAAGTTTTTCCATAGGTGTTGTTACATTTTGTGGGTACCAGGATAGCACATGACCTTCCTGTCTCTTACCCTTTGCTTTCAGTACACGACCAGCCTTTTCTAGTTATACATGTCCTTGATTATATCGCTGACATCAATTCCAGCATGCAGACAGATCATTAAGTCTTAAGACTTAAAATCATACAGCATTACCGGGAGAGCATGTGTGCTTTGAAAAATTAGAGTTTTTGTGCCAGAGTATAGCTTGGGATTGTTGAAAACATGCACAATTTCCCAAATGCTCTTTTCCTGTTCAATTCTGGGTCCAATTTATTGACCATTGACATGAATGCTCCAGATACATGTTCTGACATGCCACCTCAATGAACTAGTCATCTAACTGCATGTCACTGTCTGGACTATAAGCATTTTGAATCTATTTGGTTTTTCCTGAATGGATTATTATTTTTAAAGTAAGTTTTAATTAATACTTTTTGGAATTTTTTTGACATTATAGATCATTAAATGAATCTCTTTGAGTATCAAAAGTCTTTTCATCAAATTCTATCTACTTTTGCAGTCTTTTTACATATTCATTCTCCTTCACTCATATTAAGGTCTGGTCATACTAGTTTTTATTTTAAAAATAAGTTTCATTGATATTTTCTGTTTTTTACATCACTATAGCATATAGTATCCCATATATCCCTTACCCTTTCCCATCCAGAGAGTCATCCTATACTGACAAATAGTATTTTTTGGAGCGGGGGAAAAAAGAGTCAGCACAACTATTTGAAAAAGTCTGAAAACATGTGCAATGTGTAACACTTGTAAATCTTTTACCTCCCTAAAGGGGTAGGTTAAGGGTGTCTTTTCATATCTCTTCATTTGAGTACCACTTGATCTTTATAATTTTGTTACATGTACTTTTACTTTTTTGATGCTGATTATTCTTTCCACTTACGTTGTTGTAGTTACCGTGTATGTTCTTTTCATTGTTTTCCTTGATAGTCTTGATTTTTTTTTCTTTTTTGCTTTTCCAAATGCATTTTCTTACCACTTTATCAAGCTTTGTAAAGTATCCCCTTGGTAATTTGACTGGTATAGCATAAAAGTGTAAATTAATTTCAGTGGCATGTCTTTTGTTGTATTGGCCCAGCCTGGCCATGAACAATGAATATTCTTCCAGTTATTTAGATTGTTATTTCTTTTTTTTGGTTTGTTTTTGCTAGGCAATGGGGTTAAGTGACTTGCCAGGGTCACATAGCTAGTAAGTGTCAAGTGTCTGGTCTGAGATCAGATTTGAACTCAGGTCCTCCTGACTCCAGGGCTGGTGCTCTACCTACTGTATCACCTAGCTGCCCCCAAGATTGTTATTTCTTTAAGAAGTGCTTTGTAACTGAATCTATAGGAGTCTTTTATGTGTTTTGGGATGCTGATTCCTCATATCTCACTCTTTTTGTAGTTATTTACTATTATATAGGAATACTGTTGATTTTGAGGCTCTTTTTGGAGCCTGCAATTTTGATGAAGCTATTAATTATCTCAATAAGTATCTTTGGGGACAGCTAGGTGGCACAGTGAATAGAGCACCGGCCCTGGATTCAGGAGGACCCGAGTTCACATCTGGCCTCAGACACATAACACTAGCTGGGCAAGTTTAATCCTGGGCAAGTCACTTAACCCCATTGCCTAGCCACAAAAAAAAAAAGTTATCTCTGTTTCTGAGGTTTTCCAAGCAAACCGTCATAACATCAACAAATAGGAAGAGCTTTATCTCCTCCTTAACTATCTTTATTCCTTTAATTCTTTTCTCTTTTCTTAGTGCTATTACTATAATTTCCCGAACTATATCAAATAATAGTGGGGATGGTGGGCATCCTTGCCTCACTTTTGTATTTATTGGAAAAGGTTCTTGTGTATTTCCATTGTATATGATGCTTACTTTTGGTTTTAGATGCTTTTTTAAATGATGTTAAAGAATGGTCTTCCTATGCCTATCCTTTGTAAGGTTTTTTAAGATAAAAGAGTGTTGTACTTTGTTAAAGGCTTTTTTCTGAATCTATTGGGATGAACATGTAGTGTAGGACGTTCTCATTTGTAACATGATTAAGTTGATTATTTTCCTAATATTGAACCATCCCACTGAATTATAATGAATGATTTCTTAGATGAATCACTGTATTCTGTTTGATAGGATTTCATTGAAAATTTTTGAGTCAATGTTCATTAATGATGTTGGCCTATAGTTTTCTTTCTCTGGTTTAGGTATTGGGATTATATTTATTTCATAAGAGATTTCTGGTAGTATTCTTTCTCAAATTTTGAGTGCAATTTGTGAAGCACGGGAACTAACTGTTCTTTAAAAGTTTGATAGAATTCTCCTATGAATCCATCAGGATATGAGTTTTTTCCTATTTCCTTTTCCAAGGTCAGTTTATTTAAAATCTGATAGCTTTGGTTTTTTATATTTTTGAAGGTGTTCTATTTTTTTTTTTCAGGGGGGGATTTATTTGATGCAGAGTAAATTTTCCCCATAATTTTAGTTTTATTTTGTGATTGCCTTTGTTTTCTAAATGTCTTTCTTGTAAGCATCTGATTGTATGATTCTGTCCAATCTGTCACTCTTACACAATCTGTCATTCGTTTTTGCTTTTTTGGATAGTTTAATCCATTCATATTTAAAGTTGTAAGAGCTAGATTTATATTTTCCTCCATCTATCTCTAAAATTGTTTTTTCCCCTGTTGGACTTTTCCCCCTCTGCTGTAAACACAGTATTATGTTCCTTCAGTTACTTTACTTTAATCTTTTTTAAGGTCTTATTTCCATCACTTTTCCTCTTCTTACCCTTGATCCTTTCCTTTTGTTTGTTACCCTTTCCCTTTATTTAAAAAAAAAAAGTTCATTTTTCCCTCTACTTTTATCAGGTTCTATATTTCTTTCCCCCTTTTTTTCCCTCTCAGTCAAGCAGATTTCCCTTTTCCCTAGTCCTGTTCATTAGTTTTTAAGATTTCATTTTTTTGCACCCCTTTCCAAAAAGGAGTTCTCTCACTCTCTTCATTATCTCTCTGTTTTCTCTAGAAACTAATTTTCTTCTTCATGACCCCTGTAATTATCTGGTCTTTTTCTTTTCTCTGTATTCTTCATGTAACAAAATCTTCCAAGGTATCCATTCTAGGCTCTTCCCTCCAGGGGCTTTCTGCCACTGCCTTGTAGGGCTTACTCCATGGATCCTCTTTTCCATTGTGCCTCACTCTCAAAATAATGCCCATTATTGTAGGTGTCAGAGAGCACAACACTGCCCATGGTGGAGTCCTTCCCCCACCACTGATCTATGCCCTCTCTTGTTGGGTTTTTTTTTTCCTACAATTACCTGAAAATCTCCTCTCTGTGTCCATGCTTTCTCATTCTTCTATGTGCCAGTCTCTCCCAAGGGTTCTAACTAAACTTCCCTCCCCCTACAAAAAGACAGGGAGACCTTTCAAGCACCAAAATCCCCCCTGGCCTCATCCAGTGTAAGGCTCACCTCCCTCACTGACCATGTCCACCCATAGGAGTGTTCATCATTGGAACCCCCTTCCACTTCCAAAATAAGGCCTCCTTTCTTTCTCTCCTTTTGAATCTTTGCCCCCTCCACCTCACTCAGTCCCACGTAAGGCTCTTTTCTTTCTGAGCCCACACAGGTCACCTTCCCTCATTGCTAGCTCTTGATTTGACTTCGGTGCATCACACACTCCTTTCTATCCTTTGCTCCCCTCCCTCCCTTTATGTAGCCTCCCATGTTGCAATGTAGTCCCAAAAGAGAAACACTGATTCACCTGTAAGTAGAGTGTCACCAAATTCTGTCCATAATGCCCCTATTCATCTCTTCACTGTTAGCTCTACCAGATTTCCGCCTTCATTCCTGTCTCCTTGTGTACATTTATAAAGAAGTCTCTTACTAGCTTTTCTGTTGTCACTCTGTTGCTGTTACTGTCTGCATTTATTCACTCCTCCAGCATTTTTGTTGTTTGGGACATTCCAGAAGTAAATAATCTCTTTAGTTATGGCTTTCTTTCTAAAAAATGTTTTAAACTCTCCTTTATTATTTTTTTAACTTTCTTTTGAGGGGGAGGCAATTAAGATTAGGTAACTTGCCCAGGGTCACACACCTAATAAGTGTCTGAGGTTGGATTTGAACTCAGGTCCTTCTGACTCCAGCGCCAGTGCTCTAGCCACTGCACCATCTAGCTGTCCCCTCTCTTTTAGTATGTAGAACATCTATCTTTTGCCCTTTAAGGTTCAGTTCACGTTTGCAGCATATGTCATTCTGGGCTGCATTCACTCTGACCTCCATTGCTCTTCAGAACATTCCCTCCTCCATTTTCTAGTGGGTGAGGAATAGTCTTGCATTATTCAAATGTCCTTTCCTTTGGAGTTGAAGCTTTCTCCTGATGACTTGCAGAACTTATTTCTGAACTGAATTGTTAAATTTAACCACTATGTCTCTAGGAGTTTGCAGCCTTGGGTGTTTTCTCCTGGAGGTGATCTGTGAATTCTTTCAATTAGAATTTCATTCTCAATGTTTAGAATTTCTAGGCAGTTCTGCTATTTCCTTTAGTCATGGCGTTAGTTTTTTGCCTGTCATGTTGGCAGGCAGTCTTCCACGTTTTGGAAGACCTACAATCCTTTGGCTGTCTCTGTGTATCCTGACTTCAAAATTCACATTTTGCTTGCAAAGTGAGCACATTTTCTTTTAATGTTATTCTGTTTTGCTTCTCTTCTTCTGGGTTGTTTTTCCCTCCTGTGTATTTGCATTCTTTGTTTTTATTCTCTATTATTGTTCTCCATTTTGTTTTTTGGTTAGGCTTACCATTGCAGATTCAAGTTTTCCTCTTCTGCTCATTATTTTTGCCGTGTAGGACATAAATTCTGCATTCATAATTCCCATTTCTGTTTTAAACCACTCAGGAAGTTTTTTGTGGTTTCATGTTCTCCTTAAATTCCACAGGTTTCCCTGTCTCATCAAGTATTGGATCATTTTCCTTTATTTTGCAGTATTTATTTGTAAATTCCTGACCTTGTTTACTAGACCTCGGGGCCATATTTCCTTTTGTTGTTACTGCTTTTCCTGCTGATTTAATATGTTTATGTTCAAAATCTTTGAGATTTCTTCTTCCTGAAATCTTTGGCACTTTCAGTCTCCCCCTTATTTTCCGATAACTCAATCCTTGACTCCCTCCCCTCTTAGTACAGTTTCTTAGGGGGATATATCTCAAAGTGTCTCCCACACTGGGCAAACTCACAGTTACCAGGCTGGGACTCTGTCCCTTTTGGGCAATCAGAAATGGCTCCTGTTGGATGCTGTGCTCTTTCAGACTTGGTGGAGTGCTGCACAGACTCCCACATGCACAGGGTCCTGTCCTGGTGACCTGTCCCTCTGTTCCTCAGTTCTCTGGTCCTGCACAGGCAGTCTAGAGCTTTTCAGTACTGATGCTTCTGAGCTGCAGCACTTGACAGGCTTTTGCTCCTAAAAGGCTGTGGCCAAGCTGACTGTAAAGGCCCAAGCAAACTTCTGCAGTCCCGAGGGAAGTGGGTGCAGTCAGGAGTGGAAGGGGTGGGGAAGGGGGGAGCAGGGTGTAGTGGTGGGTTTTGTTTTAGAGCCTGTGATTTTGTCTTTGCTGCTGGTACCATGGGAGGTTGGGGAGGAGTGTCATTCATTATGACAAAGATGGATTTATACTACGGATGCAACAATGCTTCAACGTTAGGAAAATGATCAACATAATTAATCATACAAAAATAAAAACATACAAGACCATCTGATTATCTCAATAGATACAGAAAATACTTTTAACAAAGTATAACATTCTTTTATGCTAAAACAACAACAACCACCACCTACCTACAAAGGATAGACTTGGAGGGATCTTTTTTTAATATCATAAAAAGTATCTATCTAAAATCAAAAGCAAGCATACTATGCAATTAGAAATTTTCTCAATAAATAAAGGAGTAAAAGCAAGGATGCCCACTCTCCCCACTATTATCTGATATAGTTCTAGAAATGCTAGCACCACCAGTATGAAAAGAGAAAGAAATTAAGAGTGTAAAGATAGGCAAAGAAGAAATAAAACTATCCTTTTTTACTGATGATGTGATGGTTTACTTAGAAAATCCTAAGGAATCAACAAAGGTACAGTAAAATAGCTTTAGCAAAGTAGCAGGCAATAAAATAAACCCATAAAAATCACAAGCACCTCTAAATAATAATCACAGAACCCAAGAGGCAATAATAGAAAGGAATAACTCATTCTAAATAATTAAAACATAAATAAAACATATGGAGATTAAACTACCAAAGCACTTGTATTTTTAAAAAATACTTGTATAGAGTCAATTCCAAAATGTTCCTCAGGGAAATAACAACAGCTTAAACAGCTGGAAGAATATGCAGTGCCAATGACTGGCAAGACGAGAATAGCATGACAATACTATCAGAATTAATTTACTGATTTAATGCTATAACAATTATAGCATTATCACATAAAAGGGATAATTTGTAAAATTCAATAAAATAATAACAAAAAAATTCCTTTGGGAGAAACAAAGGATTTAAAATATCAAGGGAAACAGAGAAAAGAGGCAGAGATGAAGAGAGATTAGCACTTCAAGCTACATTACAGAGCAGTAATTATCAAAATCACTGGGTATTAGTCAAAAGATAGAGAAGTGAACCAATGGAATAGAGTAGAAATGGGAGAATAGAAATAATGAAACTCAATAACCTAGTATTAGATAAATCAGAAAACATAAATTACTTAGGAAAAAAAATCCATATTTGAGTTTTCTTAAGTGCTCAGAAAACTAGAAAGCAGTTTGGCAGGAATTAGTCTAACATTTTACATCATATTCCAAATATATTTAAAATGTATATAGGACTTCAATATTAAAGATCATTCCATAAACAATTGCCAGAAAACAAATCATGTATCACTTACATCTTTGGGTAAGAGATGGATTCTCAACTAAACAAGAAATAGAAGCACTTACAAAAGATAAAATAGACAATTTTGTTTCTATGAAATGATAAAAGCTTCTGCACAAATAAAATGAATTCATTTAACTTAAGGAAGCAATCAAATGGGGAAATATCTTTGTATCATTTTTCAGGTAAGGATTTGTTTTCCAGACAATTAACACACACACACACACACACACACACACACACACACACACACACACCCCCATTCCCCAATACATAAGTAGTTAAAGGATAAGAACAAGCAGTTGTCAAAAGAAGAATTGGAAACTATTAGTAATCATATGAAAGAATGCTCCAAATCACTAACAATATGTGAAATGCACATGGAAACAAACCATTTTATCTAATGCTCTGCAATCAATGTTGGAGGGGTTGTAAAAAGATAGGAAGACCAGTGGATTGTTGGTGGGTCTGTGAATTAATACAGTCATTCCAGAAAGCAACTTAGAAGTACGCAAATAAATTGACTAAAATTTCTATACTCTTTGACCCAAGTATTCTACTACTAGGCATATATGCCAACAAAGTCAATGACAAGAAAGTTCTCATATACACCAAAATATTTTTGAGCAGCACTTATGACAGCATAGAACTGGAAATAAAGTAAATACTCAATACCTGGGGAATGGCTAAACAAACTGTGGTACCTGAACGTAATGGACTATTACTGTACTATAAGAAATGATGAGTACGGAGCCAAGATGGTGGAGTAAAAGCAGTGACTTTCTTGAGCTCTCCCCCAAACCCCTCCAAATACCTATTAAAAAATGGCTCTAAACAAATTCTAAAGCAGAAGAAATGATGAGTAAACTGAATACAGAGAAACATGGAAAGATTTACACAAACTGATGTTGAGTGAAGCAAGCCGAACCAAGAAAATAACGTACACAATAATTACAACAATGTCAATAGAACAACAAGCACAAAACAATCAAAACTGAATGTCGCTGAATTACAAAGAACAAGCAGGCCTCAAAGAAGAGACATGAGAAGATACCTCCCCCGCTCTGTGGAGGTCAGAGATTCACAGGATAGAATACTGCACATATTTTTTGGCTTTGTAAATGTATTGATTGGTTTTGCTGATTATATGAGATGGCTCTCTAGGAGGAATGTAGGAAGAAATCTAGGTGATGTAAAAACAAAAGATACTCAATAACAACTTATTTTAAAAATGTAATAAAGCACTTTTGGACCATCAAATACAATAAAAGCACTTCTACGTGCCAGACCCTGTGCTAAGTGATGGGAATACAAATATAAGCAGGAAGAAAGATGGTCTTTGCCCTCTAGGAGCTTATATTCTAATCAGAGAAGACTACATAGCTGAAAAGCAGGGGTTGGAGTAGGTGGGAAGAGGGTGAAGGTACCCACTTCAGGGGCATGGTAGAGGGTGTAGCCTGAAGAGGAATGAAGATATGGTTGGCCTAGATACCTTCCTTAAAGTACAGGTTCTGGGAGGAACCAGCCAATCAGAAAAAGAGGCCTCGGGGAGGAAAGTATTTCCAATGTCTGAAGTCCAGGGGTGGATCAAGGTTCCAGGGTAAAGGGGTTTCTGTGGCATCTGGAAAGTCAAGAGTGAAGTTCCTGGAGAGAACTTTATTAACAGAGTAAAAGAATAAAACTTCCAAAGTCTGATGACATTAATTTTAATAATAACTGGCCATTCTAGATCAAGAAGGCATTCTCCAGAGGGCAACAGATGCACCAGTAAAACTTCTGACCTTAATTTCCCATAAGCTTGGCCTTTTATACTTCAGGCGTCAAGGAAGCTTCTCTAATCCTTTAAGGTAATACCCAGAACATGGTACTGTATCCATGGTGTGTGGGGCCTTACGTGGGTCCCAGGAGGAAGGGAAAAGGAAGGGAAGAGAATAGGGATAAAATCATAAGGATGACGATGAGGAGCCAGACATACACTCCAGCCATAAGCACTGCAGTCATGGCAAGCTGACCATTCCTTCCTAGCAACAGTCCTCCCCTCCCCCATTTCCCATCCCACTTGCCATCCATCACCAAATCACCAAAAGGAGCAGCAGCAAGGTGTGATCAGCTATAGTATTACAAAAAGGGTATCCTGCCCAACACATTTCGCCTCTTGATGTCAAAGTCCTGCAGATTTTCAACTTCCAGCACAGAAATAACAAAACAACCTTGGTATAAGTAGCATTGCAGGAGGAACCTAATACAAATAATATTACATAACTGTAAATGATAAAAGCATAAAACAAAATAAATAATCTTTAAAGAGTGTGGGTAATTTCCATTCATAATAGGTCTTCTAACATGATATCTTGGTGCTAGGAATAGTGCTAAGAAGATGAGGTCCATAGCATAGATGACAATACCTCCAATGGTGCCCATTGCAGGTCTAGATCATCTGCACTGAGGTAACTAAGAGGTCACAGGCATCTCACATGCAACTTCTTGTGGAGCCTGAGTTGGTAGTGGGACTCACTAGGTATCACAACTCACCATCATGATTATAAAAAGACAATTTTACCTTCCCTTATCATTAAAGAACAAGGTACCTCCCAATAATTCTACCCTTGGTTCCCCATGTCCTTTCTAAAAGGAACTGTCTGAATCATCATAGGGGAAAGGACACCTGACAATTAAGAGGGAACTGAGTTATTTCCTGGACCATAAAGAACTTTCTAATGGGACAACAACCTCAAGGCCCATATGGCTATACACAAGGATGAAATAATGAAAGAGGTCTAGAAATGGTTACTTCGGACTATATTCAAAAGTAGTGATCCTGATCAGATAAGTTTCTGAAGGCTGGATCCAAGAAATTGCCAGAAAAGAAAGCCATCTACTTTTTTAAGGCAGCAATGATTTATCAAAGATACACCTCTAGGAGACAGGATACCCAGCCCTGATAATCAGGGATGTTATGAAGAAGCTCTTGTTTTAAAAGTCCAGTCTACCATTCAATAGTAAATACTAGCTGGCTGAGAGTAGTATGGGAGAAGGAAAACCTAGTCAATGAGGTGGCAATGGGCCCAAGACCTTCTTCTCAATAACATGAGTATTTTGATCAGAAGTGATGGTACAAGGGGCAGGGCCATAAGGAAGGATATGTTGTATATTTTTGATTGTGGTTGCTAGAGTAGCACTCTTGATTGGGAGTGTAATCCCATATGCTGAATATCTAATCAACTTGTCCTGAGACACAGGAAAAGTGCCAATATGATCATTCTGCCAGTCAGATATAGGTTAAGAACTATATTCTGATTAACACAAAGAATGTCACTGAATGGCATAATCCTTAATTAAGGATTTGGCCTTGAACCCACCACAGTATAGGATCACAACTCACACGTCCAGATCTGTGGACCCAATCTTCAGTCTGCAATTAGAACAGCTCAAGTGGGAGGGAAACTTCAGCCCTTGCCCTAAGGCAGTGACTCCCATTTAGTGCTTTGTGATGATGCTCCAAGGAGTTCCATACCACAAATTCTTTAATGGCACCTTAAAGCAGTAAACAATTGCCCATTAATGTTGTGTGTTTAAAGCATTACAGGTTTGTTTCTGTAGCAATTCAAAACTGTCATGATCACGAACATAATGAATTTGGTATTCACGTAGGGATTACATAGAACCGACTGCTTCCAAGCACACTATTTTCTTGCAGTTCCTCAACCTTTTATCAAATTGTTTCCAAAACGCCTCAGGCATTCAAATACAAGCTGATCCTCAGTGGATGGTCAGATGCCTGGGCACACCCGCATTTGCATTTTATATACTGCACCAGAGTAGCTTCCATGTTCACCTGTGATTTTGCAATCATACCTCGTTAGCTGTGTAATTGTATGATCAAGATGTTATGTTTGCTTATAGCACATATGTCAGGATGTTTGAAAACTATGATTGCTGGGTATGCACGTTACAAGCTAAATGGAAACCATCTCAAGTGTTCTACAGAAACAAATCTAACATTGCCTCTCATTTCACTATTAAGGCTGTTTTACGGTTTAAACTTATCCTCTATGTTACTATGTTAGAGGCAGCTAGGTGGGACAGTGGATGGAGCACTGGGCCTGGAGTCATGAAAGAAGACCTGAGTTCAAATACGGCCTCAGACATTCACAAGGTACATGATCCTGGGCAAGTCACTTAACCTACATCTGCCTTAGTTTCCTCAACTGTAAAATAGGAATAATAATAGCACCTACTCAACAAAGTTATGAGAATCAAATGAGATAATATTTGTTAAGTGTCTGGCACACAGTAGGCACTTAATAAATGCTTATTACATTCCACTTTCCCCATCTTCCTTCTGGTGGACTTTCAAATGAACTCACTGGCAACATTAGTCAATTATAGTAGTGTATCTGAGAGTGTATCTGATGTGCCAGTTATAAAAGAGAAGAAAGTAATTTCTGAAGAGATTCTTTCCTTAACAAAGGTTAGTTTCTATATAAATGTTGTTAAAAACAAAGCCATATGTGCAACTGAACTTTAAGTGCATTTACTGTTCAATATAGTGCTTGTCATTAGCCAATAGAAAAGTAAATATTTTATATCAGCTAGTTATTCATTTTAATTGGTTGTTTAGGTGGCTAAAAATAATGAATTTTCACCTTTTCATTAAGAATTTGTAAAATTCTCCTACCATTTTCCACCACCTGTAATATGAACAAGCATTTTCACTTTATTCTTGTTTTAAATCAAAGTAAAGAAATAAAGTAGATGTGGAACGAAATTTAATAAGACTATATTTGTCTGGTGTTGAGCCTAGTATTGTAAACCTTTGTTCAGATAAAAAAGTTTTGTTATCAAAATTGTTTATATGTGGTTATTATATTATAATATCTTCCCAAGTTATAACTTAGTTCATTAAAACATTTATATTCAACAACAGTTGTGAAATAAATTTAATGTGAAATCTTGCAATAGTAAACATGAGGTCTTGCTGGATTATTTCTTTTAATTCTTACAGAGTATCCCATATAAAATGTTTGTAACTATTTTCTAATTAGAACTTTATAATTTTATATTTTATATATTTACATACAAGTTGAACAAAATTTTGCAGTTATAATTATATATAACAAATTTTAATTTGGAGCTCTTGGGGGCAAAAGTGATCTATATATAGTTATTTTAAGCATGTAAATAAATCTAAGAGAATATTACAAGTGGTGTATTCAATCCCTGGGAGGGTCAAATTTTTTCTTTTTGCTGTTGAAAGGAACAGAAAATGTTGGGACTGATTGTTTCAGGGGGACTAATTCTAACAGTCCTCCAAATTTATACAAAAATCAACAATTAGGCAGGGTTGTCCTAAGAGGGTGAGGATATCCTAATACAGGCAAGGTAGAAGTATCCTTACTGCCCTGGTTCTAAATCTTCTGATGGAATTTTACTAATACCATTGTGTGTTAACCATGAACCATCTTGGTGACCCCATGTTTCAAAAGCCAGATCTAAATTTCCATATAGGAAAGGGTATCATCATCATTTGCCTATCTATCATGGCAGTGGTGACATCGTACCTCCTTGCATCATGTTCAGACCACTTACTTATGTGGACAGCTTCTGGGACTGCCTCTCTCTCTCTCTCAAACTTCACCAACTGATTTGCCCAGGTGTGTATAGTGAATGGTCTGGGCTGGGAAAGGCCCATAGTTAAACTCTGACCCGATTCTGGTGAGGCTGCCCCCAAAAGGCAGGATCTAATTGTATTTGAAGCAAGCTGGTAATGAGGTATTAATAAGGAGTCCTAGGATTCCTTATATATTCCTAGGAAGGAAACATAAATCCAGCCCCCCAAACCCATTTCTTTTAAAAATTCGTATTTATAGAGCCAAAGTGTACAGAACCCTCTATAAAGGACAATCTCCATCTAGAGCTTTCCATTGATTCAGCTGAATATAAGAGATGTAACTCTCCTGGACAATGGACCTGATAAAAATCTGAACCGTCCTCTGATCAGCCATTGTTTGCTCACTGTCCATCAATCCTCTGCCTCCAGAGGAAGAGACTCCTTGGGAAGACAAGGGGAGAAGGGGAGTAGTAGCAGGATAAGATATCTCAACATGAGTTCTAGTTCCCACTCCTACTCCTACACCTAGTCTTCTCATAAGCCTAATCTTGGCAGGGTCTGACACATTCTCCAGAGAAATCTCCAGGGCAGTGATCATGCATCCCATCCACAGCCTACTAGTCCCTACCTCCATGAGAACACTTTTTTTACTGATCCACTGACCACTCCTCTGCCCTCAAGGTCCACATTTTTTTAAAGATCAAAAGCTTATTTAATTTAATTTCAATTGCCTGATTTTGCTGTTTGCTGTTGGTCAGTCACGTCTGACTCTTAGTGAGGTTTTCTTGGCAAAGCTACTGGAATGGTTTATCATTTCCTTCACCAGCTCATTTTACAGATGAGGAAATTATGGCAGTGACTTGCCCAGAGTCACACAGCCAATGTCTGAGGCTGGATTTGAACTCAGGTCTTCCTGACTCCAGGCACTACACTCTACCTCGCTGCCCAATTGCCTAATACTATTAATAAAAGCTAGAGAATATTTTTGCTATCCCTATCAAAACCCTCAAGCATGTAACAGACCAATCCCACAGGATGAATGGGAACATTCTCCTTATCCCACTGACAGGGTTCCCCTCAGACAATGCTTTTACTTCAGAAAGCCAAAATACTCTATCTGGCCATCCCATCAACCAAGACTCCCTGTCTGTCACAACATCCTTTCTTCCACTTAAAAATGAATTTAATCATTAACTACACAAAATATTTTGGCCCAGGCCAAACCCAGGCCACAAGTAATTCAGATTTCAGCGATGAAATGTATTGAGACACCTGTGGACCATAAAATGAAATAAAAAATAACTTTACAAGTTAAAAATGGGCATTAACTCCAATAAAATTCTATTCTCCCTTTCATCCCCAAAACCACCAGGTCAGGAAGGCTTTCTACAGAGCCCACTTCCCTTGTGTTGAGCAGTAAGGAAGTCAAATAGCCTGCCTTAAGGATCAACCCTGCATACCCTACAGGAGCTACTGTCTGGGATGCTGACTACTGGATCAGGTGGAGAGCAAGGGGCCAGGAGTGAAGAAGAAACAGAAAAGAGAGTATCCAAAAGGAGAAGGTAATCAACACTGTCAAATGCAGCAGAGGAATTAAAAGGAATCAGGACTGAGAAAAGCCTATTATTGGATTTGACACTTCAAAGTCCTGCATGCTGCCAGAGGAAGACAAAATTCTGTCAGCCTGTCTCATTCATCCATGCTGTCCTGTTTCATCTGTGATATAACTGAGCAACACTACTACTCATCTCACTGACTTTATAGAATACCTCTCTTCTCATTCCCAATCTCCCAACTGCTCCTCTCTCCTTGGGGCCACTACCCCACGCACCATTCTGGGTAAGGTGACCTTGCTTCCCAGGACTTCTTTTTGAATACAAATTCCTTGTTATAGCTTCCATTTTCCCACAGTTATCTTCCTTGGGGTGTCCAATCCATTTCACTCAACCCTTTACCCTTCCCCCCTCACATCTGATTCCCTGCCCAGTCACATTCAATGGTTGGTAATCACTAAGATGGAAAAAGTGCTTTCCTCACAACAAAAGTATGAGGTGGGCGGTGCGTGTCTTATCTCCATTTTTATCCTTAAGGAAATTGAGGCTCTGAAAGGCTAAACTATTTACTCAAAGCCACACAAATAATGCCAAGATACAATCTTCGATCTCTTGACTCTGTTGAAAAGCTATTTCAGTGCTGCCCATATGAAATATTTGCCCTCCACGTTTAGATTTGCATATTTAGATTTTAAGACGTTCATTCACCCTACCAAGACCTTGGATCTGTAATGAAGGATCTGCAACAGCAGGTGGTGGGGCCTCTGTCAGTGCCCAAACTCCGATACTAGGATTCAGCCATGTTTACTCCTCATATCCTGGTTATATGTTTTTGATTATCATCATTATCTCAAGCTTCCAGGTTAGGCTACTTAAGGTGCGAGAACAATCTTTCTAAGTATCAAAGCCTTGCTTTTGTGGCTGTATCCGTCCCCTTTTCTTCCAGTTCCTCTGGACCTCCTAATTTCTGTACACCTGCCTTTCTTTGTTTGAATACCTCCTGCAGATTTTTTGATTGCTATATATTTGTAAACATTTCAGATAAGCTGTCTGGGCCAGTCCTGTTGTACTTACTGATTTCTATTTCTTATGTTGCCCAAATATTTTTGTGTCATCCTCATTCTGACAACTCATCCAGTTCCTTTGGCCCAGTGGTTAACTGAAAATGCAATTACAACTATTAACTTTCTAAAGTAAAAAACTGTATGTGTTTATGTATGTTATATACGTGCAATATATATTAAAACACACAAATATAAAGAAAACATATACATACATGTATACACGTGAACTCCTCCTCCAATGCCTTATTACAGCATGGGGTGACTCTGGAGTCTCAAAACCTGTACTAGCATAGCATAAGCTCTCATAGGCCCTACACCAAGCTGGAAAATCTTTAAGTGAATGATTATCTGTCATCCAAGGGCAGCATAAGTAAGTTCAAAGATGCTTATCAGCAAGGTTACAGATTTATTAACATGCCTACAGGGTTATATATTTTTTTGGCCACAGCAACTCTAGAAGACCATCTACAAAGTTGAGAGGTTGCAATCTTATCAGTGAAGAGGTTGAGGTTGTATTGTGTATCAATAAAGGGAGTACCCATACTAATGAAACTGCAGATACTTGAAGTATATAACAATTAAAACAGTTAAACACAAAAACTTTAAAGACTACAATATTTAGAGATGAAATATGTAGAACAAGCTTTAAAGGGGAAAAAAGGCAACTTAGGTACAATTCATTATCTTTTTTTATTAATCCTTATCTATTACAAATCACCTTTGAATCTAACCCTGTTTTATCCCCAAACCTAATCAGAAAGCTTCTTTCCAACTCACCCTGGATCTTAGTGTCAGATCTATCCTGAAGTGAGTACATGGTTCCCAGATTTCAGGCCACTAAAACTTAGGTTTTTTCCTTAGTCATTATTAACTACATTGAGAATCCTGTGACTACCATAGTTATAGGATATGACTGAGTCATATAGTCATGACTATTTTGAACAACCAGTGGCTTCTCCATTTTCCTGCTGTATATTTTTCTAGTCTTTCTAACATTCAAGTGGCATGATGAAGAAACTGCAGCCTTTATGTCTGTATCTCTTCTCCCTGTTTACTTTATTTTCCTCTGTCCTAATGAGGAAATATGCAAAACATAGCTATGTCTGAGAAACAAATCCTTTCTGGCCAAACCTTATTCTTGAAGGATTGGCCCTACTTCTTCTCAACAGGTATTTTCAGCTGCTAGCTAAGGTCTTCTAGCAATTTCCAGGCAATGGTGCCCTTACCAACTGCTACACTAATACTCAGGGAAGATAAAGTACCACAGAAGAAATAGGAGAAAGGCCAAAATCTCAAAGGTGTGGTTTAAAGTGAAATAAAACTTGATTCCCTTGAGTGGTAGCCAGAAGTCATTCCGTTTGGGGGTTGCCTTAAGCTCTTAATAATTCTTCATTGATTCCCCATCCTAATTTCTACAGGAACTATAAAAGTATGGGGACTGTGTGTATATGTTGGGGAAAAATGGAGGGCAGGTAGGGTGTTTAAGGCCTCTCTGCTTCTGTCTACTATGGATCAGGTCTACAGGCCTTCTAAGAGCCATCAACCAGAAAAATAATTATTTTCTGCTCAGTCTTTGTTTCTGGGAATGTTCTGTTCTAGCTCTCACGTAGTACTTATTATTGTGACTGAAGTGGAAGCTACCACTTAAATTTTTCTTAGATTTATTATGCTGTAGAGTTTTTCCCCAGGGGCCCCTCTTTGACATTTAATAAGGAATAAGCAAATTCTGAGTTTTCCCCATATCTGCCATGTTTTTCTCCCTTTGGCATGTGTACTCTCTGGTGCTGAGAAAGATTTGACTTAGTACAGAAAGCTTTCTCACATTTACTACAATGATAAGGCTTCTCCTTAGAGTGAATCCTCTGATGTTTAATAAGATTTGAACTATGACTGAAGGTTTTCCCACATTCGTTACATTTATAGGGTCTCTCTCCAGTGTGAAGTCTCTGGTGTGAAATAAGACCTGCTTGCTGACTAAAGCTTTTCCCACATTGATTACATTGGTATGGTTTCTCTCCAGTGTGGATTCTATGATGCTGAATGAGGCTGGCTTTGCTTCTGAAGGTTTTCTCACATTCTTTACATTTATAGGGTGTCTCCCCGGTGTGAATTCTCTGATGTTTACTAAAGTCTGGGCTATTACTGAAGGTTTTCCCGCACTCCACACATTTATAGCATCTCTCTCCTGGGCAGAGTTTACTATGGATTAAATTTGAGGCTTCCTTTGACCCAGTCTCTTGGAAAGAGTATTTCCTTGTTCTTTCTCCTATAGGTTTTTCCCATTGCCTTTGTAATGTACTCTCATGGTCATGTGCCTCTCTGTATTTGGTTTTCTCAGCAACATCACCTATGAATCTTCCTGATACCACTGCTGGAGGTTCTACTTTGGATATTTCATTTTTAGGTGTTGACTCTTCATTCTGAAGCTTGGACTGACAATCTGAAACAATAAATAGAATAGGCACATGTCAGTTCTCTGTGCTGGAAGAAGATAACTAATGGACTTTGCCCTCCTCTAATTTGAAAGGTATTTAGGTTCAGCTTAATTATTGTCAGTCACAATAAAAAGAACACATATAAATCACCACTAAAATCTAATGATCTTGGTGCAACTACAAACTCAAGTTTCTGAATTTATGTGTACACAAGGTCTTCATTATCCAAGCATAGCTGGTACCAGAAAAAGGCCAAAAAGTAAATGTCCTTAAAATGAAGACCAACACTTCAGAAGTAAGTAGTAAAAAGCTTTGATGGCAACTTTGTCAGGAAAAATGAAACAAAAAAATTAAGAAAATAAGTTTATTTTTTATTTTAGGTTTAATAAAATTTAAGTTATAAGTAGAACCATGTATGAGTTCTCTAAATGAATTAATGATGTATCAGGTGTTGCTTTTGAGGGGGGACAAGTTTTATGATAGCATAATACAACATCTTTCATGTTTGACTTTTGCAAAAGGATCACAAAGAGAGCCCCGGTTACAAAAACATTCAAGTGCTTCACCAATTTTCCCAAGAGCCTTTCTTAATGTTTGTTATTCAAATAAGTCTCTTTTGAAGTATCTACTGACAATGAGTAAAGAGATTTTACCCATAAAAGATGCTGACATAATGGGTGGTGATAGAAGCCAGTATTAAGTGGGTGGTAATGTATGAGTGGGAATAATTTTTATAACTGGTTAATGAATTCAACAGTGAATTTTTTAAAAAGTATGACCACTTTCAATTCTCTATGTAACTTCTTAGAAAATAATGGATAGGGAAAGGCCTCAGAGTGAGGAAGGTCAGGATTAAAGCCCCACCTATGACATATACAGGCAAATCTCTTAATCTTTCAGTACCCCCAGCCAACTATCTAAGATTTTAAGTCAAAGAATAGTTGCCCATATGCACTGGAAGAAGGAGCTTCCTCATTAGCAATTCACTACACCTATGAAGTCATAGGTCCATATGAAAACAAAAAGCACCCTAACAGAGCATGGTATAGAAGTAATTTTGTATGACTACATAACTGATATTAAGGAGAAAAGATGATGGGGCCAAGCAACAGGGCAGGGAGGGTAAATTGTGTTTGTGAAGGGGTCAGAAAAGAAGGCAAAAGCAAGGATAAGAGAATAAAAAGGGTAAAATGAATAAATGCAGGACAAAGTAACAATTCTATTTTTAAAATCCCCAACCTAAGGCCTATTTGTTTGGACGAAGACACTAATTCCCATGAGGTTTTAGTCATCAAGTCTGTCTCCTTGTTATACTTAGAAATCAAGTAATTGAGAAAAAAATGGGGGGAGATCTGATTATACCAATTATTCCTTGAAACAAGAAGCCCACAAAGAAACCACTTTGAATTCTGTTTCAAAACCTTGTTATGTTCTGTTTAAATGTTTTGTGATTAGGGAAGGAGAAAGGTGTGTTTTGGTGAACTTAGATGGCTGAGTAATCTGAAAACAACGTAGGGAAAAACTCCCTACACAATAAGAAAACCATCTAACAATATATACTACAACAAGCTTAAAATGGATACTAGTGAATATTAAAGGTCGTGCCATTAAAAAAAAAAGTAATAGAACCAGATCAGAATCTTTTCACTGCTGTTAGAATTCTTAACTAAAGGGGCAGCTAGGTGGTGCAGTGGTAGAGCACCAGCCCTGGATTCAGGAGGACCTGAGTTTAAATCTGACCTCAGACACATAACACTTACTAGCTGTGTGACCCTAGGCAAGTCACTGAACCCCAATGCCTAAACAAAAAAACAAAAAAAAAGTTTACCCCCCCCCCAAAAAGAATTCTTAACTAAAGAAGGGATGCAAAGGGATCACAAAAAATAAAATAGATTACTTTGATTACATGAAATTAAAAAGCTTTTGCATGAATAAAATCAGTGTAAAATCTTATCAATTAGGATAAGGAAAGGAGGGAGGGCAGGGAAGGATTTATATAGAGTGTGCTACTACATGCTAAGCACTGTGCTAAGTGCTTTCTAAATATTATCTAATTTGATCTTCATAACAACCCCTGGGAAGCAGGTACTATTAATATCTCCATTTTACAGTTGAGAAAATGGAGGCAAACTGTGACTAGCCCAGGGTCAAAAAGCTAATAAGTATCTGAGGTCAAATTTGAACTCAGGTTTTCCTGACTCCAGACCTAGTGCTTCATGCACTTCACAACCTAGCTGCTTTAGAATAAAAAGGTAAATTGTCAAATGAGAAAAAATCTGCATCAAATACTGCTGACTACAGCCTGATATGCAAGAAATATGAGACTAACACAAAAATGTAAAACAAAGAATTGTTCCCCAATAGATAAGTGGTCAGAGGACAAAGAGAACAAAGTCTCAAAAGATTTGTAAGCTATTAATGACTATATACAAAATAAAAAGAAATCAATAATAAGAAGAAGAATGCATATCAAAACAGCTCTTCAGATTCAGGAAACTGGCAAAGATGACAAGATGGGAATGGTCTATGTTGGAAGGGCTGTGAAAAGAAAGGCACGCTAATACACTACTGGTCCAACTATTATGGAAAGCAAGTTGAAATTATGCCAACAAAATATTTACAGTAACACTTTTTGTGGTAGTAAAGAATTGGAAACAAAGTAGATAGAAATGATGTATATAAGATTATAAGAGACTAAGAAGATCTGATCTGATATGATACAAAGTGAATGAAGTAAGCAAAACCAGAAAAAAAAATATACACTATGATCACAACAATGTAAATGGGAAGAAGAAAAATTAAAAAATCCAACTGAATACAGTATAATTATAATGATCCAATTTGGCCCTAAAAAGAGAAGAGAAAACATACTTCCCTGGCCTTCTTTGCAGAGTATAAGTTATTATGAATATTGAAATTATGAGTATGAAACTTTACATATATTGTCAGACTTGGTTGCCATGTTAGTTTTGCCGAGTTGCTTGCTTTCCTTCCCTTTCTTTCTTAATCTGATAACAATAAATAATTCTCTGTGTAAGGGAGGGAGGATGGACATATCTGGAAATGAAGATAGTATAAAAACAAAGCATATAAATGAAAGGGGTTTTTTTGGGAAGAAAAATAATAAAGCAGGATAGGTCAGAGACACATCCATGATAGTTATTAAGAGACCAAACCAGTGCAGATTAGGAATAGCACTGTTCTAGATTTAAAAAAAAAACAAAAGAAATGGTTGGCTGGTTAAGAAACCTTTTCTGGGGAGGAAATCCAAGCACAGCAGCTCATTTACTCAGTGAAAGGATGCAGTGCATAACTGGAATCTCTCTTTTAGCAATTGTGGCTCAGAAAGGCAAATGTCTTCCTCACAGGAGGAGACAGAAAAAGAAATTAGCTAGTTAAGAAATAAAAATGCTGAGTATCATCAGCCAAATTGAAAGCCTAGCTTAAGGCCAGGATACTGGCTGAAGGCGGTGCTTTGGGTTAACCCCCCATGCTCTCACAAGACCAACTGGGGCTACTTTAAGCTGACAAACAACAAAGCAGACCTGGGCAGTTTGAGTTGACTTTGCCATCAGAGAGCTTGGTCTGGGATAGCTATTCATTCTTTGGCTAAGGAGGATATAAAAATAATTTTAGGACTTCGGCAGGAAGCTCTTGAGACCCCACAAACTTCCTTACTAATTGCTGTTATCTTTCTGTAGTGAGGGCTATTGGAAATGTGTTTATTAAAAGGAACTGTTTATCTGAACCCTTGAGCTCTGAGTGACCCATTGCACTAGATGTGGAACCATGACCAGGTCAATGTCCACAGAAATTTAAAAACACTCAAAAACCAAGTTAAGGCCTCTAACAGATAAAAGGCTCCTAGGATTCTCACTTCTGGTAAAGTTGTTAAAAATTAAAAAGTTATACAAAAAAGCATTTTTTAAGAAGGAAGCGGTCCAGAGTAAGTTATTTCTTACTCAAGCATGGAACTAGAACTAGGTTAAAATTAAAGCAGGGCTTAAAAATAATGAATGATTAATGGGAAAGGTATGGAATTATGTCTAGGTATAGTATAATGGCATATCCTATTTAAACAGAATTTCTATGCTTATTTGTTATATATTTTATGGACTTACTAATTTTTATGTGTTTTAATAATTTTTATAAAAATTACCAAACTCCCTGTGATCTCGTAGAAAGAGCATTGGCCTAAGAGACAGTGAACTTGGGTTCTTGTCCTAGATTAGCCACCAACTAGCTCTCTGACTTCAGGCAAATCACAATCTCTCTAAACCTATTTCCTGAACTACAAAACAAAATCTCACAAGGGTATTGTATTTTGCAACTTAAGTATTTTGTAAAGTATAAAGTGCTATATAAATATAAGATGATGATGACTATTGTAAACTATGCCTAAGGAAAATCTTATTGTCCAATTAATTAATTAGAAAACAATGAAATACCTATTAAGTGTCAGGTACTATGCTAGGTTCTAGGCATACGCAGACAAAAAGATAATACTCCCAACCTCTAAGAACCACCCATAAGAATGAGTGTGTGTGTGTGTGTGTGTGTGTGTGTGTGTGTGTGTGTGTGTGTGTGTGTGTGTGTGTGTTGGGGGAGGGAAGAAGAGGGAAGTGGTTACTATCAGTTGGGAAGACTTTGAAAGGCCTTTGAGGCAACAAACCTTGATGGAAAAAGCAAAGAGACAGGAGACAGAATATCATGTACAGAGAATAGCAAGTAGCCCAATTTGGCTGCATACAAGAAAACAATGTGTAATAATCCTGGGAAATTCAGCTGGGGAAGATTGTGAAGGGCTCTAGAAGTGAAACAGATGAGTTCATATTTTATCCCAGAGGCCACAGGAAGCCACTGAAGCTTCTTGGATAGGGAAATGACAGAGTCAGATATATCTTTAGGATATCACTTTGGTAGCTATGAAGAGGGCCCAGGACCGAGTCTTGGGATATATCTAGAGTGTTGTTATGGATAATGACCCAGCAAGGACTAAGAAAGGATGACCAGACTAGTAGAACAGTACTACAGTATCACAATAATATCATAAAGACCAAGAGTGAGTCATCATAAGCTCAAAGACTAGAAGGGACATTGGAAGCCTTCCAGTCTAACCTCCTTAATTTATATTGAGAAAACTAAGGCTTGAGTATGCAGAAGAAGAGATCAACAGTGTCAGTTACTATAGGGAAGACAAGAAGACTGAGAACTAAGAAAAAGGTCACTGGATAAAAACAGTGGTGATTTTTGTGGATTTATTTTTTTAATTATTCCTTTACTGAAATTACTGTTTCAATGAATTTATTTGCTGATTCTCTGGGATTTCCTAAGCAAGCTACCATGCATTCAACAAATAAAGAGTTTTGTCTGCTTTTTGCCTTTAATTTCTTTCTCTTGTCTTATTACTATAGCTAACATTTCTAGAACTATGTCAAATAACAGTGCAGAAAAGGTGCATCCCTGCTTTATTCCTGCATTTATTAAGAAAGATTTTAGTGTGTTCTCACTGCAAATAACACCAGCTTTTGGTTTAAGATATGTATTTTTTCTGTCATATTAAAAAGTGGTCCTTCTATGCCTATGTTTTGTTAGTTTTTTTTTTAACATAAACGAGTGTTACACTCTAACATAATTGTATGGTTCTGAGTAGTATATGTTTTATTTTCATTTTTATTAGGAACTTGAGAAATATCAATAAACATAGACATCTCTGTTTTGTTTTTAACATATTAAATGTGTTCATTAATGTTGTCTTCCTAATGTTAAACTACATTTGTATCCTGAAGATTCAATTTGTCATTGTTCATTTAGTTGTGTCCTCATTTGGGGTTCTCTTGGCACAGAGCAGTTTGCCATTTCCTTCTCCAGATTATTTTAAAGATGAGGAAACTGAAGCAAAAACAGTGTTAAGTGACTTCCCCAGGGTCACACAGCTAGTGTGTGATTTGATTTCAGGAAGATGAATTTTCCTGACTCCAGGCTGTGGCACTCTATCCACTGTGCCACCTAGCTGCCCAACCTGAAGATAAATCCAACTTAATTTTATGAAATAATTTTTCATGTTACTATAGTCTGTTAGCCAGGATTTTATTTCAAATTTTAAATTGATATTCATTAGCAATATTAATCTGTATTTATCTTTATTTACTTTATCCTATCCTTGGTCTAGGTATCAGGAGCACATCTTTCTCATAAAAGAATCAAAGATTAAGAAATGGAAGGTAACTCTGAGTCATCTAGTCCAACCCCCTTATTTTTACAGTTAAAGAAAACTGAAGTAGTGTGCATTATTTTACAATTTTAAGACTAAAGTTATTAATTATTCTTTAAACACTTGATAGAATTCACTTATAAATCAATCTAGATGAGGAAGTTTTTTCTTGGATAGTTAGTTCTTTCACAGGTAGTTTGAATTCTTTTTTTCTGAAAATGAATTAAGATTTGTATTTCTTGTTCTGTTCATTTGGGCATTTTATATATATATATTTTAAAGATATTTCTCTTTTAAAATTTTAATTTTCCTGGGATATAATTATGGATAATAGACTCTGAAAATCCTTTCTACTTTTTGTTTATGATTTCACCTTGTTCTTCTATTGTTTTAGTAATTTGATTTTTCTCCCTCTTTTCTTTAACAATATCTTAGAGTTAATTTACAACATACACTTCAATACATATATATATATATATATATGCATACATATATATATAGTTATAAATACTTCTCAAAGAAACAGTGAACAATTTAAATAACTGGAGGGGATAGTAAGTGCTCATGACTAAGTCTTGCCAACGTAATACAAAGAATGATGAACCTACTTTAATAAATTTATGGATTTTGTGCTATACTACTCAAGCTACCATGGGGATACTTAAGAAAGCTAGACATAATTATAACAACAATTTATTCAGAGGAACAAAAGGTTTAGAACCTCTTGAGAAACAGTAAAAAAAAGTAGTAATCGGGGAATAGCATTTTCAGACCTCATATTATACTATAAAGCAATATTCGTTAAAATTATTTGGTACTGGCTTAAAAATAGCAAAGATCAATGAGAACAGGCTAGATAAAGAATTAGAAACAATTGTATTCAATGACCTAGTTCAATAAACTTATTTAGGAAAGAATTTCCTATTTGACAATAACTGCTGGGAAAATCAAAAAGCAGTTTGGAAGAAATTAGGTTTGAAGAAGAGGCTAACTGGATTTAGTAATTAAGAAATCACTGGAGGGGCAGCTAGGTGGCGCAGTGGATAGAGAACTGGCCCTGGATTCAGGAGGACCTGAGTTCAAAGCCAGCCTCAGACACATAACACTTACTAGCTGTGTGACCCTGGGCAAGTCACTTAACCTCATTACCTAGCCAAAAAAACAAAAACAAAAACAAACAAACAAAGAAATCACTGGAGAGGTCAATTTCAGCTAAGTGATGAGACTGGAATCCCAACTGCAAGAGTTTGAAAAGTGTTGCGATCAAAGCACTACTATCTACCAGGTAGGGATAGGTAGCTAAAAAGTGAAACAGTTATGCCTCAGAGGTTGTGCCAAGATAGAGGCATGAGCAATCTTGCAAGCCTATTTAAGAGATGTCAGGATTTCTAAGCTCCTTATACACTCTGAAAGATAAGACAGAAAAGCTCCTGGGGGACTGGGTAGCCCAAAATAGAGTTTGCATAGCATTGTATGACTAGGTTTGTAATGCTACTAAGGGGAAATAAACATATGATGTGTTAACATACCAGAATTTATAAAGTAATAACAAATCTTGGATATTTGTGTTATAGTCCTTAGATTTTTAAATAGAAAGAAACTGTGTAATAGCATCAGCAAGATCCAATCAGTGTTTCTTTCGTAACGTATTTCACTAAGTGAATGTACCTCTTGGTGTGCAACTGCAATTCCCTTTGAACACATGACTCTTCATCCCTCAAAGTACATGGGACTGTTATATAAGCATACAGTACACCTTCTTTAAGTAATAAATCATTACATCTCTCCTTGAAATCATTCGACTCACTCAAACACCATCAGTTAGTGACACACATACCCCACTCCTGCCTAAAATAATCACTGGCACTTTTGGAATCTTTTAAGTCCCTCTTTCCTGATGAGCAGAATCCCTATATTCTCTCACTGTTACCACTGCTGCCTATAAAGCACACCTTTCTTTATTTCTACATAACTTTCTAGTATCTCCAGCCTGTTTGTTCCCTAGCAAAAATAAGTATAATAACTATCTCCAGACCCTACTCAACCTACTCCTTGCTAGGAGCTAAAATCCCACAAGCAGCTTCCTTGGTCACTTCCAAAATTTTCCAGTACTGAAGTTTATTATTCCATCCTTTTGTAATTGTCTGACATGTGAACATCTTGTTTTATCAACTAGATAAAAATTCCTTGAAAGCACAAAACATATCTTATACTTTTTTTTTTTGTATCCCCTACAGTGCTGGGCAAACATTAGGCCTCAAGTACCTGTTCACCCACTCTAAACTAACCACCTTGGCAAAACAATCCACCCTTCCCTCCCTTCAGATGAATCTCTTTCTTACCAATCTTTTGGAGAGGGTGAGGATCCACAGATTCACATTTCAGCTGAGTCTCCATGGCCTGAACCCGAATGCTTGGTGACTTCTTCAATGTCACTGGAGCTGGGAACAGGGGTGTCACTCCTTCCCAGAGCAATGCTTGTTCTTGTGTATGGGCTGAGACCTAGAAATAATTAGGTGAGGTTAAGCTTATAATCAATCAGTCAACTAGCATTAATTAAGTGCTAACTATGTGTGATGAATTACAACAAGCAATGATAATATAACAATAAAAATAACGGGGGAGACAACACACACATATAAATACATATATATACACACACACACATACATATATATATATAAAATGAGTATATACATATATAATGAGTACATATGGAATCTGTAAAAAATAAATAAATAAATACAAGGTGGTTTTTCGAGGGCATACCCTACTAACTAGGGAGACCAAGAAATGCTTCTTGAAGAAGGTGGCAAAACCATTTGGGAAACTAGTTAAAACCTGAAAACAGTTCTCAGGAACAACTCTAAAGGACAAAATGCACTAGAAAAAGAAACCAGTTGCTTTCAGTCAACAAGCTATCAGGAAACAGAAAAGAGAAAAAGAGGAACAGTTTTTTCTTAGTTTTAAAACATTTTAAACTCAGCCACTCCATCCCAAATTCTGTGCCCATTACCCCTTGTGGCAGTCTAAAAGTCTGTACCCCCAGTCTCCTATGACACTGAATCATTCTCCCTACCTGCTGTCCTGGTTCATCCAATTCTCTCTCCAAATCTTCCAGTAGCATCACTACTTCCTCACCACTTTCTGGATGTCGTTCCTGCAACCAGATCTGGAGTTCCTCTGGTAGGATACTCAGGAACTGCTCCAGCACCAGCAGTTCCAAGATCTCCTCCTTAGTGTGCATCTCTGGCCTCAGCCACTCACAACAGAGTGTCCGCAATCGGCTCAGAGCCTCTCGGGGCCCAGGTGTCTCCTGGTAGCACAACTGCCTGAAGCGCTGCCGCCAGATCTCCTGGTTGGGGTGACTACTACTTTGCTGACTAGATTCTTGCTCCCAGGTAGGATCATCTTCCACTTTGATTATTATAGGCCCATCCTGATCCTGTAGAGCCTGGGGAGAAAGGATGGCAGTCTCTTTGGATTCTGCAGTCATCATACAGGCTCACAGGGTGGTCTCCCTCCAGACAGGATCTGTGCTGCAAATCCCAATTGTCTTTTAGGCACCTAGAGATTCCTGATGAGTTTCTCTTTATGATATTCTTTAAGAAAAAGAAATTGTTATTACTGAAGGATAGCTGTCATTTATATAGTGTATGCCCACATCCCAACCCCAGTCCTCCCACACATAAATACATGACCTTACTTTAGCCTCAAAAACAATTCTGTGAGGCAATACTGACTTCTATTCTCTTTGAAGTTGCTACAAGTTCAATTCAAAATGTATTAAATGCCTCTCATGTGCAAAGTACTCTGCTAGTTGCTGGGATATAAAGATAAATGAAAAAAGTCTCTACCACGAAGGAGCTTGTGTTCTACTGAGAGATACAGCCTACCAGCAGATAAAATACAAGGAGGAAGAAGAAATCATTACCAAGGAGGACGAAGGAAGAAGAAATCATTAACAAGGAAGAGGGCCACAGTAGGCTTTATGGAGGAGGGAGGCCTTGAGCTGAACCTTGAAAGAAGTTAAAGATTCTAAGATATAGAAGTGAAGGAAGCACACACCTCAGGCATGGCGGCACCTCTGTAGAGGTACAGGAAGGAAGATGGAATGCCAAGCTCAGTGAAGAACAAGGAGCCCAATTTGGCTAGAAGACAGATTGTGTAAAGTGGGTAATGTTTATCTTAGAAGCAACAGGGATCTGCTGGAAATTTTTGAGTGGTCAGCACTGGGCTTTATTTAAGAATATTACTTCAGTAGCTTTTAAGGAGAATATATTTTAGAGACAGCTAAGACCAGAAGGAACAAGTGGAAGGAATGACCTTCCAATTAGGAAGCTACTGCAGTAGTCCAAGAAGAGATGGTAAAGGCCTCACCTAACGTAGAGCAGAAAGAAGAATGGCATGAACTGACAATTAACTGGACTTTGTAAAGAAATAAGGTGAAGGAAAGAGAAGAGGCAAGGATGACTCAGAGTTTACAAATCATGAAGACTAGAAGAATGGTGGTGCCCTTAACATCAACAGGGAAGTTCTGAGAAATACCTGCTCTGAAAGTGTTGTATGAAAAACTTTTATGGCTTATATTAAAGAGATAGAAAATATATTAGGGCTTCAGACTTTGAGCTTTCACAAGCTTTCCTTAACCTAACTGGAGATATCCAAATGTTAAAAAAAAAATCAAAGCAGGGTTAAGAAAGACTGCTGAAATACCCTGTGCTAGCACATGGTAGTATATAGGCAGAGTGCCAGGACTATTCACTGAAATCAACATTTGTTAGTGGTCTTGACAATGTGATAAGAGAGTCAAGTTACTTAAACAAGGATACAAATAATTTGTGATACTTGCTTTACTAAAATACAAATGGAAGAACATTAACAATCTCTGAGCTAAAATTATCAATAACCCAAAGAACAATGAAAAGTCACATAATAGGTGTCACAGACACAGTGCAGCATGTTACCAGTAACAATTTTAATGACAAGTAGAATAAATGACGCTTTAGAAGATGTTTGCAAAAGAAGTTCCATTCTAACTATGCATCCATTAAGATGCAAGGGAACAAATACTTTCAGCATTTGGAAGATCCTCTATAAAGATTTAAAGGAAGAGAAGGACAAGAATTATTCATGATAAGGCATGCCCACACTGATGAAATTAGAATCTATCAAGGTATCTTTGGAGAATGGTGAGAATGTTTAAGTCATGTAGAAGAGCAGTCCAGGATCACACAGCTAAAAGAGTCCTTAGAGGTCAACTAGTCCAAACTCATTTATTTTACAGATGAGGAAAATAAGTAAATGACTTGTTCAAGGTTGGTTAAGTGTTGGGAAGATAGGAAGGAACCAGGATTCAACAACATTCAGAACGTTAGCATTGGATGACATCTCAGAGGCAGCACTATAATTAATTCATTTTGTGCCCAAGATAAGAATATACAATTGTACCACCTAATGCATGATTTGTTCAGTACAGTATTTTCACATTTCTAACTCAGAAAAAAACCTCACTAGCCATCTAGTTCAACTTATACTTGAAAAAGAATCTTTCATATACAACCGTCAACTAATCACACAGCCTCTGCTTAAAGACCTCAAATGTGGGGCAACTCACTATCTCTAACACAGCCTATGTCACTTATGGGTAGCTCTAAGTGATTGGAAAGGTTTTCCTGACTTTTGCCTCTTTGCAACTTCTACACTTTGCTTCTGGTTCTTCCATTTCCACACAACAACCCTTTAAATACCTGCACACAGCTACCATATTTCTCCTAAGTATTTTCCAGGCCTAAAATCCATAGTTCCTTCCACCAATCCTCATATGACATGAACTCAAGGCCACCATTCTGGAAGCCCTTCTCCAGACAATATCTGGTTACCAAAGTCTATTCTAAAATGGGTACTCAGAACCGAACACAAAATACACCCAAAGTTGCCTGATTAGGACAAATTACAATTAAGACTATGTCCTCCTTACATCTGGAAGCTATGCCTCCCTTAAAGGTTCCAAGACTGAACAAGCTTTTCTGGCAGTTATATCACACTGCTGACTCATGTTGAACTTGACGTTCTCCAAAACCCTTAAGTGTTTTCCAGATGAACTGCTGTCTAGTAAAAAATCAAGTTCTTGAATTTAAATATAAGATTTGACATAAATTTTTATCTTATTAGATTAATTTTCTAGTCTGTTAAGGTATTTCTGGATCCTGTCATCCAGTATCAGCTACCCCACCTAGTTTTTTGTCATCTATAAAACATATGCACCACAGATGCATATTATGTTCATTTTTTCTTCAAAACTTTTCTGCTTTGCATGCCAGAAACAAATGCTTCACTTGCCTCACCCTCCTTAGGACTCCAACCATTTGGTCCAATTTTTCCCGGACCAAGAATCATCCATAAGTAGTCATATAGCCTTCATTAAATACATGACCTTCTTTCTTGCCTTTTTGTTCACTTCATCTCATCAGCTCCTAGGAGTTCAATTACCATTTCTAAATAGATGATTCCCAGATCTTTACGTTTGGTCCTAGTCTCTCTTCTAAGCTACAGCTCCACATCACCAATACCTGCTTTTCCTCCTCTATTATGGCATTCCATTTCACTTCTCCATGTCTTTGCACTGGCTTCCCCATGCTTGGAACATTCTCCCTACTCATTTCCACCTCCTGTTTTTCTTTGGCTTCAAGACTCAGGTCAAATCTCACTTTCCAAAGGATGCCTTTCCAGTCCCCCAGCTGCTAGACTACCCTCCATTTACAATGCACAGATTTTGTATGTACCTAGTTACTTACAGCTGTACCTCTATTCGAATGTAAGCTCTTTGAGGGTGGGTTCTTTCTTTGTATACCCAGAACTTGGCTCCTGCCTGGCACAGTAAGTGTCTAATAAATCACTGCGGGCTGACCTCACTTCTCAATGGTCTTCCTGCCTTTAATCTTTCCCCACTCGACAACCAAGGTGAATTTTTAAAGGAAAGGTTTTACATATCACCCTCCCCCAAACTCCCATGAGCACCAGTGGCTCCCTATTACTTACCTCTAGGATCAAATACACTGTACAGCATAATGTGTGGGGTGGTAAAAAGAGAGAAAGGGCCTAGTGACAAATAAAGACAAGTGGCTTTGGTCGGCCACTTAGTTATGTGGGACTTCGGCTACGTCACTTCCTCTCTCCGGGCCTCAGTTTCCACATTTGTAAACCAACCCTCCCCTGAACCAGGTCCGCACTGTCTCCGAGGCTCAGAGGTATCCAGGAGCCCCGAGCCCGGGCCCAGAACCAGTGCCTGTTCGCTGGACAAGGGGGGTGTCTGTGTGTCTGGGGGGAAGGGTTCGGTGGGGGGGCACAACCTCCTCCTTCCCTCACTGCCCCTCCTCCCCTCCCCCGCCTCGCTCTCTGCTCTCGCGCGAGAGGAGGAGGAGGAAGGCCTTTTCCACCCGCCCCAGGCCAGTTTCGGGGACCGTAGGAGCTCAGAACCCACCCCCATCCCTCTTTCCCGGAACCCTAACCACTCACCAGCCCCAAACCGACCTCTCCAGAATCCTAGAGAACGGAACAATGCCGAGTTCACAAAGCCGGAAGTTTGGGACGAGAGATTCCCTCCCGAGGGCGCGAGGCAGACAGGCTTGCCCCTCTCTAGGACGGCTGGAGGACTCCACACCTCTATGGTACCCTCCGTTGGCCAGCTGGGAGCCAGGAGAAAGAAACCTGGAGGACTTCCCATTAGATTTGTTGACAAACTTAGTGGCCAAGACGTATTTCCTTTATTTCAGGGGTTCTTAACTTGGGGTCTGTGGGCTTGTATTTTAATCTTAAACACTTATTTGTTTCAGCTAACATTTGTGATCACTCTCTCACGCCTCTCCTTGAACGATTTTTAAAACCCTCAAACAGGCATGGTCCTGCAGAATAAATGCCCCCCAAGGCATGTCTCCTCCGGGTTGTTGAGCCCATCACATTGCTGGCAGGAGGCGGGTGGTATGAATCACCGTTTATCATTGTTTTAATCAGAATTCTAAATTAGTTTTTTCAAAATTGTTTTTCTCTGTAATGTTGTTTTGTTGTGTAAATTGTCCTCTTAGTTCTGCTTACTTCATTCTGCATCAGATCATAGAGATTTTCCTAGTTTCTTCAGAAAATGTCCATTTCATATATTATGGCATGATAATATTCCATTATGTTACAATACCAAGATTTGTTTAGCTATTCCCACGATAGTTGGCACCCCCTTCGTTTCCAGTTTTTGGCTACTATGAAAAAAACTGCTATAAACATTTTTGTACATTGTACATTTTGTACATTGGGGACCTTTTTCTTTTCCTTTGAACTCTTCTGGGGTCTAGATTTAGTAGTGATATGACTGGGTCAAAGGGCATGGACAGTTTAACTTTGTGAGCATGGTTCCAAATTGCTTGCAAGAATAACTAAATGCATTCAACTCACAGCTCTGTTAGCAGTGTATTAATAAGCCTAGTCCCTCAAACATTTATCATTTTCCTCTTTTGTTATTGCACATCTAATGAGCATAAAGTGGAACCTGAGAGTTGCTTTGAATTGCATTTCACTAATTATTACTCATTTGGAGCTTGTTTATGGTTATTGATAGCTAGGATGTCTTCCTTTGAAAACTGCTTGTTCCTATTCTTTGACTATTTATCTAATGGGGAATGTCTCTTAATCATATGGGTGTTCTGTCTGGTCCAACACTTGGTGAACTCTTTTTGTCCTACAAGTGAAGCAGAATTGCAGCAGCTCAAAATAAATGCAAGATGCGAAAATTTAGAGGTGGCTCCACTCCAGATACTCAAATGAACTATTTGTGCCCAACCTGTGAGAGAGCATTCTGAGCTCTTCTTGGTCTGGTCAGCCACAGTTGGACACATTGTATCTTGACTCCAACATATCCATGTCATTGATCCTCTTCCAGAACTAAAGACAACAACCAGCCAACCAAAGGGGTTATGTGTATTCAGTCCTGTCCAACTCTTCGTGACCCCGTTTGGGGTTTTCTTGGCGAAGATACTGGAGTGGTTTGCCATTTCCTTCTTCATCTCATTTTATAGATGACGAAATTGAGGCAAACAGGGTTAAGTAACTTGTCCAGAGTCATACAGCTATTAAGTGTTTGAGGCCAGATTTGAACAATTGGGTTTTTTCCTCTTTTCATCTCCATCTCATAGAATCTCTAACTTCCTTCAAGATACAATTTAAGTACCCCCTTTGAGATGACACATTTCCTGATCCTCTCAATTGCTAGGGCCATCCTTCCCTTATAGCTAACTAGTTTGAATTTATTCTCTTTTTATTATATATATATATATATATATATATATACATATACATATATAAATATATATATATACACACACATATATATACATACACACACATATATTTCTCCATTAAAATGTAAGCTTGTTGAAAGTAGAGATTGTTTTATTCTTTGTTTTTATATTCTAGTCCTTAACACAGTGCCTGACACATAATAAATACCTTACTGTAGTCCCTTAACAAAGTGGCGTTAATAAACAAGTAGTTTAATAATAGACAAGTAGTAACTTGTTGATTGGCTGCCAGTTTTACAAATGAGGAAATCAAGACTCAGAGAGCTCATCATCACATAATCAGTAAGTGTCCTAGGTGACATCTGACCCCAGGGGTTCTTGATTATAACTCTTATGTGCTATCCATCTTGCCATATTGAGTCTCCAAAATAATGTAGTACAAACTTTTTAAAATGCTAAAGGAATACAAAATAAAGGAGCCAGTTGAATGTAAGACCCTCGAGAAAACGGATTTTGTCTTTTGTATTCCTAGGGCCTGGCACATAGTCAGCCTAGATTATTCTTAAGGTTCCTTCCAGTTCTGTGATTCTACAATCTACTGCAAATGGATACAGACTGGTAAAGAACACAAGAAGTCATGATCAACACTGTTATACTCTCCTAGGAGTTGTGAGGAGGACACTTTTACCAGAATAGCAAACATATTATGAAACAAGGCTAGAAACGACGGCTGGAGATAGAACATGGAAGACCTTGAATGCCAGGATGAGGAGTTTGCATTTAAGTGCACCTATACATGAGGATTAGCATTTTAAAGGAATATTGCCTTCCTTTGAGATTGACAAGAAGGAAGAGACAATAGAGTGAGGCCTAGAGAGGTTTAGAAAAGTGTGTGTGTGGGGGAAGCTAAAGTTCAATTAATGTGTAGGTAGCCTCATAAAGATTTTGTATACATGGGAAACATGTAAGAGTATACAGTTTGGTAGCTGTTGGTGTTCTCTTGGTTGCTTTTTTTAAATGTCAATAAAGCCTATGATTTCTTCCATGCCTTTGGTATTTTCTTCAGATACCTTTTGAACTGATCCTCAGTGTACTCACAATTATGTCACCTCCAGCATGGATTTTTTATATACACATGCACACATAAATATACATATATATGTACATATACATATATATGTATATGTGTACATACACATATATAATCATGGTTCAGTTTTGCTGTTTTTTCCCTGGCTTTGTTCTCTGTAATGCCATTTCTATTGCCCCTAGAAGCTTGTCCAGAATTATGGAGTCAGAGTCTATAGGGGGTGGCACCGTTGTCTTTGATGTTGAAAACAGCTTGGTATAAAAATTTTTCCAAATCTTTTCCATTTTTCTCCTGTTTATATTACTCTTACCAGTTTTTATCCTTTAATTTCCTAAGGATAGCTTTCCCTCCACTGCTTTTCTCTGCTTTGTCATTGACTATAATACCCTGTTCCAATAATTAGCCCATTTTAAGCAGAGGGCAATGAAATGGCTCCTAAGATCAACTTGGTTCTGTACCCTTTGGCTTTAGGATTTTTTTTTTAATGAAATGTCCCAAGTTCAGTGACAATGGCTCTGAGCACCGAGTTAGGACAATACCTAACACCTAGGTTCTTTGCCTAGCCTTACCTTTGTATTGCTTTTTATATTAACCCTGGCCTTTTTCATTGTTAAGACTAAACTCTGTTTACTAGAAATTTGGGTAATGAAATATCAGATTATATTATAGTGTCTGTAAATAGAGAACTTGACAGGCATCAGGAGAAGTTGGAGGAATGCCTGACCTGTTCTTCATACTTTCCTCAACCTGGGTCTTCCACTCCAAGATACCTACAGAGCCAATGACTCTCTTTGATATCTCATTATCTCTGCCACAGTTTTTCAACTGAATTATTCTCTCCAAAGTTATTGCTTTTCTCTTAATTGCCAACCTAAGGACCTTTTCTTTTTTTTTCTTTTTTCTTATTTTCTTTTCTTTTTTTTTATTTTTTGGGGGCCTTTTCTAAATCTTCGTTCTCCCTGACTTCTCTGCATCCTTTGATATTGTTGATCACCTTCCCCTCCTTGACACTCTCTTCTATCTAGGTTTTTGTGACACTACTCTCTTCTGGCTCCCTTACTACTTATCTGACCACTTCTTTTCAGTCTCCTTTACTGGATCTAAATCCAGAGCATGCCTGCTAACTGTAAATGTCCCACAGGCCTTTGTCCTGGGCCCTTTTCTTCTTCTCTAGAGGCTTCAAACTTGTGGCGAGGAGGTTACAAGCAGTCTATAAAACTAAGTCTGAACCAGATTAAAATGTAATTGCAAAATACTTAAAATTAATAAAAATACAACATAAAATATAACATTAATTTGTGCTTTACTAAGTCAATATGCAGCCAGAAGGGATTCCTTTGTATCTTACTTTAACACCATTGCTTTATACTGTTTTACTTGGTGATCTCATCAACCCTCATGGTTTCAACTATCATTTCTATGCAAATGATTTTCAGGTTTTTTACTCAGCTCTCCCCTCTTTCCGGACTTGCATCTCCACCTGTCTTTTGGACATTTGAACTAGATGGACATTTTAAATTCAATATGTCCAAAACAAAAATTCATTATTTTCCTCTCCAAACATTCTCCTCTTCTGAACTTCCCTGTTACTATTTGAGAGTATTTGTTGTTAATCATTCCTTTTCCAAGAAGACCAATGACACCATGATGTGATGATGGGTGATGCCTTGACTTGCAGGTGAATTGGATTTAAGTGAGGCAGAATTTCGAAAAGTTAACAACTTTCCACAACTCTGCCTCAGAGATTGGGTGAAGGAAGGGAATTAAAGATACTGACTCATGTTTTTGTAGATTTGATAAAGTTCATTGTATACTTTAGATATGAGACCTTTATTTGATAAATTTTCTATAAAATTTCCCCCAATTTTGTTTTCATTCTAATCTTGGCTATATTTGCATTAATAGAAATCCTTTTAAACTTAATGTAATCAAAATTATCCATTTTACACCTAATTTTCTTGTAAAATCTCTCGTTATACCTAGGTCATTTATCCATTTTGACCTTATCTTGGTAAATAATGTGAGAATATTGGTCCATGTCCAGTTTCTGCCATACTGTTTTCCAGTTTTTTTATTTGCTGCTGTAAATTGTATGTTTACTCTATTCTATTGAGCTACCTTTCTATTTCTTTTTTTGGCTAGGCAATGGGGTTAAGTGACTTGCCCAGGGTCACACAGCTAGTAAGTATCAAGTGTCTGAGGTTGGATTTGAACTCAGGTCCTCCTGACTCCAGACCAGTGCTCTATTCATGGTGCCACCTACTTGCCCATACCTTTCTATTTCTTAGCCAGTACTAGATAGTTCTGATAATTACTGCCATATAATACAGTTTAAGATCTGGTACTGCCAAACCTCCTTCCTTTACACTTTTTTTTTTAGTATTTCGCTTGATATTCTTGACTTTTCTTTTCAAATGAATTTTATTTTTTCTAATTCAGTAAAATAATTTTTTTGTAATTTAATTAGGATGGTATTGAACATATAAATTAGTTTGGGTAAAATTGTCATTTTTATTATATTGGCCCTGACTACCCACAAACCATTAATATCTCTCCAGTTATTTAAATGTGATTTCATTTGTATAAAAAGTTTTTTTTTAAATAATTTTGTTTTTATAGTTCCTGGGTTTGCTTTGGCAGGTGTACTTTCAGGTATTTTATACTGTCTACAGTTATTTTAAATGGAGTATTTTTTTTTTTACTATCTTATTGTAGTTTTGTTTGTGATATATAGGAATGCTGATGATTTATGTGATTTACTTTATGTCCTGCTACTTTGCTAAATTATTGTTTCAGCTAACTTTTTAGTTGTCTTTGGGAGTTTCCAAGAATATCATCATATTATCTCCAAAAAGAGATAATTTTATCACCTCATTCCCTATTCTGATTCCTTCAATTTCTTTTTCTTCTCTTATCATTATTATGAGCATTTCCAATACAATATTAAATAATATTGGTGACAATGAGCATTCTTGTTTCACACCTGATCTTACTAGAAAAGCCTCTAAGTTTATCTCTATTACAAATAATGCTTGCTGATGGTTTTAGATAAATGCTTTTTATCATTTTAAGGATAAATCCATTTATACCAATACTTTGAAGTTTGAGAACTTTATCAAAAGCCTTTTCTGCGTCTATTTATATAATCATGATTTTAAAAAAATCTTTATTATTGACATAATCAAGTTTTCCTTGTTAAACCATCCCTATATTCCTAGTATAAATCCCATTTAATCATAATGTATAACCTTTGCAATATATTGTTGTAATCTTTTAGACAGTATTTTATTTAGGATTTTTGCATCCATATTCATTAATGAAATTGGTCTATAATTTTCTTTGTTTTTACTCTTCCTGGTTTAGCTATCAGTACCATATTTATTTTATAAAAAGAGATTGGCAGAATCCTTTCTTTACCTATTTTTCCAAACATTTTATTTAATATTGGAATTAGTTGATCTTTTTGATAGAAGTCACATGTAAAATCATCTGGTCCTTGTGCTTTTCTTAGGAAGCTCATTTATGGCCTGTTCAATTTCTTTTTCTATAATACATCTATTTAGATATTCTATTTCCTCTTCTGCTAATGCAATTTTTATTTTTGTAAATATTCTTCCATTTCACTTAAATTTTTAAATTTATTGGCATATAATCAGGCAAAATAACTCCTTATAATTGCTTTAATTTCATCTTTGTTGATGATATAGTCACCCTTTTAATTTTTAATACTAGTGATTTGGTTTTCTTCTTTTAAAAAATCTATTTATTTTATTATCTATTTTTTCCATAAAAACCAACTCCTAGTTTTACTTAAAAAAAACCTCAATTTTCTTTCACCTTTAATATTTAGGATTTCCAACTTAGTGTTTAATTGGGGATTTTAATTTTTCTAGTTTTTTAAAATTGTATACCCAATTCATTAGTCTGCTCTTTTTCTAAGTAAGCATTTAGAGATCTCAATTTTCCTCCAATCACTGCTTTTGCTGTATCCCATAGGTTTTAATATGTTGTCTCAATATCATCATTCTCTTTAATGAAATTATTTCTATGATTTGTTCTTTAACCCACTAATTAAGATGAGGTTGTAGCTTTTAATGTTTCCTTGGTCCCTTATTAAATATAATTTTACTGCATTATGACCTGTAAAGGATACTTCTAAGATTTCTGCTTTTAACTATGACATTTTTATGTATCAATATATGGTAAATCTTTGTAAAGGTACCATGAACTCCTGAGAAAAAGATATCTATCATATTTGGTATTCTTTGATAAATAGGTGGGACCAATGAAGATCTTTCAGAACTGATGCTGCCTTAGAGGGTTTTCCTCTGATGCTCTGAGAATGTGATGAAATCAATCAGGGTGTCTGGGTGGCTGCTGTCCAAGTCAAGTGTCTCTTAAAGAACTCTCTTTGCATCCTCCTATTTCCCTGGGCCATGCAGCAGGCAGTTTGGCCTTTGAGTAGAAGGTAGAAGAACACTTGTTAGCCCTTTCTTGGAAAACGTAAGAGGCACTCTCAAGCTTTTCACCACCCATAACCTGACTGACTTAGGCAGTGACCATCTTTGTCAAGAATTGTATCCTATATTTAGCTCTTCCATCTTTTTCAGCTCCTTGCAGGATAAGCTCACTCTATCAAGCTTCAGAAGTATTTGCACACAGCCTCAGACACATAACACTTACTAGCTGTGTGATCCTGGGCAAGTCACTTAACCCCACTGCCTAGCCAAAAAAACCAAACCAAACCAAACCCCAAAAGTACTTGCACGATCATAGCCACACTCTCTAAGCTTTCCCCCTTGTATAGTGTACACAGAGCACAAGTGTTTTTGTCATGGAAATAGAAGCTCCCATCAACAAGAAGGTCATATTGCGTATTGGTCACATCAACATAACCTTTGGTCAAGATCTGCAACAATTGCATCTCTCTGGCTTTCACAGTAGATATTCTGCAAATATGCACATGTCTGGGAGCTCTGGAAAGTGGCTTTAATCTCATCCAGAGTAACAACATACTTTCTCTATGCAAAATAACATAATTGACCATATTAATAACAAAAGTAATATAATTTCATTATATTAAAAAAAGTTTTTGACAAAACACAATACTCATTCCTATTTTAAAAAAAATACTATAAAGGTTAGGAAAAAATGGAGCTTTCCTTAAAATGATGAATAGTATCTAAAACCATGAGCCAGAACTATTTGTAATGGAAATAATGTTAGGGGTAAAGCAAGGTGAGGGAGATAATAAAGAGAAATTCCTCAGGCATTGAGAGAATCTAGGCCCTAGAGTACAAGAGGATAGATGTAAAGACAAAGATTGTATTAAGACCAAGATAAAGGTACAAGAGCTAGTTCAGAGTGTTGATTTCAGTAATCAGGTGAGGTCCTTACCAGAAGAGAGCATGCGTGTGTGTGTGTGTGTGTGTGTGTGTGTGTGTGTGTGTGTTAAGGTCTTGGTTTAGTGCAGAACAGCCACTATTAGGGAGTACTTGGTAACTAGTTTGATTGAGCCTATTTTTGTGACAAGGGCATGACTTGCTGATGATGGACAACATGAAAATAGTGAGTCTCCCAGGTTTTGCGTCTCATCCCAGCACCACTCTGCAGCTCAGGAGCAGAAATAGAGAAAACTAGACAGGGACAATCTAGGTTTGGTATAGCAGGCAAAGTACAAAGTCAAGGGGGAAGACAAGGAAGTACCAAAACACAAAGCCCTTAATGAACTTGTGGCTAGTTAGGGACATTATCTGAACTGAGGCAGTCAGGACTTGGGCTATGAAAAAGACCTGAATTCAAATGCTGCCTCAGACACCAGATGTATGACCTGGCCAAATCACAACCTCTTTCAGTCTTGGTTTCCTTATCTTTAAAGTAAGGCTGATAACAGCATCTACTCTCACAAGATTGCTGTAGAAATCAAATGAGATAATACATGTAAAGTGTGACACAAATGCTACATGATGAGTTATGCCTAGCTATCCAGTGTTAACAAGGGGTATGTGTATGTTGCAACTGCAATTTCCACACGACCAACTGAAACCAGCTCTGAAATATCACTTTCATCCCAGTTATAGAAAAGTGTCCTATGAAGGGGGCAGGATTTGTGGTTTTAGATTGAAGCTGAGGATGAAGAGCATGGTAGAGAGAAGAAATGGTAGAGGTCAGTCCCTTACAAAATTATTCTGCATATATACCTATACAAACTTTTGGTCCCATCTGAGGATTATAATTTTTGAGGAAGTTACATGTGTACCCTATGCAGAGCAGCACTTCTTAGGCAGCTTAGAATTCTCTCTCTATACAACATATATAATGAACAGCTACTTAACATTCTGCATATATTTACTGAAAGCAAATAACTCAGTAGCAAAGCTATTGCTACCCCCCCCAAATAATGCACTCAAATACACACCCTGATAGCTAGCCATTTATATAGTGCTTTGAAGCCTGCAAAACACCTTTAAAATATTATCTCATTTTAACATTGCATTTTTAAAAATAAGCTTTGATTTTATTCTCTACATTCTTGTAAGCCAAGAGGAGCCTTCCTTAAGGATGGTAAAACTGTAGTCCTGAAAAGTGACTTGAGCCAAGTCATCATAAAATTCATTACAATGAACTTATATTGAATGGGGTGAAGGACGGAGGGAAAACTGACTTTGTTTTTTAAAACAAAAATGTTCCTTCAGTTCTTTAAGTTAAGTGAAAGCTCAACTACATCTGGAAAAGTTTCAAATCATTTGGAACAATACAGCAAAAAATGAAAAAGTTTCATAAATAGGCTACGACAAAGTAAGAATGTAACTATTGGCTCAAACTTAGAGGGTTCCTAGGATGGGAAGGTTAAAGGAAACCATTCTACTGAGATGAGTCAATTCAGCCACTGGCAGTTAGTGCTTCTGTTTTTTTCTTTTTTGGAGGGTGAGGTGGGTAAAATTAATTACTTTTAATAATAATTTTAGATTTGTGTCAGATTATAGTGTCTAGTTTATCTTCTACTGACTTCATTCTCATCTTCATCCTATGAAAGCATTTTTTCTGAATGAGCAGAGTCAGAAAGCAAAGTGTTGTCATCTACAGGTGGAATATTTATTACATTTGATTGACCATGACCCAAGTAACATAAAACGGAAAAAAAATACAATCCTCATAACTTCCCATCCACAACCTTACCACCATATTTAATTTTGAAAAATCTGAACCTTTCCTCCCCAACATAGATCATTAATTACAAATCATAATCTTATTACCATTTACTTCATGAAGTACTAAAATATTAGCACTCAGTCATGCAGATTTAAAGAAACTCACATCAGTGAACTCATTAAATATTTATTAAGTACATATTAAGGACCTGTATTCTTTAGACACTACTGTAGCTTCTTCTGTAAAGTCTTTCTTACTTTGGATTTATTTAGTCTAAACTGCAAAACTGGGGATTGAAAAAGCAGAAAAAATTTTATCTAAGTGTACAAATTAAGATAAAGCCTGAATTAACTACACAAATCAATATATTAGGTTTCTCATTGTTGACTAAGCTGAAAGTGTGTATATGCCTAAAAAAACTTATTTTAAAATAATTACTGAATCTTAACTGTATACTCCCACCCCAACCCTCACACATATAATCTAAGAAAAGCAAGAATTTTAATTCACCCATCCCCTTTTCCCCTTCCCTCATCCTATTTTTTTGTTTCGGAAGAGGAACACCACTAACTGCAGAAGATTCTCTAAGCCAATGTTTTGGTTTTTGCCAGGAGAAAGGCTGACATTTTAAAAACATCTGGCTGCCTGTAATTAACTAGGGTGGAAGACAAGTTAAATATTTAAAGATTAAAATGCTTACATTCATTCTTCTACCTCCTCCCAACTACCCTTTAGTTTCACCTCCATCTCCCCGCTAAGTTCAGGGTACAGGGCTGTTGGCTCCCAAGATCCATCTTCACCCTTGCGAAAGATGTCAGTGAATTGAAGCTGCACCAGCTGCCTGGCTGCACTCTTCTGGATCCAAGGGTTAATGACTGAGTTCATACAAGAATGAAAATACCATCTTTTCAATCGTTCATAAAATCTTTGCCCTCTGAATGTATGTCTTCAGCTTTATTCCCCTAAAGAAGTCTAAGCAGTGAGTAACTGCAGAGAGGAAAAAACATTTTGTTCAGAAACCAATGAATGTTCTCAGTGATTAGTTGTAACCACTACAGGGGCAAAAGTCCCCTGCAAAAAATCATGAAGATTTTGTAGAGGGCTGTAACAGAGATCAGATGCCGGTCCTCTCCAATTTCCCTCTCTTTGCTTGAGAACAAATGGAGAAGCTTAAAATCATCTATTCTAGTCCCTTCATTTTACAGACGAAGAAACCCAAATTAAACAATTTGCCCAAGGTCATACGAGTTGAATAGTACATGTGGGTGTTTGTTGCTGAAGAAAAAAAACAGTAGATTATATAGACTTGCTTTAAATTATTTTAAAACTTGCTTTGAGCTGACAAATCTGTAAACTTAATTGGACAAAAAATTAAAAATATGTACTTTAGCTGAAAAATGAAAGAGATTTAGTTTTCAGATGGCAGAAAATTATCAAATCATTGCTTTTAAATGTTTAGTAGAGATATTTTCTACATTTACTGCTTGGGAAGAATTAAGATTGTCAAACTAAAACACACAACAATGAAAATTACTAAATTGAGTGACAAATCAAAAGCGATCCAGAGACCTTGGATGTAAACATTCCTTAACGGTATCCAATTTTTTCTTCTCATCCTAGTAATTTTGCCAGGTTGATCTTAACTTTTCTGAAGTAGAAAATGCCTTCCCATCCCTTTCACACACCTATTCTGCTTAAGATAAAAATTGGGAAACATCAAAATATAGCTCCTCTAGCAATGGCAGACACTAACGAAATTTAAATTTTTAGTTTATAAACCAAGTCTCTTTTAAGTTTGCCTATGAACAAACAGTTCACTAGGGTTTGAGTAGCTAACAAATTGCTTGACTGGCTACCGTAATAAAGATGACTAATCCTAAGATGTTATTAAGTAAATAACCAGGAAAAATGAAGATAAATCTTACACATCTAACCACCTTAACAACACCTTTTCCTGTTCATTCTCAATATGCCAGGGGTACTGTCCATAAAGAAACCTTTAAAGGTAACTTTTGAAAGTCTAATGGCAGTTGCATGAGGCCCATGTCTTCATCTGTCCAAAATTCTTAAAGCAAAAATACGAAATTACTGGATTAGTATGTCATGGAATGAGGGCAGCATAGGTGGACCCGATGACTTTCTCAAGGTACTCACTAGTTTCAGTTTTGTAATATTTCCTGATCCTTTATTTTCTCACCTTCCCCCACCAAGCCAACAAAGGATCCATTTCCTTCTCTGATAGTTAAAGACCCAGCCTCTGCTGAGACACAGAGAAACCACTTCTATTTAACTACCAGTCAAATCTGGCTATTCTATAGAGTTTATCGGTCTCCCTAACTTGACTGACACCAAATAGTATGAAACTCTTGCTTGTTTTAATTTCTTTACCTTCACAGAGGGGCAGCTAGGTGGCACAGGGATAGAGAGCTGGGCCTAGAGTCAGGAACACTCATCTTAGTGAGTTCAAATCCAGCCTTAGACACATACTAGCTGTGTGACCTCTGGGCAAATCACTGAACCCTGTTTGCCCCAGTTCCTCATCTGTAAAATGATCTGAAGATATTGCAAACCACTCCAGTATCTTTGTCAAGAAAACCAAACCTGGGGTCACGAAGAGTCAGATGTGACTGAAAAATTACTCAACATCAAGAACCGCCATGGAGGCGTTTCTTATTGTCTACAACTAAATTGTTTTCTTCTTCACTGCTCCAAACCTCTGCTGTTTAAATCTGGGGGAACAAGGTAGGGTGAAAAGGGAATGTTATGTTACAAAAATTTTTAAACAATAAACACCATACATACCCTGACCCCATGGGGCTTACAGAATAGATAAGTAATGGAATAACAAAACAAATGCTGACATTTTGGTTACAAGTAACAGAGACGACACTCAATATTTGTAATTTCTTAAAAGTTGTACAATTGTTATTTCCTTATGGTCTCATTTTTTCTCTTATTGATCCTTTGGAGTTAAGTTTGAGCTCCCCCTACAAGGTTTCTAAATTCATTAAGCCACTTTTTGAAAGCAACCTGCCATTTCCTGGTGTCAAATGAAGTAAATGTTTAGATCAGTTGTCTCAAATCTGTTATGTTTCACCTTTGTAGCACCACTTGCTACAACCTAACCTTTTTCTCTAAAGCCTTGTTCAATCTAGTTAAATCTATGGTATCAAAGGAAGAAAGGACTGCAATATACGTGGTCTAGAAGCAGCCTTTTCTCAGACATCTGCTGTGAGATTTCTAAAGGTGGCTTATTGTTGACTGCAATTACTTTTGGATGAACTCATTTTCCAGTAAAAAGAGGTGCAAACTTAAAAAACTAATAAAGACTGTATAGGGTTAGCAGCAGTCCAAGGGCTCAGATGCTTGCCACATTTTTCACATTTAAAGGGTTTCTCTCTCCGGAAGGAATTATCTTATATAAGATAAAGTATCAACTTCAACACCCATCTCAAATTTCTCTCTCTCTGTATATATTCACCTAGCAGGTTCCCTTAATTCATTTATCAAAATATATAAGTACACTACACATCTAGATGTTTTGCATATTTATTTCCTGGATTCTAGCTTTCTGCCTGACTGGAAGCAAAACACAACTTCAAATTACTAGCAAATTGAAGATTTTCTTTTCCTTCTTCCTAGTAGAACTGAAACAAAACATAAAACAAAACCCTTCAAAGAATTTCACAGGGTCAACTCATAGACAACCTTATTGAGCATTTAACTATATGGTGCTTTAAAGGGATAAAATGACTAGATGGTTACTCCGGAATTACACTGGTGCTGAAAGGAAGCCCTACCTTTTACAACACCATTACATTATGTCATATTTGATAAACTGATATCCCAAGTCATTGTTTTAGTCAGTGGCTAAGGTCAGCAATACCTTTAGAAAAAGCATCTCTCCATGTGGCTCTTCTTCCACTTAATGAGTTTTGTCATATCTTGGGCCAATGCTGAGCCAGTGGGACAAATCCAAATTAGTGAGAAGTCTCAACAAAATGGAAATTAACTGGGCTCCATTATAATAATACTTAATTTTTGAAGATGAAGGTATAGTTATGTAGCTGAAAAGACCAACGTGAGAATTATAAAGTCCTTCCTACACTGTCCAGCTGAAATTTCTGAACAACTTGTTACTGTTTTTGCTGTGGCCTCCTAGAATACAGGATGATCCAAAGTCTTTGCTCAAAAAAAAACAAAAGGAAAAACAACTCCAAACCTTCTGGATTATCAGTTTGGTCTGTGAATTGTTGCCCATCTATCCACAGTTACGCCACACTTCAGGAGGCTCTACTTCAGTGGATTCTTAAAGTATCTCTTCTTTCCCCTTTTCCTGAATCCTTGACTTCAGGTATTCTGTGAAACTGCCACCTAGGTATCCTGTTTTTCGATGTCCAGATCAGCTGTGTTAAGCATTACTTTTTACTAATATAATGCAGACATTCATGGACTTGGTTAATGATGATCTGGTCCTGTTAAACTCAGGTTCAGAACAAGATTGCCCACAGATGTCACTAATAACCCAGCTCGAGCAACTGGTCCAGGTTACAGAGCCACAACAGATGTTAGAAAAAGCAGCTCTATAGAGATTCAATTTATTTGGTGCCTGACTTTCAGCTTCTTATAAAACCCTGCTATCTTTTGCAATTTTAGTTTCCAACTTGTTGGTTGTGTTCAGTGAATTCTTGGACAATGTGAAGTCTTGTAGAATTCAGTGATAGCTTTCAGTTGTTTCTCCAGTTAAGATTTTCATGCTGTGTGTACGGTTTCCATGCTGCAGTTTTGTACATCTTGGCAAATGTGTACTATGAAGATTGGACGGAACAGTCCATTTATGTCATTTTCCATGCCCAGTTAAAGGGCAACCATCAACAGCTCTACATGCTCTTGATGACTTTTTCCATAACCTATGATGAAACTTGTGATTTATTGACAGGGAAGTGTCTGCCTGCTAGTTTTTTGCTCCCTATTTGTACTCTGAAGCATGGCTAGCTCAAAAAGGCTTAATAACAATGAATATGTGATTTCGTTCTTCCAAAAGGTTGAACAATTAAGACAACTCTTGGAATGGATCTGCTCCTGGGCAATAAAGGAAGCTGAAGGTTGCTGAAGTAGGAACCTTATGGAGAAATGACTACTCTATTTCAGAATTTGTGATAACAGAAGGGGAAATTAAGGCATAAACTCTCCAAAGAATAGAAAGGTTAGGTGGGATCTCATGGTCTAAAATTCTAGAGAGGAAGTCAGTTCCCAAGTATTAGATCCTAAAGACATCAACAATTCCAGTGAGGAAGAAAAGGGGAACTGGTTTAAAGAGAATGATGTGGATACACATCAACAAATTAATTTTTGGAAAGGATATGTATAGAAGGTGGAACCAAAAGCAGAAAAAGGATACTAACATTCTTATAAGAACAGTGTTAAGAATCCTAAAGTTCAGAATAAGCTTAATTTGTTGATGCATACTAAGGACAAAAGAAAAAAAAGTTTTGCATTTGTTTACTATGATGAGAAGAGGGGAAGGACCAAAGGGACAGGACCACAACAACAAATCTATGGAGATGATAAAGAGAAGGCAGATTTAATTCTTATTTTGTTGGTTTTCTTGGCCAAAAACAATCCTTGTACAAGAATAGATGAATCAAAAAATGGTTAACAGAAAGTTAAAATCCAAAATAGGGAGAGAGTGAGAACACCCAGTTATTCTTCTTGAGTTCAAGTCACCAGGTCTAGATAACCTAGGTCCTAGGGTATTGAAAGAGACAGAAGATGTGATTACTGGGCCATTTTTAGTTATTTCTGAAAGATCACAAAGAGCAGATTTGTCCCCATTTTCCAGAAGGAAAGAAAAGGAGGGAGATCTGCAAGGTATAAGCTGGTGAACTAACCCAATTCCTGACAAAATTTTATCACATAATCCAGAAAAGAGGAAATGATCACTAAGTTATTATGATTCCACCAAGAATAGGTCATGCTAAATATGCTAGTAAGGTAGCTTTGCTTACCTGTTTTCAGGAATATACTAAACTGCTGGATGAATGAAATACTATATAGTTTATCTAGATTTGCAGAACATATGATGAATCCTCTCATGCTAACCTTGTGGTGAAGATAGAAAGATACAGACTAGTTAATGATACAGTTAGGTGAATTCAGAACTGGTTGAATGACCAGACCCAAAGAATAGTTATTAATGGGTCACTGCTGAGGAAAAGGAAGTCTCTAGAAGTGCCCCACAGATCCATTCTTAGCCTTATGTTATTTTTCTTTTATTTTTATTGACTTGAATAGAGGGCAAAGGTAGCACACTTGCCAAATTTTTAAATGACACAAAGTTGGGAGTTGGCTAACTTAGTAGTAATAATCAGGATGCAACAAAATATTTCTACAAAGCTATTATGATAAGCCAAATGTATTAAGGACAGGGACTGGCACTGCTGGTGACTAACTTCCTCTAGCAATGTGGATTGATACTGTTATCTGCAATTTATAGGCAACTACCTAGAGCACTGAGAAGTTAAGTGACTTGCCCATACAACCAGTATGTGTCAGAGGCAGGACTTGAACCTAGATATTCCTGGCCAAGGCCAACTTTCTATCCATCATGTCACACTGCCTCTCATAAATCTACTAAAAAATTTAATAGAGGTAAATATAAAGTCTTACAATTGGGTTGAAAAAAATTAGCTTGACAAGCACAAGGTGAGAAAAATGTGACTTAGATGATAATTTGTCTGAAAAAGATATGGGGTTGTAAAGAACTGAAAGTTAATATGATCGGCAGTGTGACACAGCAATAGAAAAGCTGATACAATCTCAGGCTTCAGTTAGAAGCACAGCATCCAGTACACAGGTGATGGTCCTACTTGTCTGATCACATCTGGCACCCTATTGGCCATGTTGTGCAGGAGCTAACATGAGAGAATTATGGCTAGCATCTTACCACTGATAGCCACCAAAGGGAGTCAAAGTCATTGTTTCAATTAACTTCTTAAAGGTGATAAAAACGATGCCTCTGAAATCTTGTGGTACTTAGCCAATACTTTATATATTTAAAAAGTTTTTAAGTAGGCATGTAAGCAGGGCCTTCCTTCTATGCTTAAAGAGCTCGAGGAGAAGAGCATTCAACAAGAGTTTTAGAATTTTACATGGCAACAAATGGTGGTTTCTGCAGAAGTTAGGCTGGGTTATTCTACTTTAGCAGGGCTCCTGCTTCAGTGTGGGAGCCCTGGTAAGAAGTCAGTGAGTAATTATTTAGCAAGGAACAAAATAAGTCATCAGACAATAATCCCCCATCAGTTCTTACTAAGGCTATTAGGTAGGAGATCAGTTCCTTAGAATCTTGTTGGGGAGATAAGATTTACTACATTCATGAGACAATTAAAAGACAGTAAACAATCAAAAGCTAAATTGTATATAAGACTACGGGAACACTACAGCACTATAGGAGTTCAGAAAAGGGAGAGAAGTATTGTCATTTCTATAGAACTTCTCTGTGATGAGGATGGAGTCAACTACACTCCTATGGAGAGCTAAGAGTTGAGTCATCCATACATACTCTTCAGGAAGAGATAGAAGTCTTTGGTTTGGTTTTGATCTGCATAGCCTTAGATCTCTTCAGCTTTGGCATCCCACCTTTGATTCCCTACGTTTTAGTTTTAGCAGCATGTCCCAGCCCAGGATCCTACAAGTATCCTTCTATGGGTCATGATGTACAAAAAGATGTTGGGCAAGCATTGCTTGCTTTGCAGACAAAATAATGCCTCAATCTCAGTTTAAGCCAATTAATCAACAAGTATCCATTAAGCACTTACTATGTGCCAGGCACTATGCTAGGCACTGGGGATACAAATCTCAAGCTTGGTGGATTTAAATGATTACACTGGTGGCTGCAGACAGGGATCCCTTGTATTAACAAGTTTGACTAGCTTCTTATGAGTGTCCTCATTCCCAAAAAGTCTGATGTTTATTTTAATGTGTGCATGTATTCTTAAGTAAGATCATCTATCTGACTAACTTTTCTTGCAGAAGGTTACGTTGGAGAAATGCCCACAGATTAGACTGACAAAGGCAGGACTACTTTTTGATGTACTTTTTAAGTGTGATTTGATTATATATTAGAGACTAATTATTTTTCCCATGGGCACACATTTTTGACATTATATGGAAGTAATGGGAAATTTCACTTTATACACAGCTTTTCAGGAATGCACCAAATGCATCTAGTGAGGTGGAGCTGTAATCAGAGGCTCTCTCTCTATTATGAATTCTGTGATGCAGCGTAAGAGTTGAACTCCGGGTAAAGGCTTTTCCACACTTATTACACTTATATGGTTTTTCTCTGGTATGAATTCTCCTATGAAGAATAAGGTATGAATTCCGGTTGAAAGCTTTGCCACATTCATTACATTCATAGGGCTTCTCTCCAGTGTGGATTCTCTGATGTTTGGTAAGGTCTGAGCTCTGACTAAAAGCTTTGCCACATTCATTACATTCATAAGGTTTTTCTCCAGAGTGGATTCTCTGATGTAGTATAAGATTTGAGCTATGACTAAAAGCTTTCCCACACTCATTACATTCATGGGGTTTCTCTCCAGTGTGGATTCTCTGATGAAGAATGAGGTTTGAGTTAAGACTGAAGGCTTTCCCACACTCATTACATTCATAGGGCTTCTCTCCAGTGTGAATTATCCGATGTCGAATAAGACTGGAACTCCTTGTAAAGCATTTGCCACATTCATCACATTTATGGGACTTTGTTCCTGTAGGAACTTCTTCCTGTGTGATAAGGTTAGAACTCAGACTGAAACTTCTCCCCAGTCCCTTGCCTTTCTCTCGATGGCCTCGTTCTGCTGTGGGTGCTTTCTTATCCTTGACTGTCACCTGTCTAAACTCTGTCTTTTCTAGTCTTAATTTCTCCTCTAAGTTTCTCTGTTGCCTTTCTAACCTGCTTTCCTTTTCCTGTTCACATGTTGCTCCAAATTCTTTTTGGAATCTTCCAGATATTTCCCCATGAGATCCTGTTGCTTCTGAAATCTCTTCCTTTGAAGTCGACTCCTCATTGGTTGTCCTGCTTCCACAACCTGACAAACAGAAAATACAAATATCATCCATTTCTTTCGTTGAAAAAAAATAGAAGTGGTCAATAAGCAAGTGATGTTGTTTCCTAGGAAAACATGGCTACGTCTGCAAAGTAGCTTCACAAGGGAAGTAACTGACAAGGCCTAAGAAGGCAAAGCATCAACGGACAATCAGGAGAAGTAATTTTTAGAGGTGTTAAAGGGAAAGTTAAGTCAGCAGAGATGAGCTGCATGGATAATAAAACAAATTAAGACAGATGGACAGAAAGGGAAGAGGGAGAAAGACAAAGATTGGGTGATAAAAACAGGTAACTCATGAGAATGAGCAAGAGGAACAGGGCCCATTGGGTGAAGTTTGTATGTGGAGGGCAAGGGAGATGGCAAGAAGAAAAAAATGTCAATATGGAAAAAACAGAATAAAAGAAATGAGTAGGAGAAAGGAGGTTAGGAGCTGGAGTAAAGAAAAGGATAACAGTAAGCTGAAACTCCAATTGCCTTTCCTAAAATATTAATTCCTACAGTTAACCCAAAAATACCATGAATATATGTGTGTACATATATATATAAATATATAAACATATATATATTTACATATACATATCCATATAAGTCATTTGCTTAAACAACATTCTATTTTGTTTAATCAAATGAAATAATGTATATACAACACTTTGTAAGCATAAAGTAGTATATAAATGTAAATCATTACTTAATAAGATATAGAAGTTTCCAAAAAAGAACATCTCTCCTTTCTGTGAGGGCATTCTCTCGGTATGATGGCAATTAAGAAGCAGGACAAGAAGTTTCAAAGAGGCCAGATAGACCTTTGCCTGAAGAAACTCAAAGCATTTTCTCCATACCTATGATTTCTAACTAAAAAAGCAGTGACTGTTAGAATAAAGAGACAGAGGAGAGGAGCAAAATTAACACCTTCTCTGATGATCTACTGAGAATAACGTAGATCAAAGGGCAAACAGGATATAAGCCTTGAAGTCTTACCTTTCATGGTAAGATAACATACACAAACAAAGGTGCTCATGAGCATGGTTTAATTATAGCTCAGTTTAGCAATAAATATATTTATTCCTAGGAATGTTTTTATTTATACTTTGCTCTAAAACTTCTACATTGTTTTAAGCCAAAATCAGTTGTTTGCTCTCTTGATAAAAATGTCTATTTTTATAGGAAAAGTGAAAATAGATCATTTCTTAAATCACTGCTCTTCAGTTACACAGTAGGAAGCTAGGTGGCATGGTGGACCTTTGTTCACTGGCACTACAATAAAGAAAATTGGAGTTCAAATCCAACCTCAGACACCTGGTAGCTGTGTGATCCTGGGCAAGTTACTTAATTTAGTTTCCTCAATTGTAAAATGGATGTAATCAGCATTTACCTCACAGGGTTGTTGTAAGGATCAAATGAGATATTTTAAAGTGCTTGGCACATGGTATTTAATAAATTCTTGTTTCCTTCTAGAAGCTTAAGTACTGGAACTAGGCAACCCTAAGTAGGTATAGTCACCTAGCAGCAACTTATTGTGTTTCAGGCATAGTGTTTAGAAGAAATTAATTATCACAGAGACTTAATTCAGTGACCAAAATATCATAAAGGCCAAACAAAACGAACAGGAAGTTAAGCCTATTTTTACTTCCTCCCTTTCCCCGATTCCCTTCCCCTCTTCTATGGTAGTGGAAATCTTAGCGTTTGGCTTCCATTGCATGTTATTTCTTTGAGATATTACCTCGCAGGAACATAAAACTATAGAAAATTAATTGTAAACACTTTAAATAAATTAACATTTTCTGTTGGTCTGGTAAAACATTTTAAATGTAAGACTGTAGAAAAGGTACAACAGGAGAGGAAACAGATGAAGTCTCTCTAACAGGTTTTTTCCTCTGGACCCATAGCTCTTAGTAGGTAATCACATAAAGTCTGGAAATCCTGGTCACAAAGAAGGAAATGGGGAATATTTATGGAATTACACAGCACTGTTCTAGAAAACCATTCAGTGGGAGTGAATTAACCACAGAATATGTGTTAAAGTGAGAGGACCCTCCATAAAGTTCAGTGATATGCTTCCAGGGGACTAACAGGTATTTTGGTTCAAAAGGATAATTATTTATCTGCTTGTTTCCTAAGAGACAAAGAAAGGTCCTCAGTAATAATGTCCAATGAAGCAGGTGGAGGGTCATCTCCAGGTATCTGGAGGGATGAAGATAAGGCCACAAAACACAAGGAAGTTCTCTTTTTCCATTTTTACAGAGTGAACAAATGTTTTTGTGACGTTGGAACAGGTAGTTGAAACATCCTGCTTCTGAAAACAAACTCAAATGCTCTCATCTATTGACAAGCCCTCTTAGCCATTTCTCTGCTCAACACTCCACAACTAACAAACCAGGAGGCAAAGAAATCTTATTAGACAAGGATCTCCCTTTACACCTCCATTAGTTCTTACCTTGGGAAAACACGTTCCCATAATTCTCCGGTCTGTTGTCTCTACAGAGGTTCCTCCGAGCCAGGTTCTGACATCCCCATTCCTCCAGGATGAGAGACACAGCCATGTCCTCAATTTTTACCAATGCCTGAAACAATATGAGATTCTCATTCACAGTTTTCAACACATCTAGTGCTAACCTATGGGGTAGAGCCAAATGAATTAAGATTAAGAGAAAACAGTGAGTACTATAAAGGATCCTAAATGGGTATGGGCTTTTGGATGGGAAGAAAGGACAGATAGCAATTAAGACACAGGAAGTTAGCCTAATTTGAGTAGTAAGACACTGAAAATGAGTATGGAAGGTAGGATCTACAGAAGAAACTTTCAGAAGAATATGAAAACAAAGGTCTTAGTGAAGACAGAGGAAGCCTACAACTCACCTGAGAATCTGCTGTGAATAATGCCTGGTCTCTAGGACTTCTCTCATGGGAAACAGGAACATGGGAAGCAGGATAAGCTGGGGAAGAAAGGAGCTGTGAGACTGATGCTGTCTTAAACCCCCCCTTGAATGTAGAATACAAGATGACTCTATCCCCCTACTTTTAACCTCCACCCCTCACCTATGGCTAAGAACAATAACTCAAAAGAACGTAGAACTGATGTGACTGCTGCCTACTCATCCTTCAGTTTCAGGTAGTAAAATTCCAAAGGCGATTAATGGCATTTTAGAGCTGGAGCAGACCTGAAAGATAAACCAGTCCAACAACTTCATTCTAAAGAAGGACTGGGGCTCAGACAAGTTAAAGTGATTTGCCCCAAGTGTGACTTCCAGTTGGTCTTTTACTGTCACAGGCTACTCTTGATTTCTAAGAGTCACAACATGCAGAAGTAGATAACTTTGAATCCACGTACTGGGTCTGACCTGTGGCTCAATTTCATCCAGGCCAAGGGCAAGGACCAGAGGACTTGGTCATAACTGGGAAAATAAAAAGTGGCTTTAAAAATGCCTTAAGCAGTAGTAGTCTAAAAGAGAGTGATGCTCCTGTGTGAGAGTCTATGTATCTGCTTTTCCAATTTTATCTCTGTCTACCTGTCTGGCTTCTTTTCTTCCCAATGATTCTCTCCATTGCCTGATCATAATAAACATGCATTTTGAGAAAACACACAGGTTGAATGTTTAGACAGTGACAAATTTTGACAGAAGTGGGATATTTTATTACAAAATGTGGTAAGATCACAGTGAATTAATAGGCATCCGTGATGAGTTGGTCATGACTACACTAATTGTACTATGTATAAAAAGGAAGAAATTCAAAACAGAAGAATAACTTCTCATGTTGAGGAAACATAAGTAGATCTTAGAAGTTATTGTAAAACTGAAAATGTTCTAAGTGCAAAGAAACTGGAGATAAGAAATGGAAAGTGAATCATTAATAGAACTGAACCACTGTAAATTGTACACTGAAGTACAGCACCTCAGCCTGGTGAATCCACCAACACAAAGAGCATCATTGTCCAGGTCTTTTGATAACACTCTTCAGTGTCATTCCTCTATTTCCACAGGAATAAAATCTTGTTCCTTACCACTCTGTTGCAAAAGACTTGGCTTTCTTGTTACATGCTTGATCTGGGGTGTCCGATGCTGGAATTCAAAGCTTGAAGACCCATGTGCTGCTCCCAGTGGTACCATCTCCCGGGACAGCATTTCATGTCCATGTACACGGACTGGTACCTGAAGACAAGAAAGCTGGGCTTATTAGGGAATCACTGAGGTAATGAGATTTAAAACTTCAGAGAAAAGACAAAAATCATCCCCTCCAAACACAGGACATAGAATTTAAAAGTCAAGAAAACAGGACAAAATGGGATACCTAGCATTCAACAGAGGAACTAGCTCCAATTTTAACTCAGTAAAACCTTTAACAAAGCAACTTCCCACCCCAATGTCATGCTGAATTCCCTTACTCCAGTTTCAAGGCCTACACTCTGCTCACCCAATGTATGTTTCGTTTCTCCTTTCCCACCTGCTGTCCTGATAAATCAAGCTCAAGATCCTCCAACAGTGTCACTGCTTCCTCTCCACAATCAGGACGGTACTCCTGCAACCAGCTCTGGATCTCTCTGGGCAAGACAGCCAAGAACTGCTCCAACACCAGTAGTTCCAGGATCTGCTCTTTTGTATTCATCTCAGGCCTTAGCCATTGATGGCAAAGTTCTCTGAGGCGACCAAGGGCCTCTCGAGGCCCAGAAGTATCCTGGTAGCAGAACTGCCTGAAGCGTTGGCGGAAAATCTCCGGATCAGAAGGGCTATTACTTCTTTGAACGCTAGAATCCTGGCCCCAGAGGTGTTCCTCTTCATCTTCCTCTTCCACCTTTACAATCACAAGTCCCTCTTTATCTTGTATAGCCTGGGGGGTCATGACTGCAGCGTCCCTAGATTCTGCAGTCATCATTCAGGTTCAGAGTTGATCTCACTCTGATGGAATCTGTGAGGCAGACTGACACTGGAGATATCTGAGGGTTTTTTTTTCCTTGCACTGCTCCTGAATTACAAAAAATTCTTATTAAAAAACAAAAGGTAAAATGACTTATGTTTCTAGGGCATCTAACATTTGCCCACCTTCACCAAAGGAATTCACTGAGGGCAACAACTCTGATTAGTAATAAAACTGACAAGCAATTGTGACATTAATGTCTAACTTTATTTCTTTAGGTTTATCACAATGATATTTACCTGGGGCAGGCTAGAAGGCCTACCTCAAAGCCAAGAAAAACTGAATTCAACTCCTGCCTATTCAGGTGGTGAGACTGTGGGCATGTCACTAAACAACCTGAGGGTTCCTAGGCAACTGTCTAAGTCTCCAAGTTACAGAACAGCTGCTGATCTGCATGGGTAGAGGAAGCTTCCTCCTAGAGAGCTCCTACAGCAATTAAATCACCAGTCTGGTAGTCCTCCTCCTCATTTTCCCTCCTTCCCCTACAGATTTTTCCTGCAGTTTTTGCTGCCAATAAGTGAGGAACAGTGCATTCTTTATGTGAACTCTGGTCTGAGAAACAAGGCACATGCTTTAATCTGAGATCCATAGTAGAACCATGAATTTTCTACTTCATAGCTTTTAAAAACTGAAAAATAGAACATTTATTAAAACATAAAACATTAACAGAAAAGAATACACATATCTCTACTTTTTAAGAAACCTGAAAAAATGTGGTATCTTTCTCACCTAAAATGAACTGTTATGATTCCTATTCCAATGCTAAACATGCACAGAGTTGATAAAAATGTTCTTTTGTAATTCATCCTACTTCTTTTAATTTAGATCTAAATCTCTTTCAAGGGTATGGTTCTAGGCATCAGACTAGGCAACAAAAACCCTTATAGCAACCCACAGCAGCAGGCCCTGCAGGCTACTAACATAATTCTCTTTAAGCTTTAGCAGCTTCCTTTTTCTCCCTCAAAGTTCTTCTTTTATTTCTTTTCAAAGACAGAAGTAAGAAGAGAATGAAATGAGAGACACATGATCTTTTTATATAGACAACATGAATCCCAATCAGCAAGGATTAACTGTTCACTCTCTACTCAAAAAGAGGTTCCCCTCCTCCCAAGCTTCAGGTATTGTTTGAAATTTGGTAGTTCCTCACCTTGATTCTCTTATTTGTTAATGACACTATTCTTTTAGTCACCCAGGACCAAAACCTAGGAATTATATTTGATTCACCCTTCCATCCACCTAATATTCTTTGTTCTTCTGGAGTCAGTAAAGGTAACATCGGGTAGATATTGTTGAAAAAGGAATTATGGGAACGGAGAGTAGTTGTTAAGAGGTGACATAACTCCATTTTGTCCTGTATTTGCCTTTTTTTTTTTTACCATGCGGGACACCTGTCTCCTATAATACCTCTTTTCCCCCTGTTTTTATAAATACAGAAGAAAACTTGGAGGACTTTGGGAATTTAAGGAAGTTGTCCTCCTCTTCTTTCTCCTACCAGATAAAGTAACAGTATAGCTTCCTTGGGTCTAGTGTAAATGACTATGCTAACAAGGACGTATTTTTTTTTTCCTTTGTAACAAGAGATAAGAATCCTCTTTTGTACCTTGTAAAGTACCTTTACCCCATCTAAGTGATCTATCTGCTCAGGAAGAATCACATCTTCTCTTTTGTTAATCTCTCAGGCTGAGTAGAAGAGGATATATAAATGTCATCTGTTAAATTATCAGACACATTTCCATCAATTGCTAGTGGGATGTGTTACACTGAGTGAAATACCCCGCAGTAAAACGTTTCTCTGATTCCTGCTAGTTTATTGGAATTAGCTAGTTAAACAGATAAGAAAATTCATGCAACAACAGATACCACATCTTGTACAGTGTGAAGGCCAGACAATTATTTCTTCACAAAGTCTCTAAAATCTGTTTCCTTCCATTCCTTTGGGCCTTAAGACTAATCTTCCTAAGAAACAGAGACTTTCATCATGTTACTACTCCCCTGCTTAACAATCTTCCAATAGCTTCCACAGTCTAAATGTAAACTCCTTAGCTTTGTATTCAAGGTCCCCAAACAAATATCTCTCACAAACTTTATCAACCAGCCAGAACCTTGTCAAAACAATCTATCTGCTCACTCTTTTCCTGAACATATATATGCCTTGTGTTTTCTTGCCTTCAGTAAACCTTTGCTCATCCTTCAAAGCCAAGGTCAAATCATTCCTTTCAGCCCACAATAATCTTTCTTCATGGAATTGTAACAGTAATTATTTCTTTATTACTGGGAGGCAGTGTTCTGTAGTTGAAGAAGAGTTGCACTTGGAATCAGGGGAACTAGGTTCCAATCCTACCTCAAGATACTTACTAGCTATGTGACCCTACAGGAAATCATTTAAGTTCTGAGAGTTATAGTTTTCTCGTTTATAAAACAGGCTACTTACTTTACAGAATTGTAAAAAGCACTTTTTAAATCTTAAAATGCCACATAAATGGGATTTATTATTGAAAACATTTAGTGGTAAAATATTTTTTTCTCTTTAAATCATATTTGTGACTTCATACATACATACATAGAACTTCTAGTGAAGAAACTCCTACCACTGATTCAGATGATCACCTGTCCCACATCTCTTCTTAGAGATTTGTCTGGGGCCCTGAGAAGGAGAGATTTGGAGACCTGTCCTATCACCAGTATTTATCTTAGGTGAGTAGCAGGCACCTCTGTATCCACTACTCCTACAGCTGCCTTTTAAATTAATCATATTCTCTTACAAGATTATTTACTTTTCTTGTCTATTTTATTTACTATGACTTGTCTCTCCAACTAGATTCTATGCTTAGGGTGGAGGTGGGATGGGAAACCTTTTAAAATTAAATTAAAAAAAGTTATTAAAGACCTTTTATGCATCAAGCACTATACTGGTGATGGAGATACAATGACTAAATAAGGCAGATTCTACCTTCAATGAGTTTTAATCTAAAAGGGGAAAAAGGACATAAAAACCAAAGTACAGTATAAAATAGAGGTACAAGGCAGCACAAGATATTTAGAGGAATATTGAGCTTGGGTCAGAGTAGTGAAGGATGGCAGGAAAACATAACAACGGGGTCACAAAAGTAATGATTTTAAAAGGCAAAGGATATCAGGGGTGGTGGTGGTGAAGGCATCCATTCTAGGCATAGGGGAGTGCATGAATAGAAACCCTTCAGCAAGGAAAGGGAAGAAACTAGGAATGGCGGAGGGAAGTGCTTTGCTGGAATACTGAGTATACAAAGGGGATGAGGGGTAGTATGAGATCAAGTTATAAAGATAAACTGGTGCCAAACTCTGGGTGGCTTTGAATGCCAGAACAAGGAGTTTATATTTTATTTAAAAAGACAATGGGGATCCACAAAAGGGTGTATACATTGCGTATATGTAGAGGAATCAGTTCTGAAACAATGCTTTAGTAAGATTACTTGAGAAACAGCATAAAGGATGAATTGGTTAGGCTAACTATTTATGAAGATGAGAAAATGAAATGGGCCTAAACCTGAGAGATTAAAGTTAGAATAGTAAGGAGAACAGAAAAGAGTTACTGAGGAGACAGTCCTACTGACTAGACTTTTGGACTCAGTCAGGAAGATCTGGGATTCAAAATTACCCATAATATTACTTAAGTGAAACCTGGACAAGTCACTTAAATTAACCCCTTTGTGCTTCCATTTTCTTATTAGTAAAACAGGATGATTAATGCCTATAGTACTTACCTCTCAAAGATGTAATGAGGCTGAAATTAGATAATGTGTATCAAATGCTTCTAAGTTCTATAAATGTCAGTTACCACAGGCTGCCTCTCAATATATATTCCTAACCTTGGCATTTAAAGCTCTTTATCATCTGACTCCAGCCTACTTTTCCTAATTTAATATTATTCTCCAGCATACATGGTTCTTAATTTCCAGTCAGAAGCCTTTCCTGATTCTCTTTAGTTGTTACTCCTTTCCCCCCCCTCAAATTATTTTGCATTTATTTATCAGTTTATGGGTTACATATTCTCTCCCTTCCCTAGTTCCCTCTTTCCCTTCTTTTCTCTCCAAGTTCCTTGATGGATGGTTGGGACCTTTTTCTCCCCTTCCATTTTAATTTTTGCATCCCCAGTGCCTAAGGACAGTAGTCTGCATAGAGTAGGCCTTAATACATATTTGTTAAATTGACTTCAAAGAAATGAGGGTTAGCAATATTAAATGACAGAGAAATCAAGTAGGATGAGGATTTTAAAAGGCCATTTTATTTGCCTACATGGATCTCATTAATGACAGGGTAGAATAGTAGGAACAGAAAAGAGATTATTAGAGAAGGGGAAGGACAGGCCATGAATACAGGCTATTCTTTCTAGAAATCTGGCAATGAAGGCAAGGAGCAATTGAAAGACAGCTTGAGTATGCTAGAGGGGGTATACGTATCCCGTCCACATGCATAGCTGATACCGCAAGCAGGCACTTAATAAATATTTCCCAATTGCTTCATGATATTTCTACAGGGAGACAATGCGTACATATATAAGTATTTACTAAATAAACACAAGGTAAAGGCTATGTGAGAGGAGCAAAGTGGGCAGGGGAAAGGAAGCTTTGCTTTAAACTTTCTAGGTAACTAAGTTGATTTAGTTGATTTGAAGAACAAGATGCCTACACCTACTCCTTTTAGAGAATATTTTAAACAAATATAAACTCCTGCAAAATAAATACATATATGCATATGATTTTATAAATAAAATAGTTATCTCTAATCTATTCTAAAAAATCCACAAAGAAATTACCGAAATACAATGATCTGGCATTTCACACCTGGAAGAGTAATTGATGAAGTAATCGACCACTTTTGCAAATTTGAAGATTTCACTCTGTACAACATTTTTCAGTTCATTTATAATATATGCAAATAAAAATGGAAGACAACAGGGTACAGCAGGCAGGACAATGATCTGTCAGGAAACCAAGTAGTTCTAGTGCTTCGAGTTGGTGTGACCTTGAGCAATTCAATTCAATAAATATTTACTGAATGTCTACCAAGCTCCAGGCACAGACTCAAGTATTTGGGGATACAAATAAGAAGACTGAATCTTCGCTCAGAATTTACTGTCTAGTGGGGAGTTAACTCCACGAGCCTCAATTTTCCCATCTGTAAAAAGAAGGAATTAGAATGAATAGCCTCTAAGGTCCCAAAGAACTCCTAAATTCTATGATCTATAATCCTCTCCAGGTGAGATTAGAAAGCTAAGAAACCAGCTTTCCCATAGCATTATATACAAATAACTTATTGATGAGATCTTGGCATCCCCCAAAATACTGCCTTTTCTTCTAGAAACTGTTTCTAAATGGACCAGCACAAAACTTAAAAAAAAGATAAACAGAAAATCCACCAGATTTTAAAACAGAGCCATGAAGCCATTTCACCCTGTGAATACAATGCTAATTTAACAAGAAATTCTACCCCAGGTATTAGAAGGAAAAAGCTAAGATTTAATACGAAAGCTTAATTTAACATTTAGATCCAACTCAAAGCATGTTAAAACATATAAAGAATATTTAAATCAAGAAAAAGCTAAATTCCTATTAAATTTTGAAATATGCCCAATGATCCAGAAAGGTATCTGCCAACTAAACAGTCACAATAATTAAAGTGAAAGTAGTAACCAGCAGAAAACTTTCCAGGAGAGTGAAATGATCTTTTGTATGACAAAGCCGTTTTTTCATAGATGGCTGGCAAACAGCAACCGTGCTCTGTTTTGGTTGCACTAAATTCTTCACAATTCAATCGGGCAACTGTTCGTAAACCATAATCTGCCTAGAACCGGGCTTCACAATAAATGCTTTCTTTGGTCCCAGTCCATGTAATTTCCACTTTCTATGATGAAAGTATCTTATTGTGTATTGTGGGGGTGTAGAGAAGGAGGAGATTCAGCTCAGCTGAATTCTTCACAGCTCTATTCACAAAATAATAGGTCTGGAACAGTCTTTGGAAGATCATGCAATTCAATTTCTTCATTTTACTAATGTCTTAATTTTACAGATTAGGGAAACACTGATCTAAAGAATCCAAAGTTACTCGTCCAAGGTCACACGGCTAGTTAGAGACAACACCAGAGCCAGAATCCAGATCTCTACACTCTGGGGTCTAGTGCTTTTTCTGCTAAAGTATGCAGCAACGCCCTTCGGAATACAAACAAAATTTCCAGCATAGAGACGTCAATTCAACCCTGGTCGCCCTGACCTAAAAACAAAACAAACAAAAACAAGCAAAAAAAGCCATCTACACACCTTAACGCCAAATCGCTCATTAAAATGCAGCACCGAGTTCCAAAAATCGGAACACAAAGGATGGGATTGCACCTAAGACCGCCCCACTTCACCTCTTAGGCCCAAATCACGGCGTGAACAGCCCCAAGCGGGGTAATGGCCAGCCTGGGCGCAGCAGGCGTGCCAGCTCAAGCCTCGGACACCAAACAATCCCGACGGGCTCCTTAGGACGAAGTGTCACCCGCCCTTTACACCTCAGTCCCCCCCGCCCCGGAGTCGGTGGCAGCCACGGAACCAGAAAGCCAGCGCAATAATGACAGCGAGGTCACCCCCCGGCCCACCGAGGGACCGCAGTCCGAGCCCGGACCGCTCGTCTCCGGGCTGACACCGCCCCTCCTTCCCATCCCCCACTCCCAGCTCGGGCTGCAGCCCCGAAGCGGACAAGACGCCCCCACGCCCAGCCTCAAGGACACCCCCCGCCCCACCTCCCGTGCCCGTCCGGGATCTCCCCTTTATCGTTCTCCGTCCAGGGGCATGGCGAGTCCTCCGGCTGCAGCCGGGCAGGTAGCTGCTCCGCGCACTGGGCCCGGGCCCGGCTCGGGGTGGACCCCGCGAGGCTGCAGACTCTCCGCCCTGCTCCGGGGCCCACTCGGCCGCGGCGCACCCCCACCCCCACCCCTCGGGCCCAGACTTACTCACCGCGGACCCAGAGGCAGCTCTGGGCTGGGTGACAAGGGAGGGGCGCAGACCCCTGGAAACGGGAGAGACGAGAGGAGGAAGGACGAGAACCAAGGCCCTCCGGACGCCTAGAAAGACACAATGAGTCACAAAGGGCGGAAGTAAGTCAAGGACTTAGCTTCCGGGACGGAACAGAAATTCTGGGGACTCTCTAGAAAGTCCGGAGGTCTCCACGTCTCTTTGGTCCTTTGGTTTGTCTACTTTCTATCAGTCCTTGGCCCGGGCACCTCTGCCAAGTTTAGGAGGAAAGGCGTCTTTGTTAAGAATTAACTAACGGGCTACAAAATAAACCTTCGGAAATCAACTATTTCTATAGCAATAATAACAAAATCCAAGAGGCAACAATAGAAAGAGAAATGTTCCAGGTAACAACAATATGCATAAAATATTAGGGGATCAGTCTACCAAAGCAAGACTTGTATAGATACAATTACAAAGTGCTTTTTTTTTTAGAATAGTGGGCAGCAGTTATCTTTATTTTCAGTTAAAAGCTCTACCAAAAATATACATTTTCCTTAACATTTAAAAAACAACACAAAATCTGAGTGGCTGTCAAATTCTCCACTGTTTTACAAATAATGATGGATGGTGGAGGCAGAAGTCAGGAACAGTGTGCATTCCTTAACCTAGTAGGAAAATATTCATTTCAAGAGTTTTACTTTTTCCTTTAAGAGCCTGAAAATGGGGTTCTTGCTGATCTTCTTGTTAAAGATGACCAGCAGCTCCTCTTCAGATTTGTGGTGTTCGTTAGTCACTGCATAGTATTGCGCTAAAACTTTTTCCCTTAACTTTTTAACTGATATTTCATTGTCGGGGACCTGTTTCAGAACAGCTTTGATAGTTCCTTTCCAGTTGAATTTCCCTTTTATAGGTGTTTCACTTTCTTCAAAAGTGCTTTTTTTAAAAATGAAGAACAACTTAAATAGCTTTAAGAGACTATTCAGTGCTCACAGCTATTCTGTACCAAGGAAGGAAGCATTTATTAAGCACCTACTATCTCACAACAACCCTGGGAGGTAGGTACTGTTATTATCCCCATTTTACAACTGAGGAAACTGAGGCAGAGATTAAGTAACTTGCTAAGGTTCACCTATCTACCAAAGTATCATGAGGCCAGTTTTGAACTCATCTTCCTGACTCCCTGCCTAGTGTGCCCCCTAGCAGCCAATAAAATAAGAAATGACAATAGTACTAAAAAATGAATTGTCATTGGTTGCTGCCTCTAATAAAATATGGGGTATCAGACCTCTGTGCTTTTTAGTGTTTTAGTGTTCAGTAATAGTATATATACCAAAACCTCTTGACTAGGCATTGCATAGTCTACAGAGAGCATTTTATCCATATGCAATAATAATGATAGTAGCTATGTTTGTCATAGTTTATAATAATTAACAATGATGTGACATAGGTATGTGAATGTAGTAATAATCCTAACACCACACCAACCTCTAATTTAAACTCCTTGAATTTAGCAACAAATTATTTCTGTTTTCCCTTTACATCTTCAAGTACCTAGTACTATGCTTGCATGGTAAGCACTTAAATGTTGAAATAGGTTTTCAGAAGAACTGTCTAGCCTTTTTAAACCCTGAGCATCCTTCCTAATTCCAACCATTCTCACAAACAAATCTAGTCCCAAATCAAAGCTATATGTCCGCCCTCAGGATTCTCTTCCATAGAATCCTGGGAGATTGAAGTGATTCTTTGCTAATACTGTCTTCTTGAGCCCTTATTACAACACATCAATTGCCAGTGATAACCCCTAGTGTCACTTAGCAATTAATATCAATTAGCATTTTCAGAGGGATAGTTACTAAGATGATATAGCAAGAAGAGAAGTATTAAAATCTATCCCAACACATAGGGGCATACTGTCCCCTATACAATCTTGATTCCTGGGGAGAGTTGGCTCAATATTTTATTTTTTTATGTGTGTAATTTTTTATATGCGTGTAATTTAGCATTTATTATTTCTCCCTTCCACTTCTTATAAAACTCTTACAATAAATGTATATAGTCCAACAAAATAAATAGGATCTAAATGCTTAATGGAAAAGTTAATTCATTTTGTAGGGATAAATAGACAGCATTAACTATAATACCCCAGGACTTTAAAGTGCCCCTTTTAAACGTAAGCAGTCTAATAAAAAGATAGGCAAGAAAAGGCATGAATAGAACTTTAGATAAATTAGAGATGATAGATAACTAGCAATTGATGAATGGAAGCAGGCAGGAATTTATATCATAGCCCATCCATTCCTATTTATCTTGTATCACTTGTGTTCTACCCCAAATGAAAAGTGGAGGAGGCTGTTTTCTTATTCTCTCCCTAAATTTCCCAACTCAAAGTCCACTTTTTGGGAATATAGTAGCTTCCCTGAACATGTTACAAGAAGCCTCACACTCAAAACCCCTAATTCACCCTGTCAGAGAAATACCAACAGTTATAGCTCCCCCTTTTGCCACTGACAGGGAGTATGAATATCAACTAGCCTCCAATCCCCCAGGAGTCTCTCCCCACCCCCAACTCTACTAACATGAATCAATCAGCATTAGACCCTAGGTCCAGATTCCTTGAACCCTTCTTCCAGTGCCTGGTTCTGCTGGACTCAGATAAGAAACCTCTAAAAACCTACCACACTTAACTAGTTGTGGAGAGCATACCCTATTCCCTCTGGAGACAGAGAAGTCCACCTAACTCCATTAAGAATCTTATTGGATTGTCCTGTGTTGATCCATCCTGGATTTTTTATGTATCTCCCTTCACTAAAACTAGTTTGCTTTACTGTCTTATTATAAACTCAATGTTTCCTTGTATGAGACTATGGTATTCAGAGTGGAAGCTTCCTAAATTGTGTTGACAACAGCCAACATTGGACATTTTCCTCAGCTATGTGGTGATCTGGGGGGGAATTTTTCTTGGGCAGGGGGAAGAATTTTCCCAGTGGCATCTTCTGATTGCAGCTCTGGTGACTGCCTATCAATTAGGTTTTAAATGCCTTAAACCAACTCCTTGCTCAGAAAAGGGAGACTGCTGGGACCATGCACAACAGGAGAAGGGGATGGAATGGAGAAGTACTGGGTCACAGAGGTAGTAAGTGTAGTTGTGTTGGAGCCAAGATTGCTGCTTGCATAGACTTACTTTCCCCAAACTTACTGTAGCAAAAACGTTAAGTTCTTATCAGACCAAATAATGATTAAGGATCGTGAGAAACTATAGTGACTTTTTTAATCCCATAAATGCACAAAAAGTCAGCCAGTCACCTATAGGAAATAGGAAAGAGGGGCACTGACAAAGCTAGCACCAACTCAGGCAAATAAGGCCATAGCCTCCAAGATACATACAGTCTTTAGAACTTTCTGTCCCTGTCACCCCCAATCACCAGAGTGTTGTTTTAGGGAGCAGCAGAGACCAATTCAGATGCAGTAACAGACTGGCTTAGTACCACTCAGATCAGAATAGCCCAGGGACTAGGGGCTCCAAGGTCCCCAGCATTCTATCCTATAATGCCATAGAGAGCACTAAAGATCCAACACTCCGTGACATTTGAAAAGTTCAAGAGACATAATTTCTGGGTAATTTAATAATTGTATTAATAATGCTAGCATGTTTATTAATAAAAGGATGGTCATTTGGCCATCTCTCTTAGACCAAAAACCCCTCCCAGGTGGGCTCACAGTTTATGTGTCCTTGGAAGAGCAGGTGTTCCTCAGGGTGGCAATCAACTCTGGTTAACAATTAGTGAGAAAAATTAATATTAAAACAAGACACTGGGATATATTACAATGAGGGTTTTGGGGTATCTGACTTGGATCACCCAAATCTGGGTCAAAGAGACTTAATGATTTTCATATCACCTGTCTGATGAAAGAGAGAATCAACACTTTACCAAACCTGTGTGAATAAATACAATGAGCAGGAATGCATCCATTAGATTAAACTTAGAATTTCTTTTACTGTCCGATTTGATCTTGGCCTGGGTAAATATTTGAGAGAGATTTCCCACACCTTTAATTTCTGGGTGAGGACGTTGAACTGATTGAATACTCAGTTATTAATACAAGAGAGAAATAATCATTTCTGATTCAACTCTGAACCCCCCAAATCTTGGGACCTTGGGAAGTAGAAAGCAGTGTAGGAACCTAGGGGACACAGGGCAAGACCAAGCAGGCCTGAAAAGCACAGCAGGAGTTGGAGTGGTGCTCAGCATCTGATCTAACTTGTCCTATACTGTAGAAGGAATCAAGCTCCTGGTTATTATTGTTGTTTTTCTTTCCTGTTTACATCAGATATAGATTTCTAGTTGTCAGGTTTCTACAAAGAGAGGATTATTACTGCTAATGACTACTTGGCTATTGTTGGTCTAGGTCATGGGGATATTGCAAGACGGGGGCAGCCAGGTTGCTGTGCCACTGGGCTGCATCTGTTTGGGTTGGAGTGGGTGGAATGCTCAGCCTCTGAATCCTTCACAATGCAGTATCCCTTTAGATTGAGTCAATCTCTTGTACCCTGTAGGGTCTCTCTTCAATGAGTGGCTGAAATCTTCACCACCTTCAGCCTCTAGGTTGGCTAGGTATTATTGAGCTCTCTTCAGTTATGAGGATGGATAAATTTAGGGGCAGCCAGGTAGCACAGTGGATAGAGCACCAACCCTGAAGTCAAGAGGACCTGAATTCAAATCCAGCCTCAGACCAAACACTTGACACTTACTACCTGTGTGACCTTGGGCAAGTCACTTAACCCCAGTTGCCAGAAAAGAAAAGAGAATGGATAAATCTGACCAGTTAATAAATGGTCAAAGCATATGAACAGGCAGTTTTCTAATGAAGAAATCTAAACAATGTATAGTCATATAAAAATGTTCTAAACCATTATGGATTAGAGAAATGGAGATTAAAACAACCTTGAGATATAATTTTACATCTACCAGATTGGCTAAAGTGATAGAAGGGAAAAGTGTCAAACGTGAGAGAGGATGTGAAAAAATTGAGACACAAATTCATTGTTGGTGGAATTGTAAAATGATCCAACCATTTTGGAGAACAATCTGAAATTGTGCCCAAAGAGTTGTTAAACATCCTATATACCCTTTGACCCAGGAATACCACTACTTGATCTATCTCCAAAGATGATTAGGGAAAAAGAAAAAGAACCTGTATGGTCTAAAATATTTATAGCAGCTCTCTTTGTGGTGGCCAAGAACTGAAAATTGCAGGGATGCCCATTGATTGGGGAATGCCAAGTTGTGGTATATGATTGTGATGGAATACTACTGTGCTATAAGAAATAATGAGCTCAGTGATTTTGGAAAAACATGGAAAGACTTGCATGGAACAATGAAGAGCAAAATGAGCAGAATCAAGAGAACATTGTATACAATAATAGCAATATTATTTTAACGATAACTTTGAGTGAATAAGTTGTTTTGTCTAGTATAAATACCCAAATTAACTATAAAGCACATATGGAGAAAGATGCTATCTGCATCCAGAGAAAGAGCTGATAAATAGAGGCATGTACAGAATAATTTTACATGTATATGTGTGTATGTATGTATGATGTGTGTATGTGTGTGTGTATGCCTATTTGTGTCTAAACGTGGTCATCTCTAGGGTGGGGTGGGGGAGGGAAGGGAAAAAAAAGAAAAAAATTTACATGATAATTTTGTTGTATATTTGAAAGGACTAGAAAGTTGTGCATAGTAGTAGTTTCATGTAAAGTCATCTTTTTTATTGTACTGTTATTAAAATGCTTTTTTTATTCCATAAATTAAAAACAAATTTTTAAAAAAGTGTTACAATGCTCTTTTTACTTGAAGTGCTACAACGTTTTTCCCCCCATCAAAAGCAACAACTTGGTATTAAACTGGCAGAGGCCAATTCTTTGACGCTCATTGACTCCCAGGTCTTTGTCACCTCCAAGTGACAGGTAGGATAGGCACAGCTTCTAGTTTGACAATCCCTCTTGGTTCAAAGCATCTTCCCTTACTGAGAATTTCTACCTTTTCTTATGATGACCAACCCAAATTATGCTTCCGAGATTCCTGTTGGGTTTTATGCAAGGTTGGGGGCCAAAGTATTAAGAAAATCACTCATCCTTGGGTTAGGTTCATTGGTTCTGCTCACCTTTCATTTTCAGTTGAGATGTTCAAGCCTTAGACCCTTTCTATAGTATAGAGTATTTCCTTTACATCTGAAAAGGCTTTCTCTTTAGCCTTTTCTCTCTCTTTAGCTTTGCTAAGTCTAAAGGGACACATACGAGTACATGTATTGAAAATACATGCTAAACTACTAAGTCTACGTCCCAAAGAGATTAAAGAGAAAGGAAAAGGACACATATGGACAAAAATATTAAGCAACTCTTTTTGCGGTGGTAAAGAATTGGAAATTGAGGGAATGCTCATCAATTGGGGAATGGCTAAATAAATTGTGGCATATGATTGCGATGGAGTACTATTGTATTATAAGAAATGACAAAGGGATGGTTTCAGACAAATGTGGCAATAGCTATATGAACTGATGCAAAGTGAAGTGAGAAGAATTGGCATACTAATAGCAATGTTGTAATGATGATCAACTGAGAAAGACTTGGCTGCTCTGATCAATACAATGATCCAAGAAAATTCCAAAAGTCTCACGATGAAAAAATGTTAACCACTTATACAGAGAGGGAACTGATGAACTCTGAGTACAAACTGAAGTATAATTTTCTCCCTTTATTTTTCTTGCTTTTTTTAGAAATATGGCTAATATAGAAATGTTTTGTATAATTTCACATATATAATTGATATCATTGTTTATTTTCTTAGTGGGCATGGGAGGAGTTGGAAGGAAGAAAGAGAATTTGGAACTCAAAATTTAAAAAGAAAACAATATAATAAGTAAATAATAAAATGTAATAAAAATAAATGTAAATGGAATGTTAACCTAATCAATGGGCAGAACTCCTAAATTATTATTGAATACTAAGTGCCTGTTTCGGACTTTCAAATCAAGTGCATCTACCTCATGGGGTTATCATGAGGGAAGTCCTTTGTTAACTTTAAAATGCTGAGCAATTATTATTAGTAGTATCCTCTTGGAAAAACCTAATAACTAGACATCTGTACTTAATATAAATGAAAAAACAACGACAACAACAAGTACTTGGTTCCTTCTATAGTACTTGAAAAGGCCAAGTCACCTTGAAAAGGCTGAGCACCAATGCCATTCCCTTTACTAAGTCTGGGGTTCTTTATCTACTCGCAGTAGTCTTCCCTACCCTGCAGTCACTGAGGCCCTTGATTTCATCAACAATCCATCAGTTAAAAAAGGGTTTTTTAGCACGTACTTTCAATACATTGTATAGAATATTGCAATAGTCTCCTAACTGGTCTTTCTACCTTCAAGTTTTCCTCCTTCCATCCCATCCTGCATACTATCAATAATCTTTTTTAAAGCGCTGCTGCCAATACTTCCATCAGATCCCGTTCCTGCTCCGATGACACAAGTGGCTCCCTATTTTCACTCCTTGGGACAGTTAATAAGCCTCCTCAGGCAGTACTATAACTATATGATAGTTTTGTATCATACTTGGACCTACGACTACTCATATACCCCACTTTCTCTAAGCTTTCCAGTCTTTGTCCTTCATTCCTGAAGCAGGCAAAACTGATTGCTTTTGGGGTTCTGCTGTACTTTGAGGCATTAAAGGACCCTTTGTAGTGTCCTTGCACTGGAAGGAGTGAGAACAGGGTAGCTGGCTCTTTGGCAGCCCTGTGGACCTCCAGCCCTGTTTATTCAAGAAAAGGCAAAACCCAAGAAGAAGGAGACCACAGTGCGTCACACAGAAAGTGGGGGTTTTGAGCTGTTCTAATATAGTAGCTATTCTGTATTAGGGAGTTGCCTGGATGTTGAAAATTGTTTGCACAGGAAGGGAGGAAGCCAGTGTACTGTTTACCCAGACTGGAAAGAAGTAGCCTTCTGCCTCCTCTCCAGCTCTGGGCTATTTAAAGGACTAGGGAACCTATAGTCTGCCTGTCTGGGAAGCTAACTCCAGTGTTTTAGGATGGCACTTGGATTTTTGACTCATTTTGTGTATCATTGTAATCATTATAATTATTCATAATTAGTACCAATCAACATTATTAGCAATATCATACATTTATATAGTGCTTCACAGTTTACATAGCTTTTTTTCACAACAATCTTGAGAATGTCACATACGTAGATCCAAATATTATTTCTTGGTAATAATATTACTTACACTACCTACTCCACTATACTGAAGGATCTTTAAAAAAGAAAACTAAACTAAGTACCTTGAGGAAAGGGACCACATCTTATCTGAACAGAAGAGTTCCCCTTATTTTACTCTTGATTTTTCATTTTTGGCTTTTTAATTTAATATTTTATTTTGCCCCAGTTACAGGTAAAAACTATTTTAAACATTCATTTTTTTTAAAACTTTGAGTTCCAAATTCTCTCCCTTCCTTCCTTCCCCACTCCCACCTCTACATTGAGAAGGCAGGCAATTTGATATATATGTGTAGTCATGCAAAACATATCCATGATAGTCATATTGTGAAAGAAAACACAGATAAAAAAAAAACTCAAGAAAAATAAAGAAAGTAAGCTTCAACCTGTATTCAGACACCATCAGTTCTTTCTCTGGGGATGGATAGCGTTTTTCTGTCACAAGTCCTTCAGAGTTGTCTTGTATGGTTGTATTGCTGAGAGTAGCTAAGTCATTTACAGCTGATCATCTTACAACATTGTTGTTACTTTGTACACAGTACATTTCACTTTGCAGCAGCCCATGCAAGTTTTCCAGGTTTTTCTGAGAGCACACTGCTCATCATTTCTTACAGTACAATAGTATTCCATCATAATCTCAAACCACAACTTGTTCAGCCATTCCCTAATTGATGGGCATCCCCTCAATTTCTAATTCTTTGCCTCCAGAAAAGAGCTGTTATAAATATTTTTGTACATATAGGTCCTTTTCCTTTTTGTTTTTTATCTCCTTTGAGATACAGACCTAGTAGTGATATTGCTAGGTCAAAGGGTATGCCTGGTTTTATAGCCCTTTGGGCATAGTTCCAAATTGCTCTACAGAGTAGTTGAATTAGTTCACAACTCCACCAATAGTGCATTAATGTCTCATTTTTCCCACATCTTCTCCAACATTTGTAATTTACCTTTTCTGTCCTATTAGCCAATCAAATAGATATGAGGTAGTATCTCAAGATTGTTTTAATTTGCATTTCTCCAATCAATAGTGAGTTAGAGTATTTTTTTCATATGTCTATAGATAGCTTTGATTACATTGTCTGAAAACTGATCAAATCTTTTAATCATTTATCAATTGGGAAATGGCTCTTATTTTTATAAACTTGACTCAGAAAGCAACTTCTCTCAGATTTCTAACTCCATTCCCTCCTGCTTCAGTGTTTATTGACCTAATCCCTACCTGCCCATGGCCAGCCTAGCATGTAGACAGAATAAATTACATAAATCTTGACATGGAGACATTTAAGGAGGTCCAAAAGTCCACCTGCTACAAAACATCTCCTCTCATCCACCTGCCTATTTCCAAGTTCATTTTTGAAATTACCCTAAGTGTTTTATTAGGGAGAGCCTGAATTTCAACTGAGTTAAGGTACTTGGGAGTTTTTTTTCTCTTTATAACAACTATGTATGGTTAGGCAAAAGAAATTCCACATTGTCCAAATCCAAAAAATATGTCTCAAATTGCACTCTGAATCCATTACCTTTCTTTATCTCAAATTGCACTCTGAATCCATTACCTTTCTCTATCAGATTTCATCATGAGTTCTCTGGAATACTGATTGATCAGTTTTTAAGTCATTCATAGTTTGTTTTTACAATATTATTATTGCATAAACTCTTTTCCTGGTTCTGTTCACTTCATTCTGTATTAGTTCATATGAGTCTTTCCAAATTTCTCTGAAACCTTATTCTCTTCATCATGTCTTCCAACACAATAATTCCATCACATCATATACCATAACTTGTTCAGCCATTCCCCCCTTGTTGGGCACCACTCTCAGTTTTCAATTCTTTGGCACCATGAAAAGAGCTGCTATAAGTATTTTTGTATATATGGGTCCTGTTCTTTTTTTTGATCTCTTTGGGGTATAGACCTAGTGCAGTGATATCATTGGGTCAAAAGGATGCACAGTTTGATAATTTGGAAGAAGGGTGGGGATAGTTCCAAATTGCTTTCCAGAATGGTCAGACCCCAATAAATATTAATAAGCTTTAAAATATTCACCGGACACAATCCAGAATAAGCATAACTGATTAATCAATCAAGAGTAATTTAATTGAGTACTATGCTAATTTATTTCTTTGCCCCCTCTTTCAATCCCATTGACATAATCTTAATTGAGAACCTTATTGTTTTTCACCTAGACTACTGACTAGGTGATAGATTTCTAAATGGCCTCCCTGTCTGAAATGAATTCTGCTACTATAACAAGATTGATTATCTTGAAGTATTGCTCTGATCATTATTGCCTTTGCTCAGTCTTTTAATGAATCCCCATTGCTTGCTAAATAAAGCCCTAAATGTTTAGCCTGGCATTCAAGGTCTTGCATCATTTGACCTCAAACTACATTTCCAAACATATTCTATACTCTTCCTCAGTACAAATTCTAGCACTAGCCAACCTGCAATATTCACTTTCCCCCAAATTGTCTCATGTTTTACTGCCTCCAAACCTCAGTTTATGCTATTCTCTCTGCTTTGAATGCTTTCCCTCCTTAATTGTCACCTAGCACAATTCTCTCCAGAATTTAAGGCTAAGTTCCAATGCTACTTCAATCTTGAAGTCTGCCCTGATTACTCCAGCAGGAACTGGTTCCTGCCTGTTGCACATCTCTAGTACTGAATTTGCACCATTTCTATGTGACTTGTCACATGCTGCTGTGTAACACATATGTGTGTTTATACCTTATCTGTCTCGTTTGATTGTAAACTGCTTGAGGGTAGGAACTGTGTCCTGAATCACTTTTTAGTCATACAGTGCCTAGCTTAGGACTTCGTGTACAGACCTCTGTTCTGCTCCTCGCATTTCTCCTGGAGTTGTTGGGCAGCAAACACCATATCAATCATTACTCATCCCTTTCTGAAGCCACATTGGCTCTCAGGTAGATGAACATCTTCCAGGTGAAGTATCAGCCTATTAAGGAGGACTCTGGCAAGAATCTTGCCAGCAATAACTAAGAGAGAGACCCCCCTGTGATTGTTACAGGACAATCTATTGTCTTTACTTTTATACAGATGGACAATGAAGACATCCTTGAATTTCTGATTTAATACACACTCAGTAAATGATTATATAAATGTCTGATCCCTGACATGGCACAAAGCTAGAAAAGGAAACAAACATAATAAATAAATGTTAAATTGGTTATTATGAAAATTTAAATACTTTTACAGCATTCCTTTTCTTTTTTGGGGGTGGGGGTGGGTGGTGGATAGGTAGGTCCAGAACTGTAACTTTATTGATATAGGGAATTTCTGGTGATGGGATTCTGTTTAGCAATGCCAATCAGTAACTGTCTGGCAACTTGATCATTTTAGATAGCTGCCTGAAACAATGAGAGACTGACTTGCCCAGAGTCATATAGTCAATCAGTGTTAGAGGTAAGACTTGAATTCAGGACTTCCTTACCCTAAGACTAGCTCTCTACTACGCTAGGCTGCCTCTCTACAAAGTAAATAATAGTTCAATATCACAGAAGAACTATATATGCTTAATTGTCAAATCAATAATAGAAGCAGAAAAATAATAGAATTTCCGAGTTGGAAGGTAGATCTGGTTGCACTTATATCTGAACCAAAATCTCTTTTATAACTGCTGACAAGGTCATCTGGCCTTAGAAGAAGACATCCATTAATAGAGATTATACTGTCCTGAGAAGCCTATTCCACCTTTTTACATCTCTGATTGCTGAGGAATGTTTACATATATTGAACTGAAATCTGCTTGTCCTGGTTGTTCTGCTCTTCCATGGGGCAGCCATTGAAGAGAGCTTTCAACAAACATTTGCACCTACAATGTGCCAGGGACTATGTTAAATCCTGGAAATAGAAAGACAAAAGCAAAATAATCAGAGTTTACAACCCTGATGTCCAGGGAAGATGATGTATACATAGATAAGTAAATACTAAGGCTGAAGTAATTTATGGGAGGTGGTGGGGAGATGATGCTCACAACTAGAGTGGTCAGGGTAAGTCTCATGTGGCACTCTAGTTGACACTTGATGGAAGCCAGAGGTTCTATAAGGTGGAGATGAGGAAGGAGTGCATTTCAGCAGGAGACAGAATGTTGGGAAGAGAGAATAGTAAGTAGATCATTTGGGCTGCAATATAGAGTACATAAAGGAAAGGAAAGGGCAGTAAGACTACCAAGGTGGGCTGGAAACTAATTGTGAAAGACTTTAAATAACAGACAGGAATTTATGTTTTATCATGGAGGCAACTGGCTCTAGAGAGCTACAGGAAGGGGTTGAGGTGGGTAGGGTAGCCTGGTCAATGCTTTAGCAATATCAATTTGGCAGCTACATGGAGGATTGATCAAAGAGGAGAGACAGTGGAGGCTGGGAGGCCAATTAGGAGGCTATTTCAGTGGTCCAGGTGAGAAGTGATGAGGTATTAGGGTGTTTGATCATGTGAGTGAAGAGAAGGGGAGAGAAGTTGTGGACTTGAAATTGACTAGATTCATTCATTCCCTCTCACCTTCCCCCACTTCCCCTTCACTGTAAAAGCCTTTTCTTGTCTATTTTTTTAATGAGATAATTTACCCAATTCTACCTCTCCCTTTCTCTTTCTCCCAGTATAATCCTCTCTTACCCCTTAATTTTATTCTCCAGATATCACCCATTCATCTTTGACTCACCCTGTACCCTCCATCTATCTATACATATAGTTGTTTTTTCCCTCCAACTACCCTAATACAGACAAAGGTCTCATGAGTTACAAATATCATCTTTCCACGTAAGAATGTAAACAGTTCAACCTTAATAATTCCCTTATGATTTCTTTTTCCTGTTTACCTCTTCATGCTTCTCTTGAGTCTGGTATTCTTTTCATGAAGAATGTTTGAAAGTCCTCTATTTCACTGAATTTCCATTTTTTCCCCTGAAGGATTACACTCAGTTTTGATGGGTAGGTGATTCTTGGTTGTAATCCTATCTCCTTTGACCTCCAGAATATCATATTCCAAGCCCTCTGGGCCCTTAGTGTAGAAGCTGCTAAATCCTGTGTTATCCTGATTGTGTTTCCATAATACTTGAATTGTTTCTTTCTGGCTGCTTCTAATATTTTCTCCTTGACCTAGGAACTCTGGAATTTGGCTACAATATTCCTAGGAGTTTTCTTTTGGGGATCTCTTTCAGGAGGTGTTCAGTGGATTCTTTTAATTTCTATTTTACTCTCTGGTTCTACTATATCGGGGCAGTTTTCTTTGATAATTTCTTGAAAGATGATATCTAGGCTCTTTTTTTGATCATGGCTTTTAGATAGTGCAATAATTTTTAAATTATCTCTCCTGGATCTATTTTCCAGGTCAGTTGTTTTCCAATGAGACATTTCACATTGTCTTCTATTTTTTCATTCTTTTGGCTTTGCTTTACAATTTCTTGATTTCTCATAAAGTCACTAGCTTCCAATTGCTCCATTCTAATTTTTAAGGAAGTATTTTCTTCAGTGAGCTTTTGAACTTCCTTTTCCATCTGGCCAATTCTGCTTTTTAAGGCATTCTTCTCCTCATTTGGAACTCTTTTGCCATTTGGGTTAGGCTATTTTTTAAGGTGTTTGTTTTTGTTTTTGTTTTTGGTTTTTGGTCAGGCAATCAGGGTTAAGTGACTTGCCTAGGGTCACACAGCTAGTAAATGTCATGTGTCTGAGACTGGATTTGAACTCAGGTCTTCCTGACTCCAAGGCCAGAGCTCCGTCCACTGTGCCACCTAGCTGCTCCTAAGATGTTATTTTCTTCAGTATCCTTTTTGGGTCTCCTTTAGCAAGCTGTTAACTTGTTTTTCATGATTTTCTTGCATCATTCTCATTTCTCTTCCCAGTTTTTCCTCTGTTTCTCTGACTTGCTTCTCAAAATCTATTTTGAACTCTTCCATGGCCTGGGACCAATTCATATTTTTCTTGGAGGCTTTGGATGTAGGAGCTTTGACTTTGTTGTCTTCTTCTGGTTATGTGTTTTGATCTTCTTTGTCACCAAAGAAAGATTCTATGGTCTGACTTTCTTTGCCCAGTTTGCTCATGATCCCAGCCAATTACTTGAGTTTTAAACTCTTTGTTAAGATAAGAGTCTGCTTCCAGTGTGGAGAATGTACTATTCCAAGCTTCAGGGGTTTTGTGCAGCTGTTTTCAGAGATACTTCTAGGGACCTGTAAGTTTTCATTTCTTCCAAGGTAGTATGATCAAGGGGGGAAGGTGTTTACTCCTTTCCTGGACTGTGCTCTGGTCAATGACTGACCACAAGCACTCTTTTCTGCCTTGGAACTGTGAAGAGGATTCTCTCTTTACTACCACTACAAGTTCCACCACACCAGCACTCCTCCTTGCCCCAGGATCTCTACCCAGAACTGTGACCCAGATCCAAGCATGGGCAAAGCAAGAGAATCCTGCCTCAGCACCAGCAAAGAGATCCCTGCAATCCCCCTCTGATCAGCCACTTGATTACTCCTCAGGCTGTGGGCTAGAAGCTCAGGAAGCAGCCACAGCCCCAGGGTTGTGCTGGGTCTGGGTCTGGGACCGAGCTCCTCTCTCACCATGGTCACAGACTTTTCCTACTGACCTGCAAAGTGTCTTTGGCATTTGTAGGTTGAGAAGTCTGGAAACTGCCACAGCTGCCTGTGATTCAGTCCTCTGAGGCCTGCTCCAGGTTCACTGAGGCCTGGTCTTTGCCTGTGTGCACGCCCATACTGAATCGCGTTTCTCTCCCAGCCTGGCATGATAGACCTTTCTAATCAGCCATCCAGGTTGTCTTGGGCTGGAAATTTGCTTCAGTCTGTCTTTTTGTGGGTTCTCCTGCTCTAGAATTTGTTTAGAGTCATTTTTTTTAATAGATATTTAGAGGGGTTTGGGGGAGAGCTCAAGCAAGTCACTACTTTTACTCTGCCATCTTGGCTCCACTGCAACCCCCCCCCACCGTAGTTCTAAAGATGTAGCCAATTCTGGTTATGTAGCCAATGGAGAAAAACTGCTTCTACCTTGTGATGGGTGAATTTGGAATGTCTTCTCCCAGAAAGTCCCTGGTATCTCCCAAATGCCTGGGTATCTGCCAACACACCATTACACTCACAACTTGATCCTTTTTTCCTTTCTTAGTTTGCTATCAGTGCTATTAGTGTAACTAATAAAGACTTCATTGTTAAATCTAATGTCTTCTAATTTACTTTCTTCTTTGGCCCTTCCTGTAGCATTCAGCGCTATGTCTGTCTATTTACATCGTCAAATCTTGGCTTTCTTTTCTGATTTCTTCTTCTGACTTTTATTCTTTCTTATTTCAGACCATTTCAATTCAATAGACATTTATTAAGTGCCTGTCATAAGCATATAAATGAGCTAGCTGATACAAAGTTTAGATAAGAAAAGGCCCCTGTCCTCATGGAGTTTACAATCTAGATCTATGTGTTATTTCCTTCCATAGCAAATCTGCTAGACTATTATAACTTCTTCTTCACTTGATTTCATACCTACAGCCACTTTCCCCTAAATCAGAGGTGGGGAACCTACAGTCTCGAGGCCACATGTGGCCCTCTAGGTCCTCAAGTAAGGCCCTTTGATTGAATCCAAATTTCACAAAACAAATCCCCTTAATAAAAGGATTTGTACTGTAAAACTTGGATTCTGTCAAAAGGCTGCACTCAAGGTCCTAGAAGGCTACATGTAGCCTTGAGGCTGCAGCTTCCCCACCCCTGGACTAAATAATTTATGAACTATTATTTCTGTCACCTTTCAGTCCTACCACTTCAACTCCACCACCCATCATTTAAGTACCCAAATCACCACCTCATCATGACTTTCCTTAGCAAATTCAGTTCACTTGGCATCTGGTCCCTCTCTCCCTGCCTGATTTTTGCCTCAGTCAGTCTCCAAAAATCTATCCCCCTTTTTCCTTCACTCAATCTATACTCTTTGTCTGTAAGAGGAGTGTCATCATGTTACAGATTGTTCTGTGGTTCTGATACAAGTAAAAGATTCATTAAATGAATAATGAGCAGTTATTTCATTCCATGAATAACTATATTGTTTGTGTGTGTATGTCAGCTCTGTATAATATCCATAATGTTACCTTTTTTTTAAAGACCCTAAAGGTTTTTTTTTTAAACAAAGATGTGGGAAAGGGGTGGTTCCTAAGCCCCCTTGAGTTCCTTAAAGGAGGATAAAATCCTTACTTGGGTTCCTAGTAGAGTAAGGTTGGTTTAGGCACAAAGAGTAGATTTGGTCCTCTAATCAATGGAGGGCTGCTGAATCTGGGAAAGAGGAAAATCTGCAGTGATGAACAATCTTGATGGAGCACTTGGTATTGTGAAGGTACTCTGCTAAGGAAGAAAGGTTGCTCCTCTTGGCAAGCTCTCCCACCCCTCTACTGCTCCGTTTGGTTTCTGGTCCCATTTCTCCACCCCAATTTGTGGGACCAGCACAGTTATAAGGTTTCCTTGGTGAATGGATGGTCAGTTTGTTTCATGAATGAGTACATTGTATGTGTATAGTCTGCATTTGCAAGTCCACAATGCTTCCCTTTTTATTAATAAGCTTGTTGAATAGCCAAGGCTGCTTCTCCTTCCAGTGTAATCTGCTGTGGTAGCTGAGGCTGCTCAACTGGGTAGCACAGCAACGGGGAGACTGGAGACTGCATTAGAGCAAGATTTCTTGGCAGCTAAGTGTTGCTGTGGCTGTTTGCTCTCAGTGGCAGGATCTAGTCAGCAAAGTATTCACAACCTGGGGGGAAAGGGAAAGAGAAGCAGGCACTGTATGCTGTGCCCTACAGAGCCCTGGTAACAATTTTGGGGCTTTAGTTCCATTTAGTCCTGGAGTAACTAGGTGGCACAGTGGATGGAACTGGTTCTGAATTTAGGAAGACCTGAATTGAAATCTGGCCGTAGCCACTTACTAGCTGTGGAACCTTGGACAGGTCACTTAACCTCTATGTGCCTCAATTTCCTCATCTAAAAAATAGGGATAATAATAAGCATCTACCTTTCAGGATGATTGTGCGCATCAAATGAGATAGTAATTATATGGTGCCTGGCACATAGTAAGCACTATATAAATGTTGGCTATTTTTATTATTTTGTACTAAGATAAAGCAATTGCTGGCAATTAGCTCTACCAAGTGGGATTGGGAAAACTATTTTTGGTGGGCAGCTAGGTGGTACAGTGGATAGAGCACTGGCCCTGGAGTCAGGAGGACCTGAGTTCAAATCGGGCCTCAGACACTTAACGCTTGGGCAAGTCACTTAACCCCATTGTCTAGCCCCCCCCAAAAAAAAAAAACCCCGGCTATTTGTGGCAAGGTGCCTGCTCATTAGCTGATTTGAATCTGGAGCCTCATTTCAGAAAATGGGACCTACACTTTGAATCATAGGGCTCAGTAGCATCTGGGATAGTCCTGTGTATCTCTGTGCATGCCTGTGTGTTTGTGTGTAACTTTACCACTGAGAAGATCTGCAGAGGTCATCTAGTGACAACTCTCTTCCTAATTTGTGAACGTTACCTACAACATTCTTGACAAGTGGTCACCTTTGTTTGAAGGCTTCTGCTGAGAGGGAGCTCACTACTTCATGAAAAAGCCTTTTCTATTTTTAGACATGCTTAATCGTTACGAATTTCCTCCTTATATTGAGCTTTAATATATGCCTCTTTAAATATTTGAAGACTAAGTTCATATGTCTTCTTCTCCTTTCTTTATTTCCTCTTTATCTAATGAAATCTTTCCCTCAGTTCTTTTAATCTCATATTGTGCAGGTTCAGGTTCTTTCACTATCCTGATCATCCTCTTCTAGACATGCTTTACAATGTCCTTCTTAAAGTGTGATGCTCTGGACTAATCTGAACTGAACATACTATTCTAGATATGGAATGACATTGGCAAAATATTCATGTCACCAGAGCCCAGGAAACACCTCCCCTTCCTTCCTGAGGAAACTAGGTAGTACAGTGTTTAGGGTGCTAGGTCTGGTGTTAGGAAGACCTGAGTTCACATGTGACCTTAGACATTAGCTGTGTGACCCTGGACAAGTCACAACCTCTGTTTGCCCCTGTTTCCTCAACTGTAAATAGCACCCTACCTCATAGGGTTGTGAGGATCTAATGAGATAATATGTGTAAAGTGCTTAGCATAGTGCCTGGCCCCTCATAGGTACTAGGTAAATGCTTATTTCTGGCCTCAAGTAGACCTAGATTCATTCTTGGGCATGGGGGAGCCTGAACCCAAAGAAAGAGGATCAAACATTTTTTGTAGTTTCTAACTTATTGCTTCTACTTGGAGTTGCTCCAAGAAATCTCCCAATATGACAGCGGTATGGCTCACATCTAGGCTAATCCCCAAATGGATTAATAGGGTCCCTTCTACTACAGGTACTCAATATATAAAGTAGATATCAGGTATAGGCCATCTATAATCAATGCCTCTACTTCCTTTCTTTTCACTCTTTTTAACTCTCTATAGTCTGCCTTTCAATCTCTTCATTCAACTGAAATTGCTCTTTCCAAAATTGTCAGTGATCTTTTAACTGTCCATTCTAACGACCTTTTCTTAATCTTCCTCTTTCTTGACCCTACAGCCTTTGACATTGTCAATCATCCTCTTCTCCTTGACACTTTCTCTCTAAGTTTTCAGTCTATATCTCTCTGTTATTTTCTTCCACAGTAAATCTGCTAGACTATTATAACTTCTTCTTCACTCAATCTCCTGGTTTGCCTCCAACCTGTCTGACCACTTCTCTATCTCTTTTGCTGGATCTTGGTCCAAGTCACACCCACTAATTGTGGGTGCTCATCAAGGCTCTGTCCTAGGGCTTTTTTTCCTTCTCCCTTTATACTATTTCATTTGATGATCTCATCAGCTCCAATGGGTTCAATTATCATCTCTGTGCTGATGATTCTTAGGTTTGTGTATCCAGATTCATATCTCTAACACCTATTGGACACCTCAAATTGGATACCTATAGATATCTTACACTCCACATGTCCCAGACTGAACCCCTTATCTTTCTCCTCCAACCCAGCCTCTTTCCAAACTTCCCCATTATCATGGAGGGCACCACCATCCTCTCAGTCACCCCAGGCTCAGAACCTAGGTGTCATCCTCAGCTCCTCACTCTCTCTCTCACCCCTCTCCATATCCTATCTGTTTTTAAGTCCTTTCAATTTTAACTTGTAAAACACCCTTCTGTCCTCTGACCCTGCTGCCACCTTGTTACAGGCCCTTATCATTTTACACTTTGACTATTTCGATAGCCTTTTGGTTAGTTTCCTTTCTTCAAGACTCTCCCAACTTTGGTCCATCCATCAGCTATAACATTAATCTTTGTAAAGTACAGATGTGACCATGTCACCCCACTATTCAATAAACTCCAGTGGCTCCCTATCATTTCCAGGATCAAATACAAAATCCTCTGGTGTTCAAAACTCTTCATAGCTTGGCTCTCTTCTAGAAGTGGTACAGTGGATATAGTGTTGAGCTTCAAATTTTGCTTCAGATGCTTACTAGCTGTGTGAACCTGAGCAAATTACTTAGCCCCTGCCTCAGTTTCCTCAAATGTAAAATAGGGAAAATAATACTTGTTCCTTTCCCTCATTCCTATTTTTCCCAGTCTTTCTACACTTCATACTCTCCCATTGCAGCCCTCCCAATTCTGTTATCCAATGACAATGGCCTCCTTGCTGTTCCTTATGCCAGACAATCTCTCTCCCAACTTTGGGTATTTTCACTGACTGTTCCCCATGCCTGGATTCTCTCTTTCCTCATCTCTGCCTTCTGCAAGACTTTCTCAGGCTAGGGGCAGGTAGGTGGTGCAGTGGATAGAGCACCAGCCCTGAAGTCAGGAGTACCTGAGTTCAAATCCAGCCTCAGACCAAACACTTGATACTTACCAGCTGTGTGACCCTGGGCAAGTCACTTAACCCCAATTGCCTAAAAGCAAAACAAAAAAGACTTTCTCAGGCTTCCTTAGTCTTAATCCTTCCCTCTGAGATTATTCTCAATTTGTCCTGCCTAATCTTGTTTATATGTAATCATTGGCATTATATTGTCTCCCCTATTAGAATGTGAGCTCCTTGAGAGTAGAGATTTTTTTTAACCTTTCTTACCCCCAGAATTTAACACAACGTCTGGCATATAATAGGAATTTAGTAAATGCTAGTTGACTTGACTTGGCTTGACTTAGTGCTTTCCCCCTCTCAATTTCACCCTTGTACCATCTCTTTAATATACCCCTTCTCTCCTCTGAAACTGGTTACCAACCTGGTACAGGCTCTTATCTTCTCATGCCTGGACTATTGTAATAACTTTTTGGTTGTTCTGCTTGCCATAAGTGTCTTCCTATTCCAGTCTATCCTATATTCATCAATCAAAGTAATTTTCCTAAAGTACAGGTCCAACTAACTAACATCATTCCCTCCTTCGTTTCTCCCCTCACTCAATAAACTCCACTGGCTTCGTATTACCTCTAGGATCAAATGTAAAACCTTCTATTTGACATTCAAAGCCCTTCATAATCTAGCCTTCCCCCACCACCTTTCCAGTCTTTTTACACCTTATACCCTGCCCTCTCCCTTCCCCATTCTTCCATACAGTAATACTGGTTTTCTTGCTATTTTCTGAACAACACCATCTCTTGGCTCCAGATATTTTCTCTGTCTGTCTCCCATGCCTGGAATTACCTCTTTTCATCCCCATCTCCTGGCTTCCTTTAAGTCCCAACTAAAATACTATCTCCCCCAGGAAGCCTTTCCCAATCTTAATTCTAGTGTCTGTTGATTATTTTCTATTTATCCTGCATATAGCTTCTTGTACTTAGTGACTTTCATGTTGTCTCCCCCTGTAGATTGTGAGCTCCTTGAGAGTAGAGACTGTTTTTTGTCTTTTTTTTTTTAATCCCTAGCACTTAGCACAATGCTTGGCACATGGTAAGCACTTAATAAATGCTTAAACACAAAAGACTCACAAGCACACATTGACTAATGAAACTACATCTCTCCTGTTGTATTCTTTTGGTAGGTGAAGATTCCATGCCTTGTGGGCAAGGATATGGTGGTAAACTTTAGGGCAACCAGCTTGCTGTAAAAAAGAAATGCAGGCACAACACACTTTTGAGTTTAATCTGCATTATTAACATTTTCTCTATTACTTTCTCAAGTCTAGACAATCAATGAAACAATAAAATAAACAATGATTTGTAGTACCGGCTGATTTCAGAGTGTAAATACACTCAAAATTTAACCTCAGAGAGAGCCTGTGAACCTGGCTTTACCACACCGCATCTTGTATAACTACTGAAGATACAGTTTCTTTTATTCAAATAATGTTAAAAAATATACAAACTTATTGGTATTACAACTGTATAATGTTCATTTCAGAGTTCCCTTTTTGAATATGTATACACTGGTAACAATAAAGACATAGCAGCACAAGTTTAAAATCCATATGTGTATATATATAAATAATATTTTTATAATTCAAACAAGCAAAATAATTTATATGCTATCATTTGCTTCTCAGATGCAATAGTTAAAATAATTTATGCTTTGCTAAAATAATAAAAGAAATAACTCTAGTCTGTAAATACTCACCCTGTGATAAGATAGATATATATATTTATATATGTATATATGTATATATACACACACATATTTTTTTTTTGCCCTCTGCTTTGAGTCTTGTCAATTAATTCATGAGATTTGCATACTTCAGATTGATTTTCAGTTTGGATAATACTGAGTCGTTACCCAGATCCCAGACACCCAGAGCCCCAACTCTCACTACATTACTATACACTCTGCAGTCTTCCTGAGCCAGGTGATGACACACTTTGATATTTTTAATTTTGCCTGCTTTGGCCCATTGAAAGGTAGACTATTTTCAAAAGGTACAGTTGTATCAAAAGCAGCAGCAATACAGGTTTTGTAGTCAAGCACTACTAAATCCCACCTAAGTTCAGCCCTTGAATGTTGGTAGATTCTGACACTCTGGCTGCCTTTACTAGTCTATTTAAGATGCCATCATCATTAGGTAATAACCCTACTCAATTGAGTGGCAAAGGCAGAGGACATGTGGGGAGTGTTTTATTTGGTGCCACACTCTGCTGACAATGCTTGTCTCTAGAACCAAATCTCCTGACCCCATTCAATTGGACCCAGTCTAATTTGACTCTGAATAAAATGACATTTTGCAAACCTGATAAAAGATCCTTGCTTCATGAAAAAAAAAAGTTGGAGGCTGGAACCATAGGTGATGGAATACACTTTATTCCTGCTTTACCTAATCCCTTTTGTAGAGTAGCTATTGTTTATAAAATTATATGAGCACTTCCTATAATGTCCTCTCTACATCATGTGTACAATTTGTGAGAGGCTACCCAGGCAGGACCAGATGTTTGATGTGATTGCACCCTCATTACCAAACTCTCTCCCCATAGAATCATTCATGGTCCTCTGATGGGGGTGGGGTGTCTTAGTTCATTCTATTCTTACCACAATTACTACAGAAATGGTGAGAAAGCCAGCTCGGATCTATTAAGGCCAGTAGCCTTGCCCCAAGGAACCACCTGACCAATATCTGCCTCCACAACTAGGGTCAGTAAGTTCACTCCCCACATTTTATAGGGTAGATGCAGTGGCTCAACTCCTTGAAGGATGTTCAGCTATCTTTTACTATTCTTTTTGATTGTTCTACATAGGAGACTGAGGTCTTAGAGAGCATACTATTTTTTAAGATGAAAAGACACAGAGTAAAATAAACGTATTTGCTGACTCTAGTTTCTTTCTAGGGTATTAGTTTCAATGTATTTATAATGTCCAAATCAGAGGTAATAATGATTATTGCATCACTGGTCAAATTTGTGGTGTAGGACCCCAGAGGGATTCTAAGGTAGAATGATATGTTCTCCTCTGACATCATGGAAAACCTTTGGTTTTGAACCTGGAATTGGATGGGGAATGCTCACTTTTTTTGGCTATCTATCAATAAACAATCAATAAACAAACGTTTTGTCTCATTTAAATGTACTCCTGCACATGTGGCAACCTTGCTCAAGTTGGCCAACATTTTGCCAAGAGAGAGACTGAGGTTTCAGTCACCTCACATTCATTGTCTAGCTATATTGTCAGAGCAGATCAGAAAGTCTTGGGCAAACTAGGGCTTGGACTTTAGCCCTTTGGTTGCAGAATCCTCCTGGTGATGGTACTCTTTTCTATGAGATTGCTTCCCCCTTACCCTATATATCTCTTGTATGTACTAATGTGTAGCATTGTTATTTCTATGTGCTCTCTCTCATTAGAATGGGAGGTCATGGAGAGCAGAGACTGTTTTTGCCTTTTTTCGTATCACCAGTGCTGGTTTGTGGAGAGAGGCAGATGATTAAGTCTTACCTCAGGTCCAATGTCATGGCAAGAATCTGGTGGTGTTTTCTATGTGGCTATAGGAGACCTGTCTCACAGAAGGCAGGAGCAAGCAGTGGTATGGTGGGGGGAATGAAGGGATGTGTGTGTGTATGTGTGTGTGTGTGTGTGTGTGTGTGTGTGTGTGTATGTGTATGTGTGTGTGTGCACGCGTGCACATGCGAGTACTGCTCCAATGCTCCAGAGGGCATTCTCTGGGCCACATCTTCCCCTCTCCACTTACCGTCAACTTTCAAAACACATACATACATACAGACAGACACATACACACTTGTACATTATAGGCCTCTTTCTGACCATTGATATATCATCTGGACTTATGCATCATTGGTTTCATACTCCCACCACCACATATACTTTCTAGCCCAGTGATTCTGAGTTCCAGGCAGCTGATACTTTCGTATCCTATTTTTCAAACCATATTTTCCTATCCCCAACTTCCTGTTTCCTCATTCCCCCCCCTTCTTTCTTCCATTGCCCCACTCCATATCTGCCTACCCCAAGAAACACATCTTGGCAATGAGTCAGTAGTAGTGTAAGGGAAGGGAAGATAGGAGTGGTCGAACAATTCTGTTTACAATTCTGTTCTATCACTGCTACATAAGGGTGGCTAAATATTAGGAAAACAATTAGCATGTTGAATTATATTCATAAGAAAACAAAATCATATAATTATATCTATAGATAGACAAAAAGTCTTGATAAAATAAAACACATTTAAAAAGCACAGGAATGAAATGTCAATACATTTATCTGAAACCAAGAACAAGCATTCTTTCTAACCTTAGAAACTTTCTCACTAAGCACAGAGATGAAACAAAAATGTCCACTCTTACCGTTATTAATCTGCATATTTCTAGAAATTCGATAGCAATAAGAAAAATAATTTAAATGAAGAAAGGAGGAATTTCACGGCTAGATCTTAAATTCATTTTATTATAATACTACATATATATGTATGTGTGTCTGTAAAACACTATTTTTTTTTAATTTACAGGAATGTTACTATGCTACATAAAAAGGATTTGTGATCAATATAAAACCTTTGATCAAAAAAAATGCATGTAAAACTGCAAAGGGGAGGAAGAGTAAAGAATTTGTAAAGTGACTCAGATTATTACAACCTAGCCAGTAGCTCACAGATGCTCAGATTCCTTAAGAGTCTGGCTAAGATGGTGGATCTTTAATAAACCTTGTCTTTGGCTGAAAAAAAAAAGAATTTGTTAGGTTTAAAGTCTAGGAAATTAATTTTTTGTGGCAAGATTCTGAAAAGATGCAAAGTTTGTGTTTTTTCTTCTCTCAGAAAAACTGAAGATTGATTTTTAAGATATATAAAAGAAGAAACAATAATTAGCATTAATACTGACCCCACACATACAAATGTTGCAGACCCAAATAACTCCTTTCTCATATCTCTAAAAAATTTTTGAGAATGATCTACTCACAGGGGTGCACTGGAACTAGCTGAACTAGCTCAAGCACATTTAAAAATTTTCAGCATTTATACCCTGGAAATTGGCAAACCGTATACATCAAGGCTTTATTTATTGATCTGTTGATTATTTAGACTTAAGGAAGTGATGGAGAAATTTTTAACAATGGTAGATCAAACTTAAAAGTGTATCCTGTCTTCCCCTCTCCCTCCCTGGAGAGCCAGTTGTTAAACATTTACCAGTACACCTCGATCTACACATGAGATTCATCTTGAGACATAAATAATGTGTAGCATATTGCCAGCAATGATTAACACACAGAAATTGGCTTAAATAAATCGTTCAGAAAATGTGTGAGCAGGAGAGGAAATAAAGTGGTCATATAGTGGAAGTGAAAGTTAGTAGACAGGCAGTCCCAGTGCTGCCCTGGCACCTATGAAATGCCTCCAGTGCACTGGAAAGATCTATTATGGAAAATCGTCTAGCGGTTCCCAAGGGGAAAGAATTCAACTTGCTCCTCCCCTGCTGGAGGAGTTTTGATCTTTTTTCCACCTTTACTGCACCTTTCCTCCTTTCATGCCATGTCTCTTTAGGTGGAGATTTGTGTTTCCTTTTCCTTTCTTTGTTGTACTGTTATAAATATGCAAACTTTTGTATGGATAGTGAATTCTTTGAGTTCCCCATGCATTTTCATTTCCCTTGTAATAAACCTAGTTTTCATGTAAGTTTTGTGAAGTTGTGGTTCCTTGTTGACATACTAAGTCCTCAAGGAAGGAATATGATTCTGCCCTTTTCAATGTTTTTGGTTTTCTCTGCCCCTGATACTCCACTGTGTCCCAGCATTTTCCTTCTGAACCTCTTTCTACCTTGCTATCCCACTTCTCTATACCCTACATATAAATTCAGGAGAAAATGTTTTTAGGGCATTGCCTAGGAAGCCAAAGCCAGGTTTGTGTGAGGAGAAAATTGTTCATATAACAGCCCTAGGTTTAGAAAGTCAGAGAAACTAGGACAATGAAACTGGGGTTTTGCCCAAAGACAATAAATTTAGAACAGTCAACTGCACTTTTTAGTCTTTTCTTAGCTAGAAACAACACAGTTTAGTACTTGAGTAGCAAGAATAGATCTTCTCCCTTCTCCTCCCCTCCACTTCTCCCCTTCCCATAAGGCCTTCCTGCACATGCACCTATCCAGAAGTCTCTATCTCTCCCCCTCCCCCTCTTTCTAATCCCTTGTCCCAGGGCCCCAAATGAGAGCACCTTTTATGCTCCTTGTTTTAGATGGGTGCAGTTTGCGGTATTTGCCACTGGTACAAAAATTTCTACTTATGATTCTGGTGGCAGTAACAGTGTGCTCATGGACAAAGCCCAAACATAAGCCACAGAAAGGGAGGCTTTGACGTGTATACAAGGCCTCCTCTGGAGCATTTTCAATGTTCCTAGGCCCATCCTTCTAGCCTCCCCAGTTTTTAAGCTTAGCATTATTCTGGACTCCTTATTCTCCTGTAGTCCATATATCTAATCAGCTGTCAAATCTTGCCATGTCTACCTTCACAGCTACTCATGCTTTCAATTCCTTCTGTCTACTCACATAACTACCACCTTAGTTCAGGCTTTCATACTTCTCACCTAGATTATTGTAATACCTTTCTAACTGATCTCCCTGCTTAAAGTCTTCTCCTTTCCAATCCATCTTTCACATTGCTGCCAATTTCTCCTCCTTAAGCTCAGAACTGACCATGCAACTATTCTACTAAACCAGCTCCAGTGACTTCCTATTGCTTGTAGGATAAAATATAAACTTCTCTGTTTAGCTTTTAAAGGTCTCTTGTACCCAGCCTCATTGGACATTACTCTCTCCCCCTCCCCCCCGCTTTTGTATTGGCCATTGCTCATGCCTGGAACACACATCCTTTTTATCTTTCCTTCATAGAATTCTTCTTGTCCTTTTAAAGATGCAGTTTAAGAACCATTTTCTGCATGAAGCCTTTTTTAATCAACTCAAAATACTAATGCCATTCCTCCCAAACTACTTTGTATTTTAATGACTCTTTCTGTGTGTTTGTATTTATTCATTTTATATTTATGTTGTATGTATATGCATGTGTATATGTGATATATAGTTGTATATATACATTACAGACAAAGAGAAAGCAGAGAAACCTAAACAGTCCCTGCCTCCTGGTTTGGCTATGAAGGAGTAAAAATGAAGGAATCATTTGATATTCTGCCTGTATTAAAATTTAGAAAAACAAAACCAAAATTATGCTATGTGATATATGTATAATATAACATAAATATAAATATGTATATATACACACAAATGTGTATATATGTATATATTTATACATACACATGCTCCCTAATTAGAATGTTAGCCCCTGTATTATATATGTATACATACATACAGTCATGTATACATACACACACACACACACACATACATACTCATACTCCCCAATTAGAATGTCAGTAGGGATTATTTCATTCTTTGTATTTTTATCTCTAGGACATAGTATAGTGGCTGTCACATAGTATATGTTTAATAAATAATTGATTGATCGATTGATAGGCATTCTCCCTCCTAGCTCCAGGCAAGCTTACATTAGAATGCCTCTGAGAGTTTTATTAAAGCCCATTTTTCTCATCTCTACTCTAGAGCTCATAATGTGTTTTTTATCCTCTCAGCAGTGGGGATATGACCTTTCCTTACGAGAAGGAAAACATAAAAGTAAGATTATAAGACCTAAATACATAGTCAGTGATGAGACATTCACTGTCTTCCCATTTAACCCTGAATAACCATAAAAGTTTGTGAAGTACAGTCAAAAGCATAGGGGAAATTAAATCAGGAAACTTGGGTTCATGTACCAGCTTTGTAATTTTAAAATGCTGTACTTTGTCTAACTCATATTGTGAAGCAGCTTAACTAACCCCTCCTCCACCTGAAAAAGGCTGAGAACCTGGACTGGCCAATCAGGAACAAGACATTTTGGTCCACTCTGAGTTAACATACCATAATGCTTTGCATGCTCTGTACATAAACCCAAAATCTGTCTTGTTGCGTCAGCATCCACAAGATGGGATGAAGCTGACCAGGACCATTCTCATGAGGACCAGACACTTTGAACCATACACTATCTTGATTAACAGCCCTTGTGTTATCCTGATGTTTTATGGACACTATCCTGTCATGGTATTCTCTTCTTGTTATGACATTTCATTGTTTATGGATGATAGAGCCCAGGCATCCAGGGGGCACCCTATTGTACTATGGAAACTATAATTTTGATTGACACAGACATCCTGAATTGGGGGGGGCACCTCCTTATATAATCTCTTTCACCTAATTTTTCTTTGAGTTCAGTTTAATTTGACTCCATGCATGCATGTTTTGCTAATTCATAGAGAATAAACCACACATATACTACCTAATTCCATTTATCTCTTTTTAGATCAAACTCTGGAGAGTGACAATGTAATATCTCTAAGTCTCAGTTTCCCAACCTGTGATATGAGGATTGGATTGGATATTCTCTAGGATTCCTCCCAACACTAGATTTTAGAGCAAGATCAGAAGTCAAAGGAATGCCTTCTCCCACAGCCAAGCCAACTAAGACTGTAGGGATTAATTCATTTATTCACTCAACAAATTATTTTGAGTACTGGAGTGCTGTGCTAGACACTCTCAAGATCTCTCTTAAGAACTTTGGAATTGATTGTGTGACATGGGAGACATTGGCACAGGACCACTCAGCATGGCATGCCCACATCAGAAAAGGTGCTGTGCTCTATGAGCAAAGCAGAATTGAAATAGCTCAAGAGAAACATAAGATGTGCAGACTTAGAGAATCCACCCCAAAGGTACATATGGACTATTTGTGCTGACCTGTGGTAGAACATTCTGAGCTCGTATTGGTTTGATCAACCACAGTTGGACACACTAAAACTTGACTCTAACATAGTGATATCATTTTGGTCCTCTTAGAAAATGCAGGACAACAACTGTGCTAGAGGTTTCTCTATTAATTACATGGAAAGAGCAACTATGGGTATAACATCTGATCTGCAGTAATGTGCCTCAAGTTGACAACCTTAATGTGTGAGGTTGAAAATCTGAGGAAACTTTGGGTAACACCAAGCTTTCCATAGTGTCTATATATATCTATTTCTCTTTATATGTTTTGTCTCTTGTGGAGGTGTTTTTTTTTTCTTCATCAGTTTGGGTCTTTCTGGAGGAGTGTCTACACCTTCTCCTTTCTTTGTATTCCCCTCACCCACTTCCACCTCTAAGGAGATTGTCAAGTCCTACTGACTAATACAGTAAAATCTGAATTTTCATAATTCCTAAAAGTCTTTTAAACAATGGAATTGTTGGTAGGATCAGGTGCCTACCAGCACAAAAATCCTAGGGAAAGAAAAGCCTTGATTAACATCATAGACTGTGAGAAGTCTGTCTGCTGAACACTTTCCTCAGGGCCCTCTTCATCTCATTGTTCCTCAGGCAGTAGATGAAGGGGTTTAGCATGGGAGTAACTACCATATACATTACTGATGCCACCGAGTCCTTTTCAGCAGAGTGAGATGATGATGGATTCAAGTAGACCCCAGTGATGGTTCCATAGAACAGAATAACCACAGTGAGGTGGGAACCACAAGTTGAAAAGGCCTTCTGCTTGCCCAGGGCAGAGGGAACCTTAAGCACAACCGATACAATATGAGTGTAGGAGATAAGAATGCAAAGGAAGGGAATGAGAACAATCAGCCCACCCACCAGCAAAATCATGAGCTGGTTGAGGCGTGTGTCAGAGCAAGAGAGCTGAAGGAGAGGAACAAGATCACAGAAGAAGTATGGCATGACATTCTTTGCACAAAAGTCTAAACGGGCCATGAGGAGAGTGTGAAGCAGGGAATGGAAGTTAGCAATGAGCCAGGAGCCAGCCAGCATTAGACAGCAGAGTTGTAAGCTCATTATGGTGGTGTACTGGAGGGGGTAGCAGATGGCCACATAACGGTCATATGCCATTGCAGTCAAGAGAAAATTATCCATATTTGCCAGCAAGATGCAGAAATAGATTTGGGTTAGGCAGCCCTCGTGAGAAATAGACTGAATCTGCCTATGGATGTTTAGCAGCATCTTGGGGACTGTGGCAGAGGTAAAACAGAAATCTACTAGGGACAGGTTGCTGAGGAAGAAGTACATGGGGGTGTGGAGGTGGGAGTCTAAGCTGATGGCCAGGATGATGAGTAGATTCCCTGCTGCTCCAATCAGGTACATGACCAGGAACAACACAAAGATGAGTTCTTGCTTCTCTGGCAGGCTAGAGAGGCCCAAAAGGATGAATTCAGAGATGGTGGTATGGTTTCCATTCTCCATAGTTTTGAAAGACCTGTTTGCAGAGAAAGGCCAACTCATGAATTATGGAGTGAGCAGAGGACTTCTAAACTCCTCTCTTCTACCATCCGTCCTTCCACACATCTAACTCTCTCAAAAGATGCATGACCCTCAATCAAAAGATTGAGACCCCACCCCTCCCCCAGACTCCAGAGCATTTACAGTTTTTAGAAGACTTTATAGTCATGCCCTAGATCCAACAAAGAAGTCACAAAACCTAACAGAAAGCTCTATCCTACATCTTTCTCCTAGAACCGCCTGATTTTCAAGCTCCTGGAAAAAGTCCTACAGCCACCCATATTAGAAGAGGTTCTTATGAGTCCATTGCTACTTACTGCAGCACCCTATGGCCATTCACCTGTCCTCTTCCCCACTTCTCTCCATCCCTTTTACATATTCCCTTGTTCTCCCATCTACTTTTAGCCCAAATTTCAAGTCTCTGCTTTCTCCGAGGATCTCATGCTTCTTCTTGTTGACTTCCTATGCATCTGGGGCTTGGCGACAATATTCTGAGCTGAGTTAGGTCAGGGCGAGCCCTGAAAGAAAGATCTGCTGACCGGGGATGGCACAGCCAGCCTTTCTGTCAAGGCTCACCTAGAAAGAAGCTTCTCATCTCCAGGTGCGTGGGGCAGGGAAGGAGCTGCCCCTGTAGGTAACAGAGGGAGAACATCATTCAGTAGAACTGAAATTTTGACAGCGAATTGAATGAAAAGCTCATTTACTGCCAATCTCAATGAACCAGAATTCATAAATCAAAGGACTTTTGAATTGGAAGGAATCTAGAAACTTATCCAGAACAATGCTTTCATTTTACAAATGAGGAAACTAATTCAACAAGGTTCAAATCTATTCAATCTAATTAAACCCTTATTATATGCAAATCATTGTATTATATGATAGTGATGCCCAGAGAAAAATGAAACAGTTCTGCCCTTCAAGAGATTTACATCCTTGGGGGCTGGTGGGAGGGAAAGGGAAGATACAACTTCCATACAGATAAGTAAATAAAAAGCATACTATATACAAGATAAATGCAAAGTAATTTTAATGGGGAAGGGCACTGACAACTAGAGGGAGTAGGGTAGAGAAATCAGAAAAGGTCTTGTGAGCTTGAAGGAAGCTAGGAATCTGAAGGATGGAGGAAAGGAGAGAGTGCATTACCAGAATGGAAAGACCACTTATGAAAAGGCACAGAGTGTCATGTGTGGGGAGCAGCTGGCAGGCCAGTTTGGCTGGAATGTGGTTCCCTGATGTCACACAGTAAGTGACAGAGATGGGTCTGAAATACAAACCTGCTGATTTCAAGTCCAGAGTTTATCCACTAGGTATGTCATGCTTCCTCTCTACCATCTGCCAGGATCTATGGGGGGAAAATTTCAAAGCGAACTAGTTTCCTGCAGTAAAATTGCAGTAGAAACATGTAGTCCTACACACACACACACACACACACACACACACACACACACACGTATACACACATATACATGTATATATATGTATAGACTAAATGTCTCTACTGTAATTTTACTGCCTATATAACATAGATATTTGTAATAAAAGCATAAATTTCCAATGTCTTCAATAGCAGCTATTTGCAAACATAAAGTATTCCTTGGAAAGGAGCTTTTGTTAGGGTCAGGATAAAGTTTGCACACAGTGAGTGATAGTTTCATTTAGCAGAGTCTGATTGAAAAATTACTCAAGAAATGTATAAATACTTAGACAGGAAAGCTTAGAGCACTAGCAGTGTTGAGGAAAGTTTAGAATAAACTAGAAGGGATGTCAGTTTATTTCTAGACAATGGGGAAAGAGTCAATGGAGCAAGAGAGATTGAGGATGCAGAAAAGAGAGGGAATAATTGATGGAAGAAGATACTAAAAGACTTGGGATAGGTTAGCTGTAATAGAGAGGAAAGCTACATGATCCTCTTAAACAGGGAAGGATACAAGAGGATGACTTTCTAAAAGAACAGATGATTGACAGAAGGACCTCGAAGGAATGGGACACAAGATAGGTACAGGTAACAGGAAGGGAAGGGAGAGGGCAGGGTATGGATCAAGAGATTCTACCTGAAGAATGTCCACCAGGGTGAAGCATCATAATCATAGTGGTGCCTTCTGTGTAGTTAGAGGAAAACATCAGGGAGGTGGCAGCTGAAATACCACTATTGTAAAGTGGGAAGAGAATCTAGAGAAGGGGAGAGCCAAGGATAAACATTAAGTGCTTCCTCATTTGGTTGAGAAATGGTGATCTATGGGGTTAAAGGCTGGACAAGTTCTTGTAGGGGTGGAGATTTCAACCCCATAGCAATCCCACGGGTCAAATAAATTGATGGGCTAAGTCAAAGATAGTTTCTTAGAATGGAAGACAGAGCATTCAATCTGAGTGGATGCTTTTCTGTATTGGGACATTACAAACAGGGAACAAGTATTCAGGTTCTAAAGATAAATGGCAGCTAGGTGGCACATTGGATAGAGGGCTGGGCCTGGGGGCAGGACGACCCAAGTTCAAATCTAGCTGTGAGACCCTGAGCAAGTCACTTAATTCTGTTTGCCTCAGTTTCTTCATATGTAAATTGAGCTGGAGAAGGAAATGGCAAACCACTCCAGTATCTCTGCCAAGAAAACCACAAAAAGGAGTCACAGAGAGTTGGACATGACTAAAATGATTAAACAACAAACAAGACAAATGGCAAGAAAGGGTCACAAGATGAGGTTGCAAGTTCCTAAGAAGAGGAAAAGGCATGTGATAAAGATAATTTGCTTTAAAATGGAAGACTTAAAGAGAAGCAGTTGTAATCTATCACTTTCTCACAATTACTCCAACAAAGATTGAGGAAGAACACTAGACTGAATCTTGATCAGAAAAGACAAGGAGAAATCACAGTGGGTCATTTTTCTAGCCCACATTAGCACAAGAGAGGCAACCAAAAGGCCAAAGGCACTTGAGAAATGGCCCAGTTAGGACGACCAAGTACAAAGGCTTCCAGCACCAGGAATGATCTGTGGTCAGCACCTGTGTACCAAGGCAGGTAGCAAGAATATGGGGAAGTCAGTAATTCTGTCCAAATGACTTTAGAGTGTGGTCTGGATCCAGCACATATTGAGGCTGGGGTACACAGTACTGTATTGGGACAGGGAGCAGGATCAGAGGTAACCTAGTAGCTATAGTACTTTGACCACGGATCTAGGTCTCAGAGTCTTTTAGTACAAATTGGGGCTTGCAGCTAAATAATCAGGGCAGGGAGCCCAGATAGTAGGTGCACCTGTAGGTCTTTCACTCTTAACTTTAACTTAGCCTTCCAACTAGCTGACAGGTGTTGGGGTCAGTAGTTTTCTATCAATTCAGGGGAAAGCCTGTAGTTGTGTCACCAAGACCCAAACCAGGATTAGGAATTTGAAAAGCTCAGATCAGGAGGGCATTGACTGACTACAAACTAAATCAGATGTGCTCCAAGTTTCCAGCTCACAGAACAGACCCAGAAGAACCCAGAATCCAATATCTATAGAAAGCAGAAGCAGAACACCAAGCAATACAGATCAAATGAACACATGGCCCTAACATTACCTCCAGAGGTGCACAGAGCCTTGCTGTAACAGAAAATCTCATTTTAGGAAGTAAGGCTGGAAGAATAAGCTAACAATGAAAAAAGATACCACTTATACAGAAATAGTATGTATCACCAGTACCACCCAAGAAACAAACTGAGAAGACAAGAATAATTCCTACATGCAAACACCTAAAAGCAAAAGCCTCAAAGAAAACCACAACTTAGCCTCAAGGTTAACTAGAATTCCTGGAAGAAATGAAAAAAGTGTTTTAAAAAATTATATGATGAGTGAAATTAAAGTTTTGGAGGAAAAAATTGGAAAAGAAATGAGAGACCTAGAGGAAATAAAGGAGAATCAACAGCTTAGTACAAGAGGTTCAATCCAAGTAGCTACCCAGGTAGCAAGCTCCCTGAAAATTAGAAAGGAACCACTGAAAAGTTAATGACTCTGTTAAACAAGAAATTTTTAAAAATGCAAAGACTAAAGAAAAAAATAATAAAATATACACATATATGTATACATATACATAATATGTGTCAACTGACCTAATAGAAAACAGGTCAGGGGGCAGGGGAGGGGGAAGGAAATCTAAGAATAACTGGACTATCTGAAAATTTAAAAAAATGTAAATTATCTGTAATGATGTGTCAAAAAATCATTAATTAAAACTGCCCAGTCTTATTAGAATCAGAGGGCAAAGTGAAAATAGAAAGAAATCACTGGTCATTTCCTGAAAGAAACTTCAAAATCAAAACTCTCAGGAACATTATAGCCAAAATTGAGAGCTTCTAGCATAGTTAGGATCACACAAGATTTGGCAGTTAACCACTATGAAGAAGAGAACTTGGAATATGATAAGGAAAATGTTATAGGCTTATAACCAAGAATAACTTATCTAGAAAAACTGAATATAATCCAACAGGGGGAGAAGTAAACCTTTAATGAAATTGAAGACTTGTAAGCATTTCTGATGAAAAGGCCAAGGCAGGGTAAAATCTTTGAAATGAAAACATAGGAGCCAAGAGAAATAAAAGGCATATATTTGGCTAATTGGTAGAGACTTTATAGGGATGAAATGTTTATATTATAATGGAGGGAATAAAGGATTGCCCTCCTTAGATCCTTAGTGTCATGAGTAGTCATAGAGAAAGTTAAATGAGACAGAAGGACTGGGAATGGTTTTGTTATGTTTTGATTATCCTAAAAGGAGAAAGAAAAGGGAAGGGGAAAGGATTACACTAAAGAAAGTAGGAAAGGGGAAGAGGAAGGGGATTTATAAACTTATGCAATCAAGGTGTACAAGAAGGCTATATAAACGTAAGAGGGAGAGGGAGGAGTGGGCATCACGTGAAACTCACTTTCATTTGAATGAGGATAGAACATAGCACATCATGTAAAATATTTTCAGCTCAATAAGGAAACAAAATTGATAGAGAGAGAAAGGGGTAATAAAAAGGAGAATAGGTTCTGGGAGGGGTTAATCATAAACAAAATACCTCCAGAGGGCTGTTTATGAAAAGGAGTTTAACATGAAAGAAATAATGCATAAGAACCTATGACTGGTGGGTGATGTAGGGAAAGAAAAGAGTTAAGGGAGCAGAAGGAAATTGTATCAATCATGGATCATTAGTTTTGAGAATACTCCTCTCTCTCACCACCTTCTTCTCTGTAAAGAGGAGGCTAGGGGGCAAAGAAAAGAAATAGCACAAGAGAAAACAAATTGAGGAAAACACACAATTTATGATCATAACTGTGAACATGAATAGGATGAACTCACCTATAAAATGGAAGAGGATAGAGGAATGGATTTAAAAGTAGAATCCAACAATATATTGTTTAGGAAAAATGTACTTGAAACATAAAGCTTTTCATAATTTTAAGAAAAAGATTGTCATAGCTCTTCATTTTATAAAAACTAAAGGACTGGAGGAAATGTATTATGTGTCAAGTAAACTAAAAAAAAAAGCAGGCATGCCAATCATGATTGCAGAAAAGACAACAGAGAAAAACAGGCTTATTAAAAGTCATAAACAGGTAACTGTTTAAATGCACTATATTGACAATGTATCTAATATAACCAAATGGCATAGCATAGCAACTTGATACTTAAATAAAAGGTTACATGAGTGAATGAAGAAATAGTAAAATTGTACTATTTGAGGACTTCAATATACCCCTATCAGATCTAGACAACTCTTGTTTTTTAAGCAAGAAAGAAGTTAATGATATGATTATAATTTTAGAAAATTTAAATGTGGTAGATTTTTGGCTGTTACTGAATGAGAACAGAAAGAAATATGTGCATTTCTTAGCTGTGCATGTCACCTTTACAAGAAGCGATCACTTATTAGCACATAAATACCTTATAAACAAATGCTGAGCTGAACCAATATATAAAAATGACAATCTGCCTAAATTAATTTACTTATTCAGTGCCATGGTAATCAAACTACCAAAAATTATTTTATAGAGCTAGAAAAAAGTGATAAAAAATTAAAATTCATCTGGAAGAATAAAAGGTCAAGAATATCAAGGGAATTAATGACAAAATGCAAAGGAAGGGGTCTTAAATTAATATTATAAAATGGCAACTATCAAAACTATCTGATACTGACAATTCCACTGCTAGGTCCATATCCCAAAAAGATCATAAAAAAAGGAAAAGGACCTACACGCACAAAAATATTTATGGCAGCTCTTTTTGTGGTGGCAAAAAAACTGGAAATTGAGGGGATAATGTGCATTGATTGATGGGCAATTGGGGAACTGTTGGATAAGCTGTGGTATATAAATGTAATGGAATAGTATTGTGCTATAAAATGATGCGCAGATAGATTTTAGAAAAACCTGGGAAGATTTACATGAACTGATGCAAAGTGAAATCAGCAGAACGAGGAAAACATTGTGCACAGTTACAGCAACATTGTATGATGACCAACTATGAATGGCAAAGCTCCTCTCAGCAAAACAATGATCTAAGACAATTTCAAAAGACTCATAGAAAGTGCTATCAACATACAGAGAAAGAACTGATGGATTCTGAATGCAAATCAAAGCATACTATTTTCATTCTCTTGATTTTTTTGTATGTGTTTTTTCCTTTTGGTCTGTTTCTTCTTTTACAACATGATTAATATGGAAATATGTTTTACATGATTGCACACATATAACATATCAAATTGCTTACTGTTTTAGAAAAATTTGAACTTAGAGTGTTGTAAAAATGAATATAAAAACTATCTTTACATATAACTGGAAAAAAAAATACTATTTAAAAAAAGAAAAAAGGAATGCTTAAAAAAAATAAAAGAATTAGTGGACCAAAAACAAATTGTAAAATAATAGATAATTTCATCTAAGAATTTAACAACAATGAAACATACAAAATTTTTTGGGTGCAGTCAAAGAAGTAAGCAGGAGAAACTTCATATCTTTAAACATGTTCATCAACAATAAAAAGAAATAATAGATCAATGACTTGGGCACACAATTTTTTAAACCTGGAACCCTTCTCCCCCCCAAAATTAAAACTTTAGTTAAACATAATAAAAGAAATTCTAAAAGTCAAAGAAGAGATTATCAAATTAACCAGTGAATTAATAAATAAAACTAGGAATTGTTTTTTTATCATCAACAAAAATAAAATAGGTAAGCTATTAGTTAATTTGATTTTTTTAAAAAAAAGAAAAACCAAGTCACCAATATAAAAAAAAATGAAAAATATAAAAGGAAAATGTACAACAAAGTCATAAGAATAACTTGTTTTTCATGACCATATATATTTGTAATGGGTTTTGGTTTTCTTACCTTCTCAATGGATGGGGAAAGGGAAGGGCAGAATTTGAAACTAAAAATAAAATAAAATTTGGGGGAAAGTAATCTAAAGAATGAAAAAATGAATAAGAAATAAAAGAAATCTGTAGAAAACAATTTTGATGTCAATAATACTGACAGCTTAAAATACTGGATGATATTTAGAAACACATAAAATGTCCAAATTAACAAAACAAGAAATAGAGAACTTAAATAACCCAGTCTCAGGAAGAACAATTGAACACGCTATACATGAACTCCAGAAGGAGTTAAAAATCAACAACTCAGAACTAGATAGATGTACAAGTAGATTCTATCAAACATTCAAAAAACAATTAATTCCAATATTATATAAGCAATTTGAAAAAGAAGTAAAAAAGGGGGAGGACTCCTACTAAACTCCTTCTATTATATAAATATGATCTTGTTGCCTAGTTCAGAGCACCAAAACAAAGAAACAAAACAATAGACAAATAGTGAAATTGATAAAGACTATGGAAATAAAATTTAAGCATGGTCAATTTATTAGCAAAGCTAGTAATTGATAATAAAAGGAATCCAAGGCTCTGCAGAAACCAAGAGCTCCATTTGGGAGTTAACACAGCAATCTTATAGTCAATAGTGAAGAACCAACAAACTTATACAATCTTGATTAACATGTTTACAGAGTTTTCTGATTGGCTAGTAATTGATACAATTTCTTGCAGTTAGAATAGAGAAGTTAAATGGAGAAGTTGAGGCTGGAACATTCTGTGGTTAGTACCAACTCCCCAGTTTCCCAAAATTGTCTTAGCATAACATTTCCTCATAATCATATACCTTTACAATAGCATATTATTTCTCCCAAATCATATGATTTTATATTAAAGGAAGGCCTAGCTTACAATCACATAATATAAAGAACTAAGCAGAGTATAACTGGTTGATTATGAATTTCACAATTTCCCCCTCCAATGAATCACTAGTTTATATAGGCCAGATTGATAACATGTTTCATTTATTAACAATCAATACAATAAATCACTATGGAATTCTTAGAGTAGATTGCTCAAAGTGAAAGCATAAATACATAAGCAGAAAAGCTAGGTTAAAGTGTCATGAATTTTGTTACAATTCTCCTGATCAATATAAGAACAAAATTCCCCAAAGATCTGGTTATTCTTATGGTATAAATATGGACCAAAGGTTATATCACATTTGGTCCAGCTAGAGCCATTATAAATAGAACCCCTTTGGTTGTTGTTAGGGGAAACAAGTGGTGATGAGGAGTATTATCTATCAATCAGGGTCATCTTGGTACATATGATGACATCCATGGAAGTCAATAGCCTATCCCACTATAAAGATTACTTATCACAATAAATCCTTTCCAATATTTTGGAGAGGAGTGGATAGGGGAAGAAAAGGCCATGAATATGATAGAACATTAAGTAAGAACATTATAAAGCAGTATAGGGGTACAAGCCCCTCCTTGAAGCTTCTGATATAAAATCAAATATTAGGCGAAATAACAAAGTCCAAGAGTCCTTTTCTCTAATCTTGATTGGAGTTAGTGTGATCAGTAGTACTTGGAGTGGGCCTTTCTCAAGCCAGTTGAGTTCTGCTGGTTCACTAGAAATTCTTGGATGTAGTAGAGAGTCCAAAAGCCTAGTCTGTGCTACAGCACCTGTATCTGTGAAGTTATTTAGGTATTAGAAGTGTCTTCTTCCAATAATTATGTATACATAGATGAAATATGGGAGGGTGTACAATTTAAAGGTATAGAGGTATGGTATCACCTTTATGTTTCCCTTTAGATGGAAGTAGGCCAGTAGAAGTGCATTAAGTCATTTAAGGTAGGTTTCATTTCACGATTTGGGAGACAGAACACTTTCTTTACAATGAAAGCTAATCTGAATACGCATCCTATCTAATTTGGCAACCACAAAGGGTCACAAATTGTGATATTCGAAATCAGTTGTATTCTGTTTCGTGCTCTACATTATGTGATTGTGAGTTAGGCCTTGCTTTAATATAAAATCATGTGATTTGGAGGAATTACTATGCTATTGTAAAAGCGTGTGATTATGAGAAATGTTATGTTAAGATAATTCCAGGAAATTGGGGAGTCGGTACTAACCATAGCATGTTCCAGCCTCAAGTTCCTTGTTGTCAAATGTTCCAACCTCAACTTCTCCATTCAACTTCTCTATTTAATTTCTCTGTTCTAACCATAAGAAATTTTATCAATCACTAGCCAATCAGAAAACTCTGTTGACATGTTAATCAAGATTATGTAAATTGGTTGGTTCCTAATTATTGACTATAAGAATGCTGTGTTAACTCCCAAATGGAATCTTTGGTTTCTGGGGAGTCTTGGATCCCTTTTGTTGGCAGTTGCTAGCTTTGCTAATAAATTGATTATACTTGGAGTTTTGTTCCTTAGTCTTTATCAATTTCACTTGTGACACTAGTGAACATTGACACAAAGTTTTGAAGGAAAATATTAGCTAGCAGACAACAACAACATATCACAAACATTACAAACTAGGTCTAGGTTAGGTTTATGCCAAGAATTCAGGGTTAGTTTAATCCTAGGAAAACTATCAACATAATAGACCATATTAATAAGAATAATAGAAATCACATAATTATTTCAATAGATGTAGGAAAAAGCCTTTGACAAAATACATCTACTTCTGTTTAAGAAAAAAAAGCACAATAGAAAACATAGGAATAAATGGACCTTTCCTTAGTATGATAAGTAGTAAAAACAGGAGCTAACATTCTGAAACGGGAATAAACACAAGGACTTTCCAGAAGATCAGGGCCAAGGCAAGAATAGCCATTAATATTAATATAATTTGATATAGTGCTACAAAGTCTAATTATACAGTAAGAAAAAAGAAATTGAGAGAGTAATCAAAGGCAAAGAGGAATTGAAAATCATTCCTTTTTTGTAGATGATATGATGGTTTATGTAAAGAACCCTTGAGTCAACTAAAAATTAATTGAAATAATCAACAACTTCAGCAAAGCTACAAGATATAAAATCAATCCATGTAAACTATCAGCCTTTGTTTATTTTACCAACATAAGCCAACAGGAAGTGATAGAAAGAGAAATTCTATTCAAAACAAGAATGTATAAAATATTTGGAAATCTACCTATCAAGACCCAAATATGAATATAATTATGGAACACACTTTATAGAAATGAAGACAGATCAAAATAATTAGGGAAGTATTCATTGCTCATAGGTAGGCAAACACAATGACCATACATCAAAAATAATTTACTTATAAAGTGCTATACTAATTGAACTACCAAAGGACTGCTTTATAGGGCTAAAAAAAATAATAAAATTTAACTAGAGAAGCAAAAAGTCATCATTTTCAAGGGAAATAATGAAAAAAGAGGTAAGAAAGGTATTCAGGCAGTACTAGATCTCAAATTATACTACAAAGCAATGATCATGAAAAATGATTGGCTAAAAAATGAAGAGGTAAATCAGTAGAACAGATTAGTTACACAACACACTGAAGCAAATCAACCTAGTATTCCAGTGTTTGACAAACTTAAAAATCCTAGTTGCTAAGATAAAGACTCATATTTCCACAAAAGTTACTAAGAAAACTGAAAATTACTGGTAGAAATTAAGTATAAAGCAAGATCTTATGCCATATATCAAGAAAAGCTCCAATTATATTTAGGATTTAAATATAAAAGATCAAATCATAAACAAATAACAGGAACAAGGAAGAAATTAAATCTCAAAACTAGGGAAGTACTCATGACCAAACAAGGCTTAGAAGCATATGAGACAAAATGGACAATTTTGATTACATGAAATGAAAAAGTTCTTACACAAACAAAACCAATGCAGTTAAAGTTAGAAGGTAAACAGTTTACTGGGGAGAAAAATCTTTGCAGCAAGTTTCTCTAATAAAGTTTCACATTCAAGACATATGAACAACTAATTTCAATTTGGAATGAGAGCCATTCCTTAATACATAAATGGTCAAAAGATATGAACAGAGAGTTTTCAAAGGAAGAAATACAAGCTATCAACAACTATATGAAAAAGTGCTCCTAATCATCAATAATGAGAAAAGATGCAAATTGTATCAACTCTTACATTCCATGTCACATCCACCAGATTGGCAAGGATAACAAAAATGGAAAATGACAATTACAGGAGGGGCTAAAGGAAAACAGGCACGTTAATACAGTCTTGCTAGAGCTGTGCATTTGTTCAGCCATTCTAAAGTAATTTGAAACTATGTTAAAAAGTCACAAAACACTGTACAACCTAAGACCTAGTAATAACACTAATAGGTTTATACTAAAGAGATCCAAGAAATAGGAGAAGGATCCATATGTACAAAAATAGTTATAGCAGCTTTTTCAATAGTGGAAATGTAATGGAATATTCCTGTACCAAATGAGATAATATTTGTAAAGTGCTTAGCACAGTGCCTGACTCATAGTAAATACTTAATAAATGTTTATTTCCTTTCCCTCTTCTCTTCCTCCACCACCCTCTATTCCTTCCCTTCTCTCATACCATAAGAAATGATGAGTTTCAGAGAAACCTGGGAAGACTTGTATGAATCGATGCAGAACCAGAAGAATGTTTAATATAACATTGTAAATAAAAACAACTTTGAAAGATTTAAGAACAATGATCAGTGCAATAGCCAACTAGGATTCCAGAGTACTGAAGATGAAGCAGGCTACCCATCTCCTGACAGATTAGTGGTGGACTCAAGATGAAGAATGAGACTTACATTTTTGGAAATGGCCAAAGTAGGAATTTGTTTTGATTTTCTAGGCAATCTGTTGCAAGGTTTACTACTACTACTACTACTTCTTCTTCTTCTTCTTCTTCTTCTTCTTCTTCTTCTTCTTCTTCTTCTTCTTCTTTCATTTGGGAGGAGGAGGTAGGACGCAGAAGGGAAGTAAAGATAGAGTTCTTCACCCCCAAAAAGAGACAAAAAAAAGAACTAAAAGAGAGTCATTGAAGCATTTTGGGGGGGGGCAATAGAAGAGAATTAAAGTCAGTTCAAAAGGAGACAATAAATAGGACAGCTTTGAAAGTTAATGTTGAATTTGTTATGAGCTTTTACAAAAAACAAGCTCCACATAATAGAAATTTGCATTTTCGTGTATGATCTTCTTCTGTTATACTGTGCGTATAGAAATGCTAATTTTATGTGGTGTTTGTTAAGTCCAGAATAAAAGAATAAAAACTTGCCCCACCTCTCTTCCCCCTGCCAAGACAATTCATGCTGGGAAAGTTGACTTTCACAAACATTGGGGATGTCTCAGACAGTCAGTTAATACAATGGATCTTGTACTGGTTGATGTAAAGAAGTAAAAGGAAGAAGAATCATGATTTCATAAAAGAGGAAGATATGGTGAGACAGTCTTTACCTTCATGAACCATCAGGCTAATGGGAGTCATAAGATCTCTACATAGGAAACATTCATAAGATACAGTTACAGAGACTAAAGAATATGTGCAAATGTATACAGAATAACTGGGTATAAGGGTTTCTGGGAATTATGAAAAGATTAGGCTACATGGGGAAGAAAGGGAATGTAGAATAGGTTTGGAAGGAGGAAAAAGGCATGATTTAGGGGTTGAAAAAGTATTTTTCAAGCCAGAGAGAGAAGAGTTACGAGAAGAAGAAACCTCAGGAAGATGATGCACCAGTTGTTGCTGTTGAAACACAGTAAAAGACCACCAAAGGGTCCAGGCCAGCCATTCTTCATTCCTCTCATGGCTCTGCTTCTGACTTTCTGGACTCTGTCAATATGACCTATGTGGCAGGAGCCTTCCGCCCCTCCTCTTGCCCACTTTTCAAGTTCTTTTTATTTGTTATCTTCCCCCGTTAGAATGTAAGCTCCTTGAGGACAGGTAATGTCTTTCTTTTTAATTATATTCATATCCTCCAGTGTTCAGCACAGTGCCTGGTAAGTAGTAAGTGCATGTTGACTTGTAATGGGTACAGGTACCATATGTTGGAACATAAACAGTATATGTGTTCTGACAACTTGGTCTCTTGTAATCCTACAAAGCAGAACTGACATTCTTTTCAAACAGTGGAGCTTGGCTGCCCCCATTCATTCTCTTCTCCCAGGTCCCAGAGCATAACAAGATATACCCCAGACCTTAATGGACTGCACAACCCTTCCTCTACTTCTCTCATCAAGCATTCTTCAGAAGGGCTACACATCTTTAAGAAAACCCAGTACATAAAATTTCAACTTAGTACATAATATGTGAATTTTTCATATACTAATTAATGCTCAGGTTTCCCACTTTTGTGCTTTCCTTCCTCTGAAACCTATATGGGTTTCTACACAATGGTCTTTTCAATTCTGCACTTACCTATGTTTCTTAGTCTCAAAGTCTCTCTCTTTTGGTCTGATTTCTTTTCCTGTTTCTTAGAGAGTCGGAGAATTGACTTCCTCTTTCTTGCTCTACTTTATTTCTTGCTCTGTTAGCACATTTCTCCTACTGTGGGGTCAGTCTCTCTCTTTCAGCATTTTACTCAACTCAGCTTCTCAATTTATGCTGAAAAAGTCAGGAGGAAGAGATGAACTTTGCTTCTGGGAGAAGAAGAGCCTGGGTCTAACCTCCCTGATCTTAAGAGGTTTTGCTTTTTTTTTTTTATCTCCATCTCAGTTTTCCTTCTAAGAATCCTTTTTTTTCTAAGAACCATCCTTCCTAGAGTTTGGTTTATTTTATTTTGCAATGACTTTTTAGTTACAGTTCTATGTCCCCTTTGTTTTCTTTACAAACATTTTTAGATAGACGAGGATTTTTTAAAAGTCATGTATTGAAGGGATCCCCAACATTTTGGGTAGACCTGCTATGGTGAATTTGCAGGGGAATATATTTAAGAGTCGTGTAAAATGGGCAGGCATGGGTGGGTTATGATCTGCATCACTGGAAGGGAATGCTTTCATTAGTGAAATCACAGATCTATTGGACCATTGAGAAGTTTTGAGTCCCTTACAAAAGATCATTATATTGAATAAAAATTTAACTGGTTTTATCCCAAGCTAAATTCAATTTTCTATATCTTCCTACTTCAAACTACTTGCCTCATGACATATGGTGTGAGGGTCTAGCAGGGAAATACGCTGTCCAGGGATAAGACATTAATCTGTGAGCCAGAATCAGGATGAGCTCTAGTTGCTCTAGGCTCAGCAGAGAGCTCAAGATCTTGCCTATAACATGGAATCTGATGAATCTTGCTATACTTAGTACCTCAAAGAAGGGCAGTTTGAGTTAATGCTAGCATGTCAGGACAGGATTCACTTTCATCCTCAAATCACAGAATTTCAGAATTAGAAGGGACCTCAGAGACTATCTAGCTCAATCTACCCCTGATCATTAAATTTCTAAATCTCTGACAAATAACCACCCAACCTTTGCTTGAAGCCCTCTGCGAAAAGGAGAACCCAATAATTCCCAAGATAGCTCATTCCACTTCCAGTTGGTAGAGATTTTTTCATTTAAATAAAACCTAGATTTGCTTCTCTGCAACTTTTATCCAGTATTTCTTTGGAATTATGCAGAAAATGATACATCTTTCTCCCATGTGACAATACTTCAAATATTTGAAGACTGCTATCATGTCCTTCCATTAGGTTTTCTATGCTCTAAGCTAGCTTCCCTCCTAATTGATCCTTGTTGTGTATGGTCTTGAGTCCCCTTCATTATCCTGATTACCTTTTTCTGGACATGTTTCAGTGTATGTGGCACCCAGATCCGAGCACAGTACCCTAGTTATGGTCTGACTGGGTACAGTGAGACTATCAACTCCCTTATTCTGTTCACTAGGATACTCTTAATGAAGCCAAAGATCACATTTTAATTTTGGCTACCATATTGCCTTGTGGACTCCTGTTGAACAAATAATCTACTAAAAGCCTCAGATCTTTTTTATATCTTGTATACATGAAATTGATTTTCTAAACCTAAGTATAAGAGTTTACGTGGATCTCTATTAAAATGCCCCATTGTTCCAACCTGGGAAAATCTTTTGGGATTCTGATTCTGTTCTACAATGTGTTACTTTTCTCTCCTCACTTGGTGTCATCTGTAAATTTAATAATCATGTTACCTTTACCTTCATCCAAGCTATTGAGAAAAATACTAAATAACACAGAACTAAGTACAGATAGTCCCTGCAGCATTCCCTTAAGGATCCCCCTCCAAGCTGACATTAGTCCATTAATTATTTTGGGGGGTTCTGTTCATTTGACTATCTATCATTGAGCCCATATGGCTCCAATTTGGCCACAAAGATAACAGAAGAAATTTGGTCAAATGCTTTGCTGAAATATATGTATACTACATCCTCGACATTCCTGTGATCTACCAATTTACTAAAAAAAAAATGAAATGAAGGTATTCTGGAATGACAAGTTTTTTTGTTTGTTTTGTTTTTTGAAGCCATGCCGACTCGTTCATGAGCTTCTTGTTAATAATACCAGCTGACAAATCTTCCCTTTGATAACATGCAATCTTTGCAAGAATTAAAGTTGAGCACACGGGTCCTCTCTCTAGCTCTCAATACTCTGGTGGGAGGATCAAAGCTAAAGAGAAAATAGTGTTAAAATGAAGTTTCAGACATTAACTGGAGCATTGGGGAGGACCTTGGGTGTTTCCCATGCCACTTAATTCACATAGTATGAGTAGCCACCTACTTTGATTATACGCCAGACTGCACCCCTTCTCTTCAATTTTTTCTGACTAATTCAAAAGCATTAAGTCAGAAGACCCAGGTTGTCATTTCAGCTATGCCACTAACAGCTGTGTGAGAGAGTAATTCACTTCACCTCTCTGGATCCCAGTGACCTCTGTAAAATGCTGGTGTTGGACTACATGATTTCTAAAGTCCCTTCCAGCTATAAAAGTTCTGTGATTCTTTGATTTTCAAAGTCTTCATCTTGCATGGGATTAAATTCAAGGTCAAGGGGATAAGTGGTGGGCATAGGAAGAAAGCCCTAAGATTTGGGGACATAGAGGGTTCTTTCCCCATCTATAACATGAGGGTATTGGATCAGATGATCCCTTTTAACTTTAATGTTCTAAAATTCTGTGATTCAATTGTCCTACAATATTCCCACTTCCCAGACTAGATTTGGGGCCCAGAAGATGACTCTCCTTCTCCACCACAATGAAACTGACCTTCATGGTCTGGGTTGATCTCCAATAATGCTTTTGGGGGATGAGGGGCAGGGGAAAAGGAGAAGCCTCCTATTCTTATTCTCCTTCTCCCCTTCTGTAGGGCAGACAGCTCATAAGCTGGCAAGGACCAGATGGTCTCCCTTAGGAACTAAAGGGAGATAGGATGAAAGGCTGGGCTGAAGAGGAGTTAAATCAGGGCATGTGGGGTGGGAGAATAAGAGATCCCTACCCTAGTTCTCCAGGTCAGGCAGTAGACCTTATACCTGGAGTATAATGCAGCATTCCTCTTGACTTTATGTATCTAATAAGCAGTGGGCCTTATTAGAATCAAAAGTGAAGTAACTGTTCCAATTCCCCCTGGGCTCCTATTTCATGGGATTTCTCTTATTTGTAAGTTATTTCCGTCACTGTTCCAACTTGGGACCTTGTTATTTAAGGTCTCAGGGGATAGACTGCAGTTCCAAAAAAGAAGAGTCCTGCTGAAATTAGCCCTCTGAGACATTTCTCAATCTTTGGCTGGCTTCCCGAACTCTCAAGTTCTTCTCTCCTGAGAGCCCCTGAGCTTGGACTACCTGCTTCTTTGGTTCATTGCCACTACTTGGTCCTCTGGCTGGTTTCTTTTTTACCCAGATGGAAGGGGATCCAAATTCATATTGCTAGTTTTGTGATGTTGAGTAAAACACTTCTCTTCCCTAGCCTCAATTCCTACATCTATAAACTGGATTAGCATTATACCCAATTCATCCAATTGAATCCAATCTAACAAGCATTTGCTAAACATCTGTTATATGCAAGATGTTGAGGATACATAGATAAAACATTGTCAAAATTACTTCCGGCTCTGATATTCTGTGATACCATGAACGTCTCACAGAATCTCAGAGTTGTAATGGATGATAGGGTCCTAAACTAGAATAAAAATACCTGAATAAGAATCCTCCCTACAATACACCAGACAAGTATTCATTCAGACTTTTCTGGAACATCTTCAGTAAGGGGGAAACCATTAACACCCAAGGCAGCCCATTTCAACTTTGGGATATAGTTCTAAATATACAGGAAGCTTTTTCTTATGCACAGCCTTAATTTGCTTCTTTGCAACTTTCACACACTATTCACAGTTCTGCACACTAGGGCCAAGCAGAACAATCTCTAATCCTTTTTTTTTTAAAGACCAAACAATTTTTTTGTTTTTATTTTACTTTCAAAGAGAAAGGGATTTGGGTGGATAGAGAGAAAAAAAAAAGAAAGATAGTAGGACCCTTCTTCAAAGTGGTGACTTCTAAATGAACATAGAGAGATATAGAACTAGATTGTTTTTTTTTTTTCCTCAGTGCCCCAGTTACCTGAATGAGCTCTGGAAAATCTATCTCTCAGATTGTCCTTAAAGATATCACCTCTAATGGTATCTCATGGAAACTGGGGTTTGAAGAAGGGGACTGCAAATGTTGCTGTCACCCTTCACCATGTGTTAAGGATCCCTATCACCTCCCTATTCTCTTCTCACTGCCCTCTCTCCTTTCTTTGTCTTGGGAGATTCTCAAAACACTAAGCTGTTCTGGGAGAAATATCACCTCCTAGGCCTGATCTCCTGTTAGCTTTCCAAGCTGGGGAGAAATACAGCTCCAAGGATCTTGGCAAAGTCTCTTATATATGCATACAATAAAATTCATAGGGTTACAAAGGAAACTAGTTATATTTAAATACTGTTTCAAAGTACATTTTTTAAGTTCACAGATTCCAGATTAAGAATATCTGCTTCTAGAACCATCTTTCCTAGAAGGAGAATGAGAAGAGGGCCTAGGAAGCAGAGAGTGATTTTCCCTACCAATGAGCTATTCATACTCCATAGCTCTGATTTCTGTAACCCCACTGAAGAAATATTGTTCTAGAGGAGCTGGCCTCAGGCCCCCAATTCTCCCCAACCCTGGAAAGGGAGAAGTCCAAATGTCATAAAACCCCAAATAACAGGTAAGTTCAGTGCTCACAAATTTTGAGGTCTTGATCACTCCCAATGGTGAGAAGTTAATGGAAGGGAACAGGTATCACTCTTCTCAGTTTGCCTACCCTGAATATGGATGGAGATTAGAAGGTATAAACATAGACCAGGCAAAACCCTTTCATGGTGGGAGAAGGTAAGCCACGACAGGGATTTATTGCTCTGCTTTAATCACAACACCCACAGTCCTAGCTGGGGAATCATCATAACAAAATTGATAAGAAAGGATGGGGCCAAGGAAATAAGCAAGGTATCCTTCAAAACTAATAAAGTGCAGTGATCAGAGCCCAGTAAAATCCAAGAAGGATGAATTCATAATAGAGGAAAGGGATTAGGTTGGGGTCACAGCAGAAATAATGAAGTCTGTTGAAACTCCCCATTAATGCAAGCAGAAGGCTAGTTGTAGATTATTGTCTTACTGGTACTCTAGCATCCAAGAATATAGCTTCTTACAAGGTATTCTGACTTTGGGTATTTTAATCCCATTCTGGACCTAGGAAGAGTGCTTTGCTGTGTCAAAAACTGTCATAGAGTCAAGGGTGTAAGAAGAATTGCTGAAAGCACAGTTCTTTTTAGAACCTTGAGGCATCAGAATATCGTCCTTAAACCACTGATACTCAGGGGTAGAGAATCTTCTTCAAAGTAGGATACCATAACCTAATGCCCAATGGAACATTGACAGTAGGCTTTGATGGGGGAGCACTAGTCTGATTCTCTATACTCAGCATCAGTTAGGCTCTGCCCATAATATTCAGCAAAAGAAGGAAAACTTCAGATGAAATACCTTGGTTTGAGAAATTCCCAGGGAGGAAACTCCAAGAGGATAAGAGACTCCCCAGCAGGTCCAGAAAAAAAAAAGAGGCCTTAGAAAAAATGTCCTGGCCATAGGAACTTTAGGAGAAACTGGAGGATATGGAACAAGAGATATGTAGTAGAAAAGCAAGGGAGAAAAGAGAGGAAAGGGAAACTAATATCATAGAATATGTAGTAGGTAATCTCATTCAAGAATTAAATGACTTAAAAATTAGAAGGAGCTATACAGAAAACAAAAACTCAACAAGAGAATAAGAAAAAGCATAGTGAAAAATTTTTTTTAAAAAAATAGAAGAAAATTCAAGAAATATCAAACACAATTGACCCAGAAAATAGTTTGAGGGACAATCCAAGAAAACTATGATCAAAAAAAAGTCTGGCCACAAAATTTCAAGAAATCATAAATGAAAATTGCCTAGAACTCTTAGAACCAAAGGGCAAAGAAAAAATGAAAAGAACTCCAAATAAATGCTAACTTGAAAACTCCCAGGAACATTATAGCCAAAATCCAGAGCTTCCAGGTCAAAAAAGAAATGTTCCAAGAAGTCAAAAAGAAGTTCAAGTACCAAGGAGCCAAATAAAAACTATATAAGACTTATTAGCTACCACTATAAAAAAGAGAGATTGGAATATAATATTCCAAAAGCCAAGAGATAAAGGTTTGCAATCAAAATAACTTACTCAGCAAAACTGGGTATAATACTATGGGGGTGGGGTGGGGAAAGGGATCTTTGATGGAATACAAGATTTTGAAGCATTTTTGATTATAAGGATGGAACTGATGGGATAATTGGCAATGGAAAGGCAGATCCCCTCCCTTTTCCCCCCTCCCCCCCCCAAAAAAACACAGAAAGGTACTCATATTTAATTGAAAGGGAATATATAGTGATGGATTCTTTATATGTTAAGAGGGAGATAAATAAAAGTCATCTCAGAACACTACTATCATCAAAAGTCATAGAGAAAGAAAAAATAGAGGGCAGCTAATAGAGCTCCGGCCTTGGAGTCAGGAGGACCTGAGTTCAAATCTGGCCTTAGATGTTTGATATTTACTAGCTGTGTGACCCTGGGCAAGTCACTTAACCCTGAATGCCTCACCGAAAAGGGGAGAGACAAAGAGAGAGAGAGAGAGAGAGGGGGGGGGGTAAAAATGATAAAGGGTCTGTTGGTGATTTTTTTAAATTTAATTTTGCTCTCTATTGAAAGAAGACAAAACTAGGAGAGAGTAGGAACTAGGCTGGGGAGAAAAGTAGGAAGAAGGGTAGGGAAATCACTTTTGCATTATAGAGGTACAAAAGATAAATAGTACATAGACATGAAGAAAAGATTGAAGGTGGGGTGGGGGCAAGGGTTTCATGAACCTCACTTTCATCTGATTCTGATAAAAGAAGATTGAATACAAGTACATATACTCCTTCCATCCCATCCCATCTCCCACATAGAACTTGTTATAGAAATGTGTTATACTCAAAAGAGAAATAGGAGGGACAGGGACAAAGGAGAGTTAGAGAGGAGTCTTAGAAATGGGCAGAATAGGTTAAGGAAATAATACTCCTTAAATGTTTGAGGGAGGAAAATGAAAAAGAAAAAGAGTAAAACCTGGGATAGGGAATGGGGCAAGGAGAAGAGTTGCAATAAAGAGGACAGAGTCTGTTTCACTTATAAGATCACAGGTGTCAGGCAAACTTCCTCTCTTCTACTACTTTCTTATTTGTAAAGAAAGAAATAGGAGCAAAGAGAAGAAAAAGTAAAAGAGAACAGATTGGAAGGAAATACACAATTAATAATCATAATTGTAAATGTGAATGGAATTAGATCACCCATAAAATGGAAAGGGATAGAAGAATGGATCAGAAAGCAGAATCTGACAGTGTGTTGTTTACAAGAAACACTCTCAAAACAAAAAGATTTACATAGAGGTACAATGAATGATAGTCATGAAATTTATTATGTTTCAGCTGAACTAAAAAAATTGGGGCAGCAATCTATTTCAGATAAGGCTATAGTAAATATAGATAAGATAAAAAAAAGAGATAAGAAGGGAAATTATATTGTGCCTAAAGGTACCATAAACAATGAATAAACATCAATATGTCTATACCCAATAACATGAGATCTAAATTCTTAGATCTAAGTCTAAGTACTTAAGGAACAGCTAATCAAATTGGAAGGAGAAATAGATAATAAAACTGTGATAGTGGGGGAATTCAATGTACCTATTTCAGACCTACATGAATCTAATCAAAAGATAAATAAGAAAGAAGTTAAGGACCTGAATAGAACCTTAGAAAATTAGAGGTCAAAGTTCTTGGGCAATTATTACATTGGAATAGAAAGGAATACACACACACACACACACACACACACACATATCAGCTGTACATACATGCCCTATGTAAAATTTCAGCAAAATTGACTATGTATTGGTACATAAAGACTTCCCCCAAAATGTGGAAAATTCCATGATTCTAGAGACTAAAGAGACACTAAATTAATATAAAGTCCATGAATCAATGAGTAAAAGTCTAAAATGAACAAAAAGGGAAGAAAATGAGGAAAGAAAATTCTTTTTTTAAGAAAATGCAGGGGCAGCTAAGTGGTGCAGTGGATAGAGCACTGGCCCTGAAGTCAGGAGGACCTGAGTTCAAATCCAGCCTCAGACCAAACACTTGACACTTACTAGCTGTGTGACCCTGGGCAAGTCACTTAACCCCAATTGCCTAAAAAAGAAAAAGAAAGAAAGTGCACAGAAAATAAAAATTTAAAAACTAACAAAAAGACAAATTGAAGTGGAAAAGGAATTTTACTTGATTATTTGAATGAGAGAAAAAAATGGTGAATAATTAGATAACTAGAGAAAAGGAAAAAAGAAAACTAATAAGTTAAGTAAAACTCCAAAATTAGGGAAATGGGTAACAAAGAGAGGGGGAGGATTTGAGGATAAGCAAAGGGGAGCTGGTAGGAGTAGGGTTGCAGATTCAGCTAAAATAACTGAAGAGATAAAACAATGTCTTTATGGAAGAAGTGGGAGGCAGAACACAATGTTAAAGACAAAGGAAATACAGACCTAACATTCATAATTGTAAATGTGATAGGATTAAGGAAGCCAATAAAACTAAAAAGTGACAGATTAGACATGAAAACAAGAAACACATTTAAAAAACAAAAACACAAAATAAAAAGGAAGGGTTGGAAAAAATTTGCTATATATTAGGTGACTCTAAAAAAGCAGGAGTTGCAGTGAAGGTATCAGAGCAAAAACAGAAATTCACAACATAAAAGACATAAACAAGGAAACTGCATTATGCTGAAAGGGACCATAGACAATAAACCAACATTGATATTAAATTTATTTGCTCCAAATGTTTGAGTACCTAAGTTCTTAAAAGAAAAATTAACTAAACTACAAGAAAACATAGCCAATACTACAATAGTAGTAGGAAATTCCAATTTTCCTCTCTCAGTTTTGAATAAACCTAATGGAAAGATAAACAAAAAGGAAAAGATAGGATTTAACAAATTACTGAAAAAAACTAGAGCTAAAAATTTATGGCATATTTTAAATGGGACTGCTTAAAAATATTTGTATTTCTCAGTACGACATGAAATAAAAAAAAATTTCCAGGTATTAGGGCTCAGAGATATTGCAATGTAAAATGGTAGGAAATAATAAACACATCTTTTATAGACCATAATGCAATAACAATAGTAACCTATTCAGGGAGTATAAACAAAACTCATAGACCAAAATGAAGACTTAAAAATGAAATCCTAAACAATGACTGGGTTAAAGAACAAATTATAGAAATAATTGATAAATATGGGAAAGAAAATGATGATGATAAAATACATACCAAAATTTCTGGGATGCAGCTGAAGTAGTACTTAAGAGAAAAATAGGTCAATTCTGATCATGTAATCCTTCTATTCAATATACTCCAGTGATCAAATACAAAATTGTCTCCAGGATCAAATACAAAATACTTTGTCTGGCATTCAAAGCCCTTCATAATCTATCCTTCTTCTACCTTTCTAGTGTTCTTACACATTACTTCCCACTATTTCTTTTTGATCCAGTGACACTGGCCTCTTAGGCTGTTTCATTTTGTTTGGTTATCTCTCATGCCTTCCTCCATTCTGAATACTGACCTCCCTGGCTTCTTTTAAGTCCTAATTAAAATCTCATCTTTTGCTGGAAGCCTTCCCCAATCATTCTTAATTCTGATGCTTTTCCTCTATTAACTATTTCCTATTTATCCTGTACATAGTTTGCTTTGTTTGCATGTTTTCTCCCCTCTTAGATTGTAAGTTCTTTGAGGGCAAGAACTAACTTTTGTCTCTTTTTGTATCCCCAGTGCCTGGCACACAGTAGGTATTTAACAACTATTAGCTAAGTAATTGATAATATTAATAGCTTTTAGCAAAGTTGCAGGCTACAAAAATAAACCCTCAAAAATCAATTGCATTTCTATGCAATAATAAAATCCAAGAGGCAATAATAGAAATGGGAATCCCATGGAGAATAATTTAAAAATGCATAGTATATCTGGGGATCATTCTATCAAAGCACACAAAAGACTTGTAGAGATTCAATTGCAAACTGTTCCTTAAAGAAATAAAGAACAACGGTGAGCCAGGTGGCCCAGTGGATAGAGCACTGGTCCTGGAGTCAGGAGGACCTGAATTCAGATCTAGCCTCAGACACATAACAGTCACTGGCTGTATGACTCTGGGCAAGTCATTTAACCCTAACTGCCTCACACACACACAAAAAGGACAACTTAAATGCCTAGAGAAGTATTCTGTGATCATGGCTGAGCCATGTCAATTTAGTAAAAATTATATTACCTAAGTTAATTATCATTCTAATGCTATACAGATCAAATTGTCAAAGAAATACCTTAGGGAATCTGATAAAATAGTAACAAAATTAATTTGGAAAAACAAAAGATCTAGACTTTTAAAGAAAATAACAAAAAAGAAGTAAGGACAATAGGTGAATAGCAAACTTTATATAAGCATCAGTCATCAAAATTATGTGATATTGGTTATAGAGAGGCATATCAACAGAATAGATTAGATAAGTGAGAATAAGAAAAAAATGTAACTTGATAACCCAATGTTTAATAAACCCCAAACTATAAATTACATAGGAAAAAACACTCTATTTGAAAAAAACTGCTGAGAAACCCGGAAAACAGTTTGGCAGAAATTAGGCTTAGATCAACACATTATGCCATATTCCATTGTACCATTATACCAATACATTCTAAATGGCTAGGTAATCCTATTATTAAAGATCGTATGATAAAAAAAATTAGATGAGAGGTAAGATCGAAAGAAATTATTATTTTTTTAATTGCTAGCTTGCTTTTATTTTAAGTAGATAATCCAATCTGTAACTTTTTTTTATTAGCTTTTTTCTCCAACATTTTATTTTTTTAATTTTTTTTCAATCTGTAACTTTTAAAAATTTTATTTATTTTTACTTTTCAACATTCACTTCCACAAAATTTTGAGTTCCAAATTTTTTCCCCATCTCATCCTTCCCCCCACCCTAAGATGGTGTGCATTCTGAATACCTCTTCCCCTAATCTGCCCTTCCTTCTATCTCCCTCCCTTCTGTTATCCCCTTCCCCTTCTATTTTCCTGCAGGACAAGATAGATTTCTATACTCCATTGTCATATTTCCCAGTTGCACGTGAAAACAATTTTTAACATGTGTTTTTAAAACTTTGGGTTCCAAATTTTCTCCCTTCCTCCCTCTGCACCTACCCTCATTGAGACAGCAAGTAACTTGACACTGGTTATACATGTGTAGTCATGCAAAACACTGCCATAGTAGTCATGTGAAAAAGTAACTATATTTCTCTTCATCCTATCCTGCCCCTCCATTTATTCTATTCTCTCTTTTGACCTTGTCCCTCTTTAGAAGTGTTTGCTTCTGATTACCCCCTCCTCCAATCTGCCCTCCCCTCTATTATCCCCCTGCTCTGTTGTCCCCTTCCCCCCTATTTTCCTATAGGGTAAGATAGATTTCCATACCTAATGTATGTTATGTTATTCCCTCCTTAAGCCAAATCCAGTGAGAATAAGATTCACTCAGTCCCTCTCACCTTCCCCCATTTCTCCTCCACTGTTTTATGTGAGATAATTTACCCTATTCTACCTCTCCCTTTCTTTTTCTCCCACAATAATCCTATCTCACCCCTTAATTTTATTCTCCAGATATGACCCCTTCATCTTCAACTCACCTGTGCCCTCTATCTATCTATCTATCTATCTATCTATCTATCTATCTATCTATCTATCTACATACATATAATTTTTCCCTCCAACTACCCTAATACTGACAAAGGTCTCATGAGTTATAAATATCATCTTTCCATGTAGGAATGTAAACAGTTCAACCTTAATAAGTCCCTTATGATTTCTCTTTCCTGTTTACCTCTTCATGCTTCTCTTGGGTCTTGTACATGAAAGTAAAATTTTCTATTCAGCTCTGGTCTTTTCATCATGAATGCTTGAAAGTCCTCTATTTCACTGAATTTTCACTTTTTTCCCTGAAGGATTATACTCAGTTTTGATGGGTAGGTGATTCTTGGTTGTAATCCTATCTCCTTTGACCTCCAGAATATCATATTCCAAGCCCTCTGGTCCCTTAAAGTAGAAGCTGCTAAATCTTATGTTATTCTGATTGTGTTTCCACAATACTTGAATTGTTTCTTTCTGGCTGCTTCCAATATTTTCTCCTTGACCTAGGAACTCTGGAATTTGGCTACAATATTCCTAGGAGTTTTCCTTTGGGGATCTCTTTCAGGAGGTGATCAGTGGATTCTTTCAATTTCTATTTTACCCTCTGGTTCTAGAATATCAGGGCAGTTTTCCTTGATAATTTCTTGAAAGATGATGTCTAGGCTCTTTTTTTTTGATCATGGCTTTCAGATAGTGCAATAATTTTTAAATTATCTCTCCTGGATCTATTTTCCAGGTCAGTTGTTTTCCAATGAGACATTTCACATTGTCTTCTATTTTTTCATTCTTTTGGCTTTGTTTTACAATTTCTTGATTTCTCATAAAGTCACTAGCTTCCAATTGCTCCATTCTAATTTTTAAGGAAGTATTTTCTTCAGTGAGCTTTTGAACTTCCTTTTCCATCTGGCTAATTCTGCTTTTTAAGGCATTCTTCTCCTCATTTGCTTTTTGGACCTCTTTTGCCATTTGGGTTAGGCTGTTTTCAAGGTGTTATCTTCTTCAGTATTTTTGGGAGTCTCTTTTAGCAAGCTGTTGACTTGTTTTTCATGATTTTCTTGTATCACTCTCATTTCTCTTCCTAGTTTTTCCTCTACTTCTCTTATTTGCTTCTCAAAATCCTTTTTGAACTCTTCCATGGCCTGGGACCAATTCATATTTTTCCTTGGACGCTGTGGATGTAGGAGCTTTGTTGTCTTCTGGTTGTATGTTTTTATCTTCTTTGCCACCAAAGAAAGATTCTATGGTCTGACTTTTTTTGCCCAGTTTGCTCATGATCCCAGCCAATTACTTGACTTTTAAACTTTTTGTTAAGGTAGAGGTCTGCTTCCAGTGTGGAGAATGTACTATCCCAAGCTTTGGGGGTTTTGTGCAGCTGTTTTCAGAGACACTTCTAGGAACCTCTGAGACCTGCTCCAGGTTTGCTGAGGCCTGTTTTGCCTGTGTGCCCACACCAAACTGCATTCCTCTTCCTGCCCAGCATGCTACACCTTTCCAATCAACCATCCAGGTTGTCTTGGATGGAAATTTGTTTCACTTTGTCTTTTTGTAGGTTCTGCTGCTTTAGAATTTGTTTAGAGATGTTTTTTACAGGTATTTGGAGCGGTTTGGGGGAGAGCTCAAGCAATTACTGCTTTTACTCTGCCATCGTGGCTTTGCCCCCTAGAAAGAAAGTCTTAACCAAACAAGGAATAGAAGTAACTGTGGAAGATAAAATAGATAACTTTGATTACATGAAACTGAAAAGCTTCTGCACAAACAAAATTAACACCCAAAATAAAGCAGTTGAATGGGGAAAAAACTCTTTGTATCAAATTTCTCTGATAAAGATTTGGCATGCAAGATATATAAACAACTGATATATATATATATATATATATATATATATATATATATATATATGTGTATATATATATATATATGTATGTGTGTGTATGTTTTATATATAAATATGTATATCTATTTATATCTCTATCTATCTCAAGTTTGGCATCCAAGATGTATTGCTGTTCATTTGTCCTTTATTTTCAGAGGACCAGTGATGTCACAAGATAATGTCTTGACTTGCTCATTATTGGATTTAAGTGAGGCAGAGTTGTACAAAGTCATCAGCCTCTCACTCTCTCTTCCAGAGTCATCAAAGTCCAGTGGCAAGACAAAAGTCAAGATGACTAGTGATGGCCCGGGATGCAGTAGGTGACTTTAGCATCTTTGATGTCTGACCAAGCTCTAAATGCTCCATGGAACCTGCTTCAGCTGCCTTCATCGCAATTGGGATAAACTGTTTTCATCTGCCCATTCCACTGGAGGAAGTCTTCATGTGCTTGGGGTAGACATCACCTTAACTTACCAAGAGATTTGAGGCCTGTTGGTTACCCTCAACCTGGTTTAGCCTATTTGCTGAGATGGCTTTACCAGGGTGCGGCTGCTGCATATTCTGCAGCTTCTTAGAGTCACAGATGAGAGTTGGGTGAATCAGGTGGACACCAAAAGTGCATGAACACCCCTGAAAAGAGCTTGGCAAGTCCTCACACCAAAGATGCATAGGGAGTGTTCAGGGAGGACTAACACTTCTAGTGTGAAGTGGGCAATGTAACAGGATGAATTTAAGCTCCCTGATGGCACATTTTTGTTTCCCTTTTGTATATTTGCTCAGCCCTAGCATGGTGCCTGGCACGTAGGTAGGTGTTTAATAAATGCTTATTAATTGTTTGCTATTCAAAAACACTAGTGCAAATTTAGACTGCAATTTAGTAGGAACACAATACATTCAGCACTGGCACCTTGAAGACAACTATTATTCCCACCTCTCCTACCCCTCTTTAATCCACTCTTCGATAAGTTTAAAACATCTTTGAACTAATCTTTGTATATCATGATTTTGAGCCTCTCCTCACCATCCTGATCATTCTTTCTGGGATATATTTCAGCTTGTTATTGTTGCTAGAATGTAGCATTTAGAACTGAACACAATCTAAGATATATAAATTTACAGATTATAAATTCACAGATTGTTAATTTGATATATTCTGACAAGAGGACCTGCATCTAAGGGTGGCATTCCAGGAAGAGAAGAGGTCACAGGTCATAGGAGAGCAAATTCAAAAGCAAGAAGCAAGCTGTGTGACTGTGACCTTGGGAACAAAGCAGAGTGGATGTTCTAGCCTCCAGCCCAGTCTGAAGCATATAACCAAATAATCAAGAAAGGAAACACAAACCAAAGGGGAGCTTAAATTTCTATCACTCTGATCCTGCAGACCTTTCTTTCTGACTAATGTTGGCTGAAACCAAAAGTAGTTTTCTGCAATTTCAACCAGGAGCAAGCCCACAGGTATCATCCCACAGTGTCAGCCAAGGGAATAAAAAGAAGCAGAAAGAATAATGGCAGAGAGACCAGTAAGATACTTCTTTCTCAATGACACAAAGAGATGAGGGTGAAGGCAGAATCTGGGTGGAGGTAACAATGAAGAGACTGGCCTGGGTATTGTGGACAGAACCTAGTGACATCCTGTCTAGAGGTGAATCAATGTATTTTATGGGACTGTATTACAAAATGGGAGGGGGAATGAAAGGAGAGGAAGGAATAAAGGAGATAGAGGAAAGTGTATGATGTGCATGGGTCAAATCAAGGGTTATCAATGAGAAGAAGTGATCCTGGTGGTCTCTGTAAGAGAACATGCTAGGGAGTGAATAAGGAGGTATAAAGAAGGATTAAAAAGGGGGAGGGAAAGGAGGAAAGTTTTGCTTTAATAATGGGAGGGGGTTCCACTGATGAAAGTTCCTAAAGGTGAAAAGAGATTTTCTGTGAAGAGAGATAGGGACCTGTGCTAGATGTGGTCTAGGAGAATTTGGTGCTTAAATAAATGAATGAATGAATGAAAGTTTGTCCTTCCTTGGGAGAAAGGGATTTATATATTCTGGGAGCAAATGGCACCTGGGAGAGTGGAAGGGGATGGGCCCAGAGAGGAGATTTTGAAGCATGTCAGTGGTGGAATGCATTATCAGGGATGTAGTGGGGTGGGGTGGGATCCTACCATGGGGCAATGTCTTCTCTGTTGGCTTTGTTCTGGAAGTGAGGCACAATGGAAAAGGAGAATCCTTAGGGAAAGATTTAAAAGGCAGTGGCAGAAACTGCCAAGAGAGGACACTCTAGAATAGATAGTTATGATACAGAAAATAGAGACATTTATTAATTTCTCCTATAATTTTAGCCAATCTGATAGGTGTAAAATGATATCTCAAGTTTGTTTTAATTTGCATTCCTCTAATCAAATGCTTTAGGACATTTTTTCCATATGATTATAAATTGTTTTGATTTCTTCATTGGAAAACTGCCTGTTCATATCCTTTGACCATTTATCAATTGGGAAATAACTCACATTCTTATAGATTTGACAAAGTTCTTTATGTATTTGAGACATGAGACCTTTATCTAAGGAACTGTCTATAAAATTCCTCTCCTCCTCAGTTTTCTGCTTTCCTTCTGATCTTGGCTACATTTGTTTTATTTGTATGAAATCTTTTTAATTTAATGTCATCAAAATTATCCATTTTATATCTCACAACACTATTTCTTGTTTGTTCATAAATTGTTCACCTATTCATGAGTCTGATAGGTAATATGTCTCATGTTCTCAAATTTTCTTGTAACATCTTCCTTTATATCTAGGTCATGTATCCATTTTGACCTCATCTTGGTAAATGGTGTGAGATACTGGTCTATGCCCAATTTCTGCCAGACTGCTTTCCAGCTTTCCCCATAATTTTTACTAATGAATTCTTATCCCCAAAACTTAAGTCTTTACACTTGTCATACACTAGGTTACTATATTCATTTGCTGCTGTGATTGTATGTCTACTCTGTTCCACTGATCTACCTTTCTATTTCTTAGCCAGTACCAGATAGTTTTGATAATTACTGCCTTATAATATAATTTAAGATCTGGTACTGCTAAGCCTCCTTCCTTTACATTTTATTTTCATAGTTCCTTTGATATTCTTGACCTTTTGTTTTTCCAAATGAATTTTATTATTTTTTCTAGCTCCGTAAAATTATTTTGTTGGTACTTAATTGGGATGGCATTGAATACATAGATTAATTTTGGTTAAATTGTCACTTTCATTATACTGGCCCATGTCCACTCACAAAAAATGAATATATCTCCAGTTATTTAAATTAATTTTATTTGTGTACAAGTTTTTTTATGATTTTGTTCATATAGATCCTGGGTTTGTTTTGGTAGGTATATTCCCAGGCATTTTATACTGTCTAGAGTTATTTTAAATGTGGTATCTGCAGAGTCCTGTTAGTAATATATAGGAATGCTGATGATTTATGAGGGCATACTTTTTACATCCTGCTACTACATTTTAGTGAGTCTTTAGGACTCTAAAAAACCTTGTTTGGGTTTTTTTTTTCCATCACTGAAGTATAATGCATGCTACTCTAGCCTATTTTAACTTGTGTGTATCTCTCATTTGTAAATGTGTTTCTTGTAAGCAACATATTGTTGGATTCTGATTTTTATTCCATTCTGCTATCCATTTCCATTTTATAAGTGAGTTCATCCCATTCACATTCAAAGTTATAATTATTATTTGTGTATTTCCCTCCATCTTATTTTTCCTCATTATTGTCCTTCTCAGCCTCTCGTATTACCCTATCCTTCCTCTAATTTACTTCTAACCATTGCTTCCCTAATCCATACCCTTTAAAGAATCTCTCCCTTATCCTTTCCCCTAACCCTCCTATTCCTTATTCTAGCCACCCTTCTAAGATTCCCTCCCTTTTCCTCTCCCCCCCACCCTTCCAAATCTTAATCTACATACTCTTCTAAAAGTCCTCCCCTTTATCCTGTCACTTCATCCTCTTATTTCTTTATAAATTTGGAAGGCTTTTACAGATGTATATGTTGTTCCCTCTTTAACCTGGGTCTGATAAGAGTAGGTGTTTCCTCTGTATCAGTTCTTCTTCTCACACCCCATTTATATGAGATAATTGCTCCATTTCACCTTTTCCCACACAATTTTGCTTTTTAGAATCACCCTATCATACTTAGCTCAGCCCCAACCTTTCTTTCAACTACCCAACTATTAATGATAGTCAAGAATACTGATAACATTCTCACATAAAAGAAATAAACTTACTGAGTCCCTTGTAATTGGTCTTTAATGTTTACCTTATATTTCTCCTGGATCTCATATGTCAAATTTTACATTAAGTTCTGGTCTTTTTGCGACAAAAACCTAAAAGTCTTTTAGTTCATTAAATGTTCATTTCTTTTTCATTCAGGATGATACTAAACTTTGTTAGGAAGTTATTTTTGGCTGCAAGCCCAGTTCTTTTGCTTTTCCATAGATAGTATTCCAAGACCTATGATCTTTTACTGTAGTGGCTGCTAGGTCTTATGTAATTCTCCACAGTATTTGAATTTTTTTTTTCTTTCTTGTTGCTAGTAATATTTTATCCTTAACCTGGGAGCTTTGAAACTTGACTATCATGTTCCTGTAGGTTTTCTTCCTGGGATATCTTTCAGGTGGTGATTGGTGGATCTGTTGTAGTTTCATAGTTTGTTATGGGGGTTGTCACTAATGAATTCACAGACTCAGACCACTTTCAATCCAATAAGGGCATTTATTGAGAGTGACATTCTCCAACAGTCTGAGTTCTAAGAGGAACCAGTAATTTAGTAAGACAAGACAGGCAATTTCATAGTCTAATAATGCTGGTTATACAACAGAAATTATGAATATTAGAAAGGCAGGAGGGGTTTGTCAAGGAATTAGGCAATGGGGAAGAGGTTTATTAAGGGATTTCATAATGGGGAGGGGTCCTAGCCTCAGTGGAACTGTGCATGTGATTTCCCATAATGCACATGGAAAAACCCATTTGAGGGAGGCATTAATACATGATAATGATATTGTAATAAGCCTCTCTATGTCATAAATTCATGTAAAGGACAGCTTTTGCTATTATTGCCTACTTAGGGAAAGTCCCTTCTATTGTTTTGGGGTCCACATCCTGCTTGGGAATCCTAGTGATGCTACTTTCTGATTGGTTGACTATTGTGGTCCTGTCTGAGATTAGATGGATGTGGTTGTAGTTGAGTGCATGGACCAGTTCCACAATGAACACACAAAATGAATAGCAAAGAAATCCATTTATCCAAATCAGTAGTGAAATAGAAATCAGAGAAGGTATACATATGACAACATATACTAGACAATAAAGAGTGAAGGAGCTCTCCCATTGGGAGCAAGGTAACTCAGCTCAACCAAGAGAGAGAGTCCTAGATCTCACCCAAGGGGAAATTCCTTGAAGTCTCTAGAGTAGAAAGCTAGGGAGAGGGAAATGATGGAGACTGCCAGTTCCTCTTACATCTTCCCAGAGTTTTATTTTCCCTTTAGCAATGTGAAGTGGAGTTGGCCTCTTCTATCTTCCTTCTCAAAGCCAGAAGCCAGAAGTGTCCAAAGGGACTCAAAGTTTAAAGAAGACCAGAAGTTTGAAAAGTGTCAAAGAGGTCTGAAGATTGGAGTTCTCCCACTCTCACCAATTCCACCCCCGCTTTCATGCAGGGCAGGACATTTATCTCTATCAATAAAGAGAGCATCCCATAGGCTTTGGGACAGGACTCACACAATATAGTCTTTTAGTTCGTCTTCTTGACTCAAATCTTTCCCCACTTTAGTCTGTCCTTCACTTAGCTGCCAAAGTGGTTTCTCTAAAGCACAGGTATACCATGTCACCTCCTTAATCAGTAACTTCCACTGGCTCCCTATCATTTCCAGGACCAAATATAAAATTCTCTGTTTAGCATTCAAAGCTATTCACAACTTGCTCCTCACCCCACTTTCCCAGTCTTATATCTTATATCCATGCACTCTGCAATCCAGTGGCACTGGGCTCCTTGCTGTTTGTTGCATAAGATTCTTTATCTCCTGACTGTAGATTTTCACTCTTTCCCCTATATCTGGAATGCTTTACCTCCTCATCTCCACCATCTGGCTTCCTTGACTTCCTTCAAATTCCAGATAAAATCCCACCTTCTACAGAAGCCTTTTCTGACCCCTCTTTGTACTAGTGCCTTCCCTCTGTTGATTATCTCTAATATATCCTGTATATATTTTGTTTATACATAGTTGTTTGCATATTGTCTTTCCCATTAGACTTTAAGTTCAGAGTTGATTGATTACTTTAATGTTGAGTGAATGGTGTAGAATCAGCTCCAAATAAATGAAGTATGTTCCTTTTCTTTCAGTAATAATGAAGCTAACTGGTTTCCAAACAAATCTGGCAATTTTCCTGTTGGACTAGCTTGGAATGCTCTTCTTTCTCATTCTGATAAAATTGTTCTGCAGTTTTTCCATCTAGATAGGAAAAATTTAATCTGAAAGAGATCATATGAGGATGGGAAATGTTCCCTCTTGGGGAACATAGCAGAAACTGGCAAAGCATAAAAAGAGTTCATACTGGCTGGGTGGGGCAGAAAGTAAAGCATGGACAGATGTAGAAAGTTGGACAAAAAAGTGTTTCTCTAATTGCAGGCAAAAGGACTGCAGTCTTAGAACACTGAGAAAAGAGAAAAGAGCCCTAGCTGTCCTTTCTCTGACTAAAGCCCTTGGTTCTTTTTCCTGACTCCTGACTCATAGTGATTAGAAATCACTCTGAGTATAAACTGATAGTAAGCTCCTTGAGGGAAGGGATTATTTCATTTTTGTCTTTGTATTCCTAGCTTTTAGCACAGTGCTTTGCACACAGGGCACTCAATAAACATTTATTAAATTGAACTGAATTTAATTTAACCAAATTGTATTCCAGCTATGGCAGGAGGCAAGGATAGGTGACTCAGAGATGCCAAGGTGAATTTCCCCCTGAGATCTAAACACAACTCTTTCATATTTCCTGGGAATTCAATCTCTTGCTCTCACTCACACACCAATCTCTGAAAATTGTCCAGCTTCAAGGAAAAGTGTTTTTTCCTCCTTCCAGAACTAGAAGCTGCAATATACAGTTATTGTACCTGCACCACCTTGTGGTCATGCTTAAGAAATGCAATTTCACAAGCACCAAGCATGTGTTTTGAGGACTATACTACAAGCTATAATTATGGAAGAGAGAACAGAAAAGGCAATACTAACAGCTTTGATTATATGATATTAAAAAGATTTTTCATGAATAAATAAGTAGAATAAATCAACAAGCATTTATTGTGTGTCTACTGTATTCCAGACACTGAACTAGAATAAGAGAAATTATCAAACAGAATAAATCTCACATAAATCAGATGTCCAAGATTATGTAGGGGATTAACACAAATGTGTGACTAACTAGGAACTAGTCCCAACAGATAATTGGTTGAAGAATATGAATAAACAGTTTTCAAAAGAATGCAAATCATCAATAGTAACATACTTTAAATGCTCCAAGTCACTAATTATAGAAATGCAAATGAAGGAATGCAGTTCACCACCCATACTACTCATCAAATTGACAAAAAGATCTGGAGCACCTTTAAGAGGATAGTCACACTATTACATTTTTAAAAAATCATCATGTTCTTTATTACATATCAAATTTTCTTCAACATAAATCATGTCATCATTAAATTTAAAATATTCTTTCTATTTAAAGGCTAAAATGATCCCTAATGGCTCAAATGGTACAGTATCTTTGACTGGAATCTAACGAATATAATACCTTTCACTGCAGGATTTTTTTGATAATAAAAGCAAACCCCCCAAAATGCTTAGCTATAAACATTAAAAAAATAACAAACATAGGACAACTTTGTTTGAAAATGTGGAATGAATACTAAAGTTAGTGGCAAGCAAAACAAAATAAAACAAAAGACATTAGCAAAATAATTCTGGAGGGCAGATTTTCCTGTTGAGAGGGTGAAAGCAAAGACTATACCATTTCTTAGTTCCTCTGGATAGCACAGCATAGAATCATACTGAAGAGCACATCAGCAATCCCCAGGTCTAGTGATGTGAAACTTGTTGAAGACTTTATCAATAGCTTGTCAGCAAGACTGCGTAGTAACCAATGAAATAAGGTCCTTGCTGTGGCAGATGTCTGTGATTAATTGATCCAAAGGCCCAGATAAACCACAACAATTTAATGCAGGTTCCCCATCTCTGATCTAGTGCATGGTGTATAGCTTTGAGGGTGTTGAGGGGGGGCCTTCTTTGGTTCTCATCTTGTTGTACATTTCCCTCTAAATGCCTGGACCTCACAAATCACCTCATCTTTGTAGAAATAGCTCATATGGCAGTAGCTATTTTGAAGGCAAAAATCCCCAAGGAGAAGGCAAAGAACAAGCCCAATGTGTACTGCGGAACCCCAAAGTAGCTCAAGGAACCTACCAACATTATAAGGACACTAACTCCTGTTTAGATATAAATACCTGTGTAGAAACTCAAATGAATTATTGTTGTCTTCCCTCTCAAAAATATTCTTGGTGTGAGAGTAAAATCTGAGCAACAAGGGCAGCTAGGTGGTGCAGTGGATAAAGCACCCACCCTGAAGTCAGGAGGACCTGAGTTCAAATCCAACCTCAGACCAAACACTTGACACTTACTAGCTGTGTGAACCTGGGCAAGTCACTTAACCCCATTGCCTAACCAAAAAAAAAAAATTGAGCAACAGGCAAGGAACACAATTCATGCAAGCCAAACAACCTATTTAATGGATCTAGTACCTCCTTTGACTGGCATAGTGCACTGTTCTGGGTTTGTGTGCTCAGCAAAAGAAGCCAGGCACACATGGGCACTAGATCAGATCCAATGAGTAACTAAAGTAATGTAGGAGTGACTACTGGATAGCCATACCCTAATATACTGCTGGTGGAGCCTTGAATTGGTCCAATGATTCTGAAAAACAATTTGGACTTAGGCAAGAAAAATAAATAGGTCAAGCCCATTCAATCATCAATCCAGTACTGAGTATGTACCCCAAAGACAGAAATTAAAGTCACATATATCCTAAAGTGTTCATATTGAGACTTTTTATGATAGCCAAAAACTGGAAAGAAAAATAGATGTTCATAGATTGGAAAGTGGCTCAACAAATTGTGGCATAAAAATATAATGGGACAGGAATAGGAGGAATTCAGAGAAACACTGAAAGACTGATATGAGCTGATGCAAAACACAGAAAGCAGAAACAGGAGAAGAATTATATACAATTACTACAGTAAAACAGTTGAAAACAACATTAAAAACTGCTAAAATCAGAATAAAGATAATGCATTGGGTCCAGAGGCAGCTAGGTAGCTCAGTGGATAGAGTGTTAGGCCTAGAGTCAGGAAGCCTTGATTTCAAATCCAGCCTCAGATGCTTAATAGCTGTGTGACCCTGGACAAGTCACTTAACCTCTATTTGCCTTAATTCCACTGGAGAAGGAAATGGCAAACCTCTTCTAGTATCTTTGCCAAGAAAACCCAATGGACAGTATGGTCCATCAGGTCACAAAGAGTTTGAGACAACTGAACAAAAAAATGGGTTAACCACTTTACTGATATTACCTTTTTGGGCAGCTAAGTGGTACAGTGGATAGAGTCCTGGGCCTAGAGACAGGAAGTCTCATCTTCCTGAGTTCAAACCTGGCCTCAGACATTACCTAGCTGTGTGATCCTGGGCAAGGCACTTAACCCTGTTTGCCTCGGTTTCCTCATCTGTAAAATTAACTGGAGAAGGAAATGGCAAATCACTGCGGTATCTTTGCCAAGAAAACTCCAAATAAGGGTCATAAAGAGTCTGAAATGACTGAACAACCAGAGGATAGGTGATAAAACATATCTCCTAACTCTTGTTAGAAAAATAGGGGGGTATGAATACCTAATGTTGCACACATTGTAAGATGCTGATAACATTACTGCTTTTATTTGTGACAAGGGAGGCTTAGTCTTATGTGGGGTCATGTCTTGGCATATGTATGTCTGGTATAAAAAATGAAAGACAACAATAATTTTAAAAATAGATATTATATAAAAGGAGCACCTTTCCCAGGGTTCCAAAAGAAAGCCTGATTCTGCCTCCATTCAATAGTAATCCGCATTTATATAAAGTTTTAAGATTTATGAAACACTCTCCTCACAAAAACATTTGTAACACAAAGGTGACATTATTATTATTATTATTCCCATTTTACAGATGAGGAAACTGAGGTTGTAAGGGTCACCAAATTAATAAGCATTAGAACCAGAATTTGATTAGAGCTAGGTTTTTTTTCTTTACTTCAAATACTCCTTTATACTACAGAATATCTTTTAGTTAAAGAAGTTGAAGAATTATGAAGTCAAGGTGTTAGAAAAGTTATCAGTGTAGCACATATAGACCCTCACAATTAGTCTCTCCAAAACCCCTAATCTTGAAGGCAGGCCAGGTCCTAGGGGGAAATCTACTAACTACATTTCCCCTCAAGACTATAGGGATAGTGGATTCATTTTCTAATGCTAGTGAGCCTCATGTTCAATAGTGGATATCAATTAGTCAGACTTAATTAGCTTTTAGAAAGTTATTTACTGTGGTTGTAGTGTTGATATAAAACAACCTTCCCCCAGATCTGTGACACACTTCCATCACAGTCCAGAGGACTTACATATAAGGTCCAGAGGAGAGTGGGCACAACCTTAGGAAGTACATGTAGTAAAGGGGGGCAGCTCACTGCTCCTGAAAATCCTTTTTCCTGGAGCTGTCAAGATAGTCCCCTTATATGGTATAGCTATTCTGCTGGACTCCTTTTAGAACCTTATGTCTGTTTTACTTCACTGCATCCAGTTTGTCCTCATCTTCTAATGCAGACACTACTATCAGCTATTGTTGTCCTGGTGATGCTACTAGGATAGCAATGGACAAGTCCCAATCCTCTGGTCCTCCAAAATTCAAGACTTCTTTCTCTCTGGCTGAGTGAAGGGAAGAAACTGAGACTGAGCCTGAAGCTCAGGTTCTATTCTTTTGCCCAATTAATTCCTTCTCAGGGGCTCTGCTGGAACTACTCTCTCCTAGCTCATCACTCATTTAAATCTCCTGAGCTCTGAGTTGGTCTATTTTATTGACTCACAGGGAGAAACAAAGTTTCCAATCTGAAGATACTTCCTTTACAACCTCAGCTTATCCAATGGCTTTGAAGCCATGAGATAACATTTATTAAGTACTTACCACAATGCTTGACACATAGTAAGTGCTTAATTATTGATGATATATGAATTATTTCATTCCTTCCTTCCACCTAAATTGATCACAGCTTTTTTTTTTCAATTTTCTTTTGCACTTAATCTAAAGCCTAGGATGAATTGATTTGATGAAAGGTTCCCTCTCTGTCAAGGTATACTGGCAGTTAAAGTGGGGTAAGGTGATGTGATTGATTGACTTAAGGAGATTTCCAGGCCTTGTTCTCAGCTACTTCACACCTCTGGTTACTGATTCAACGCAGAAGTGCAGTCTTTCAGTAATTCTACAGATAGGAATATAGGAGGCTCCTCTTACATTAGCACGAATACTGAGATACAAAATAGAATGGTGAGACAGCAGGTATTTTTCCTTTAGTCCTCCAAAGACAGCATGTTATACAGGAAAACACATTAAACTAGACATCAGATCTTGTTTCTAGTTTCAGTTCTTGTACTGGTATTTGAGCAAGTTTCTTTACCTGCTTCTTGTTGACTTCATCTGTAAAATGGAGATGACAGTATTTAAATTCCTTAGTTTAGAGGGTACCCCAGCCCCCTGAAGAGTGTGTGTGTGTGTGTGTGTGTGTGTGTGTGTGTGTGTGTGTGTGTGTGTGTGTGTATATATATATATATATATATTATGGTGTAGGGTATGTTCAGGGAAGACTAGTACCTCTGGTGTGAGAGCTGCTGAGCCCTTTTGAGGGCTGCTTTCCACCTTTGGTGTCCACCTGATCCACCTAACTCTCACCTGTGACTCCAACAAGCTGTAGCAGGTACAGCAGCTACACCTTGGTAAATAGTTTTGGCAGATGGCTAAACCAGGCTGAGGGCAACCAAGGGATTTCAAACCTTTTGGTGAGTTTGGGGGTATCTACCCCAAGCAATGAAGACTCCCCCCGCTCCCCACGGCAGAATGGGTAGATGAGAACAATCTGTTCCAATGGCCATGAAGGGGACTGAAGCAGGCACTTGTGGAATGCTTAGAGCATGTTTAGTCATCAAAGATACCTAAGTCATCCAGAGCCATCATCAGTCACTGACTCTGTCTTGTCACTGGAAGAGAGACTGAGGCTGCCTCTTCGTGCAATTCTGCCTCACTTAAATCCAATTTATGCATAAATCAAAAGACATAACCCAGGCCATTTTTACCCATCACAAAGTCCCGTAGCAACAGACACATGATGAAAGCTGAGTCAACACATCTGGCAACATCAGAGCAGAAAAGTAGTGGGCGGCTTTGAGAGATTTGGTGTATAGCTCTGCATTTACTCAACTGGTTCAGAATACTCCCAAACTTCAAGGCTCATTTGATGAAAATGATGGGGAAAATCAGAAGCGGCTAAACGAAAAATAAGAACTCCACAGGTTTTACTAGCAGGATAGTTCATCAGTCTCTAAGAAGACAGCATTTAACTTCATCAAAAGTGCCATTGAAACTTAGAGATGCAGGATTCTTGGCTCAGTAAGAAGGCAGACGAAATTCAACACTTTTATGCCTATAGCTTCCACAAACCACAGAACCAGTCTTGACCAGCTCAGGGGCAACCCTGAGCAACAGGTACAGACTTGAGACTTTTCATGGGACTTCCTAAATATCCTGCTCCCTGGTTTATTTTATTTACATATGTTTTCTTCCTTAATTCTCACTTGCCCTAAAACTCCCAGAAACTATTAATATCTCACACTTTTCCACACTTTCTTTGAGCAGCTCTTATCTTATCATTGTGCCATAAAAAATGACAAAAGATGAGTTTAGAGAAACTTGTAAAGTATGAAAGGATGCAGAATGATGCAAGCCTAAACCTGGAGAACACTGCATAAAATGACTGAAACAATACTGTCACAAGTTGTTTCCTCTTCTATTTTTAATGGGGGTGGGAGGGCAAGGAAAGGGTTAATGATGTTGGTGACGCACCCACGCCCCCAAACGGACTATTCAAACATTTTTTAAAAGCACGTAAATTTAAAATTTTTCAATTTAAAAGCAGGAAGCTCCGAAGCGGATAAAAACAGTAGAAAGTAAAGTGTTGACCTTATTAAATACTTTTTTAAAAAGGAAGCAATTTTTAAAAGATTCTTAGTTTCGTTACAATCCTTATTTTTTCTATTTTGTATTAAAAAATGTTCCTATTTTTGGTAGAGGGGCATATATAGCTCGCCAAGGGGAAGGGGTGGGTCGCACTGAACTGGAAAAGCGGCTACAGAGGTTCGCAAAACCTTAATCCTGAAAACGATATTTGAAGCCTCAATCAACCTTCAACTGCAACGCGTGGGCCGTGTTTCACGTAGCGAAGGGGAGCAAAGACGCGTCCCCCAAGCCCAACTGACCGTACAGTTTTCGCTTCTCTCATTACCAAGGTCCTTCTCTCCCCGCTCACTACGTAACATGGCTTCATGGCGCTCTCTTTGTGGGTTTCTATTCTGGTTTTTGCAACCAAAAGATCTGGTAAAACAGCAAGGACACACAGTGAACGCAAACATCAAAGACACGAGATGCAAGAACTCGGCCATAAAAGGTCCACTGCGCCCGGGAAGAGGACGTCACGACGCACGGTCGTTTTGCCGCCCCTCCCCCTGACGTCACCCTCTTTCGCCCATTGGCTGTGGACAATACCTCCGCCATTTCGTACGGAAACGTGTTACGTGGGACCGCCATTTTGAACGGGATCCGGGAACTTCGGGTATATCCGATTCCGGCCGGAAACTGCTCTCTCTTTTCTTGCTGGGCTCCTGGCGTGCGGGAGAGCCGGCTGGTCTCTCTCCGTGCAATCTGGATCCATCCTTCCTCCTGGAGCGATCCACCGAGATCTCGTCATCATGACTGAACAGATGACCCTTCGGGGTACCCTTAAAGGCCACAATGGCTGGGTGACCCAGATCGCCACGACTCCCCAGTTCCCAGACATGATCCTGTCCGCCTCCCGAGGTACCGTGCCGCGGATCATACCTGCCAGGGGCGGGTGGAAGGTGACGGTGGGGGTAGGGAGTTGGAGGAGGCACGTCCGCTTCTGCTGAAGGGGTGGAAGGCAGGATTCCGGGGCTGAAGGAGGATGGGCGGCGGGGCCGGGAGGCGGAAGAGCGACTGCGCCGGTCGCTTAGCCGGCCCTGGTGGGCGGGAAGGAGGCTCCAGCCTGGCGGGCGGCGGGCAGGGGTGATTTGGGGGAAGTTGGGCAGAGCTCATTTTGTCTGTGGGGTGAGACACGGGCTGGGTGAAACCATTTTCCGGTGGGGACCCGGACTGTCCTTGTGCATCAGAGATAAAAGGGGTCTCGGGAGGGTTGCGGAGCAGAATAATAATTGTCCTGGGGTAAAAAAGGCCCCGTGGTTTGAGGGGTGAGTCTTACTTTCTTGCAAGCTGGTTGCTAGGGTAGCTAGGTGGCGCAATGGATGGACCTGAGGAGGACCTGACCTCTGAACCTTACTTAGCTGGGTGACACTGGGCAAGTCACTTAACCCCTGTTGCCCCCCCCCAAAAGAAAGTTGGTGGCGTGTTGCCTTGGACCATGTTGGGGACGTCAAGGGGGTGGTATTCACATTCTTACCGAAAGAAAGGAGGCAGAAGTGGCCCCTTATTCGGGGATGTCTGAGCACCTACTTTTTTTTTCCCCCCGTAAATCCAATGGCCAGCGCCCCGTCTTACGATTCCTGAACCCGCCTTTGGTGCCCACCCCTCACCACACACTGTTTTCCAAGGACAGTGACGTCTGACAAGGACAAGGACCTCTGAATGGAATCTGTGAGTCCTGATTATTGGATTCTTCTTGTTCCTAGAGATCTTGAGTTTTGGATATTCATCTTAATCCCCCAGACCCCAGATAGCCTGAGCCTCAGGTTCACATTGAATTGGGGCTAGGAAGGAAGGGATAGACATGTATATAATGCCTGCTATGTGCCAGGGCACTGTCCTAAGCTTGTTTGATCCTCACTAAAAGGCTGTTACTCCTATTTTATAGTTGGGATAACTGAGGCAAACGGGTTAAGTGACTTGTCTGTAGTCATACAGCTACTGAGTGTCGGAGACACGATTTGAACTCAGGTCTTCCAGGCTCCCCGTGCTTGCTGGAAGTGCTATGGAAAGAGTGTTGGTTTTGAGTATGAGGACTTGGGTTCAAACTCTGGCTCTACCCTTTACTGGGTGATGTTGGGCCATTTGCTTCTCCCAGCCTGTTATCTTTATTTTGTAAGTACTAGATAATCCCTGAGGTTCTTTCCAGCTGTATCACTAGGATGTGTAGACCCTAGTGCTTCAGAATGCTGTCTGAGGTCCTATTAATTGGGGCTCCAACATAGGTCACCAGCAGGAAGTTTTTTCCCAATTTCTAATGCTATTACCTAATTTTTTTAATTTAATGCTGTTCTCATTTATCTGTATGCCTGATATTCATACTATGACTTGATTGAAGAATCAAGAAATTAGGATTGTTTTCATCTTTGTATATTCAGGACCTAGAACTTAGTGGGCATACTTACCTGTTAAGTGTTTTTGGAATTTTACTAGGAGGAACAGTTCAAGAGCCCGGTGTAAGATAAAGTTTTGTAGAAGAGAAACAGCAAGTAATTTTAGGCATGAAGAAGATCTTGAGGAAAAAAGGCATGGGAGATGAGGTGGTTGTCTACTTCCAGAGAAGTGTTCTGGGGCCAGAGAAGCAATGATGATTTTCTAACACGCCGTCTGATTGCCTGTGCTGAATACAGAGGCTGTTTCTGAGCTTCATTCTTGTCCTTTGGCTGGATCTTTTCATTCCTGGTGAACTAGCGTTTCGTTCAGCTAGTTTTTATTAAGCATCTCCTATGTGCCAGGCACGTTTCTGAGTTTTGGGGATACGAGAAAGGCCAGCTTTAAAAGGGAAGAGTTAGATAGTTCTGCCTGCCCTGGCTGGCATTTATATAGTGATTTACATTTTATGAAGTGCTGTCACAAGTGAGAAAGTTGGGCCACAGAAGTGACTTGCTAGTAAGTAGAATCAGGATTTCAAATCCAACTTTCTGACTTCAGGTCCAGTGCTACACTACAGCTGTTTCTGTATCTTAAATTGGCAAGACATTTACTTTTGGAATGTTGTGATGTATTGAAAAGAGTGCTGGTTTAGGAGTGAGAAGACCTATCTGGTAGTAGTTATCCTGTAATCTTGGTTAAATCACTTTAACCTCTTTGGGGTTAAGACTGAAGGAAAATCCATTTTTCTCATGCCTAAAATGAGAATGTTGATGTGTAACAGAATTGTTGGGGGTGCGTGTGACCAAGACCAAGTCTCCTCTCTAAGCTTCCCTAGTTTCTTTCAATTAATGAATATCCATTGAAGCTCTTTCTGTGTTGAAAGCACTGCTAGACCTTGGTGAAGAAGTCTTTGTGAAGAGTTGATTTTTGAGTCAAGCTCTTATGGATGGATGAAAAATGTAGGCAAAGCTCTAGAGAAGGAGAAATTACAAGGAATGTTTGGGAAATAATATAGTCGAGGTTTCTGAGACATAGATTAAGGAATATGAGAATGAAATGGTAGATTTTAAATCCTAGGCAAAGGAGTTTTGCCTTTAATCGGTTGGCAGGAGTGGGGCACAGGAAGACTGGAAATAGTCTGGTGTTGTAAAGAGAGCATATAGATAGCTAAGGAGGGATGCAAGAGATTGGGGGTGTAGGTTGGGGAGAGGTGATCTGAGCTTCTAATCTGAGCCATATTTTTCAGAATGTGCCATTAACCTTTTCAGCCCAAAGCATTTAAATGGATGTTGCAGAAATTGATTCAGATATCTTCCACTTTTGTAGTACTGTGAGGGGAGCTTAGAATCCAGTTGGGGCAGCAAAGTTAATAATATACATGGAATAATGGAAAAAACAAAGTACTGTATTGAGTTGTGATCTTTTGACACATCATTTGGGTGCTTTTTTTTTCCGGAGCTCCATGATTTTTATTTTATTTTCAACATTCATTTCTTTATAAAATTTTGAGTTCCAAATTCTTCTCTCCCTTCCTTTTTATCCCCTCCCCAAGATAGCAAGCAATTTCATATAGGTTATACATGTACCATTATGTTGTGAAAGAATCAGAACAAAAGGGAAAAAGAATGAGAAAGAAAACCAACAAAAGTGAAAATAGTATGCTTTGATCTGCATTCAGACTCCTGATCTGCATTCACATTCTTTCTGAATGTGAATAGCATTTTCCTTCATGAGTCTTATATCATTTGGGTTTTAGAGAAAGGCCAAGTTGGGGTGGGTAGACAGTCTGAACAAAGACAATAGAGGGAGAGGGTAAGCATGAAGTTTCTTAGACCAAGCACCATGAAGACGAGGAGAGTTTGTGTTCTCTCTTAAAATGTTTTGTAAGTATAGATGTTATGAAGCAAAAAGTACCAAACCTATTCAGGGGAATTGAGCTTAGATGAGTAGGAAGTTAAGATTATAGCTTGAGCAGCAGGGTGATTGAAGCATTATTTTAGAATCAAAATCTCTTCCCAACAGGTAAATATTTCTCTTCTCTGGACTTTTGTGGCACTCCATTACTGTTTATGTCCTCTTTAGGGCTTTTATTTAACTGTTTTCTGTATAGCTGTCTTGTCTTCTTGTTGGTAACCCCTGTAATAACACCTAGCATAGTGTTGGGTAGCTCTCAGTTCCTTAACTGAATTTAATCTGGGACAGGTGACAGTTTCTGTCAATATGAAATTTTCCAACAAGTCTAGTTTAAATTTCTTGTAAAAGTATTCTACATTTCTTCATCTAGATTTTGGAGAAACAAGTTATTCATGTAGGTAATAAAGATCTCTTCCATGCTTCTACATGTGATATGTTTTTTGTAACTGTTAGCTTTGAGAGCTTTGGAGCCATCAGCACTGACTGGACATCCCTAACCCTTTTGGTCCTATCAGCATAAGAACTAATGTGTGATGGAATTGAGAGGACAAAGATGAATTTAGTTTTACTCATCTTTTCTTTTGATTTGTTCCCTCCTATCCAGATAAGACCATTATCATGTGGAAGCTTACCAGAGATGAAACAAATTATGGAATCCCCCAGCGTGCCCTCAGGGGTCACTCACATTTTGTTAGTGATGTGGTCATTTCCTCTGATGGCCAGTTTGCACTCTCAGGCTCCTGGGATGGCACACTAAGACTGTGGGATCTCACAACGTAAGTACCCCTTTGGGTAGGTATTAAACCTAGGTCCTTGGCAAAAGATAGGTAGGATAGAAGAGGGGAGGAAGTAGACTTAGAAGGGCCCTAGAATTATATAAATATGTACTAGCTGTGTAACCCTGAGCAAGTCACTTAACCATGTTTATCTCAGTTCCTCATCTGTAAAATGGGTTGGAGAAGGAAAAACCCACAAATGGGGTCAACAAAGAATTGGACACAACTGAAATGACTGAATAGTTACATAAAATTGGTGTGTGCTCCAGGTGTCCAAGTGGGATAATGGTTTGAATGAGGAAGGATCATCCTAGGGGGATACTGAAAGTAATTAGAGAAGTTTTTGTGGGCTGGATCAAGCCAATGAACAAATGGCAGCTGGGAGAATTGTTCTGAGGTCAGAAGAAAAGAATTCATGATGTCCCGGTGATGAGAGTATGACATTGTCAGCTGACTCCCCTGGGGACTGAAGACAAGTCCTGCAATTCTGATGGGACCTTTGAAACTATAGGCAAAGATATTTTCCAATAAGACTTCCCAGTATTCTCTCCAGACTCCCAACTCTACCTTATTGCAAAGAAAATTAGGTGAAACAAGTGACATCAGATGTATACAATATTCAAGATTTTGTACCTATCTCTTTCCCATACTGTCTTCATCCCCCAAATCCAGGGGAGGAAGGTGTTTCACTATCTTGTCTGCTGGGACCAGTGTTAGTCATTGGACCTAGATTTTTAGCTAGGAGTGAGTTCTAGCTAGCATAAAGAAGAGGTCATTTTTCCTGGTGGGCTATAAAGACATAGGAGGCTATGAAAAACCCAGTGTAGAAGAGGGATGTGGAAGACTGTTTTGGGGAAAGGGGAATTCATGTATTTGAGAGGAATCCTGTCTTCCCATCTAGTGGCACTACCACCAGGCGCTTTGTTGGTCACACCAAGGATGTGCTGAGTGTGGCCTTCTCTTCAGACAACCGCCAGATTGTCTCTGGTTCCCGGGATAAGACTATCAAGCTGTGGAACACCCTGGGTGTCTGTAAATACACTGTGCAGGTAAAAAAAAATCAGTATAGGATTATATAGTATACACAATTCATGTCAAAGACTTGGGGTTTTATTGTACTATAAGCTCAGTTATGAGTCTATTTGCATGTGGAATGGTTAGCCCTATTTGCCCGTCTCCATCCTGTTTTCCCGCCCCCATATAAGTATGATGTCTGGATTAGTTGTTAATCTAATATTTATTGAGATTTTGTTAATGCAGAATATTGGCCTGGGTGTGCAGCTGACAGCCCATGCTTTTGAAAGCCCTTCATTTAGTAGCAGTGGTGGTACTTGTACACAAATAAATGTAGATGTAAGGTTATTTCCCACTTTGGTGCATGCATGGATATGGCAGGGAGTATTTTCTCATCCATTCAGTCATTTTGAACCAACTAGGGTGGGAAGAAATTAAGTCAACAGAACCATAGCCTTAGAGCAGTGGACAGGGACAGGAATAACTGTGTCTAACTTTTCCCCTTTGAATATCCCACAGGATGAGAGCCACTCAGAGTGGGTGTCCTGTGTCCGTTTTTCACCCAATAGCAGCAACCCCATCATTGTCTCTTGTGGCTGGGACAAGCTGGTCAAGGTGAGAATGATCAAGATTGATCTAGGTGTCAGCCCACTAATACGTTCCTGAATTTGGCGGTTTTTCTGATCAATTAAAATGATATCACTTTCACCAATTCACAGTCTTCACTTCCTGAAGACATGGCTAAAGATACACTTTGTTGATTCTTTATTTTTTTATATCACTATCGGTTTGTATTTGCCCTTTTTTTTCTGAATTCCTTTGTTCCTTTACTGTATAACATTCAGTTATGTATATATAAGTTTATTCATTTATGCAGTCATTGACCACCAGTTTTGTTTCATCGTACGGCTGCCAGAAAGTATTGCTGTGAATATTTTGGTTGATAAAGGAAGCTTTGCTTTACTCTCCTGGAGACATGTACCCAGTTGTATCACTGAGTGGAAAGGTTACAAATAATTTAGATACTTTTATAATTGCAGAAATTTTGGTGCAGAATGGTGGGACCAGTTCTCAGTTCTACACAGTGCATTAGTTGGCTATTTTCTGAACATTCTCCTAATACTTTCTATTGCTTCTCATTTTGTCAGATTGATAGATGTGAGGTAAAACTTTTATTTTGTTTTAATTTGGTTGTATTAATAAGGAAGGATTTTTCATTTATTTATTTTTTTAGGCAGTTGGGGCTAAGTGACTTGCCCAAGGTCACACAGCTGGTAAGTGTCAAGTGTTTGGTCTGAGGCCGGATTTGAACTCAGGTCCTCCTGACTTCAGGGCCGGTGCTCTATCCACTGTGCCACTTAGCTGCCCCATTAATGCAGGATTTTTTATGGTGGGTGAAAATTTACAATTTTTCTTGAGCCTCATATCTTTTGACCACTTGAGGAATAGCTTTCTCTGGGTCTTAGGTATGTGTCAGTTTCCTTTATGTCTTGGATATCAAGCTTGTCAGATTTGATGCAAAGATACTAATCTGTAACTCGAAATTAGGAAATTATCCCTAGTTTGAGTGGTTCTTATATATTGAGCATCTAGCCAAGCTATGAAATGCAAAGGCCTGGTTAACATTTTCAGATCTGTGCTTTATGGTCTAAATTAGCAAGTAATTTAATTTATATAGGTGTTGGGTTTTGATATCTATAAAAGGGGAGAAATAATCCTTGTACTACTTATACTGCTGCTAATTATATGACTCTAATAGATTTTAAAGAGTACAAGTTAGTAAGTATCAGACTAAAGTCATATTCTGTTTACTGGTAAAAAAAGAAATCCATTCTAAAGTCAAGTTTCTATTGGATTTTCATCATTGGTCTCAGGAAAACTGAAAAATTGCAAGTTAATTGTGGATTCTATATGAAGAGCAGATCCTCCCTCTGAAACTTCTCCCTCTTCTCACTCATTACTAGGTCTGGAACTTGGCCAACTGCAAACTGAAGACAAACCACATTGGTCACACAGGCTACCTAAACACAGTTACAGTTTCTCCTGATGGCTCTCTCTGTGCCTCTGGAGGCAAGGTATGAGAGGTGGAAAGACCTTCATCGAAAAAGCTACCCAAGGGTTAAATATAAGAAAACCTTAGTAAGTGGTAACTGAGTTTTAAGGGTCCTAGCCTGAAGGGTATTCACTTATTCTTGATCATGGAAACCAGTGCAGTAGAGTGGGGGCTTGATAGGTTTGTAGTTAGAACCAGAATTTCAGTTAGCACTACTTGTGTGATTTTTTTTTTGATATATCATTAAACCTCTTGGGGTACTGCTAGAAAAGCAAATTGTGTCCTGGCTCAGTAGGAACAGGGAAAATGACAAGAATTGAAGAGTTTATGGGCAGTCCCAGAACAGGAAGAAGGGGAACTGGAATGAAATGGGCTGATTTGCAGGAAATTAACTGTATGGGAATATTTCTGCATTCTGTTTGTAGGATGGTCAAGCCATGTTGTGGGACCTCAATGAGGGTAAGCACCTCTACACTCTGGATGGTGGTGACATAATCAATGCTCTCTGCTTCAGCCCCAATCGATACTGGCTCTGTGCTGCTACTGGGCCCAGCATCAAGATCTGGGTGAGTGATCGGTTTCAAATTGCCTAGATTTCAGAGAAATATTCGTGGAAGGGGCCTAGGGGCCATGGTAGAGCTGTGATGAAACCCAACATGCCATCTGACTGACCCTGCTGAAATCCAGAGGCTGTTTCTGAGCAACCTCCTGGCTCCTCAAGGTCTGAGTAGGAAAGGGTCTGGGATATTCCCTGAATTGGTAGGCAGTGATGTTCTATATCTAGCCCTGAATTGGTAGGCAGTGATGTTCTATATCTATGTCATCTCTCATAAGGGAAAAAATGCTGAAATGTCTTATTGGATAGTTCAGTAGTTTCTGGGGTCTGATGTGTGGCACCCCCCCCCCCCCCCCGTATGGTCAGCAGTATTCAGAAAGTTACTACATCTCTGTGTGCCAAGGGAGAGAAATGTTTCTACTCCTGCCTCCAATGCTTAGTCACAGCCTCTGTAAATTGGGGGTAATACCTACTTGACAAGGTTGTAAGAGTCAAATGAAATGAAATAAATAAAAATCGAGGGAAGAATATACACATACATATATGTATAGACTTTGCAAAACCCTAATGCATGGTGTAATTCTAGTTATTATTGTTAACTTGTAAATTTCAGGACCTAGAGGGCAAGATCATTGTGGATGAGCTTAAGCAAGAAGTGATCAGCACCAGCAGCAAGGCTGAGCCTCCCCAGTGCACTTCTTTAGCCTGGTCTGCTGATGGCCAGGTAAGTGTTCATCTTGCCCTCCCTGACAGAGCTGATTGTCTCAGGGAACCCTTGGACCCTTCTTATATACACTGGGAAGGAATTGTTGAAAGCGGTCTCTGTCTCTGTCCCTGGGCTTGGGTTATTAATTGCTTGGAATTGTAATTTATTGGAGAAGCAGTGTGAGCAGTGGAAAGAGGACTTGGATTTGGATATTGCCTCTACCACTTCCTTCTTAATACTCTGGCCAAGTTATTTTACATCTCATTTTACTTTTCTGGGAAATGAAAAGATAGATAGAATGGTATCCTGTGATTTGATAGGGTTCCTATCTTCGATTAAGTTTCCATGTGGCTCATTTATTCAATAGCCATTTATTAAGTGCTTACAGTGTGCCAGTTCCTGGCTTCAGGGAGCTTATATTCCAGTTTGGGAGATAAATATGCATGTAGAAATTAAATACAAATTTCCAAGGAATGGCACTAGCAACTATGGTTAGGGTAGGGTTCCTATTCTGTAAAGGAGGAGGGAAGACTGCATTTTATTTTGGAGCTTATGTGTGTGTGACATTATATTTGTCTTCTTCCTGCAGACCTTATTTGCTGGATACACAGACAACTTGGTACGGGTGTGGCAAGTTACCATTGGCACTCGGTAAAGGGGTCAACCATAACTCAGATTTTGAAATAAAGACCTTAATTTCTGCCTTTTGAAAAAATGAAGTTGTATTTTTTTGGATTGGATGATCTGGTTTCTCAACTGATCCTCTGAAGATACTTCTGGTACTTCCCCATATTCCCTGACAAGAGAAGAGGGTTTTTAATCTAAAAGCTGCCAAATGACTTTTGAGGACAGATTCTTAAGATCAAAAAAGATTGGGCTTACCAAGAAACACAGACTTTGGGGGCAGAATCATTGGCTAATTATAGTCATGAGAATAGAAAAGAGCAGTAAAGACTCATTTTTGGAGTATTCAGGAAGTGGTCATCTTGATGGAAGGCACCCTTCCTTAGCTGGCATCCAGTAGCCTTCAACCTAGCGTTAAACGTAGACTTGATTTTTATTCTGAACCGAACATAAAGAGGCTGTTTCTACAGGCATTAAGAACAGGAAGGAGATTGTAAACAAGACTGTAGGCATTTAATTTCTTGTTAAAACTGTATTCTTTGACTTGCTATTAGAGGAGCGGCTTCCTTGGTCATAATCAGATTTTTCAGAGATGACTGAAGCAAAGATTTTTCCTCCCAGTCAAATTTTTCTAATTTATCTTGTGTAGCTTGTCATGATATATTTTGTTTTATCCATTTTTTGGAGTATTCTGTATATTTAGTTTTATTTAGTTTGTGTTCTCAGTTAATTTTTGGACTCTAAGCTCCTTTACCAAGCTACAAAATCTGAAAAATCTACCTAATTTTTCTGGGTATCTATTTTATCATATAGAGGAAATAAATAACACTTTCTACACTTAAGCTACTCAGGGATAATGTAAAGGTGACAGTATATTAAGATGATAGCTTTGGAAGATAAATGTATAGTGTTTGAGTTAGTAATAAGCTACTTGTGTACCAAACTGTGGTTTCAAAGTAAAATTGAAGTTTTTATTGGATTGTTCCTTCTTCCCTGGTAATCTCATTAAGTAATCACAGAGAGTTGTGCTTGATGATTTGGATGCTCTATAAAGACCTTCCACTAGTGAGACATATCTGGAACCCAACTCTAAGCTTGACAACTCAACATAGGCTGTCCCAGCCCTTTCTGGTGGCTCTTGGGGTGGTGTGGTTATGGACTGTTTGACAAGGGGGCTGAGGCTGGGGAGTCTTCCATCCAAAAAGCATGGTTCATGAGTCAAGTGCACTTTTGGTAGATAGTAACTGGGGCTCAAGGGCCTCCTCCCTTGTGAGGATTTAAATGTGTTGTACTGTGGCGTAATGGTAAAATATCAGTGGAGTTGGTGTCAAGATGAGAGTGTGGATTGTGGCTCTGTCCATTACTGTGACCTTGCTAGAGAATCCCTGGGGCACAATCATCAATCAAGGTTATTAATTTTTGCTAGTTAATAGCACCAGGTAATAATTAATACACCCTCCAGTCCCCAGATGGGTGGTAATTCTTGGGCTCTCTTTGTGTGTCACCCAGTCAGTCCCTTTTTGTAAAATCGGAGGAATGACTATTGATCTAATTTTGCAGTCCTATACTCTGGACTCTGGAGCTTGGAATTTAAAGAAAGATAAGATAATGGAAGAGTATCTTGGTACCAATATGCTTTAACACTGCTTCCCAGGAAAGGTAGCACAGATGCCTAGCATAGACAACATTTGCACTGTGGGCAAAAGGATTGACGTTTCTAATGTCAGGATTGCAAGTTAACAGGGATTTTGAAGTGGTTATTAAAATACATTAGATGTGAGCATTTTGGAGCACAGTACAAAGAAGCAAAGGATGTGAGCAAAGAACCTGAATGCCAAGAAAAAAATGAGAAAGGGCCGTGGCTGAGGTAGGCCCCCCTTTGATTTCACTAGAGTGAATACCCACATTGATGAGATCTAAATTCACTTGAGTACTAGAAAGCAATGTTACTTGGGGGCAAAACTGAGATATGACTTAGAAACTGAATTATTTTAAGGTTTCATGTTAAATTATAAGCAGTTAAGGTTTTTTTTAACTTGGAGTTGGGTGGCCTGCAAAGAAAATGTGAAAACAAGCATGAATCTACTGTGTAGTTCCATAAGGCATGGAAAAGTTATTAGTGAACATTTGCTTAAGATTTCTGTCCAAGATTGACTTCTGAATGGACAGCAGGCAATCCAGCTTCCATAAAACTAATCTTTTAGTTCACACCAAATCAAATTAAGAAGTCCGTGTGATTTCTAATACCCTAGAATTGCAAAGAATGTCAGCCAGAAATCCATGACCAGGAAACTGACCCTGCAGGGTATTCCCAACACAACCAGGGACATCCGAAGCTAACAAAGCTTTGTGTTGGGACATAGCAAGAGCCAAAAGCAAAGCAGTTTTATTAAGAAAGCCTTTGGATTGGCTGGGAACTTGGAAATTCCAGAGATTGTTGACATTACGCAGACTAGAACACCTCAGGCCTAGGTGTTCTTTAGGTCTCCATCCATTAGAGACTTAATGGTGAGGTAATTTCAGGTCAGCAGCCTGGGATTCAAAGTGAAACAAAGTAGGGCTGATACTCTAGCAAGTGCAGCAGAGGGCAGAGCCTCAATTTAGTAACTAAAGTTGGGAGAGATGAGCACCTGCCAGTAAAGTACTGCAAATTTAGCTAACTAAAAAAACTGCAAATAAAAGGAAGAACTGTTTTTTTTTTACAAGGACTACCTAAAAGAAAGCTCTGCTTCTTAAAACAAGAAGCAACTGCAACACTCAACATTCACTACAGCAGTGGTGTCAAATTCAAAATAGAAAGGGATCCCTGTAGGTCACATTGGCTTAGAAAATCACAAATTTAACATCTATGTTGTATTTTTAATTGAACATTTTCCAGTTTCATTTTAACCTCAAAGGGGCACACTTGGGAGTTCTGCTTCCTTTGACACAGCACTAGGGGCACATCAAATGGGCTGGGCATTTTTTCTGCGTGCGCCCCCCCCCCATACCTGGAACACTCCCCTTTCCATCTTCTTGATTGTAGTGTCTTTTGTAAATTATTTCCTATTTATCTTGTATATAGCTTTGTATGTATTTGTTTGCATGTTTTCTCCCCTATTAGATCTGTGAGCTCCTTGAGAGCAGCAACTGTCTTTTGCCCTTTTTTGTATCCCCAGTGCTTGGCATATAGTAGGCGCTTAATGTTTATTGATTGATATGGCCATACACACCTCCAGCCAAACCAGATATGCCAAATTTTCCTGACACTCATTGGGAAAGGATTAATATGATATTTAGTCATCTACCTCTGTTGAAAATAAAAATGTTAGGAACACCTAGGTAGCAAAAGAAATAAAAGCAGCATTACAGACAAATGTACATAGGACTTAGCACAGTGTAGTAGAGGCCTGGATTTGAATTAGTGCTTTGTTTGACTTAAGTCATTTAAATGTTTCTGTGCCTGTTTGCTCATTTATAAAATGGCTAGTCAGTGGGGTCAAACAGGTGGCCAGACCAGATTAAAATGCAACCAGGAAATGTTTAATAAAATAAAAACACAATGGAACATGTTAATGTGTGGTTTTCTAACTCATTCCAGGAACACAGGGGTGCTTATTTAGTGGCCAGCATTTCCACTTGAGCTTGACACCATTGGACTTAGATGACTTCTTTCCATCTCAATCAATAATGCTCTTACAAGTTTTGTTAATTGTATCTTCTTTATGGTTTATTTCTTTTAGTTCTTGGGTGTTAGTGCTAATCTAGTTCCCTTTGTGTTAAACTGGAGTGGGAGGTGTTTCTAAGTGGAGGAAAATCTTAGGTATGAGGGGAGGATAAGCTGTTTCAATGGTGAAGATGACTGGGTAGAAAGCTGCAGCAAAAGGAAAGGCATCAAAAAGAATGGAAAGCCTGTAGGGGAAGGGGTGAGAAAGATGCCCACTTAATACAGGTAGAGAAGATAAAGGGTGTATGAAGCAGAAGTGATTAAGAGAGAAAACTCAAGGAGATCAAGGTGGAGCCTGGTAAAGGAGGAAAGGGAAATCCAAAGATCAAAATCAAGTAATGAGAAGGGGATCTTTTGGGCCACCTCCCTAAATCTTGGGACCCATGTGTGACAGCTCAGTTTCCTCCAGTTACTTCCATGTGCAGAATGGCACTTTACTCATTGGAAGGGGCTTAACTATAATGACAAGGTGGAAGGAGGGAATGGGATGGAGGGTAGAAGGGAAAGTTAAGAAATTAAGCCAATGAGGCAGCATCTTCACCCAGAAGCTACCAAAATAAAACTACTCACTGAAACTGATGAAACAGTAAACTTTTATTGTCCATTTCTACACACCATTCCACTCGCACCCCTCAATTTTCCCCCAAACCAACCTCAGCCAAAGAGCAGTAGAGAGAAAGGCAGGAGGCTAAGAAATAGTGAATGTGTGGGGGGGTTACCTCCAACTTGGAATATGCCCCCAAAGTGGAAGTAGAGGGTTCTAGAAAAATAGAGACTATGCCCAAGACTCTTCTCAAAGGATCAAACAGATCCCTACCTCCCCTAGTGGGCCTCGCCAAGTAGGGGATGCTGCAAGCTGCAAACTAGGGAGGGGAAAGGGGAATCTGGGCCTGAGAACACGAGTCACATTTTTGGTGACAAACTCCCCTTTGGGGAATGGAGGTGGGAGGCAAGTGAGCAGCAGAACAGGATAAAAAGAAGTGGAGGAGGCAGAGACATCTAAGGTGAAAAAGAAAAACATGAAGGTGACAACCATTATGGTTCTGATCTGAGAGACAAAGAACCTTGCAGGAACCTAACCTCCCCATATATCCCCCTCTGTTATGGATAGCTGATAGGTGTATATATGTGTGGAGGGAAAAGGTCTCAATTCAAAAAACAAAACAAAATGCTCCTCTCCCTAAATAAAATTCATTTTGGTAGATAAGTAATAGAGGTGGAATTGGAGATGGGTAGGGTAGATAATAGAGGAGGAGGAAAGCAGATTGTTAAACAATTTTTTCCCTTTCAGGGACCCATACCCAAATATAGACAAGGATAAGAGGACAGAGAAGGTAGCAGAATGAAAACCCGAGGTGGGAACCTAGGAGAAAGAGCGGTGTTGTAGAAGAGAACCACCCTTCCCAGCTTGAGGACCCACCCTTACCCCCTGCTAAGATAAGGGAAGTTTGGGGGAGGGGGAATAAGCACTGGGATGCTTTAGGGGCAGAGTTTGATCCGGGTGCCCTTGGAAATAACCCGGAAGAAGGGGAAGACCCGTTCACCCAGAAAGGCAGCTGAGAAGGTATGTACATGTCCCAGAGTCTCAGCATTATAGAAGCCCAGCCGTCCTGCCTCATAGTCCAGGTATACCCCTAATCGGTGTGGCTTGTCACCAGGGCTCAAAGGTGTCTGCTCAGTTGAGCTCTGTGCCTGGTAGCGCTTCCCATTGGTGCCCACACACCACACCTCCCTTTGAAACATTGGCTGCTGGGGCAAATGGGGCCTTCTGCGACGATGGTGGTGGCGAGATGGGGTGGCATCCCCACTACCACCCCCAGAACTCCCTGCTGGTCCCCCCTTCTCCTTGTGACGAGTTGACTCACGAGCAGCTCCTACAGCCCAGCCACGCCGCCCCCCTACCTCCACCTCCCAGTAGTGCCGACCAGAACGGAATCCCTGGGCACCTAGCACACAACATTCGGCTGAAAATCGTTTGGGGTGGTCAGGGAGTTCCTGGCGCCGCTCTGCCAGACGGACTCCGCGTCGGTCTGGTGACAGGGCTAAGGCTGGATGAGCCGTGTCAGGATCCAGAGTCAGGTCCACTGGAATGAGAAGGAAAAGGAGAGGTTTCGAAGTTCACTTGTTTCAGTCCCATTTCTTCCCTTTTCCCATACCTAGGTGTCTTGACTCAGGATTCTTGCTTCCCTTCAAAGAAGCAGTAATCCTGCCCCCAAGTTCTATCCACTAACTTCTAACCATTTTTCTAGGACCCTTAGGTCCTAGCCTACATTCAAGTCCAAAGATCACCCATATGTCTTCCCTTTTGTTCTATCAATATACACACACTTTCCCCAAACTCTGGCTCTAGATTGTACAGGGACGAATGAGGAAAGGTGATTTGTGAATTCTCTGTACCTCGGGCAGCCTGACAGAACATCCGACTCATCTTCCTCACGATGGCATCTGTCAAGAAGTCATGACTGTGGGGATGGCTGGGATCTGGGGACCAGATCTCTGGAGGTTGCAGCTGTACCTCCTCACACCTGGGAGAGGATTAGAAGTTGGTACACATAGGACACTAAAGTCCAGAAGAGAGAAGGAAAGATAGGGGAGGAGAACTGGGGCTGGGAGATAGACATTTGGGTCCTGAGAAAGGAAGACAAGGATTCAGGGGCTGGGGACAAGATGTGTGGGTCCAGGGAGGGGGATGAGGGAAGATCCAGATATCTGGTAAGGGTTAACAGGGTATGTAGGAGAGTCAGGGCCAAGGAAACCAGATGCCTTGGTCCTAGTTAAAAATCTGTGTTCTGTGGAATTCAGGGGTTTGAGGGATAGAAACTCACCTGTTAAAAGTCTCCTTGATGTCCTGAGAATAATAGAGACAAAAAATGGGGGTAAGGAAGGGGAAAGAAAGATAAAGTCAGCCCTTCACAGTTGGTTTCCTTATCCCCTAGATCTTCAGCCCAGAATAGAAGGGCCAGGTTTGGGGACATTTGAGAAAATGAAGGAGTTTTAATTCATCTCGTCCAACCCCCATACCTCCAGTTACTCAACCCATGTCATGCCATTCACTGAGGGTCTTTTTCAACTTTAAAGAACCCTAAAAAAAGGATTGTCACATCCTTTCTTGGACACTTGGTCCAGGGTCTTACTGTTCAGAAATTCTTCTCAAGTCTGACTTAATATCCCACCTACTACAATTTAATTCTATTCCTTTTCATTCTGCCAATAACCCTTCAAACACTCATGTCCACTATTCGGTTTCCATAATGACTCTGGCTCCATTCTCTTCAGGTTGAATCATCCCAGTCTTTTCCTACTTTGGAAAGATAACCATCCCTTTAAGATCCACAATAATGTAGGCAAGTGGTAACAGGTATAGTCCAAAAGATACAACACCAATGTATCATTTCTATTTGCTTTAGAATGTGTTTTATGATTTCCACCCTAACAACAGTGGGTTTATCTTCCTAATTATATTATGGAATGGAAATTCATTTTAATAGTCCAAGTCTAAGTATATACTGGGAAAGTAGCCCAGAAATATGCTGGGGGACTGGAGAAAAGCTGTCTTGGGACAAAAAATTTGTCAGAGGTAACTGACTGTTTAGTATCTCTCTTATCTTTCTCTCTTTCCCTCCGACCGTCTCTGATCATCCATGACTCCCAATACCAGTATCATCATTCCATTTGTCTGCTCTCAGGTCAAGGAGAATTTCTAAAAGCAACACAACCTTTAAGATTTGGCCCCCATTAAGTGTTATGCTGTCCTTATGTCTTGACTTTGTTATCTATTTCTCTGGTAACTCTTTTATTCATCTCTGACTCTTTAATATACTTCCAATATACCCAAAGTAGTTACTTCATGTAACTTTAAACTTCCAACTGTCCACCCTCACTTAGTGGATGACTTTGCCCCTTGAATTGCAAAGTTTATCTGGTTAAGAGTTCCCCTCTGTACTACTGCATTTAGATCAATATATTACAGAATGTCAGGGATGAATGGGATCTTGGAAATTATCTAGTCTAATCCTGAAATGAGAATAAAGGACACAGTCCATACATCTATCAAGTTGCACTTTCTTCCCTTCTCAAAGGAAGCTCCCTTTTCTGTAAATATAATCTGTCTAAATGCTACACTCCATTTCCCCTCAACACCACCTACTCCTTTTCCATATTCTCCTTTCCTTTGTGCCTTTTAAGAAAGTGCCTTTTAGTTGATCCAACTATTCTTCTTTTGCATCCAATCTTTCCCTTCTCTGCCCAACTCCTCAAACATGGGTTGACATCTGTTGGCTTCACACTTGACATTTAACTTGGTACTCTAGTTTCTGTCCCTACAAATTTATTGAAACTACTCTAAAGCCACTACTTGTGAAGTTCAGATGACATCATTCCTTGACTTTTAATGCTGATGACATTTCTTGAAACTGTTTATTCCCCTGGCTTTTGTGATACTATGGTCTTCCTTTTTTGATACTCCTTCATCTCCTTTAATAATTTTTTTTCCTTGCGGGGTAGCTAGGTGGCACAGTGGATAGAGCGCCAGCCCTGGATTCAGGAGGACCTGAGTTCAAATCTGGCCTCAGACACATAACACTTACTAGCTGTGTGACCCTGGGCAAGTCACTTAATCCCACTGCCTAGCCAAAAAAAAAAAATAGTAATTTTTCTTCCTTCTGCCTCCTAAATGTGAGGAAATATCAAAACTGTTCATAGCCCTCTACTATTCTTTCAGTATATTTATTTCTGTCAACAAGTACTATCATTCTTTGGGGATCCTAGATTCTACTCAATTCAATAATTATTAAGCAGTTACTATGTATAAAGATACAAAGATAAAAAAAAAAAGCATAATCCCTGCTCTCAAAGAGCTTACTATGGGGGGGAGGAGGAAGGGGAGAGGAAAATAAAATACTTATACAAATATGCATAATGTAAGGTAGAATATACAGAAGAGATCCAGACAAAGTACATAAGAAAAATGTGAGGAGAACTTATTTTAGCTGAGGAGGAAAAGTAGAAGTAGAAGGGAGGAGAGGTGGGGATAGGCATTTTTCTCTATTCAGCAGGCCTTCATTTCCAGCAGCCATCTAGGCTGAAGGAAGAAAAATAGGTGGGGAGAAGGCATAGAGGAGGTGGCAACTAAACGGGACGTTGAGAGAAGAGAATGATTTCAATAGGCAGATGGAGTACATTCTAGGCTTAGGGGGTGGCCTATGCAAATACATGGAGGGGAAAAAAAGGGCAGAATAAGACTGGAGGACAGCTACTAGTCCAATTTCTCTAGACTGTAGATTATATGAAGGGGAGAAAATGTGAAATAAGGCTGGAAAAAAAGACTGTGGTTAGACTGTGGAGTGCTATATTTGTAAATTAAGGTGTCTGCAATTTATCCTACAAGCAACAAAAAGCCTTCAAATGTTCCTGAGAAGAGGAGTGACAGGGTCAGACCTGGGTATTAGGAAGCTGAGCAAAGGGTTTATTGGAGGAGGGAGGGACTAGAGGCAAGGCCACTAGACAGAAATACTATTACAATTAACATTCCAAGCCCAGAAGGGCTGAAGTGTAAGCAGCGTGATGGAGAGGAGGAGATGGCAGGAGAAGTACTTTGGAGACAGAACTGACAGGATTTGGTGACTGCCGGACAATGAGTGAGAGTCAAGAGTCAAAGACAATTCCCAGGTTTTTAGTCTGGATGATTAGAAGAGCAGTGGGGCCATAAAAAGGAAATCAGAGAAAAAGAAATCAGAAAATTGTGCAGAGGATGGGAAGAGGGGACTGATTACAAGTTCAGTTTTAAACTCAATGTTGAGTTTAAGGTATCAATAGCTAGGATTGCCTAGAAGGCTGCTGGAAATGAAGGCCTGCTGAATAGAGAAAAATCCGGAAAAAAAATCAGAAAAATCTGAATATGTGGCTTTGGGAGTCACAAATATAAAAGATGACTGAAGTCACAGGCAAGAGTGAAACTGACAAGGGGAAGAGAAAAGAGCTCAGGTGAGAGCCTTTGGGAGCTCCATATGGGGGAGGAGGCAGAAAAGAGATGAAGAGACCAGGAAGCAGTAGTCAGACAGGAGAAAGATCAGAAGAGGAAAGGGGAGGGAGGGAGGAAATCCACTGCTAGGCACAAGCCCCAAACTCAGAGCAGCACTTTTTGTAGGATCAGAAGACTGGAAATCAAGTTGGGGGCATATAAACGTAAGGGAATTTTATTGGCACCGTGAGGAGGAACAAGTTAAAAGAAATTCAGTGAGAACTGGAAGAGATGCAGAATATACCTAACGACAACAACAATGTAAACAAAGAGAAAACTGGAAGGATATAATTGTAATGACTAATCTTAGTTCTGGGAAACAAATAAGGAAACTTAAGTAGGCATCATGTTACAGTGGAAAGAGTACTGAATTTGGAGCTGAGGGACCAGGGTTCAAATCCCAGCTCTGCTACTACGAGCAAGTCACTCAGCCTCTCTCAGCTCCCTCATCTGTGAACATCAGGGTTGGATTAGATACCATCTAAGGTCCCTGGACTTCAAATCTATGATACTATGACTTTACCTTTTTCAGGAGAGGTAGGGAAGAATGGGTGTGCAATGCTACATGTATTGTCAGATTTGGTCCCTATGTCAGCTGTTTGAGGACTGTTTTTCTTTGTTATAGGGATTAATCAATAAGGTGGAGGTGTATATTGGGAAATAACTGTGACATAAAAACAAAAGATATCTATCACAAACTTATTTTAAGAAGGAAGGGCAGTGTCAAATCAGTGAAATTATACTGGATCCTTCCCTCTCCTGCAATCCCTACAGCCAATTTGTGGAAAGTCTCCCATACCCCCTTCTTTAAAAAGTACCTCTCAGACTCCTTCATTGTCACTGTTCCTGCCCTATTCCAGGCCCTGAGGTCTAGGATTACTATAAATGCCTTGTAGCTGGTCTCTACAGTCAGTCTCTCCCCAATTCAGTTCATTCTATATAGCAAAACACTAGACTAATCTTCCTAAAATACCATTTTTATCATATCACTATCCTATAAGTACTGAGGAGTATAAAGGAACAAGAAACTAAGTCAAGAGGTCCTGGGTTCTAGTTCAAGCTGCCACTAACTATGGGCAAACTATTTAATCCCCCAGAGTATCTAATGATTCATCTGTTTAAAAAAAAGGGGGAAAGAAAGATTTGAATTAGATAATCTTCAAATCCATTATAGCCTCACAATTTTGCTTCCATGCAGCTTTCAAAGTCTTTCATAATCAGGTTCTACTATCCAATCATATTTAAAAACTACTTCGACAAGCTACTTTTGGCATCAATGAGGCTGGTTTATTTGCTGTTACCCCCAATAAACTCATTCCTGCCTCTAGTCCATTGCTCTTATTGTCATCTATGCCTGAAATGTCCTCTTTCTTCATCTCCACATACCTAAATCCCAGCTATTCTTCACACATAGCTCCAGTTCCATCTTATCCATGAAGACTTTACAGACAAAACACTCTGAAAGCTGCAGATAACCACATCCCATAATACAGAGTGTATTTATATAGCACTTGCTAGCTTATAAAACACTTTCCTAAGAAGAATTCTGTGAAGTGACAAGTATAGCCATTATATACACATTTTATAGGATTTTACAGAGTTTAGAGATGAGCTAACCCATGGCCATATAGCTAGTTAGTCCCAGAGCCAGGACTCAAACAGAGGTCTTATGACTCAAATTCAGTGTTCCTACCTTTAATTAATGTCATACTGCTGGGGGCAGGTAAGTGGCCCTGGAGTCAGGAGGACCCGAGTTCAAATCTGGCCTTAGACACATAATACTCACTAGCTGTGTGACTCTGGGCAAGTCACTTAACCCCAATTGCCTCACCAAAAAACAAACAAAATACCATACTGCCTCTTTTTGAGGACCAGACCTGTGATTTCATTGTAGACCAATGGTGTCAAACTCAAACAGAAATGGATCCCTGTGGGCCACACATTGACTTAGAAAACCATAAGTAAACATTATATACGTTGTATGGCATTTTTATTTTGTTAAACATTTCCTAATTACATTTTAATCTGATTCAGGCCATGGCCTGGGTTGTGAGTTTGACATCTTAGATGTAGACAACTACTGTTGAGGAAACTCCTTGTACTAATGCAGATCAGCAATGGTTCTGGCAACTTGCATTCTCAGAGAGCTGCCTACAGAACTGAAAAGCTAAGTGACTGACCTAGCATCCCATAGTCTGGCAGAGGTTGGCCCCAAACAAACGTCAATGAAGGAAAAACAGACGAAGTTGTTGAAGGTCAGACAGGAGACTCTTCTTCATTCAGGGTCAAAGACAAGCTTTAATGGCTCTTTGGTGGGCAAGTGAAGTGTAACTGACATGGTAAGCACCTTGAAAAGCCTAATAGTTAAGAAATAATTAATAAATACTTATTAGGTAACTAAGACCCAGAAGGAAGTGGCAGCAAAAACTCAAATGGGGGAATCAATGAGCCAATACCAGTGCTTCTTGGAGAAATAAATGAAAGGCACTGATGAATAAAGGAGGCCCTTTCCTCCCATAGTTTAAAATATTACTTCCATCTAATGACTTCTCAAACTCGGGTCCATGCCCCATTTGCCCTCAGGGACTAGGCCTGCCTGATGTTCTTCTGCTACCTCAAACAACCTGTCTTAAACAGAACTTAATTTTCCTCCAGACCTGCTACTCAACTGACCTATGCCTGTCAGCTGTGCCACCATGGAGGGGTCAGAGGGGGCCCTCTTGGAATTTTTCAGTAATTTTTCACTCCTCATTCTTCCTCTTCATGCCCACCTAATCAGTTTTGCTTTGGGAGTCACTGTTCTATACATAGCTTCCTCTCCACTCCACTATCTCTGGTCCAGGATTTTATTATTTCTCATTTATGCTATTAAAACAGCCTCTACACTAGTCTTTCTCCTCTTCAATGCATTTCATGCAATGAAACCAGATCAATCTCTCTACTTCAGGTCCTGACTGTGTGACCCCCTCTGCTCACAAACGTTCTGCAGCTTCCTGATGCAATGAATTCAGTTCAGACTCCTTCACTTGATGTTCAAGGCCCTTCACTATCTGGTTCTAATTTACCAGTTTTATCTCACACTTGATTTAATCAAAATGGACCAGCTATTACCCAAACATGCCCTGTATTTTTTCCACTTCTACACCTGTGGAATACCTCCTACATGCCAACCAGTCAGAATCCTACCTATCCTTCAAGGTCAGCCTTACAAGTCACTTCTTCCCTAAAACATTTCCTAATTCTGCTTTACCAGTAATGATTGTCTTTCTTTGAACTCTTTATATACATACCTTTTCTTTTTATATATATATATATATATATATATATATTATATATATATATATATATATATATATTTGCATACACCTTTCATGAATTCTTACCCTCTATTTTGTATCTTATATACTTGGGAACATGTCTTCTTCCCTTTACTACACTACTACTTCCACTGTTTCCATATCTGTGAATGGGATTATGTCTCATTCATCTTTTTATCCCCAATAGAACCTAGGGCACAGTGCCTTGAAAACAATAAAGATTCAATATATATCTGTGGAGTGAAATTAAATTTTTCTTTGCACTTCAGTAGTTCCCATCTGCCAAACTACAGACATGCTAGGAAACAGGCCTTATACCTACCAACTCAAGTGAAAAAGTTTGATTCCTATGGATTCCAGTGTGACCTAAAAAAAACTCTTCTTATGGAACAACTCCTTCTGTTCCCTTCTACTATATTCCTTTTTAACAAGATTTTTCTGAACAGACATATCCATTGAGGAGGTAGGACTATATAGATTTTTATTCCCAGTTCTTGTGCCAGACATATTTCACAATTTTGAATTTGTAAATTCTAATGTTCAAATGTGTCTTTTTTGAATGCTTTTTAGCACAAACCAGTCATTTCTAGGTGATCTAATTAAATGGAATAGGGTTTAAGAATAAGTTTATGCTATATAAGGTTCAGTTACAGACAATGAGGATGTTTAGCCTGGAAAACAGAATTAAGAGGAGATGTAATAGCTGTCTTTAAGTGTTTGAAGGTCTGTTGGGTAAAAAAAGAGGTTAGACTTGTTCTTTTTGTCCCTAGAGAGAAGAACTAGGATGTATAAGAGAAGTTGCAAAGAGGGGTATTTGGGCTTGATGTGAGGAAAAACTTCCTAGCAATTCGAGCCGTCCAAGAGTGGAATAGACTACCACAGTGAGTTATGGGTGTCCTCTCATTGGAGGCCTTCAGGCAAAGGCTAAATGTCAGATATATCATAAAGGAGATTTTTGATCAAGGACTGGATACCGAAAATGGACACTAGAAGTCCCTTCCAACTATGAAATTCTGTGGTTCTATGGATTCACATAGATTAGGTACAGATCCAGTACAGCAACCTTCAAGGTCCTTCTAATAACTAACTATAGAATGTGAACCATCCAGGGCTAAACTGCTTCCTGCTCTGAATTCCTATAGAATTTAATATGTGACCACATTAACACATTTATAAATGTCTCTTCTAACTTAAGAATGAAAGCTACCTGTGGGCAAGAACCATGACTGTTATTCTCTGCACATTGCTGCCAGTGAGTGACAAATAAATACATGTTAAGGATTATATTTAATAGGTTCTTGATAAATGTTGACTGAGGAAAGAACAGAAGGGTGGGAAGAGTTGGGATTGAAGAGAACAAGGGCCTGGATAGCTAGACATGGGATAGAATTTGAAGTTGCTCTCACCTTGAGCAGCCGAAGTCCCCCCTGTTGGCTTCTTTCTTGTGCCTCGGCCAGCAGTCGACTTAGCTGTGTGGCTTGCTCCCCTAGCCGCCCCGCTGCGGCTCCTGCTCGTCCTAACTGGGCCTCGTGCTGTTCCCGTAAGCGCCGTTCTAGCCCAGCTTGCTCATCAGCCAGAAACCGTGCCAATCTTCCAAATTCTGATGCTACTGCTGCCAGCTCTGTCTTCATCTGACTCTAGGAGGGATAAAAAGGGGTGAGGGGGTCACTTGGTCATCCACATACTAAGAGTTCACTTTTACTATTCTCCCCTATTCCTAGCCCTCACCATGGGACACTAAATCCAAAGTTTCTTGTTCTAAGTAACATGTGAAAGAATACTCACTAAGGAGTCCAGAAGCCCTGGTTTCTCATCCCAGTTCTGTTACGGCCATATTTGTGACCATGGGCAATTCACTTTCTTTGAACCTCAATTTCCTCATTGGTAAAACAGGTGAGCTGGACCAGATGATCTCCAAGGCCCCTTCCACCCCTTAGGTTTTATTTTTTATTGCTTTTTCTCTTCTCTAATTACTCCTCCCCAGTTTCCTCACGAAGACTCTCCTAGTATCACATTTCCTACAGTGAATTCCTATTCTCCTTTAGAGATCTCAGCATTTGGCCCTTGATCTCCACTTCACTCCACCTCCCATTATAGCTCCTTTTCCATTCCCCTCATCACACCAGCGTCTGGCTTCTTCATACTCTACCCGTCCTCTCTAGATACAGGACTCTTGCCTTGGACCGTGCCCATCCTCCCAATCACATCCACCTGCCTTGAGCTCCGTGACCCTCCTCTCTTCCTTGGCCTTCAGTTTCTGAACAGCTTCCAGGTGCTTCCTCAATGGCTCCACGTGACCCTGCAGCTTGGCCTGTTACATGTGAATGGTAGGAATGGGACAAGCATATTTGTTTGTTCAATTGGGTTGTAATGAGTATATCATTAGATAGAATACTCAATCTCCCTTAATGGGCAATGAAAAAAAAATGTTCTCCACAAATGGGCAAAAAAGGTGTCCCGCATATACATTTACCTCTTACTCCTTTTCTTCATCAAACCACTGGAACTTTTACCTTTATGCAGGGTTGGAAATCTACAGTCTTTGTCACCATTGGAATCATATGGCTTCTCTGCTCTTTTAAGAAAGTCAGCAGCCTAAACAAACATACATTTCCTCCCACCATGCCAGAAAGAAAGGGAAAAGACCCTGACACAACTCTTTAAAAGGCTGCCAAGCCCTAGGTTTGCAGTTTTATTTTTAATGGGGATGTTTTGAGTTATTTAAAGTTAGGAGTAAAAGGAATGGAAGGATAATTTCTGCACAAGAGTTAGGAAGTCAGATACAGTTTAGCTCTCCAGTTTTCACTTTCAAGATGACTAAATGAGAAATGCTTTATGAACAAATTTAACAGAGAGGTATTTTTTTCTTCACAACAACCTATTACATGGCCAGGACAAGAACATATGGGTGATGCCAATGAAAATCTACTGATAGCTCAACCCTTGCCACATTATTTGCATTTATCCTCTATTCTCGTATTTTTCCTCCCCTCTTCTCTCTCCTCTGCCTCAGTATCCCAGTGGTTAATCAATACTACTGGTAAACTCTGTTGGTGGTCCTCAAAGTCAAAGAGAATGAAGATTCTATGAAGAAGGTAAAGCATTTTTCTCAGTAGTGGAATTTCATTTACAAGTTTTGATGAAGTAACTTATAATAACTACAGTAAATTAGTAATTCAGAATTATCAATCGGTTGTAACTACTTTTATAAGTTCCTATTTGTCAAGTCTTTGATGGAACAAAGACTGTCAAGGGCAAGGATCATGTGTTGTGTTTTGCATCCATTTCTTTCCTCCCCCAAACCAAACTCTGATACAGTATCTAGTACAACAAATAAAAGAAACCCAAAAAAAATTGCCAATTGAACTAAAATTCAGGTCTAGGATTCTTCTGGGAGATATGCCTGGAGAGAATAGGCAAGTACTGAATTTATTCTCAGAACCAATATCAATACTAATGACATAAATTTTACATACTATTGTAGAGAGCCCAGTTCAAAGTAGTAAGGGAGATGCAAAGGAAAAATAAAAAGACTTAATCCCTGTCAGTTTACTGTTCTAGGTTGGGTGCAGGGATCATGACCTGTGAATTAGATAGGCCCAACTTGGTCTCAATGTACAATACATTCTGTTATACAATCAATTCTTTATTGACAAGTCCAACAACATAGCCAGGCCCAGAACTAAACGAGGTGTCAACCAATCAATCTATAATCAGAATCCAAAGGTGGGATCTCAATCAGAAGCCAACCAGAAAAAAAAAAAGGTAGGCTAAGGTTGAAGCAACAAGTCTGTCTCCTGCTTTATAGTATAACCTGTTCAATTAGTATATAAGGGTCAGCAAGGCTGGAGAAGGAAGCAGGTGTGGGTCTGAGGAGTACCCCACCCTCATTAATTATTCTGGATTTTACACCTGACAGCTGAATAGTTATCAGTTAACTCTCAGCCTAAAGTGTTCCCCCAATTTGTTTTTCTCCTAAATTTCTATAATTCTCCATCCCTGTGTCTAGGGAGTCTCTGGATCACTGTCAGGGCCAGGGTTTTCTTTGGTTATCAAAAAAAAAAATTAACCTGCAGTAATCTACTCCCTCTACTCCCTGGTGATCTGACATTGTGCCCAGAATATCGTGAATAGGTCAGCCTATCCCAGTTTTTACCCATGTGAAACACCTATCCCGTAGGGTTGCTGGGAGGATAAATGAGATATTTGTAACTATGCAAATGCTTATTCTCGATATTTATTATGCTTCTATTTCTCTAGGTAGGCCTTTCCTTATCTTTCTCCTCTAGTATGAAGCTGAAGTAATAAGAATGAATTGGGGATGAGATCTGGCAGGGAAAGGGTAGTGTCACCCTCTTCTACCCACCCTTGGCTGACTCTGCCTCCTTTCCACCACCCTGGGCCTGTCCTTTTCTCATTCTCACCTTGTACTCCTGCACCACTTCCTCCAATGGCACCACACTGTGTTGCTTGTGGTTTCTTGACTCCCGGCACACCACACAGATAGCTTCTTCATCCACCTCACAGAACAACTTCAGAGCCTCTTGGTGCTTGGGGCACACACCTTGTTCATTGCCCCGGCTTCCTCTTCGAGGAGCTGGGTGCATTTGCCGAATTACCTGCACCATGTTGGCCAACTGTAGGTTGGGTCTAAAGTTCCTACGGGGAAAAGTCTTCCTACACTGGGGGCAGGTAAATCTACGCCTAGGAGCAGGGGCTGGTGGTGGAGGGGTAGCGGGCTCTAGCTCTTCCTCTTCATCTTCCTCCAACACCTCCTCATCTTCATCTTCTTCCTCCTCCTCACCCCTCAGCTCCTCTTCCACATCCCCCAGGTAGTAGTCCAAATCTTCCTCTTCATCCTCATCCCACACATAATCCATGTTGTCCCAGGTAGGGCCATTGATGCTATTGGTCCAAAACTCCTCATCCTCTTCCTCCTCCACTTCCTCTTCTTCCATATCCCCCTCGTACTCGTCCTCTCGCATGGGGGTGTCCCAACCACCACTGGCACCCACTGCCTCCACCTCTTCTTCCCCTTCATCTTCCTCCTCCTCCCTCTCCTCCTCCTCGTCCTCTCCCCCCCACAACTGGGTCACACACACCCTGCAGAAGTTGTGCCCACAGCCAATGGATACGGGATCTGTGAAGTAATCCAGGCAGATGGCACACACTGCCTCCTCTTGGAGGGTCTGGACTGGGTTGGGTGCCATGGCAACGGCAGCCATCTTAGTCTCAAGTCACCCAGGGAGGATGTTAGATGCCAAGGGTTACAAAGGGGAGGCCGGCAAGAGGGAGGGTCTTCCTTTTGGATTCTACAACCAGCCTCCCTTTCTCTTCCCCACTCCCAACGGGGGCCACAGAGGTGGCCTGCCCCCCCCACACACTGGCGCACACGCGCGTACACACACACACACATACAAACTCACACACACAGTTTCTAGCCCCAAGAAGAGAGGAGCTCTAATTTAAAAGCCTAATTGATAAATAGCTCTTCCCACCCACCCCCTGCCCCACGCTGCTGAAGGGAGAAACGGTACTATTTCGGGCCCTCCGGACTGCTTGCCCTGTCCGGGTTCTGAATGCAAATCCTACCTAACTCCCCCTTCCCCCTCCTCATATGGCTCCCTCCCCTCGCCTCTAGCTCCTCCCCTTCACTTCCTGTATCCTTTGCTTTACTTCCGGCCTCTTCTCACGCCCATTTCCTTCCACCCGGGCCTCCTTGGCTCCTAATGTCTTGGGCTGCCCCGCCCCCTCCCTTTCCTCTCTTCTCTTGCTCTCGCCTCCTCAGCCAACAGGAAGTGAGCTAGAAAGCGGCGCTCCCGTAAGGTGCCGGAGACGGAAAAGGGGGCGGGCACAGAAAGTCCGGGTCTCTATGGTACTTAAGAAGGCCAGGGCCGTAGCGTTGGTTGGATATCCCCCTCCCCCCCGGAATGGAAGACACCAGTTGGGGGGGAGGGGAGGGAAATAGAAAGGGCGACGCTCTAGGCCATCCGTCGAAGCGTCTTCGAACTTCGCGAGCGCCGTTGCCACTCCACCCCCCACGGAGGTCTTGGGCAGCACCAACAACCGGCGGTTACCGGAAATGGAGTGAAATTGTGGGAACGGGAAGACCAAGAGGGAAGTTTTACGCCCGCGTTCTTGTAAGCTTCCGGTCGTTCTAGCCCAAGGACTTTGTGGTTAGGAGGACTCTGGACGATTCCATCGAGGAGGAATTTTGGGGGAGGTTAGTCGCTTGTAAAGTGAACCTCACCGAAGGAGACTGGATCTGAAAAAAGCAAGACTAAAAGACATAAAGTTGCGAGGGCTGTTGGGTCCGTGGTCACTGCACCTTTGCGAAGGGGAATGAATGGAACCAAAGAGTAGGTGTGACGGCTTAGAGCGCCCAAGATTTCAGACTCCAAAGAAGTCGAGTTTCGGGACTGAAGTGTATTGAAATGTGGGCCCGAAAGCAGGAGTGACATTTGGCTGAGGGTCCTAGGTACCATGAAGGAAAAAAAAAATCCCTTTACCCGAGGGAAAACAAACAAACAAACAACCCCCAGGGAACAGTTTAGAGCGGCATTAGTTTTAGGCTTGGAAAACCGATAGCGAATAGCTATGTAGCTTCTTAGGCCTTGGGGGAAACTGAAAGCCGCTAATTAGTTTCCGTAGTGTAGTGGTTATCACGTTCGCCTCACACGCGAAAGGTCCCCGGTTCGAAACCGGGCGGAAACAAGTTTTTGGGCTTTTTTTTTTTTGTAAAGTTAACTTTATTTGACTTTTTCCCCATTTTTTAAGTTATAGTTTCTCTCTGTGTGTTTGTTACCCTACCGCTTCTTCCTCCCCCACTTTACCAGTGGCAATTAGAGAGCCCCGCAAAAGAAATAAACAGAGTGGAAGAAAAAAAGATTAAGTTTTCTTGAACCAGTCAAGAGTCCTAGCCTCCTGGGACATGTGGGTCAAGGTATACTTTCAGGAGCCCGGCTAGCTCAGTCGGTAGAGCATGAGACTCTTAATCTCAGGGTCGTGGGTTCGAGCCCCACGTTGGGCGACACACTTTTTTTCTTTCCTATACACAAACATGTTGTTCATCTGTCTCATCCTATTCTGTCTTTTTTTTTTTTAAATTTTTCTTCCCGTCTCTATTCTCTTATTATGGAAAAAGAAACATATTGCTTACCTGTCTCATTCTAGTCTGTCTCTTTCATGCTAGTCTGGCTCTGTTTCTGTATTTTTCTTCCTGTCTCTGTTCGCTTATTTCTCGTTGCCTCTGTCCCACTTTTCAGTTGCTCAGCGTTTCTTTTTGTTCTCATCTCTTTGCTTCTGCTCGCACAAACCTCAAGACTTAGAAAATTAAAATACAAGAGTCTGGAATCTTGGGTGCTCTAAGCCCTCCCACCTACTCTTTCTTTCCATTCATTTCCCTCCAGAACCAAAGGGTAGAGGGGAGCTCGATGTAGACAGCTTGTTGCGGGGCGGGGGGGTCGTTAGGGGAGGGAGAGCAAGCAAGAGAGGCAACCTGGAAGAGATGGATTCAGGAAAAGCAAAGGAAATGAATTACCCTTCCAAGCCCTGGCAGGTGACTTCCTCTTGTGCAAACCTGTTCTGAGCGAATGCGCAGGAAAGGGAAAGGGAGGCGGGGTGAGGGGGTGTGTGGGGAGAGGATGAGGAAGAGGAAGGAACCTCAGGGCACACCCGGAGCATTGGAAACTGGAGATATGAAAATGCAAGCCCAGGGATCCTGGGGGCTTTTCTCCCCCCCCCCCATGCCCCCTCAACCCTCTCGGATTCTGCCGCTCCAGTCGCTGCCGGGCTTAGGGAGCCAGGACTCCACTACCCCATTCCCCATCTAGCCCCATCTCTTCTCCAGGATCCAGAGCTCCCAGGCTTTCCCTCTGTCCATCCTCAGTTTCGTTAACTGAAGAGATCCGGGGCATCAGATTCTCAAACCCTGGTCAGTCCAGGGAGCCAGTGTCCGGCCTTTCCTAAAGCAGGTGTTCATTGAGAAAGAAATCGGGAGGGAAGTCTGGAAAATCAGGCCACCGCTTTGCAAACCGGTTCGGGGCTGAGGATAGATAGATAACCTAGGGCTGGAGAGATGGGAGAAGCAGTCAGTCCCTGAGTCTTCTCACCTGGAGAAAAAAAAATGATCCCCAAAGTCTCTTCCCGCTGGAAATCTATGGTTCAGTCAACCACCAAGTAGCAGTTCAAAACCAAAACGTGCCCAGGCATCATTCAAGATGACACTGGGGTTCCTTTCAAATTTCTCTAATTTTGTCTCCCTCAAAGTGGAAGGCTTAGGTTTGGGTGCTTTGTGGCATAAATTCAATCCATATTTATGAGAAATTATTTCTCTCTTATATTAACAACCAATTATTAATTGAGATTAATGTTTCCCCTTTCTATTTCCTTATTCAGAAATAAACCCCTGTAGATTATGTAGCCAATCTTTGAAAGTCATTGCTGATAGATAAGATTGCCCAAATCCTTGGGGTACATATTTGGTTGGAATCCCACCCAACTGTCTGGGTGGAGAGGATTAAGAGAGACACAGTCAAAGTCACGTCCCCCAGGCCTTCATTAGAATAGGCCCACCTCTCATTATAATAGTCATTTTCTCATTAATTGTTAGCCAATCAGAGTTGATTCCCACCTATTGGGACCAGTCACTCTCCCAAAGGCATATAAGCCTTGAGAGGCCTCCATCATTACTGTTTCCTTTACTAGAGAAAGCCTAATGACCATCCTTTTATTAATTATTTGCTAGTCAAAATTATTAATTACCCAGAAATTATGTCTCTTGGACTTTTCATACATCACAGTTGTAAATAAATGAATGAATAGGTAAATTTGGGTGATCCAAGTCACATACCCCAAGACCCTCATTTTAATAAAGCCCACCCCCTATTGTAATATTCATTTTCTCATTGTTAACTAATCAGAGTTGATTGCCACCCATCAGGAACACCTGCTCTTCAAAGGGTATATAAACTATGAGCCCACCACCATGAGGGATCTTCAGTCTAAAAGAGATGGCCAAATGACCATCTTTTTATTAATAAATATGCTGGCCTTATTAATAAAGTGATTAAATTACCCAGAAACTATGTCTCTTGGAACTTTTTTAATCATCACAGTGTTCTAGTTCCATTTTATAAGCTCTCAAATTCCTTTATCATAATCATTATTTCATCTTTTCCTATGCCTTAAGACACTCTAATCTTGATTTTCAAACTTAAGTGACTTCCATCACTGCCACCTGGCAGAACTTTCCCAGGCCAATATCACTCCTGAGCTGGCTATGTATTCCTTCTTTTCCTATCTGGACTCCTTGGTGAACTAGTTCAACGTTACACTTTAATCTCTTGACTCTGTCCAATCTAAAATCCTGCCTTGACAACTTCTAACCCTGTATTACTCCCACAATCTGCTCCATTTTGCTTTCATTCACATGCTCTTGAATTAAAGCTATAGGAAACTGATTATGGAATCTCTGCCTATTTACTGGCTTCTTACTGGTTGCCTACAATAACACTATTGTTTCCCCATCTTAAAAAAAACCAACCCCCCCCACCCAAAACACAAAAAAACTATAGGCTAATCTACCATTTGGGCTAGCTACCTCTTACATCTGTCCTCCCTTTCTCAGATAAATTCCTTGAGAAAGCCACAGATATTCCCAATGGATAAATGGTCAAAGGATATGGACAGTTTTCAAAAGAAGAAACCCACGCTATCAATAGCCATATTAAAAAAAAAAAAATTAAAGCAACTCAATTTCCATTTCACATCTATTAGGCAGGCAAAGTTGACCAAAAAAAAAGGGTAATGCCAAATGTTGGAAAGTCTGTGGGAAAACAGGTATGTTGATGCACTGTGATGGAGCCGTGAATTGGTCCAAACATTCATGAAAGCAATTTGGAACTATGCTCCCCAAATTTACTAAACATGCATACATACTCTTTGACTGACCCAACAATACCACTACTAGAACTACATTACAAAATGGTCAAAGAAGAAAGAAAATGACCCATATATGCAAAAGTAGTTTTATTACTTAACTTTCCTCAACATACACCAGCTCTGACCTTACAACCCCCCTGGAAAAATCTGTCTCCCATATTTTAAGGAGGTCACAATGTGGTAGGGCAGAAGAAGAATTATACTGTGGTAAGAGCATATCTTAACCCCTCCCTCTATGCAGGTTAGACTAGTTAGACCGGAAACTTGGTTAGCTCAGGGAGCTAAGTACTTAGATTGTTGGTGTTTTTCCCTCATCACATGAATACAAAAACAGCCACATGGACCTTGGTTGAGATGGAGAGGTCTCTTAGAGGGTTGGCAGTTAGATCATGATGGATAAAGTGGGCAAGAGAGCTTTACTCAGTCAGTCAATAAACATTTATTAGGCACCTATTATGTTCCACGTACAGTGCTAATTGTTGGCTTTCCAAAGAAAGGCAAAAGAGAAGTACCTGATCTCCAGGAACTCACAGTCTAATGCAAACAACTACGTATAAACAAGTTATTGTCAATCTGCCAGTTAGTTCTAAGAAAGACAGAGTTAAGATGGGAATGGGATCTGAACCCCTAAAAGGAAAAGACCATGTTTTTGGGATCTGGACCCCAAAAATGAAAAGACCTGGACTTTCCCACATGGTTAAATTTCTGGTGTTAGCTTGAGGCTATAATCCTCTCAACTGGCCTTTCATTGTGGCTACGCCCAATTTCCCAATTCTGTTACCTCTCATGGTCTGTTACCTCCCCATTGCCTCCTCACCTCCACCACTTCCCACTCTTGATCCTATCTAGACCCCATTCTACCCTCCCAGTCACCCCAGACTACTTGGCCATTCCTAGATCCCTCTCGCAGTCTTTCTGTATATAAGATACATCTTGGACATCATTAAGGTGCTCAGATTCCGTAGGAGTCTAGCCAATGTTTACATTCCTTTGAAGTCTGGTGGATTGTTAGAATCACTCCCATTCTCTATTGGTATTTTAATAAATCTTGTCTTTGGCTGAAAGAAGGCATAGGTCGAATTCATTCTGGCAGGACTGAGTGTTGCTGTTTTGGGGTCCCTGCACCCCTAAACCTCAACATTTAGGTTGTGGGGTGTGTTTATTTCTCTCAAAGTGGTGGACATGCATTCATCCTTGCATGGGAGTTCATAAGAAATGAGCTCACTCTGGGGCTAGGCTGCCCAGGTTACATGCCCATACGTCCTCCCTTTCCCCTGACTCAGGAGGCCTGTGTCCTTCGTCAGCCAAAAGTATAGTTTCCAGAGAACAAGAGGGTGCCCCAAAATGTCTGGTTTCTGTCAGCCATAAACAAGGCGGTGTCATAAATAAGAGAATGTCATAACAAGATAGAGTCCATGAAACAAGACAAGAGAAGTGCCCTTAATCAAGATAGTGTCGGGTTCAAGGTGCCTGGTCCTTATCAATTATAAACAGAAGAATGCTCCCACTCAGCTTATTTTGAGGTTCACCCAGCATTTCAAAGGGGCTCAAGCCCCTTTATATATAGCATATATTGGAAATATATACAGCATATACAGGATATAATATATCCTGTATAAATACAGGATATACTATATACAGGATAAATTGGAAATAATCAAGAGAGAGGAGGTACTAGAATTAAGGGGAATAAGCATTTAATGTTGCCTACCCTGCTAAGCACTATGCTAAGTGCTTTTACAGATATCTAATTTGATGTTCATAACAGCCTTGAGCTGTTAGGTGTTATTATTATCCCCCTTTAGAGTTGAAGAAACTGAAGCAAACAGAGGTTAAGTGACTTTCCGGGGGTCATACAAATAGTAAGTGTCTGACATCCAGCAGCTGTTAAGTCTTCAGCTCCCCTAAATCTAATAGTACTAGGCCTGCCGGGATCTTTTTAACCTTGGTCTTAGCTATTTTGGCTATACTTATCACTATGTGTACTAGTCTAGTTAATGAAAGATTCATGTTAGAGCAAAGGTCTCAGTTCTATCTGGCTTCCTTTCTCTGCACAACCTAAAATACACACATACATACAAATTGCAAATAGAATTCATAAAATGCTCTGTGCTCCCAAGCACTTTTCCATGGGGAAGAGTTGATCTCTTAGCTAGTTGAATTTACCTTAATCAGTTATCCGTGTTCTCTCACAGTCTATAACAAAAATAAAAACTTTAGGATGCAGTTAACATTATCATCATTAGCAAACGATTGTTAGAATGTAAATATTGGTTTAGCAAAACAAAACCTTAGCAACGAACTCTATCACCCATTGCATGTGGTGAAGCAACAAATGGAAAAAACAGAGATTACAGAAATTTCACTATTAATTCCAAGAGAAGACAATTCACTTACTTTCTGTTGGATTCTCTAAATAAGCCAAGCTGTAAACTAGGGAAATGAAGTTTTCTGCTGCAGTCTTTTGGGAAGAATCTTACATTTGCTACTATTTATTGCAATTTGCTGCTGCATTCTTATCTCTGCAAATCTTACTCCCACTCTTCTGCAAACTCTCTCAGAATTTAGCAGAAAACTCCTTCCAGGCCTGATCCCATGTTAGCCTCCCACATGGGAAGAAGTACATCTCATAAATTCTTTAGCAACTACTATGGGCAGCCCAATTCTTGTCCAGCACACTTCATGCTTCTTCCGGTATTAGGCTTACAACTCCCTTACCCTACTTCTTACAGCCTCTCTCCTTTTTCCCTACCAATTTTTGAGCTGCGATTCCTCCTATACGACATTTTTGTGTCTACGTTGTTGTTCTATCCATTTGGGATTTTCTTGGCCAAGGTCCTAGAAAGTCCGCGAGTCCCAAAAAACGGTATGTCAGAAGTGGGATTTGAACCCACGCCTCCATGCGGAGACCAGAACACTCACAGAGGAAGACAGAGCCTTGAGTCTGGCGCCTTAGACCACTCGGCCATTCTGACACCCCGGAGCTTATGTTTTCTATTATAGCTGATACTCAGTTCCCTGCCCTTCTTCCTACCTTGTATGAGTTGGACCTCACTGAAAACCACTGAACAATAGCCCTTGTGCTTCTCATTTTCTTCTAAGACCAGAAAAACAGAATAAAACCAGTCTAGACGTCCTACTGTCTCATTTCTCTTTCTCTTGAAGATAAGTTTCTCATCTTCAGATAGTATCTTTCAATTGATGAAACGCTTGTACCTTTCTGTATTCCTTTTGTTTCCCAAGTTTCCATTTTAAAGTGTGTTAATTCAGTTCTGGCCGTTTCAGTTCTGGCCGTTTCATCGAGAATGCTCGGAAATTCTCTATTTCAATAAAGGTTAATTTTTCTCCTTGTAGGATCACACTTAGTTTTGATTTATTTATTCTTGGTTGTAAGAGTATCTTTTGCTTTTTTAAATTTTGCATTGCAAAGCTTTCCACTTCTACAGAGTGGAAGCTGCCAGTATCCTGACTGTGGTTACTTGTTATTTAAACTCTTGTCGTTTGCAGTATTTTTCTTTTACTTGGAAGCTCTGGATATTGACTATGTTTCTGGGAGTTTTCTTGTGTATTTTCTTTCAGCAGGTAATTGCTAGATTCTCTCTATTTTCACTTTATCTTTCGTTTAAAAGAAATCAGGCACTTTTATGAACTCTTGAAATATAGTATCCAATTTTTTTCTTATGATTTTCAGATAGCCTAATAATTCTTATATTATCTATCTTTGACCTATTTTCCTGGCCACTTATTTTGGGTAATATATGTATATATATTTCTTCCTTTCCCCCCCATCTTTTAATTTTAACACTTTCTTTTGTTTCATGAGTAGTTTCTTTTTAGTTAATTCTAATTTTCATGCAGTTAAATTCTTGGATATGGTTAATCATCACCTTTTCAAAGCTGTTCTCCTCATTTTTTTTTCCTCCCTAGTTATTCCATTTTATATTTCTTGTTTAATTTCTTCCGGATATTCTCCTAATCTTTATGAACAATGTGTTCTTTTCTCCCAGGATCTACTTAGATTTATTGTGGAGTTATTCTTTTTTTCTAGGTTTATCCCTTGGGTTTCTCTGAGTTCAAGGTCTTTCTTCGTTTTGGGAGTGGAGTGGGGGAGTGTCATTTTCTTCCTTTTACTCCTATATTGTGCTTGAGTTAAACTCTGTCCTATTCTTCTGGATGGTGTGGGTAAGCTCTGTTTAACATCAAATTGGCCTAAGACTAGGCCTTGTCTTATACAGTAATTATCTGGCCTTGTTTTCTATTTTGGCTCAGGCCCAGACTACCTGGAGACTTAGTTGGACATAGGCTAGTTATTGGGTCAGGCACATGCTGCCTGGATATTATCTGAACCTGTCTCCTGCTGCAGCTGGGGCCCCTGAGTCACTGAAATTAGGCCCTGTCTTCTGCTGTGGAACCAGGCTGGTTTGTGTTTCACCTTCTTCCTACCCTGGCTTTTTTTCTGCTAAGGACTTAAATTCCTCCATGCCTTAGGAGATGGTCTGCAGAGCTGAGAAGGGGAAATCTGAATTCTGGACCTCAGCATTATAATGAGCCATTTCTTTAGAAACCCATGAAAAATGAGGGGACAAAAATGGTCTTCTAGTCCTGAGTAGCAAGTGGACAAAAGCTGAAGTCTGAGGGAGGACAACTCATTATTGACCAACTTGGAATTGGTCAATACCACTTACAGAGTACAGGGAGAGTAAAGCAAAGGGAGATGTAATTGTTGCTTTCCCGAAACCTGAGTAAGGACAAGGATTTAAGAATCTTGCACAGCTTCACTGACAAAAATTTAGGGGATGAAGAGTAATGGAGTGATCAGGCTGGAGTCAACAATATTAAAATCACTTTAGCCTTTTATTTGCATCCCAGCACTTAGCACAGTATCTGGCACATAATAAATAGGCACTTAATAAATGTTTATTGATGTACTGGTTAATGAATATTTTTACAGTATTTTAAGGCTTAAAAAGGGACCCCCTCCAACCCCAATCTTGTGAGGTGGAAGCAGCAGCATGTCAGGCTGTATATAGTAAAAATATTATCCCATTTTACAAAAGGAGAAATTGAGGCTCCCCTCAAGAGGGGAAGATGCTTCTATCCCCTCTTTCAACAAATGTAAACCCAGCAAACTTTTATTAATGGACTAGTAGCTTTGAGGCATTTTGCTAGGAGTTAATTAAGAATAATAAAAATGAAACATAGGATTTCAGGCCAGAACACTAGATCTTAAGGTGTCATTTACTATTTGGGTGACTTTAGGCTTAGCACAGCATGTGGCACATAGTAGGAGCTTAATAAATGCTTGTTGACTGATATATCAAGTTGTCTCCCCAAAAGTTCATTTCTCTCATGTACAAATGAAAGGAGGTGGACTGAATGGCCTATAAGACCTCTTCCAGTTTTAAATCTATGAACCCGGTGTTCAGATTGTTACAACTGATGAAGACAAAACTGTCAACTTCATCTAGGAGATCTTTCTGAAGTAAAGTATTCCACAACAAACTCCATGCAAGTTAAATCCTCCCTGATAATAGTGTCCAGCAAATCCTGCCCTGTGGCATCCAGAGTGAATAAATTCATTACCCACTACAGATTAGCAATAGTAATGATAACAATAATAGCTAGCACTTATGATTATTGTTTTAAGGTTTGCCAAGTGCTTAGTACATATTACTGATATCAGTACAGATAGAGAGAATGGAACATTAATAGATCTTCAGAAGGAATATTTATGTGAAAATATATTTTGTCACGTGGAATGGCTTTCTGGGGGAGGGGGAGAGCTACTGGGGAAAACTATGATGATGTAAAAAACAAAAGAAATCAATAAAAACTGGTTGTTTTTTTTTTAAAAGCTTTATCTGTTGAGATTGGCTGTTCCTTAAAAGTGATTTTGAACGAAAAAGGTCTTACCGTTCTGGACAGACATGTTTGAGTCAAAAGTTAAAAAAGAAAAATTCAGCTCTTCCCTTAAAAATGTCGATTTGAAGGATAGAAAACAAATTTTGAACTCATTTCGTTTCTTAATGTCAATCTAAGTGAGGAAAATTAAAAGGCTTGACGTGTCAGAAGTGGGATTTGAACCCACGCCTCCATACGGAGACCAGAACACTCAGAGAGTAAGGTAGTGCCTTGAGTCTGGCGCCTTAGACCACTCGGCCATCCTGACACCACAGTCGACGGGTTCCCTTTGAGCCTATTCAAGGAATACACAGACAGGCTCACTTCCAATTGGTGAAAGGGATTAAAAGGGGCGTTAACGAAATAAGAGAAGCGGAGTCCGCAATCGCTGTGAGCAGACTAGACGTCACAGCGACCTCTACAGAGCGGGAAGTCTTCGGTATGACCAGAGAATGCAAGAAAATACGCATGAACTCTACGAGCAGAGATCAGAGACCAAGATGGACACAATAATCTCGGCATGGAGATCCAGGGGGATTAAAAAATAAAATAAAGTAGAAGATGGTAAGATGGAGAACAAAAGTGGGTGATCCAGAGATGACCAAAGTGAGATAGCCCCGGGAAGGGAAATCAATTCAGGACCGGGACCCTCCAAATATCAATATCTTATTTGTACTTAGCTTTTGCACGTTGTGGGCCCCATTACACTGGGAGCTCCCTGAGGGCAGGGACAGTCCTTCTGCTTTTTTCTGTGTGTCCTCTGCCCTTAGCATAGTATGTGGCACCCAGTCGTTCAATACATGCTTGTTGGCTGCCTGGATAAAGCTTAGAGGATGAATGGCTTAAGGACGAACAAGGGCCTTCCGAGAGAATGAAACAGACCCTGGCCGCTGTACCCACACAGACATCGAGCCCTAACCGGGGAGGGCGCGGGGCTCCCAAATCATTCGATGAAAGAGGAGAAACACAAGAGAGTAATATTGGAAAGAAAACGAATTGTAACTGAAATGATAATAAAATCCGTTGTGTAATGTTCAACCAATTTCTCTGCACCATTCCGGGACCGCCGGGGTATCAGCGAGGTGCAAACTCCTAGCTGGTCAAGACCGGAATCCAAGAGGTTAACTCTAGGTTAAGCCGCAAGGGTGGTGATTGACAGGAGAGACATCCTATCCTGCGGCAACTGGGAGGGCGGAAGTCACCACCCTGGAGCCCCGGCTTGGGTAACAGACCGGAAGCGGCGTGGCAGGTGGCTATTTTCTCACCCCTGGTACCTTTGGCACCTGTCCCCAAACCTGCAAAGGTGGGGGAGACCTTAAAGGCAGTGGTGCCGGAGGTGACAGCGCCCCGAGAGAGACCGAGACCAGCCGGAGCCGGGGGGCACAGTTGCCATGGAATAGAGAGCGGAGCTGAAATATCATCCCTACCCCACTCCAGGTCCAAATGCTTTTGCCAGGACGGGCCCCCCATTCTCCTTCGCACCCGGCACGACTTGCACTTTCCCTCCAAAACTCATCTGATTTTTTAAAAAATAATTTTTTTCATTTCTGCCTACTTAGCCCCCCCCTTTTTTAAACAGTATTAATATAAAACCATGATTGACTGGAAGTTCTGAAGTCTTCAGTGGCTTTAAACAGTACAAAGACTTTTGGGACACCCTGTCACCAAGGCTGAAAGGTAGAATAGATGGAGGGGGAGCCCAGGTACTTAGAGGTTCGCATTCTAATCGCTGGAGCTCTCATTTGGGAGTTCCAGGGGAAACAAAAGATATTTTATTGGAACATAAAAAATTATAGCTCTCTAGAAGCAGAGAAAAAAAAATGAATCCCTATGCTATTCTGGACATAGGATGAGCCAGTGGTGGCAATTTTCTGGGTGGGAGATTTAGTAAATGGGCTAAACAGTAAACCTTATCAAAGGCAGTGGCTTTAGACAGTTCTCCTTTCCTTTGTCCCTCTTCCCGAGTTTAAAGAATCCCTTCTTTCCTATGTTAAGTTTAAAAGGTTGGATGGAAATACTTTCTGGGTGGTTATTTTTATTAATAATGCTAACATTTTAATAGAAAAGGACAGTGACACTCATGCCAAAGACCCCTCATGTTGATGGACTCACAGTTTATATGCCCTCAGAAGAGCAGGTGTACCTTAGGATGGCAGTCAACTGTGAGGGTTAACAATTAGGCAGAGAATGAATATTATAAAGAGAAACTCATTCTAATGAAGGTCTTGAGGTCTTGACTTGGATCACCCAAATCTTGGTGAAAGAGACTTGTCAATTTCCATATCACCTGTCTGACAAAAAGGAGAATCCACATTTGCCCAGACCTGTCTGAGTAAACACAATGAGCAGAAATAGTCTTTGAGAAAGATTTCCCATATCAGTTGATTTCTGCATGAGGAAGTAGAAAAGGGAGAAACCTCAGTCCTGATTTCAATAATTAGTTATTTATAGAAGAAACAATCATTTTTCTTACCTAGAGGTGGAATGATAGGTGGTAATTAATTGGGAAAGAGTGATGTTACGGGCCTTCCACAGAGAGACAAAGTGGGGAGTTGTCCTTGGCCAAAACAACTCTTATCCTCAAACACTGCTAGACTAAGATAAATAAGGAAGCCACAAAGGAGTGGAAAAAAATGTTCCTGGGGCAGGCAGACCCAGTGGCCCAAGGCAGAAAAGAATTCATACCTATATAACAAGAAATTGTTTGCATATTATATAATAAGTCCTTGCAATTTTGCTTTTGCAAAATGTTCATGCAATTTTAATTCACTTTCTTGACTATTTCCAATTTATCCTGCATACATTCATGTACATGCATGACAAACATACACACAATTTTTATGTGGTGGTTAGCATGTTTCTCCCTCTGAGCTCCTTGAGAACAGGGGCTAGTTTGTGTCTATTTGTACCAGGCAATTAGTAGCTTACATGCTGATTTGACTGATTGTTTTCATTTCACTTGGCCATTAGGATCAGAGATTTAGAATTAAAAGAGACCTTAGAGGTCATGTGGTTGCTCCCTTTTTTTTTCCAAGATGAAGAACTGAGGCCAAGAGAAATGAAATGACTTGCCAAAAGTCACACAGTAAGCATCTGGACAGAGCTAGAAATGGTATCCAGAACCTTTGTTTCAGGTGATGTTAATTCAGGGCAGTGAAATTTAGAGGGTGCTAACAGTTCTATTCTGATGTGTTCATCCTACCCTCAGTGTGTACTCCAGGTGAACTAACTCAACTTCCCTTAGCAATGCTGCCAGTTTATATACATCAGATTTCTTTCCTTCTGGTGGCCGCATTCTTCATCCTCATTTCTTTAGTAGCATAGAAATCTCTAGGTTTTCCAGGGTATGCCACCTAACTTCTGGGTTGCACCCTAAATGACCTGCCCCAATTGATATCTTCCTTTACACTATTTGTCTCAGACAAAAATTATTAGCGAAGGCACTGTTTCTTTTTGAGGGATAAAGGTTAAGGTAAAACAAACTTACAGTACTCAACAACCAAATTACAGTACTCAGCAGTCAACAAGAAGAGAATGGAGGGGAGAGAGAACAAAGGCTGAAACCTTTTAAGTTTCCAAGCAGTTGCTTTTAAAGAACTATGTAAATATAGAGAAGAATATCGGAGTTCACAAAGGAGAACAGGCCCCCTTGAGTAGACAGGGAGAGAGGGAAATAATGTAATATCATTATATAAATGGTGATATAATTCAATTCAAAATCTTGGCCTTTTTCATGATAATTCAGAAATGTTTTATGTTTTTACAGAAATCCTGGAGAAAATAATTGTCACTTCAAGGTTCAGTAAGTTGAAAACAGTGGGCTGTGTAGAGACAACACATAACGATTCTGAAATGAGGTTTCCTCCGGAATGAGCAGACCCAGATAAATTGTGGAAGGGCTAGAAAATTTAAATACACAAAATATAAAAGTATATGTAATATAAAATGATGATATAATTACCGTATAAGATACTGAAGAATACATATATAATAACGCATAAAATGGCAAAATCCGACTTTGGTATCAATTGGATTAGAATCGCTTATACCAGCAATTTAAGCATTAGGTTTAGTATCCCCGGGGAGGGGGAGAAAAGCAAACAAGGACTTCGTATTGAGACTAAGGGGAGGGGAAAAGCACAGAGGCCGCTGTTTCCGCCCGGTTTCGAACCGGGGACCTTTCGCGTGTGAGGCGAACGTGATAACCACTACACTACGGAAACCAGCTGTGAGCACCCTTCCCACAACTATTAATAATGGGAGGAAGATGGCACTGGCCCAAGCTTGTTGATAAACTAGCTTTTGACACCTTTGCATGAGGGACACAGTGTGTGTCGCTATGCAAGTCACTTAAATACTTACCAAGCTTCCGTTATCTGAAAAGGAGCCATACCCGACCCAGGGCAGCCAGTCCAACTCTTCGCAAATTATGGTTTAACTAGGGCGTGGGGGAAAGGGGTTTGGCCTCAACCCACAGACAGCCTCAAAGTTTAAAGAACCTTGGGTGAACGTATTTTTCACCTGTGCCTGTAGTGAAGTTTAAGGGGCACTTTTCTCTATAAACTGTAGGTGTAGGAAAAAAAGTACGGCGCGCCCAACGTGGGGCTCGAACCCACGACCCTGAGATTAAGAGTCTCATGCTCTACCGACTGAGCTAGCCGGGCAACTGACAATACATATTGCTAATTCCTTTTTTCAAAAAGTATCAAGTTGTCCCCAAACGCTCGACGGCTTTCCCCCCTTTCTCCTATAAGAAAAGCACCAGCAGGGAAAACGCCCCTTTTCTGGAGCTGGACTCCACGCAGGCCGTGAAGCGGCCTCCCTCCCTATCCTGCCAGCACCCCTTCTTTAACAGCAATGCTAAATAATTCCCCATTCTCGCCTTGCCGCCCTCTTGGCCCTGGTGTTTCCCTTCTATTTTTCTCCTCCCTCTCTGACGGTCTCCACTAATCCTCTCGTTTCGAGGGGAGCGCGCAAAACCAAGTCACATCAAGTCAAGGCAACCAGCGGGCGCCGCCTGAGGTCTCCTGGAGGGCAGCACGTTCCAGGCAGGGAACAGACCGTAAACCTGGCCGGACGCGGCTCCGCGTTCAACGAAGTTCGTCCAAAGCCGAGCACGCACGCGCAGGAGCTCGGTGAGGAGGGGTGGGGTTCCGAAACCACATGCATAGTGAAAGGTTAAATTCGGGGGCGGGGCTTCGCGGAAATGCTCTCTGCTCACGTGAGTTCCCCGGCAGATGTGGGAAGGGCTCTCTACTGGTGGTTGTGGCATTGAAGATGCAACAGCGAAGAGGCCAGGGAGCAGCAGAAAGCAATGAGCTGTAACGTCAGTGTTCGCTGTCTGCGTCCCCGCATTGTTCACGCACTGCGTGCGTTTCTTTCTCTTATTTCTTTGGATGGTTTTCTCACTTTGAAATTGGAGAAGAAAGGAAAAAAAAAGCCTCCTTGGAGATGCCGGGGATCGAACCCGGGGCCTCATACATGCAAAGCATGCGCTCTACCACTGAGCTACATCCCCCATCTCGTAAACGTTGTTTTCTGTCACCTACTTGATGATATAAAGAATTGTAACCTGTCGTTGAAACAAATTGCTATTAGTAAAATAAGGGAAATGAAAGAAAATAAGAAGGGAGAGGGGAAAAAGGGATAATCTCATTCTCTGAGAACGGCAATTTAACTGCATATTGTTGCCAAGCTTTTTCTTTTTTCTTTTTCCTGTGGGATGGGAGGAGGTGGGAGATAAATTTTTTTTTCAACAACCGTGTAGATCTTTCTATGCAACAAATCCCCATGAAAATGATGAGTTTACATCTGTAATTATCCACTTATTAACTCTTGCAAGGACCATTGCATTAGTCTCCTTATTAGTATGCCTTGCTCCATACTCTCCCACCCCTCACTGATGTTTTAGTGTTGGCCATTCCTTATGCATAAATAAGTTGGTGACAGCGCTCTCAGAACCTTCCAATGGCCTCCAAAAATGCCCAGAAAATAAAACCCAAACTCCTTAGCTTAATGTAAGATCGCTCTCCCATTCCTTCCTCTTTCAAACCACTCTAGTCCCCATAATCTAAAGTTGCTACAAACTTAATATTTGCCTGTTGCCTTTTTCCAAAAGCTTGGAATGAACACTTCCCATCATCACCTATTGAATATGAAATGCTATCATAGCCATCCATGAAGTCAGCACTGATTTCCCTAATATACTGGAAACAGTCTTTCCTCCCCTTTGAGTGAGATGTAGCCTCTGTGAAGACTTCTCAGGGTGGTGATTAAGAGAGACGGGCTCTGAAAGACCGAACAAGCCTAAGTTTCGGTTTCCTAGGAATTACCTAACTCATGGGAATTTGGCCCTAAACCCTCCCTGGATTGCCCTACCACTGCCACTTCAGCATTAAGTTTGCTAAAAAAGCACATGTATGTTCGGATGGGCTATAGCCTGTCTCTTTGTTCTTTGTCTTCCCGAAGATTTTTGCGCCTAGAATGTAAGCCCGCCTCCCGGCTAGGATTGGCTACAGACTGTCTCCTTGTTCTTTGTCTTCCCCAAGATTTTTGCGCGCTAGAATGTAAGCCCGCCTTCCGGCCAATGGGAATAAGGGAGAGTGGTGGGTGGAGGTTCGTCTGCCTTAGGGTATGTAATCTCATTTTGCTTTCTGTGTGTGGCCTCTGACCTGCGGGTGGTATATCGGAGGAGCAGCCCCCCTTCTCGGCAGATTGTAATAAAGAGTAACTTTTGCTTCCACCTGGAGAAGTCTCTGAGTTTGAGTTAGGGTCGCTTTGGAGATTCCACGGAGACCCGCCCACTCGTGAGCGAGACTCCACGTGCCATCGGAGAGATTTCTCCAGCAGCCCTCAGGCCAGACATAGGGAGCCTTCCCTCCGGCTGGGTAAAGTCTGGAAGAGAGAAACTCGGGGAAGCAAATGTGAAAGAATGGCAGCAACAAGATATTTTGTGAAGTCCGCGGGCAGCAGCGATTAAGGTGCAGGGGCATCGGATCAGTCACGTAAGTTGGTTCAGCCCGGAGGAGCTTTTCGAGGAGGCAGCTAGGTGGCGGCAGTGGATAGAGCACCGGCCCTTAAGTCAGGAGGACCTGAGTTCAAAATCGGCCTCAGACCAAACGTGACACTTACTTAGCTCTGTGACCCTAGGCAAGTTACTTAACCCCAATTGCCACAAAAAACCAAAAAAGTTAGTAGGTCCCCTTGGAGGGAAGGGGAGCCCTCTCCTGAGCAAATTCATTTGTGTGTTGCCTATAGGTAAGGGAATCATGGGCAAAGGACAGTCTAAAGTAGCAGCTGCCATTTGATATTTTGGAAGATTTCAGACTCCAAAATTGGGATGAACTGCCAAAATATAAGGGGAAGGATAAAAAGAAAATGAGTATGGGGTGGGATGTGTCAGTCGGAGGAAACGTCTTCTGGCCAAAGTTCGGAAGATTGGGTATGCCAAAAGTTGACTCTCTGATGAGGTATAGAAGTCTATCCTGCCCTACAGGAAAATAGAAGGGGAAGGGGATAAGAGAAGGGGGGGAGATAGAAGAGAGGACAGACTAGGGGAAGGGATATTCAGAGTGTAGCCATCTTGGGGTGGAGGGAGGGGGGAGATGGGACAAAAATTTGGAACTCAAAAACTTGTGGAAGTGAATGTTGAAAACCAAAAGTTGAATCTCTATGTAAACTCTAGGGAGCCCTTTAGTGCGGAGGAGAGTTCATATGCTGCTCTCTGGCTGTCTGGGGTGCAGCAGAGGGTGGTAGGAGAGAAAAGAGGGAAGAAGGAGGATGCATCTAAGCAGCTTCCCCATCCATGGGATCCCCTCCTTGCTCTCCCTCCTCCATATGCTCCGCCCTGCCTGCTGCAGGCCCTGACTCCACTTGTGCCTCTGCCATGGGCCCCCAACTCGGGAAGCGTTGGGGAGGACCTGATAAACTTGGATGAAGGGAGCTCGCCTCATGGTCCTCTTAAAAGAGAACTTAAACAGCTTCTTAAGGACCAAGAGAATTTCCCTCTCCCTCCCAGGTCATCACAGGAGGGTTTGTTTCCCCCAAAGGTTCCTCTTGCCCAAGGGGAACTGGGCTTTGTGAATGCACCCCTTAGCACCACAGAGGTAAGAAACTTTAAGAAGGAAATGAAACCACTGATAGAAGATCTTGTAGGGTTGTCTGAACAAGTTGATCAGTTCCTCGGTCCTAATGTATACGCTTGGCCAGTGCTGATGTCTATTCTAGGGATCCTATTTACAGGGGAAGGACAAGGACAGATTAGGAGAGCTGCTATGCGGGCATGGGATGATACACATCCACTTACCCAAGGGGGACCTTGTAGAGAACAGAAATTTCCTTTGCAAGATCCTAATTAGGACCATAATAATGCAGCCCACCGAGAAAATATGAAAGTTTTGAGACACCTAATAATCCAGGGTATAGGGAACGCAGTTCCCCGCAGTAAAAATATGAATAAAGTATCAGGTATAAAACAAGAAAAAGATGAGACTCCCTCTGCCTTCCTGAATAGACTAAGAGAAAACACGAGAAAATATTCTGGGCTGACGGAGGAGGACCCTACTGCTCAGAGTCTCCTCTGAATATATTTTGTTACTAATTCCTGGCCTGATATTAATAAGAAATTGCAGCAACAAGGATGGCAGACTAGAGCATTAGATGGATTATTGGAAATGGCTCAAAAAGTCTGTTAGCAGAGAGAATGAGGAAAAGGAAGAAAGAAGGAAAAATTCTAAGTTGATGTTACAATCTATGGAGCAACAGAAAGGAGATAAGATTCTATAGCAGACAGTGCAAACTGTTGCTAAATCTATAGAAAGAAGAGAAAAACAGGAAAAGAAAGGTCCTGGTTGGAAGAGTGGGCCTTGGGGACCTGGCCAGTCCAGATCTGAAAGGGCCATGAGCCCTAGGGCTCCTGATCAGAAGAAAGACTGGGGGAATCCCAGAGCATCCAGACAGCCCCTCATATGCTGGCACTGCAGGAAGGAGGGGCATATTCTGAGAGACTGCTCTCAAGCTCATTGGGAGCAGAGGGTGTACTCTTTCATGGAATTGGAAGGTTAGGGGTGTCAGGGGTTCATTGAGCTGACTCACCCAGAGCCCTTGATAAATGTGAGGGTGGGACTGCATAAGGAAAAATTTATATTTTTAATAGATACTGGAGCTACCAGATCATCAGTGACCCAGCTACCTATTGGCTCCAAGTTATCCAACAAAAGTTTAATGATATCAGGAGTGAAGGGAGAAACCTTTTCAGTTCTCCTCACTGAGGTTTTACAATTGGATTATCAGGGTGCTACTGCATTGGGACAGTTGCTTCTAGTTCCTGAAGCAGGAGTCAATTTACTAGGGAGAGATTTAATTATGAAATTTTCAATTTATTTAGTCCCTAGGGGTCCTTGCATAATACCTTTGCAGGTAGCCCTAATGAGGGAGGAAGAGAAAGCAAAAATTAATCCCAAAGTGTGGGCTGGTCCTGATAACTCTGGGAGAGTTAATATCACCCCTATAAGAATAACATTAAATGGTCCCACCATGGTGGTCAGAGTTAGGCAGTATCCCATTCCATTGGAAGGAAGAAGAGGACTCCAGCCAGTTATAAAGGGTTTACTCAAAGTGGGGCTTTTGGAACCATGTATTTGTCTCTTTAACACTCCAGTGCTTCCGGTGAAGAAGAAAGATGGGTCTTATAGATTAGTGCAGGATCTGAGAGAAATTAACAAGGTAGTACTCTCCTCCCACCCTGTGCTACCCGATCCCTACACTATAAGGGGGAAGATTCCCAGGTCTAGTAAATGTAATAGATCTAAAAGATAACTTTTGGAGTTGTCCCCTGGATTTGGAGAGTAGAAACATTTTTGCCTTTGAATGGGAAGATCCTGAGACAGGGAGGAAACAACAATATCGCTGGTGTGTACTACCTCAAGGTTACACTGAGTCCTCTAACCTGTTTGGGCAAGTGCTTGAGGGTATTTTAGAAGGGTTTAAGCCAACCCTTGGGACTCAAATCATCCAGTATGTGGATGACCTCTTGATAACGGGGGACAGGAGGGAAAAGGCTAGTGAAACCACAGTCAAGTAGCTAAATTTCTTGGAGGAACAGGGACTCTGGATATCTAAAGAAAAATTACAGTTTGTGGAAAAGGAAGCTAAATATTTGGGACATTTATTTAGTAAAGGGTAGTAAGAAATTAGACCCGGCCAGGGTGGAAGGAATTATTCAAACTCTCAGACCTAAGAGTAAGAGGGAAGTCTGCAAGTTTCTTGGATTGGTAGGGTATTGTAGAAACTGGATCGATTCCAATGCGGCTCTCAGTAAGACTTTATATCACCATTTATTGAATGAGGGACCGGATCCCATAGATTGGAATGAAGAGAGTAGTCAAAACTTTGAACGATTGAAAAGAATCTTGATCTCTACCCCTGTATTAGCCTTACCATCTTTGGAAAAACCATTTTATCTTTTTGTAAATGTGGAAAAAGGGGCAGCCCTTAGAGTCCTGGCGCAAATAAGAGCAGGGCAAAGATGAGCTGTAGCTTTCCTGTCTAAAATTTTAGATTCAGTGGCCAGAGGATGGCCTGTTTGCATTCAAGCCGTGACTGCTACCGCCATTTTGGTTGACAAGAGTAGAAAGCTCACCTTTGGGGGAAGTTTGATAGTGAGTGTTCTACACCAGGTGAGAACTATCCTCAGCCAGAAGGCGGGCAGATGGCTGACTGACTCAAGAATGTTAAAATATGAGGCCATACTTTTAGAGAGAGATGATTTGGTATTAGCCCAGGATCATAATATAAATCCAGCCTCCTTTTTAACTGCTAGTCCTGAGACACATGGTGATATTGAACATTGTTGTTTGGACTTAATAGAATACCGGACTAAAGTAAGGGAAGATCTTCAAGAGTCTCCCATCCCTGGGAATAAATCTGTTCATAGATGGTTCCTCCAGGGTCGTTGAGGAGAAGAGACAGAATGGGTCTGCTGTTGTGGATGGAGATAAGAATTCCCTGGTTGAGGCAGGGAGTTTGCCCAAGACCTGGTCAGCTCAAACTTGTGAACTCTATGCCTTAAATCAGGCCTTGAAGTTGTTGGAAGGTCAGGAAGGGAATGTATATATGGACTCTAAATATGCATGGGGTGTGGTACATGTGTTTGGTAAAATTTGGGAAGAAAGAGGAATGATAAACAGCAAAGGGAAAGAACTCATCCATACAACATTGGTGACCCAAGTTTTGGAGAATTTACTATTACCTGAAGTCATTCGTATGAAGGGACATCAACCGGGAATGTCTTTTGAGGCCAGGGGAAACTGCCTGCTGATGAGGAGGCCAGGAGGGAAGGGGAAGGAGAACTTAAGCAAGGTGACCCAATGTTGGTCCTGATCCCTTCTTTTCCTCCCAGTCTTCCTTCCCCATACTTCTCTCAGAAAGCTCAAAGACTTGGAGTGCAGGAAGACAAACAGGGACAATGGTTTGTACCCAATGGTCGAGAGGTACTGACTAAAGCAGGTATGAGGCAGGCATTACAGCATTTACATCAAGGCAGTCATTGGGATGTCCAGAACCTGTGTGATGCGGTCTTGGCTCGGTTTGTATCTCCCGGTTTATATACCCTAGCTCGACAGTTGGTGGACGGCTACCTTGTTTGTCGAAGAACAAACAGGTCAGCTCAATGCCAAGTGCTGAAGGGAGGCAGACCACCTGGCATAAGACCTTTCCAAAACATGCAAGTGGACTTCACCGAGTTGCCTCCTGTTGGCCGCCTCAAATACTTGCTGGTCATAGCGGACCACTTAACCTCATGGGTGGAGGCTTTTCCCCTGTCGCAGGCCACTTTTCCCCTGTCGCAGTTGCTAGAGTCTCATTGGAACAGATCATTTCTAGATGTGGGATGGTGGAAAGAATTGACTTGGACCAGGGGACACACTTTACTGCCAAAGTTCTCAAATTTCTTATGCAGGCCTTAGAAATTTCCTGGGAGTTCCACACTCCCTGGCATCCTTCTTCCTCCAGCAAGGTGGAAAGAATGAGTCAGGAAATCAAAAGGCAACTTACAAAATTGACTTTAGAGACTCAATTGCCTTGGACTAAATGTTTGCTTTTAGCCTTAATTAGGATTAGAACCAAACCCTGTAGGGATATTGGCTTGTCACCTTATGAATTTCTATATGGCCACCCTTACACAGGGGTGGGAAATGGCCAGAGTTGGGATCCAATCCTTGAGTGTAAAGATTGATTCCTTTGAGAATATGTACAGAGTCTGGCAAGGCATCTTCATATTTTGCAGAAGAAAGGCCTGGTGGCTCAGACCCCTCCTCTTGGATTCTTGGTACATAAGTTCCCGTCTGGAGACTGAGTGTTAATCTGGATGTGTGTTGAGGGCCAGCCCTAAAGAGTCTGATCTGGGTTGAAGATCCAGGACAGGGTTTGACTCTTGCCTAGTCTTGACCCCTAGGGCTCACATTCTTAAGAAGTTGGCTCACCAATCTCCCATGCAAGGGAGGCTCTTGGAACGTTCCTTCCTGCTCTTTGAACCCTTAGATTTATATACCATTCTTCTGTTAAGGTGGTGCAGGGAAGGTCTTGGAATATACTGCCCAATCTATGAACCCTGATAACAAGGAAACATATTGTAATGTCACGTATACAGAATATGTATGGGGAGTGTCTCGCAGGAGTGACTCTTTGAAGCTATGTTAGGTTTCTCTATATGTACTGTAACCCTCAAATGAATAAACAGCTCAGCCCTTACTGACCCGCCTGGCCCACGTTTCCTCATTATGCGCTCTCCCGTTAGGTGCCTCACTTGGAGCAGGCTGCAAGTGGCGCCTGAACAGGGACCTGAAAGACGATACGAGGAGAGCAGCTCTCTTGGTGCTCTGGAGAAGAAAAAGAAAAACCTTGGCGGCTCAGTGCTGTAGGAACAAGGTAAGAGAGCAATGATGCTATAAAGAACAATCCTTTAGCAGTATTAGGGCTAAAGGGAACACCAGGCTAAGTGGGTTATATGGAAAGCAGAAATAGGAAGACAGTTTTCTCACTTTGGAACGACTGTGTGCACATACTTTCAGTTTTGAGAAGCGCGATCTGGACCAAAAAGTATGGGTCAAGTACAAAGTGGGAAAAAAGATTGAGATTATTATTTAAGATTGTTAAAGAAAATGGTAAGGGAGAGAGGTATACTTATTACAAACAGTCAGCTACAGGAATTCTTAGAATGTGTAGAGAAATGTTGCCCATGGTTTCTGCAAGAAGGAACAGTAGATTTAGAGAAATGGGACATTATAGGCAAGCAAATGAGTGAATATTACAGAGAAGTGGGTCCTGGTGCATTCTCGATTGCTACCTTTTCAATTTGGAATGTGTTAAAAATATGTCTTATGCCCCCGGAGAAATCCATTAGCTACGAAAGTGATTCGGGTAGATATAGGGGTAGGAACAGATGAGGAAGAAGAAATGAATAAGGTCTTTGAGGAACAGTTGACAATTGTTGAGGAGGACAAGGAAGACATTCCTTGTCAAGATTCTATAATACCGTCAGCCCCATCAAGACCACCTCCCTCTTATAGATCAGGTTCCTATAAGGACGATGAGGTGAAAGATGTGTATTCCCCTTTTGTTAAACAACAGAAAGATGTGTATTCCCCTTCTGTTAAACAGCAGCTTGGGAAAAAGTTATGATGCAAAGGGTTGTTAGAAGAAGCGATAGAAAAGGCAGAAAACAGAGGGGAAGAAGTGCCTATGGAATTAAAATTAGCTATTCCAAAAGGCATGAAGTTCCCATTATATGAAGAAGAGGACCCAAATAATCCAGAACAGATGATTAGGGAACATGGGAATTTTGAATTAAAATTATTAAAAGAGTTAAAACAGTCATCAGTAGAATATGGGCCAAATAGTCCGTATGTTCAAACATTATTAGATTCAATAGCTAATATAGCCATGGCTCCACATGACTGGTATTCACTGGCAAACACATGTCTGGAACCAGGAGATTATCTAGTATGGAAATCAGAATTTTTTGAGCAATCCCAAGAGCAGGCGAGATACAATACAAGAACAATGATCCCTGTTTCTGTGGAGCAGCTCACAGGAACAGGAATGTTTACTGAACTGCAGCAACAGCTAGATTATCCACTCATAGCATATGAACAAATTATGAAGGCTGCACAGGCGGCATGGTTAAAGGTTCCTGGGAAACAGGGTAGGGGAGCCTCGTTCACTCAAATAAAGCAAGGTCCCCAAGAAACTTTCCCAGATTTTCTAGCCCGACTTACGCAAGCCATACAAAGGAGTGTCTCTGATTCACAAGCAGCCCAAATACTCCTTCAAAAATTGGCCCGTGAAAATGCTAATGCCGATTGTAGAAAAGCCTTACGAGGTGGCAAGCCTAATATGACTATTACAGAAATGATTCAGAGATGTCAGGATGTAGGGACCACACATTTTCAGGCACAAGTAATGGCAGCGGCTCAAGCAGAAATGGTAGCGGCTGCCTTTCATAAAAATCAGAAGGGTCTGTGAATGTTAAAATGCTTTAATTGCAGGAAGCCTGGCCATATGAAGAAGGAATGTAGGACCCCTTGAAAGGCATCATCACAGCCCGCCACTACTCCTTGTCCTAGGTGTCAAAGGGGAAATCGTTGGGCATCACAGTGCAGATCTACTACAGATGTTAATGGGCAGCCTTTAAACCCCCGGTGAGGCTTGCTCCGGCCCCATCAAACAATAGGGCCAGTTCTTTCATTACTACTCCCAGTCCCTGCTCCACGCCCACAAGACTCATAATAACAGACCTTATTCATGCCACCCCGGGTAGTGCTGGACTAGATTTCAGTTCCAGTCTTGATAAGGACATCGGGGGTGAAGTGGTCTGCATTCCCACTGGAGTACGTGGCCCATTACCCCTGGAGATGGTGGGTCTTATGCTAGGTCGTAGTTCCCAGACACTTTGGGGACTCACGGTCATCCCTGGAGTGGTGGATTCTGATTACACTGGATAAATTGAGGTTATGGTATATGCTTTTCCCTGTTGTCGTTTTTTCATTCAAAATGGGGAGAGGCAAGCACGAATGATTGTAATGGACTATAAAAAACTGGGAAAAACAACAGAAGAAATAAGGGGGACAGAAGGATTTGGTAGTACAGGACTGTTTTGGCATAGAACTATCACAGACCCTCGACCAAGCTTAAAAATAGAAGTACAAGGAAAAGAATTTGAAGGGCTAATAGACACAGGAGCTGATAAGTCAGTTATCAGTTTATGGGTCTGGCCTAGGGAATGGCCACTAGATGAAGGGAATGTGATGTTACAGGGAATAGGAGAAATAGCTGCTTTTGCACAAACTGCGGTGTGGCTTATGTGGAAAGTAGAAGGACATTGAGGAAGATTTAGACCATATGTACTACCACATATTCCATGTTGGCTTTGGGGAAGGGATTTGTTGAAAAACATGAATGTTACAATAAATAGCAAAAATTTTTAGTAGGGGTCATGGCCAAAGAGAAAAGAATCGTACAAGTACCAAAGATCACATGGAAAGAAGGGCCTCCCATTTGGGTGGATCAGTGACCCCTTAATTTAGAAAAAATCAGGGTTCTTCAAGATATAATAACTGGACAATTAGCAGCAGGTCATATAGAATTTTCCACTAGTCCATGGACTTCTCATATATTTGCTATTAAGAAAAAATCAGGTAAATGGAGAATGTTAACAGATCTCAGACAAGTTAATGCCTGTATGGAAACTATGGGAGCTTTACAACCAGGATTGCCTTCTCCAGTTGCAGAAGAGGATGAGGGGAAAGGTGTATTCCCTTTCTCTTAAACAACAGAACTGGAGGAAGCTCATTCTCCAAAGGAGTTGTCTGATTTGTGTAGGGGATTTCTGACTAGTCTTCCTGTCATTATGTTATCTGTTCTATGTGAGTGTCTGTGTGTATGTGTGTAATCTGAAACCTTTTGCGGCTAGCTAGCTTTCTCTCCTTCCCCCTCCCTACTACCAGCCGCCTCCCGGGAGCGGGTGGATGGGGGTGAGATGGAGAGGAAAAATATTTTATTATTTACATCATATGATTGATAAAAGAGAAGAAAGTTTAAGCATGCAATAATGAGAGAAGTAGGGGTAGAAAGAATAGCATAATCTGTCTGCATTAATAGCATGAATGGAAGATTTGAGAATAAATGATTTGAAAACTTTTGAAGAGTTATTAGGAAGAAATTCTCTTTTTTTTGAGAATAAATGATTTGAAAACTTTTGAAGAGTTATTAGGAAGAAATTCTCTCTCTCTCTTTTTTTTTTTTTGCATTCTAAAGCTCTGGCCAAAGCTTTTGGATGTAAAATTGAAAGATTATCAAAGATAAGTTGTTGGAAAATATTCTCTTCCTTTCTCTCCATTCCAACCCTGGCCAAGTTGGGGTGTGAGAGACAGAATGAGAATAGTGAAAAGGAGGGTGCACCCCCTCAGTTCATAAAGCAAAGTTTTTTATGTATTTGGAATGCAATCAAAAGACAATTTAGCTCATTCAAATTAGTAATATGCTTGTTTCAAATTTTAAAAAATCTAGTATCATTACAAATTGGTAAACTTTTGTATTGTTTTGTGCTATGTCAAACAATTTTTAACAATTTACATGTTATTTAAAATGTGAATTAAAAAAGACTGAAAGACAGTGGGAAAGCTGTGTAAAAAAAATAGCTAAATTATTTTATCAAGTCCAGTTAATTTTGTCTCATAATGTTTTATAACTGTCAATTAGAAAGTCAGGTATTTCCATCTTTACCTGTAATTAAAGAACAGCTTATAGTTAAAACAATTTGACTATCACTTATGAAAATTACCAGATTGTTAATTAAGTTATTTGAAGTTACTGTTTTAATGTTAACACCTAGAATTTTTAATTACTTATGAGTGAAAAGGAGGGGCACAAGGCAATTCTCTCTACTTTGTAAATTTGCCAGAGCTCCTGGAAACTATCTGTTGTGAGCAAGGTCATCTACCCTGAATGAGAGAGAGAACTTGTTAGGATTATGCAGTTCCTAAACAATTAATTTAGCTTGCTGAGAAGCTGCAACTATATGAAATGATTCCTAATAATTGGCTTTTTACCAGAACAAGTTTAAATTTGAGAAAGAAAGATGTTAAGTGAAATCTATTATGTGACTCATGGTAAATCTTTGTTACTTATTACAACTCCATGGGAGTAAAATTAACTGTATCTGGCTTTAAGCCAATTAGTGAAACTTGCTGTTAGGTAAAACACTCTTAGGACTATAACTAATTTTGTTTTGAGTTTGAATTTCGGTATAGTCGTCTCCATTAAATCAGTATTTGAAGTTTTCCTATTATGTTCCTTTAAGAAGGAATGTTTTCTACCATGTGCAAAAATTTTGTTCATACCACTTTTAAACTTGTTAGGCAGAAATATTCCCAGACAAAAATAATATATTATTTGGATGATAAATTTTGCAGTTATTCTATTACTGGCGAACTTTCCTTATTAATGTGTGAGCTTTAACAAGCTCTTCGGTCTCAAAGATTTATAATTACTTCTGATAAGGCACAAAAGAAATCACCCTTTGCTTACTTTGGACATATTGTTTCACAGCCCATTAGACCCCCAAAATATTAAAAAATAGGAAAGATTCTTTAAAAACTCTTAAAGATATTAATTAGCTTTAGCCTGCCTAGTAGATCACCACTAATCAATTATTTTAAGATGAATTTACTCAATTAATTCCCTTTAATTTGTGGGGGCACAATATTTTACATCTAAGGGGAGCTGTTATTTTGTTTGGGTGGAACAGTGGCTTTTGACAAAAAGGAAGCTTTTTACAGTAAAGCAATTAGTTGAACAATACTTTTAAAAGGACATATAGAATTCTTTACAAATCCTTGGAATTCACCTGTTTTTGTTATTAAAATGCAGTCAGCGAAATAGAAGATGCTTCATGACCTCTGAGCTAATAATGAAGTCTCCCTTCACCCATTATGAATTCTGTTTCCTAGCCTTTGAAAGTTATTGATTTAAAAGACTTCTTTTTTTACTATTCCACTCCAAGAAGCTGACAAATGTTGCTTTGCTTTTACAATACCCAGTGTTAATGCAGAACACCCTGCAACCAGGTTTCAATAGAAAGTCCTTCCTCAAGGCATGAAAAACAGCCCTACAATGTGTCAAAATTTTGTTAATAAAGCTATACAACCAATTAGGAAAAAATTTCTCAATGCAAACATACTACACTATATAGTGACATACTTTGTAGTTGTTCCACTGAAAACTCACACATTTATTTCCTCAGCCTCAATTAGCTTTACAAGAATATGGGCTTATTATAGCCCCAGAAAAAGTTTAAGAAAAATCTCCATTTTCCTACCTAGGTCATATTGCCACCGAAACAACAGTGAAGCACTTGATGAATTTTTAGAGGATACTAATTAGTTTTGACCATCATTCCAAATTACTACAGAACAATTGGCTAATTTCTTTTTTACATTTAGAGAAGATCCTAATCTTAAATTCCCCTAGGACATTAATTCCTTAGGCAAAAAAGGAGCTTTATTTAGTCAAACAGAAAAATTCCTGAAGCTCAACGCACCCATATTTTTTTAAATGAAGAGGTACCAGGTGCTATTCTTGGTACTCCAGTGTCCCCTACAATTTTTAACTTACAGGAAATTTACTTTCTGTTATTAATCAACCTTATAAAAAAAGCAAATAGACACTCTTGTTTCCTCTTTAGAGGATTGGCAAATTGCTATTACTATTTTTTCTGGTCGTATTGATATTGATAATTACTACCATTTCTTAAGATATTAACCTTTTTTTACTAATTATTCATAGGTATTTCAAAAAGATTGATAGAATTAACCCCATTCCTTCAGCACCCATGACATTCCCCAATGGGTTAAGTACAGGTATAGCAGGATATTATGAGCTTATTAATGTTGTTTATGTCTCTCAAAATATAGAGACTGCAAAGTTAAAATATATTACTAATACACAATTATATACTGAAAGCAATGGCATTATTGATTCTTAACTACAGTGCTGCCACTTAACTTTTATTAAGCTTTTATTGAGCCTTTTATTAACTATATTCTGCCAATACAACAACCTTAACTGTAGAGAAGAAAACATTTTGTGACTATTTTTGAATAAATAAACTCCTACAGTATTAGAAACATAGTATAAAGAATAATGATTATTTTTTAATTAACAGCCTGTTTCAAATGTATCAAGAGGCTTTTCTCCCAAACATATTTGACAATTGGATGTAACCTATATGCCTTCTTTTGAAAAGCTTTCTTATATTCATGTTATAATGGATACTTTTTTCTTTCATTTTTGCCACTTTACAAACAAGTGGTACAATTAAATATGTGATCAATCATATTTTACAAGCCTTCACAGTTATGAGTGTACTTAAACGAATCAAAACAGATAATGCTCCTGAGGAGCTTCCATTAGCAAAACATTTTCTATCTTTTATGCTTTTTATAACATTTCTCTGATCACAAACATTTTATATAATTAAAAACAAAGATATTAAAATTATTCTTTTTAAACAAAAAAGGGGGAATCTGGGCTATTACCCCTCATTGATAATTGGTTATTAATTTTTGACAATTGGCTATTAATTTTTATAATTGGCTATTAATTTTCTAAATATGAACAAAGTTGAATACACTCCAGCCTAAAAACATCCAGAGGCCCACATCCATTACTGGATCCATTACTAAAGAGGGGATGAGGGTGTGCTTATAATTTTTCAGAAAACTTTGATAAACCTGTCCGGATACCGGAGAAAGATGTCAGAGCATGTATAACAACTCACAGCTTGAATGCAATGTATGAGGATTCTGGGAAAGCGCAGAAGGAGCCAATCTACAGTGACAGTTGCCTTCCCACATGGGGTCCAGTGAAAGCTCCCTCTCATCGAGTGATAAAAGACTCCTGAACTTGTACTTTTAGTAATAGTAGCTTTACTTTCTGCTCAAGTGTGTAATGTACAGACTGTTCAGCACTGGACTTATTTTTCCTTTTCCACCCTGGATGCAAACCCTCACATATTTGGACAAATTGGGACTGCATATATACTAATAACACCTGTATATTCAGAAGACAAGAAGATCCCTATCTCCAGGACAAAGTCAATGTTACAGTTACCCTCAGATCTCTAGCATCCAGGACACCTATATGTTTTTTAAAATTTAGCAACAATATTGAATCCTGTTTTTTCCTTGTTACATCATTTGTTAATACCAGTGTGTCTATTGGATATGTAACTTTTATTCAATCTAATACTACTTTTGAATAGCATGTTACTTGTATCAATTGTGCTCTCAAACAATATATTGATAATAATGACTATATTGTATTTTTGGGAATTATCATTTGCTATTTTCCCTACCAGTGTTTTACATGAATAGTTTCAGAATTCTGGTGAACATGTTCTTCAAATTATTTCTTCCTCCTTAAGTCAATCAAAACAATTTATGTGTCTCCTTATTATTGGTTTAATCATTGTTGCTTCTTTTATTGTATCTACTGCTGTTTCATCTATTATACTACAATCTGAAATCTAAATTGCATAATTTGTATATGACTTGGCAAAAAATATGTTTAGTACCTAATGCAGAAGAAGCTATTGATACATTGTATGAAGTCAGTTTATTAGAACAATCAGTATTGTATTGAGCAGATAAGTCAGAACCCTTGAAAACAAGGTTGCTATTGCAATGTGATTACAGATATTCATTTATTTACATTATCCTGCTACCCTGTGATGCTTTAGATCCTAATATCTCATGAGATAAGACAAGTGCCTCCCTGTTGGGGGCCTGGCACAATTCTAAATGCCATCCAGGAGATTGCAGACAGTCATTCCCCGGGGGCCAACCCAAAAAATCTGGCTGTAGAGCTCTTAGAGAAATTAAGTGCGATCAATATATTTAAGGATTTACCTGCCTTGTTACTTCATGTATTTTCTTGGGCAGTGTTATTATCTCCTGTATTGTTACCTTAATTAAATCAAGGATCACAGTGCTAGGAACGTAAAGGGAGGAGCTTGTTGAGGGCGGATCTTAAGAGTCTGATAAGGGTTTAAGATCCAGGGCAGAGTTTGACCTCTGCCCAGGCTTTTACCCAAAAGGGCTCAATGATTAAGAGGTATGGCTCTCCAATTCCTTCCTGATTAGGAGGTCCCCAAGACATTCCTTCTCACTCTTTGAACCTTAGATTTACACATTCACTCCTCTATGCAGGTGGCGCCATGGCGCCTGGGAAAACCTTGGAAAATACAACCCATCTAGGAACCCTGATAAGGTGGAAATGTATGTTGTCACGTCCTCAGCAGATGTTTTGGGGAGTATCTCACGGGGAGGACTCTTTGAAGTTAGGCTAGATTTTCTATATACATCCTGTACCCTCAGATGAATAAACTGAGTCAGTAATGCTGCTCCGCCGGGCCCATGTCTCAAGTTTATTTCGTGCTCTTCCGTTCGGTGCACTATTTGATTGCTGGCAACAGGACTATATTGTACTTTTGGTAGAACAGTCGTCATTTGCTATTTTCCCTACTGACATCTCACATGAATAGTTCCAGAATTCTGGTGAACATGCTAAAATTATTACTTCCTCCTTAAGTCAATCAAAACAATTTATTGGTCTCCTTATTACTGGTTTAATCATTGTTGCTTCTCTTTGTATCTACTACTGTTTCGTCTATTGTAGTACAATCTGAAATTCAAACTGCAAACTTTGTAAATGACTTAGCAAAAAATATATGTTTAGTACTTAAAGCACAAGAAGCTATTGATATATTATATAAGGTCAGTTTATTAGAGCAGTCAGTGATAACATTAAGTAGACGTATACAACAATTAGAAACGTGCTTCAATCTGAAATGTGATTATCAGTATTCTTTTATCTGTATAACTCCAAATGTGTATTCAAATTTCACTAATGTAACCATTGAACAAATATTAAATGAGCTCCAGGGTGCTTGGCACTCTGAAAATATTACATGGGAAATTAACCAATTATCCAAAATACAACATGAAATCGCTGATTCTCGTATTGATGATATTGATCCTCAAGATGTTGCAAACAAATTGTTAAATTGGATTGATCAACTTAATCCTTTTAAAAATGTATTAAGTTTGATATTGCATTTTCTACCTTTGCTATGTTTTGCTTTGGTTTTTTGTTTCCTCCTTCCCTGTCTTTTAAAATATGCTCACCACATCGTAGGTGAGATTTATCCATTCCTTCATCATCTCAAGTTAGCACAGAAAAAAGGGGGAGTTGCTGAGGGCCAGACTGACAAGTCAGAGGATTCAGACTAGTCCAGGTTTTACCTGTTGTTTTCCTCTATCCAATGGCTGCCTAAGTCAGGAATGTGGGCTCTCCAACCTCCCTGCTCTGTCTCTCTTGGGAACAGAAGGACCTTGAAGATTACAGGAGGTGAGGAAACGGTTCAAGAGGGGACTCCCCCTGCTTACTGTTCCCATGAGAAAAATAATTGTTGATACTTTGCCTTTGCCACTCTGGGTTCTGTTCCCTCAGATTAATAAACAGAGCTTGTTCTTTACTTGCCTCCCACCTGGCCCTCATGTTTCTTTCTCTCTTTATACTCGACCGGAATACAAACATAGCCATGGACGCAGGTCTCGCAGCACCCTCGAGCATACATAATTCATTATAAGGATGACATTCTTTGTGCTCATCCACAAAAGAACAATTAGCTAATATTATGGGGAACATGTTTAAAGCTCTTAAAGAGCACAGTTTGGAGATAGCACCTGAAAAGATTCTAAAGGCACCTCCTTATTCGTATTTAGGAAAAATAGTAGGAATGAAAGAAATTCAGCCTCAGAAGATATGTATTAGACAAGATAAGCTAAAAACATTAAATGATTTTCAGAAACTCCTAGGAGACATTAATTGGGTCATACCTTATTTAAAAATAGGAACTCATGAATTAAAAGATTTATATGATATTCTCAGAGGTGATCCTGATCCTACATCTTCTTGAACACTTACCACAAAAGCAAAACAGCAATTAGAAAAGATACAGAAATCAATTGAAACTGTGATGGCTTATTGCATAGAATCTGGTATACCTTTAGAAGTTACAATATTGGATACCCCAGATATACCTTTTGGATGTATACATCAGAAAGATAAGTTACTAGAGTGGGTTTTTCGGCCTTCACAGCCAAAATATACTCTTCAAACTTATCCTTCTGTGGTAGCAATCTTGGCTAAGAAAGCCTGCAAAAGAGTATTACGGTTAGTTGGACATGCCCCTAGTACTATACATCAACCTTATGATAAAAAACAAATAGAAGAATTACTCAGTCAAGACCACTCTTGGCAGGTTCTTCTTACTATTTCTCAAGGGGAAATAGACAGTACATATAATACCCAATTTTACAATTTGCTAGAAAACATCAGTGGATTATCAACACGACAGTAAAAAAGAATCCATTAGTAGGAGCACTGTCTGCCTTTACTGATGGCTCTTCTAATCACATTTCTACATACTTTATTCCCCCGATGAAAGATATGTAGCACATACACCGCTTGATTCTACCCAACAAAATGAAATATATGCTATAATATTAGTACTACAAAGATATTCTGGTCCTCTTAATATATTTTCAGATAGTAAATATGCAGTAGGAATGGCTAATAATATAGAAACTGCTCAAATTAAAGTGTCATCTAATTATAACATATTGCAACTTTTTATGATGTTACAAAAAACTATTTGGGAACAAACTTCCCCAGTATATTGTACACATATTCCTTCACATACAGAGCTTCCAGGACCCCTTACGCAAGGAAACTGAATAGCTGATGACCTCACTAGACCCCTGCTATTAGTCTTATCAGTTAATGAAGCAAGAGAATCTCATAATAGGTTTCATCAGTCTGCATTGATGCTAAGAAAGCAATTTGGGATTACTAGAGAACAAGCTTGTCAAATAGTGAAATCCAGTTGTAAATGTCTCCCTTACACCCCCGCACCATATAAATTGGCTGTTAACCCACATGGATTACATTCAGGAGAACTTTGGCAAATGGATGTTACTCATTACAGCAGCTTTGCAAAGTTACAATTCATTCATGTTACAGTTGATACATTTTCATCTTTCACGATGGCTACTGCACAACCAGGAGAAGCAGTACAAAATGTTATAGATCATATGCTTCATTGCTTTTCCATTTCTGGTGTGCCTTCAGTTTTAAAAACTGATGATGGCCCTGCTTATGTTTCTCATGCATTTCATACATTCTGTCTTATGTTTTATATCCACCACATTGTTGGAATTCCATATAATCCCATTGGTCAAGCAATTGTAGAAAGGAAAAATAGATCTCTTAAAGTATTTCTTCAAAAACAAAAAGGGGAAGAAGCCAGGGGTAGACCATGTAGACAATTGGCCCAAGCAGTATACGCTTTAAATTTTCTTACACCTGATAGAGAAGGCTCTACTTCTGCAGAAAAACATTTTAGACAAAACAAAGGTAGTTGGGATGAGAGTTTACATATCCAAAAAAGAGTTATGTGGAAGGACCCAAAGACCAATTGTTGGTTTGGGCCAGACAGGTTATTGACATGGGGATGAGGGTATGGTGCAGAAGGACCAATATGGATCCCTGAAAGTAACATCAGAATCTATCTCAGAGATGACCTGGAGGTTTTCAGAAATTCTCACCATATATGTCTCCAATTGTCCTATGGGTCACTTGAAATTTTGTTCTTCTGAAATTGTTGTAATTCATGATCCAGCCATGGCAACACCAGAAAATATTGGTATTAAAGTGATGGGCCTTTACAGCAGGGAATATTTTGGAATCACTGCCACACCTTTCTTAAAGCAATTTAGTTAGTTAACTGGAGACAGTGTAGGTGCCTGTAGATCGAAGAGTGGTGGAATAAGCCATGGTATATGAAAGTAATGGATTAAAATTGTATATTAAGAAATTATAAATATAAGGAGTTGAGAGAAACATGGGAAGATTTGTATGAACTGAAGCAAAGTGAAATTAGGAAAACTAGACTGTTCACACTGACTACAATAATGCAGATGAAAAGATCACTAAATGTAAGCCTGAGTAAGTGAAAAACCACTAATAGTCGCAAATAACAGGTAATGAAATATAACTCCTTTTTGGCCCAGAGGCAGTTAGGTGATACAATGAGTGGAGTGCTAGGCCTGGAATTAGGAAGACCCGAGTCCAAATCCAGCCTCAGAGACTTACTAGCTGTTTGACTCTGGGTAAGTCAAGTCATTTAACCTCTGTTTGCCTCAGTTTCCTCAATTGTAAAAAGGAGACAATAATAGATCAAATGAGATAATAAAAGCCTCTTCTGTCTACTCCTATGGTACTAGCTCTGACCTTCATCACCTTTCACCTAGACTGTTGCATTAACCCCTTTAATTAGTCTCCCTGTATCAAGTCTTTCCCCTTTTTAATCCCTCTTCCACACAATTGCCAATGTGATTTTCCTAAAAGTACAAGTCTGATCAGGTCACTTCCCTCCTCAATAAACTCTAGTAGTTCCATGTTGTTTCTAGCATCAAATGGGAGCTTCTCTTTCTAGCTTTTAAAGACTATGAAACCTGCTTGTCTCTTTGTCAGGTTTTCATTGGGGGTGCCCTCCTAACATAGACCATTCTAATAAAGATTTATTAAAGATGAGGGGGCACCTAGGTGGTACCTAGTGCTGGGCCTGGTAATCATCTTTGTGAGCTCAAATCCAGTCTCAGGCACTTATTAGCTGAGTGACCCTGGGCAAGTCACTTGTTTTAACCTTGTTTGCCTCAGTTTCCTCATCTGTAAAATGAGCTGGGGAAGGAAATGGGAAAACATACCATTATCTTTGCCAAGAAAATCCCAAATGTGGTCACGAAGTCAGACATGACTGAATAACAACAAAATAGATGAGAAATCAGGTAAATGATGGGTCAGTCATTGCTGATCTCTTTTTAGGTACCTTATTTTGATCTGTGATCTTTTCAGTTTAAAAAACAAACAAACAAGCCAAACTTCCCTTCTTTGATGCATTGAAAATGGATCCCTAAATGTCTTTATAATTGCATCACCTCTGGTTTTAGAAAAAAATCTGGGAAGACTTTATATGAACTCATGAATGAACAGAACCACAACACTTTATACTACAAAAACAACATTGTAAAAACAAACAACTTAGAAAGACTTAAGAACTATGACCATTCCAATAGTTATTCATTATTCCAGGGGACCAATGTTGAATACTATTTTCTTCCTGAAAAAAAGATGATGGACTAAATATACAGAATAAGATACACATTTTTGGACATTGCCAATGTGGTAATTTGTTTTAATTGATTATGCATATATGTTACAAGGATTTTCTTTTTCTTTTTCTTTTCAATACAAAGGGGGAGGTGAGAGAGAGAGAAAAAACATGCTTGTTAATTGAGAAAAAATTTATTTTGAAAAAGAAGAAATTCAGCATGGATTTGTTCTATATTTATTTGATCATATCAAGCTGCTCTTCCCAATTTAATCTTAAGTGTTGTTGTTCACCTTGGTTAACAAAATGGTAGAGACAAAATATTCCACTAATTTCATTCATGAGAAACGATTACCAAAGATATAATAAATTATATGACTCATTTATATAGTGCCTTAGAGTTTATCATAGTATCACAGTAATGAAGTAGATGAGGTTTGGAGTCTGAGTTGTCTGGAAAGAATTCAGGAGGCATATGTTCTCCTAGTCAGGACAGCTTTATTGACACAAAAGCGACAGGCTAATCCTTAGGGGTACTAGCAGTTTGAGAAAAGACAGGGGCTTGCTTTTATATGCAAGATTCAGCTGGGGGTGGTGTGTGCTCCTACATGGGCAGTTAACCGCAAGAAAGGGAAGGCAGGAAGGGGAAGCAGGTATGCTGGGTACATTTCAAAACAGATCAAGGATATGTTCACAAAAGTGGGGATTTAGCTTGCAACATTCAAAGATATGTCCATAAACCATAAGGCTTAGTCATGTACACAGGATACTGGCTAAAATGACAAGGTTACAGGTACAGCCCCCTCTTGCTGGGTAGATTTCAATTTAGGCAAGGCTCTCATTGTTGCTGGACAGAAGTCAGCCTCCTCAATGGTATCAGAGATTAAAAGGAGTCTTAGAGATCATCTAGTGCAACTCCTTCCTGTCACAGATAAGAAAGCTAAGGCTCCTAGATGTGAAATGACTTGCCTAAGGTCACATAGAGTGAGTAGGAGAGCGAGTTTGAATCCAGATCTTGTTTCTACTACCCCCACAAAGCACCTCACCTATTTAATAGAATTTGATTGAAGAGTGTAAGAGTTGGATTAGACTCTTCAGAGTCCTTTCTATCACCAGGTCTATGATCCTTTGAGGAAGATTTTGAATTTGTACTTCTACTTTATAGATGAGGGAACTGAGACTGCCTTAAATGATTTAATTATGATAATTTATCTGCAGTCAATGGCATAGATTAGAGCCTATAACTCTCTTGATTCCAGGTCTAGTGATCATTCCTGTACACCAATGATTCTCAAAGTGTGGTCCATGACCCATGGGGGTCCCAGAGATTTTATCAGGGAGTCTGAGAGAGAAAAACTATAATAATACTACGATTTTATTTGCCTATTAAAATACACCTCTTTTCTAACTATCTCTCTGAGTGAGGCTGGATTTTCTTTACATACTTCAACTAAAACAATGTTATAACAGATTGAATGCAGAAATGAGAATCTATCTTCTATCAAGCAGATATTAAAGAGATTTACAAAAATAGGCAAAACAATGTCATTCTCACTAAAATTTTAAAAAATAGTTTTTCTCAAAAATGTTATTTGTGTTAATATATAATACATTTATTATTTAAATGAATTAATAAATGCTTTTAAATTTTATCAGTTTTAATTTTGAGTACAGTAAATATTGATAGCTATAACTCACATAAACAAAAGCTCTTTGGGGTCCTCAATAATTTGTAAGAGTGTAAATAGGTGGGTCCAGAAGGCCAAAAAAAATTGAGAACCCTTGTTCTGTACCACACTGCCTTTGAAATGCCATTCTATTTGGCATCTATTTATTGGCTTCTTTGAGATTTTATCTTAAATATGCTCCTGATAATGTGATTTAGCTGGTTCTCACACCATTCTCCAAGCTATTTAGTTATGCAGTCAATTGCTTTTAGCTGTTTTCTGAGTCAGTATGCTTAGAGTCTTTTATCATTCTCCATTATGTTTGCTGTAAGGTTGGCAGATGAACTTGCTCTCTAAACCAGTGGCAGTCCCATGTCTCTACTTTACAAGTAGATTAAATGACTATAGCTGTTTCTAACCTTTTTAAAACTTCCACATTGTGGTGATTGCATTAAAAAAATTTGTTATTCTGAATTTAAATAAACCAAATAAAACGGGTACTTCCATGTATATTACATAGAAACATATTAGAAATCTCCTTTTTAGTTCAACTAGAAATATTAAGAAATATTTTTTTCTCTAGGCTAAAAGCCCTTTTTAGACTTTTCCTGGTTTGAAAGAACAGAAGGTCTTTCTTAAGGAACTAGATTAAGGGTAATAACTAAATTTAGCTCCCATCAGATAGATAAAGCCATTGCTTTCCCTACCCACCTAAAGTAAAGGATACACCAAAAGGCAGGGTCCTTTTTTTAAAAAATTTATTCAAGATTAAGTTACTGGTAGTGTAGAACTCCTCTTGAGCCTGGTTGAAATGCTCTCTGAGTGAACTCCAAAATTAAGCTGCCTGGGAGCGTTCTTCGGTTTATGACTGATAAGCACCTGGTGTCTTTAACCAGACACTATCTTAATTGAGGGCACTTCTCTTGTTTTATGTATACTATCCTGTTATGATGCTAAAGTGAGTTCATTTCCAAATGAGCTCCTGTGCATGGGCATATGCACGTCTGACACTTTGAGAAAGGTAAAGATGCAAGTAGAGCCTAATTTTGTTTGTCTTTTTTAAAATGAACTCTGGAAGGTTGATAATATGTAGAGACAAAATCCTTCAGCCCTTGGGGAGTAGAATCTAGAAAGTATAAAGAATGTTAACTGTTAACTGACAATAATAACTACAGTTAACTGAATGTTAATCCCTAACTGCATTTACACACACACACACACACACACACACACACACACACACACACAATCAATCAATCAATCAGTCAGTCAAAGATAATTACTTGATTTGTGGCAGCCTCTTATTTTTTGGCCTTCTCAGCAGGTCTTTTCTGAGCTGGTTCCTTCTTAGGGCCTCTGGTCTTAGCCTTTCTGATATTTCTGACCTGGGGCTGCCTTCTGGTCTTCAGCCTTCTTAGAGGCAGAGACTTGGCAGAGACTTTTGAGGCAAATGTAATATTCTGGGCAACTCCCTTCTTAGGAGACTCCTTCTGGATAGATGCCTTCCTCAGCTTCTTGCTTGATAATTGTTTCTCATTTTGAACAGAAAGTCTCATTTAATACAGGGTCTTTTCCTTGTTCAGGATTCCTGTAAATGTTATCTTAAATTGTCTTGGAGTAGAGAGTCATGTTGGAGGTCATAGGGGAATCATGCAAATTTGACATTTATTTTCCTAAGCCAGAAATGATTTGGATATTAGATTAATGTTAAAATAAATAACATTGTTCATGACAAATGTGCCTAAAATTCAGAGCATAGTATTAATATGTGTTTTTTCTTTGACAATAGTATAACAGAAGAAGACTGTACGTGAAACTCTGGATATCTATTTTATATACATACACACGCACACACATATACATATACATATACATACATACATACATACACATATATATCCATCATGCAACTTTTAAAATTGCTGTATTTGTTTGTGAGTCTTTCTTGCCTTCCTTCTCATTTGTGCATTTAAAAAACATTCTTCAAAGACTTCTTTCTTCTTACCTTCCTTTCTTTCTTCCTTTCTCCCTCCCTCCCTTTCTTCCTTCCTTCTCTTCTCTCCTTCTTCCTTCCCTCTCCTTTTATCCCCTTTCAAATTGGAAAAAGGAAAAACAAACCCCTTGTAACAGATATGCATAGTCAAACCATATAAATTATGGTCATTGCATTGATCAGAGGTCTTAGGTCTCCCAAAATTGTTTTTCTTTGTAATGTTGTCATTGTACAAATTGTTCTTCTGGATCCTCTAACTTTACAACAGTTTATGTACAAGTCTTCCTACCCATTAGATAATTTCTTACAGTGCTACAATACTCCATTATATTCATATATTGTAATTTGTTTAGCCATTCCCCAAATGATGGGCACTTCCTTAGTTTTCCAGTTCTTTTCTATTACAAAAAGAGCAGCTAAAACATTTTTGCACATAAGGATCCTTTCTCTTTTTCTTTGATATTCAGTGTCAAAGAGTATTCACATTTTAGTGACATTTTTGGATATAGTTTCATATTGCTCTCCAACCTGACTGGACAGATTCCACCAAAGTTCACTAATATGCCTGAAGCTCTTTTCCTGAAACCCTTTTAACAGTTATTTTCCTTTTTTAAAATCTTAGCTAATTTGATGAGTGTGAGAGTGGAACCTCAAACATGCTTTTATTTGTATTTCTCTGTCTTACTAATTATTTGGAACCTTTTATTTTTTTAAAAATGTGGCTATTGGTAGCTTGGTTTCTTCTTTTGAAAATTATCGTCCTCTGACCATTTGTCTTTTGGGGAGTGGCTCTTGTTTTTATGAATTTGAATTATTTACTTAGATGTAACTTGAGCCCCAAAGCCCACTGGTAGGGGCCTCTTTCCTCATTGGAGGAGGTCAATGCCCTTCACAAAACTTTTTTATTTTATATAACCAAAATTGTCGGTTTTATCTCCTGTGATTCTCATGAATTCTTCCTCCTTCCTTTTGGATCAAAAGCCATCTTAAAGAAGTTTTTTTTTTTGAAGTCTTAGTGTCATTAAGTCATGCATCCATTTAGAGCTTGTCTGTGGTGAATATTTTGTATTGGTTAAACTTCAATAAATGGTAATATTCACGAGTCCATATTGTTCTTTTTGTCCATTTCCCTTTTTTTGGAACCAATAGCTTTATTCAATAAATTGGTTTGAGTGCTATAAATGAATGCAGTGTTTTTATCTTTAGTCTTTTTGTTTGTTTATTTGCTTCACTTTATCTATTTCCCACTCAGGAGGACTGGGAAGAAGGAAAAAGAGAAGTGAAACTCACATTATTTGTGCTCTTAACATATCTGATAATTTTATATACATACATAAATTTAGGTTTAGTGTTGTAAGGGATGCTCAAATGAGTGAATGAAATAGATTCTGGAATTGTTTCTTATGTACTTTCATATATGTATATGTATGTTATAGTTTACTATATTAGATATGAGACATGTTTATATTAATTTATAGATAAGATATAATTTGTATATTTAATATGTATTGTATGTAAATGTATAAAATTCTAACCACGAAGGGGAGCTCTTGAGTGAGTTCATGAGTTCAGAACTTGCAGTTGCTAGGTTGCTATGGCATGTTGCTATGGTAACTGCACAATCAGTTGATAGCCTCCAGCTAGGATACTGAGCCTGAGGTGATGTGTGTTCTTACTCTTCCCTATTTTCTCTAGAGATTATAGTTATCATAAGCTAGTGGAAAAGCTGGCATCTCCAAGTGTCTCTGACTAAAAGGGACAGCAGCTTTCCTTTTTCCAACAGCATACTGCTTCTGGTTCAATGTCTTTTTGCAAATGGTATGGAAAATAGGACTAGATAGTATATTTTGTCTCAGGTACTTTTGCAAGATTTGTGGTACAAATACAAGCTCCTTCTCTTTGCCTCTATGCACTGTGGCCAGTAGTGGGGGTATCCTTCCTCTTTCCCTTATCTATGTATTCCTTAATCAACAGATCAAAGAGCTTGGGTCTTCTATTTTCCAAGAAATATTTTCTCACAGGGTTGATGTCCTAAAACAGAAAGTAAACATTTGGGAAAACAATAAAGCCTCCAAACCTGAATGTCTTTCAAAAAGCCTAGTAGGGTCAAATGGAGGCAGGGAATGAGAAAAAGTGAATATCACATGTAGTCCATACATGGTCTGAGGATCCTTAACCAAATCCCCACTTATATTGATCAGTTTGGCCCCTAGAGTTTGGTTACATCTCCTTCTCAGAATTCTAGAGGTACTTTTGATGAGTCAGGGGTGAGTCTCTAATGCTATTGTCTCCAGTCCCTACCAGTGTGATATACCCAAAGATTATCACTTAAGAAACAATGAGTCCAAAAAAAAAAAGACAGAAAGAAACAGTCAGCTTTAAGTAGCTTGTAGAAAGGGATATCTACCTTTCCCCCTCAAAAAAAAGATTGTGACATGCCCTCCCACAAACACATATAGTTTTAGAGAAATTAGGCTCAAGATTCAAGAAAGCATGTGGCAAAGGAGTAATGCAACTACTGGTTGCAGGAAGTCCTTTTCTCCCATTTGTGGGGTACTCAAGAAATTCTCCTTAAATATGGTGAATTTGTGTCCATTTGTCCTTGGCCCTTGATGCAGACACTGCTATTAGCTGATCTAGGGATTCAGCTAGGACATCAGTGGAAAGATGGGAAATCCAAAATCTTCCCTTTGAATCTGTCATAGTCTTGTTCCTACCAAATATGGGAAAAGGAGATCTGGTAAGGGCCAGTGCCTTTTCAGGAATGTGCTGAAAAACCACACTTACTTTAACTTCTGAAATACTCTAATTCTAGCTAATTCAATGCTTTTATATAGGCATCAAAGGGCATCAATCCTTAAGTCAGTTTAAGTAGATTTCCTATCTGGTGTCCTTTTACCTTGTCAAATGGTTTTCAAAGACTTTTCCCCAATTAGTCTAAGGCCTGTGATTGAACTGGATATATTAGGTGTCTTATAACTTTATTTAAGTGAGGTGGAGGAACCTGATTGAGTAAATATCAATCAACACCACCCTTATACACAAAGAAATTTGGCTCCTCTCTGGAAAGGGAGAGGAAGAGACAGAGGAAAGGGTCATTGCTTTTTTGTTCCTAATTCAGATTGGCCAGCAGTTCAGAATTAGTCCAGACTCTAGTTCATACTCAAAATGACTCCACTATCTTCAGTACTAGTTCTAGAGCATCATTATTCATGTGGGCCCAGCCTCCAGCAGTTCCAGTGACTCCTTACAGTAATCACTAATGAAGGCTTCTGGTATCTTCCTCCTTTTTCTTACAAATTCTTTTCAATTTGAAGTCACTTCTCTCTTGCCTTCATAGAACTATCTCTTGTAACACTGATGTATAATTAAGTAAAATACATCAACACACTGACCAGAGTCCACTTTTTAATGGCTGGGGATAGGGGATGGGGTCAGGAGAAGGAGAGAAGGTATATTTAACAGTCATTTAATCATTTGATCAGTCAATAAGCATATATATTCAATAAGGGAGATATTGTGCATATATATGTAGATGTGAATATGTAGACATAAACACAGATAGAGACAGATATATACAAGATACAAATATAACACTCCTTTTGAGCCCACCATTCCTATTCCCACTCTTCCTGGCCAGCCAGGTCCCCAGAGGGCAATTGACTTATGTCCTCAGGGTCCTAAAACCGGGAGGTTTGTGGTTTCTAGTACAATTGCTTATCCACCCCTAAGGGTGTCTTCTCCCCAATACTGTTTAAGCAATTGATATCAATTAGTTTTTACAAAAGGATATTTACCGAGAGGTATAGCAAGGACTGAAGCTAGGAAAGCATCCCTCAAAATCAGGGTGGCATTTTACCTTCTTTACATACTTAGTTTCTGGGAAGAGAAGGCTTAAACTGAACACAAAAAGGTAGTGAGGTAGTTATACAGGCAAGGTGTGTGCCTGAGAGGTACCTCTTGAACCCAGAATCCTTATCTCTTTGCAGAGTCCCTACTAAGTTCAACTATGGGTAGAGGTGTGCTGGAACCAGCTCGGACAAGTTCGAGATAGCATATTGTTAAATTTTCAGTGTGAGCACTTTCACTTGGAAATCAGCAAATGCTACAAATCAGGACTTGATTTATCATTTTGTCAATTATTTAGACTTAAGAAATTAATAGAGAAAATCTTAATAATGCAGATTAAATTTAAAAGTGTGTCATGCATACATTTTTCCCCCTGGGTGTGGCACAACTAATGGATGAGTAGTAGCATATAGTGTCTCAGCTGCTGGGTCAATCCACTGCTGGGCTGGGCAAATAAAGTAGGCTCCTCCTCAGGGTTCATTCCTCACTGGGCTCAGCTACTATTGCTACCAGCTCCAGTGGAGTCTATCACTGATTCCAGTTGCTTGACCTCTGATGGCTCTTCTGATATTTCAAAACTCACAAGGTTGTAACTTGGTCAATTCTATCTTTGAATACTCAGGAAACAACAGACATGAGAGACAAAAGAAACAGAGGTATCATCCATCCAAGGATTCATAGAAAGAATAGATACAAGAAACAAAAGACTCATGGACTCAAGTTGGCCAGGTAGAAGAGCCTGCTGCTTTTCTCCCATCCTGTAATCCTCCTCACTCAAAAGCTTCTAAGGAAGAGAGCAAGAGATCGTCTTCTCCCAAAGGCAGAAAAGAATTCAAGGGCCAGCCTCAGCCTTTACTGAGTCATTGGTTCACCTCACTCCTCAGACTGTGCACCTTTAGTACATCTGACAAATTTCTGATGACAAATGTCATTAATACATAGTTACTCATGGTCTCTCTGTCGCTCGTAAATTGGAGGTAACTCTCCAAAATTCCATGTGTTGTATTAGCTGCAGAAAATGAATACTGGTTGTGCTCTATAACCCACCAGGAAAGGCAAATTCATTGCCTTTAAGTTGCCAACAGATAAATAAATATTTGTCAATCACAACAGAAGTGTGTGATCCTTAGCATCCTTTACCTTTCACAATGAGGTGGCCTAGATGATAGAGCCCTGGGCCTGGAGTCAGGAAAACCTGAGTTCAAGTTCTGGCCTCAGACATTTGTTAACTCTGTGACTCTAAGCAAATCACATAACTTCTGTCTGCCTTAGTTTCCTCAACTATAAAATGGGAATAATAGCATCTAACAGGGTTGTTGTGAAAATCAGATGAGATAATATTTGTAAAGCACAGTGCCTAGCACATAGTAGGCACTTAAAATAAATACTGGTTTCCTTCCTTTCTCTCTTAACTTTTTACCATTCTAGTACCATTCCTGTAGGAGAGGGGGAGCTACATAGGAATGATAGTCATTTTGCATTTTTAAAAATTTCATGGTCCCTGTGACCAAAAAAATCTTTAGTTAGTGACTAGTCTTGTAGGGATGATATACTCTTCATACTTAGTGTAGTCTCAGACAATAGACATATTTGTTACCAGTTTTAATTGAAGTCTTTTCTACCAGAGCTTGGGCTCTGCTTTGAATGTTCTTTGAGAACCCAGGGTGGGCAACTGAATGAGGCATTTGAGCAACTTCTGTGGAAGTTCTGCACATAATTGGTACTAATAAATATTTGTTGATTTTTTTTTGGGAGGGGGAAGGGTAGGTGGTGAGAATAAGTCCATACACAGCTGTCAGGACAGGATAGCACTATTACCCTTCTACTCTGAAGGTCCATACAATTTCCCTCAGGGCACATTTCTAGAATATTAACGCACTGAAGAGAGTGCCCAGTGGTTCAGGCAGCTGAAGCTCCCTCCTCTGCCGAAGGGGAGAATCCTATTACCCACAGACTTATGGAGGGAGTCCTACCTCTTTTGGGTTCAGAGATGAGTCTGTTTCCCAATCACAGCCTATCAGTCTTACTGAGGGTGACAAAATCCTTCTCTTACCAGCCCAGAAGAGGTGAAGGAGAATTCTGATCCATTTCCTTGCATATAGGGAGTGAAAGCAGAAGAATTCAGACTGTGATTTTGCTGGGGGTCAGTGGGACAAAAGTCACGAGGTTGTTTTTTTTTTTTCCAGCCACCTTCAGCAAATCACAGCCACTGTGATTTCGATAGAACAGAAAAGCATGAAGGGGGGAAGTTTGGAAACCGTATCCTCATTATTTTCATTCCAGCCAGGCACAATATGACCCAAGAACCAAACTGGATTTCTGACCACAGTGAAAATGAGAGTTAAAGGAGTGAGAAGAAACAGAAGGAGAAATTATCTTAGCCTACATATAGACCACTTTCTCGCCTGACTTAAGGAAAGAGCTTCATAATCATTACCTGAAAAAGCTGGCTAGAAGATCTTTTTAGGGAGAGGCTTGCTAACCATAGCATCTACCACTGGATGGTGAACAGGGTAGCTCAGGGTAGCTCAACTGACTATAACTGAGGTTCAGTGAGAGACTGAAAGATCTGGCTAACAGAGCAGCTGTTTTCCCCTGGAGGGGGGGCCAAGGTTTGGGGGAAAAGGGGGAAGGGACAGTTTGCTAAATACAGCACTCCAACGTTATAACTTGATAGCTGAAAGCCAATTAGATTGGAGATGTGATTCTTACCTCATCAGCAAGCCCCTCAGAAAGCAGAATAATGACACTGGCAAAAGACACTAGTACCTTTGTAGTGTTGGAAGCATGGTCAGTCCCTTCATGCATGTACCTTGGTCATAGATGTTTTCTTTGTGTACATGTATCCATAAGGGTGCAAAAGCCTCACATCTGTATGTATTTATGCCCTATATGTGATTCCTATAAGTATATACTCTTTCAACTAAGAGTGAGCATATTCTTTAGAAAATGAGCTCAGGGGCAACTAGATGGTGCAGTGGGCCCTGAAGTCTGGAGGACCTGAGTTCAAATCCAGCCTTAAACCAAACACTTGACACTTACTAGCTGTGTGATCCTGGGCAAGTCACTTAACCCCAATTGCCTAAAAAAAAAGAGGAAGGATATTCTGCTTTTACTTTTTTTACTATGGAATTTGATTAAAATGCCTTTACTTTGCTTAGAACTAAATGTTATGACTGACTAGTAGAAATAAACACATTAGTGGAAGTTCTTAAACTATGCTTTGGTTTGGAGAGGTTACGACATTTGTTATTTAAGTTGACCAGTAAGCTGATGGCTGAAAGCAGCTCCTACTTAACTCATAAAAAGAAAAGGAGACAGTGGGACCAAAGCTAATGAGGACTTCCTAGAAGGCCTTGAGAATGAGACTTTTGCTTTGTTATGCAGCAGAGACTGGAAGAGGATAGAAGAGACTGTTTCTTCTGGGACAATCCCAGACATAAGGAATTTAAGTCAATAAGCATTGGCTGTGTGTCAGACCCTGTGTTTAGTGCTGGAAATACAAATAAAGGAGAAAACATAGGGAGAAAACATAAGGAGCTCACACTCTAACAGGGAAAATAACATACAAAAATTGTTATACTATATATATGTATATATATTGTTTCTATATATACACATATGTAGTATATGTACACATTTGCATATACAAATACATTTATATACATGTATAAATAAATGTGTATTTTATATATATTACACAATGTAAATAGAAGGTCATCTCAGATGGAAGGCAATTAGCAATATGCTAGTAGGTAGTGACCAGGAGATGCTTCTATAGAAGGTGGGCTTTAGGAGTAGCTAGTTGGCAAAATGGATAGAACACAGGCCCTAGAGTCAGGATGACCTGAGTTCAGTTTCAGACTTAGACTCTGCTGTGTGACCCAGAATTTAAAAAAAAATGTTGGGTTTTGAGCTGAGTTTTTAAAGAAGGCAGAGGTGAGGAGAGAGAACATTCCAGGCATGGGGGATGACCAGTCTAAAGGGACAGAGTAGGAACATAAAGTGTACTGTTCCAGTAATAGCAAGAAGAAAGCCAATGTACCAGAAATACAGAAAGAAAAAAAAAAGGTTGAAATTGAGATGAGGGATGGGGAGAGAAAGGCGCAGACACATAAGAGGCAGTGACAACCACAAAATATGCTGAGAATTAAGTCAAACAAAGACAGGAAGAGAAACATCCAAACATGGGGAAAAAGGAAAGAAAGAATTACCAGTAACTAAAAACTTGAAACATTTATATACATATATCTAGTGAATGGACTGGGAGTTGGCTTTGCAGACTATATGGATCAGATAAATACAAAAATGAAAAGGAAAGAGAAACAAAGAAGAATGGGAAATATATTTAAACCACATTATCTATTTTTTGTGTTTTAAAAATATTTTTCTTTATTTTTACATTACCTATATTTCTGAGTATATACTGCCCTTATCCATTGAGCCTTACATTGTAACAAAGTTTAAAAATATATTGAAAAGCAATTCTGCAAAGCCAACCAGCCAACATACATGGTTGATCTGATGATCTATTTCACAATCTCTGTAAAGAAGGGAGGTAAGTATGTTTCTTCAACTCTTCTCCAGGATTGAATTTGGTTATTACAAATTATCTATTTAAAGCAAGACATTTAGCGGGTTGCTAGGGATTTGAGTCAGGGGTCCTATATTTAGTACTGTAGAGGAGCCTGGACAAGGTGTCGGGAAACTCAACACCTCAGATTGCCAGGCTCACGGCCTGGCCCTGTTAGGCCAAATTATGGGTATGGAGCCAGGGCTGACGCTGCGGTTGGTTACACGAGGAAGGCAGGAATGGGTCAGGGTGCTTATCAGGAGTCTCTCCTCCTCACAGAGGGAGTGAAAGACATCAGATCCTGGACTTTGCTTTTCCATCTGCTCAGGTCTGTTTCTTCCAGCTGAGCAGGTCAAATTGGGATAGCGAGGAAAAATGGGGAGGGGGAAGGAGGAAGGGAGTTGTAAGAAGTGGAGGGGAAGAAGAGGGAATGGATGTGAAAGGGAGGGGAGGAGAGAAACGGACACCGATGGCTTACTTATGTCTCAACTAAAATCCTATCTCTTATTGGAAACCTTCCTCAACTTCTTTTAATTCTAGTGCCTTCCTTCCGTTAATTATTTCCTGTTCATCCAGTATATGGCTTGTTTTGTATATATTTTGTTTGCATGTTGTCTCCCCTGTTAGACTGTAAGCTCCTTGAGGGCAGGTACCGTCTTTTGCCTCTTTTTGTATCTGAAATGCTTAACACAGTGACTGGCATGTAGTGGACGCTTAATAAATGTTTATTATTAATTGATTGAGACAGAGACACAGAGAGAAAGAATCAGAAATTGATCCAGAGACTTGGAGACGGGTAGTGACAGATGACAAGGCTCTCACACTCTCTGCCCAATTTGTAGAAAGAGCCTGTGTATGGGCAAGGCTGGCGAGGGGCGGAGAGGGGAGGGGAGTAATTACAGCGTCAGTGGCTTCACTTTTTCGGCTGAGGGGGAGGGGCTTGGGGGTAGAATTGGCTTGTCTTAGCACACTGCAGAACGGGGGTACCCGGGTTCTACTGCCCAAGACTAGTCGCCATCAGCAGGCGAGGCGACAACTTCAGCGCGTTCCTGCCTCCAGGGACCCTTGGTCTTGTTCCCCCCCCCCGCGCCACGCCCCCTTGGGCCCAGCCTCCGGCCACGCCCCTCCCTCAGAGCCCACCCCCTCAGTCAGTCCCCGGGCCCTCTCCCAGAGGCGGCTGGCTGAACGTTCCATCCCAGAACTGGGGGTGTTGCAGCGGAGGCGGCGGCGGCGGCGGCGGCAGTTAGAGCCGCCGAACCCGATGGCTGCGGTGGGGCCGAGGTCCGGCCCTAGTGCCGGCGCGGAGGCTCTGGCCCTGGCGGCCGAGCTGCACGGGGAAGCGACGTGCTCCATCTGCCTGGAGCTCTTCCAGGACCCCGTGTCCATCGAGTGCGGCCACAGCTTCTGTCGCTCCTGCATCGCCCGCTGCTGGGAGCGCCCGGGGATCCCGGTGTCGCCTGCCCCCCGCGCCCTGCCCTGCCCTCAGTGCCGGGAGCCCGCCCGGCCCAGCCAGCTCCGCCCCAATCGCCAGCTGGCCGGGGTGGCCAGTCTGCTCCGCCGCTACAGCCTCTCCCCGTCCGGGGACGGGGACGGGGAGGGCGCGGGGAGCCTGGTGTCCGGCTGCGTCCAGCACGGGGAGCCTCTGAAGCTCTACTGCCAGGATGACGGGCGGGCCATCTGCGTGGTGTGCGACCGCGCCCGGGAGCACCGCGCCCACGCCGTGCTGCCGCTGGACGAGGCGGTGCAGGAGGCCAAGGTGAGGGAAGACCCCGCTGTGTGCGCCCTAGCCTTGGCATTGAGCGACTCCTCGCGGCGGCTGTAGGCTTTCTGCTGCTCGGGCTCCCGGGCTCCGCGGCCACCCCCCTCGCCGCTCGCCCCTCGCCCCTCTTCTCGTCTTTGTTCCGGCCCTTCACCCTTCATCGACCTCCACTCTTGTCTTCCCTCTCCTCGCTTTCCTCTCCTTCTCCGTCTCCTCCTGAGTCTTGGAGTAGTACCCCTACTCTCGCCCCCTGACAATCCTACGCGGGTTTTGCCTAGTTGTTTGCATGTTCTCTTCCCTATTAGATTGCTGTTTCCTTGAGAGCAGGAACTGTCTTCTGTCCTTCTTTATATCCTCAGGGCTTAGCATATAGGAGGTGCTTAATGAATGCTTGCCCACTGATTATGCTCGGGATGCCCCTTGGTGGGCCCCCCTGCTGTGGCAGTAGGACTCCCAAGACGAGCCCCCCATAGTTCATCCACTTCCTCCTCCTTCATCCCCAGTGTGTCATCTTCCTGTTTAAAGAGAGGTGGACTTAGCCAAGATGCCCCAGCCCTGGGTGGCGCAGGCTTGGGGAGAGATGTGGAGCAATCTTCTCTAAGCTGGCAGAGCTCATAAGAGCCATACCCAGGGCTGAGGTAGGATCAGGCCCCTGTTGGGCGAGGTGAGGAGCACAGAAATGCAGGCCGGTCCACACACCTCCTGGTAAATGCTCCGTCACCCGTGGAGCCATTCGTGCTGTTGTTTGTCACCCCTTCCTTTTAGTGATTACCTGTTAACAGCCTCAGTTAGATACATTCGTTCCTTCTTCTTCCTCCCTTGGTTATGAGGGGGTCCTTGGAATATGCTAGGACTGGGAATAATTTGGAGACCTCTCCTCCAGCCACTAGATGCCACAAGCTAGCTTTCCTTCCACAGATGGGTGGCAAGCTTCCTAGACAAGTCGGAGGAGTCACCTGTTAGAGGAAAGCTTGCCTTCTTCAACACTTATTGAGGGGTAGTGCCCACCTAAATCCTCCTCATTGGTGTGGAGGCCTGTCCCTCCCTTTTCATGAACAGAGCTGGGTGGATGTGAGACCAGTCTCCCTGCTTCTTCATATGTAAAAGTAATAATATTTGCTCTAACCAACCTCACTGGGCTCCTGTGAAGTGAGTACTTTGTACATCTTCAATAACAACTGTTATTATTTTAGAAGCATTGTGGTGTAGTGGCTAAATAATTGGACTGGTAATCAGGGAAGAAGCTGAGTTCAGAAGCCGAGTTCAGAAGCCTACCCCTAGTACCAGCTGAGTATTGATATAGTGGCAAGTTGCTACTATGAGTCTGTTTCCTCCTTAGTAGAAAGAGATTATTACCTATGGGTGAGAGCTCAGAGGATTATTGTGAGGTTCTGAGGGGTCTGTGAACTTATTAACTTTTTTTGTAATTATTTCCATATAATTGATTTCCTTTCATTTAAAAACATTATAAGAAAGGGTCTCATTTACCGGACTGCCAAAAGAGTCCAGGACAGCAAAAGAAAAAGGTTAAGGACCTCTAATGAAATGTATGTCAGTTCCATTACTTTTTAAAAGTGCTATATAAATTCATCACTGTTGCTCCCACCCCCATATTCTGATTGGGCCTTTCCAGCCAAGCCTTAGCCTGGAGCAAAATACTCTACCCACCTCCCACAATTGATTTCACTAGTTCTTGTGTCATGCTTCCTAATCTATGCTCATGCTTTAAAAGAAGGTTAGCTCTTTCTCTGCCCTCCCCCCAACTCCCATTCATTCCCTCACATTGCTGGAAGCTTGTGTATTTTAGCTGTGGTCTTTTGGAGACAACACTAAGTGAAAGTTACAGAGGCAAATAGAGGCTTGAAATCAAGAAAACCTTCTTAACAATTAAGCTGCCCACATATAGAATAGACAACCTTGAGGGATGGTGGGTTCCACCTAATTGGAATTCTTCAAACTGGATGATCAGGGAAGGAAATTATTCCAGATGCTTTACAAATATTGTCTTGTTTGATCCTCACAACAACCTTGTCAGGTAATTGCTGTTACTTTCCCCATTTTATAGTTGACAAAACTGAGGCAAACAGGTTAAGGGACTTGATCAGGGTCACTCAGCCAGTAAGTGTCTAAAGGTCAGATTTTGAACTCTGATCTTCGATTTGCCACTTAGCTGCTCAGTCATTTGATTGAGCCAATGGTCAGGTATGCTATAGTGGTTTTTCATTTCTGGTATGAATTGCGTTAGGTGGCTACTGAGGTCCCTCCCAACCACAAGTTCTGTGATTCTGAATGTTTGCTCAGGTAGAATAGGGGAAGGCTGGTGAGGGTGAGGTTGTTGTAGGCCTGTGGGGGAGATGTTTTTGGGTAGGAAGACCCTGTGCCATGGTTCAAATCTTATCATAGCTATGGGTCGTTGTTCTCACATAACCCTCCAGTTATTTTTGCTTTTTCTTCAATGAACAGAATTAGCCCTATTTCCTAGAGCAAAGAGGTGGAAAAGGTGAGATGTTCTAAATTTCCTTCTCTCCCAGCTAAAGTGAGTGAATTCACTTGTTCTTCCTCCTATCCAGGAGATGTTGGAGTCCCGGCTAGGTGCCCTGAAGAAGGAATTGGAGGAGTTTGAAGATTTTAAGTCCATGGAGGAGAAGGAGAGCCGGGAGCTGCTGGTGAGGAGGTGGAGGCTAGGGAGGTACCTTATATTGAACACCAGAGTTTGGGTACCCAATTTGACTGCTGCACCACTTCCAAGTGGGTGTATGTGGAGTAAGAACAGGTACAATTCTGGGTGAAAGAGGCAGAAATGTATATGCAGGGTGTCCCCAAAGTCTTGGTGCAGTTTTAAACTAGTAAAGCTTAAAACTCCATGAAGACTCTTAGAACATCCTGTATAGGCTTGAAGGATGGAGGGAGAGGGAGGTATATATCTATACATAAGAATTCATATTAAAGGGTTAGAGTTTGTGTAGGAGAGAGGAGAGTGTGTGTGTGTGTGTGTGTGTGTGTGTGTGTGTGTGTGTGTGTGTGTGTGTATTGTATGTGTGTCTGGGAGAAGTCTGAAATGGATATGGGTCCATGCACATATGAGGTGCTCTTGCTCTCTCTCTCTCTCTCTCTCTCTCTCTCTCTCTCTCTCTCTCTCTCTCTGTCTCTCTCTCTTTCTCTCTGTTCTCTACTACCAGAGGCAGGCACATAAACCAGTAATGGGGAGATTGAGTAGAACAGGAAGTCAAAGACTTCTGAGAACACAGGCCACTTTTTACTTTTGGACTTCTAGGATTCCAGAAAAGAGAATATGGGAGTCCCTCTGCTCATGGTCTTTCTGCTGATCTGTGATACCCAACCCTAATAACTTTCAAGCTTTTGCTGCTGGAGAAGTATATGTGTTTTTATCAGGTCAAAAACACTCCCTTCTCCTATCTTTGGTTTGTGATTGCTGTGATTTCAGTAAGGTGGGGAAACTCCTGGTGTAAACTCTCCCTCCAATAAATCCTATAATTCCTGTGTAACTTAAGGACATAAAATTGTTTTAGGGCACTTGGAGTGACTCGTCAATAGTCACTCACCTTCTAAAATACTGAAAGTGTTCCTTATGACATTCTAATAGTTCTAGTTAGTTGAGGGATGATCTAAGTTTCCTTCTGTCTGTAAAATATTATGCTTCATATACCTGTCTTTGCAGAATCTCATTCTGAAGGATTCTGGCTGTTTGTTTTATCTTGGGTTGAATGCTATATACAACTTTTTTTCAACAGTCTCTCCTCCACCTCCCCCATCTGTAATGCTAGAACTAGTTAGCTATGTGGCTTTTTTGTTTAATCATTTTTCAGTCGTGTCCAACTATTCATGACCCCATTTGAGGTTTTCTTGGAAAAGATACTGATATTGGTTTGCTATTTCCTTCTCCAGATCATTTACAGATGAGGTAACTGAGGCAAGCAAGGTTAAGTGACTTATTCAGGGTCATACAGCTAGCAGGTTGGATTTGAATTCAGGTCCTCCTAACTGCAGGCCCTGCTCTTTATCCGCTGTGCCACCTAGCTGCCAGCTACAGGGCTTTGGTTAAGTCAGTTCTTCCATTAATGCAGTTAATAGGAAGTAGACTTGAAAAGGTTTTAGGGGGGATTAAGGAGAAAATTAAAATAAGATAAAATCTTAAGCGAGGAATTTGACATAGGCAGAGGATGTTAATATGCTTAACTCTGTAGGACCCTGCCTGTCTGACCCATACCCCAAATTCCTCTTTATCACTTCCTGGCATTTTTGACAGTTAAACACGTATACTCCATCTACCCTAGGTTGGAAGTAGTTTCAATTAGTCAGTCATTCAGAGGCTACATATACCTGTTTTTCATTTGGTACTAAGGTAGAGTGATAATAGATAATCCCCTTAGTTTATCTACACAAGGCCCCCCCAGTCTCTCCTTCATGCAGATCAACCAATCTGGCAAACATCGAGGAGCACTTCTTTCTTCCCTTCTTTGGAGAGAGGGACAAATATGAGTAAGAAAATTGGAACAGGCCCATTCCAAAATATGGAAGAGTGGAATGTTAAGAGAGTCTTCTCATCCAAGACCTTTTCTGATCTCCCCACCTCCCCATACCAGCGCCTCTCCCCCTCCCCTCCCCTTCCCAGCCTTGTCCTTTATTTACTCATAGGAGTTGTTCCTCCCCCCCACCTAGAGAAAGTAAGTTCCTTGAGGGAAGGGATGGTTTTGCTTTTCTGTCAGGATATCCCACACCTAGTACAGTGCCTGATACGTGGTAGACTTTTAATAAATGCTTGTTGACTTGGTGAGTGGATGAATGAATAAGAACCTATGGGTCTTTAGGTAACTGAATAGAACAGAGAGGGCACGCAAGATTGTTTGTTTAGAAAAGGTAGTAAATGTATGAGCATATGGAGATAATGACTGATTTTTTTTGGGGGGGCATGGAAATTGGGGTTAAGTGACTTGTGCCCAGGGTCACACAGCTATTGAATATCATGTGTCTGAGGTCGAATTTGAATTCAGATCCTCCTGACTCCAGGGCCAGTGCTCTATCCACTGCGTCACCCAGCTGCTTCTTAACGATTGATTTAAAAAAAAAATTACCTTAGTCTATACTCAAGTGAGTGCTGCTTTCTTCGAAGTTGTCGCTTTGGGAGAGCATACAATTTATTCTAATGATACTTGCATTGTTCCAAAACTCCTCTTTTGGAAATTGTGTAGAAGAATATACTACAGGTTATAGGATATTTTTAGTAGTTGCAAATCTTCCTAATTTTAATTTGGGTTTGATTTTTGGAAACAGCCAAAGATCATCATGGACAATTCCTGTCAGTAAGGTAAGTGACCAAATTGGATGACATTTTTTTTGTCACCTTGGTCTAATAGAAAGAGTCAGCCCATTTCATTTGAGTCCTAGCTATATAACTTTGGGTAAGATGGTTGGTGGGTCTCTGAGTCTAAGCTTCCTCATCTGTTAAATGGGGAAAATACCTACCTGTCCTATTGCATTGGGTTCTAGAGAGGATTAAGAAGAGATTCTTTGTGTGAAGGCACTGTATGATTATAACTATAAAATAATATGTAAATATAAGTTGCTATTATTACAAAAGAGAATAATTTATATAGTGCTTTAAGGTTTGTGAAGCCTTTTTTGTTCACTACAATCCTGTGCATTAGATTAAATGCTTTCCTCACAACAATCCTGGTAGGTAGAGGTAGGTAGGGATTGCACAAGGAAACTGGGGCTCTGAGGAATTGTGCCCAAATTAGAAATGAGATTCAAGCCCAGGTCTCCTGACTCTAGAGACCTGACTACATTGCCTTCCTAGATTTGTTATTTTTGTTGTTGCTCAGTTTTTTTGGGGGGAGGGGTCATTTCCAATTCTTTGTTTTTTTTTGGCTTTTCTAGCTCATTTTATGGAGGAGGAAACTAAGGCAAACAGGGTTTTTTCACTTGCCCAAGGTCACACAGCTGAGAAGTATTTGAGGCCAGGTTTGAACTCTTCTCTCTCTTTTTTGCCTTTTTTTTTTTGTGAGGCAGTTGGGGTTAAGTGACTTGCCCAGGGTCACACAGCTAGTGAGTGTTATGTATCTGAGGCTAGATTTGAACTCAGGTCCTCTTGACTCCAAGGCCAGAGCTCTATCCACTGCACTACCTAGCTCCCCTGCAGGTTTGAACTCATGAGCATGACTTCCTGACTTCAAGCCTGGCACTCTATCCACTGTACCAACTAGCTGCCTATAAACCAGTGAATGTTGTTTAGTTGTTTTTCAGTTGTGTTTCATGACCCTATAATCATTTTCTTGGTAAAGATACTGGAGTGGTTTGCACTCTATCCACCATGCAAACTCAAATAGAAACAGGTCATATTGACATAGAAAACCACAAATTGACATTATTTATGCTATGCTATATTTTTATTTATTTTGTTAAACATTTCCCAATTATGTTTTAATCTGGTTCTGTGGATGAGTTTTGCAGTACCTGCATGGGAGTTAGATACATCAGCTCTAGATACATCTAACAAAAAAATAGACTGGATTTTTTTTAGTATGTTTTCTAAACTTGCTTCTAAAGACAAGCAGCTCTAGAAGAGGAGTCCGGAAAAAAGATTTTGAATAATAGTAGCATAGTTGGAGTAAGCATGTAATTCCAAAGGGTAGATGATCACTTTAAAGAACCATACTCATTTAGATATGGCTTGAGGAGTTGGACAATAGTAAGTCTGGGTACATTTCCCAGTATGCTTGTGTAATAGACAACAGGCTGTCTGAACAAAGCTTTATTTCCATGAGGACAGAGGGTTATTTTGTTATGGGGAAGAAACAAGGAACCTGGGAGGAGGAAGAAGAAGCCTGGGAAAACCCAAGGATTTTCTTCTCTTTTTCGCAGTGTCAGGCCACAGACCCTTGGTATATTATGTCCTGGCCAGAGGGCCTTGCATCTGCTGCCCAACACAACACACTGAGAGTTATCAGCTTGCTGAAATCCGGGTTTCCTGACCCCATTATAGATGTATAAGTTTTGTTCTTGTTTTTTTGAAACTGACAGGCTGAATAAGAAAGACTGTTAGAATGATAGAGTAAAAGATCATTAGAATATGATTCTTTGAATATACAGTTTAATCTCACATAAAATGGTATGTGTGTAGGAAGGAATTGGTAACCAAGGGGAAAGAATATGTTTGTATAATAAATGAGAATGTGTATCTGAAAGTAAACAGGAGAAGATCAAGTTCAGTTATATGATGTGGGATGTCTCTAACTCTATAGAGTTTCATATAGTATATGTAACTATATATATACTGTATGTAGCCTGGTGTGTATGTGTACCTATTCTGATATGTAGTTGAGAGCTGAGAGTGTGTGTTCTTCCTTTATGTGCTGTACAGTGTCATCTCAGTGTTAAGAGATCCATTTCTCTTACTTATTCCCACTCCCTTTCTCCTTGGGCAGAAGCAAGTGACCGTGGAGCGGGAGAAGGTGGGGGCTGAGTTCCAAGCACTGAGGGCCTTCCTGATGGAGCAGGAAAGCAGGCTGGTGGGGCGGCTGGAAGAGCTGGCCAGGGAGGTGACTCAAAGGCAAACTGAGAACCTGAACCAGCTTGGCAGTGAGATCTCCCTGCTGTCCAAACTCACCACCGAGATGGAAGAGACATCCCACAAACCTGACCTGGACTTCCTGCAGGTGAGCTGGGCCTGACTTGCTCAGAATTTCAACCATTAGATTGTTTAAGAGTGAATAATAGCGGGAAAATACCAGTGCAAGACTCTAAGTTTATCTTATCGTCAAGGCTTCTTTTGGGTGGGATAGAGTAATAAGAAAGGTGATATTAGAGTAATAGGACATTAGAATCTGATTCTGTGATTTTATGAAGATCATAGAATCCTGGAGTTGGAAGGGACGAGGAGAAATCAAGTCCACCAACATAGCAGAATTTCTAAATGGTTTCCTTTCCTTAATTTAGCACTTAGTTGCATACTGTCTCCTTTGCTTTTGTTTCATGGACTTGGATTCAGAAAATCTGGGCTTAAGTCTCCACTCTGAGTCTAGCTGTATGACCTCGGTCCGTTTCAACCTACCTATTTTTAAGGAAAGTGAGACTTAGAGATCTTTAGGAGTGAGAGTTGTTTCCCCAGTCTTTTGTAAGCTCCTTGAGGGCAGAGACTATTGTGCTTTTTAATTTCATTTTATATTAGCACCTAGCACTGTACTAACAACAATGCTCCATTATTATATGTTGGTTGATTAAACCATCTAGCACAGATGGCTGATTGTTCTTTTCTCCAAGATCATCAGTTATAGAGACTTGGTTGTATTCTCTAGCTAAGAGAGATGTTTCATAGATTTGAGCTAGAAGGGAACTCAGGGGTCCCTATTTTACAGATGAAGAAACTGAGGCCCTAAGAAGAGAAATGACTTACCAAAGTCATACAGGTAACAAGTATCAGGACCAAGATTAAAACCTTAGTTCTCTGATTCTAAATCCTGAACTCTTATCATGGTACCCTTTTGTCTCTTTGGTCTTGTTTAAGAAACATCATAGGTTTCTTGTAATCTCATCCTACCTCCCCCATCCCCCCACCAAAAAAAACCCCCATTCTCTAACCATGTGTGTAACAAATAGCATTAAAGAGTAAGGAATTTGTGGCTGGGGTTGTTGGAAAGTTGGAAGGCTACATGTTCTTCCTGTAGCTTCCTATAGTCTCTATTCAATTGATTGAGAATTTGTTATATACAAAGCTCTGTGCTAGCATTTATTAAGCTTCTGCTGTGTGCCAGGCACAGCAATAAAGGCTGAGAATACAAAGCAAGGCAAAAGAACTGTCCCTGCTCTCAAGGAGCGTATACAGTGTGCAAACAAGACATATATACAGGATAAATTGGAGGTAATCAGTAGAGCAAAGGAACTAGCATGAAGGGGGTTCAGCAAAGGTTTCTTGTAGTGATACAGAAATAGAGATGTTTAAGACATGGTACAGGACTGAAGTTGTTTATACACCGTAGTTGGGGCTAGAAAGCATAAACATTAAAACAAAATAAGATAGTGATACAAGGCAGTGGGGACCTAAGTGCCAAATGTGTGATAAAAAGTTATATAGGAATTCAGAGGAGGAAAGGTATTCATGGGAAACATCATACAGGAGGTAGGGCTTGAATTGGGCTTTAAAGAGTAAGTAGAATTCAGATAGGAATGGAAGGAAATGTCACCTCGTGAAGAGGGGGAGATCCCAGGGCAACAAATTTGGCCTATATTAGGGCCCAGAAACCTGGGAGAGAAAACTTTTCTCTACAAAGTAGGGGAAAAAGAGATCTCCTAAGGAGATGGTTTTCAAGTCTTAGAAAATCAGAGAGAAAGGGGAAGTGACCATGGTTTCTTTGTTTGAAGCCCAACCTGATTTTTCTTTCTTTATCTGGAGAATGAGGCATGTTCAATGTTGATTATTTTCTTCATTATTTCTGTTTAGGAGTTCAAGAACACATTAGGCAGGTAAGTAAACTATGACTCTTTGCATTTTTAAAAACCCTTCTCTGATTGTCCATTCTTTTCATATTCACCATTGCGGGGAGGAAAAACCAGATGACCTCCCCCAAGGAAAGTTGATGCCAAGCCATGGTTGCAGAGGGTTCTGGAGCCATAGTTCTCTTCTCTACCAACAAGCTCTTAACAGTGTAGGTTCCCTCCCCTCCTAGGACTCCAGGCATACGCTCTGTGGTTCCCCAGGGAGTCCTCCTCAGGTTGCCTGTGTTAAGTGGAAGGAATGGAACCAAGAAGGGCTACTTAGTCAAGGCTTCCTGGAGGTGGGGCCCACATTAAACCCTGTTTACAAGAAGTGGACATCAAGTCAGGGAGGGATAGAGAGTCCATCTTAGAGGTTCCTGCAGACTAAAAGGCAAGAACCATGCTAGGACATTCTGTGGTATCCCCTTTCTCATTACCAGGTAGTCTCATGGCTCCATTTCCCAGAGACCAAAAGGGAAAAAAGACCAGGGAAAGGGAGGTAGTTGGTGCCAATAACATCCTCTCTATTCTTTCCTCCAAGGTGTGACAATGTGCCTGGCCCCAAACCAGCCTCAGTCTCTTCTGAAATGAAGAGTAAAGTTTGGAATATTTCACTCAAGACCTTTGTTTTGAAGGGACTGCTAAAGAAGTTCAAAGGTGATGGGTTTTGTTGGGGATGGGTAGCTGGGAGGGTTTGAATACAGATACTGTGTATAGGAGAGCAAAAGCTAAAATATGTCTAATGAAGTTCACGCAGGAGGGGCAACAGACACTATAGGTCCAGCTTTATCAGCTGATTAATCCATAAACATTCATTAAATGCCTACTGTGGTTCTGAATATCTTATCCTAGTGGAGCTGGTGGGGGAAAGGTGAAAGGGCAGTGCAAAAAGGGGAAGGTATAAGCAGCAACAGGGTCATCCTATAAGGGTGTCTTATCTGTCTTGTCAGAGGCTGTTCCATTTTTTATTCTGGAGAAAGAATATGTATGCAGGGAAGACTTTTAGGGAAGACTTTGAGTGGGTTGCAGGCACTGGAATAAGGCAGAATGGGGAGCCAGGTGGCATTTGAAACTCCTTGAGAGACCTGCAGATAGGTTACAAAGTAGATAGAGCACTGGGCTTAGAGACAGGAAGACCTGAGTTCAAATGTGGATTCAGATTTTTATTAGCTCCATTGACTATGGGCAAGTCACTTAATTCCTGTTTGTAAAATGGGGTTAATAATATAACCCACCTCCCAAGTAAAATGCTTAGCATAGTGCCTGGCATATAGTAGAAGTCTATAAATGCTTGTTTTCTTCCTTCCTTCCCAGCCCTCCCTAGCCCAGTGCCTGGTTTTATAGTTGCTTTAATAAAATATTGCTTGAATGAATGATGTCTTGTTAACTCAACTAGAACATTCATTCTTGCTGTTTGTGTTCCTCCTCCTTTCAGAGGATCTTCGGGGAGAACTGGAAAAAGAGGAGAAAGGTAAATGTTGTTAGCAGTAAAGATGTAAAACAAAGCAATTCTCCCCATCTCTGTAAATCTATCTCCCAGTCTCTGTCTTCTCTCTCTCTGGCATCACCAGCTACCCTAGAGGGAGGCAGTGTGTGCTATAGGGCAGAGAGCCCCAGACCACGAGTTAGGAGACCTGGTATGTCATCCTGGCTCTGCCTCTAATTAGCTGAGTGACCATGGGCAAGTCACTTCCCCTTTCCTGGGGCCTCCGTCTTCTCTGTAAAATGAGACTGGACCTAAGATCCTTTCCAGCTCTGACATTCTATTACTTTTGTCTTTTTTTTTTGTGGGTTGTGTGGGTCTTTTCCTATAGATGTGTCTCTTCTTTTCTCTGCCTTTTCCATTATGCAGGTGGGACTACCCCAGAGGGCAATGGGGCATGTGCTCAGTGGCCTGTGGGGTAACCTGTACCATTGGCACTTCTCCCAGGGGGAGGGAGCAACACTATGGCCTGGGTCTCTGGATACTTTACTTTGGGGAGGTCTGTCAGTCTACAACATGTACTGACCCTGCTGTGCCTCTTTCCCCCCCATTCCCGCCCGCCCTGTACAGATAGATCCCTGTACCAGGCACATTGGGGGGGAGAGACAGAAGAAAGGAAGAAACATGGTCCCTGCCCTTGGAGAGCTCCTGGTATGATGGGGGATACAGGGCATACACTTAACACTGACTTTTTTTTTTTAACGTAGAACACAGTGCAAATGATCAGAGTGAGATCTGAATGTACGCAGGATAAAAAGAATGATCAGGGTCTGGTGGGATGTAGGAATCCTGGAAGGCTTCCTAATGGAAAAGGGATTTTTTTTTTTGAGTCAGGTTTAGCAAGAGAAGAGAGAGATACAGCTTGTCTAAGAGGAGGGGGGATATCCCACCTAGAGTCAGGGAGCTATACCCAGTGATGCCTTTCTCTGCCTTTGTCTTTTCCTCTTTTCCTCCTCCCCCAAAGTGGAATTGACATTGGATCCTGACACAGCCAACCCTCGCCTCATCCTCTCCCTGGATCTCAAGAGTGTCCGCCTGGGTCCACGACCCCAAGATCTGCCTCCTAATCCCCGGCGCTTTGACACGAATACTCGAGTGTTGGCCTCTCGTGGATTTTCTTCTGGCCGTCACCACTGGGAGGTGGAGGTGGGCTCGGCTGATGGCTGGGCCTTTGGAGTGGCCCGGGAAAGTGTCCGGCGTAAGGGCCTCACCCCCTTCACTCCCGAAGAGGGCGTCTGGGCCCTTCAGCTCAATGGTGGTCAGTACTGGGCTGTGACATCTCCTGAGCGCACCTCACTGAGCCCCGGGGGGCGGCTGGCCCGGGTCCGGGTCGCTCTGGATTTAGAGGCTGGTGCAGTGTCTTTCTACGCCGCCGAGGACATGCGGCACATCTACACCTTCCGAGTGGCCTTTCGAGAGCGAGTCTTTCCCCTCTTCTCTGTCTGCTCTACTGGGACATACTTGCGGATCTGGCCATGAGATGGGGCCAGAGATGATGGGCTGCTAAGAGGAGGGGCTGATTCAGGCCTCTGGGGTACTGGGAACTGCAGGAAGTTGATCCTGCACAGGTCTTTCCCCCCAACCCTGGCTTTCCACCTGGCCAGACCTAACTTTGTTTTCTCTGAGAGATGAGATGCAAGCAACAAGTTAATGTTGTATGTATAGGCCTCTCGCAAATCCTGGCTTCTTGTTTGCCATGTGCTGGCTTTATCCCATCTCCAGCCTCTTGCTGGGGCTTATTACAAGGAAAGCAGCCAGATTATCTCACACAGATTGTCACCCTTTCTCCTCCTCGTTCTGGGCTACCTTCTCACCAAAACTTATCTGTGGATTTAACCTTGAGGCCTGTGGATTCTAGGGACTTTGGCCAACCCTCCCTCTGATGTGTTTTTGGCAGGTGGCAACAGCTGTGGTCAAGTAGCCAGTTTAGGCTGTCCATATCTGCCTGGCTCCTTGTTCCTGGTCTCATTTCAGCTCTAGATCTTAAAACTGCTCTGTGTCTCCTTTCTGTGGCTGTTGATACTGGCTTTTGCCTCAGCTTTCTTCTGCATCTTCATTTTCCCCAGGACTTTAGAAGGTGTTGGGGGGAGAGGTGGTAGGAAGTGGGAGGGGGACTAGCAAAATTCCGCAGTTTCCTCAGCTCTCTGTGGGTTCGTGCTTACTTGAATCTCAGCCCTGAGCTATCCCAGCTGAGGAGGAAGGCAGCTCTGGGGTTGGGGCAGGACATTTTATTTTCTCTGCTTTGCACTCTTGTCAGGCTGTAGCCAAGAGGATCAAAAGTGGACTCAAAGCTGAGTGGACTTGGCTGCTTGTCTCTGGACTCATCAATTCTCCTGGCTACAGCTGATGTCTGCAATCAGGAAAGAGTTCCGTTTCCGAGATGTCAGTCTGCCCAGACTAGAATTAGACCCTTGCCCATGTGTGTGACCAGGCAGCCATTCAAGGGAATAAATGCCAACACACTTTTGGGCATTCACACTCACACTGCCCTATAACCTCCCCTCCCCTCCTCCACCCCCAACCATATAACACTGACTATAAGGAGAGGACCTTACCCCTAAATACACAGGCAAATCCACACTTATAACTTCATAACAAGTCACATTAGTGGACAAACCTACAGGCATCAATGCACTCATAACAACCAATATTCAGGTACTTCCTGCCACAAATATCTAGTCCCCCTGTTTTACCAAATGATGTAAATACACTTCCAACACCTTTCCAAGAAGCACACCTAGAGAGTATGTCACACACGCATATATGTACTGTCTAGATGTTGAATCACTGGGTTCTAGGTTCCCCCTCATGATTTCCATGGCCTCTTTACCAGGATGGTGCCTCAGTTTCCCCAATTGGTGATACTTCCTGCTCTTGGCGACCGTGATGCAGAGGGAGGGGAGCAGAATGAGAAGGGAGGAAGAGTGGCTTTCCCTGACCAGCTTTTCTTTGGAGAGTCAGAAAATACAGACTATGAGTTCAAATCGTTACTTGGTTTCTTGGTGGGTGAGGTGGGTGGGAAGGGGACTGTGTCATTCAGGGGTGTCTGTGAGTCCACGTGTGGCTGTATCTATGGATCATTTCTCTATTCTGAGTGGTGATGTGAGTCTATTTGTGTATATTACTTAGTGGATCTGGATACTAGTGTATTTGGGTGTGTGAAGGAAGTGCACATTTATTGTAGTCTCCCATTACATGAATGTGGGTGCACTTGTGCTGTGAGTACTAATGTGAGCTTGTCCCTTTGGGGCTGTGTGTTAATGGAGGAGGGTTTTTGAATGTTCTGTTGGGGCGTCTGAGTCCTTGATTGTGCGTATAGATATGTTTGCATGTGAGTACGATACCATTCAGTGAATGTGTGTCTCTGTAGCAGGAGTGAATACTTATTTGACTAGTAGCTGCTCTGGGTAGGGAGAAAGGAAAAGTTTGGCATAGACTGTAGGCTCTAGAGCAGGAATTCTCAACTTAGGATATGTGAACTGTGTTAAAAATTTTTTTTTTGTTAACTGTATTTCAATATAATGGTTTCCTTTGTCACCTTATGTATTTTATCTTTTTGATTCCCAACATTATTCTGAGAAGGGGTCTTTCCATAGGTATCCCCAGACTGTCAAGAGGGGCCCATGACACAAAAAAGTTAAGAACCCTTGGCCCAGAGGAAGGCTATATTGCAAAACAGTTACTTCTTATGTCATCATGCTTCTGTCTGATTCTGTGAGTGGCTCACTCTGCTCTCCCATTCTCAGAAGGACTTGAGGTTCCTTCCCTCACTCTCCATGCTCAAATGATGGATCCTATTAAGTGGCAGAGGTGAGTTGGGTAGTCATGGGAATAGGAGGGTCTGTCACATTTCCTGGGGCAGAGCAACACCACCTGTGAAGGCAGCAGTAGGGCAGAGCTCTGAGAAACCAGGCTTGAGGTAAGCCCAGCTACTCACACTGACTTGCAAACTCCCAGTCTTCATCCTCTCCCAGAATCCAGCAGTCCTGCCTTTGAGCTGATAGTAGTCACCCTAACTTCTCCCATCCATTTTGTTCTTTCATTTTTCTCTGCCCTCCTTTTTTAAAAGGCATTTTCCCCCTCCCTTCTTTCTGGACATAGACATCTGTCCAAAAGCTCCTCTTTCTCTTTAGGGATCCATGTGTTTCAGTCTTTCAGTTTCTGGGAACTGATTTGCATACAGAGTGGTGAGGAGTCCACAGCGCCCAACACAGTATCTTGCAGGTAGATGCTCATACAGACGTTTACTGAAAAGTGACTTTCCACATGTATAATAACCAGAATTTCTATGTCACTTAAAGGTTAGCAAAGTGCTATACAAATAAATATTATCTCATTTGATCTCAGCAACCCTGGGAGGTAATGGCTATTAGCTCTATTTTATAGATGAGGAAATTGAGGAATGAGGTTAAATGAGTTGTGTGAGGCAGGATTTCAACTCCGGTGTCTTGTGTCCAGGTGCAGGCTACTTAACTGCAACATTGGATCGCTAAGAATTGACTACTTTGAATGTAGTAGAGAGATCACTAGAGAGGACCCCAGTCTAGATCCTAGCTCTTTCACTTGCTATGAATCAACAATCACTGGTAGGCATTGGGAATGCAAATATAAAATTAAAAATCTCCAATGAGCCTTTATTCTATTGAGGGAGGCAACAAGTACATTACATAAGTAAGATGATACCAAATAAATGGAAGGCAATTTTGTGGGAACAGGCATAAGCACCTAGGGAGATCAGGCAACGCTTCACATAGAGCTGAGCTGTTGAAAGAAATGGCTGCTGTCATGAGGGAGGGCATTCTAGGCACAGGGAGACGGCCTATGCAAAGGATGGGAGACTCTGTGTGTGAAGGGGAAGAATGTAATAAGACTGGAAAGGTAGGTTGGAGTCAGATTTTGGAGGGTTTTAAATGCCAAATAGGAGATGGTGTTTCATCCCAGACGTATCGGGATACTCTTGGAGTTTTACTGAGTCACCTGTGTGACCTGGGGAAGATAATTTCACTCTCTGGGCCTCATTTATCTGTAGAATGAGGGGTTTGCCCTAGCCTAGATGATCTCCAACCTCCATCTCCTTTACTGCTCTAAATCTGTATTGATATGATTCTAATTAGGGAGGTAATCTGGAGGAGATAAAGTGTTAGGAAACCTGAATAAAAGTGGTGAAATGTTTTGTCCTTCTTTGGTGATAGGGTATTTCAGGCCACAGATATAACCTAGCAAAGAGCCCAGAGCATGTTTAATAAAAGGAATGTTGACTCAATTTATCTAAGAGGAGGAGAGGTCCTAAGAGATTAAGAAAGTCAAGTAATTTGTAGAGAGCCTCGTGAAAGTTTTAAGACCCGATTTTGGTAAACACCCAAGGAGGGGGATGGTATTGTCAGAACAGTAATAAGGGAAGAAAACTTGGTAATAATGGAGGTCAACTGGAAAGAGAGGATGAAACAAGGAGGGGTAGTCTGGTTAAGGAAATACCAGTATATTAGGTGAGAAATGACTAGATTAAGGTTGTGGCTGAAAGGTGAAAGGTAAGATTTTAGAGTTATTTATGCCCTTATCATTTTTCTCAGGGTATTACAATCATGATTGCAAACCGAATCCAACCTTAATGCAGCTGCTAAATTGATATTCTTAAAAAAAATTAAAAACTGGGAGTGAAATCTACCAAAATATCCTCGATATCTGCATAGATTCAATTACAAAATACTCCTTACGGGAATAAAGAGCCGCTTAAATACTGGAAGAATACACAGTACACATGGCTGAGCTAGGCCAGTATAAAAATTCAAACAGAACCAAAGTTAATATACAGATTTAGTGTTATGCCAAAGTACCAATTGAGATATTTTTCAGGGCTAGATTATATAACAATCCATTTGGAAGAACAAAATATCCACATCATCAAGAGAAATGATGAAAAAAGGTAGGAATGAATGTAAAACAGCTTTGTCAGGCCTTTAAACGTAGCACAGAGCAACAGTCATCAAAACCATCAAAACTAATTTAAAAAACAGAAAAGTCAGCAGAACATATTAAACAAGGAAGAGCCAAAAATATTAAACCTAATGTTCAATAAACCTAAAAACAGAAATTACTTAGGAAAGCCCTTATTTGATATGAACACCTAGGAAAAATGGCAAATAGTTTCATAGAAATTAGGTTTAAATGAACATATCACTTTCTATAATAAATTCAAAGTGGATCTGTGATCTGAATATTAAAGATCGTACCATAAAAAAAAGAGAAGTAGATCATATACTTTTCAGTTTTGGGTAAGGAATAAATTATTAAGCAACCGAGGGATAAAATTTTGATTACATGAAATTGAAAAACTTTTACACCAACTAGGATAAGAGAAGTAATCTTTGTCTCAAATATCTCTTGACAACGGTTTCTTGTTTAAGATATATGGACTAACAGAACTATGAACTAACAGAAATAAAGACCCAAAACTATTTTTTAATTAAGAATTGCAAACTATTAACAACCATATGGAAGGATGCTCTAAAATACTAATAGGAGAAATGCAAATTAAAACACTCAGAAAATAGCAAAGATTATAAATGATGGAAATAATTGATGTTGGCGAAGTGAAAAGATGAACATTAATGTATTATTGGTAGAGCTGTGGATTGGTATAACCCATTCTAGAAATGGCTATACCCTTTGGTCCAGAAATTCCACTGCTAGGCATATACTCCAGAGAGGTCATTGAGAAGAAGAAAGATTCCACATATGCTAAAATATTTAAAAGCTGCTCTTTTGGTCGCAAAGAACTGGAAACAAAAGTAGATGCCCATCTGTTGTGGAATGGCTAAACAATTTGTGATACCTGAATGTAATGGAATATTACTGTGCTGTAAGATACAATGAACATGGTGAATACAGAGAAGCATATGAAGACATTTAAAGATGAATTGGTTGATGTGGGTGTTTAGGAGGATGGAATTCAGTCAAAAAAGTCACCATTTTGTGCTGGCCACATATAAAAAGGGAGTATATAGACCTGCTTAGGACCTTTTAGGCTTTTTTCACCTTTCCCCTTTCAACTTCTGGAATGCTGCCAGATACGAGAGAGGAGGAATTTCTCATTCTTTCCTCTCCTCCCCACCTTCTTCTGGCAGTTAAAGGCTTCCTTAGGGCAGAAGCCCGATGTGTTTATCCCAGTTGGCCTGGAAAGAAAGAGTTCCTTTTTTTTTCCGATTCTGAGTATAAGTCTGAGACTGGAGAGTATATGTCCCAGACCAAGAGATGACAACAGTCATGCTACCAGGTTGAGTATTCTGTACAAATACATAAGCCTACACATAAGCCATACACTTGGCCACAGAAAAGCGTGTCTATGGACAACATCATTCCTGATTAGAGGAGGGAGGATTTTCTAGGCAGCATGTAGCTAGAATGTCGCCTCCTAACCAGAGAAGGAAGGAAGGTTTCTTGGGTATTACTAGCCTTGAAGAGGGGTAGGCATTAAAAAACCAAAAACAAAACCACCTTCCTGTCCTCCAGGAGCTACAGTCTATGGGGGAAAGGGAGAGAAGTATAGCATTTCAAGTATGGGGGACAACTTGTACAAAGGCCCCAGAAGTGAGATAATGGAGGGTCCTATACAGAGAGTAGCAAGTAGGCCTTTTTGGAAGGAACAAGGTGGGTATGAAAGCGAGTAATGTGTAATGAGCCTGGACAGCTAGGCTATAGCAAGGTTGCAAAGGACTTTTTTTTTTTTTGATGAGGGCGATTGAGGTTAAGTGACTTGCCTGAGTCACACAGCTAGTGAGTGTTATGTGTCTGAGGTCGTATTTGAACTCAGGTCCTCCTGACTCCAGGGCAGGTGCTCTATCCACTGCACCACCTAGCTGACATTGTAAAGGACTTTAAATGCAAAACAGAAATTGGTGTTTTATCCTAGAGATGTGCCATTTCCTACAGAAAACCTGTGTTATACCCCACCCCTTCCCACTTGCTAGTGTTCTGCCCTTCAAAATTACTCTGTATAGATTTCTTTTTAATTTTCTATGTATGCTTTGGGACTGCCTTCTTTCTCCTTCCCTCCTCTCCCCTTACTATAAGCTCCTTGAGGGCAGAAAGGTAGGGTTGGTTTTTGGTTTTGCATTTGTAGGCTTGTTATCTAGCAGAGTCTAGTACAGGGTAGTTGATTAATAAATGCTTTTGAATTGAATTGAATAGGGAGGAAATGGAACTTCTTGAGCAGAAAAGTGACATAAATTTATACTTTGGGAATATCTAGTGGAAACAACACTTGAATGCTGTGGCTAGAGAGCCTCAGCTTAGCCTCAGAGATGAACCTCCCTCCCTTCTTTGAAGAAATGGGGGACGATGGATGTGAAATATTGATGTGTTAGTTGATTTAGCTGAACTGTTATTTTTTAAAGTCTGTTATAAGGGATGATAAGATGGGTAGAGGAACGTATTATGTCAAAACAATATATATCAGTAATTTTTAAAAAAGTTGATTTTTACTGATTTTTTATTTTTGCATTACAAAGATTTCCCTGTATCCATCTCCTCCCAGAGAGCCATCATTTATGACAGATTTTTTTTTAAAGAAAAGAGAAAGAAAAATTCAACACAACTGATCAACAAATGGAAGAAAAATGATTAAATGCCATGTTCTGCACTGTGTATATTTTTTGTCACAGTGTCTGACATAGTAGTGAAGTGCTTTATAAGTGCTGTTGAATGAAATTTACTTCAAAAATTGTGACCTGCTCCTGGTCATGACCAGTAGTTACAAGACTTGTACTCAGGTTTTTCTGTCTCCAAAGTTGACCCTCTATCCACAGCAAGAGATAAAACATGTGTAAGGGACTCATTACCTCAGCTGATTCTAGAGCTAGAAGGCCCAGCATATAATTTACATGGTGATAATGAGGAGTAAACTGAAAGTAAACAGGCTTTTATAACTCAGTCCCTTTATAAGATATGAAATCTTAATGATTGAGTCAAGAAATGAATAAGGATTGACAGAGACAAATTATCCGTGCACCAATGTACCTTGAATGAATTTCAGAATTGGAGAGCTGGAGGCAGTTGTGACTGAGATCTCTGCATCTAAACAGCAGCAAGAGGGGGAGTATTCCCTACTCTCTATCCAACATGTTATGTTGAATCAGAACTAGTTTATCAGTAGAGAAATAGTATATCCAGCCAGGAGCAGAGACCCACATTCCATATAGATTCAGGTAAAGACTCAAGACATTCAGATAGCCAGACTCAAGAAAAGGATACTCCGAGAGTCCAATTGAGCAGCCAGCCCAGCAGAGACTCTGTACTCAAGGAGCAACTTTGAAAGGTTTGCATAAGGAGAGAAAAGGCTAGTAGGCCTAAAACAAGAAGACTCGGGGGGGGTGGGAGGGTGCCTTTTGCCATTGCTACGTCCTACACTGGTGCCTCACTATCATTGTACCTTAGGTCTTTGCCCATTTTCCTCACCGATGTTGTGTGTATTTGTGGGGGAGTTCTCCCCAGTTTTATGTGAGGAATGTTTTACACCAATTGTTCTTGTACCATCTTAATAAATGCCTTTGCTGAGAGCAAATTGCATTGACTGCTGTCTTCATTTTAAAATAATTTTTATCCTGAACTTAAGACACTTTCTTGTAAAAAAGAGCATTTCCACACATACAGTAGAACACAAAAAGAGGGCTCTATATGAAACTAGGCATCTCTATTTTATACCATTTGCTTTTTTTAAAAAAAGTATTTAATAAATTCTACATGTTACTTTCAAAACTGACCTGCCTTTCCATGCTTCCTTCTGGGTTTCCTTGCTCTTTGTTCACTTAAAAAATGCTAAAATGGCTCTCTTTTTTCTTTCTCTCATCACAACTGCTAATGCCTCTCCCTTAACCCTGCCCCTCCAAATTAAAAACCAAGAATAAAAAGAAGTCCTTGTATCAAATAAACAGAACCAAACAAAATGGATCCACATAATGACCATGCCCCACAGTGTCTGTTATGTCTCTGTACCTTGTGATCATCATTTCTGTGTCAGGAGGTGGGTAACGTGCTTCACCATTCGTTCTCTTATGGCATGGATGGTCATTGTTTTGATCGGAGTTCTTAAGTCTTCCCAAGTTGTTTTTCTTTACAATATTGCTTTCTTTGTATAAATTGTTCTCCTAGTTCTGACTACTGCAAGATTCCCGGAAATCATTTTTAGTCATTTGTAAAGACATAACAATATTCTGTTATATTAATATGCCACAATTTGTTCAGCCAATCCCCAGTTGTCTTAAGAGGCAATGTAAAATACCCCCTTAGATTCTAGTTTTTTGCTTCTTTTTAATTCCACATTCTTCATCAGCAAGTGTTTTTTTTTTTCCACCTGTGACTATTCCCTTTCCTATAATATCCTCTCTCAACACCAAGTTGGTTGCTGCTTGTGCTCTTCTGGGCTTCACAGGCCCCTGCATTGGGGACCACCCTGGGCCATTTTTCAGAGGAGCTCTACCACTTTTATTGCTTCTGGACACAGAATCTTTTTTTCTTAAATTTATTTTATTATTTTTTTTTTTTGAGGCAATGGGGTGAAGTGACTTGCCCAGGGTCACACAGCTAAGTAAGTTTAGATTTGAACTCAGGCCTTCCTAAATCCAGGGCTGGTGCTTTATCCACTGCACCATCTAGCTTCCCCCTGGACACAGAATCTTGCAGACTACAAGTGTCCCCTCTCTAGTTGTGTTGGAATGCTACTCTATGTTGGTGCTGGCTTCCTAGGATGGCCTCTTTTTTCTATTGCTTGTGGGCTTCTGGCTGACTCTTGTGCAGTTCTGGGATAGAAGTCACTTTCTATAGTTTCTCACTGTATTTCTTAATGATTATTTAGGTCTGGTCTGAACTTTTTCGAGTTTTGTTGGAGTAGGTATATGGAAGCTGGGAGGTTTACAGCCATCTTGGTAGGAAGCCCTTAGCAGGAGTCTTTATGGGAAGCACACTGGTGGGCAGACCCTAGAACTTGAGGGAGAAGCCACCCTCTAAAGAGGAAGCCAACCTGTCAGTGAGAATGTAAGTGCAAGTTAGGGGAGCAACCCAGAGGGGTGATACATACTTTAAAAAGTTAAACAGAAATCCAATAAATCAATTAGATTTATTTATTTTTTTGTGAATAGTATTTTAGTTTTTTTCATCACATCTAAAGATAGTTTTCAACATTCATTTTTTATAAGATTTTGAGTTCCAAATTTCTCTCCATTCTTCCCTGTCCTTCTCCCTCCCCAAGACAGCAAGCAATCTGATATAGATTATACATGTGCAATCATGTTAAACCTATTTCCACATTAGTCATATTGTGAAAGAAGAAAGAACAAAAGGGAAAAACCACAAAAAACAAAAAAGCAAAAAAAAAAATGAAAATAGTATGCTTCAATCTGCATTCAGACTCCATGGTTCTTTCTCTGGATATGGATAGCATTTTCCATCATGATTCTTTTGGAATTGTCTTGGATCATTGTATTGCTGAGGACAGCTAAGTCTATCAAAACTGATCATTGAACAAAGTTGCTGTTACTGGGTACAATGTTCTGGTTCTGTTCACTTCACTGAGCATTAGTTCATGTAAGTCTTTCCGGGTTTTGCTGAAATCCATAGTATTCCATTGTATTCATATACCACAGCTTGTTCAGCTATTCCCCAATTGATGGGCATTCACTCAATTTCCAATTCTTTTTTTTTTTTGGCTAGGCAATGGGGTTAAGTGACTTGCCCAGGGTCACACAGCTAGCTAAGTATCAAGTGTCTGAGGCCTGATTTCAACTCAGGTTCTCCTGACTCCAGGGCAGGTGCTCCATCCACTGCACCACCTAGCTGCCTCAATTTCCAATTCTTAATCAGTTAGATTTCTTATAAAAAATGCCATTCTGAAATAGAGCTGGAGGAAAAAATTCAAGAATGGGATTTCTTGTGTCACTTGTCTTCATCTCCAGATCTGACATCTGTTCTAAACTTCAGTCCCATATTTCCAGCTATTTGTTGGAGAGTTCTACTTCTGTGTTCCACCAAGGGCCTACTAAATATTTCTAAAAGGAAACTCCTCATTTTTTCCTTGTGCTAGCTCATTAAAGGACCCCTGTCAGCCTAGTTCCCCCTTTAAAAAAAAACAAGAATAAGAAATTTTATTAGTCTTTCTTTAATTTTCAATTCTGAAACAATGTTATGCATTGAAATCTATTTACCTCATTCTTATTAAAGGCCTCACCAGTTTTTGAAGTTCAGTTCAGTTCAGCAAGCACTCCTCCCAGAAATCTATTAGCGTATAAGACAAAAAGGAAGTAGTCTTTGATTAATTCCATTTAGAGACAAATATCTTGAGTTCATCTGTGAGCAGGAAAAAAAAATAGGAGACTCCTTAGAATAAGTAATTAAAGAGGGACTGAATGGTTTAAGAAAATTTTAAGAAAGTTATTCTTTTTCATATACCAAAAATTGTGACTCTTGTTCTGTTACATGAATCACACTGTTACCTAAGTTTAGTACTCCTATTTCATCTTGATTATGGAATTTTGTCTATGTTTTGAAGAGGTGGCCCTAGTCCTTGTCAAGGAAAACCCCTCTACATGCACAAATGATCCCTTTCCATCTCATCTGCTACAGCAGACTGCCCTTTCTGTCATCTCTACTCTCTCCTGCATCTTCAGTCTCTCCCTTACTTACTGGATGCTTCCTTAACTACCTATGAACAATTCCATGTCTGCCTCATCCTGAAAAAACTCTCATTTGATCATTGCTATGCCTGAAACAAGACACTCTTTGCCTGTGAATTTTCACTGGTTGTCCTAATGTTTATAATTCTCTTTATTGTCATCTCTTCTTCCTTGTTTTCTTCAAATCTCAGCTAAAATTCCACCTTCTGTAAGAAGCCTTTCTCAGGTGTAATCCTAGCTACAAGGGAGGCTGAGGTTGGAAGATCTCTTGAACTAGAGAGTTCTGAGCTTCAGTGGGCTAATCCAACAGGGTGTCCACACTAAGTTAGACATTAATATGGTGACTTTGTAGCAGTGGAAGGTAACCAGGTTGCCTAGGGAAGGGTGTACCAGCTCAGATCTGAAATAGAGCAGGTCAAGTCTCTGGTGTTGATCAGACTGGGGCTTGCCCCTGAGTAGACCCTGCACTTCCAACCTGGGTGAGATTGGAAGACCCAGTTAAAAAAATCAATAAATAAAGAAGCGTTTTCAGATCTCTGAATTATTGCCAATAATCTGGTCTCTCCACCTCTGAAATTCTAATGTCTTCCTTCAGCTGGTCATCTCCAGTTTATCCTGCAGATATATTGTTTGTACTTAGCTGTTTGCGTGTTGTCTGCCCAGTCCCACTGAGATGCTTAAAATCAGGGGATTACCTTTTGCCTTTCTTGTATCTCCAGCTCTTAGCAGGTAGTAAGTGTTTGATAAACGCTTGTGGACTTGACCCTGTACATTGTAATAAAAAAACTTACTTGGGTAGAGAGATTTCCAAAGGTGGGACGCCTCTGTCCCTTCAGATTTTACTCTTTCTAAGCAGGGGTGCTCAGAACTATTTAAATAATAAAGTTGTCTATGGCAGATTTTTTTCTCTTGCGTCCCCAAATCACACTCCCATTTGGAGTTCTCCATCTTTGCCAGCAGTCTCCCTATTCTTTCTGGGAGCAGAACCGAACCATCCGAAATTCAGACTCTTTTCTCTGTCATAAACAGCCATTAGGCCCTAATGATTCTCTTCTCTCTCTTTTTGTGGGGAGTGGAGAGCCAAGCCTGTTATTTTCCTCAGAGGCACTCAGTTGTCTTGATAGACAGGTAAGGGCTGGGAGGCAGCTTCTGCAGACCTGAAGCAGGGCCTATTTGAGCTAGCAATCTTCTAGCAATATGGGATTGGCTCCTCACCACCATGTTATGGGGCAGCTACAGTAACGCAGTAATGTGCTTACGCAGCACAAAGGAGTCCGGTACGTTGTGGATGATGAACTTGGCAGCAGCGGCTGTCTTGGGGCACGCAACGGGCAAAGTTGGCCCAGCAGCCCTATTCCTTCTGGTCTCATCTTGCAAACTAGGAATTAAAATATTGCTCCACCTTTGGTAAAGTGTTTTACATCCAACTCTTCCCTGCACTCTATACCATCTTATTGCAGGCCCTCATCCCATCACCTTGAGCCTGGACTACTGACAGGAATCTGTTCTCTCCACCTCACCGATCTCATCTTTCCAATCAATTCTACCCACCACTGTCAGAATCATTTCCCCAAAACAGGTGGTCTTATTCAACTACCTCTCTCTCTTTCTCCCAGCCGGGCAGCCTTGCAGATTAGCAGCCTACTCTGAGGACCAGCCCATTTCAGTGGCTGATTTTGGCAGGTAGCAGGACCCTCCATTTGTCCCTGCAGCCCCCTCCTCCTCAACCCTTCCCCCACCTCAATCCCCACAGCACCCACCCCAGACACTCCCCAGAGTCAGCCCTCTAGCCCCTCTGCCTTCAGAGAATCTCAGAGCTGGAAAAAGATCCCCCCCCACCTTTTTTTTTGCCTGAGGCCCAGGGGTGACTTGCTCAAGGTCACAGAGCTGCGCAGTGAGTGACTGACCTTGCAGGCACTGGACCCCACGCTTCTCCACTGGCAGGCTAGGGCTCTGCCCTATTCTGCGCACTGGCCGTACTTTTCCTCCTAGTTTCTTCTGCCCTCCTGGGTTCCAGACTTGTGGCCCTTCCCGCGCCCCACACGCGGGCGCTGCGGCTCCTCCGCCCACGGTGCTCATTGGCCTCGGGTCTTCTTTCGTCTCTGTGGCCCGAGGGCTGCTTCCGCTGCGGCGGGCGCGCGCACGGTATTAAACCCTCCCGAACCCTTGCTGCAGTGCGGCGGCACATAGGCCCGTAACAACATAGGAGTGCTTCTGTAACTTGAAAGTATGGCTGGCTCCATAGCTCAGGGGTTAGAGCACTGGTCTTGTAAACCAGGGGTCGCGAGTTCAAATCTCGCTGGGGCCTTGCGTTTGTGTATTTTGTTTTCTGATTACTGAAACCAAGAAAATGTCGGCGAGAAGAGAATAAGTTTCTATATCTCAGCTTTGCAAGGTCGATCGTGCTGTGTCTAGTTACTCTTCTTCCACTCAGTTTTTTATTGTTTTCCCATCTTCTGTTTTCCTTTTCCTAGAAATAGCACAACTTCAAGGAGGCAGGCAGCAAACATTTATTAAGTACTTACTATGTGCAAAATACTGTGACAAGAAAGGAAATAAGAAAGAAAAGTCAGGCAGCAAAGCAACAAACATTTATTAATTGCTTACTTATGTGCTAGGCACTGTGCTAAGGAAGACAGGGAAGCAAGCAAAGCCACAAGCATTCTATTAAACACTAAGTGCTATAAGCACTGTGCTCAAGAAGGAAACAAGTTATTTATTAAGTGCTTACTATGTGCTAGGCACTGCTAAGAAAAAGAGGAAGGATGGATTGATGGTAGAAAGGTAGAAGGATGATGGAAGGAGGGAAAAAAGAAGGAAGGAAAAAAAAAACTTGTATGATTATAGTGCCATTCTTCTGAATGTCCCATCTGTTGTCCCAACTTTCTGGCCCTTTTAATTCTCTCAGCTCATCTTTTCCTCTGCAGTTCTCTTTTTGTCAGTTTCCAGCAGTAAAGGCCCAGATACTTAATAGATAAATCCTCTACAAAGGAGAATGGGTGAGTTCTGCAGATTCTAATGTATTGAAGGAAATTCCTTTTAAAACTAACTTCTTGGTCAAAGGATAGACGGACAATTTCTAAGAGAACAAATGAAAGTGATCACCGCCTTATGAGAAAACTTTCCAAATCACTAATAATAATTTTAAAAAGCAAATTAAAAGTACTCTGAGGTTTTACCTGGCACCCAGTAAATCAGCACAGACTGATAAAATGAAGGAAACAATCAATGTTGAATGTGGAAATACAGGCACACTAATGTTGGTGGGTATGAATTGGTCCAACCTTGTGGCAAATAATTTGAAACAATGTTAGAAGAGTGGGTTTATTCATATCCTTTGAACCATGGATAATGCTACAAGGCACTTGCCCCCAGTAGTCAAAGAGAGGGAAGGTCTTGGTATATAAAAATATTGATAATAATGCTGTTTTTTAGTATCAAGAAACTAGAAACATAGAATGTCCATCAATTGTGGAATGAATGAGAATTGCAGTACATAAACATAATGGAATATTACTTCTCTATAAAAAATTAGTAAGGAGAATTCAGAAAATCTTGGGAAGATGTGCAGGAGCTGATGAAGAGTGATAAATAGAACCAAGAGAATGGTATTTTCAAACGACCACAATCACTTAAATGTAAACACTGTAAAACATCAGAACTCAGATCCAGGCCTTAGCCAATACATACATACATACATACATACAAATATACAAACACGCATACACACACATATAGTCTATATACATATGAAGGGAATAGTCTGAGGCAAGATTTGAACAGTTAGCCAAGAAGTATTTATTAGGAACCTATTGTATGGCAGGGTACTGTACTAAGCTAAGAATTCTTCCTAGCAACAAGGCCAGACCTAAATACCTGACATCACCTATACCTGTCTTCTTGAGTCAGAACTTGAACACATATTCCTCCCAACATCAAGGATATATAGATATATCTATATATCTATATATCTATATATATGTATATATAGATATATAGATATATCTATATATATACATACATATATATATGTGTGTGTGTGTGTGTATGTATATACTATCCCACTTATATTTCCCTTTATTTAATGAACTGATAGTGAATCATAAGAGTGGTATGAGGGTTATACTGTCATACATGTCAATTTGTCTTGCTTAGTTACAAGAGAAAAAAACCTCTTTTTTTAAAACATTGCTTCATGCACATAATTAATGTGGTTTTTTGAGTTTACCTATCCATAAGGAAGGATCATAGATTTAGTTAGAACTGGTAGGGACTTTAGAGGGTTCTAGTCCTAGTCCAAACCTCTTATTTTACTAGGGCAATTACACAGATTATGAGACCACATATAGATCACAATTTGAGTTCTGATTTGCAAATGTCACCTTTGAATTTGGTTAGCAAGAGTTGGTGGTCTTAGGGGCTTACCCTTACTTCTAGGTGAGCTAAATAAATGAAGTTTTATATATCTTTATCTCTATCTCTATGTCTGTCTATCTATCTGTCTATCTATCTATCTATCTATCTATCTATCTATCTATCTATCTATCTATCTATCTATCTATCTATCTATCTATCTATCTGTCATTTACCTATTTCTCCAAAAGGCCGGGCATTTGAACCTTGGAATGGAGGTAATTAAAACAGTCCTGAGGCCTAACAAGTGAGTATGGAGAGTGGATTCCAAACCCACTCCCCACCCCCCATTTCAAATTGCCTTTAGCAGGTTTACCTTCAAGTAAATTTTTTCACTGAGATTATAGAGTTGTGGTTTGCTTTCCAATTTAGGCACTAGGCTAACACAACCCTCCCTTTGAGATTTCTTGTGATTCTCGTCTCCCTCTTCTCATTTGATCCAAGTTTTCTATCTCCTTGTTGATGCCAATTTTGTTTAAAAGAACAAAACATGCTTTCATCACCGTTATATAGCAGAGAGGGGAGACAGCACTGGATTTGAGTCAGAAAGGATTAGAATCCTTCTCTGCTCCAGCACTTTATCAACTCTGAAACTTTGTCAGTATTCCTTATTCTTCACAGGTTTGGGTTTCTGCTTTGTAAAATGGAGGTAATGATATCTACCTGCTCTGCCTACCTCTCTGGGATGGTTGTGTGAACACGAGGTGAGGTAAAATGCTTTGTAGTTGTGTTGTACAAATGTAAACTAAAATTATTATCTAGTTAGAGATAAATGGTTTAAAATGTAAATGACACTGAGAAATATGAATGGGTTTCAAATTGTAAATAATCAATGTGATCAGGGCAGTGATTGTGCCCTCTTCATCTTTGTATTTCCCAGCTTCTAGCCTGACATCTAGTGACTGAACTGAATCTAATCAACCAACAAGCTTAAATGAGATGAGCCTCTGGGCTGTGTAAGATTTTTAAGATTCATTGTATTGTACGTCCATAGGCTTATAGGATTCATAAATCTAGACTTCAGAGATGTCAACTGGGACCGAAACTCTTGGCCTGTGGAGGCCAGAGCCAAACAGACAGAGCAGGCAAGAACAACTGTGCAGAGACTGAGACAGAAGTTTGTTTCCTATGGTGAGGGAAACTAGACACATGTACTGCTGCTGCCCACTCCCCACCAGTGGGGGACTCATTCTAGTTTGGGCAATCTCAATATTTATACCAATGAATACTACCAAGTGAGGCTTAGCTCTGACAATGAGGGGTAATGGCAACAATGTGAGGAATTTGATTCGTAGCAGGGCTTCATGACTGGAACTTGTCTGAGCTTTTCCATGTTTGTCTGAGCTCAGAGAACACCTGGTGCTGATCAAAGGAATACAAATTCTGGAATTTTGCTGTGGCTGAGATCATCCGGAGGATGAGTGCAAAGGATTGTTGTTATGCCATGCACAGGGCACAGCTTGCTTGCTTGGGCCCTAGCTCTGGAAAACAGGGTCTCCTAATAGTATCTTGACACAGGCCGTAGAGTCCAGCACCCTCATCTTACAGGTGAGGAAACTGAGGCTCAGATCACAACTAGGAGATGGAAGTGGAGGAAGAATAGAGGGAGGAGGATACTTGATTACTAATATGAAAGGGGAAATATATTCACTGCCCTTAATGGAGCCCCCAGAATGATTTTTGAGAGGACTCACATATAGGACAGGGGAAGAGATGCTCAGATTAGAAAGAATTAGAAAATGTAAATGCAATTCTCAGCTATTTAAGATCCATTTAGTGAGAAAGGCATCTGAAGGGACCAAAACAACCCAAGACAGTTACCTGTTATGTATCTGAAATGAGGTAATATGAGGTAACTAGAACTCTTTAGTGGCACAAACTGAGAATGGTGACTAATAGCCTTGGAGGGGCAAACTTTTGTCACTGAGACTGTGGAGCTGCAAATTGTTCTTTAATTTGGGCAATACATAGGATTTGTATAACCTTACAGTCTTGAGTCTTGAACTAATTTATAGCCCAGGCCTCTCCCACAGCCATGGCCCTCATGAAAGCTTACCCCAGTTTCAAATAATGTTTTGGGTCAGCATCCACTCAAAGCCTTAGTTTATGAGCTTTTACTAATTTTCCTTTTATTAAACTAGCCTTTAGACACTAAAATCATTGCATTAATAGCATTGTTAAATAAATGGCAAGTGTAAACCCTCCATACATAGAGGACAACAGATTTCTATATTATGTCAAGAATAGGAACCTAGGCAAGGAAAACATGGAAAGAATACAGTATAGAGAGGCCACATGCATTGGGAGAGAATATGCATGGGAGAAGCAGCACGTATGACCAAGGAACACACATAGATAGTACTTAGCCCCATGCCTAGCACATAACAGGAGCTTAACAAACCTCATGCCAACCTCAGCTCCTCCCTCGGACATACCCCATATATCCAGGCTATTGCCAAGTCTTCACAATATCTCTCCTAAACTTTCACTTCTCTCCATCTGGCTTCCTTTCACGTGTAGGCTCCCATCTCACTGAGGACTATACAAATCTGCAGTAAACTTCTAATTGGTTTCTCTGCCTCAAGCTATCTCCACTCCAACTGGTCCTCCATTTGGCTGCTAAAGTAATCTTCCTAAAGTGTAAGTCTGATGATGTCACTACCTCCCCTTTCTTCACTCAAACTCCAACGGTACCCTATCACTTCCAGGATCAAATATAAATCTCTTTGTTTGGCTTTTAAAGCTACAACCTGGCCCTTCCCGCCTTTCTAATCTTATAACCCCCTCCACTGTACTCTATGATCTAGTAATAGTGTCCTTCTTTCTGTTTCTCCCACATGACACTCCATCTCTTTACTATGTATGCCTTTTCCCTGGCTGTCCCTCATGCGTAGAATGCTCTCTTTTCTTACCTCTGACTCCTGGCTTCTTAGCTTTCCTTAACATAAGCTAAACTATCACCTGTGGCTGAAGGCCTTTCCCAGTCTTCCCTTTTCCCCCTCTTGCTACCCCCCAGGGCCTTCCCTTTGAGACATTGTATATACTGTATCTTTTATTTTCAATTCCAGATTCTGATTTCTGACTCCCAATAGTTTGTCCACGGGCATATAGACTGCACAGATCATTATACGACTAGTCCAAGACATCTATGGCCCCACTTCCCTTGGCCTGTCTCCTGTTTTACAGGTCTGTTATACTTAAGGTTTAAAGTGCATCCAATTCTAGTTAGAACTCTATACTGAACGTTTTTAGCAATCTTATTGATGCAACACAATTATAATTCCACCTTCTACGTCTTGAAGGGGCCTTCTTGGTTAGTTTTTAGAAATCTGTCTTTTGTGGTTGATCTATGTTCCCTAACCCCATCATCTCACCTTTGAAAAGTGGTCAGCTGCCAAAGCTGTCCCTTTGAAAACTCTACATTAACCTGGACTGGAAGACATATCCTATTGCTAGTCTGGGTGGATGCCCCATGGGATGGGTGGACTGATGGGGTCAAGGGAGGCTGTTTGGAACTATCCCTGATTGAATTGCTGTTTATCTGTTCATACCCTCCTATGATGTGATGACCAATAAATTATTCTAGTCCTGTTGCCTGCCATTCACCCCAACTCTGCTCAAAATTTGCATGACAGTAGATTAAAAAAAATGAAACGTACTGTTCTTTAGAGAAAAACGATTACTTTTTCCCAAGTGTTCTTTGACACATAAAGACAATATCTTTGTTTCATGACAAAAAAAGATTTCACATATGTGCAGGGAAATCTGACTGCCCTTATTGTCTCCCTCCGTTCCTCTCTAGTAATTTTAAATATAATCTGGTATCCCTTCTTGCTTCAATTTTTCTTTCTTTCATTCATCCATCTATTTTCACATTTGTCTGAGATTGTGACTGCCTCTTTTTTGGATTCAACTGAATCATAATAAATTCTACTCTAAGGCCTCATTTAAGTCTCTGTGAATTTTATGTTTTAAAGTGTGTTTCTTATATTGAGCAATTATTTGGCTTTTGCTTTGTAATCCATTCTAACTCTTTTTTCTGTTCAAGTTTATTACATTTATATTCACAGATATGTTGGCTGTTTTTGGCTCATTCTCCCTCTGTTACAATGTTTCTTCTTGGGGAGGAAAAAAATGATAGGAATGAATACTAGGTATCTACAGTTTATAGTGTTTGGAACAGTATGATCTGTCTCCTTTTCTTCTCCATGCTCAGCCCACACCCAAATCACTGAATCTTCCCCCCAACCCTTTTCTTTTGTAATCAGCTCTCCATAGCTAGAATTTGTGTTCACTTAACACAATTTTTTCCCTGCTTCCAAGTGGATTCCCAATTACATAAGGACCTGTAAATTTATCTCTTTTCTCGTCAGGGCATTTTTGTTTGTTTTCTGAATATACATGCCCAGAGCTTGCCCTTTTTGGTTAGCTGACTGACCCTTAGAGAGGAAGGGTGGAACTATGAAGAGACCATAGTTCAAAATTAGGCCCTGGTTCCTAGTCTAAATTTGTTTTCTCTTCTGTGTTTCGATTGTGAAGAACTCTGATTTTTTTTCCCCAATGAGAATGATTGGAAGTTATAAATTCTGTTCAAAGTACCCCACTCCTCCCTCTCTTTTCTTTCTGAAGGACTTATGATTAGCTTTGCAGGACAGGATATTTTTGGGGATAGGAGTCACCTGTAGAGAAGACTACGTGGAGTCAATGGATAGAAGTCTGGAAGGTCTCTCTCTTTTAACAAACTCAAGCTGTGTGACCATAGGCAAGTCCCTTAACCTCTCTGAGCTTTATGGTAATTTCCTCATCTGTAAAATGAGGGGACTGGGCCAGTTCCTTGTAGTCCTTGCAGTTTTTCGCTTTTTCGGTATTCCAATGTCACTGCCGATGTGTGGTTTTGAACACTTCTTCCTAGCCAGTTTGGGACTTCCAAAGTAATTGCAGAGTTGCCCAAATGTATTTCTTCAAATAAGTTAAATATTACCTCGCAGAGCACAGAGTAGTCGCCAATATAACTACTTATTGATTAATTAAATTTGGGAGCGGGGAGAGGGGGAGGAGGCGAAGAAAGCAAAGAAGCTTGTCTGCTTTTTAAAAAATTGCATCCCCGGAGCTTAGCACGCAGTGCCTGGTGCACAGGAATGTTTGTGGCTTTACTGCTGATTAGAAGGAAATTGAAGAGAAATCAGAGCAACTGAGGGTTGATTTCAGGCGATTACGTTCTGAGGTTATTACAGTATGGGCCAATGTAGATGAATTCTAGAATTAGAGACTTTGTAATTGTATTCTAATAGCGTTGGCTTAGATGTTAGCTAATTTGGGGTTAATTTAAAAGAATACAAGTAAATCTGATGGAATAGAGGAACCAGGTTGGGTAGACTCATAAATATTTTGACCAAAGTGGTTGCTGGCCGGCTCGTTGGTCTAGGGGTATGATTCTCGCTTTGGGTGCGAGAGGTCCCGGGTTCAAATCCCGGACGAGCCCGTGTTTTTTTTTTCTCCATCAAAAATAGAAACACATATTTCGAGTTTAATCTGACTCGTTTTGGTGTTCAAAACAAGAAAAAAGGGGGAAAAACTGAATATAATAGAGGAATGTAGACGAATAAGTCGTTGTGTTGCGTATGTTACTATAATTATGGCGTAGTAACAATTGTCAGTGCATGAAAGCAAAGGATACTGGGGCTACCAAGCACGTACATTTGTATATGTGGTAGAGGTACCACGTGCGTTAGATCTGTGCTTTGCTGTGGTTTGGTGAATTGCGGGTTTGCCTCTGTGTTGGCACTGCGTTTCAGAGAGAAGTGGTAGAAAATCCCCAAGCCTGCACTACATGGCGACTACATTGGCGCAGATGCCATTTTGCTGAGGAGTGTTCATGAGCGTTTTCCAGATTACTGTTGTGAATTGACGTTTATTATTAGTGCTATTGGTCTATGTGCTAATTTATGAAGTGGGCATTGGGTAAGCCACACAACCTTGTTGTGTGTGCAATGCACGTCAGCTTCCCCCCACATTTATTGTTTATTTATTTTAAACATTGTTTTAAAATTTTGAGTTCCAAATTCTTTCCGTCCCGGGCTCCCCGCCCCTCCCATTACCCACTGAGAAGGCTAGCAATATGTATCAATTATGCATGCATGTGAAATTAGGCCAAACACATTGCCGTATTAGCCACGTTGCCAAAAAAAAATTGAGAACATTGTACTTCAGTTTGCACTTAGAGAACCTCATTTCTCTTTCTGTGGCACAATTGGATCATTGTATTGATCACGGTAACCAAGTCTGTCACAGTTGATCATCATTATAACATTGCTGTTATTGTGCATAATGTTTTCCCGGTTATTCTGACTTCATTTTGCCCCGGTTCATACAGGTTTTGCCATGTTGTTTTTTTTTTTTTTACTCCGCCCCCCTCTCCCTTCCGCCTCCCTCCCTCTGCTCTCTGTTATTTCTTATGGCAGAATGGAACTTCATCACAAGCACATAATGCCACAACTTGTCCAGCCATTCTTCAATTGATGAGCATCCCCATAATTTCCAATTTTTTTGCCTTCTCAAAAAGAGTTGCTATAAATATTTTCGTGCATATGGGTCCTTTTTCCTTTTCCTTGGATCTCTTTGTTTCTATAGTCCTTTGGGCATAGTTCCAAATTGTTCTGTTGGACCAGTTTACAACTGTGCCAACAGTTATGCAGGCCATTTTTAATGAATTTATACGAGGTATCCCAACGGGCTCAGTGCAACTTTAATCTAGTAAATAAGCTATCTAGGGAGGCCTGTAGTATAGTGGTTATTAAAGTTGTTTAACACACTTCGACTTCTCGCGATGGGAGTGGCTAGGATCAACAGAACTTGCAACATTTTGCAATCTATCACATATGAGTTTAGTCATCGAAAAGAAGGCTTGGGCAATGAAAGTCTAGCAAAAGAGTAAACCTCCTCCCCAAGTCTCCTCCCTTCCTTACTTCACATCCTTTCTTTTTATATCAAGATCTCCTCCCCACACATGACCTTGGACAGGTCATAACGCCCTGCGCCTCGCCTCCTCCTTTGCAAGATGAGGGAAGTGATATCTACCATTACCTTCTGGACATTGTAGTGAGGATCAAAGCGCTTCTGCAAACTTCTACAGCTGTTAACTATCTCAATGATAATTCCCCCCCATCCCTATTCCCATCCTTAACCATGTATTCAGTCCAGCTAATTGTGTCACTCTGGGAAAGAGGAGCGGATATTAGGAGATGAGGATGATGAATTGATGTTGCACATCCACACGTCACGTGCCACACACCTACACCCACTCACCCTCTCCTTCGTCACTTCTAATAGCAATCCGTCACGTGGGGATAGTAATTCATCTAATAGTAATGTATTTGCTCAGCCTTTCTCCAGGAGATGGCCACTCCTTTTTTGCTACCACAAAATGCTTTTCTCTACATTTGCATTATCATTAATTACACTTCAAGTGAGAACTGTGCGGAAGAACAGTAAAGACTGGGTTGCTAGGCAATGCAGGCGGGCCGGGCTAGCGGCCAGTGGCTTATCCAGGAACAAGTGAGGGTTCCCTAGTCTTAACCAAACCGTTACCAAGATGACCGGTAGCGCAGGAAGCCGCTTACTGTGGACTATTAAGACAAGTCACAATCAAAACAGTTATTCTGCCGGAGAAAAACGTAACCAACTTGGCAGCGGTGGGATTCGAACCCACGCCCCCGAAGAGACTGGAGCCTTAATCCAGCGCCTTAGACCGCTCGGCCACGCTACCGAATCCGCAAAGGCGGCGCAGGCATATCCACCTTCAAGGCGATACTGAGTGCCGCTGGTGGTGATGGGAGTGAGGATGGGGTTGCTCATTTATTACAAAACCGGGGACAGAGAATATGCGAATGGCAGGCTGGCGAGTGGAAGTGGGGTTATCTGTGGACCCAGACATGGGCCATTTTTATAAGGTGCAGGCGCGTGTTTGCATGTATGCACTCAAACCAAAGAACTGGATTCTTCTAGACATCATTTAGTCTAGTCCCTTACCTTTATTCCCCCCCCATTTTAAAAAACCACTATCTTGATATTTTATCACCTGAAATCTCCCTCCTCTCCCCCTTAAAGTAAGTCATTTGGGATAGAATGCTGTATTTCTTTTTCTTTACAAAAATTTTTTTATTGATGCTTTTTCTTTTCCTTCCTCCCTTATCTTTCCTTCCTTCCTTCCTTCCTTCCTTCCTTCCTTCCTTCCTTCCTTCCTTCCTTCCTTCCTTCCTTCCTTCCTTCCTTCCTTCCTTCCTTCCTTCCTTCCTTCCTTTTCTCTTTCTCTCTCTCCCTTTCTTCCTTTCTGGTCACTGTCACTTTCCACTAAGTCTCCAACTTCTCATGGAAACCTCCTCCAGTCAAGCAAACAAATCAACACATTGGACCAAGTCTAAAAATGTTTATCTCTTTCTGTACCCCAACTTCTCTACCTAGAAGAGAGAGACAAGTTGCACTCTTGGTCATGATGGTGCAGTCACAATTGGTCACTGCCTTAATCTGAGGTCTGAGGCCTGTCAGTTTTGTTTTTCTTGACATTGTTGTGGTCATAAACTGTTCCCCTGGTTCTACCTACTTTGTTTTGCATCAATTCACTAAAAAAAAAGTCTTCCTAGGTTAAACACGCTGTTTCTTACTTTTCTCTGCCTCCCTACTTTAGGAAGGGCCACTGAGTTTTGGCTGTCTTGTGGAAATGAGAGAGAAATGTGCAGATGGAAGTTGGGAAACCTGGTAGACAAGCAAATGAATTGTTATTTTCTTTTCCCCATTCTACCAATCCTTTGGTAGTTCGGTATGACACTGAATAAATAAATTAATATTTTATTATATTGACTTGGCCTGCTCATGACTCATTAGTATTTGTCCAATTATTTAGATGTCTTTATTAGGTAAAGAGTCTTTTATAGTTCTATTCATGTAGTTCCCATGTGTTTCTTGGCAGGCAGAATACCAAGTATTCAATACTTCGTGCAGTTAAATGGAATTTTTTCCCCTCTAAATCTACTTGTTTGATTTTGTTGGCATTATCGAGAAATGCTGGTGTTTTTATGTATTTATCTTATATTCTGCAATTTTGCTTAAGTTATTCATTATTTCCATTAATAATTAGTTGACTAAGGTTCTCTATGTACATCATTATATCAGCAAAAAGTGATCATATTGTTTCCTCTTTGCCTATGCTTTTCCCCTCAATTTCTTTTTTAGCACTGTATTGAATAGTAACAGTCATATTGGACATCTTTTCTTTACCTTAGTCTTATTGGAAAGGCCTCTGGTTTATCACCCTTACAGTTTATTAATATTACAGCAAAAGTTGACTCTTGGTTTTAGAAAGATACCACATCATATTAAGGAAACATCCATTATTTTTATGCTTTCTAAGGGTTTTTTGAAAAAAGTAGAAATACATGTTGAATCTTATCCAAAGCTTTTTCTGCGCATAATGATACAATTATGTGATTTTTATTTTTCTAATTACTTACATTAGTATGGTCATTTATGTTTGTAGTTTTCTTAATATGTCCTTTCTACTTTCTATTAGCAGCTGTGCTTGGTTTGTTCTTCATGGCCCACTCAGGATAAGCTAATCACCTGACATCTCATCATTATGCTTATTGACTCATATTTGAATACATAACACCTTCTTAACTTGCTCAGCCTACAGTCTCCTTTGAACAGAAGGCTGGTGAATTACAGCACTAATTTCAGAGGAAGGCTCCCTTTATCTGAACTTTCCAGCTAACTCCATCCTTTTCGTTAGCAACTCTCTTGGGTTTGGAATCTAGGGAACTTTATGCCTCCACATCTGGCCCTCCAGGTTTCTTTTTCCCCTTCAAGTTTCCTTTTGTGTGTTATCTTCTCCCATTAGACTGTAAGCTCCTTGAGGGCAAGGACTGCTTTTAAAATTTTTTATTTGTATCCCCAGCACTTAGCATTGTGCCTGGCACATACTAGATGCTTAATACATGTTTATTTAATTGAATTGAATTTCTAGTGTAAATTTAGCCTGGTCATAGGGTATAATTTTTGTGATATGTTGCTATTTCATAAACTTTAACATTTTTGTACTAATATTCATTAGAATATTCATTCATTGGTCTATTTTCCTAGTTTTCCTATCTTTGTTTTGAATCCCTTTTGTACAGGTATCAAGATCATATTTGTATCCTAGAAGGAATTTGGTAGGAAATGGCTTATGTAATATTGGAATCAATTGTTTTTTAAATGCTTGATAGAATTTATTTGTAAATCCATCTGGTCCTGGGTTGTTTATTTTTTTTTTCCCCTTTGAGAATTCATTTATAGCTTGTTCAGTTTCTTTTCCTGAGATTGGATTAAGTCCTCTATTTTTTTTCCCTGTTAATCTGGGCATTTTATATTTTTGAAAATATTTGTTGATTTTTTTTCAGTTGTCAATTTTAGTAGAATATAATTGGGTGAGTTTCTAATAATTTAAGAAAATTTCTTTATTGGCTGTGAATTTTCCTTTTTTCTTTGTTGATATTGTTCATTTGATTTTCTTCTTTTAAAAATCACATAATTTTAAATAAAAGTTATCTGATCTAATATCTTGTTGTTGTTTTTAATCAAAATAGCCTAGTCTTAGTTATTATTTCAATGTTTTTTTTCCTTTCAATTTTGTTAATTGCTTCTTCTTCAGGATTCCCATTCAATAGTCTCTAGAGGTCTATCTTATCTAACTTTTCTAAAATTCTATTGAGGTCTTTTCCTTCTTTTTAAATTTATTTTTGTTTATATTTATCTTGATCAAGTTAAACTGAGGCCTTCTGCTATTGTATATTTCTCCCTATAATTAATTTTTACTTTAAGTATTAATATGCTTTTTGATATAAATATATTTAGTATCAATATTGTTTCACTGCTATGGTACTTATCAGCAAAATGTGGTTTCCTTCTTTTAATTTTTTCTTTTGGTGTTGCTTTGTCTAAGATGATGATTACTACCCCTGCTATTTTTATGTCAGCTGAATTTTGCTCCAGCCCCTTATTTGAACTTCATATGTATCTTTATGTTTCAAATAGGTTTCTTGTAAAATGTTTTGCTTTCTAATCTGCTGCTCTTTTCTGTTTTATGGGTAAATTCTCCCCATTATTTGTGATTACTAATTTCATATTTTCCTCTAGTATATTGTCTTATATTTCCCTTTTTTTGTTTGTTTCCTGTCCTCTATTTATGAAGAAGAAGGTGCTTACAGAGGAATAAGCTCAGCACCAGTGCTTTAGCCAGGGCTTCTTAAACTTTTACTCTCCCAACTCCTTCAGCACTTCTTAAACTGTGGCTGTCAACTCACTCTAAACTGGGTGTAATCTGCTTTTGCTCTTCTACCTCTTTTCTTTTTCCCTCATGCTGAGCCGTTTTCCTTTTAAGCCTGTTTTAAAAATCTGTCCTCCTTAGTTAGAGTTTGTTTTGCTTAGGTCTAATCACTTCCTTAATCTATTCTCCACGTTATTCCCCATTTTTTCCTTTTCTCACTTCCCTCTTCTTTCCCTGCTGCTGAAATGTATTTCTGCACTCAATTGTATATGCATGTGTTTGTCCCCTCCTTTGACCATTTTTGATGTGAGATTTCAAATGTTGCTCACTCCCTCTGAAACTTCTTTCTTATTTGTATAGATGTCTACTCTTGTACCCTAATTATGTGAGATAATTTACCCTGTCCTTCCTCTCCCTTTCCATTAAAAAAAAAAAGATCATCAAAACATAAAAGAACCATTGCTAGGCTCTCTGTCTAATTACACTCTTTTTACGATCCCTGATGAAGATCTGAGTGGATGTATGTATCATCTCTCCCTATTAGTCTATCCTTGTTTAGTCCCTTATGATTGTTCACTAATGTTTGCCTTTCTATGTTTTTCTTGACTCCTGCATTTGTATTTCAAAGTTTCTATGCAACTCTCCTCTACTCCTCCCACCCCCCAGGATTATACTCAAATTATTCTTCATTGTAAGCTTCCCCCATTCACTTCTTTTTAGTGGTGGCTGCTAAATCTTGTGTGATCTTGATTGTGGCTCCTGTGCAGTTGAATTATTTCTTTCTGGCTGCTTGCAGTATTCTTTTTTTTTCCCCTTTAAACATGAAGCTCTAGATTTTGGCTATAATGTTACGAGAATTTTCATTTTTGACTTCCTTTCAGGAGGTGACATGAATTCTTTCTATTTTCACTTTGCCTTCTGGTTCTAAGGGATTGGGACAATTTATTTCTATGATTTCTTGAAATATATCAAGGCTCTTTTTTGGGCCATGGCTTTTAGGTAGTCTAATGATTTTTAAATGATCTTTCTTTGATTTGTTTTCCAGATCAGTTTGTTAGGTGAAAATATTTGACATTTTCTACTATTTTTAGTCTTTTGATTTTATTTTAATAGTTCTCATTGTCTTATGGAATTATCTTCTATTTTAGTCTATTCTAATTTTCAGAATTAATTCACACTGTTAATTCTAATTTCTTTATTCTATCTCTCATTTCTTTTCCATTTTTCCCCTCCAGCATTCTCATTTGGCTTTTGAAACATTTTCTAGCTCTTTTTTTCTTTTTAAGCTCTTGTTTTATCTCTTCCATGGATTCTAGCTAGACTTATGCTCAAGATGTGGTTTGCTTTGAGACTTTGCTTGAAGATGTTTAAGGGTCATTGTTTTCTTTTGAGTTTGTGCCTTGAGTGTTGCTGTCACCATAACTTTTTATGGCAGAATTCTTTTTTTTTTGTTTACCATTTTTTCCAGACTACTTCCTGACTTCAGACTTTATATTAGAGCTGTGCTCTGTGTACTTCTTGAACAAATGTTTAACTTGAGCTTGTGTCCTCTTGGGTCTTTCTGCTGTTTTCTTGATTGAGGAGGACAGTATTTGGTGTAATCTTATTCCAGCATCTTAGGTATAGCTCAGGTTGATGACCTCCAAGCTTTCATTTCACACAGAATGTTCTGCTTCAGGGAAAAGTCTAAGCACTACTTCCCTTGTCTGAGCTCTACAAGTTCCTGGGTTTGAGTCTGAGCAACACACCTACAGGCAGGCTTGCCCCAGGTTGGAGTTCCAGTAGACTGTTGCTGGACTCAGTCATTGTAAGACAGCTAGAAAGCTCTATAGGTTCAGAGTGATAGAACTGTAGACTCTCCTTTGGTAGGAGATTTCTGCTTCTGCTCTTCTGTTGCTATCTTCAGACTAGGCTAGAGACTAGCCCTGGGACTCTGTTCCATTCCTGTGGTTCAGAGACACACAGCTTCTTTTTGCTTCTGAACTTGCTCCTGACTCAGTACACAGTCTAGGGCCTATGATATCTTTTCACCCTGCAATGCCATCCCTATGTGCCAGTCTCCTCAGTCTACCCTGGATCTATGACTTGGAATTATAGAGTAAATGACAGAGGTGCCAGCTGTAACCTGTTCCTTCATTCTGCAAAATTGGGGTCCTCCTGTGTGCTCTGGTACATATCCTCAAGTGTCTCTCAGATTCTTCACGGCAGAATGATCTGTATAGGATGCTGCTGGCTACACCCTCTCCCTGGTGTCCATAGACCTTTCTATCTGCCTCCTATATGCTGACTCGTATTAAAGTTATGACTAACTGATTTTTTCCCCTAGACTTTCTGATCATGAAGTAGTCTGGGGCATTTTCTTCTCTTTTTTTAAAAAAATTAATTTATTTTTAGTTTTCAACATTTACTTCCATAAACTTTTGAGTTTTAAATTTTCCCCCCTTTCTCCTTCCACTCGCCCTCCCCAGATGGCCAGCAATCTGATATAGACTCTACATACACATTCATATTAAACATATTTTCACATTAGTCATGTTGTAAAGGAGAATTAGAACCAATGGGAGGAACCATGAGAAAGAAGAAACAAAAGAAAACAAAACAATGACAAAAAAAGAGAAAGCAAACAGCATGTTTCAATTTGCATTCAGACTCCATAGTTCCTTCTCTGGATGTGGATAGCATTTTCCATCCATTATTGAGAAGAACCAAGTCTATGAAAGTTAGTCATCACACAATGTGGCTGTTACTGTGTACAGTGTTCTCCTGGTTCTGCTCATTTCACTCAGCATCAGTTCATATAAGTCTTTCCAGGTTTTTCTGAAGTCCTTTGGTGCATTTTCTAGACCTTTGTGGAGGGTTGTATTGAGGAGCTTAACTGTATTTCTTCCTGCTACTCCCCTGTCTTGGCTCTGCACAGGTCTTAAATTCGAATAAATTCCTTACACATCTTAGAATAAGACTTTTATCAGAAGAAGTGCTGTAAAGATTTTCACCAGTGACCTGTTTCCCTTCTAATTTTTAGTATATTAGATTTGTTTGTGTAAAAGCTTTTTAGTTTTATATAATCAAAAATTTCCATTTTATTTTATTTTAAAAATCATTTGTTTAGTCATGAGTTTTTCCCATATCCATAGAGGAAAAGGGTGATCTTTTCCTTATTCCTTTGATTTGTTTATGATTTGACTTTTTTTTTTTTTAGGCAACCACAGTTAAGTGACTTTCCCAGGGTCATAGAGCTAATAAAGTGTCAGAGGCCAGAAATGAATGAGGTCTTCCTGATTCTAGGGCCAGTGTATCACCTTGCTGCCCCTGACTTTTTATATCTAAAACATGTATCCCTTAGAACTTATCTTGGCAGAGGGTATGAAAATTGGTTATGAAAACTGATCTCAACCCAGTTTCTATCAGTCTGCCAAATCAGTTTTTCCAGTAGTTTTGAAAAAATAAAATACTGAGACTGCAGTAGCTGAGGTCTTTGGGTTTATCAAACACTATGATATTATTTGTTTGCTTCTATATGTTATGCACTTACTCTATTCCACTGGTCAATCTCTCTTTTTCCCTCACATTAATATAAAATCATCTTAATGGATATTACTTTGTAGTACAGTTTGAATTCTGGTACCTCTCCTTGCCACTTTGTTTTTTTTCATTGTTACCCTTTAGATTCTTGAACTTCTCTTCCATATGAATTTTTTTTCTGGTTTTATAATACATTATTTTGGAAGTTTGATTGGTATGACAGTGAATAAGTCAATTGATTTAAATAGTATTAATTTTATTATATTGATTCAAACTACCCATGAGCAATTAATGTTTCTCCAATTATATAGATCTATCGAACTTCCTTTTCAAGGTTTGTTTTTCCACCCAGAGACTACTGAGTAATTTGTGCCCTGGGGAGTCCAGATCAGGCTGGATTAATTTTGATCTCTGCTTTTGGGGAGTTTAATAATATTCCATCTATAAAAAAATCCTTTTGATTCATCTTGAGCCCTAGCTGGTAGGAATCTCAGAGATTGGAAAGAGAATGTGTTTTTCTATGTGTCATCTCATCTGTCTTTGAGCAAAAGAAACATACATGTCAGTAATGCAGTGTTAACCACAGCTTATATCAATACCAGCTTTTGGAGACTATTATAATAGCTAAATTTGTATAATACTTACTGTGTGCCAGGCACTGGCCTAAATGCTTTATAATTATCCCATTTGGTCCTCACAACAACTCTGGGAGGTAGACATTATTGTCATCCCCGTTTTACAGTTGAGAAAACTGAGGCAAAGAGGTTAAGGGACTTGCCTAAAGTCCCATAGCTAGTGTCTGAGGCTAGATTTGAATGCAGGTCTTTCCAACTCCAGGTCCAGTGCTATCTACCGTACCACCGAGCTGCCAGACTAGGAGAACAAAATAGACTTTAAAGATACAGAGATAAGCTTTGGTAGAGATATATAGGCTCCTGGATGTGATAGGGCAGAAAGAAGAGAAACAGTGTCAACAGTGTCATTCTTGGCAAATAGGAATAGCTACCCTCACATTCTGCATTGCTTCCACAGACTTTTTTCATGGTTTTAATCTCTTCCAAGGCTGGAGCCATATATCTGAGGGCTCAGCTCTTGCGTTTTCACTCAGTGCCTTTTTGGGGTTGTTTGCTCTTCTCTTTTCCCTTTTGGAGAAGAAGGGCTGAGCTTTCAATCTTTAGTCTCATGGCTCTCAAAGGCTCAAGTGAACCCCTGATTACAGTCTTCTCGATTTTCTTTTTGTAGTGCCTTACAGTGCCCAGGGAGTTTTTCTTTACTTTGTTCTCGTCTGATTGTTCTGAATTTTATTTTATCATTTGTGGAGTATACTCTTATTTGGTGTCTTTATTCCCAGTGTCCCTTGTGGGGTTAAAGCTTCTAAACAATCAGGTTTGAGCTCCCTCTTTATCTTTTCCCATCCTCATTTTTTTCTACTGATCCTCACTCTTAGAAATATCAATTTATGAAGGAGACAATTCAGAAAGAAGCAAGAGTGGAAGATAGATCCCATGTCCCAAATGATGTGGCTTAGCCTTTTCTCCTGACCTCTCCATGATCAGTCCCCTTCCTAGTGGCCATGCCAGCTCATCTCTGGATCCATGTCTCCCTGTACCCGCATCACCATTCTGGGTATTGGCTGCTTCTAGGAACACACACATTCCTTTTCCTGCAATGGGATGCTGCTCATGGAGGTACAACAAGATGTCAAAGAAGGTGATCTTTCAGTGCACAAACTCCTAGACTAAATTTATCTTCCACTGTAGGCGTACACCTTCCCTATGGAAGAAGTCATAGGCAGGACCTCTGCCTTCCCCTTCCTAACAAGGCTGAGAATTCCTTTTCCAGTTCCCTGCCCTGTTGCTTCTACTGTTCTCCCACCACATCACATTTGGCTGAGACATTATAGGATTATTATTCATTCACTGTTCTCCCATGGGCTTTTTCACTTGTTCTCTGTCCACCACCTCTCCTGTCCCTATTCACACAACCTCCCATTATGTGACTCCATCCTACAAATTACACTGATTACCTGTAGTGGGATCAGAGACTAGTCCACGGCCTTTCAGATAAGTTCTTCCACTCCTGTTCTGATTATTTTTGTCCTTATGTCCTTTTAAAGTACCTTGTTGATCCCTCTTTGTTTTTTCTTTTATCTCATAGACCAATCTTCCTTTCTCTTTTCTTAATCGGTAGACTCCAAATAACCAGATAATTCACATCAATACATTTTATTGGTAGTTGTATTTATTTGCCTTTCTTATCTTTCATTTGTTTGGGATATTTGCCGAACCTAATGTTGTACTCACTTCTTTTTCTAAGTTTTTATTTTTTTGGGGGGACCCTCAAATACCTCTCTCTTTGTTGAGTGTTCTTTTTTCTTTAATGATTAAGTCCAGGTTTGTGAGGTATGTTATTTTGGGTGGTAGCTTTTTGAAATATACTAATCTATTCCTTCAGGCAATGTTTCCTGACTCTGGAATAGTCTTGTGCTATTTGAATTTCCTTTCCTTCATATTTGAAGGTCTTTCTCCTGGCTACTTGAAAAACTTGTTTATTATTTTATTTACACTGTTGAATTTTATTACTACGTGTTTTCTGAGTTTGAAACTTGGGTTTTTTGTTTGGTGGTGATCTCTGAATCCTCTGATGCCTTGATTACTGCATGCAGAAATTCTAGGCAGTTTTCTTACATTCTTTTCTGCTTTGTGATATCTTTTTTTTTTTAATTTGCCAGTCTTCTGAACACCTATGATGCTTAATTTAACTCTGTGCACCCTGTCTTCAGGCTGCTAGGTGGCACAGTGGGTCGAGTTCCAGGCCTAGAATCAGGAAGAATTGAATTTAAATGTGGCCTCAGATATTTACTAGCTACAGGACCCTGGGCAAGTCATTTAACCCTGTTTGTCTCAGGTTCCTCATCTGTAAAATGAGCTGGGGGGGCGGAAAATGGCAAACCACTCCCGTGTCTTTGCCAAGAAAACTCCAAAGGAGGTCACAAAGAATGAATGAACAATAATAACAATCCTTTCTTCAAAGATAAGTTGCTTTGACTTGTATAGAATTCATGTTTTTTTTTTTAAAACACTGTTGCTTTTTACTCATCTTCTGCCAAATTTTCCTCTACTTTAGTGTTGTAATCTATATGTATTACCAGTTTTTTCTCATTTTCCAGAGAGATCATGGATTAAATTTTTTCTAATATAATTTTGTTTTTCAAATACTGTATTCAGAGCTCTGATTTCTGACTTATATTAACTCCCAATTTCTTTTATTGGTTTATCTTTTGAACCTTTCTAGAGTTTTATGTTCTTCCGTGCTTTATGGGGAGTCCATAGGATTCTGTCTTTCTTTAGGGACTATTGGTTCACTTTCTTTCTCATACTATAATATTTGCTAAGTGAATTTTTATTCTCTTTCATATTTTACTCAGAATACTTCCAGGTTTTAGATTCTTCTTTGTTGATTTATCTGTTTGTACATTGAGATTTTGTTGAGATTCCTCCCCAACCCCTGGTTTCTTTGGCATTTTTGTCTTAATATTTCCCTTTACCTTACTTCATGGATTTCTCCCTTTAGTGATGAATAGAGCCCCACATCTATGCAAGGCTGACAGTCTCTTTGCTGTTGGGAGACAAAAATTTGCCAGCCTAAGTAATCTCTGGAAAGCTAGGACTAGATCCCATTATATTTAAGTACCCTTTAATTTGGGTTGAATGCCCACTCTGGCACCCCTTCTCATTCTTTCTTCCATCCTTATTCTTTTCTTCATGTGATTAGATAGAGTCAGTATCTATTGCTTTTTTTTACCCAGTGAGATAATGGAGTGGAAAGTGTTTGAACAAAGTCATGGTCACAGTAGAAATGACCTTATCCTGGGGTTGGTTCCCATACAAGCTGGTGTATTTACTTATGCTCCTCCTCCAGACATGGAGTCTGATGGGAGAGAGTATATCTTTTTTTTTTCTTTTTAAATATATTCCCACCAATCACATGTTAAAACAAATTTTTAAACATTTAAAAAAAAAGTTTTGATTTCAAATTCTATCTCTCCCTCCCTCTTGAGACAGTGTATTCAATAGGTAATACATATGTAATTATGTAAAACATTTCCATATCAGTCATTTTGTACAAGAAAACTCAAGTAAAAGGAAAAGAATGAAAGAAAGAAAGTGAAAAATGGCATATTTGACTATATTAAAATAATATCAGTTCTTTTTCTGGAGGCAGATAGTATGCTTCATCATTAGTCCTTTGGGATTGTCTTAGATCATTGTATTGCTGAGAATAGCTAAGTCATTCGTAGTTCATCGTATAATATTGCTGCTATTGTGACAACATTCTTCTGGTTCTGTTCACTTCACTTTGCATCAATTCATATAAGTCTTTCCAGGTTTTTCTGAAATCCACCTGTTGATTGTTTCTTATAGCATGATAATATTCCTTCACAATTATATACCAAATTTGTTTAGCCATTCCCCAATTGATGGGCATCCCTTCAATTTCCAATTCTTAGCCACCTCAGAAAGAGCTACTATAAATATTTTTGTACAAACAAGTCCTTCTCTCCCCCCACCCCTTCCCTTTTTTTGATGTCTTTGGGATATAGGCCTTAGAAGTGGTGTTGCTGGATCAAAGGGTATGCACAGTTTTATAGCTTTTTGGTCATAGTTTCATATTACTTGGGGGAGGGTATACCTTAACTGCTATTGTAGTTAGTTTCTGTGATATGTAGTATGAGGGATCTTAAAGAGACAGAAGAAACAGATTTTGGACGTATGGGGTTTGAAGTGTTTATTGGAGAGGAGTGGAGAATGGTGAATGGAATCATGTGACATGAGTTTTAAGGCTGAGAATGTAAGGCTGAGACAAAGCAATTTAAGGCTGAGAACTCTGGCTCCTCCATGGAGAAGCAGTTATCAAATCTCCCACCTAAAACCAAGAAACTCTGAAATAGCTCAGGTATGAATTCTGGCTCATTCTGGTTGTTCAGAAGACCTTCACATCTTACCAGTCCCCTCCCATAACTCATTATAACATAGGAGTTTGAAAAAGTTGGGTTTATAACTCTCAGGAGTCTGCCTCCCCCATCTTTCCTCTACAAATGAGATCCCAAAGGTCTTGGAGGCGAACTTTCTGGAGTCTAAAAGCTTTGGTCTCTAGAGTACTCCATTTCCCAGTCACTCAATGGCAGACTTCCTTCCAGGGATGAATAAGAGGGAACATTGATCTGGCAAGATACCATATATATCCCCAGAAACTTCTTTTGAGAGAAAGGCTTGTTCAGTTTGCTCCAGTGTCTCAGACTACTGTATATGGCAGACCTAATTATTTTCCTTCTAAGTTATTTTATATATTAGTGATGTAAAATTCCATACTTCTCACATTAGGCTCAATATCAATACTTACATAGGATTCAGTAATAAAGCAAATATCAGTATCTTATCACTAAAGGAATAAACAAAAGCAAATTTTGCAAAGTTTTATCAATGGAACTGACTTATGAGGAAACATAAACTGGAAAAAAATCAACTGTACAATTATAACCTATTCTCTCTCCCTACCCCCACCCTCATTTAAAGTCTTGGGTAGAGAATCTTTCCTAGGGTCTCTGCAAATGCAAAAGGTACGATTTTATTCCACGTAAACCCTGTATGTAACAGGGGTTTAATTCCGTTCTAGCCTCTGAGGGCCAGACCTATTAAATTCCCCCCCCCCCTTCTCTTCTGGTTCCCTGAAGGGGTTGGGGAGTTTCTTTTCTTTGTCATTGGCTTTAGACCTCACCAATTGTATTCATTCCATTTTTGGGGGCCCCCAGTTCCATGTAACCACTTAATATCGGATTAGTTTTTACAAAGGAATATTTACCTCAAAGATATATCAAGAATAAATGTGAAAAATTTAACTTAACACTTTGGGGTCATAATCTCCTCTCTACCCTTCTTCCTTTCCATACTCTCCACCACCTCAGTTTAGCTCAATTCCTACATAGTATTAGTCTTAGAAAGTTTGAGTCCAAAACCCTGATGGGCTAGTGTCTCCTGGCCCTTGCTCCTCTGGGCTGGTTGCAACAACCATCTTGCATTCTTGGGCTCCCTGATCTCTAGATTCTTGTGGCTTGAAATCCAGGATTGGAAATTCCACTCCTTGCACCTAGAAAGGAAAAAGATAAAGGAAATGGCTAAAGTTCTAGGCTTGTTTCTCAGGCCCACATGGTCTAAGGGAATGGGGGAAAGAAGTGGCTCTCAGGCCTCATGATTTCATCTGCTGCAAGTGAGCCCTTTATCCTCAGACATAAATGGAGGAAAAGCCTTGATGGTGTGAAAGACTCAGATAATTCTGGATGTATAGTCCATGGGAAAAGACAATTTTCAACTATGTGGTAAGTCAACTCAAAACATCCACCCATACTCTAGTCTTCCATTCTCCTGCATGCAGAAGACTATAGCCTTCCATGTGGTGATGCCATCTTAGATGGTCTGGGCATTGTCAAACCTTCCTTCCCCCAACCCACCCCAACACCCCACTTCAACAACCCAATGAATCACTGGAGCAGTGACTCCTGAGGTTATGTCCTAATGAAACTAGTGCTAAGACACTCTCCAGCAGAGTTCCATAGGGTTGGGGAGCACTCCTGAGGATTTGCTGTTGCAGATTTAACTAAACCAATCAGGCTCCAGATAGGAATTTCCCATTATGTCTTTTAGGTGGATGCTATGGGGGTTATTTATACCTGGACCTGTAAAGATGAATTCCTTTTGCAGCTAGTTCCCCAAAGGAAACAGATTTTATAGATTGGATCTATGCATACCATCCTCTTTTCCTCTCCTCTCCCTGCGCCCTCAAACCCATGTTCCCATGGTCTGACAGCTTTGGAAGTAATTAGATCCCACATTCTGAGTAGTGCCTCCCCAGAATGACTTCAGACTTTAGCTATGGGTCTCTCCTGCCACAGAACCATATAGGTGTGGGATGATCAACTAATGATATTTGGGCAGGAGGTTGGGACAGTTGTGGATTGGGCAAATATACTTTTATCACAAATAGGTGCTCTGAGAAGGGGGAGGGAGAAGTCACAAATCTTTCCACTCTGCTAGGTGGATAAAGAAGTTACATCCTCTGGATATAGCTTCTAAAACATGGGATAAAAAAGCAATTGATAGCCAGTATATGGGGGTGCTAGTAAAACTGAATGAGGAAATTTAGCAACAGAGAAGTAGGGGTCCTTCAGTCCTACCCAAGTCTAAAAAAACTTTGAAAGCCGATCTGCTATTTGGATCAGATGGTGGACCGTGGTGTATCATGAGCTGTTGGGAGTGGGGGCAAACAGAAATTCTTGGAGTTGCTCAAACCGTCCTGTGAAGTTAACAACAAATAGTATAAGGTCTTCAGGGAGTTGAAAGATCTTTCTTCTTTCTTTCTTTCTTTCTTTCTTTCTTTCTTTCTTTCTTTCTTTCTTTCTTTCTTTCTTTCTTTCTTTCTTTCTCTCTCTCTCTCTCTCTCTCTCTCTCTCTCTCTCTCTCTCTCTCTCTTTCTCTCTCTCTCTCTCTCTCTGTAAATAGTATTTTTTCCAATTACATGTAAAAATATTTTTCAACATTATTTTTTTCACAAGATTTTGAGTTCCAAATTTTTCTCCTTTCCCCCCTCCCAAGATGACAAGCAATCTGATCTAGGTTATACGTATGTAATCATGTTAAACATATTTCCACATTACTCACATTGTCTCTCTTTGAGCCAATTCTGATGAGTAAGGTTCAAGTGATGCCCACCACTTACTCTCCCATCTTCCCCTCCTCTGTAATAGGTCTTTCATGGCTCTTCATGTGAAATAATTCACCCCATTCTACCTCTCCTTTCCTTCTGCTCCCAGTGTAATTCTCTTTCTCATCCCTTTATTTTTATATGTCTTCCTCTCAAAATCACCTCTATCTATGCAAACTCTACATATGTATATCTATGTATATATTCCTTTTAACTATGTTAATAGTGGTACAATTCTTAAGAATTACAGTATTATCTTCCCATGTAAGGATATAAACAGATTAGCCTTATTGAATCCCCTATATTTTTTCTTTCCTTTTTACCTTTTATGCTTCTCTTGAGTCTTGAAATTGAAAATCAAATTTTTTTGTTCAGCTCTGATCTTTTCACTAGGAAATCTTGAAAACCTTCTATTGACCATTTTTATCCCTGAAGGATTTTGCTCAGTTTTTCTGGGTAGGTGATTCTGGCTTGTAGTCCTAGCTTCTTTGCCTTCCAGAATATCATATTCCATGCCTTCTGATCCTTTAAGGTTGAAGCTGCTAAATCCTGTGTAATTCTGACAGTGGCTTCCTGATATTTAAATTCTTTCTAGCTGCTTGCAATATTTTCTCCTTCACCTGGGAGTTCTGGAATTTGGCTACAATGTTCTTATAATGAGTTTTCATTTTGGGGTCTCTTTCCAGAGATGATTGGTGAATTCTTTCAATGTCTATTTTACCTCTGGTTCTAGGATGTCAGGGCAGTTTTCTTTGATAGTTTCTTGAAGTATGATGTCCATGTCTTTTTTTTGATCATGGCTTTTAAGTAGTCCAATAATTCTTAAATAAATTAACTCTCTTGGATCTATATTCTAGGTCAGTTGCTTTTCCAGTGAGGTATTTTACATTTTCTTCTATTTATTTCTTCTTATTTTATGTGATTGATTTGTGATGTCTCACAGAGCCATTAGCTTTCACTTGTCCAATTCTAAATTTTAAGGAGTTATTTTCTTCATTGAGCTTTTTTTTAAATTTTATTTTTTAACCCTTTTTTCCATTTGGCAAGTTCTACTTTTTAGGGGATTGTGTTTTTTTTTTTTAGTAACTTTTTGGTACATTGTTTTCCCATTGTACTTCCTTCATCAAGCTATTGATGTTTTTTTTCATGATTCTCTTGCATCCTCATTTCTTGTCCCAATTTTTCTTCATCTCACTTATTTGATTTTTAAACTCCTTTTTGTGTTCTTTTAGTTCCTTTTGGGCTTGAGACCAATTTACATTTTTCTCTGAGGCTTTGCATGTATTCATTTTAACATTGCTCTCCTCTCTGAGTTTATGTCTTGATCTTCCCTGTCACCATAATAACTTTCTGTAGTCAGATGTTTTGGGTTTTTCTGGTTTGTCTGCTCATCTTTTACAACCTATTATGTTACTTTTAAAGTTGATCCCTGCTCCTGGGGCACTATCCCAAGGTTCTTGTGCCAAGGTCTGCAGCCCTGGATGTTTGCCTGGTGGTGTGCTGGTGCTACCCTGAAACTCATGGGGGACACTCATGCTGTGCCAGACCTGCCAGGGTCTGGTGTCTTGCCTGGTTCTATGCTGAGGTGGGGGTGGGAATGGTGTGGCTAGGGCTCAGGTCCTCCTGCTAGCTTGCTGAGGCAGAGCCTGTCTTGGGTGTTGGGACACTGCCTTCCCTAGACTGTGCTCCCCTTTTACCCAAGTGAGACAGATCTCTCCTGCTGAACTTCCAAGTTGTCTTGGGCTAGAATATAGTTTCACCCTATCTTTTCGGTTGTTCTGCCATTCCAGAATTCATTTTGGGGCACTATTCCATTGTTTTTTGGAAGTGAATTTGGGAGAGTTCAGGTGATTTCCTGCTTATTCTGTCATCTTGGCTCTTGGAAGTCCCCCTGCTCATCATTTCTTATAGTACAGTAGTATTCCATCGCAATCATATAATACAATTATAAATGGAAACATTTCTGACGTTCTACTCATACCCATCTCATTGATAAAGATGACAAAATGATGAGTTGTTGGAAGGAATGTGGGAAGAAAGGCCTTGGAATTTTTGTTAAAACTATGAATTAGTCCGGGCATTTTTGGAAAGGAATAGTGAATTAAAACTTGATGACCTGAATAAAAGAAAAAAAATGAAAGAAAGTGAAAAATAGCATGCTTCAGTCTATATTTAAACAATATCAGTTCTTTCTCTGGAAGTGGATAGTATGCTTCATCATTGGTCCTTTGGGATTGTGTTGGAACATTAATGCTGAGAATAGCTAAGTCATTCACATGGAACAATATTGCTGTTATTGTGTACAATGTTTCCCTAGTTCTGTTCTTTTCACTATGCATCTGTTCGAGTAAATCTTTCCAGGTTTTTCTTAAACCATCCTGCTTGTCATTTCTTACAGCTCAATAATATTCCCTCTTAATCATATACCATAACTTGTTTAGACATTCCCAAATTGATGGCTATCTCTTTCCAATTCTTAGTCTCTACAAAAAGAGCCACTATAAATATTTTTTGTACAAATAGATCCTTTTACCTTATTTTGGATATCTTTGGTATATAGACCTAGCTGTGGTATTGCTGGATCAAAGGGCATTATGATCAGTTTTATAGTCCTATGGGTATAGTTCCAAATTGCTTTCTAGAATGGCTGGATCACTTCACCACTCCACCAACTATGCATTAGTATCCCAGTTTCTCCACATCTCCAACATCCAACATTTTCCTTTTTTGTCATATTAACCAATCTGATAGGTGTGAGATGGTACCTCAGAGTTATTTTAATTTGTATTTCTCTAATCATTAGTGATTTAGAGCATCTTTTCACAAGACTATAGACAGCTTTGGTTTCTTCATCTGAAAGCTGCCTGTTCATATCCTTTAACCATTTATCAATTAGGGAATGACTTGCATTTTTATAAATTTGCTTAAGTTCTCTATATATTTGAGAAATGACCCCTTTATCAGAGATACTTGTTGCAACCCCCAACCCCAGTCTTCTTCTTTCCTTATAATTTTGGTTTCATTGGTTCTGTTTGTGCAAAAACCTTTAAATTTTAAATAATCAAAATGATTTATTTCATATTTTATAATGTTTTTTATATCTTCTTTGGTCCTAAATTCTTCCCTTATCCATAAATCTGACAGATAAACTGTTTTATGCTCTCTTAATTTGCTTATGGTGTCACCTTTTATATATAAATCAGGTACCTATTTTGACCTTATCTTGGTATATGGTGTGAGATGTTAGTCTATACCTAGTTTCTGCCATGCCGTTTTCTAGTTTTCCCAGAAGTTTTTGTCAAATAATCAGTTTTTGTTCTAAAATCTTGGATTTTGGGATTTATCATATTTTTTTTACTGTGGTCATTTACTCTAATGTGATTTGTACCTATTCTAATCCTCTGATCCACCACTCTATTTCTTAGCCAGTACCAGATTGTTTTGATAATTACCCTTGATAATACAATTTGAGATCTAGTATGGCCAGACCATCTACTTTTGCATTTTTTTTCATTGATTCTCTTGATATCCTTGAGCTTTTATTCTTCCAGATGAATTTTGTATAATTTTTTCTAGCTCTATAAAATAATTTTTGGTTAGTTTGATTGGTATGGCACAGAATAAATAGATTAGTTTAGGTAGAATTGTCATTTTTATTATATTGGCTTGGCCTATCCATGAGCAATAGATATTTTCCCAATTGTTTAGATCTGACTTTGTTTTCATGAAAAGTGTTTTGTAGTTGTGTTCATATAGTTCCTGGGTTTGTGTTGGCAGGTAGACTCCCGAGTATTTTAGATTGCCTGTGGTTATTTTAAATGGAATTTCTCCTTCTATCTCTTTGTTGCTGGACTTTGTTGGTAACATATAGAAATGATGATTTTTGTGGGTTTATTTTGTATCCTGCAACTTTGCTAAAGTTGTTAATAATTTCAAGTAGTTTTTTTAGTTGATTCCCTAGGATTTTCTAAGTATACCATCATATCATCTGCAAAGAGTGATAGTTTTATTTCATCATTATCTATTCCAATTCCTTTAATTTCTTTTTCTTCTTTCATTGCCACAGCTAACTTTTCAAGTACAATATTAAATAATAGTGGTGATGATGGGCATCCTTGCTTTATTGCATTTTTTTTTTGGTGAGGTAATTTGGGTTAAATGACTTGCCCAAAGTCACACAGCTAGTAAGTGTCAAGTGTCTGAGGCTGGATTTAAACTCAGGTCCTCCTGACTCCAGGGCCAGTGCTCTATCACTGCACCACCTAGCTGTCCCTAGCATCCTTGCTTTATTCTTGATTGTATTGGGAAGGCTTCCAGCTTATCCCCATTACAGATAATACTTGCTGGTGGTTTTTACAATATTTATTTCTATTAGAACAAAAACTTGAAAGTATGTCTTTAAATGGATTTTTCCTTAGATTGAGAAGATTCGTTTATCTGAAACCATCAGCAAGTATTATTGCTTTTTTTCTTTTTTTAAAATTTATTTTATTTCATTTTATTTTTATTTTTTGGCAATTAGGGTTAAGTGACTTGCCCAGGGTCACACAGCTAGTAAGTGTCAAGTGTTTGGTCTGAGGCTGGATTCGAGCTCAGGTCCTCTTACCTTCAGGGCCGGTGCTCTATCCACTGTGCCACCTAGCTGCCCCTAAAATTTATTTTATTCTGAACTTAAATAAAACAAGCATTTCCATAACATAGTAGAATAGAAAAAAAAAGAAATAATGAGCTGGATGATCTTAGAAAAACATGGATAGATTTGCACAAAATAATGAAGAGTGAAATGAGCAGAACCAAGAAATGTTGCATAAAGCAACATCTACATTGTTTTAAGAACACTTTTGAACAACTAAGTCATTTTGATTATTATAAATACCCAAATTAACTGTAAAAGATATAAAGAGGAATATGCTATCTGCATCTAGAGAAAGAACTGACAAATAGAAGTATGTATAGAATGATTTTACATACATAAATACATATGTAACACACATATATTTGTGTCTAATGGTAGCAAGGAGTATTTGTAATATAGTCGGTTCTCTGTAATATAGTCTCATAGTCTGTCTCTTGAACTGAAGTATGTGTTTCTTCAAGAACTCTGGGATGTGAATCAATTCCATCTCTGGCTAAAAAATCTCCACACTCCCAACTGAGTCTTGTGGCCGAGAGGACAATTCTCTCCCAGGTGAACTACAAGTCTTCAAATGCCAGTCAGTTTTCAAATATCTATTGCAGCTCCAATGCAGTCTGGCACAAGCACATTCCTCTAATTGTCTTCCCATGTGGTGACAATGGGGAGCCTGCTTGCAGTAGAAACATGATGCCATGGAATGGAAATATCTTTGAGAGACTATGGAGTATGCATTGGATATTCTGTAATTGGTTCTGGTCAGCAAACCACATGTTAAAGAGGAGGCTCTTTCATTGCATTTGGAGGCATTCAAAAGGTCTGTCAACCCAAAGCCACTTCCTATTTGCATTAGCACTTTTGGGGGAGCTTGGTGATTCCTTCACTCATGGCTGTCAGTGAAGGGAATACAGCCTAAAACCCTGTGAGTCTGAAAGGTCTGAAGAGTGCCTAAATACACCAGCATTTCAGAGTTTTTGTTTGAAGCCAGCATGACATTGATTGTGCCAAAGAGCATAGAATGGCGTTAGAGAGTGATCTTCTGGACCCTAGCCCAATGGTAGCTTAGACAAGGACTCATTTGGCAGTCACACCACATCTGGACTTGAACAGAGTGGGAATGAAGTAGGCACTGAGCTAAGCTGAACTTACTCTCCCCAGAGACTGCGATTTTGTAGGAGAGCATATGCTCCCAAAGTATTAAGGAAAGTGTTTGTATTTTGTTCCTGGAGTAAATATCCCTTTGTAAAAGTTACAATGTTAAGTTGTTAAATGGAACTGGCTTGCTATTTCCTAGCACCTAACAATGTGTGAGCACAGCCAGTGGCAGCTGAGCCAATGTCAGTAAAGATACCATCCCAACCCTGAGAGTGAGATGTAGCGAACTTGGCTGGGGGAGAGTGAGGCAGAGTGTACTGTCCTTATACCTATATAAATGAAACCATAGGTCTAGTCACTATCCTCTATACATTGGTAAATTTAAGCTGTTCCACTTTGTTAAAGATTTCAAATATGTATAGTTTAATAGATGAGTCCTATTTCTCTGCTTAGGTCCTTTCTCTTATCCTAGGGAAATCAAAGTCATTTCTGGCTAGCAACAGTTACAGCCTTTAGGTTCTGGCTAAATTTCTGTTTCAGAAAGTTTCCTGGAACCCTAAACTTGTTTTATTTTCTCTGGTTCCTACACAGCATAGTCCTTGAACTAATCTGTCTCACAAATCATATAATTTGCTCTCTCTTCAATTCCTTATTTTTAATAAGTCAGTCTTTTCTCCCCTTCAATTTTATCTCCCTCTCTGTAGTGCAAATGTTATTATCCTTATTTTATACATGAGGGAAACTGAGTCTCAAAGAGGAGAAGTATCTTGCAGGTCAAACAACTAGCTTGTCTTGGAGCAGGGACTTGTATTCAGGTCTTCTGATACCAAATTCAGTGTTCTTTCCGTTGTACAATGTTGTCTTTCATAATAACAACCATCACTACCACAACATGTATGTCTCCCTTTCAGTTTAGCAAAGGACTTTAAGAATGTTATCTCATTTGATCCTCACAATAATCCTTGGAGGTGCTGTTTTTCATTATTCCCATTTTATATATGAGAAAACTGAGGCAGAAAGAGGGTAAGTGACTTACCCAAGGTCACACAGCCAGTGAGTGACCAAAGTGAGATTTGGACTTGGGTCTTTCTGACTCTAAGTTAAACTCTCTCTCCAATGTGCTACCTAGCTGCCTCTCCTAAGTAGACTTGTTCAGGAAAAGTAGAGGTATTCTGTTTGGGAGAAATGGGAGCTAATCCTGAAAAGGTAAGTCAACCAGGAGCCAGATTGTGGAGTGATAAATAGTCCATTAAATCTATGATCTCATTAGAGGTATGGGCACTCCCTCTCTTGATTCAAATAATAAGGCCATAACACCTGAAAAGATAGTTTTGGTGAGTTGTGCTCACAAAAATTATCACCTGGCAACTAGAATTCTAGTGATGAATCTCTCTCTCAGTATAACTAGGCTAGTTGTCATACCACAGATGCCACTGGGCTTTATAGGTAAGGCCTTTCCAGCTTGATAGGACAGGCCAGAGCTTTAGCTAATAATTCATTGAGAACCTAGGTTCACCTCCATGTCTTCATGAGCTATTTGAATAGGATGGAAGTAGAGTCGGAAGAATTTCTTAGAAAAACAAAATAACAAAAATGAACCATTTGTTTTGATGACAAAGTGCCTTCCAGTCATATAATTTGATCCTTTGACAACTATCAGTGATACGGTTACTATGATTTTCATTTTATGAAGAAACTCAATCTTAAAGATTTAAGCCATTTGTAAAAATGCTCAGCTAGGGAGGGACAGAGTCTGTCCATATTAGGTCTTTTAATTCCAATAGATTTTGATTAGAGATGGAGAAAGGAAAAACCTGGACCATAGGAATCTGCAGGGATGTTTGAGGCACTGATTTGGGGATCCCTGGGCAGTCAGGGGACAGTATCAGGGCCTTAGGTGCCTGCCAGAAGGACAGTGCAGAAGGAAAGATGGGAAGGCACTAAGGATAAACTCCAATAATTTTAAAGAAGTCTATACTAATCTCCCTTCTTTCTCTTTGCCATACTCCAGATTCCCTGCCTCTATAGGTCTTCACTCACAATCCTTGCCTTATTCCCACTGCTCATTTTTTTGGACTTGTGCTAATTGTGAGCTGGAGAGAGGTTGTCCTTGGGGCTGGAGGCACCTGCACTTCCCCTGGGAATGTAACTGACTCTTAGCTCTTTTCCTGGGCTTTAATCCTTAGGTGGATGGTGGGTGGACACCCTATTCTTCAGGGTAAAGTGGTATGGGAGATTTGAAATAAAGATGTAGTATTACACTGGAACTATGGCATGTGGTTTTCCATCTAGCCACTGTGCCTCACTCAGAGTTTCTTATGTGTTGGTATTTTCCTTCCCTTTCTGGTTAGGATGAGGGGAAGAGAGTTTTCTCTGGTTGACAGACAGACAGACAGACTGACAGACTGGGCCAGAGAAAGAATCCAGTTATCTCATCACTGAGCTTTATGCTCCCATAAGGTTTAAGTATCGATCCTGTTTGAGAGTTGGGGTGAGGGGTAGGGGCAGAAAGAGGAGACAAGGAAGGCTGAGAATGACATGTAAGATTTGTAGGTGCTCCCCTTATATTCTACTATGGGAAATGACTTGTTTTTCAATATTAGAAGCACTTTGGTAAAGGAGTTTCTCTGCTGAGGTTATTTCTCTCAAGAAGATCACTGGTGAGTGACTGTCCTTCCTGCTCTTTTCACTTCTCAGGAATTTCTGCTTTGTGGTTTGTTGATTTTCCATCTCTGTGTCTTTCAGCTCCTGTTTACCTCTCAGTCTTTCTTCCCTCCTCATTGTTTCTCTCTTCCTGCCTTTTCCTGTCTCCCTTCCTGCCTTTCTGGGTGATTCTCCCTGCTCTAGGTCTATCTGTTACCACAATTTTCCGTTTTGTCAATCTTTCTCTCTGGCTCTCTTCCTCTTTCTGTCCTGGGTCTAGTTTTGGCCTTCACAGTGGAAGAGTGATCTAGAGACCTAAGAAATGAATCACAGGGAGGAGAGGAGGCAGAAGAACCTAGGGTGATGTAGCCAAAGAAAGAGAAAGCTGAAGGAAAGTGAATCCTAATCATTAGGTCTTTCAAAGATGATTGCAGAGAGAAGAAAATTTATTATTCCCTAGTTCTGGGAGAGAGAAAAGAGGGAATTATTTAAATTTGTAGCATAATTAGTGTGTTTTCTTTTGTTCCCACATGAAAAATTGGTAACTCAACTAGGCTTTTTCCCCCTTTCCCTTCCCTTTCCTCTCCTCTTAAAGAATATCAGAAGAGATGCAAATAGCGTAAGCACATGGCATTTAGTGATAAGCGCGGTTTAACTAAGATACCTTAGGATTTTGCAGAGACTATTTCCAGTTAAAATGGTACATAAGGGCTTCCTGGAGGAGGTGGCCTTCCTGTTGATCTTTAAAGGATGGGTAGGATTTTAATAGGCAAAAATGGAGTGGAAGGAGAGAATTCCAATTAGAGAGAATGGTCTGAGCTGTGATAGCACAGAGCATTCAGTGAAATTTAATGTACATTTATTAAAGAACCTATGATGTTTTAGACACAGTACTACTATGTGGTGGTGATACAAAGCCCAAAACAGAAATGATCTGTATCCTCAAAAAGCTGACATTCTGTTGGAAGAATAGATGTCTGCAAATAAATATAGTATAAGGAAAACTGAGAAAGGAGATATTTCTAAGAAGATAATTGTGAGAAAATCTTGGTAAACTTTGAAGTGTTATCTAAGTGGAAGTTCCTGTCATTTTCATCTGTGAAATCTGGGTGCTAGAATAGATCTTGGAAACTATGAATCTATATTGTGTATCAAGAGAAACAGATTCCCAGACTGATAGCTTTTCTCCTCTACCCACACACATCAGAGTATGGGGAAGGATTTAGTGAAAGCAGGGACATCCCATCTCCCACCCCATTTTTTTTCTGGGAGTCCTCCCTCAGGTAGTATTCTTGTATGAATGAATTCCATGCCCCCATCTTGGGTCTTAATATGTATACAGCTAGACCCTGGTGGAGAAGAGGCCAAGCTTTGATAGTGAGCCTTTTTATCCAACTCATTTAGCATACAGAAAACCATTCCACAGACTATCCTTGCCTCATTCCTAGCTATTGAACAAACGTAATCCTTTGGGAACAAGAGTTACCAAAAAGAGTTGCAATGAGTCCTCTTGATCCATCATTGCAATTTTGGAAACAATTAACAGTACTTATCCCAGGGTTATAGGATCACAGATTATCGGGTCACAGATTTAGAGTTTGGAAGGGACATTAGAGGTGATCTAGACCAGCTCCTTCATTGTACAAATGAGGAAAACAGATTTAGAGTGTCTAAGTGATTTTCCAAAGGTCACTTAGGGAGTAAGTGGCAGAACTAGTATTCAAATTAAGATCCTCAGATTCTGAACCCTGTGGTGGCATCATTTTCATGCTTGACACAGTTTATTTGTATTTGCATACTTCGACCCCCTTATTCTTTTATCAAACCCCATTCTATCCCTATGAAGACAATTTAAAAAAACCACCAAGTTTTTAACTACTGTGAATGTTTATTCCATATTACACAAGTAGAGGAGGGATAATGATGTAAATAATGGAAAGCAGGTGAATCAGCTTTTCTAATTATTGAGTTCCTCTTCACCTGAAAACCATCCAACTAGCATGGGGCTGATACCTCCTGGAGCCAGGCACATGGAAAGGCTTGCTACCAAAGGAATGGGTAGGAAGTTCCAGTACTTAATACAAACTTCTCCTTTACCCATAGTATAAAGTTGTTGCCTTCTTTCCTTTTTTCCATAATTCAGCAATCCCAGGAGTTTCTCAAAGAAAGTTTCTATGTTCAGTGTCCTACTATTTTCTAGAGGTTTTGCATACCAAGCAGCAAATGCATATGGACTTCATGTGGATTGTCGATATAAGGTAAATACTATTGTCTTTCATTACCATGAATATGAATAGTTTTTAGCAGTAGTAGTGTTGTGTTGACAAAAGAGTAGTAGACTTGGAGTCAGAAAACTTGGGATCCAATTGTGGCTCTGCTGCTTATTAGTAGGAGTGTCATTAGAATTCTAATTTTTGTATTAAATTGATGCTCCAAAGGGGTGATCATGACCGAAAATATAAACAAAGTTTATAATAAATTAAGAAAGATTTCTCCTGCAATCTTAGGAGAGGTTAAGATAAATTTTGCCTATAATCCATGCTACTGGGTAGGATGAAGCTAGTAAATCACTTGAGCTTGGGAGTTCTGAGATGTAGTTGGTAGAACAGATAAACTGATCAGTTGTCCTTATTAAGTGACCTGTTTTCCTCTCCCTGCTCAGCAGTTTACTTAAAGAGGTGCATATGGGCCCAGGTCATAAAAGGAGCAGGTCCAAGGTCCCATGACTTTTTTTTTTTTTAATGCTGGAAGGGATCTTAGGCATTCTCTATTCCCTCCATTACATAGATAAGGAAACTGAAGCCCAGAGGAGAGACTGTGACCTGATCCAGATCATGCAGAAGGTGCAAGAGCTAGAGTTTCCAGATTTCCAGGGTAAAGTAGTATAGGGAAGTCCTCACACGGAGAGGACAGGGCCTGAAGTTGTAGCTGTTGACAGTTTAAGAAATGTTGCTAAAAGCAGATGCCCCATGCTTTGTCCCAGGTTCTTCTTGACTTGGACTAATGTTTAAAGTATAAAATCATTCACATAAAATATTTCATAGGTCTATCACCAGCAGGTTTATTATGCCCCTATCTCATTAAGATTCTTATCTCCTAACAACATTGTGCAATCTAAAGGAAAACATACTCATTTTACAGTATAATATAAAACAGCAAGAAATTAGAATCAAACAGACAAAATGTTAAAACACTCAGGTAAAAAGTCAACTGTCTCTGCTCCCAGTCAGAGCTGAGCTCATCATTACACTTTTGCCAGAAAAAATATAATGTCCAGGAGATCCTCAAGTAGCTGGCATTCCATCTGGCCTAGTGTAGTCTGAATTCCTGTTTCTCATTCTTTTCTGTACCTGTAATTAAGATGTCTGAATGCTTTTGTTAGGGAAGTTGTCTCTTCACTCCATAGTCAAAATGTCAAAGAGAAAGAGAAAGGATCATTTTATTTGCATTCACACTCCAGCTCCCATGGCCCAGAGTCCCAGAAACTGCAGCTTTAAGCCTGTCATTTATGTGGAATGGCAGGAGTTTCCCCTTGGGTCAGCCACAGTGTTTTTCTCACTGACAGTGCATAGGGCTGTCAGCTCTTACCTAGTGATTCCAGCAAGTCTGAAGAGAAGGGGAGAGTGCATGTTCATGGTGACCTTCACCTAACATGCTGCACTATTCCTATGATCTTTCTCCTGTGCTGCTCTCTGCTCTGGTGCCAACATGTTGTCCACTCTTTAGGGTCTATTAACCTCTCTGTTTGACACAATAATTTTATTACCATTCTGCCTTATTCACAGTCCCAGATATTTGCTGTCAAAGCCTTGTTTGATTTGAATGGAAACTTGGAAGATGGGAAGAAAATGCTTCTGTATAAGTAGGGACTAAACCAGGGGTGGGGAACCTGCAGCCTCCAGGCCCCATGTGGCCTTCTAGGTCCTGGGGAGCGGCCTTCTGACTGAGTCCAAGTTTTACAGAACAAATCCTTTTATTAAGGGGATTTGTTCCTTGAAGTTAGGATTCAGTCAAAGGGCTGTACTTGAGGACCTAAAGGGCCACAGGTGGCCTGGAGGCCACAGATTCCCCACCCCTGGATGAATAAATCTCGCGCTCTTCCTACCACATGAGGTTGCTTTGCTTTGCTTTTTATACGTTTGACACTGTGTGGTTGCTTTAATTAGAAACAGGTTCAAATTTTGTACAGACCTGAAAAAGATAGATTAGAGAGATTAGATTACATCTTCTCTATCTCTGTCTCTGTGTCTCTCCGTCTCTGCCTCTGCACCTGTAAATCTGCACCTCTCTCTCTCCCTCCCTCCCACCTCCCTTCTCCTTTATTTTATTTGATTTTGGTCTCATGTCCTGATTCACTTGAATTCTCTGGATCATCCTATTTTATTTTTTCAATGAGAAAACCTTGTCTGATCACTGGAGGAGACAGATCAATTGATCCTTCTTAAAGTTATAGGGATGTACCCCTAAACATCTCTTATTTACCTTTAATGCACATTTGAGTCTAAAGTATATGAACTTCTCTAAATTCTTCTTCTATTTATATTTTTAGCCTAGCACATTTTCTTCATAAGGTAGAATCATAGACCTGGAATGGCTCTTTTACATAATCTTGCTATCCCTCTTATTTTACAGATGAGAAAACTGAAGCTGAGAGAAGAGAAAAGGTTTGCTCAAGACTACAAGGCTAGTAAGAGTTATGACCTACAGCTCAATCTATTTTCCATTAAAAAATGCAGTTTCCATGAAAGAAATATTTCTTTTTATTTGTTCTAGAACTAATCTCTTTCAGGCTTCATTGAGTTGTTCCTTATTCCAACATTCTAGAATTGATTAAATAAATTAATTTATTCTAAGGAACGCTTTTATATTCCTTAAAAATAGTTTATTCCAATCATGCATTGAAAGTAAAGATGGCAAAAAAAAAAAAAGAAGGAAAAGAGGTGGCTAGGTGGCTCAGTGAATAGAGCTCTGGTCTTAGAGTCAGGAGGAACTGAGTTGAAATCCAGCCTCAGACACTTAACACTTACTAGCTATGTGACCCGGGGCAAGTCACTTAACCCCAATCACCTCACCAAAAAGCAAAAAAAAAAAGAGAAAAAGAAAAAAAAGAAAGTAAAGATGGTATAAATTTGTGAAGGGATATTTGTATTGGGGTGGGATAATATGCTTCCCTATCATGAGAGGAATGACATTTTCTCTTCTACTCATTTTAGAAACTTTAATTGGAGCTCTAAATCTGGGAAGGGATCCAAAATATTCAGGAAGGACCTAATTTAAAACTACTATTCTATAATTTTTTTAACCTTAATCTGAGCTGCTTTTTTGAAGGTAGGAATTTGGTTAGTCCTTTTCTAGAGTTGTAGAATTCCAAGTTGTACAAAATGTAGCACCTGCCCCTGTTGTGACTCCAAAAATTATATGTGTATACACACACACACACATACACACACATAATATATATACATACATATATGTATATTACACGTATATATACACATATATATGTAATATGCTAATTGTAGCTTCTCTTTCCCCATTTTACAGATGATGAAACTAAATTTCATCACAAAGTTCACTTGCAAAGTGAGTGGCTCAATGACATAGTTAGCAGAGCTAGGACTAAAAAACAGGTCTTCTGATTCAAGTTCGAGGCTTATTCTATTAAATCACAGTCTCCTTCAAATTTAATCTAGGTCTATGTAATTTCTCCAATAAGCTTGATAATCATTCAGCTATTGCTGGAACTTGAACCTCATGCCATCTTGGTTTTAAAGACTTAACTAACTGGACAGCAATCCCTTCTTCCATCATTGAGATACCTGGATTGTACTTAATGATTAGAAGCTTGACTTTAATGAGCAATAGAACAATCACTTTGGTCAGAAAATGGCATAACTGTTGGTGCCAAAGAGATCTTAGGATTCTCAGTGTTTTTTACCTTTTTTTCTTTTTTAACTTAAAATGTTTTCAATCAATAAACATTTATTTTCTCTCCCTCCCACCTCTTCACCTCCTACATTGAGGGTGGTGCTGGTGGAATCTCTATTACAAATATGAATAGTCAAGCAAAATGAATTCCTGCTAGTCATTTGCTTCCCACCCAAAGTCTCATTTTGCACTCTGAGTCCTCCCTCTCTCAGTCTGGAGATGAGAACTTAAATCTTCCACAATTGTTTGTCTTCACAATATTGTTATGTAAATTGTTCTGGTTCTGTTAACTCCACTCTGTATCAGTTTTCCCAAAATGTCTTCCCAAGTTTCTACTTACCATACCTAGATTATTAGTTGCCCCCATTTCCATGTCATAATAGAAATTCATGTTTCTTCTGTCTGATACAATGAGAACTGGAGCTTAAATTCCACCTCTGGCACTTATACCTGTATAACTTTGGCAAGTCACTGAACCTCTCTGGGATTGAGTTTCCTCTTCTGTAAAATGGAGGGATTAGTCTAGATGACCTCTGAGGACCTTTGTAACTTTAAATCTGTGATCCTATAGATTTCCCTGTTGTTCTTTGAAACCAACTGCCTTTCACTTCTTGGTGTGGTTTTTATTTCTGTGTATATTATATAAGCTCATACTGACCTTTTAGCCCTTAAAAATTGATTAACTTTTAATCACTAGTTAAACTAATTTTCCCTGTTTCAGTGAGGGCAAAAATAAAAAAAATACATAAATATCTCCAGGTTCTCTGAGCCATGTGGTTATATCCCCAGCTGTATGATGGTGGCAGAGTGAGATTTTTTAAAAACACCTGTGTAGCCCTACAGTGTCTGCTGTTATACTGGAATAACCACAAAAGCAGTAACTGAGTGAGAATTGATGGCTGTATAGATGGATAGGATACTGGGATCATGGATTTAGAGGTGGAAGGTAACTTACTGAGTCTGATATCCTCATGCTTATAGATGATGAAACTAAGGTTCAGGGAGTTAAGTGATTTACCCAAGGTCACACAGCTAGTATCTGTCTAAGGCCGGATTTGTACTCAAGTTTTCCTGACTCCAATCCAGTACTCTTCCAGCTAGCTGCCTGGATAGATGGATAAGGGCATATCTAGGAAATCACTGAGCCTCAGAATCCATCTGTTTCTTCCTCTAGGTGATCTTGAACCATGAATCATGGGGCCATGGTTGAACCATTCAACTTTAGGTGACTTCATCCTCTTGGGCATCTTCTCACACAACCAAACTGATCCTGTCCTTTTCTCTGCCATCCTGGTGGTCTTCGCGGTGGCTGTGGCTGGGAATATGCTCCTTCTGTTCCTGATCTATAGTGATGCCCAGCTCCATACTCCCATGTACTTTTTCCTTAGCCACCTCTCCCTTATGGACTTCGCTCTGATCTGTACCATTGTACCCAAGATGGCTGACAATTTTATACATGACAGAAAATCCATTTCTTTCATTGGATGTGGGCTGCAGATTGGCTTCTTTGTTACCCTAGTTGGCTCTGAGGGCCTTCTACTGGGCCTGATGGCTTATGACCGCTACGTGGCCATCAATCGCCCTTTGCGCTACCATGTCCTTATGAGCCAACGGGTGTGCTTTCAGATTGTTGGTAGCTCTTGGGCCTTTGGAACCCTAGATGGATTAATCCAGGTAGTGGCAGCCATGACTTTCCCCTACTGTGGTTCTAGAGAGGTAGATCACTTTTTCTGTGAGGTGCTAGCTTTGTCGAAGCTGGCTTGTGCTGACACATCCCTCTTTGACACCCTCCTTTTTTCTTGTTGTGTCTTCATGCTCCTCTTCCCTTTCTCCATAATTGTGGCTTCCTATGCCAAAATCCTGAGAGCTGTGATCAACATGAATTCTACCCAGGCCCGTCAAAAAGCTCTGGCCACCTGCTCATCCCACCTGGCAGCTGTCTCTCTGTTTTATGGGACAGCCATGTTCATCTATCTGAGGCCCAAACGTTATCATGCTCCTGGTCATGACAAGGTAGTCTCCCTCTTCTACACCATCCTCACACCCATGCTCAACCCCTTGATTTATAGTTTGAGAAACCGTGAGGTGATGAGGGCATTGAGGAAGAGGCTAAGCCACTGGGTTACTGCTTGCCAGAAATGACCCCATGTGTGTGCCTGAAGAAGGCTCCCTGAGACTGATTTCTCATACCAGATAACACCTTATGGCCCATGTCAATGAAAAACATCTTATGTTTTCATAGATTTTCTATCTGTCTCTTCTAAGGTAGACAGAGGAGACAAATGACATTTCACTTGTTATTCTTGTTTTGCTAACTGCTTCATTTCTCAGTATTTCATTCATTCATTCATACCACCATTTGTCAAGTGCATACCAAGTGTGAGGCAATGTAGAAAGTTATAAAGTAGAAACTCTTTCCCTTGCCCCTTCTCCCCAGCTATGTCTCATTCTGAGAATAGAGATGTCGGGAATGGCTTAAGCTCCTGAAAACTCAAGTGTCCTGAGAAATTACTGGTCCTGGGCAGGCTGTTTCATGCTAGTAGAGGTGTTTTCCTAGTAAACTCTACTTCCACCTTCTAGCCCTACTTCTTAGTGATATCACATGTAATGATACCAAACCCCAATGACCCAGCTTTCAGAATGTGCCAGTATGTTTTCTCCTTCTTTAATGATGGTCTGAATAGGGCTCATGATAATCCTGGAATGGCAAAGTATAGGGAGTGCAGTATCAGCACCTCTAAATATCCCCTGGGGCCACAAACAACTTAGTGATAATCTACTATGAACTCTGAGTAGAAATTCCCCCTTCAGGCCATATTTCTGTCCTCCTTAGTGACCATCCAAAATGGGAAAAGGTCAACCAAAAGAGGAATGAGCTGCCTCAGGATGTCTACTTTTCTTAGAGGTCTTTAAGTAAGAGTAGATGAGCCCTTTGGGGAGGATGTTGTATTGAAAAGTCCTGATCATGTATGAGTTGAACCAGATACTCTCTGAAATCTGGTCCTACAGTAAAGAGCTCTTAGGATGGCTTGTGGAAAACCTGGGAAGATCACCTGTGGGAGAATCATGAGGATGTGCCTTGGAGTAACTATAGAACTTGCTAAATAATTGTATTTTGAAGAGGAGACCATTGGATGGTCTATAGAGGCTGTCAGCAGCTTCAGTGACCTCCTCCTTTGTCTTGTCTTCTTTTGGCTTCATTTGGATATTACTTAGCTTACTGGGGTGATGAGAGACAAATTGGAAGGACCTCAAGAGGCCCCAGGAAGCTCAAATCCCCTGAGTGACCCTGTCAAAGTAAGGTCCTCAGGAAAGGCTGAAGCCATCATTTTCCTGCCAGGAGGAGTCTCAATACCAACTAGCTGTTGATTGCCTAGGCATTTCCACCCTCTTGGTGCCCACATGAATCAGCACTAGTGCCAAGTCCAGGCTCCTCCCTCCCTCCCTGCCAGTGCCTAGTTCTTTTTGAACCAAATTTGGAGCCTCCAAAAACCCCCATCAGATTTTACTTGTTTTGGTTTCTCCTTATCACTTGCTCCAGGGGATCCATTGTCTCTGTCTGCCCTTCTTCATTAGGAGTCCAGGTATTTCCGTGCAATAAAGCAGGCTTGTTTTATTTTCTCTCTGCTGTCTTGCTGTGTGTTCCATGTTTTCTTGTATTGCACTTTGGAACACCAAATCTTACTCAAAGTGTATTATTAATGTCTTTTTAAAAATATTATCATAGTTTCCCCCAATTTCCCTCTCCCTACCCCATCCCAGAGATCCATTCCATGTAACAAACAGTATTTTCTTAAAAACAAAAAAAGAGGTAAAAAATTGATATTCCTGATCAACGTACTGAAAAAGTCTGAAAATATAAACAGTGTGTACACTTGTGAACCTCCCATGTCCTCCAAGATGAAGGTTGGGGTGGAAATGTCTTCTCATATGCCTTCTTGCAAAGCATGATTGTTCTAATTTTGCAACATTCACTTTTGGTTTTTTTCTATGTGGTTATTTCTGCGTACATTGTTGTAGTCATTGTATTTATTCTCTTTTTGGCTCTGCTTATTTCATTCCGCATCAGTTTGTGTAGATCTTTCCATACTTCTCTATATTCACCACATTCATCATGTCTTACAGCATGGCAATATTCCATTTCACACATGTGTAGCCGTTTCCTAATCAATGGGCATCTACTTTCCAATGCTTGGCTATTATAAAAAAGTGCTGGTATAAATATTTTGGTGTATGTGAGGCCTTTCTTCTTCAGTGGCCTCCTTGGGGTATAAGTCTAGTAATGGAAATTCTGGGTCAAAAGGTATGGACATTTTAGTCATTTTATTTGCCTAATTCTACATTTCTTTCCAAAATGGTCGCACCAAACTACCCACAGCTCCACCAGCAATGCACCATCATGTTGATTTTCTCACAATTTCCAAACACTGGCCATTCCCATCTTTTACCATCTTTGCCAGTTTGGAGGCTGTGAGATGAAATCTCAGGGTTATTTTGATTTTCATTTCTCTGATTGTTTGTAATGATTTGCAGCATTCTTTCATTTGTTTATTAATAGTCTGTAATTCTTCTTAGAACTTTTGTTCATGTCCTTTAAATACTTATATTTTGAGGATATCCATTAGGGAAAAGCATTTGGTTCAACCTGTAAAAAGCTATGAATTAAGCACTTATTAAGTGCCCATGATGTGCCAGGCACTGTGCTACACACTTTATAAATATTATCTCTGTAAGGCAAGTGCTATTATTATCCCTGTTTTACAGTTGGGCAAACTAAGGCAGATAGGGTCACATGTCTAGTGAATATATAAGGCTGAATTTAAACTCAGGTCTTCTTGACTCCAGGCCCAGTGCTTTGTCCACTACAACATCTCACTGCCTGGCAGTGGCAGTACCTTGGGAGTTTTGGAAGGTTAGGAGAGCAAGCCATAGGCATCTGGAAGTTAGGGTTCAGGCCAGGTTTCAAGAACACAGTGTGCTTAGTTAGAAGTGGTCAGAGTTTGATGTAATTGTTTCAGAAACACCAGAATCAGCACAACACTGGTGACCCAAAGAGCAATGAGCTACTTTTGGGAGTGACCTTCAGGACTCCAGACCAGTCGGTAGTTGATAGGCAGGATCTTTTGGCATTCATACTGCGTCTGGACAAGAGCATGGTAGCACCAGTGCTACTTAGGAACTGAGTTGAGTTTCAAGGCTATTCCTCAAGAAACTGAGGTGGTCCTTTGCAGTGATGCCAATGTTTTTTGTTCTGAGAATCCCTTTCAACACATAAAATATGTTGTGAACCCCACTGGTTAATTTAATACACTACTGATAAATATTGTTTTATATCTATTCTTTAAGTGCTTCCAATAACTACAATGATAACTTTTGCTCCCCAAAAGCTCCACATTAAAATTCATATTATAGAATTATAATTGTAAATTATAAAATTATATTTTGTTATAAATTATTTATATGAAAATTGTAAATATAAAAGCATAAAATTCTAATTATAAAATAATTACAAATATTTTATGAGATATTCTGTAAGAATTAAAAAGTAGTCCAGCAAGACTGCACATGCTACAAAACTTCATTTGAAATTTATCTAACACATTTTGTTGAATATAAATAACATTTAATTTAAATAAGTTATAATTTAGAAGACATTTAACATAATATAACAATCATATATAAGCTTAATTTGAGGTTGGACAATGGTTTGCAATATTTGACTCAATCCCAGGCAAACATATTCTTAAATCTGATTCTGCATTGAGTTTCCTTTTGTATTTTTATTTAAAAGAAGAATAAAGTACAAATGCTTGCTTGCACAAATATGTGTGTGGGGAAGTGGTAGAATAATTTTACGAGCTCTCTTGGTAAGAGATGGAAATGCAGTTTTTTGTTTTTGGCCATTAACCAACTGACAAAAAAGAATGGCTAGTTACGATACAAACTACTTACTTTTTGCTGGCTAATGACACACACCATATTAGTGATAAATATACTTAAGGTTCAATTGCATGTATCGTTTTGTTTGCCATTGGCATACTGGCTACAGGATCTCTACTGCATGACTGACCAGTGTTTCTAACAATAGTAGCATAAGGGGAAGATAAGTTTAAATCTGAAAATAGCCTTAATAGTTCAATGAGAGCCAATACAAGGTTCTTTTCGTAGAATATTTGTGATGGTCCATAATGGTTTCAAGATGATTTATAACATGGATATACAGTAATCACAGCTTACAAAAAGCCTGACTTCGTGTTGTAAGGACTCAAACTTTTCCAAGAAATTTATCACGAGATTATACAGATGATGAGGTATGATTACAGGGTGAAGGGGAACAAGAGGACAGCTTAGGTGTTCTCTATATAATGTGGACAAAGGGATGCACGTGTATCTGACCATTCATTGGGAATCAGTTTGCACTTGAAGGTCAAAGCTGTGTGACAGCTTGGAAACTATTTGATAACAGGTTAAGAAACTACAAGAACACATTGTGCTTTGTTATCATTGTGTGTGATTATGATAGTTTCAAATTGCTGTAGAAACAAACTTGTAATGGTTCAAGTACGTGCATTTTTTTTTTATCACATAGGAAAACTATATTTGTAACACACACACACAATTGGATTATTTATTGCTTAAAGCACCATTAAAGAATTTTAATATGAGCGCTTTAGAGTATCTTCTCAGGGAGCCACTAACTGGGAACCACAGGTATTGGGGAGATTATGCTATTGTCACAAAGGAATATGAGGCACAGCTTTCTGAGTATGATCAAGTTATTAGCAAGGCTAGCAATTCCAATAAAATGAGATCCTAAGCTTCTCTGAAAGCTAGAGCAGCCTCTTTTACATAGTTGAAAAGATAACAATTTATATGAGGTGCTAAAAATCTCCAATGAAAAACTAAACTAAGACAGTAATTTGCCTACATGTAAGAGTGTGCTTACATTTGGCCTGACTCACACAAAGGGGACTCCAGGACCCCTGGCAATGGGGAAAACACAGAGTTGACCAACATCTTCTGGAAAGCCCTGTCTTAGGCAGCTCCTTACACTAGAGTGGTCTGGTGCTAGGCTCATGACTAGACAGAACATCTTATGACCATGTCGATTCATTCTCCCTCCTCCTTTCTGGGGTAAGATAGATTGAGTCCAGGCTGTAGCCTAGAGAAATGGGGAAGTTAAACTCTTATAAACTCTAATGCTGAGGTTTATACAATTAAATCTAACTCTAATCCATAAGTACTGATTCCAGTGATTCTCAATAAATACTACAATAATTCTCAGTAAAGAATACAAAATAAAATGGGGTATCAATTTTCACTTCCACACTCCTCAAGTGTAGGAGGTGGGGATGTTTGAATGTTTGTTTGAATGGATAGACAGCCCCTAACAATGGGGAAAACCCAGCTAGAGGTTGGGGACTGGAGCCAGGGGACTGGAGCCAATAGCAGTAGAGAAAAGAGATCTTCTTCCTTAGTTTGCCTTGCCCTGAAAGTGTGGGGCTGTTGAGGTCTGAGAGGTTGAGACCCCTCAAAGACTGGAGTACAGGACGGGGTTGTCCGGAATGATTTCACAGACTCAAGCATTCTTTAAGTCAAGTTGGCAAAAAGTTTATGGTTACTTTGGCATTAGATATGGAAAGGCAGGCAGGCAGGCAGTTAAGGTCCAAGTCTCTTCTTGAAGAAGATTGGATAGTAAAATGCAATTTCTGCATATGCCACAAGGTGGCACTCCACAGTGCCTCAGTTTGCTCACTAGCAAACATACAGTGATAGAACTTGTCTAGTAGGAATGGACAGGCCTTTATCTTTTGAAGGGGCTAAAGATAATTCTTGAGAAGAGACTGGTGGATATCTAGAGGGAACTGAGTGGTGAAATTATTTCAAGAAGTAAGGAGAGCTCCTCTGCTCCTCTGTAGTTGCAGTGATGGTTAGGTAGTAGTGATTCCTGCTGTGATATTTCTCACAACTAAAACACTATAAATAGTTACATGTGATCTCCATGTTATTATTGACTATGCTGTTAATAAATTGTAAAACTGGTAATGCTAATATTCAGTTAATCTCAAGAGTTTAGAGATATGGATACATAGAGACATCTGAGCCATGGCTTATGGAGAAAGATTTCCTCAGTTCATTGTATAAACAATATTCAATAAACAGTGGTGGGAGTTCCAAGTTGATTGATTAATTAATGATAGAGGTATTGCTATATTATAAAGTAATAACAATCAAAACTATTTTGTACTGGTCAATACATCTCTACCATAGACTATTTAATTATATTCCAAAGAGAAAACTCACATTTACTTGGTTACTTTGAGTAACATTTGCCAAATACAGATCTTAGCCTTCCTCTCCTCAATACACAATTGAACATATATATACACACATACATTCCTTTTCATCCTGTGTGACTCATGTCACTATTTTTCCATTAGTCCTCCATCCAGGCTCTTCCCAGGATGCTAAAGTCTTTCATGTTCTTTCTGCGTATGGAGGTCACTTGGAGAATCTAGAGCTCTCTTTGTCTTCACTCCCTTTTCTAGTCATACTCTCCCACCTGTGAAGTAGTACAAAACAGTGTCAGTGCTGAATGACATGTTATAAATGTGGGATATGATACATTCCTTATTGTCAAGGGACTTGAAAATCTAATTGGGCAGTAAAGAGAAGCAACCCATATGTTACAATAGAGAACCTTTGAGTTCTGAGCTGTATACCAGGGACAACAAGTGCTGCAGGTGTTCAGAGAAGGGAGAACAGAATGTGGGCTAGAACAATCCAAAGCAGAGGTGTCAAAATGTGGTCCACTGGCCCCAACCGGGCCACAACATTCCTGAGTGCAGCTCCAATCAGAATAAAATGTAATTGGAAAATATATAACAAAATAAATAAAAATACAGTAAAACAGAAATAATATTAGATTTTAAAACTAAGACAATATGCAGCCTGTAGGATTACTTACGTATGGACTTGTGGTCCCTATTTCTATTTGAGTTTGACACCACTGATCCAAAGGATTCGTGATATTGATAGCACTGGAGCTGCTCCTGACCATAGCAAAGGATTTGGCTAAAAGAAGAGGGCAATATTGTGAGGTACCTGGGGAAGTAGGAGCTAGGAAGAATCAAGAAAGTGTATCCAATATGAATCATGACAGTTTTACCTGGAAGTCAGCCAAGCAAACTCCTTCACTATGCTAGGGATGTTCTTGGGTGCCATTCTTAGAAGGCATTTTGGGCAAAAGCACTTACAGTCTTTTGGGCAGTAATTATGTTTCCTGAACCCTAACCCAACCCTAAGGGTTAACTCCTCCTTTTCCAAGGCCTTATGCCTGGGCAGAATAATGGTGGACCTGAGGAGCAGTTTCCAATTCTTCAGAGGGAATGGGCTCCTTCTTGCTGATGCTAGGGACATTCTGCCATTCCTTGTGTTTCAACCTGAAGCAGTGGGGTTAAGGGTTGGGGGCAAGGGGAGAGGGACAGGGATTCTCCAACAGCCCAGCACTAGATTCTTGTAGAGTTTTGCCTGACTCAAAATCTTCCCCATCCTTGCCTCTCCAGTGAAATAGGAAAAACTGGGGACTTCATTTCCATAGGGAGCCAAAGGACTTGTTATCATGTGAATAGGCTTCAATGTGAGGTTTTGGGAAGGGAGGGTGAGGGAAGAGTGGGGACCCCCTCTCCCATTTGCGCTGTGTTAAGACTTCTACTTTGTAGAAGGGGAGATTTTAGCTGGGACTTAAAGTCAGGAGGCAGAGATAAGGAGAGAAAGCATTCCATACATAAGTGATAGGCAGTGAAAATGAAAAATCAGTGAAAATGGGAGATGAAGTGTTTGGTTGGAGCAGGGAGGCCAATGTCACTGGACGGAAGGGTATACTGGGGGGAGGTGTAAAATGCCAAAAGACTAGAAAGGTGGGGGAATGGGGCTAGATGATGAAGGGCTTTGAATACTATACAATTTTCTATTTGATCTTGGAGTTGATAGGGAATGGAGTATAAAAATGGAATATGAAATACTTGTAAGACTTAGTATGAAATCAAGTCAGAAAAGGTAAAGGGTGCCATGTTCCCTCGAGTGCCAAGCAGTTTGTTTAAAAACAAAACAAACACTGGCTCCCTACTGCCCACCAGCAAGTAATGCCTGCATGACTAGGAATATTTCAAAGAATGGCGTGGAGGTGGTGAAGGTGGTGGGGGCGGGGCGGGGGGGAGTATTGGAGCAAAAGGGGCAAAGTGTCCCCTACCGGGAGGTAATTGCAATAGTCCAGGGAGGTGATGAGTCAGTACTAGGGTGTGGGCAGTGAGAAGAGGAAGGCATCTGTCAGATGTGAGCAGTGGAGTCACAGCAGAGGTTAGAAGTTGCCCAGCTCCAAACTCTCTCCTGAAGTCCAGTCTCACACCACTTGTTGGACATCTTCCCGTGGATACATATCTCCCAGGCATGTGGAGTTGAAGCATTCCAAAAGCGAAAGTTAATCTGTTCTGCTATAAACCTGCCCTTCCTCCTCCAATATCCCCCATTTCTGCGGAGGAAGCTGCCAGCCTTTCAATCATGGAGTCATTTTCAATTACGCCAGCAAAGCAATTAGAGAAGACCGTAAGTGGACTGAAATGCACAAGATGGGACTGCCTGGACAAGATAAAGAGACTGATCATAGGTATTCCAGGAATAGGGTTGGAAAGGACCTCAGAGGCCATGTAACCCAACCCCTTTATTTGTAGACGAGGATGAAAGTGTGAGGCTTTGAAAGCCAGTCTGTGGAAAGTGAACTCCAGAAAAGTGCTAAGCCCTGATTTACAGAAGGAACATGAGTAATACTGATTCTGTTCCCCACTGAAAGGTAACTAGCCTCTTGTCTGTGAACTAAATGAAAGCGTGATTATACGACTTCAGGTCACTGAGGAAGGAAACGAGGGCTCGAGAGGTAAGGTGAGTCGCCCAAAGTCAGATGGTCAGTGAACAGCAGACAGAATGGGAGTTAAGGTTTTCCTGAATCCCAACCCAGGGTCATGAAGTGGCTAGAGCATTAGCCAGGTCTTGGAGTCCCATCCTGGGACACTTAACTAGCTGTGTTAACCCTGAGCAAGTCACTTAAGTATTTTCGGGCTCAGGTTCCTGAAATGTGCCCAACAGTACCTATCCCTTTTGGGGCTGGTCTGGAGAGGAAATGAGCCAACATATGTAACGTGCTTTGCAAACCTTAAAGCTCGGGCACGCTCTATTTGCTATCAATAACGATAGAACACAGATCGGTATCTTTCCTTTCTTGTATATTCCTAGAGCTTACTTTGCACATCACCTACCCGTTCCAGTAAGGCTTTTACTAAGTCGTTAGCTCCTAGAGCAGAGACGTCCTTTTTTTGCTTAAGTGTGGAGAGAAGTGGGGCCCATAAAGTAGAGGGGACGCTAATTTTTAACCCAAAGTGACTCAAGAATCCCAAATGAAAAGCCGGCGGGAATAACTTCTGCAGATGGCGCGCTGCATTCTGATTGGCTTTTCGAGCGAAACATTCCTGTTAGTCATCACACAAACGGATCCCTGATAGGTTGACAGCTTCGGTTTGGTCACACGCCTTTCCCCGCTCAGATCGCTTCACGCCCTAGTCTTAAGGTCAGCCAATACTGAGGATAGCTAAAATTGGTGATAACACTTGTCAATTTACAAAGCAGCACAAAAGCTTTTGGCCAAAATCCATTCTTGTTTCCATTTCCTAAGAGTAAGGAGGCCTGAGGTTTGCAAATGTTACTTTTAAAAATTCCTCACAAGCTAAGAGACCCCGAACAATAGAGCAAAGCTAAAGAAGGAAACGAAACACAGCTCTTTTAAAGGAGAATGTGGGTGGCCCTAAAAAGGGCCTTTGGGGAGTATCTATCGCTCGCAGTTCGCGGCACGGGAAGGTGCGCTTAGCCGCCAAAACCGTAGAGAGTGCGGCCCTGGCGCTTGAGAGCGTAGACCACGTCCATGGCCGTGACAGTCTTCCTCTTGGCGTGCTCCGTGTAAGTGACGGCGTCCCGGATCACGTTCTCCAAAAACACCTTCAGCACCCCACGGGTCTCCTCGTAGATCAGCCCCGAGATTCGCTTCACACCCCCACGCCGTGCCAAGCGCCGAATGGCAGGCTTGGTAATGCCCTGGATGTTATCACGCAGCACTTTCCTGTGCCGCTTGGCACCCCCTTTCCCCAGCCCTTTACCGCCTTTGCCTCGACCAGACATACTTAAGCAGCTTAGGGAAACAACTTTTAACAAAGAAGTAGAACTGCGCCGGTGAGATGTTTATATAAGGCATAGGCGGACCTCTTTGAAAACCGAAATCGGTCTGGGAGGGGTCGGCGGGAAAAGCTGAGGCTCCGCCCCTCCCTGGGCCTCAGGTCTCTTCTCATAGGACAGAAAGGAGCAGAGAGACAATCCCGAACAGAAAGCACTTCCCTTTTCTCAGTGGTATTTTATTTCATTAGAAAGAACTGTGGATGATTCTTTTCAGGAAAAGTTTAATTCTTCATTTCTTATTCTAATATGTTACCGGGGAATGGATGGAAGGTTATTCAGGAACGCTATAGGGCTATAATATAATATAGTATATTATAAATATAAATAATATAAATATAGGGCTTTTTATTCCTTTGAATTTCTCTGTTGTCTATGCACTGTTACAGTTATTAAAGGGGTAGTAAACCTATAAATGTTTTGCATTAATAAAATAAACGTCGTTTAAGTCTTTTTTTTCCCATACTATCTCCCTCCAAGCGTCCCAAGTCCCAAATTTACTTCTTTCTTGTCCCTACTGCCTCCATGGAACAAATTCAGTTTTGCCAGCAAACTATAGATAGGTATTACTTTTAATAAAACCAGTTCTTTATTTTATCTCTAGTTGGCGGAATCTTTGTGGGACGTGTTCATTTATTTATTTTTTTAAGTGCTGTCATCAGGTGCTATTTACACATTAAAGCAGGGGTTCTTAATAGGAGGTCAAACAACTGCCAATACTTCCCATCAGACCTAGATGGAGAGAGGTCAATAACTGAGTCCTCAGACCAGTGGCCCAGCCTCCAGCATAGGTCTCAGAGTTATCAACCAGGAAATCAACCTTTGTTGACACTTAACCTGGCAACTGCTTCTGCGAGTGCTGAAGCCTCTATCATCTCAGCATCCACAGCTATTGCACACCTGGAAAAGAATGTTCTTTCCATCAAAGTCCTTGGCACCAATGAAATGAATACGGCTTTATCAGTTGAAACAGCACTAAAGATATCTTGCTTTTGGTATTACTGCTGCTTCCCAAGGACCGTGGGGCCTTTCCATCCAGTTTTCGGCTGAAATCTCATCTTTGTGTTATCTTCCCCATTATAATGTGAATTCCTCGAGAGTGAAGACTTTTTCTTTTTTCCAATTTGGGCTCTAGGTCTTAGTGTAGTGCTTTGCACATAGTAAGCACTGAATAAATCCTTTTTCATCCATTCATTCTTGTTTTAAAATATCCCATTGCAACATGGTATTGAACAATTTTTGATAGTTTCTTTTATAATGATAATCATTTAAGATCAATTGAGCCCCAGTAAGGGCCAAAAACCTGAATTAATCGTTTTCTCTCTGAGTGAACTAAAAACACCCCCTTCCTGTGTCAGCAAATTCCAGGAACAGATAGAACTGATCAACTAAGCCCAGGATGTCTGGGACCAGATACTCTCTTGAATAATGGGACTTTTCTTATCTTGAGTTTCTATTGACACTTTGACATTCTTCTGTTTTTATTGTATTTACAACCTTATTCAATTAAGAAAATTCCTTTCCCATGCTACATGTTAAACATATGGGGGCTATATTTTTTTGTAACACAGACATCCTGAGTCTGATCACTCTAAACCATATAAAACCTCTCTCATTTTGCTTGATCTCCGAGTCAGAATCACATTCTGGCTTCCATGTTAACATGATTCGCTAGCTAAAAGGGAATAAACTATATAATCATGTTATCATCTAACTTGTTTGCCTTCTTTAACCAAACTTTCAGGTCAACAATGCTGATTCTCTGAGGTTGTGTCAGGCATATTCTTACCTCTATATTTGGTATAGGAATAATGCAAAGGAAGGAAAAGAAAAGAAACTCAGTAAAAACCCAAGCGATTTCAAACCAGGATTCCAACGGATTTTCTATTAATCTGAGCTCTGCTTCCTTTCATCTATTTTTTTATTTATGTGGTATCATTGTGTATATTATTTTTGTTCTGCTTATTTCATACTGCCTTAGTTAACAGGGATCTTATTATGTCTCCCTGAATTTCTCACATTGGTTATTTTATACTGGAGATTAATATTTCATTGCATTCATATTTCATGGTTTATTCAGGAAGTAAGGAAACAAGAATTTATTGAGCACCATTATGTGCCAGGTACTGTGAAATCTTTACAGGTATTTTATCATTAGATCCTCACAATAGTCCTGTAGCTTTTTTCTGATCTGCCAATCTTATAACTCTGTCAAAAAGGATAGTGACAAAAAGTCTGCCGTGCTTGTCATTGAAGAAGTCATTCTGAGTAACTGAGATTATTTTGTTCACTAAACATCCCTTTAAGACAGTTTACAGTTTTTTTTTCTAGGAATCAACATGAAGGTCACTGGCTTATGTATTCTACTTTCTTCTTATTTCTGAAATTGTATTTTTCTCTCTGTTTCAGGACTGTATGACATTTAAGAAAACCTAACTACCTTAATAGGTTCAAGTCATATCTTTAGGATATATGCACAATAATGGTGAGTCAGTGTGTGTGTGTGTGATTATCAACAGAGAGAAGGTACTAGCATGAAAGGGAACCAGAAAAGGCTTCTTTTTTTTTTTTAAATTAATTTATTTTGATTTATCAACAATCACTTCCATATGCTTTTGAGTTTTACATTTTTCTCCCCCTCCCTCCTCACCTCTCTCCCCAAGACCACTCGAAATCTGATAGAGGCTATACATTTACATTCCTATTAAACATATTTTCACATTAGTGATGTTGTAAGTAAGAATTAGAACCGATAGGAGGAACCACCAGAAAGAGGAAACAAAATACAACAGAAGAAAAAAAATAGCAAATAGTATGCTTCGGTCTGCATTCAAACTCCATAGTTCTTTCTTTGGATGTGGACAGCATTTTCCATCATGAGGCCTTTGGAGATCCTTGTATTGCTGACAGGAAAGGCTTCATGAAGAAGGAGGAGTTTTTATCTGAGATTTGAAGGAACTCAGGGAAGCCAAGAGATGACAATTAAGCAGGGAGAATATTTCAGGCAAGGAGGACAGCCGGTGTAAATGCCTGGCAGCAGAAGATGGAACGTCTTGTGTGAGGAACTGCAAGGAAGCCAGTGTCATGGAATCCCAGAGTGCCTGGCGGTGAGTAGAATACAAGAAGACTGAAGAGATAGGAGGGATTCAACTTGTGAAGGGCTTTGAATGCTATATAGAGTATATTATACTTGATTTTGGAGATGATAGGGAGCCATGGGAGTTGACTGAATGGAAGTGTGGGAGGCGTGCGTTGGGGGAGAGTGACGTGCTTAGTTCTACGCTTCTAGGAAAATTAAATTGACAGCTGAGTGGACTGGTGTGGGGAGAGAGACCTGAAGTAGGAACACCAACGAGCAGGTTATTGTACTAGTTCAGGTGTGGGGTGACAATTCACAATTCTACTTATTCTCGTGCCTGCTTTCTCTCTGCTCTTCCAATATTTATTATTTCCAACTTTTATCATTTTTGCCAAATTGGTGGATGTGAGGTGAAACTCCAGAATTGTTTTACATTGAATTTTGTTATTAGAAAGTGGGAACACTTTCCCTTATGTTTGTTGGTAGTTTGTATTTCTTTTTTTGAAAACTGGTTCATAACCCTTTGACCACTTACCTATTGTGGTTTTAGCCATTTGTCTGTGTCAGTTCCTTTTATATGTCTTTCAAAGAAATAACCGCCAGTCTTCTGCTACAGCATGACTGAAGCACATTTCATTTATTCATTAACTTGTGGCCACATGAGGGAGACCCATTGGAGACTCCAAGTCTGATATGGACAGCAAGAATTTGTTGATAGATGGAAGAGATCAAAACTTTTTATAATCTAAGTGAAACAGATCAAACAATGGGAAACACAGAATGAAACAATGGGACACATATTATGGAAAGAATACAGCATAGAAGTTTGGGAGATGAATGAGCCTTGGTCAGTTCCTCCTAAGTTTCTCCAGAGGGAGAAAACATTAACATATAATGGGTTATCAAAAATCATAAGGAAGTAGAGTTTTAATTAGAGGTAGAAAGGTTTTCCTGATTTTTTTCAAGGGTAGCAATACCTAGTGTCACTACAGGCCTTCAGAGCAATGTCAAACTCTTCTAGAAACACAACGGAATAAAATGGTCTAGTATTCTGTTTCTGCATTTTGGAAATTAGACTTTTCTTAAAGCTATGTGTCATAAACATTTTTTTCTGCTTAAAATCTTTTTATTCTAGTTGGATTGATTTTGTTTCTATCAAAGCTTTAAAATTTTATATATTCAGAACTACCTATTTTGTTTTTTTGTGATCTTTTCAAAAGTACCTTGTTTTGTTCAGGAATTTTTCTCTTAAGTATAGACCTGAAAGGTAATTCTATGGATTATCCTCTATTTCTTTTTAACAATAAGACCTTTTATGTTTAGGGTACTGATCCTTTTGGAGCTTGTCGTGCTATTTCTTATAAAAAGAAAAATGCTCATCCAAACCTCTTAGCATGTAAGCAGTGGAGCATTACAAGTCTACCATTCCATCAAGAAGCTGCCTTCCAGGGTGAGACTGAAGGTCATACAAAAAGAGGACAAATCTCAAAATCTTCTGAGCTTTGTTTTGAAGGGGAAATGCCATTTTTTTCCCAGGAGCTCTGAGATGCTAGTGTCAAAATGAATAAACTGAATCATTCAGGGTGGTGTTTAGTGATCAAGCCTACTAAAACAATATTTACTAGCTCTTCAAGCCTAGAAGATGATGGCTTGATACCAAGATCTCTCATTCTCTGTCTCTGTCTATCTGTCTGTCTGTCTGTCTGTCTGTCTGTCTGTCTCTCTCCCCCCCACCAGATAGAGTGTGCTAATTGGGCACAAGAATTTTGGAATTTAAACATTCATCCAAGGGGCCTCCAGAGAAATGTTAAGCAATTAACCCAAACTACAGACTTATGTCTATGGCTATGGACTGTGTCTTCATGACTCAGCTGCCCTCCCTCTTACCCTGGAACTTCTCTCCACTACTTGCCACTTTCTCAATCTAAAATACCTTCCACAATGCCAGCCCCCTCCCTCTGATGGGTGAGTTCTTTTCAAGCTCTCCATTTTGGGGATCACAAGCCCAGGCCAGCCATGCTTCATTCCCCTCCTGACTATGCTTCTGACTTTATGGCCTTTGATACCACACTTTCTTCCACTGACCCACTTTTTATGTGTTGTCTCTCTCTTTAGAATGTAAGCTCCTTAAGGTCAGAGATTGCCTGTCTTTTTGCTTGTATTTGTAATCCTCAGTGCTTAGCATAGTGCCTGCCACACTCTAAGCATTTAATTAGTGCCTGTTGTTAGTTTGTCTCAGATGGTATGCCCATCAAATTTCTAGATGATATGAAGCTGAGGGAAAGGTAATATTTTGAATGACAGAATGATGATACAAACAGATCTTGACATGATAGGAAATGGGACAAATCTGTGAAATGGTATTTAATAGATTTAAATGCAAAATTCAATATCTAGTTTCAAATATTCTACTTTACAAATAAAATGTAATTTGTGACTAAACAAGAATTTGCTTAGAAAACATCAAGGGATTTTAGTGAAAAGCAAGTTCAATGTGAGTCAACATTGTGACATAGTAACCAATAAAAAAAATACTATCCTGACCTGCTATTAATATTGGAAAAGTGTGAAAAAAGTTGGAGGCCATAATCTAGGGGTAAACTGCTCCGCTGAGATCACGGATGTGGAATATTTCCTTCAATTTTGGTAACCACATTTGGAGAGTGACATTGGGAAACTGAAGCATAACAAGGGCGTGGCCTCCAGGAAATCTGAGCTGGGGCTATTTCTCCTCCTTTCGTGTCTCTCTTTTTCTTGAAATCCCAACCTGAGTCTCCTGGTATAATACCTGCATCCAGGCACAAGTCTCCCCCCAGAGAGCTGGGGGGGGGGTCCTCCAATAAATGCTAGTTCCCTGGCCTCAGCCATTGTTGACATGATGCTAGGAAGCAGGCCTCCATTATTGGCAAGGCTCTATTAAGTCACGATAAAAATTTCCATTCTTAGAATATTTTAGAGTTCACAAAGAGGTAGTGCAAATATCATTTTCCTTGGGAGAGAAGGATGATGTGTGACTTCTTTTTTAGGACTGGGGAGATCTCACCTTGTCTCTTGACCAGTGAGAAGGTGGCAGGAGAGAGGGATAGATGAAAAGGCATCAGAAAAAGGAAATGGATCCTAGAGCTATGCCTTGCAGGAGGGGAAGAGGCACATCACAAATTTTTGCAAGGAGCAGACATAGCTCTTCAGCTTTGTCAGAAGGAGGAGACACTGGATGCTGCTTCTGAGAATTATTGAGGCAAAGATGGGTTTTTCCCGGGAAGAACTCAGACTTATGTCTTTACCTGCTCACACCAGCTGGAAGAAAAATTTAAAAAAAATCCTTTTGAAAACAGGAACAGGAAATATTACTACTATGCCACAGGAAGTAAGAGAATCTGGAGATCTCTTGCTGCCTCCCCTGACCTGGCCTGGATCCTGTTGATGATGAAGAAGATGACCCAATAATCTAGAGAATTCTCTGGGACTGGGCAGTGTGGATGAGTTGGTTGATCAATCAGCAAACCCTTACTAAACATTGACATACATGTGCTAAACTCTGGGGATACTAGAAAGGTAAAAATACTGTCCTTGTCCTCAGAGAGCTCACATTCTAATGGGAGAGACAACACGTAAGTAGCTATGTACATATAGAATATATTCGGAGTAGTTGGAGGGTAATCTTAGAAGGGATGATACTGGGGGGAGGAGGGGACAGGAAAAGCCTTCCTGGAATTTGAGCAGAGTTCTGAAGGAAGACAGGGAAGCTCAGAGGCTAAAGTGAGAAGGGAGAGTATCCCAGGTATAAGGCACTGCTAATGCAAAGGTATGATTTGGGAGATGGAGTATCAAGTGGTGAAATAGCAAGTGGACCAATGTGACTGGATCTCAGAGTTTGTGGAGGGGAATCAAGTGTAAGAAGACTGGAAATGTGGGAAGGGGTCTGGTTCTGAAGGGGTTTAAGTGCCAAAGAGAGGACTTTATTTTGATCCTGAAGGTAATAGGAAGCTATTACTTGGAGGGCCTGGGGGTGAGAGAATTGACATGGTCAGACCTATGCTTCAAGATTATCTTGGCAGCTGAGTGGAGGATGAATTGGAATTGGGAGACCATCCAGAAGGCTGTTGCTGTACTTTAGGTTGAATCCATGAGCACTTGCACCAGAGTGGCAGCTGGATGTGTGGTGGCATCTTAAGTGACTCTGGGGGATGCTGGTATTCTTGAAAGTAACAGAAAAATTGGGACTGGGGGAGGTGAAGATAATATTAAATTTTGAGATGCCTAGGGGACATCTAGTTTGATATGTCCAAGAGGCATAGGACTGATATAGGACTGGAGCTCAGTAGAGAGATTAGTTCTGGATATATAGATCTAGGAATCATTTGCCTAGAGAGCCTAGGACAGAACTTTAGGGGACACACATGGTTAGTGGGCAAGACATGGATGGAGATCTAGCAGAGAAGGTGGGAAAAGAGCATACCAGGAGAAGGAGATCTAGAAGAGAAGAGTATCATAAAAATGTAGAGAGGCTTGTTGACTGCCATGGATTCCCCTTTACTAGTAAAGAATGCTGCTTTACAAGGGAAGTCTAACCCTTTGTATACGTTTCCAACAATTTTTAGAGAATTCTAAGCAGTTATTTTTAAGTCTCACATTATAATTGCAAAGGGGTGTATGGGGTGTTCAGGAGGGCTAGCACCTCTGGTATGAGAGTTTGCTAAACTCTTTTCAGGGCTGCTCATCCAGCTTTGGTGCCCACCTGATTCAATCGACCCTCACGTGGGGCTCCAAGAAGCTGTAGCATGGCATAGTGGCCATACCCTCGTCAACCATCTTGGCTGAGGAGCTAAACCACACTGAGGGGCATCAACAGGCCTCAGATCTGTTGGTAACTTAGGAAGATGTCTATCTCAAGCACATAAAGACTTTTCCTTATGGAATGGGTGGATGAGAACAATGTTTCAGCAGCCACAAAATCGGCTAAAGCATGTGCCAAGGAGCATTTGAAGCTTGGTCAGGTATCAAAGACAACAAGGTCATCCATTGCAACCCCGGGCCATCACCAGTTGTCTTGACTTTTATCTTGGTACTGGACTTCAATGACTCAGGGAGAGAGAGTGAGAACATGACTGTGAAACTCTGCCTCATTTAAATACAATTCCACACGCAAGTCAAGACATCTCCCATGATGTCATTGGTCCTCTTCGGAAATGAAGGACAAACAGCTATAGTTGCAAATCAAGAACAGAATGTTTCTCCCACAGAAAGGGAAAAACAAGCAAAAGACTCATTTCTGGTGGTAAAAAAAATCAGTAACATAGTTTCAAGGACATCAGGGTGAGATAAAGGAGTTGCAAATTTTAGAGCTCTAAACAATTGCGCAATCATTAGAAAAAAGGGCCTTTTGGACTAATATCACCAAGATATTCTAGTTTATTCTAATTAATTGTCACATGGGGAGGGAAAGAATAAATATGTGGATTCCCATCTTATAGCTGAGGAAACTGAGGAAAAGAAGCTAAATTACTTGCCCGTGGTTTGCACACTTAGTAAGAGTCCTGGTTAAATTTCAAATCAGTACCTGTACTCTGTTCGTTGTGCAACCCAGTTTCCTATGAACAACAGTTTGTGGTTTATTTAATTCTATCTTTAATAATGAAGTTTACAAGTTGGAGACTTTTCTGTTTCTCCAAGCATCAACTTTTTATTTTAAACTGGAAAAACCTATATATGGGTTTTATCTTTCTAGAATAGATTACTCACTTCTTGACCTCCTTTGTGTACACTGCATATAATTTTCAGTAACAGCTTAAACTACTTGGGGTGAGGTGTAGGATTCTTACATTTCTGGTAGGGAGAATATTCTTTGAATTTTAGTTTGTTTTTGTCTTCTCTATCGACTATTGACCTCAAGCTCTTCCTTCTTACTTCTTTTCACTGCAGTATCTTTGCTCTGTATCACTCTCCTGCCTTCCAATTTTCATCTGGCACATAACTTTGTAATAGGGGCTCAGACGTTTGTTGATCGGATAAATGTAAGCAATTAGGGTTTGATTTTGGAGGATGAGGGTGGTGGTAAAGCGGCCTATTCAACATTTATTAAGAACCTACTGTATCCCTGGGCTGGAGAGAAAGTTTGGTTAGGAAAATAAAGCTGCCTGCCTGCATATTATGTATAAAAACAAAAGCACAATAGAAAAGTGACCATGCTACGAATGGCTATTTCTAGGAAACAAAATCAACGAGGGCACTGCTTTTGCTCTTGGTGCGCGTATGTGCTAGTGCGGGTAAGAGAGGCTTAAGAGACAGCATAGATAATTAAGTATGTGCAGCGTTTATGTTGCTGAGGGGCCTTGAGCTCTATAAAGTAACGCTAGATCTTAACCGCTTTCTCATGGCTACGAACAAAAGATAAATTTCAACAATCCATCCATGCACCACTATTTGAAACACACCACAACCTTTCAATATTTCATAGAAAACCAAACCAAAAAGCACAACCCTTTAAGTGAAAACGTAGGCGGCCCTGAAAAGGGCCTTTGGGAAATATTACTCGCACAATTGGCGGCACAGGAAGGCGCGCTTAGCCGCCAAAGCCGTAGAGAGTGCGGCCCTGGCGCTTGAGAGCGTAGACCACATCCATGGCCGTGACAGTCTTCCTCTTGGCGTGCTCCGTGTAAGTGACGGCGTCCCGGATCACATTCTCCAAAAACACCTTCAGCACTCCGCGGGTCTCCTCATAGATCAGCCCCGAGATTCGCTTCACACCCCCACGCCGAGCCAAGCGGCGGATGGCAGGCTTAGTGATGCCCTGGATGTTATCCCGCAGCACCTTCCTGTGCCGCTTGGCACCCCCTTTCCCCAGCCCTTTACCTCCCTTGCCGCGACCAGACATGACCAAAATACTCAGTAAAGCCACTCGAAACGAAAAGGACTTAGACCCCCGCGAGACCTTTATATAAGGCATAGGCGGACCTCTTTGAAAACCATAAGGGGCCCAGAAGGGGGCGGTGGGATACTGCGTCTGAGGCTCCGCCCCTCCCTGGGCCTCAGGTCCCTTCTCATAGGACGAGAAGGAGCAGAGAGACAATCCTGAACAGCAAGCGCGCCTCTTTTCTCAATCGTATTTTATTTCATTTGAAAGAACGATGCCTGATTCTTTTCAGGAAAAGAAGATTGATTTTTCATTCTAATATCTTACCATTGCTTGCTGCTGCTACTGCTATTTGTCCTTCTTTCTCGAACGGGACCATGACATCAGGGAGGTGATGCCATGACATACAAGTGAATTGGTTTTAAATGAGGGAGGGCTGTACAAAGTCACCAACCTCACTTTCTCCTCCAAAGCCATCTGGGTCCAGTGGCCAAATAAAGATCAGGAAAACTGGGGATGGCTCAGAATGCTGGGCGGGACCTTGGCCTTTTCAAGCTAAGGTCTTTAAGAGGTCTCAGTTTGACTGAGGCAGCGCCCATTCCGTGATTAAGGCTTAAAAACATGATGCAAAGAATGGCTTCTTAAACAAACAAAAAGATCTGGGAGGGGAAGATTCTCAGGTTTTCTGGCCAAAACAGAAACAATTGTTATTTACATTCATTCTGAGTCAATCAGAGCCCAAACAGTGACCACATTCAATGACCACCCTCCAGTCTCTCAAACTCCGAATTTACTCCTCTTATTCCTCTTCCTACTACCCAATACCCTCGGAAGCCATTTCTGCAAAGAGTTAAGAGATGTTGATTTTAATTAAATCAGTTTGTCATTTGGGTAGTCCTGCCTCCTCCTCAAGTTACATACCATAGTGCAAGTAGTTTTAATCTCCAGTCCTTGGAATATGTAGTGGAGATTTTTTTTGGGTCAGGTTATCTTTAGGCGCTATTTACACTTGAAAGCTGGGAAGACTTTTGATAACTGCATTTTCGCATAATTGGCTTCCTTTGTAATATTTTATTTTATGTATTTGAAAATATTATTATGAGAGAGGGTGCATAGATTTCTACAGACTGCAGAAGGGGATAGTGACAGAAAAGTACAGGGAGTCTGTAGCTTCCCCACCTCCCAGCACCGCCCCCCCCCCCTCCGCAAACAACAACACAGCCAGTCTACCAGGAATCCATAATTATTTAGTACGTTGTAGCAGGTAATAGTCCCCTTCTTCATAGTTGACAGGTAACATGAAGGCATCAGTCACTTATTCAGTGAATAAGTATTTTTTAAGTGCCTACTTATGTGCCAGGCATTGTGCTAAGCCCTCGGGATACAAAGAAAGTCAAAAGACAGTTCTTGCCTTCAATGGGCTTACTTTTTTCTAATGGGGAACATAATACACACATAGCTGAAAACTGGGGGTGGGGTGGGAGTGATGAGGAGGTGGGTGAGAAGGTAGGCAGCTCGAGAAGGATAAAGAAAGAGTGTAGTCCTGTGGGAAATGAAGAGATGGCTAGTCAGGGGTGCCTCCTAAAATGGAGGTACTTTTATTTTTTTTCCGGATTTAATTTTTATTTTATTTTTTCTCAATTACATATGAGCAAAAATTTTTATCTTCGTTTTTAAAAACATTTTGAGTTCCATATTCGTTTAAGATATTTTGACTTCCATATTTTCAACCTTCCTCCCTCCTGTTCTTGAGAAGGCAAGCAATTTGATATAGATTATACATGTGCAATCATGCAAAAAATTTCCATGTTAGCAATGTTGAAAAACCCCCCAAATAAACCACAGACCGAAAAAACCCCTAAGAATAATAAAAAAATAGAAAAAATATGCTTTATTCTTCATTAAGATTCCATTAGTTCTTTCTCAAGAGGTGGATAGCATTTTCCATATTGAATCCTCTGTAATTGTCTTGGATCATTGTCTTGCTGAAAATAGGTAAGTGATTCATAGTTATCATAGTACAATATTGCTGTTACTGTGTACAATATTCTCCTGGTTCTATTCACTTCATTCAACATCAGTTTATGTAAGTCTTTCCAGGTTTTTCTGAAATCCACATGCTCATCATTTCTTATGGAACAAAAGTATTCCATTACATTCATATACCATAATTTGTTCAACCAATTGATAGGCATCCCTTCAATTTCCAATTCTTTGCTACTGCAAAAAGAGCTGCTATGCATATTTTTGTACATATAGGTCTCTTTTGTTTTTCTTTGATCTCTTTTGGAAACAGACCTAGTAGTGGTATTTCTGGGTCAAAAAGTATGTGCAGTTTTATAGCCCTCTGGGCATAGTTCCAAATTGTTCTCCAGAGCAGTTGGATCAGTTCACAACTCCACCAGAAGTGTATTAGCATCCCTATTTTTCTACATGGCCTCCAACATTTGTTATTTTCCTTTTCTGTAATATTAGCCAATCTGACAGGTTCAAGGTGGTACCTCAGAGTTGTTTTGATTTGAATTTCTTGAGTCAGTGGTGATTAAGAGCATTTTTTCATATGACTATAGATAGCTTTGATTTCTTTTGAAGAGTGCTTGTTTATATCCTTTGACCATTTGTCATTTGGGGAATGACTTGTATTCTTATAAATTTGACTCAATTCTTTATGTATTTGAGAAATGAGGCCTCTATTAGAGAAACTTGCTGTGAAAATTGCCTCCCTCTCCTTGTTCCTGTTTTCCTTCTAATCTTGGCTGCTTTGGTTTTGTTTGTATAAAATCTTTTTAATTTTATGTAATAAAATTATCCATTTTATATCCTATAATGTGTGATATTAATTAGTTGATCTTGGATTAAAATATTTTTATTAAAACAATGGCTCTTTGGATTTTTTTTTGCCCCAATTCTCTCTCTTCTCTATGACGTGCTATGGTCCATGGGTCGTGAAGAATATGACATGACTAAATGAGTTAAAAACTAGAATTTTCTAAGTATACCATCATAGAGTCTGCAAAAAGTGATAGTTTTGTTTTTTCATTGCCTAATTCCTTCAATTTCTTTTTATTGTCTTATTACTATAGCTAACATTTCTAGTGTAATATTGAATAATAGTGGTGATAATGCACATCCTTACTTTACCCCTGATCTTTTTGGAAGGGCTTCTTGCTTATCCCCATTACGGCTAATGCTTGCTGATGGTTTTAAATAGATACTGCCTATCATTTTAAGGAAAGCTCCTATGCTTTGTAGTGTTTTTAAAATAGGAATGAGTATTGTATTTTGTCAAAAGCTTTTCCTGCACCTATTGAGATAATCATATGATTTTTACCATTTTTGTTTCTGATGTAGTCAATTACAATTATAGTTTTCCTAATACTGAGCAATCAATATACCTGCATTCCTGGTATAAATACTACATGGTCATAGTGTAAGATCTTTGTGATATATTGCTATAATCTCCTTGTTAGCATTTTATTTGAAGTGTTTGCGTCAATATTCATTGGGGAAATTATAGTTTTCTTTCTGTTTTTGCTCTTCCTGGTTTAGGTATCAGTGCTATATTTGTGTCTTAAAAGGAATTAGGTAGCACTCCTTTGCCTATTTTCCCAAATATTTTTATAGTATTGGAATCAATTGTTCTTTAAATGTTTGGTAGAATTCATGTGTGAATACATTTAGTGCTGGGGATTTTGTCTTAGAAAGCTCATTGATGGCTTGTTCAATTTCTTTTTTTCTTTTTAAGATAATGGCTATTTAACTGGTCCTCTGTTGATCTAGGTAGCTTATATTTTTGTAAATATATGCCCATTTCACTTAGATTGTCAGATCTATTGGCATATAATTGGGGGAAATAACTCCTAACAATTACTTTAATTTCCTCTTCATTGGTGGTGCATTTACCCTTTGCATTTTTGATATTGGTAATTTTGTTTTCCTCTTTCTTTTTTTAAATCAAATTAACCAATGGTTTTCTATTATATAAAATCAGCTCCTAGTTTTATTACTTCAATGATTTTTTAAAAACTTTCAATTTTATTACTCTCTCCTTTAATTTTCAGGATTTCCAATTTGATGTTTAATTGGTGATTTTTAACTTTTTTTTCCTAGGTTTTTTTTAAGTTGTCTACCCAATTCATTGATCCACTCTTTCTTTATTTTATTGATATAACCACCTAGAGGTATACATTTCCCCATAAGAACTGCTTTGGCTACATCTCATAAATTTCAGTATGTTGTTTCATTATAGTCATTCTCTTTAATGAAATCATTTATGTTTTTCCTGATTTGTTTTTTGACCCACTCATTCTTTAGAATTAGATTATTTAGTTTCCAATTAATTTTTAATCTGTGTTTCCATTGCCATTTATTGAATATGATTTTATTGCGTTATGGTCTGAAAAGCATATCTTTAATATTTCTCCTTTTCTGCATGTGGTTGTGAGGATTTTATGCCCTAATACATGGTCAATGTACATTTTCTCCAGAGGTCTATCACATCTAACTTTTCTAAAATTTTATTTATTTCCTTAACTTCTTCCTTGCTTATTTTATGGTTAGCTTTATGTAGTTCTGAGAAAGAAAAGTTGAGGTATTCTACTAGTATAGTTTTACTGTCTATTTTCTTCAGTAACTTATTTAACTTTTTCTTTAAGAATTTGGATGCTAGGCCATTTGGTACATATGTGTTTAGTACTGATATTACTTCATTGTCCATTGTACCTTTTCACAAAATGTTTATCTCTTTTAATTAGGTCAAGTTTTGCTTTTTCCTTTTTTGAGATCATGATTGCTACACTTGCTTTTTTTTTTTTAACCTCAGCCAAAGCATAATAGATTCTGCTTCAGCCCTTTATTTTTACTTTCTTTCGTTTCAAGTGTGTTTCTTCCAAACAACACATGGTTGGATTATGATTTTTAATCCATTCTGCTATCTGCTTCTGTTTTTTTTTATCTGCTTCTGTTTTATGGTTAAGTACATCCCATTCTCATTCAGTTTTGATTGTTAACTGTATATTTCCCTCTATCCCATTTCCCCTTTGTTTAGACTTTTTCTTTTCACCCTGTCCCTGTCAAAAGTCTGTTTTGCTTCTGACCACTATCTCCTTTAATCTGTTCACCTTTCTATCCACCTACCTTTCCTTTTTTAATCCTTTTCTACTGCCTTGTAGGGTAAGATAGATTTCTATATCCGACTGAATGTGTGTGTTATTCCCTCTTTGAGCCAAATTTGATGAGAATAAGTCCAAGCATTGCCTGCCACCCATTATCTTCCCCTTCATTGTAAAAGCTCTCCTCTTTGTGCCTTTTTTATGTGAGATAAAAATTTCCCTTTTTCTTTTTCCTTTCGCCTTCTCTTAGTGCATCTATTTGGAATGTAGGGTAGGTCCAAGGAAGATTAATACCTCTGGTACAAGGGCTGCCCAGCCCTGTTCAGGGCTGTTTTCCATCTTCAGTTTATATTTGACCCACCCAACTCTCACCTGTGGCTCCAAGAAGCTGTAGTATGCACAGTGGCCACACCCAGGTAAGCACATTTTGGCATATTTGAGGATAACTGAGGCATCTCAACCCCTTCAGTTAATTGGGGGGTGTCTATCCCAAGCATGTGAAGATTTCTCCTGGTGGAATGAATAGATGAGAACCATTTATTCCAATGGCCATGAAGGTGGCTGAAGCAGGCACTATGGAGCACTCAGAGTTTGGTCAGACATCTAAGACACCAAGGTCATCCACTGCATCCTGAGCCATCATCAGTCATCTTGACTCTGTCCTGCCACTGGAGACTGTGACAACTCTGGAAGAAAGACTGAGGCCAATGACTTTGGGCAACTCTACCTCATTTAAATCCAACTTATATACAAACCAAAAGACACCAACAACCAGTGCATCCCCCTATCTCACCCCTCAATTTAATTTTTTTGAAATCATCCCATCACAGAAACTCATACCAATGCCCTCTGTATATATACATTAGTAACTGCCCTAATAATGATAAAGTTCTTACAAGTTACAGTGAACATTTTCCCACATAGGAATGTAAACATTTTAATCTTATTGATTCTCTTATGATTTTTCTTTCATGTTTACCTTTTAATACTTCTCTTGAGTCTTGCATTTGAAAGTCAAATTTTGTATTCAGTTCTGGTCTTTTCATCAGATAATGCTTGAAAGTCCTCTATTTCATTATCTACTTTTTTCTCTTGAAGGATCATACTCAGTTTTGTTGGATAAGTTATTCTTGGTTATAATCCTAGTGCCTTTGACTTCCAAAATATCATACTCCAAGCCCTCAGATCCTTATGTGCCAGGAACTATACTCAGTGCTAAGGATACAAAGGAAGGCAGAGACAGTCTCTGCCTTCAAGAAGTTCACTTTCTATAACTGGGATTTCAATTACTTTGATGTTTCTACTTCTTAATGTAATCTTGGTATTTCCTCCAAGTCTATTACTTTATGTTGCTTTGTCTTTTTTCTTTTTTTGAGTATTTGAGCACTCTAGTTTTTTCTTCAGTTGTTATTGTTCTTTTTTCACTTGAATACATTTATTTCCTTTTTCCTTTTAATTTTTTTTTTTGCTTCTTCCACTGATGACTTTAGGTCTTCTATGTTGCGTTTATTTTTGTTATTTTGGTCAAGGTGAAGGTGAAGGGCTAATATAGAATCTCCCTTTAATTCTCTAATGTGTTTGTTATATGTGGACATTTCTTCCATTGTTTTTGTTACAGATTCATCTCACAGTCCTGTATTAGTTTGATACCTTAGTTTAAGTATTATGTAGTTTCTTTATTAAGTTGGAGAATTTTTCATTAACTTTCTTTTCAAATATGTTTTTACACTTATAAGCATTTATTCTCTCTCCTTTCCACTGCTTCCAAATTGAACCATTAATAGAAAAGAAAAAACCCTCATGACAAACATGCATAATTCAGTTAAATAAATTCCCACATTGGCCATATCTGAAAGTACGGGTCTCATTCTACATTTTAAGTCCATCACCTCTTCGGCAGGAGATGAGTGACCTGTTTCATCTTCAGTCCTCTATGATCAGAGGTCCAAAGTTTTTCAAAATTGTTTTTTCTTTATAATATTTGTTTTCATTGTACAAATTGTTCTCCTGGCTGTGCTGACGCTCCTCTGCATCACTTCATAGAGGTTTTCCCAGTTTCCTCTGAAACTGTCATTTTTGTGGCATTTTCATTTCACTCCATTTATATAACATAATTGGTCTAGCAGTTCCCTGGATAGGTGGGCACCTCTACTGCTTCCAATTCCTTGCCACAGCAAAAGCAGCAGCCATACATATTTTTGTACAAATGAGTTCTTTTCCTCTTCCTTTGATCTTTTTGGGATAGAGGTCTACTATTTTTAATCATGTACGCCCTCCCATACCATGCCCCTTCCTCCTTTTATGGGTTTTTTAGATATGTTTTTCTTTAATATCCTGAGAGGCAGGTAACTTTGGGTTTAAGATTTAAGATGAGGCTGTAGCTGGTGATGCAGGGGGACGGTACTTTCTTACCCTTTCCTAGAGATGGAGCAAAGGAAGAAGCATTATGTGAAGTTTTGTGGGGTAAAGTAAATGTTTAAGGTCAGCTGTCTGTTACTGGGGCTGTTTTTGGGTGAGATTGGAGAGTTGGTTTCTGACGTTACCATATTGCCAGAAATCCAATGAGTTGCACTTTTTGATATCATTTTGTCAATGCACATACTACTAAAGACAGAAAATTAACCTCCTGTAGCATGTAGGTGTTTATACTCTGTATGTCACATTTATTTCAGTAAAGGCTAAATAAAACCTTCCAATGAAACAATAGCTCAGGAGAGCACATGTTTCCAAATGCAAAGAGTTATTCTTTTTGAATCTGTACTATTGCACGTAAATGCCATATTTCAGCTTTGGTCACAAGATGGTTTTGATAGTGGAAGAAGAAGCAAGGAAAGACAAAACTTGGGACACTGTCTGAGAAGATGGCATGCCACTATGGTGGTGGTGGTGACATTTTTGCAAGAAGGATCAGCACTAGATGTCAGGAGGATACTGAAAAGGGGAACAAGTTACCGAAAGGCATGGTTGGGGTGCAGCAAACACAGCTTCATAGATTCACTGAAAGCCTCTGTGAGATTATTTCTCAGATAGATGAATTTCATCAAGAGATGGATAAATTGAGGAGAGGAGTGAATGCACCTTAGAGCAGTGGGCAGGGTTTAGTTTGGTCCCTTGATACTCTGAAAGATCTGTGATTTCACTGGGTACAACTACATCCCTTCATCACTGAGCCCCAAGGGAAGGTGTCTTGTTTAGTGAACAGAGCTGGCCCCTTAGCCAGGAAGATAGTTCTGACACATAGGTTAAGAACTAGATGTGATCTTACTGGCACGGGAACTCCTAAATGAGGAAATTCTCTCCACCAAAGCAGGTCATCACCTTCTCTGCCAATTATAGTGTTAGAGAGCTGCCTAGAGCAGTGGAGATAAGTGATTTGTTGAATGTCATGGAGGCAGTATGTGTCAGAGACAGACTGAACATTAGTTTTCTTGGGTGAGACTGTGTCTGGGAAAATAACCTCTCAGGTCCCCAGGTGCTGGTACATTGGCAGAAGGAGTACTCCTCCTGAGAGTTCCCCACGCAAGTAAAAGCATATGTCCAGTCCAAAAACAGAAGACCCTAATAACTTTCTAACATCTGAAATATATGTATATATATGTATGTATATTTTATATTGTTTATTTCTATCTAATTTCTTCTACTTTCTGATGTTCACCAGAGTATCTTTCCTTCCTTGTTCCTGTCTCTCATTCTGTCTCCCCTCCTATGTCTTTCCTCCCTTCTACCCTCACTTCAATAACATTTATCACCATCTAACAGGGGTGGAATTACATGGAAAGTCCTATGGAAGCTACTTGTTTCCCCTGCTCCTATGCCTGTGGTATCATTAGGTGCTGCTAGTTGTCCAGAGAAACCCATAGACAAATAGTTTCAGCAATTAGGCTATTCAAAGGTAAGGATGAAATAAATAATAACTTTCTCTCACATTTACCTTTACTTCGCTATTTAAGGTCAATACATTATCCCATTTCATCCTCAAAGACAACTTTGTGAGGGAGGTTTTATTATTTTCCCAAATTTATAGATGATGATGCTGAGGCTAAAGAGATTGAATGACTTGCTCAGGATCATACAGCATCAAGTGTCTGAGTTGGGGTACAAATGCAGGTCTTCTTGACTCCAATGACAATGCTCTATCCACTACAGAATCTTGTCTCCCCCCTCAAAAAAAGGCGAAGAGTTTAAGTAATATTGCCTTTTCTGTTAAAACTAAGATTTTTAAACTATTTTCCATAGTTACTACACATGCAATACAATTCTCAGCTTGGGCACTGAGCTCACTCTCTCTCCCTAAGGAGTATGGCATGTGATTCAACAAAGTTCAGTCCTGGGCTCTAATGAGAGGGGTCACAGGAGTAGGCTTCCTTTTCTCATACACTTTGGCTTGTTAAACCCCATCCCAGCACCAAGGGGATAAATTACTTTAAGCTTAGTTTTTTGGCTCCTGTCTAGGTAATCCCAAAGGAATAAAAAAGATATTCAATGTATTTTACAAATCAGGAAATAGGACACGTATTTTATTCCTACAAAAAAGAAATGCTAAACATAAAATTGACACAGCGACTTAAAACTGAATTCAGCACTGTCTCCCACAAAGTCCGTGCTTTTTGACAAGCCAGGCCAGAAGCTTTGGTCACTTCCTCTTGTCCATGATCATTGTCTCTGATGAAGAAGATCTCCTTGTCAAATTCACTCCATGGACCCAGGAGCCCCAGACTTCTAACACTCGCCTGGTAGCCTCTAAGTCTGGGCCACTTCACCTCAAGGTTGATGCTTGATCATAAATACAAAGCAGAAAAGATAGCTGGGGGCCCAACCTCAAATTTTGACTCCTGTGACCTCACTAAATACTAAATAATTTGTCCCCCAGGATGCTAAAGATGAAGTTTAATGATACAAAGAACATGTGAGAACAAGAATGTAGCTCCCTTCTCATTAGAAGCAAATCTCCCCAGCCCTGAACCAGTCCCTACCACATGCCAGTGGGCAGACAGTACAGGGAGTAGCATTGTATCCCAGCCCCTAAGGGCCCAGCAGCACATTCTCAAGATTAGAATATAATTACGGACTTGGGAGACATATTTAAGATCACCCAGTCCAACCTTTCCATTTTCATAAATGAGGAAACTGAGACCCAGACAGATTAAGTGACAGTTATAACAACTTAGTCTCCTAAGTTATTCTACCCACAGCAATATCTTTGACTTACTCTTTTCCATAATAATTCAAGCACATTCACAAGTCAGTACTGCTCCTATTGGCTTCTCTTGCTGTTTTGGAGTATTTTCAACATCAAGTTGGAAGGGAGGAAGGGAGGGAGGAAGGTAGAGAGGAAGGAAAGAAAGAAGCAATAAGAAAGGAAGGAAAGGAAAGAGGGATGGAGGAAGAAATGGAGGAAGGAAAGAGGAGAAAGGAGGAAAGCAGGTAGGGAGAGAGAAGGAAGGAAGGAAAGATGGAAGGAAAAGAGGAAGGCAGGGAGCATAGAAAGAAGGAAAAGAGAAGAAGGGAGGAGGAGAAAGGAAGGAAGGGAGAAAAGGAGGGAGGGAAGATGGAAGGAAGGAAGGAAGGAAAGGAGGGAGGGAAAACAGGAGGATATCTATCACATACCCTACAAGAAAACTAATACCACCTAAACATTAGGGTGTTTTCTTTTCCCTTGGTCCTCCTAAGTGAAATGGCTCTCTGAGTCATTTTCCTGCCATTATAAAAGAACTAATAGAAAGAAGTGGTAAAAATCATGAGGTGAAGGCCATAAATAACTTGTGTCCAAAATTTCTGTGACTGTATTAGATTATCTCATAAATATATGTGTATATGTATGTATGTAAATATGAACGTATATACAAATACATATACCCATATATTATATTTACATATAACACATTACCTAAATAAATATCACTATTTTTAGGCATAGATATATCTATGTCTATCTATCTATAAACTTGAATACTCTAGTGAAGGAAATAATGGTAGAAAACTGTCCAGAACTTTTGAATAAAGAAAGCAGTGACCAATCAAATCCACAGATTGCCACAAGAAAACAAATCCACACTTGACACCGTGGCATGTGAAAGTTAAATTTCAAAATGTCAATAATAAGCAATACATTTTGTAAACATGCAAGAGGAAGAACTTAAACTATGAAGGAACGCCAACCAGAATGACGCAGGATTACTAATTAGTCAGAAAAAATAGAGACTGGTAAAGGTTATTGCAAAAAAAACATAGGAGCTCAAATTACAACTCCATTAAAATATCCTACAAAGCTGAGAATAACAATCAACAAAAATGGATTTTTGACGTAAAAGAGGCATTCTGAAAAAAAAGAAAACAATATTGCTGAGCAGAACATTTGACTTAACAAACACCTTGCAAACTTGCAACAGAAACACAAAAAAGCTAAATTAGTATACCTATAAAAATACTGACAAAATAGACTTTCCTTTTTATGGGCTATTACTTAAAAAGTAAACTGAACTTTGGGGTAACAGAAAGGAAAAGGTGGAATCTTCTATGAACCAAAAAGATGAAAAGGACTAAAGTTTAAAGTTAATTTAGCACAGCAAGTTCTTAACCTGGGATTCCATGAATTTCTAATATTTTGGTAATCATATTTCAATATAATTGGGGTTTTTTTGTCAATCCTATTTTAAAATTTCATGTCTTTAAAAACATTATTCTAAGGAGTTCTTAGGCTTCACTAGTCTTCTGAAGAGCTCCATGGATTTGGAGCTTGGGACTGTTTATATAGTAACTGAGCTAAACTGTGAACCTAATTCCCCCCAAAAGTATTAGGTGATGTGATGTGAAGGGAGGGGAGAAGTTATGCCTCATATGATGAGTAGTGTATATTGTTTATTATTATATATTTGAACTAAATATTCCTTTGTAGAAGCTAATTCAACTTTTAAATGGTTAATATGAATTGTGGTGCAAGAGAACCACCCTTACAATTGGGGGAACACCATTGGTGGGACCTGGAGCCAATGGCAGAGAGACATCTCTAGACATCCTCATCTGTGTAAGAGCACCAGAGAAACCTGGAGGGGAGGGGTGAGAGGGAACATACTTTTAGGCAGTGAAGGGTAAACACTTACAAATGAATGAATATTAGAGACAGAATGGATCGGATTGCAACCTTGCGAGCTTCAGAATGTTGAAAGAACCATCAACAGTTACCTAGGTAATTGGAGCCAGTAACTGAAGCAGTTGGGTGCAGAAACAGGCTCCCCACTTCTCTCTTAAGGGCCATTCCCCCCTCTTTCCCTGCCCCCTTCCTATTGCGAAAGCGAATCAAAATGACTGGCTTCTCTTTCCTGATTCACAGAAGGAGGGGCTGGAAAGCCAGTTCCAGTTTACTGACTGATCATTCCCTTTCTACTGTAGTTCCCCTTTCTCTTCTAGGCTTTTTCAGAGGCAGCTGGATTTGGAAGTTTTGTTCTATTTCCTAAATATTGAAAATATGATGAAACTTATTGGTCAACAAACCTGAGTTGTTTGCTGTGTTAATGACTGAACAGAGAAAGATAACAAAAGATAATAAAAACAAAAACAAACCAACCAACCAAACAAAAACACATGCGGGGGTTTTTGTTGTTGTATTTTTTTGCTAAGCCAAGCTAGCTTAAGGTCTCAAAGTCTTGAAAGCACACGTGAAACTCAAAGAAGTAGCTGGGGTTAATAAACTGAGACTCCCAGGTCCCTTTGCCCCTTCTCCCTGGGGCTTGAAAGAGAAGACCCCAAGTGGGGGTTGAAAGCATGACTGCAAGTAGTGCTGTGGTAGCCCACCTGGGAAGGTCACCTTGCACACGGTTACCATAGCGACAGTGTCAAGGCCTGAGGCTGTCAGCTTTGGAGGCCAGAGAGCCCTGGACTCCCTCATGAGCTCCTGCTAGCAATTAGAATCACCTGGTAGACCTTCAAATATCTGAAGACAGATATTATCAGCAAATCCAATTCTGTGTCTTTTTCCCTGAAAGCTGAACATCACTAATTCCTTAACTGTTTCTCTTATGGCAGAGTGTTTGGTCCCCTTACCATACTGGCTGCATTCTTCTGGATAAAGTGTAGTGAGTCAGTCTAACTCAACATATTAGTATGTCATGTTCCCCTCCTAACCAAGTCTTTTCTTCTTCAGACTAAATATAGCCAGTTCCTTCAACCAGTCCTCCAATAACTATAACATAGTGTTTCATCCTCTTAGCCAAAGGGTCCCTTAAAGAAGGGTCATCCTTTTCTAGACACTCCAGTGTGTAAGAACTCTATCTATAATGTACCTATAAGACACAGCATGGCATAATGAGAAAAACAGTCCATTACTAGTCAGAGAACCTGGATGTAAATCCTGATTCTGCTACTTGTGGTCTATGTGACTCTGGAGAAGACACTAACCCTTAGCCTCCATAAAATGATGGTGTTAGACCACCCTCAAAAGTTTCAATTCGATAGATAAATAAAGGCTGCTGATGAGCTGGGGAGGAGAGACCCAGTACAGAGTATAAGTTGAAGAAGGACTTCCTGTGGATGAAGAGGTTCTTCAGATGTTCCTGTTTGCGGATGATTTTGTGCTTATTTCATAAAGCCCTGGAACACTGCAGAGCATACTGGAATGTATCTGTCATTACTAACAATTTGGTCTGACAGAGGTAAGACCAAATAAATGAAGAATGCCTATAACATGCATATGTGTGGACAACTTGTGGCTCTGACTGCCCCTCAGTATGTCTATTTGGGACAGAGAATACAACTGAACAATGAGTTGGACCAAGAATCAAACAAGACAAGGACAATAAAATAGATTGCTTTTAGAAAATTGCAAAGCTTCTTTTTAATGACCCCAAGCTGCCCACATAGGCAAGGACTCATCCTCTTCATACAAATCTAACAAGTATTCTGGGTGAAGGAGGGCTGTAGTGCTGTACTCTCTCCCTCCCAAGTAAAGGTTCCATCTGCTCAGGATCCAAACATGTGGTCTGGACTGTGTTCAAGTTTGGACCATCTAAAAGAAGGTTTGAACTCCCTTTCTTACCTCCTCACCCGCAGCTCAGAACCCCAGGGGAAAAATTACTTAAAGCTCAAGGTTTGCTCATTTCTAGGGTTTCCAAAAGTTAGAAAGCTTTTCCTTGTACAATATGAATCAAATATGGTACCTCTGTCTGTCTTAGTTTTCTCATCTGTAAAACAAGGATAATAAGATCACCTACTTAGAGATGTTGTAAAGGATTAAATGAGATAGCATTTGTAAAGCACTTTGTAAACTTCAAAGCACTAAGTAAATGCTAGCTGCTGCTGCTACTACTACTACTACTACTACTACTACCAGCACTACTACTACTACTACTACTACCACTACTACTACTACTACTACTTTGCTACACACAAAAGGAATGCTTAACACGTGGGCATTAATAAAAGCTTAAACAGGTGTTAATAACTACTATTATACTCAATGAGCCTTGAAAGAAATGTAAATTTTTTGTTTTGTTCTTTTTTAGGCAATTGCAGTTAAGTGACTCGCCCAAGGCCACACAGCTAGTAAGTGTCAAGTGTTTGGTCTGAGACCTGATTTGAACTCAGGTCCTCCTGACTTCAGGGCCGGTGCTCTTTCCCCTGTGCCACCTAGCTGCCCCAGAAATGTAAATACTTGAAAAAGTGGCATACAACTTCTCATTATACCAGGAGGTTAAGATTTTGAAATCAGAATGTAAAACAGTTTGCAGGAATGCTGAATGATACATTTCACCTCAGCTCTGCATCACCCAAATAATCTCCTGCAAATTCATGCCTTTATGCCAGCCAGGTCAGGGTTTGAAGTGCTTGTCTTCTATAAACTCCCCAGTGAAAAGGCCCAGGGCAGCCACCTAATCAATTACCACCTGGCTGCTCTCTCGAACTTCATCAGTCTCTGCAGAAACTCATCTTCCTGAAAGATGGAATCACCTCTGAAGCTCACTCTTCCTCAATACCACCTTGCCTCTGGAACCCTTTCCTCCTTCTGATTGCAGAGGGTAGGGGGTGGACATCAAAGAACCTCTCCCAGGTCTTCTATTTAAGGGTGGCTCAGGGCACCATTCATCTATAGAACTTCAAGGTCCCCCTTTATCCTACATTGCTTTTCAGAAAAATGGTTGTGAAGTGAAGGAGCATGTGAAAGGTGAAAGTCTACTATCTTCCCCAGTTCCATTGTGAGCTCCTTGAGGGCAGGAACCATATTTTGCCTTTTTTTGTATCCTTAGCACTTAGCACAACGCCTAGCACATAGTAGGTGCTTAATAAGTAGTTATTGATAGACTTAGAAGAGTGACTGAATTGAAGTCAACCTCAATGCAGGACCCAGGATCATGAAAACAAACGGATAAAGTTGCTTCCAATATTGGAAGTATGTTCATCTCAAGACTGATGTTCTGTCACAGGCAAAGAAACACAAAGCAGAAGAGGCCCAGGCATGAACTCACTTAGCTGATTCCCTTTACTCTAGCTGCCACAGGGAAGCAATAGACCTGCTGCTAGGTGGAAAGGGACTACCCCTACCCCGCTTGTCACAAGAAGTCCCACATTTTTATGATGCCCCCAACGGTCAAAAAGAGGAGGGACAGGGGTGCAGCCATTCTTTTTATTTTTTTTTTTTATTAATTTATTTTGTTTTTATCAACAATCACTTCCACAAGCTTTTGCATTTTAAATTTTTCTCCCCCTCTCTCCCCAAGACAGCACCCAATCTGACATAGACTATACATATATATTCCTATTATACATATTCTCACATTAGTGATGTTGTAAGGAAGAATTAGAACCAATGGGAGGAACTATAAGAAAGAGAAAACAAAACAAAACAGAAGAAAAAAATAGCAAATAGTATGCTTCAATCTGCATTCAAACTCCACAGTTCTTTCTTTGGGTGTGGATAGCATTTTCCATCATGAGACCTCTGGAGACGTCTTAGATCCTTGCATTGCTGAGAAGTGCTAAGTCTATCAATGTTAGTCATTGCACAACATGGCTGTTACTGTATACAATGTTCTCCTGGTTCTGCTTACCTCACTCAGCATCAGTCCATGCAAGTCTTTCCAGGTTTTTTGGAAGTCTGCCTGCTCATCATTTCTTATAGTACAATAGTATTCTATTACATTCATACACCACAACTTGTTCAACCATTCCCCAATTGATGGATATTGATGGATATCCCCTCAATTTCCAATTCCTTGCTACCACAAAAATAGCTGCTATAAATATTTTTGTACACGTGGGTCCTTTTCCCGTTTGTATGCTCTCTTTAGGATACAGCCCTGGACGTGCTATTGCTGGGTCAAAGGGTATGAACATTTTTATAGCCCTTTGGGAATAGCTCCAAATTGCTCTCCAAAATGGTTGGATCATTTCACAACTCCACCAACAATGCATTAGTGTCTTATTTTCCCACATCTTCTCCAACATTTGTCATTTCACTGGATTGTCATATTGGTCAGTCTGATAGGTATGAGGTGGTACCTCAGAGTTGTTTTGATTTGCATTTGATTGCACAATCAATAGTGATTTAGAGCATTTTTTCATATAACAATAGATGGCTTTAATCTCTTCATCTGAAAACTCCTACTCATATCCTTCGACCATTTATCAATTGCAGACATTCTTTTTAAAGAACTACTTAGTCACAGGCTCTTCCTTTTTGCTGGCCAATAAGGGGATTGCTTCCTTATACCCAAACACCAGAGTCCTTCAATGCTGAGCCACACATAGTAGGCCACAAGTAGACAGTGGCATTTCCATCCCCAAAGTGCCAGAGAGCTAAGCCAGCATATACAGTCAGATGGAAGCAGCCAGGGAAGCTCTGTGCATGCCATGTTATAGAAACATTGGGCCAGTGTGCCTATGTGTCAGCAAAACCTAAAATGCAACAATCTCCAAAGGACAAAAAAGAATGCCCTATAAAGGGCAATGGAAAGGTAAATGGTGGGTGTGTGAAATGTTCAAAGATCTTTGAAAAAGGACAGGCACAAAAGACATAATTAAAGAACTGTGTGATAGGAGGAAAAGATGGTCTGGTCTTGTGATGAGGGATGAACTGTGGAAGGCCAGAGTCTTCTACTGCTATGCTCCTGCTGTCAGGAGAAAGTTAGGAAGTTCTTCACTATGTTGGGTAGACACTGCCCCCTTTGGGCAGTTTATGGAAGAATGTGAACAAGAGTTGCACAGGATGGCTGGGCATGGATGAGTAGGCTTGGATGGATGGTTTGTGGTCTGTAACATGGGAAGGAATTTCCAAACTGAGATTACAAATGTATTTGAGTGTCCCCAGCACATAGCACGATTCTTGGCACATTGTGGTACTTAAAATATGCTTGATGCTTGGTTGATTTAGAATTCATCTTAGAGGCAACAGAGTCACTGGATTTTTGAGTTGGTGAGTTGTACAGCCAGACCTGGGTTTTAGTAAAAGGAAGACTATCTATCATGTATCATTCTTCGCCTCTGACACTGCCATCACCCAGGTGCAGGCCTTCATCACTTCACATTTGGTTTATTTTCATGCCTTTTGATTAGTCTCCCTTCCTCTTCTCTCTCTATTCCATTCTATTCTCCACTCAGCTGTCAAAATGATCATCTTAAATTACAGGTCAAGCCATGTCACCCTCCTATTCAATCAACCCCAGTGGCTCTCTATTACCTTCAGGAAAAATATAAAATACTCTGTTTGGCTTTGTAAAGTCTCTCATAACCTGTCCCCTTCTAACCGTCCAGTCTTCTTATAACTCACTACCTTCCACATACTCTTCAATCTGTTCCTGGCACATGACACTCATCTCCTTACTCCGGGCATTTTCACTGACTGTCCCTCATGCCTGGAATGCTTTCCCTTCTCATCTCAGCCTCCTGGCTGGGAAAAATCTTGTCTTTTACCAAAAACTTTACCAGTCCCCCTTAATGTTAGTGCCTTCCCTCTGTTGATTATTTTGAGTTTATGATATACAGGCTTATTTATAGAGTTGTTTACATGTTGCCTTCCTCATTAGACCGTGAGCTCTTGAGAGCAATGGATGATTTTCGGTTGTCTTTGTATCCCCAGTACTTAGCACAGTGCCTGGTACGTAGTAGATGCTTAATAAAAGCTTGTTTACATGACTTGAGATTGGAGATTCATCTGCACAAAAGTGATAATTCACACGTATACATTACTTTATAGTTTGCTGAGTACTCTCTTCATAAACCCCCCGCAACATAATAATGTCAGTATTATTATTCCCATTTTACAGCTGAGGCAGCTGAGGCGCTGAGAGGTAAAACAACTTTCCTATGATCACAGAACTGGTGCCTTGGGCAGCAAGGTCTTCTGACTGCAAATCCAGCACATCCTGCAGTGTGAGAAATAATTCATTTGGACCCCTACTCTATTCCAACCAATATCGATCAGTTTGCTATGATTCCAAAGGGGGTAATGATCATAAATCTGCATATTAGGCCCCAGAGCTATGAACTGCAGATTGTAAGTTCATTTGTTTAATCACAGGAAGGTAACTAGAGGCCCCCCACCTTTGTTTTTCCTTGTTGTGGTGACCAAGCCCAAAGTGGCAGAGGTGACTTAATGACATGGAAAGTCCCCCATCTTATTTTTGTACCTCCAGACCATTCTCTCTTGTCCAACATGAACAGGTGACTGTTTACCCAGTGGAGATTCCCCGTGCTTTGCCCAACCCAAGAATGCCTGCTGACATACCATTTTTTTTCACCTGGGAAGCAAGATCTAGCAGCCAATGGGATTCTGCCTGTACTTTGCATTGCCTCTTCAGATTGTTCAGGTACCAAATCTGGTATCAAGCCTTATAAAAATAAGACCCTGGGAAGAAGAGTGCATCTCAGATCATGAAGAAGATCTATTTCATTAGAGGGGACCATGGACCCTTTAATAAAGACCCATTGGCTCAGAGCTCTGCCTCAGTGGTTTTTCTTGTAGGCTGGACAATTTTAATCCTCAAACTGCCATACCATGCTGCTTCTCCAAAGGAGAAATGAATTGATGGAAACCAATCACACCACCAAGAGAAAGAGTGTAGCTCAAGAAGAGGGCCCAAGTTAGACACTAAAAGGGTAGGAGACAGTTGATGATCTAGCAAAGGACACTAATAAGGAATGGTCACACAGGCAGAGGGCTAGAGTAGGCGTTAGGGACTTCTCCTGAAGTGTAGTCAGCACTGTCCAAGGACCCAGGATCTTTGGAACTTTTCTAACTCTTGAGGTCATCTCAAAGGCTGGACATGTACATTTCGAGACCTATACAGGAGAATAAAACAAGCAAAGGAAAGGGATTTATAGGGTTGCATAGGTCAGTCAGCTAATCCTCATCCCGCATACAACTAAGCTATCAATAGTGTTTTGTTAACATTTGTTAAACTCCTACCACGTGCCAGACACTATGCTA